>NC_091978.1:68430125-69630125 GCF_044704955.1 Pristiophorus japonicus
AGCCTCTCTCTCTCTGTCCCTCTCTCTCACTCTCCAGCCCCTCTCTCTCTCGCTCTCCAGCCCCTCTCTCTCTCGCTCTCCAGCCCCTCTCTCTCTCGCTCTCCAGCCCCTCTCTCTCTCGCTCTCCAGCCCCTCTCTCTCTCGCTCTCCAGCCCCTCTCTCTCTCGCTCTCCAGCCCCTCTCTCTCTCGCTCTCCAGCCCCTCTCTCTCTCGCTCTCCAGCCCCTCTCTCTCTCGCTCTCCAGCCCCTCTCTCTCTCGCTCTCCAGCCCCTCTCTCTCTCTCGCTCTCCAGCCCCTCTCTCTCTCTCGCTCTCCAGCCCCTCTCCTCTCTCGCTCTCCAGCCCTCTCTCTCTCGCTCTCCAGCCCCTCTCTCTCTCGCTCTCTCTCTCTCTCGCTCTCTCTCCTCTCTCCTCTCTCCTCCCTCTCTCTTTCCGCCCCGGCCTCTCTTGCCTCTCCCCCTGCCCAGCCAGCCCAGTGGCGGTGGCGAGAAAGAGAGTCGTAGCCTTGGGTCCTGCTTCCTGGCACCAGGTGGATGAATGATTCGGGAGGGAAGGGGCAGAGCTGGGCAGGGCTTGTCGCCCATCAGTCAAAAAGGAACAGTATGGGCGGGAGGGGTGGGGGTTCGAGGTTTGACAGAAACCGGTCTGTCAAAAAAAAATGCAGTACAAGTAGTTACATCAATCTTCATAAGTCAACCCCTCATCTCTGGCAACTGGTAATTATTCTGCCATTCACACCCTATCTAGACTAGAGTCACATGGAAGTGAGATTGGGTAGGGTTGGTATGACCTATTTCCTGAATGACATCAGTGAACCAATTAGTTATTTATAATAACGTGGCAGCTTTTCTGGAGTAGGTCCACAAATTTTCAGTTTTATTGAATGCAGTCTAACAGATTGTCATGATAGGATTTGAACTCAGCCTCAAGGTTGCTAACTCAGTCCACTAACTACTACACAACCATACCCTAATTGTCGAGGTGATCTTTCCGTTGTATGCCTGTATAACTGGGACACAGGTTTCCCTAAACTCAGCTGACAGAAGTAAGCTGCATGGAATTATTAAAACATTTTCCCACATGCTGAAAAATACTGCGTCTGAAGTGCATAAAATTATTTCCATGTGAACATCAATTTGTGTCACAGTAAAGCATGTTAGGCTAGAAAGCAGCTCGCTGTATAGATGATTTTTGAAACTTATTTTCTTTATAATGCCTTTTCATTTCAGCTTCATTGAAGATCCTCGTTCAGCCAGTTTCCCAGGCAGTACTGGCCGGTCAGACAGTGAGACTCTATTGCCAAGCAGCAGGACATCCGAATATTGAATATCAGTGGTTCAGAAAGAATACAGAGGTAACGGATACAGAACAACCTTCCCCCAAAATGGCATAATTTAATTTAACTTTCTATTTTTTCAGTTCTCTTCCCTATCCCTCCCCTCTTTTGATGGCACTGACTCCTGTTGGGGGATGGTTCCACCAGGGTCCTATGCCGCTACATTATAGTGCTCATTCTTTATTGGTGATCTGTGATAGTCAGCAGACTGTTCAGCTACGGGGCGTACCAGATAAGCCAGGTGCTATCATCACCCAATGTCTGCACTTTCTAGAAAGGGTCACTGGATGGCGATCAGGAATAAGTCTCCGAGCTGATTTTACAAAACATTCTCTCTCCAGTCAGTGGGCCTTGAGGCCAATTGTAACATCCCTCCTGCCACCCAGCTGAGATCATCTAACTGATCACGTACCAACATTGGACCAGGCACCCTCCTTGTTATTTGAAAGCTGTCAAAAATGTGAACTTTTATTTTCATTGATTTCAGTAACCCCAAAATGGTTTCTTGGATTTCTACCAAACTTTGTAATTGTTTTTTTTATATATTTCACTGGGCTTTTGATTCATTCATTTGGGAATGTGTACCTTTCTCTCCACCCATACATGAACCCTAATTTTCAGCAGAGTCATTCAAATTATGGTGACAGATTTTCACGAGTGTCCTGTCTGTGGATATGGCCTTCACCAATTTATAAAAAACAAATCCACTGCTTTTGAATGCAGTGCAAGTTAGAGGATACTGCTGAAATATGTTCACAGGGTGAGGTCCTGGCTGTTTATGGAACTGTCAGTTCAGTAGTTACGAATGGGAGTTTGCCATAAACTACACTCTGCAGTGACACACCTACGCTCAGGAATGTGGTAGAGGGAAGAACTGAACATATGTCCTACTGCACTGTGGCAAGATATATTAGTGCTGCAATGTATGGAGTAACTGAATTTTAAAATGAGCTTACTGATTTTAAAACCTTGACACTGAACCATTTTTCCTTTTGCTGTGTGCTGACCTTCCTTAATTTGGTTTTGGTGTCTGTCCTTACTCCTTAGTTCTTTCCTGGGTTGTCCCTAGTAAGGCAGATGCAGAGTTCTCCAAGCCTTACATTCATTTAGATTCTGCAAACGAAAGCCTGGGGCTGATGCCTATCTATCATTACCCTCCTGCTTTGTGTATCAGTTCCCACTCATGCCCCACATTCTGTCTTCAGCAGTGTTTTGTTTAACATTGACAGGAACACTTTGTAGTTAATTCTGCTATCTTTTCATGTTTGAATGTGGAGAATTTATATTAATCACTGATTGAGAAATATAATTGGGCCCCTTGGCCACTTTTGCATCGCAGTAATGATACAAAAGTGATAGTTTAACTTGAGTCATGTCCTAAGCTGACGAGCAGTGTGAGACCCGCTTGGGGAGGCCATTTTACTCTGTTTGACCTTGACATCGTATTTTGCCAGCTTCTAGCAGAGCTCTGCACATGAGTGCTTGCACACAAATGCAGAGCTCTCTCCTGGCTGCAAGAGTTAGATTCATAGCCAAGCAGTATACATAAGAAATAAAAAGAGAAAATGCTGGAAATACTCAGCAGGTCAGACAGCATCTGTGGAGAGGAGCAGAGTAAACGTTTCAGGCCTGTGCCTTTCGTCAGGTGATCGGCCTGAAACATTACCTGTTTCTCACTCCACAAAATAAATCGGATACGATTAGCTGCAAATCAATTGAGTAGCTACCAACCTGAGATACAGTATAATTGCCACTACTCATCGGAGACATATAATGTAGTATAACAGCAGCCAAAACCTTAGATGAATAGAATAGTATAATTGCATCGTTGGTTAGTTCAATCTTACTAATTATATTACTGGAACAATTAACAGATGGTTATCTTGGAAAACTGAATTTTTGTTCACTAAATAATTTCTTTCTTTGCTAGGATTATAAATTAATTTAACATTTTCTCTGTGTTTATCGCTTGGCGAATTCCCCAGACCTTTTGTTTTATTATTTCGTTTTATTACCCTTTATATCGTGCTTGACTGCCTTGAGAATTCAGAATGGATTAAAATTGCAATGATCCTGAAAATCTGGGGGTTTATTTTCTCAAGTTACTGACTGTGTCTTCTGCTTTGTTTGAACATCCTCAATCTTAATATGGAAATCTAGAAAGACCCGTAGAATGTCAGCACCTCCAGAATAGTTAGTTTGTATCCTCAGGTCATTTTGTTTTATATTTCAGCTCAGAAATCACGAAGCAGAAAAATTGTTGAATATGACTAATAATTCTATGAAGCTTGTGAAATTGATTTATCATTGTAATGTAGAATGTACCTGGTTCAATTAAAGGTAAAACAGTTCTAAAAAAATATGACCTCTATTGCTCTCTCTGGTTGCCAACTTACTATCCATTTCCAGGCCAGGAACCTCATCACTTGAAGGTGGCCTCCATACCTGTGTCAGCTCTTCACTAGAACGAACCAAAATTAATTCCACTGCTCCGATCTTTTCCCGTAGCCCCATATTCCTATTTTCTTAAAAGGTTTATCGACTTCTCTTAAAAGAGGTAATGAGGTAATGGTTCCTGTCACGCTGGCACCTTGTGACAAAGCATTCCCTACTTCAACAATGTGCCATATAAATAAATTTCAATTAACCTATTCCCTCACTGTCTTCGTGACAATTTTAAGTTGATGAACCTTCATCAATTGTGCCTAACCAGAGGAAATAGTCTGTGGTTCACAGATCTGTATGGATCAAGGCGGCCATTCAGTCCATCCAGAATAACCCTCCAGTCCTTCCATTGCTACATCTAATTGTTTTTTAAATGACTCAAGGGTTTCACCTCTGCCAGGACATTCACGTCCTGTGTTGATCATTCTCTATGTAAAGAAGAACTTTCTGGTATCAGTCCTAAAATCACCTTGTATTCATTTGAACCGATGTCTCCTTGTCCTACTCCCACAATTTAATTTAAGGTAGTATCTTGGATTAATATTTTCCATACCATTTACTATCATACTCCTCCATAGCATCACTTCTCAGACACCACCTCTGCAGGCATCAAAGCCCAACTCTCTCCCATCTTTCCTTATAACCCAGACCCCTGCCACTAGCCATCAGCCTTGTGGCTCTTCTCTGCACTGTCTCTGGTGTTTGAATGTCACATTGCAATGAGAAGATTCCCCAAAATGCACCTGGCGTGATAGATCCTCACCCATCCCAGTACTTACCCAGAAGAATATGTAATATTAAATAAATGAAACAATGGAGAAATTTGCCAACAGCTTAGCCATTAGAGATTGAGAAACCAATAGAGGGACAGTTCTAGAAGCGACACACACACACCTCTAAAATTTTTTCCATTACCAGCAGCAGCGGAGATCAATTCATTATCTATAAAAGTGCATAGATATTTTTGGAATTGGATGAGTATTTAAAAAATATATATATTTTCTGTTTGTTGACATATAGGTTCCAAATGGCAACACCCCAGAGCTTGTGATCAATCCAGTCACTATAAATGATACAGGGTGGTTCATCTGCAGAGTGAACAGTGGCTGCTCTTTTGAATTTAGTCTCTGGGCACAACTGGAAGTATATAATTTCAGTGCTGCCTACGGTAAGTCCCAAGTTCTATCAAAAATTGCACTGGCTGTAGAATAGCTGTGTAACATATTCTGTGGTTGAAAAAAAAATGAGTTCATTCTGAATATGATTTGTTACGGATGTTCTATGCTGTACATTGATAATGGGATGGACCCAGCGGTTCCCCTGATGACTCAGTTTGTAAGTGCAGTGCCCAACGTGGAACTGGAAGGTCTCGGTTTGTGTGTGGATAACTAATCTTAGCTAGGCAGTAGTAGTGGTGCTACAATTGCCCACTGAAAAAGGTGGGAAAACAATCAGCCAGGCTTCACAGTCTTCATTGCGACTTAATGACCTATTGAGTAAATAAATGGTTAATTAAATAAATTTGGAGCTTAAAAAGTTAGTATCAGTAATGGTCACCATGAAACTAGCGGATTATTGGAAAAACCCAACTGGTTCACTCATGTCCTTTTAGGAAAGCAAATCTGCCGTCCTTACCCGGTCTGGCCTATATGTAACTCCAGACCCACAGCAATGTGGTTGACTGCCCTCTGAAATGGCCTAGCAAGCCATTCAGTTGTTCGAAACTGCTACGACAAAGTCAGCACAAGAACTGAAGCGGTTCAAGAAGGCGGCTCA
Source organism: Pristiophorus japonicus (assembly GCF_044704955.1). Classification (NCBI taxonomy): domain Eukaryota; kingdom Metazoa; phylum Chordata; class Chondrichthyes; family Pristiophoridae; genus Pristiophorus; species Pristiophorus japonicus. Next base: position 68,435,682 of record NC_091978.1, read on the forward strand.
CCACCACCTTCTCAAGGGCAGTTAGGGATGGGCAGTAAATGCTGGCCTTGCCAGCGATGCCCACATCCCGTGAATACATTTTTTTTTAAAAGCAGACTGGACTGCTTTCCCAGAGAGATGAGCACTCGACAATGAGGAGAAGCAGCCAGACTGTTAAATCTATACCCCAGCAAGAGTCGCACTGTTGCTATTCTATGGATTAGACACCACACCCATTACATAATCAAACAATAATGGCTCCTCACTTCCTTTCTCTGAACTTTGTATAGCCGCTCAGAACAAACTGGATGCCTGAGCCTGCATTAGAAAGCTCAAAGTACCTCGTTCTAACTGCAATTCAAATAACATGCTATTCTAGCGGTCCCTTTCAAATCTCGTGAGTCAATTGAAGGAGTCCGTTGCTGGTAATGACAACAATAGTTGGCTTGGAAGAAGATGTGACTGTGTTGCCACTAGGATTTCAGTAAAGTTAATGGTGTGCATGTCCACATAAATTATGAAAAATACTGAGCAGGGCAATTATAGGTTTTGTACTTCCAAATCTGTTATTGGATCTAGAGAGAACAACTTCAGCTGTATTTGCCTAGGGTGATGTCCTGGTGATTGAAGGCTTGTCACTGTTGCTGCTAGTGGTGAGTGAAATTTGAGGTGATGAACTAAAAGAATTGCACAAGAAGTGTATTAGGACTGACAAGGAATATTGGCTTAAATTCTCATGGTACCAACTTACCTCTGTCAGCTGTAGCCCAGTGGGTAGTCTCTGAGTCACAAGGTTGCAGGTTCAAATCCCACTCCAGGAACTTGAACACACAAATCTAGGCTGACAATCCAGTGCCGTTCTGAGAGAGTGCTGCATTGTCGGAGGTGCCATCTTTCAGATGAGACATTAAACCGTGGTCCCGTCTGCTCTCAGGATGTAAAAGATCCCATGGCACTATTTCGAAGAAGAGCAGGAGAGTTATCCCAGGTGTCCTGGCCAATATTTATCCCTCAATCAACATAACAAAAACATATTATCTGGCCATTATCACATTGCTGTTTGTGAGAGCTTGTGCGCAAATTGGCTGCCGCGTTTCCCACATTACAACAGTGACTGCACTCCAAAAGTACTTAATTTTACAAAGGCTGTAAAGTGCTTTGAGACATCCGGTGGTCATGAAAGGAGCTATATAAATGCAAGTCTTTCTTTTTCTTCTTTCTTTAATACTATTAAATTATCTTCCCTCTACCACTACCTAGAGCTGCATCTGTATAGATTTTTGTTGGTAGACTAGATGTGTTTCATAGATGTAAAATAAATGCTGGGGTTCAGTAGAATTTGATCAACCCCTTCCCACTTCACTCTTGTCATTATGATGTTTATGATCAGGATCCCTGGACGTGTGGCTGAGTTGTAATACGCTCCATCCATTGCATATACTTGTAGCTCACAAGCAGCACCGGCACATGTTTCTGTATAAAACTAAAACACACACATGCAGAACTCTCCCTGACATATAGCATGTTAATATCATTGCATTTCTGCATCATGAATAAAGTTGGATCTGTAAGCAGTTAAGATTTTATAAGAATTATGTTTCAGTGATTTCTGAAATGCATTAGAATTGAAACCGGTCTTAATATTCATTGTTGCCATAAATTGCTACGGTAGTCTGTTAATTTAGTTTTCACAGTTTCCTTCCCTCCTCAACTGAAAGCACTGACTCCTGCGAGTATAAGCTTCTCAGACATTGACAATCCCTTGTTATTTTGCCTCAATGACCGTTCTTTTTCTATGTGAACCTAGACATCAAGGTCTAAAAATTCATCCGTATAGCACTCATTTTTCGGGCTTCCTAAGCCTCCAATATGTCGGGCAGGATGTAAGCGCTCATTAGGAGCCGAACGTATTGGTAAAGGCCCAAAAATTTGGCATGAAGGGTTAGGTCTTTTGGATTTCAAATAAAGGGCTTAATGGCTGTTTGCAGCCCCCACTGCAAGATTCTTTAGCCCAGAGACAGCTGTTGCTGGCTGCACTTGGAATAATCAGGCCTACTTACAGACTTTCAAGAGACCAGCTGTTAGGCTGCAACCAACAAGATAAGTTTTTCAAATGTATTTTCCTGAATGTGGATCTGGGTGGTGCAGGCTCGAAGGGCCGAATGGCCTACTCCTGCACCTATTTTCTGTTTCTATGTTTCTGTAAGAGTTAATCTCTGCCGTAGCCAGAAACAAATCCAGCTTTTGCTTGTGGGAGCTCAGTGATCTACATCCACCACATGAGGGGGTAGCTTGTTCAAGAGGTCTACTATTCTCTGTGAAAAGAACCATCTCCTGACATCTAACCTCGATCTAGTCTTAACCAACTTAAATTTGTGCCCCTTGGTCCTGCCTAAACTATTTAGTCGAAATAAACGGTTAGCTGGAACACTGTCTATTCCCTTCATTATCTTATAAACCTCAGTCATACCCGCTCCTAAGTCTATGCTACTTTAAGGTAAAGAGTCCCAACTCTTTTAACCTATTTTGATAACTAAGATGCTTTAGACTTGGAGTTAGTCTAGTGACCCTCTTCTGCACCCTTTCCAGAGCCTCAATATCACCCACCATGTGAGGAGACCAAAACTGGACACAGTATTCCAAGTGCAGCCTGACTAAGGTCTTGTACAAGGACAAAACAGCACACCTCGTCTTATACTCAATAGTCCTGTGGGTACACCCCAACACCCTATTTGCTCTAGCTATTGCTGCACGGCATTGCTTATGTATCTTTTAAGGATTTATGCTCTAGAATGCCCACATCTCTCTCTATCTCCACCATCTTTAATGCCTTTCCCTGGAGGGTGTATGAATGTTAAGCATTTGCCCTGCCCACATGCATAACACTGCATTTATCTAAATTATACATCATTTTCTAGTCATGAGCCCAATCTCCCAACACATTAAATCTGCCTCTTCTACAGTTCTAGCATCGCACAGATCTTAGTATCATCTGCAAATTTGCAAAGTGTGCCGCCAACCCCTGAATGCAGATCATTAATAAAATTAATAAAAAGCAACGGTCCCAACACTGATCACTGTGGGACACCACTGGTGACCGGTCTACAAACAGATCAAAATCCATTTATAACTACTCTCTGCCTGCATCCTGCCAGCCAGTTCTATATCTAGCTCACTATATTTCCACTAATACCAGAGGTTCCGATCTTATAGAGAAACCTCTTGTGCAGTACCTTGTCAAAAGCTTTTTGGCAATCTAAGTAGACAATATCTACTGGGCTTCGCTCATCCACCAAAATTGTAACTTCTTCAAAAAATACAATTAGATTTGTGAGACATGACCTTTTTTTTTTAATGAAGCCATGTTTCTTCAAAACTGAAGACTGAAAGAGGAGCAGTCATTTTAGTAAGGTTAGAAAAATAAGAGAGAAAAGGTAGAGGGAAGCAAGTCCTCCTGTGTGGCAATTACATGGCAGGGACCAAACGCAAATTGGGTGACCGCTTTGTGGAACACCTCAGTTCAGTCTGCAATCGTGACCCCGAGCTTCTGGTCGCCTGTCATTTTAATTCGCCGCTCCACTCTTGCACTGTTCCAACGAAGCTCAATATAAGCTCGAGGAACAGCATCTCATCTTTTGATTAGGCATTTTATAGCCCTCTGTACTTTCTTAAAACCTGTTATATCTCTTAACTTTTTGCAGGTCTGGCAAAAGGTCATCGGCAAGTATTCACAGATGCTGCCTGATCGCCTGAATAGTTCCAGCATTTTCTGTTTCTATTGCCAATTGCGGAGATGGAGTTAATGGGTTGAATAACCTGCAAACTGTTTATACAGCTATCAGTTTTTGATTATTGATCATCAGTGCGGTGATGGACAAACTTAAAAAGGACAAAATAACATGCAAATAGTTAGGAGGGTGAAAAGACATAGTAGAGGTTCATACAAAAAATGGAGAAAATTAAGAAACAAAGAAAAGCTGCCAGTGCAGCCGATCAAAAATTAAAACAGAAAATACTTGCAAAAAATAGTGCATCTCAAAAGAAAAATGGGCATCATGGGGCCGAAATTCAGAAGCGCAAGAAAGCTGGCACATCTGAGTTTTTTTTTCTGTTTTTACCGAAGGGATCCATAATGCGGCCAGATGATCGATTTTCAGGACTCAGCGGAAATTGGTCATAGTGGGGGCGGGAGATTGACAGGAAGACAGGCTGAGGGGCTGAATTTGGGTCGAGACTGGGACTCCGCCGCTCTTGATCAGCGATGGAGTAGTGGTGACATCACCGCGTGTGTGCATCACCACGCTCTCTCCCCGCCATTAAAGGGGAGAGAATCGGGCATTTTAAATCTTCTGCCACTGGGCTACTAGGGAGGGTTTCGGCTGGGTTAGCGGCCTGGCACCCAAGGGGGCACTATCTTGCCGGCCGATCGGGAAGTCGGCCCTTGAAGGGCCATTGCGCTGCCGGGCCGCGCACACTCCGGATAAGGTGCACCGACAGAAAAAACTGTCGGGGGCACCGCACAGCAGGGCTACGTTTTTCGACTTGAATTTCGATTGGTGCATTTTTAAGGTGAGGGAGAGCGGCGATGCGCATTCTAATGACAGGCTTGTGGCGGTCATCAGCATTGGGGCGGAATCGGGTCCAGGCCGAAAAATCCCCGACCTGAATTTGGGTCGGGTCGGCTAGTTGACCACAAAATGGCGGCCACGGGATTCCGACGCGTGGCTGTTGCAAACGGGCAGTAATGGGTCTTTCTGAGATCCTGAATTTCGGCCCCCATGGGTTTCCCATTCATGCTTTTCTCATTGCTGGTCGCAGCTCCAATCTTAGTCTTGCTTCACTCCAGGAACGCACTTGCGCCCTACACTGCAAGTAGAAATTCTTATCTGGCAATAGCTATTGTGAGATCATGACTTCCTACCCACAGTACAAGGTATCTCACTGCCGCAGCAAAGGAAATGTGTCGGGTAGGAACGGAGTTGGGTGCAGCAAGGACTGGCAGCAGTGATCTCCCAGCCAGTTCTTTGGGTCAGCAAAATCAGTTGTTGCAGGACGGGATCACACTGCTGCTAATTTGGTCACTATACTCTTGGAACACACTCCCCAAACCTCCCTGCCTAGCTACCTCTCTGCCTTTCTTCAAAAGCTTCTTCAAAACCTATATTTTTACCATATATTTTGCTAGCTTCCCAATTCCTCTTCTCCCGCTGCTCAGAAGTCCTCCTTCACTTCTGTGAACTGCTTTGGTTCATTTTTATTACATCAGTGGGATTAGGCTGGGTAAATCTTTTTTGGCTGGCACAGACACAATGGGCCGAATGTGCTGTAAATTTCTATGCTTAAAGCCACTGTATATACATGAAGTACAATGAATGCAGACTCAGAGAAAGCATCCCAAGGAGATTTGAAATGAATGTGAACTGAACTAATCCTGAAAACTGATGTACAAACATTCCAGAGTTGGTTAGCCACTTCTTGTTTTTGTCACCAAGCTCATGGTCTAGAGGGTCATAGCAATACCCACCCTCGTGAATGGCTCAGAGACGTGGACCATGTACAGTAGACACCTCAAGTCACTGGAGAAATACCACCAGCGATGTCTCCGCAAGATCCTGAAAATTCTCTGGGAGGACAGACGCACAAACATTAGCGTCCTCGTCCAGGCCAACATCCCCAGCATTGAAGCACTGACCAGACTTGATCAGCTCCGCTGGGCAGGCCACATAGTTCGCATGCCAGACACGAGACTCCCAAAGCAAGCGCTCTACTTGGAACTCGCCCACGGCAAACGAGCCAGAAGTGGGCAGAGGAAACGTTACAAGGACACCCTCAAAGCCTCCCTGATAAAGTGCGACATCCTCACTGACACCTGGGAGTCCTTGGCCATAGACCGCCCTAAATGGAGGAAGTGCCTTCTAGAGTATCATCGCCGAGAGCATGCAGAAATCAAGCGCAGGCAGCGGAAGGAGCTTGCGGCAAAGCAGGCTCCCTGCCCACCCTTTCCCTCAATGACTATCTGTCCCACCTGTGACAGAGACTGTGGTTCCTGTATTGGACTGTACAGCCACCTAAGAACTCATGTTAAGAGTGGAAGCAAGTCTTCCTCGATGCCGAGGGACTGCCTATGATGATGATGATGACTTGTAAAGAATAAAGAACATGGGCTGTGGGAATCTATCACATGCCGCTACACAATCAAAGAGCGAACTAGATATGCACTTCTACCAAATCAAGATGTAGACTTTAGATCAACGAGGGGTTTTATTTACATTCGGCGAGTAAATGATCAGTAACCAACACCGTGAAATATACACTTCTCTACATTCATACAAAAAATTATAAATATCTGTGTTGCTTTCTTTCTTAACTTAGAACATAAACAAAAGGCCAATTACTGTAAACTCAATTTAGCCCAACTACCCAGCTAAGCTGCACTGACTTTAAAAGAAAAAGCTCAGTCGTTATCGACTTTGACACTAAAGCTGATTGACTGACTCTGGTTGTGGACTGTCCAAGGTCTCGAACAGCTGTGGCTCAGTAGGTAGCACTCGCCTCTGAGTCAGAAGATTGTCGGTTCACGTTCCACTCCAGAGCACATAAATCTAGGCTGACACTCCAGTGCCGTGCTGACCTAGGTGTCATATTTGACCTGAATTGAGCTTCCGGCAACATATCCACAGCATAATTAAAACCGCCTATTTCCACTTCCATAACATTGTCCGTCTCTGCCCCTGCCTCAACTCATCTGCTGCTGAAACCCACATCCATGCCTTTGTTACCTCTAGACTTGACCACTCCAATCCAATGAGGGGCTGGCCTCCCACATTCTACCTTACGTAAGCTTGTTGTCATCCAAAACTCGGCAGCCTGTGTCCTAACTCGCACCAAGCCCCGCTCACCCATCACCGCTGTGCTCGCTGACCTACATTGACTTCCGGTTAAGCATCGCCTCAATTTCAAAATTCGCATCCTTGTTTAAAAATCCCTCCATGGCCTTGCCCCTCCCTATCTCTGTAATCTCCTTCAGCCTCAGATCCCCCCCCCCCCCCCCCCCGCCTGCCCTGAGATGTCTACGCTCCTCAAATTCTGCCCTCTTGAGCAGCCCTGATTATAACTGCTCAACCATTAGTGGCCATGCCTTTGGCTGCCTAGGCCCCAAGCTCTGGAACTCCCTCACTCAATCTCTCCGCCTCTCTACCTCTCTTTCCTCGACAAAGTACCAGTACAAAGCGGACGGTCTGCACCTGGGCAGGACCGGAACCAATGTCCTAGGGGGAGTGTTTGCTAGTGCTGTTGGGGAGGAGTTAAACTAATGTGGCAGGGGGTTGGGAATCAATGCAGGGAGACCGAGGGAAACAAAAAGGAGACAAAAGCAAAAGACAGAAAGGAGATGAGGAAAAGTGGAGGGCAGAGAAACCCAAGACAAAAAACAAAAAGGGCCACTGTACAGCAAAATTCTAAAAGGAAAAAGGGTGTTAAAAAAACAAGCCTGAAGACTTTGTGTCGTAATGCAAGGAGTATCCGTAATAAGGTGGATGAATTAACTGTGCAAATAGATGTTAACAAATATGATGTGATTGGGATTACGGAGACGTGGCTCCAGGATGATCAGGGCTGGGAACTCAACATCCAGGAGTATTCAACATTCAGGAAGGATAGAATAAAAGAAAAAGAAGGTGGGGTAGCATTGCTGGTTAAAGAAGAGATTAATGCAAGTGTTAGAATGGACATTAGCTTGGATGATGTGGAATCTATATGGGTAGAACTGCAGAACACCAAAGGGCAAAAAACGTTAGTGGGAGTTGTGTACAGACCTCCAAACAGTAGTAGTAATGTTGGGGAGGGCATCAAACAGGAAATTAGGGGTGCATGCAATAAGGGTGCAGCAGTTATAATGGGTGACTTTAATATGCACATAGATTGGGCTAACCAAACTGGAAGCAATACGGTGGAGGAGGATTTCCTGGAGTGCATAAGGGGTGGTTTTCGAGACCAATATGTCGAGGAACCAACTAGGGGGAGGCCATCTTAGACTGGGTGTTGTGTAATGAGAGAGGATTAATTAGCAATACCATTGTGCGAGGCCCCTTGGGGAAGAGTGACCATAATATGGTGGAATTCTACATTAGGATGGAGAATGAAACAGTTAATGCAGAGACCATGGTCCAGAACTTAAAGAAGGCTAACTTTGAATGTATGAAGCGTGAATTAGCTAGGATTGATTGGCGAATGATACTTAAAGGGTTGACTGTGGATGGACAATGGCAGACATTTAGAGACCGCATGGATGAACTAAACAATTGTACATTCCTGTCTGTCGTAAAAATAAAAAAGGGAAGGTGGATCAACCGTGGCCATCAAGGGAAATCAGGGATAGTATTAAAGCCAAGGAAGTGGCATACAAATTGGCCAGAAATAGCAGTGAACCCAGAGATTGGGAGAAATTTAGAACTCAGCAGAGGAGGACAAAGGGTTTGATTAGGGCAGGGAAAATGGAGTACGAGAAGAAGCTTGCAGGGAACATTAAGACGGATTCAAAAGTTTCTATAGATATGTAAAGAGAAAAAGATTAGTAAAGACAAACGTAGGTCCCCTGCAGTCAGAATCAGAGGAAGTCATAACAGGGAACAAAGAAATGGCGGACCAATTGAACAAGTACTTTGGTTCGGTATTCACTAAGGAGGACACTAACAACCTTCCAGATATAAGAGGGGTCAGAGGGTCTAGTAAGGAGGAGGAACTGAGGGAAATCCTTATTAGTCAGGAAATTGTGTTGGGGAAATTAATGGGATTGAAGGCCGATAAATCCCCAGGGCCTGGTGGACTGCATCCCAGAGTACTTAAGGAGGTGACCTTGGAAATAGTGGATGCATTGACAGTCATTTTCCAACATTCCATTGACTCTGGATCAGTTCCTATCGAGTTGAGGGTAGCCAATGTAACCCCACTTTTTAAAAAAAGAGGGAGAGAGAAAACACGGAATTATAGACCGGTCAGCCTGACATCGTTAGTGGGTAAAATGATGGAATCAATTATTAAGGATGTCATAGCAGCACATTTGGAAAGAGGTGACATGATAGGTCCAAGTCAGCATGGATTTGTGAAAGGGAAATCATGCTTGACAAATCTTCTAGAATTTTTTGAGGATGTTTCCAGTAGAGTGGACAAAGGAGAACCAGTTGATGTGGTATATTTGGACTTTCAGAAGGCTTTCGACAAGGTCCCACACAAGAGATTAATGTGCAAAGTTAAAGCACATGGGATTGAGGGTAGTGTGCTGACATGGATTGAGAATTGGTTGTCAGACAGGAAGCAAAGAGTAGGAGTAAATGGGTACTTTTCAGAATGGCAGGCGGTGACTAGTGGGGTACCGCAAGGTTCTGTGCTGGGGCCCCAGCTGTTTACATTGTACATTAATGATTTAGACGAGGGGATTAAATGTAGTATCTCCAAATTTGCGGATGACACTAAGTTGGGTGGCAGTGTGAGCTGCGAGGAGGATGCTATGAGGCTGCAGAGTGACTTGGATAGGTTAGGTGAGTGGGCAAATGCATGGCAGATGAAGTATCATGTGGATAAATGTGAGGTTATCCACTTTGGTGGTAAAAACAGAGAGACAGACTATTATCTGAATGGTGACCGATCAGGAAAAGGGGAGGTGCAACGAGACCTGGGTGTCATGGTACATCAGTCATTGACGGTTGGCATGCAGGTACAGCAGGCGGTTAAGAAAGCAAATGGCATGTTGGCCTTCATAGCGAGGGGATTTGAGTACAGGGGCAGGGAGGTGTTGCTACAGTTGTACAGGGCATTGGTGAGGCCACACCTGGAGTATTGTGTACAGTTTTGGTCTCCTAACCTGAGGAAGGACATTCTTGCTATTGAGGGAGTGCAGCGAAGGTTCACCAGACTGATTCCCAGGATGGCGGGACTGACCTACCAAGAAAGACTGGATCAACTGGGCTTGTATTCACTGGAGTTCAGAAGAATGAGAGGGGACCTCATAGAAACGTTTAAAATTCTGAAGGGTTTAGACAGGTTAGATGCAAGAAGAATGTTCCCAATGTTGGGGAAGTCCAGAACCAGGGGTCACAGTCTAAGGATAAGGGGTAAGCCATTTAGGACCGAGATGCGGAGGAACTTCTTCACCCAGAGAGTGGTGAACCTGTGGAATTCTCTACCACAGAAAGTTGTTGAGGCCAATTCACTAAATATATTCAAAAAAGAGTTCGATGTAGTCCTTACTACTAAGGGGATCAAGGTGTATGGTGAGAAAGCAAGAATGGGGTACTGAAGTTGCATGTTCAGCCATGAACTCATTGAATGGCGGTGCAGGCTTGAAGGGCCGAATGGCCTACTCTTGCACCTATTTTCTATGTTTCTATGTTTCCTCCTTTAACACTCCTTAATACCTACCTCTTTGACCAAGCTTTTGTTCATCTGCCGTAATTTCTTCTTGTGTGGCTCGGTGTGAAATTTATTTGTTTTGTCATAAAACACTCCTGTGAAGTGCTTTGGGACCTTTTACTACGTTAAAGGCACTATGTAAATACACATTGTTGAGGGGGTGCTGCACTGTTGGAGGTGTCATCTTTCGGATGAGACGGTAAATCGAGGTCCCGTCTGCTTTCTCAGATGGACCTTAAAAATCCCATGGCACTATTTTGAAGAAGAGCATGGGGGGCTTTCAAAGGTATCGTGGCCAATATTTATCCCTTAATCAAAGTAACAGCTACAGATGATCTGGTCATTATCACATTGCCCTTTGTGGGAGCTTGCTTGTGTGCAAATTGGCTGCCGCGTTTCCCACATTACAACAGTAACTATACTCCAAAAGTACTTCATTGGCTGTAAAGTGGTTTGAGGCGTCTAGTAGTCATGAAAGGCGCTATGTAAATGTAAGTCTTTTAGCTGTCAGTGAAAGTCACTATTCCAGGCTAGAGCACATCCTTTGATCTATGTCGAGGGGCTTTGTTGTGTTCATACTCTATTTGTTGGTTGCACAAACCCTCACTGGACAGGCATTAGGACCCTGCGGGGGCTATTCACACCTGCTGTAAACATGCTGGTTTTGGACACTATTTTGAGAATTGCTAAAAAAGGACACAGTTAGATGCACTACTCCTGTTTCAGTTAGTCTGTTTATTTACGTACACAACATAATTTGGCGATGAGGATGAATCAAATTAACCTCTCTACCACCGCCTTTTCTCTCCACACCCGGGGACCCTCCAATCCCATGGCCGAGATAGATAAAAAGCTTTTCTAAGTACATTACGGCGAGTGGGTTAGACGGCGACAACGTAACACCAGCTCGCCGCCGTGCAATACTTATCCACTACCTCGGCACCAAAGGCCAACGCATCTTTGGCCAAATCGAAGACACTGATTCCTGGACAAAGCGGTTAGTGCCCTAGAGAAATATATTAGGTGAAAGAAAAGTATCATGATGGAGAGATACAAATTTTGTCAAAGGGGGCAACAGAACGGTGTACCAATCAAACAGTACATCATTTCATTAACTGAACTGGCCGCTACGTGTAACTTTGGAGCACTCACAGAGGAAATGATCAGGGATCAAATTATTGAGAAAACTACAATCCCCGCATTCGGGAATGCTTGCTTAATGGAGGATAACAAATTGACATTGGACAAAGCAACTAATTTGGCCATCCAAATCGAATCAGCGCTTTCCGATTCAAAAGCGATCAGATCCCCTGCTCCTCCTGTGCAGCAGACTGCAGCTACAGCCCTTGTGCAAGGTGTTCGTCCAAAGCTGAAATCATAGCAGAGACCCAGGGCTAGTAATAATGCACCCACTACAGATCGCAGGCCTTAACTTCCACTGCTTTAACTGGGGACAAATCACATTCAGCAGAGAGTCTTAAATGCCCTGCACATGGGAAGAAATGCTCTGCATGTGGTAAAATGAACCATTTTGCTAGTGTCTGTCGCTCATCGCAGCATATTCGACATGTGGACAACCACGGATAGTGATGAACCCAGTATGGTTTACACCATTAATGACATTTCGAACATCGGTTCGTGCAAATTCAAGGACTGTGATGTAAACATTGACTGCACACCCATCTGCCTCCTCATTGACATTGGAGCCAAAGTCTCCATATTGAGCGAGGCTATGTACAAAACCCACTTCACGCACTGTCAACTGCAGCACGCAACTTCCACTTTACATGCATAATCCGACTCCAAAATTGAGGTACTTGGGATCATATCTGTCCTGATATACTACAAGGACATAACATTGGAGAACTTTTCTTTTCATGTCGCGAAGGGACAAAGCCTCGTGGATGTTGACCTTTTTGACAAGCTTGGGTTCAAAGTTTACGACCCAACCAGCACACCTGTGTACACAATGGACTTTGACGAGCAGTATCCCTCAATCTTTACAGGGTTTGGAGTGACAACAAAATTCTGCCCCCGCGCTGACCTTTCAAACCAATTATGCAGCGACTTCACCATCTCCCATTCGCGGTTCGTGATAAGTATCCAAGGATTAATGCAACTTGAATCTCGGAATCATTGAGAGCATCGACTCCTCACCCTGGATCTCGAATTTAATCATTGCTTGGCGTAAAAATGGGGAGATACACCTATGCATCGACCTGAAAGAGGTCAACAAGGCCATCATCCCCGACAAGTACCCTCTTTCTACCATTGATGAACTGTCTTCAGAATTCCACAGCTCAATAGTTTTTACGAAACTCGGCATGCGCCGCAGTTACCTGCAAATACCCCTCGTGGAGGACAGCAAACCGCTCACTGCATTCACGACGCATGATGGTCTGGATCAGTATCGACACATGCCCTACCGACTATTTTCTGCACTAAGTGCATTCAGAAGATTGTCACGGCTATGCTAGCAGGCATAGAGGGAGCCCTCAATCTGCTTGACGATATGATTGTCCATGGACGGACAATGGAAGAACATGACCAGTGACTTCATGCAGTTATGGCTAGACTTGCTACACATAACATTACACTTAATGCCGATAAGTGTACAGTCGCTGCTGGAGAAATAAACTTTCTGGGCTACAGAGTCACAGCACAAGGTTGACACCATTGACCAGTCGCAACCACCTAGCTGACATGCTCAGCCACTCGACACCTGCTTCGGACTTGGTGCTGACTTGTTCACAGATGACGACACATATGTCACGCCGATCATTACTCAGTCCATCAGAAACCTTGTCTCCTGCGACAAATTCAAAACCAAATCATAGCGTGATGCTACGCTCTAGCATGTGTGCCACTTCCTCCAGACTGAGTGGCCTAAGCAAATTCCGGAAGAGCTGAAAACTTCCACAGACTTCGTGATGAATTTTCCATTTAGAATGATGGCTGCCTAGCTCGTGGTGATAGAGCAGTAATTCCCAAGTCACTTCAACAGTGTGTTCTCTCATTGGCACACGATGGACACCCTGGCATTGCTCGCATGAAACAGAGATGTCGCGATTCAGTATGGTGGCCTGGGATTGACACTCACATCGAGGAATTTGTCTCATACCGCGAAGCATGCAGTCTGAGCGAAAAGGCCACAAACATCCGACCAGTGCCAATGAAGCCCATTCCACGGCCGCAAAGACCATGGCAACAACTTCAGTTGGATATCTTTGGTCCAGTTGAAGCAGCTCCACAGCACCAGCACTTGTTGTAGGACATGACCTGCATTCCATATGGCCAGAAATTGCTACAAGTTTAGTGACCTCATCAACGATCGTCCGTATTCTGCAGTGTAGGTTCATGAAGTTGGGCCGCCCAGAGGTCACAAACACTGACAATGGACCACAGTTTGTGTCCGACCAGTTTGTGAATTTCCTCACACATCTTGCTATCGAGCTTTGCCTTACTGCTCAGTACAATCCTCAAAGCAATGGAGGTGTTGAGCGATTTAACCGCGTCATCAGAGGGTTTGAAAGTTCAGCTCTCACACCTACGAGCTCAATGAACGCTCGTAGACTGATCCCAACTCACAGGCCAACAGACCGGCATGATGGAACAGAGGCACTGTTCTGTTTCCCAACCGAAAACGTCGATCAAACACCGCAAGCTGCATGCTGGTCTCAGCGCATCAGAACACGGCCTGGCTATCTCAAGGGGCTAGACTTTCCCAAGAGCCCCTCACTGCTCAATTGCCTGCCCAGAAAAATCGCTAAAGTTTTGCAAATAATGCCGGCGAGAATTTCCATTATTAAGTTAAAAATAATCGCCCGTAGAGAAAATGGATTTTGCACCACTATTCTTGGCGGTTAAAGTGGAAATTAAGTAAAACAGGCCATTCTTAAAATTATTTTAAAAATTTAGTCTGAGGCTATAGTTAGGCCTAGGGAGGGAGGAAAACTTTAAAAATAAATTTCACAAAATAAAAGTTAAACAAACATTCCCAAGACACTTTTAAAGCTAATCGCCATTTTACAATTAAAAAATAAATAAATAAAGTGCCTTTAACTTACCTTTCTTTGCAGAGTACTCACCTACCGCCCTGTTTAAACAGCTTCCACAGGGCGGTTCCCTCGGTGATCTGGACAGACTTCCGTTGAGACCAAACTCACGCCCTGGTGATTTTCTCGATGGTGCACGTTGGCGGTTTGGTCCCAGCGGGCGTTTTCAGATTTTTGCGGTACCATTTAAAAAAAAAAGCTAAAGGGAAAACTTTCGCTGGGCGGTTTCTCTCCTAAAAACAGCTGTATCGCCGAGAAAGTCGTCGAAAACCCGTCGAAAATGAAGGTGAAACACAAAAAAATTAAAAGGAAAAACAATCACACTTGCCTTCGGAGTCCATTACTTACCTCTTCGCCGAGGGAATGGTTCAACCGTCCTGATTAACCAGGCGGTCAGTGCGAGGCACGCTTTGGGGTGTACAGATCGGGCAAGAATCGAAACTCGCGCCTGTTATATATGTAAACCTGTAAATACCTTGTTTAACCACCAGAGGGCTCATTCCCTGGAGTCCCAAGGGATCCCACAATCCCTTGGGAGCACCTATACTTAAGGAGGCCTCACAGGCTGGAGGGACACTCTGGAGACCTGCAATAAAAGACTACGGTCACACTTTACTTTGAGCTCACAGTATCTGGTCAGATTCTTTATTTGTACACTACAACTGGCGACGAGATACAGATATCGAACCCCACCGCAACAATGCAGAGAACAGTGGGCATCCTGGAGAAATTTTCAGAGGGAGATGATTGGGAACTCTTTGTGGAGCGACTTGACTAATACTTTATGGACAACGAGCTGGAAGGAGAAGCAAACACTGCCAAAAGAAGTGCGATTCTCCTCACCGTTTGCAGGGCACCAACATATGGCCTCATGAAAAAGCTGTTGCTCCAGCGAAACCCACAGAGAAATCATATGATGATTTGTGCACACTGGTCCGGGAGCATCTTAACCCAAAGGAAAGCGTTCTACACGTGCAAGAGGTCTGAAGGCCAGGAAGTGGCGAGTTATGTCACCGAGCTAAGACGCCTTGCAGGACATTGCGAATTTGGAGCACATGCTCAGGGACTTCTTTGTACTTGGCTTTGGCCATGAAATAATACTTTGCAAACTTTTGACTGTAGAGACCCCAACCTTGAGTAAAGCCATAGCGATAGCCCAGGCGTTCATCTCCACCAGTGACAATACCAAGCAAATCTCTAAGCACACAAGTGCTGCTACAATTACTGTGAACAAAGTAATGTTGTTTTTGAATTGTAACCTACAGGGCAAGCCTCACATGCCTGCAGCTGCACATCCGCAGATGTCTGAGTCCACCATCAAGCGTGATGAATGCTAGGCTATTAACACCTTGTTGATGCAGTGGGGGTGATCATCGTTTCCATTCATGCCGCTTCAAAGGATACATTTGCAAGGGCTGTGGAACAATGGGACATCTCCAACGTATGTGCAGGCGAGCTGCAAATACTTCTAATCCTGCAAACCACCATGTTGCGGAGGAGGACAGATCCATGGCGGATCACGATGAACCAGAGCCTCAGACCGAGGAGGCAGAGGTATATGGGGTGCACACATTTACCACAAATTGTCCCCCGATAATGCTGAAGGTTGAATTAACTGGACTCCCGGAGTCAATGGAGCTGGACACGGGCGCGAACCAGTCCATTATGAGCAAAAAGACTTTCAATAAATTGTGGTGCAGCAAGGTCTTAAGGCCAGTTCAGACTCCCATTCGCACTAAACTGAGAACTTACACAAAGGAACTGATTCCCGTAATCGGCAGTGCTAATGTAAAGGTCTCCTATGATGGAGCGGTGCACAAGTTACCACTCTGGGTGGTACCGGGCGATGGCCCCACACTGTTCGGCAGGAGCTGGCTGGGGAAGATACGCTGGAACTGGGACAATGTCCGAGCGCTCTCGCCCGTCGACGACACTTCATGTGCCCAGGTCCTAAACAACTTCCCCTCACTGTTCGAACCAGGCATCGGGAAGTTCCAAGGAGCAAAAGTGCAGATCTACCTAATTCCGGGGGCACGACCCATCCATTACAAGGCGAGAGCAGTACCATACATAATGAGAGGGAGGGTGGAGATCGAGCAGAACCGGCAGCAACGAGAGGGCATCATTTACCGATCGAATTCAACGAGTGGGCCAGTCCAATTGTTCTAGTCCTCAAGGGAGATGGCACCGTCAGAATCTGTCATGCTTACAAAGTAACTATCAATCGTTTCTCCCTGCAGGATCAATACCCGCTACCAAAGGCAGATGACCTTTTTACGATGCTGGCGGGAGGAAAGATGTTCACGAAGCTGGACTTGATTCGATCTACATGATGCAGGAGCTGGAGGAATCATCGAAAGGCCTCACTTGCTATACACGCACAAAGGTCTCTTCATTTACAACAGATGCCCTTTTGGGATTCGATCGGCTGCGGCGATATTCCAGAGTAACATAGAAAGCTTACTGAAGTCGGTCCCGCGCACCGTGATCTTCCAGAATGACATCTTGGTTACAGGTCGAAATACAGTCGAGCATCTGCAGAACCTGGAGGAGGTTCTTAGTCGGCTTAATCGCGTGGGGCTCAGGTTAAAACGCTCAAAGTGCATTTTCCTGGCACCTGAAGTGGAGTTCCTGGGGAGAAGAATCGCGGCGGACGGCATCAGGCCCACCGATTCGAAGACTGAGGCAATCGAGAACACACCGAGGCCACACAACGTGATGGAGCTGCAGTCATTTCTAGGACTCCTGAACTACTTTGGTAACTTCCTACACTTTAAAACCACTACACGCTTTACTGCGTAAAGGAGACGAATGGGCATGGGGTAAAAGCCAAGAAAATGCCTTTATAAAAGCTAGAAAACTGTTATGCTCAAACAAATTGCTTGTGTTGTATGATCCATGTAAGTATTTGGTACTAGCATGTGATGTGACGTCAAACGGTGTCGGGGGTGTATTGCAACAAGCTAATGAATCTGGGAAATTGCAACCAGTTGCTTATGCATCCAGAAGTCTGTCTAAGGCTGAGCGGGCCTACAGCATGATTGAAAAAGAAGCGTTAGCATGTGTTTTATGGGGTAAAGAAAATGCATCAGTATCTGTTTCAGCTCAAATTTGAATTGGAAACTGACCATAAGCCACTTATCCCCCTTTTCTGAAAGTAAAGGGATAAATACGAATGCATCAGCCTGCATCCAGAGATGGGCTCTCACGTTGTCCGCATATAACTACGCCATCCGCCACAGGCCAGGCATAGAAAACTGTGCTGATGCTCTCAGTAGGTTGTCATTGCCCACTATGTGGGTGGAAATGGCACAGCCCCCAGATTTAGTTATGGTAATGGAAGCTTTCGAGAGTGAACAATCACCTGTTACCGCCCGACAGATTAGAACCTGGACGAGCCAGGACCCTTTACTGTCCTTAGTAAAAAACTGTGTGCTTCACGGGTGCTGGTCCAGTGTCCCATTAGAAATGCAGGAAGAAATAAAGCCGTACCAGCGGCGCAATAGTGCTATACAGGCAGACTGCCTTCTGTGGGGTAATCGGGTGGTGGTACTAAAAAAGGGCAGGGACACTTTCATTAGTGATCTCCACAGTACCCACCCAGGCATTGTAATGATGAAAATGATAGCCAGATCCCACGTGTGGTGGCCCGGTATCGATGCGGTCTTAGAGTCCTACGTGCACAAATGTTCACAGTTAAGCATTGCACCCAGGGAGGCGCCACTAAGTTTATGGTCTTGGCCCTCCAAACCATGGTCTAGGGTCCTTGTCGACTATGCAGGCCCATTCTTGGGAAAAATGTTCCTAGTGGTTGTAGTACTCCAAATGGATTGAATGTGAGATAATGTCAGCAAGCGTACTCCAAATGGATTGAATGTGAGATAATGTCGGCAAGCACATCCTTTGCTACCACTGAAAGCCTGCCGGCTGTGTTTGCCACGCACGGCCTGCCTGATGTCCTTGTGAGTGACAACGGGCCATGTTTCACCAGTGCCGAGTTCAAAGAGTTCATGACCCGTAATAGGGTCAAACATGTCACATCTGCCCCATTCAAACCAGCATCCAATGGTCAGGCAGAGAGAGCAGTGCCAACAATCAAGCAGAGCTTGAAGAGGGTAACTGAAGGCTATCCCGAGTCCTGCTTAGTTACCGTACGAGACCCCACTCGCTCACTGGGATTCCACCCGCTGAACTGCTCATGAAAAGGGCACTTAAGACAAGGCTCTCTTTAGTCCACCCTGATCTACATGAACAGGTAAAGAGCAGGCAGCTTCAACAAAGTACATATGATAGCGCAAATGTGTCATGCGAAATTGAGAAGAATGATCCTGTATTTGCGTTGAACTATGGACAAGCTCCCAAGTGGCTTCCTGGTGCTGTCGTGACCAAAGAGGGGAGTAGGGTGTTTCGGGTCAAACTTTCAAATGGACTCATCTACAGGAAACACTTGGACCAAACCAAACTCAGATTCACGGACTATTCAGAGCAACCCACACTAGACCCTACCTTTTTTGACCCCCCAACACACACATACCAGTGGCAACCGACACAACGGTTGACCACGAAGCAGAACCCATCACCCGCAGCTGCCCAGCAGGACTCACCACACCAGGTAGCCCAGCAAGGTCAGCTGCACAGCAGCCCAGCGAGGGCCCAACAAACGACTCACCAAAACCAGCATTTGCACTGAGACAATCAACCAGGGAAAGAAAGGCCCCAGATTGACTCACCTTGTAAATAGTTACACTGTTGACTTTGTGGGGGGGGGGGGGGGTGTTATATATGTAAACCTGTAAATACCCTGTTTAACCACCAGAGGGCTCATCCCCTGGAGTCCCAAGGGATCCCACAATCCCTTGGGAGCACCTGTACTTAAGGAGGCCTCACAGGCTGGAGCGACACCCCGGAAACCTGCAATAAAAGACTACGGTCACACTTTACTTTGAGCTCACAGTATCTGGTCAGACTCTATTCGTACACTACAGCGTCGGTGTCGCAACCAGCTCTTCCGGGCGGTGCTGCTCCGTGCCACCGCAAAACCAGACCCGAGGATCCCTGTGGGGCGCTGGAGGCTGATCGCCCGGCCCAAACACCTCAGTGCCACCATTGCTGCCACTCTGGGCTGAAAGGCGGAGCAGAGAAGACCCGAAAATCCAACCCGTTTGGATCAAACCTTTCTCCGCAAACCGTGGACAACCATCAAATGCGTCCGAATTGGTCATGGTAGATGCTGCCACCTTCTCCAGAGGTGGAAGTTTAAAGCAGCCCCATCATGTGACTGTGGAGCTCCTAATCAGACCCTGGAGCACATCATTGAGCACTGCCCTCACAGAAAATTTGCAGGCAGCCGACAAAATATCCACACTGTTACACCGGAAGCTTTGGCCTGGATATCCAACTTGGATATTAATATTCGATTTGCTTTGCTACTACCACACGAAAGAAGACTACTGGCAACTAGAGATGGGCAATAAATGCTGGCCTTCCCAGTGTCACCCACATACCGAGAACCATTTCTTAGGGTCATCCCTATGCCCCCTTTTAAACGTTGATGCAAAGAGGATGGAGTATAAAAGCAGGGAAGTCCTGCTACAACTGTACAAGGTATTGGTGAGGCCACACCTGGATTACTGCGTACAGTTTTGGGTCACCTTATTTCAGGAAGGATATACTTGTGTTAGAGACAGTTCAGAGAAGGTTCACGAGGTTGATTCCTGAGACGAAGGGGTTGACTTATGAAGAAAGGTTGAGCAGGTTGGGCCGATACCCATTGGAGTTTAGAAGAATGAGAGGTGATCTTATCGAAACGTATAATGTACTGAGGGGGCTCAACAAGGTAGATGCACAGAGGATGTTTCCCCTCGTTGGGGAATCTAGAACTCGGGGGCATAGTTTCAGAATAAGGGGTCGCCTATTTCGAACTGAGATGAGGAGGAATTTCTTCTCTCAGTGGGTCGTAAATCTGTGCAATTCTCTGCCCCAGAGAGCTGTGGAGGCTGGGTCATTGAATATATTTAAGGGGGAGATAGATTTTTGAGCGATGAAGGAGTGAAGGATTATGGGGAGCAGCAGGGAAGTGGAGTTGAGTCCAGGATCAGATCAGCCGTGATCTTATTAACTGGCGGAGCAGGCTCGAGGGGCCAGATGGCCTACTCCTGCTCCTATTTCTTATGTTCTTGTGTTCTTATGATATATTAGCTACTTTCCAAATCTTGGACACAGTTCCTGTTTCTATTAATTCCCTAAAGAAAGTGTACAAAATCCTTCTGAGCAGGGTGACTTGTCTTCCTTTATCTTCCTCAGTTTACTAGTGGCAGTCTTATCTGTAATTTTTATTTCGTTTAGTATTCCCTCCCCCCTCGTCCTCCTCCACCACGCCCCCCCCTCAAAATTCAGCATCTGATGTGTGCACATGGCCTTGGTCCTCAAACTGTTATTTTGTGCTTTTCAAATAGATCAAGCTCATTTTCATGGCTTTATCATTGAAAGTCTAAGAATATTTGTGACCAACTGCTGAAAATAGAATTGTTTTTTTTTCAGGAAGAAGATTCTATACCACTGAGACCAGGCTTCAGATTATAAATCAGCCACAAGCCCAAAATCTGATGGTGGGAGACACACTGTTATTGGAATGTACTGCAATTGGCATACCAATGCCACGTTATCAATGGCTGAGAAATGGACTACCAGTCACCAATGGCTGTGAAAGGCACTACAAGGTACTTTCTAGTGCAGTAAGGCTTTGTTTCTTTCTCCCACCCCCTCTGGATGTATTTCTCTGGAAACTTGTTCTGATCGATAAATAATAGCTATCTCTGAGTCAGATGGTTGTGAACTTGAAACACCATCTAGCCTGATACTACAGGGCAATGCTGAGGGAGTGCTGCATTCTTGGACATGTCGAGGTCCCATCTGTTTGTGCAGGGAGATGTTGAGGATTCCATTGCAACTTTTGCAGAAAACCAGGGAGTTATCCCGGAATAATTTCCTTCGAATCAATAGCAATTCTTTCTCTATTTTATAAAGTATGGCTTGCCTAATACTGTGACCTTGTTTACAGCTGCCCGGCCCGATCTTGAGGCCTCAATCCGGCATACTGAATTGGGTTGCCTGTTTGGTGCTCCGCAGCTCACCTGCCAGGCTTAAATGAGGCAAGGGCTCACACTCTCATTGCTCCCTCTCACACGCACACACGGTCTCCCAAAAGTCAAAATCGACCCCAATATGTTTTGTGAATAGTGTGTCCATCTTGGTTCAGTGGTAGCATTCTCGCCTTTGAGTCAGAAGATCATGGGTTCAAGCCCGACTGCAGAGACTTAAGCACATAACCCAGGCTGACACCTCAGCGCAGTACTGAGGGAGTGCTGCACTGTCAGAGGTGCCATTTTTTGGATGAAACATTAAATCTATGCCTGGCTGCCCTCTCAGGTACATGTAAAAGATCCCATGGCATTATTCGAAGAACAGCAGGGGAGTTCTCCCCGATATCCTAGTCAATATTAATCTCTCAACCAAGATCGCTTAAACAGATTATCTGGCCATTTACCTCATTGCTCTTTGTGGGAACTTGCTGTGTGCAAATAGACTGCTGTGTTTTCTATATTACAACAGTAACTGCACTTTAAAAGTACTTCATTGGCTGTAAAGCAGTTTGGGAAATCCTGGAGTTGTGAAAGGCATAAAACCTTAGATCACATGCTAAAACCTGTTTCCTAAAATCAGCTGCTGCTTTTTAAGTTTTAAGTACAGTACTATTTACTTATTTTATATATTAAAAATTTATATATGCATTAGAGCCAATTTTTCATATTCACGCTATTTGTGGAAGCCTCACTTACCAGAAATGATTGGCAGCACCCCCACACTTTCCCGGTTTGCACACCTATAGGGTGAGGCTCCTCTCCAGTGGTATGAACTTGAAGAATTGTTTCTGATACAGATGTTGTACTTTACATTTTGTTCACATAAGTAACTTACCCACACCTTTATTTGAAAATAGATAAGTAAAATAAATCTGGACAATCAGGGCCAGTACCGTTGCCATGTGTTCAATGGCAAGGCAGAACAATGGAGTATGGAAGCAGACGTTTTTATAGGTAAGGAGTTAATCTTTTTGAGATTTTTAGAGTAACATCCTTGCCTTTCAGTCAGAAGGTTGTGGGTTCAAATCCCAATCCAAAGTCTTCAGCACATAAACCGAGGCTGACACGCTCGTGCAGTCATCATAGGCGGTCCCTCGAAATGAGGATGACTTGCTTCCACGCCAAAAAAAGGACGAGTTCACAGGTATTTCAATGAAGGACCTGAACTACATCCTGAAGGGTGGAAGATGCCCGTGCGTGAATTCTTTTAACGTGGGGTGGCAGTTGCACACCAGCCACCACATGGGCTTGACAGAGCTAGGTCTTGGTCCAGTGGCAAGGATTACCTAAGACAACTGGAGACCAGCTCTGCTGCACGGACCTAGTGCGGCCCCTGGGCCCCTGGCCCCAAACTCGCGCCTCCCCTGGGCCCCGATCACATCCCTCTACAGTCTCTCGCTGCACCTGCTGTATCTGCCCACCCTCCAATCACCGACCTAGATCTTGATGACACCACTCTTCACAGCCATCACCCTCCTGCACCAGCTCACGCTGTACCTTGAAGTGGCATGCCTCCACGCTGCCCATGGTCGCCGCTCACCGCACTGTCGGAGGTGCCGTCATTCAGATGAGATGTTAAACCGAGGTCCCGTCTGCTCTTTCAGGTGGATGTAAATGATCCCATGGCACCACTTCGAAGAAGAACAGGGGAGTTCTCCCTGGTGTCCTGGGCCATATTTATCCCTTAATCAACATCACCTAAAAACAGATTATCTTGTTATTATCACGTTGCTGTTTGTGGGAACTTACTTTGTGCAAATTAATAGCCACGTTTCCTACATTACAACAGTGACTACACTTCAAAAAGTACTTCATTGGCTGTAAAGTGCTTTTGGACGATTTAGAACTAAATTAGCAGTGTCACTTTGATAGATGTTGCTGTGCATATTGGAAACAAGGGGATAGAAATTGCCCACCCACCTGAAACGGGGCCCACGGGGCAAATGTTGTGTATAGGGTCCACAAATTGTGCTGACTTTGTGGATTGCTCTCACATTGGTGCCATTATTCTCGCCGACAAAGTTGAACAGCAAATTATCAGAGCTCCGCCCCCATTATGATCAATGGCCAGATGGAGTTTGCTGCATTAACGCCAATGTGATTGTATCTTTGCTGTTCTATGGGATGCCCTAATGTGGCAACTTAGACCATTACAGCGATGGCTCAGGAGGGTTCAGAACCAGTAAATTGTTCAATAGCTCAGCAGGTTGCTTGAGGGTAGGACTTGTTCTAGGAACTTCACTGAAATCTTAAACCTCTATTAAGTAATAAAATAAGTGTTTTGACAGCTAGACATGTTAATGTTCCCCGACTGAAATTATTTTCTTATCAATATTTTTTGATCTTGTGTGCTAAGCAATAATTGCAACCAGTAATGAAATATAGCTAAGCATCACACGCAGCTTGGGGGATAATCTTTGATATATATATACACGATTATCTTCTTGATATCAATTTAATTATCTATTCTGTTCCAGTAAAACTCTTCAACCACATTAAACCTGACCTGGATTTTTTTGTCCATACAGACTGCGACCCATCACCATGTTATCAGATCAGAATGTTTTTTACCACAGCTGCGGTTCAGGTTGCCTCTTGAGTGACATTCCGCTCTTTGTTGTTTTTTTCCCCTGGATCCGAATGTCACTCTTCATGGGGGCGGTGACAACACTCGAGGGGCGGATATGGGGCGGTGCAGAGTGACCACTGCGATGATGTCATCACGGTGCCACGTCACCACCGCGATGATGTCATCACGGTGCCGCGTCACCGCCGCTCTCCCCCTCACTTAAAGGGGAGAGCCTCTGTGATTTTCAAACTTCGGCCCACTGGGCCACCACGGAGGGTTTCGGCTGGGCCAGCGGCCAGGCCCCCCAAGTGGGTTGCCAGGCTGCCTGTTGGCGGCCCGTCCAAACCCGGGGGCATAATTGTCAGGCCGACATATTAGTCAGCCAACAAAAAAAAACATGGCCGGACCACCGTTGCAGAAGGCCACACCCTCACTGGACCATCGGGAAAAAAACAGGTGTTGGCACCGCCGGGCGGGCCAAAGACTTTCAGAGGGGAATGTTGCCGTCGGGATCGGGGGGGTGTAGATCGGCGGTGATGACGTGCTTACCACGGATCGGCAGCAGCGGAGTGGTGGGGGTAGGGGGGTGGGGTCGGGGCACCACCAGGAAACCTTGGAAGGCAATTGGGCTATCAGCGGCCGTTCCACGAAAAGTTGGCGGCTTCGCCACTCCATAGAGTGGAGATTAGCATGAGGTATATTGTTGGGTAGTGTAGAAAAATTTCAACACCGTCATCCTGATAAGTACAAAATTCACAGGTGAGGGAGATGGAAAGAAGAGGGTATCATACTTCATATTTTAGATCTATTTAGAAACATGTTACAATTGTATGTTACTCTAACTGTAAGGGCCCAGGTACAGTGCAGCATTTGCTGTGGAATGTGACGATGGTAATGTGTTGAAGGCAACTAAATTCTAACACATGCTGGTTAATTTGCGATCCATTCCTTCTCAAATGATTTCTCCAGTGGGAAATAGGAATGGGCTACTCTTCAATCCAAAAGTAACAACAATGAAACCTTAGCATAGAATTCACCATTGCAGGATTTAGAACTAATTTTAAAATTGCCACAGTATATCATCCCATAGAAAAGCAATGGTATAGTAACGTCTCAAACCACAATAGTTGTTACAGTCAATCAAAGATGGAGGTGGAATATGAATTTAGTGGAATTTGAATAAAGTGGCCTATTAATGTATGTTTTGTATCATAACAGCATTGATTGTTAGGATGAGTATTATTACCTGGTTGCAGATTTCAAAGTTACGTGTGTGTTCATTGCAAAGCTTGGCTGAGCTCTCCAAACCAAACCTCAACCTGAGCTGATTGAACATAATGGCAATCATCTGCATATAATTTGTGGGCGATAACGTAGAAATGTGTTAATACACATGGCTTCCATGCACATCCAGTCAGTCAGCATCGGAAAGATTAACATTTCATCAGAACTGCACTCCACTTCTGATGCAGGTTCCAGCTAAAGGTCAATCCATTTTTCTCTTTCACTTAATGGGCCCAAGTTTCCACACGCGCCTAGAACGGCGCAGTCCCGACCTGGATGCCCATTTTTCGCGCCACAAAGTGCGCCTAAAATAATCCTCTGTATTCTCCACCTACCTGCAGGTCCTCTGGCCCTCGGCGCAGCGCAGCACGAGCTATAGGGGGCGGAGCCAGGTCCCTGCGCTGAAAACAGTGCCGGGACCTCTGCACATGCGCGCTACAGTGGGCACGCAAGTGCAGTAGCTCCAGGCGCCCGAAACTGTGTGGGAGGGGCCCGAAGCACGCAGCCCCTAGCTGAATGGCCTCACTGGGGCTGCGTGAATAAGGCTCCTCCCACGGCCAGCTCCTGCTCCCCCCCCCCACCCCGACCAGACCCGACACCCGCTCCCCACCCCCCTGCCTCCAGACCGGACCCGACTCCCGCTCCCGCTCCCCCCCCGACTGGACCCGACCCGACTCCCGCTCCCCCCCGCCTCCGGACCCGACCCGATTCCCGCTCCCCCCGACCCGACCCGCCCCCCGACCCAACCCCCCCCTCCCCCACTGGACCCGACCCGACTCCCGCTCCCGCTCCGCCCCCCCCCCCCCGACTGGACCCGACCCGACTCCCGCTCCCCCCCACCTCTGGACCCGACCCGATTCCCACTCCCCCCGACCCGACCCGACTCCTGCTCCTGCCCCCCCCCCCCCCCCGACTGGACCCGACTCCCGCTCCCCCCCCCCCCGCCCCCGGACTGGATCCAACCTGACCTCCCCCTCCCCGACCTGACCTCCCCCTCCCCGACCTGACCTCCCTCTCTCCCTCCCTCCCCCCCTCTCTCTCCCTTCCTCCCCCCCCTCTCTCTCCCTTCCTCCCCCCCTCTCTCTCCCTCCCTCCCCCCCTCTCTCTCCCTCCCTCCACCCAACCCGAACCGAACCTCCCCGACCCGACCCAACACCACCTACCTGTAAATCTGGTGCTGGGGACGGGCCCTGCCCGAAGTCTTGGGCCGGCCCGTTCAGCCTTCGGTCTCGAAAGGCCTGCCTGAAGCACTTTCACACAGGTAGGAAGATGGTTTATTTAATCTTTTCTTTGCTTATAAATGTTTATTCAGGTTGGATTTATTTGTATAAGTATAAATAAGGATTTATTATAGAATTTAATGACTTCCCTTCCCCCCCCCCTCCCCCCCCCCCCCACCTCGTTCCCTATGCCTAATTTGTAACCTGCGCCTGATTTTTTAATGTATAGAACAGGTTTTTTCAGTTCTACAAGTTAGTTTGGAGTATGTTTTCACTGTGGAAACTTTGAAATCAGGCGTCAGTGGCCGGACACGCCCCCTTTTGAAGAAAAAATTCTGTTCCAAAGTGGAACTGTTCTACCTGACTAGAACTGCAGAAAAAAAAATGTGGAGAATTGCGATTTCTAAAATAGTCCGTTCTCCACCAGTTGCTCCTAAAAAATCAGGCGCAAATCATGTGGAAACTTGGGCACTTTATTTCTATAATTTTCAGTTTTATTTCAGATTTCCAGCACTTGACTTTTTAAAAAATCAGCAAAAAGGTTTTTTTTTAAAAAGAGCCCTGCGAGCTTCCGAATTAGACATGCATTCTTGGTGAATAATGACTGGCTGCTTTCCATCTGATTCTTGGGGAAAGGATTAATGATGACCAGGTCCACTTTGCTTTAACTACTGCTGTTTTTCTATTTTGCACGTGTCACTTTAGCCTATAAACCAGTCAAGATTTCTGTTGGATTTTAAAAGAATTGAAAATAGGGACTATATTTTTCACAGTTACCAAACATTTTCTTTACTGAATCTCTTTCAGATGAGTTGAAGTTCCCTGAAGAAACAAGTAAGTTTTTTTTTC
Source organism: Pristiophorus japonicus (assembly GCF_044704955.1). Lineage (NCBI taxonomy): Eukaryota > Metazoa > Chordata > Chondrichthyes > Pristiophoridae > Pristiophorus > Pristiophorus japonicus. The sequence goes on from NC_091978.1 coordinate 68,463,187, forward strand.
ACATTGTGTTCCACTCTCTACAGAAAAGAGTATTTATGTTGGCAGATGTTGTGTATAGGGTCCACAGATTGTGCTGACTTTGTGGATTGCTCTCACAGTGGTGTTATTATTCTCGCCGACAAAGTTGAACAGCAAATTATCAGAGCTCCGCTCCCATTATGATCAATGGCCAGATGGAGTTTGCTGAATTAACGCCAATGTGATTGTATCTTTGCTGTTCAACTTTAGCAACTACTGTAGCAACTTAGATCGATGGCTCAGGAGGGTTCAGAACCAGTAAATTGTTCAATAGCTCAGCAGGTTGCTTGAGGGTAGGACTTGTTCTAGGAACTTCACTGAAATTTTAAACCTCTATTAAGTAATAAAATAAGTGTTTTGACAGCTAGACATGTTAATGTTCCCCGACTGAAATTATTTTCTTATCAATATTTTTTGATCTTGTGTGCTAAGTAATAATTGCAACCAGTAATGAAATATAGCTAAGGATCGCACGCAGTTTGGGAAATAACCTTAGATATATATATACGATTATCTTCTTGATATCGATTTAATTATCTATTCTGTTCCAGTAAAAACTCTTCAACCACATTAAACCCGACCTAGATTTTTTGTCCATACAGACTGTGACCCATGTTATCAGATCGGAGCCATTGATTCTAAACTAATCCGTGTTGCTCCATTCTGTGTCGGGCCCCAGTACCTTGGATGTGTATCAGACATTGGCCACGCTGCTCCAGATCCACCCTTCTGCTCGCTGCAGAGTATTCTAATTACTATTCCAGCAAATTGTGGTGTAATTTTTGCCACTGGAGGATAGGGGAGCACAAAGGTCTAATTTACGGCATTCTCACCAATAGCGACATTGCAGCGAATTCTGGGCCAAAGCGTGTCAGCACACAGTTGCACCCCATATTAAGCGGCAGCCATGGACACCTGAAGATCGATCTAACCGATTTCAGGTGTCCATGGCTGCCGCTTAACACAGGCGAGAAGCCTCTTACATATGTAAATTCCTCCAAGCATATACTTACCACATGTCATGTCTCAAATGAAGATGGGGTTAGTATTAGCATATGAAATTCAGTTAATTCAGCTTGCAAAAGGTGTTCATGTTTAATTCATTTAATATAAGGGGAAAAGGTAGTTGGCATCATCATAGAGAGAGAGATTTCACTTAGCAACAGCCAGTGTTCGCAACCAACCGGCCTTGGATATGTTCATTATAGAATGTTTAGATTAGAAATGTTATATTTATGATAAGAATGTCGAGAGAGTAGAAGGGTTATGCTTACCACAGCAAGGCCATGATATTTTACTTGCATCTAACGTTGTTTGATGTATGTTGAAGAAAATGTAGACTTGTTTCTCTGGAGTATGCAGTAGCCAGAGACTACTATGTTAGGCAATGCCAGTTCCAGTTTGATTAAAAAAAACAGTGTATAAATATAAGCTTTTCTTTGTTTATGCAGCACAAGAAGTAACTTGTGAATAAGTTTGCCTGCTCTATCTGTGACTATACCCCGCTTGTAAATTGCTTTTTATGCTGAAAGAATAAAATGATTATAACCAGAAGACTGAATTTGTTACATAGAAACAGAAAATAGGTGCAGGAGAAGGCCATTTGGCCCTTCTAGCCTGCACTGCCATTCAATGAGTTCATGGCTGAACATGCAACTTCAGTACCCCCTTCCTGCTTTCTCGCCATACTCCTTGATCCCCTTAGTAGTAAGGACTACATCTAACTCTTTTTTGAATATATTTAGTGAATTGGCCTCAACAACTTTCTGTGGTAGAGAATTCCACAGGTTCACCACTCTCTGGGTGAAGAAGTTCCTCCTCATCTCGGTCCTAAATGGCTTACCCCTTATCCTTAGACTGTGTCCCCTGGTTCTGGACTTCCCCAACATTGGGAACATTCTTCCTGCATCTAACCTGTCTAACCCCATCAGAATTTTAAACATTTCTATGAGGTCCCCTCTCATTCTTCTGAACTCCAGTGAATACAAGCCCACTTGATCCAGTCTTTCTTGATAGGTCAGTCCTGCCATCCCGGGAATCAGTCTGGTGAACCTTCGCTGCACTCCCTCAATAGCAAGAATGTCCTTCCTCAGGTTAGGAGACCAAAACTGTACACAATACTCCAGGTGTGGCCTCACCAAGGCCCTGTACAACTGTAACAACACCTCCCTGCCCCTGTACTCAAATCCCCTCGCTATGAAGGCCAACATGCCATTTGCTTTCTTAACCGCCTGCTGTACCTGCATGCCAAGCTTCAATGACTGATGTACCATGATACCCAGGTCTCTTTGCACCTTCCCTTTTCCTAATCTGTCACCATTCAGATAATAGTCTGTCTCTCTGTTTTTACCACCAAAGTGGATAACCTCACATTTATCCACATTATACTTCATCTGCCATGCATTTGCCTACTCACCTAACCTATCCAAGTCGCTCTGCAGCCTCATAGCATCCTCCTCGCGGTTCACACTGCCACCCAACTTAGTGTCATCCGCAAATTTGGAGATACTACATTTAATCCCCTCGTCTAAATCATTAATGTACAGTGTAAACAGCTGGGGGCTCAGCACAGAACCTTGCGGTACCCCACTAGTCACTGCCTGCCATTCTGAAAAGTCCCCATTTACTCCTACTCTTTGCTTCCTGTCTGACAACCAGTTCTCAATCCATGTCAGCACACTACCCCCAATCCCATGTGATTTAACTTTGCACATTAATCTCTTGTGTGGGACCTTGTTGAAAGCCTTCTGAAAGTCCAAATATACCACATCAACTGGTTCTCCCTTGTCCACTCTACTGGAAACATCCTCAACAAATTCCAGAAGATTTGTCAAGCATGATTTCCCTTTCACAAATCCATGCTTACTTGGACCTATCATGTCACCTCTTTCCAAATGCACTGCTATGACATCCTTAATAATTGATTCCATCATTTTACCCACTAACGATGTCAGGCTGACCGGTCTATAATTCCCTGTTATCTCTCTCCCTCCTTTTTTAAAAAGTGGGGTTACATTGGCTACCCTCCACTCCATAGGAACTGATCCAGAGTCAATGGAATATTGGAAAATGACTGTCAATGCATCCACTATTTCCAAGGCCACCTCCTTAAGTACTCTGGGATGCAGTCCATCAGGCCCTGGGGATTTATCGGCCTTCAATCCCATCAATTTCTCCAACACAATTTCCCGACTAATAAGGATTTCCCTCAGTTCCTCCACCTTACTAGACCCTCCGACCCCTTTTATAACCGGAAGGTTGTTTGTGTCCTCCTTAGTGAATACCGAACCAAAGTACTTGTTCAATTGGTCCGCCATTTCTTTGTTCTCCGTTATGACTTCCCCTGATTCTGACTGCAGGGGACCTACGTTTGTCTTTACTAACCTTTTTCTCTTTACATATCTATAGAAACTTTTGCAATCCGTCTTAATGTTCCCTGCAAGCTTCTTCTCGTACTCCATTTTCCCTGCCCTAATCAAACTCTTTGTCTTCCTCTGCTGAGTTCTAAATTTCTCCCAGTCCCCGGGTTCGCTGCTATTTCTGGCCAATTTGTATGCCACTTCCTTGCCTTTAATACTATCCCTGATTTCCCTTGATAGCCACGGTTGAGCCACCTTCCCTTTTTTATTTTTACGCCAGACAGGAATGTACAATTGTTGTAGTTCATCCATGCGGTCTCTAAATGTCTGCCATTGCCCATCCACAGTCAACCCCTTAAGTATCATTCGCCAATCTATCCTAGCCAATTCACACCTCGTACCTTCAAAGTTAGCCTTCTTTAAGTTCTGGACCATGGTCTCTGAATTAACTGTTCCATTCTCCATCCTAATGCAGAATTCCACCATATTATGGCCACTCTTCCCCAAGGGGCCTCGCACAACGAGATTGCTAATTAATCCTCTCTCATTACACAACACCCAGTCTAAGATGGCCTCCCCCCTAGTTGGTTCCTCGACATATTGGTCTAAAAAACCATCCCTTATGCACTCCAGGAAATCCTCCTCCACCATATTGCTTCCAGTTTGGTTAGCCCAATCTATGTGTATATTAAAGTCGCCCATTATAACTGCTGCACCTTTATTGCATGCACCCCTAATTTCCTGTTTGATGCCCTCCCCAACATCACTACTACTGTTTGGAGGTCTGTACACAACTCCCACTAACATTTTTTGCCCTTTGGTGTTCTGCAGCTCTACCCATATAGATTCCACATCATCCAAGCTAATGTCCTTCCTAACTATTGCCTTAATCTCCTCCTTAACCAGCAATGCTACCCCACCTCCTTTTCCTTTTATTCTATCCTTCCTGAATGTTGTATATCCCTGGATGTTGAGTTCCCAGCCCTGAACATCCTGGAGCCACGTCTCTGTAATCCCAATCACATCATATTTGTTAACATCTATTTGCACAGTTAATTCATCCACCTTATTGCGGATACTCCTTGCATTAAGACACAAAGCCTTCAGGCTTGTTTTTTTAAAACCCTTTGTCCTTTTAGAATTATGATGCAGTGTGACCCTTTTTGTTTCTTGCCTTTGTTTATTCGACCTTCCACTACTACTCAAGTGAACAACAGAAGGCAGTTTTAAAACAACAGTTAGTAATCATGACTTTGGCCGGCATGAATCTTGCTCTGTCCCGCCTGTGCCCAATGGAAAAAGGTCCAAGCTAGTATTTTTGCTAAGGAGTAGCAGTTAACTAGATTTACACAAAATTATGAAAAATGAATGGTTGTAATAGAAATCGAGGAATCATAAAATTTAGCTGTTAAATTTTTACTATAGTTATAAATATTACCTTGAGCTGACTATAATTGTGTCAAATTGATGGACAATCACTATATAAAGTAGGGCCTTGAACAAGATAGCACTGCAATTAAATATTTAGAAGTATTAACTTTCTTCTTCCGCCATCAGGTAATCCAGTTGAGATTGGACAGCTAGATTTAGGCTTTAACCAAAGACATTATGGTGAGTAAAGTTACCCTCCTTCTTGTTCTGTCTGTGTGTGTGTGTAGATATGATGAAGGTACAATAAATCAAGCTTGTGTAAAGCTTTACTTTTTCTCCCTTTGGTTGTATCATTAAAAAAAGCACCCAAATCTTATTGATTCAAGTACATTACGAATTAGCATAATCAGTGGTAAAACTGGTTCGGTATGACATTCTGACCTTTCTACTTTTACATAGAAACATAGAAAATAGATGCAGGAGCAGGTCATTCAGCCCTTCAAGCCTGCACCGCCATTCAATATGATCATGGCTGATCATTCAACCTCAGTACCCCACCCCAGCCTTTTCTCCATACCTCCTGATCCCTTTAGCCATAAGGGCCACATCTAACTACCTTTTGAATACATCCAACGAACTGGCCTCAACAACTTTCTGTGGCAGAGAATTCCACAGGTTCACAATTCTCTGGGTGAAAAAGTTTTTCCTCATCTCGGTCCTATATGGCTTATCCTTAGATTGTGTCCCCTGGTTCTGGACTTCCCCAACATCGGGAACATTCTTCTTGTCTCTAACCTGCCCAGTCCCGTCAGAATTTTATATGTTTCTGAGATCCTTTCTCATTCTTCTAAATTCCAGTGAGTATAAGCCTAGTCGATCCAGTCTCTCCTCATATGTCAGTCCTGCAATCACGGGAATCAGTCTGGTGAACCTTCGCTGCACTCCCTCAATAGCAAGCATGTCCTTTCTCACATTAGGAGACCAAAACTGCACACAATACTCAAGGTGTGGTCTAACCAAGGCCCTGTACAACTGCAGTAAGACCTCCTTGCTCCTATACTCAAATCTCCTCGCTATGAAGGCCAGCTTGCCATTTGCTTTCTTTACTGTCTGCTGTACTTGCATGTCTACCTTCAATGACTGATGTACCATGACACCCAGGTCTCGTTGCACCTTCCCTTTTACTAATCTGTCACCATTCAGATAATCTGCCTTCCTGTTTTTGCCACCGAAGTGGATTACCTCACATTTATCCACATTATACTGCATCTGCCATGCATTTGCTCATTCGCCTAACCTGTCCGAGTCCCCCTGCAGCCTCTTAGCATCCTCCTCGCAGCTCACACTGCCACCCAGCTTAGTGTCATCTGAAAACTTGGAGATATTACACTCAATTCCTTCATCTAAATCATTAATATCTAAATTGCATTCAATTCCTTCATCTAAATCATTAACCTGCCTCTGTTCTGTCTGAGTCCCAGATGTGATGTTTCTCTCATATTTTCCCGACCCAACTATCCAAACTTTTGTGCTTTTGGAAGTTCTGGACATTTGCAGTAAATTTTAGATTACCCGTACTACTACTAGTTGCTGTTTCCGCTGCATACTGGCACGAACACTTCTTGGAAGCTTTAGGAAAATATTTAATTTTGGCATTAAAATTGATGCATTTAGGTTCATTTTAAACACACTTTCATTTCAAAGTTGATTTTTTTTCCTCTAAGTAATGATAGCAAAAGTAAGTGTTTTTTTTGGTTAATCCATATTGAACGGGCCAACTAGATCACCATTTCCCCAACAGCCACTTTTCCCTCTTCACAAATAGGCTCTCCTCCTCCTCCTCAGAGAAGTACTCACTCCCTCTGACCCCCTCCCTGAAGTTCACAGAGGGATCTCTGTCTCCTAAACCCTGCCCTTCCAAAAACACTCTACCTCCTTGATGTGCTCCTTGTTGTGGGTCCTAGCTGATGCTCCTAATTGCCAACATTGTTTTGTTTTGGCATCAGAGACCAGGATATCTCACTTGCAGCAAAGATTGCGAGGAATGAGTAGCAGCCAGGACCAATGGCATATATGCCAACTTCGGGAAATAGTAAAAATTGACCAACTATTTTAGAATAGGCCTATGAAATGTAAAGGAAAGACTAGAATGTATATAGCACCTTTCACAACCACTGAACGCCTCAAAGTGCTTTGCAACCAATGAATTACTTTTGAAGTGTAGTCACTGTTGTAATGTGGGAAACGTGGCAGCCAATTTGCGCACAAGCAAGCTCTTACAAATAGCAATGTGATAATGACCAGATCATCTGTTTTATTGTTATGTTGATTAAAGGATAAATATTGGCCAGAACACCAGGGATAACTCTCCTGCTCCTCTTCGAAATAGTGCCATGGGGTCTTTTATGTACACTTGAGAGAGCAGTCGGGGCTTCAGTTTAACGTCTCATCTAAAAGATGACACTTCCAACAGTGCAGCACTCCCTCAGTCATCATCATCATCATCATAGGCAGTCCCTCGGAATCGAGGAAGACTTGCTTCCACTCCTGAAGTTAGTTCTTTGGTGGCTGACCGTGTCAAAGGCCTTTGTAAGGTCAAAGAAGGCCATGTATAAGGGTTGGTGCTGTTCCCTGCATTTTTCCTGTAGCTGTCGCGCTGCAAAAATCATGTCCGTTGTGCCCCGTAGGGAAAGAAATCCACACTGTGACTCCGGGAGGAGTTCCTCGGCCATGGGAAGAAGGAGGATTCTCGCGGCGACTTTCCCTGTGGCTGATAACGGGGAGATTCTTCTGTAGTTGCCGCAGTCGGACTTGTACCCTTTTTTAAAGATGGCCATGATTACTGCATCTCTCAGATCCCCCGGCATGCTCTCCTCCCTTCAGATGAGAGAGATGAGGTTGTGTATTCACGCCAGCAGTGCCTCTCCACCATACTTCAATGCCTCAGCAGGGATTCCATCCGCACCCGTAGCCTTGTTGTTTTTAAGCTGTCTTACGGTTTTTTTCTACCTCGTGCAATGTTGGGGTCTTACTGAGGTGGTGGTGAGTAGCTTGCCGTGGGATGGAGTCGAGAAAAACTCGAGTCGAAGGCAGAGTCTCTATTGAGGAGATCTTCAAAGTGCTCTTTCCATTGGCCCTGACTGCCTCAGTGTCTTTGATGAGTGTTTCCCCATTCTTGGCCAGCAGTGGGGTGGGGCCTTGGGAGTTTGGCCTGTAGGTGGCTTTGATTGCGATGAAGAATCCTCGCACATCATAGCTGTCGGCCAGCTGCTGTATCTCCTGTGCTTTCTCCATCCACCACCTGTTCTTTAGTTCCAGGGTTTTTTGTTGGACCTCAGCCTTGAGCCTTTTAAAATGCTGCTTTGCTGCTCCCGTGTTGGGTTGTTGCTTAAGGCTCAGAAATGCCCTGTGCTTGCGATCTATTAGCTCTTGGATCTCCTGATCATTCTTATCAAACCCGTCCTGGTGTTTCCTGGTTGAGTGACCAAGCGTCTCTTTGCAGGCACTGGTTATGGAGGGCAGACCAAGCACTGTGGGCATTCTGCGTCTCGGGGCCATCAAGGCACGCCAGGTTAACTGTGAGGCGCTGGCTGTATAGGGCTCTCTTAGCTGGGTCCTTAAGTGCTCCAGCATTGACTTTTTTGCAGCACTGCTTCTGCTGCCCCCTCCGAGGGCTTTGGGGCTATGTTGATGTCGATGATGGATCGGATTAGGCGGTGGTCCATCCAGCAGTCGTCTGCTCCTGTCATGGCGCGGGTGATGCGTACACCCTTGCGATCCATGGCTTGGACGATGACATAGTTGAGCAGGTGCCAGTGCCTGGAGCAAAGGTGCTGCCACAATGCCTTGTCCCTCTGGCGGAACACACGTGCTCTAGCCATTTTGTCAGGAGTAGAGTACCGCTGGAGTTGGCTTTCCCTACTCCCTCTCTGCCTATCACGCCACCCCAGAAGTCTGTGTCCTTGCCAACCCTGGCATTGAAGTCACCGAGGAGGATCAATTTGTCACCCGCGAAAACGCAGGACAGGGATTTTTCGAGGTTGGAGTAAAAACCCTCTTTGGTCTCATCAAGTGTTGGGGTGTACGCACTGATGACTGTGACGCACTGGTTCCGGGATAGGGTGAGCCGAAGAGTCATGAGGCGTTCGTTAGCCCCAAAGGGAGAGTCTTTGAGGCAGTCAACCAGCTCATTTTTAATGGCGAAGCCGGCGTTCTTCTGGTTTCCCTTTCCAGAAGAAGGTGTAACTTATCACCTTGTTCCTTGAACTGGCCTTCCCCTGCCCGCCAGGTCTCGCTTAGGGTGGCGATGTTGATATCAAATCGCCTAAATTCCCAGGCAACTATGGCGGTGCGGCATTCCAGCCTGTCGCTGTTGGGGTTGTTCATGAGAGTCCTGACGTTCCAGGTCCTGAACTTCATGTTAACGGAGCGGAAGATCCCTGTGCGTGAGTTCTTTTAACGTGGGGTGGTCGTTGCACACCAGCTCCCACACGGGCTTAGCTGAGCAAGGTCTTCGACAGACGACCTCCTCCTCAACGGCACTCCCTCAGTACCGCACTAGTGGCAGCCTAGATTTTTTTTTTGCTCAAGTTCTTGGAGTGGGACTTGAACCCACAACCTTCTGATTCACAGGCGAGAGTATTACCCACTGAGCCACAGCTGACACAATGTAGTTACAATGAAAATGCAGTGGGCCACAGGCTTGTTACAGTTGTAGCTGTAGCTGCAACAATATTTCACAATTTATATAGTGGAAGGTTGTGGCAAGAATTTCAGTGATTTCCCTCATTGCAGGCCATTGTGAATATATATTATTACTTTCTATTTCTAAACATGAATGTTAAGTTGTTTTAAAATTGTTAATATGGTTGCCACTATGACAAGGCAGCACCCTTTCTTCCCACCACACCAAATTCAAGAAGACATTCTTCTTCTTCACCGCCAGTTCAAGCTGATACACTTTATTCCCTTTTTGCTGGCATTCTTGTTTCTCTTTCGCCTCAATTCACACTCCTCCCTCACAGTTCTTGCTGGCATGTTTCTCTATCTGTAGTTTATTCTAGAACTCTTTTCTTTCTCCTCCCTCAAAATCAGATGACCTCCTTCTAACCCTTCCTGCCATTCATGCTGGCACTCAGCTTTTCCTAAATCATACCATTATTGTTCCCCTTTGAAACATAGTAACAGTGTAGGCCATTCAGCTCCTCTAGCCTGTTCCACCAATCAGTTAGATCATGGCTGATCACTATCTTAACTCCATTTACCCGCCTTCGTTCCGCAACTTTTAATACCATTGCCTAACAAAAATCTTTACAAATCTCAGTTTTGAAATTTACAATTGATCGAGCCTCAATGCCTGTTTGGGGTAAAAAAAATTCCAGATTCCCATTACCCTTTGTGTGAGGAAGAGCTTCCTGACATCTCCCCTCTGATTTTAAGGTCATGCCCCCTTGTTCTGGATTCTCGTTTTGGGTTGGAGAAAAGATGACAGTATTGTTTTTAACAAATGCCATTGTAACCATTGAGTATTAGCAAAATAAATGAAGGTTCAGAGAAAAAAAAATACTGTGTTTCAGTACTGTAAATTTCACCTAGATAATTAAAATGGGTACATTTTTGTGCTGTTAAAGGGATATTCTAAAATTGTTATCTTTGTAGCTACAGACAAGGTGGCTCTTCTGATTGGCAACATGTCCTATTACCATCATCCGAAGCTAAAGGCACCAATGGTGGATGTATATGAATTGACCAATTTGCTGCGGCAGCTTGATTTTAAAGTGGTATCGCTGTTGGACCTCACCGAATCAGAGATGCGTAATGCAGTGTATGAATTCTTACTCTTGCTGGACAAGGGAGTGTATGGTATGTTCGTTTTCAACAGCATTTTCTGGAGGGAGGGGACCTGTTTATACTGCAGTCATGATCAAATTGCTTGACACACTATAGGCTTTTGAAAGACCAGATTTATACTGTTCATGTTGTAAAACAACCCTCTGTACGGTCTTAGTTTGAACAAGAATAGAAGGACTGTAGTTCAATCAAATGAATATCCTTGGGTATGCAGTAACTGAGTTAATAAATATGATGCTCTGTGTAGTTGTGTTATACAGACCAGGAAGATTCCATAATTCAATTTTTTGGTTTGTACAAAGTTAATTGATCTCAATTCACTTCATTGCCTCCTGGGCTATGTGGATTTTGACTCATCAGTTGTGAGACACAGGGTAATTTTGACTTTGAACAATAATGTAAAACGGGCAATATCGGATCAGCTGCCCGTTATCGTCCATTTTACACTATCGGTCAAAGTCAGAGTTACCCCCACAGTGTGATCCATAGACATTAGATCAGCAGGCGAGTTCCTCCGTGTGTTTGTCTTGAATTAAAAAGAAAAATATGGAATTTGTGTTTTCAGGGCCGAGGCTGACTGGACAGTCACAAGACAGCCTCACAGATAGAGAGTTGAGTATTGTGTGCACCAGATGGGGAAAGATTGAGTGTGTGCTGCACAAGGAGATATTTGCTATTTGTGTGTTGTGACAGAGGGGGGATGTGGAGGGTTTTGTGCATTCTGTACAGAGTCGTTGACTGGTGTTGGTGCCACAGTTGGAGATGTTGAGTGTTATGCGTGCTACATGCTGAATTAGCTGATCTCGGCTGGGGCAATGGTCAGGGAAGATTTCTGCTCCTCATGGCAGGTGAGGACAGGATTGGATCCAGCTGTAATCATTTCCACTGTTGAATACCCTGCTAATAATCGGGCCTCATATTAACACCCCCAAGATGGGCAGGAGTGGGTCGGGGCTTTAAAAAGTGAAATGCCCGGAATATGATCCCAATCCACCGCTTATTAATATATTTAAATCGGACTCCTATAGTGCAATTGGGAGTGCGATTTGTAGCTAACTGTTACTGCATGGGTTTCCCAAGGGTCGGGAAAATCAGCAATGGGATCTGGCGTCTCCCCAAGGTAAGTGGCTGGCTGTTTCAGCACTCTTTGTAGCTCAGGAGGAATGGGGATGCTTCCCTGGCCCTGTCGAGGAAGCCTTCGGCCTCCCCCCAGTCCCAATAGCCAGCCTCTCCCTCTCCCGCGCGCCCACCCAGTCCGAATCTCCAGCCACCCCCACCTCCCCGCTCCCTCCCCCAGCCCTCCTGACCATAGGTTTCTTGCCCAACCCCCGATTCCCACTACTTGCTATCCCACCCGATTGCCAACCTCCTCCACCCCACCCACCCCCCCATTTGTCGGGGACCATCCGCAAAGGTTCCCCTGCTGCAGCCTTTTGCCAATTGTAGTTTCCTCCCTCCCCACCGGCCAGGCTGTCTGTTTGGTCGGCTGGTGGGCAGGAGACGGAGGTGCAAAATGTTAATGAATACCTGCCGATCTTAACACCTTACCAGGTTCTTTGGCCATTTTCGGTCTCACCCGCACCCACGCCGCCTCTCTGTAAATAGTGGGGCTTCACTTTTGCGGGAAACTCACGCAAACGAGCACTTGGGTGAAGCACCAGAGATCTTCTACTCTGTGATACTGTATGCCAGAATGGTCTTCGCAGGCCGGGGCCGCTCAGACTGCTGGGCCAGGCTGCCATGCTGCTCCTTCCGCTCCCTGGCAGAGCAGAGCTGGTCTCCAGTCGTCTTGGTTAATCCTTGCCACTGGACCAAGACCTAGCTCTGTCAAGTCCGTGAGGTGGCTGGTGTGCAATGGCCACCACACATTAAAAAAATCCATGCAGAGGCATCTTACATCCTTCAAGATTTAGTTCTGGACCTGGAATTTTCTTTAAAACACCTGTGAACTTTTTGACATGGAAGCAAGTCATCCTCTATTTGAGGGACTGCCTATGATGATGATGATGACTCCAGAATGAAAAAGGAGGGGAAAAAAGGAGTGAAATTTGAAAAGCAAAACTTTATTGGTTGAAACAACACGAGGCTGACTTTTTTGTCATTATTTACAGAATTCATTTTAAAAGATCGAGTTACTTTTCTGATTTAATCGCTTAGTCTGTGAATAATCCAGTTGTGGCCAGTGCATTCCAGAAATTGCATAAATTAGTCGACTTAAAATCGGCAACCAAAGTTTTGTACAGTGGAATCATTTTTCAAGGGTTCTGCATAAGCACGGCTGTCGAAAATGACCTTTGTAATTACTGTAAAACTGTTTTATGGTTGTGGAATGCATAGTAAGCTTTCCTCTGCTCATTCTCTTTTCACCTTGGGTGCATTTTCCTCTTGAGATGATACCAGAAAAAAAAAGTCAGCCTTGGTTTCAGCGTGCACTTAAAGTGATGAACTCAGGACAAGCCAAACATCACAATAATGGTCTAGACGGTGCAACAGAAGTTCTTTCTGTGACAGTGTGATCTCATTTTTTAAGCAGGGGCATGCACAAAACACTTTACTAATTGTGATTGCAAGCAAGATAGCTGAACGCACGAACCTGGAAGTCTGAGGTTGCAAGTGCCCACCAGCGCATCCTGTAGCTGTTGCTGAAAAGTCTTTTCTATTGCAGACAAAAATATGATTAAAAAATCAGTCTACTTTTGACAGTAGAAATTAATATTATCTCTTTTCGCATGTTTAGATGCATGTTGCAAAGCAGCACTGGACGCTCCTGTATTTAGCATACTTTAAGTGGCAAAATCATTCTCCGTTTAACCCTTTCAGTCACCTTAATGTAAAATGTAGCTTTCTGTACTAGATTCTGTATTTGGACTTTCAAAAGGCTTTTGACAAGGTCCCACACAAGAGATTAATGTGCAAGATTGAAGCACATGGTATTGGGGATAATGTATTGACATGGATAGAGAACTGGTTGGCAGACAGGAAGCAAAGAGTAGGAATAAACGGATCCTTTTCAGAATGGCAGGCAGTGACGAGTGGGGTACCGCAAGGTTCAGTGCTGCGACCTCAGCTATTTACAATATACATTAATGATATAGACAAAGGAATTGAATGTAATATCTCCAAGTTCGCAGATGACATTAAGATGGGTGGCAGTGCAAGCTGCGAAGGGGATATTAAGAGCATGGAGGGGGACTTGGACAGGTTAGGCGAATGGGCAAATGCATGACAGATGCAGTATAATGTGGATAAATGTGAGGTTATCCACTTCGGTGGCAAAAACAGGAAGGCAGATTATTATCTGAATGGTGACAGATTAGTAAAAGGGGAGGTGCAACGAGACCTGGGTGTCATGGTACATCAGTCATTGAAGGTAGACATGCAGGTACAGCAGGCAGTAAAGAAAGCAAATGGCAAGCTGGCCTTCATAGCGAGGAGATTTGAGTATAGGAGCAGGGAGGTCTTACTGCAGCTGTAAAGGGCCTTGGTGAAACATAGAAACATAGAAAATAGGTGCAGGAGCAGGCCATTCAGCCCTTCGAGCCTGCACCACCATTCAACAAGATCATGGCTGATCATTCCTTCAGTACCCCTTTCCTGCTTTCTCTCCATACCCCTTAATCCCCTTAACCGTAAGGGCCAAATCTAACTCCCTCGTGAATATATCCAGTGAACTGGCATCAACAACTGTCTGTGACAGGGAATTCCACAGGTTAACAACTCTTTGAGTGAAGAAGTTTCCCTCATCTCAGTCCTAAATGGCCTACCCCTTATCTAAAGACTAGGTCCCCTGGTTCTGGACTTCCCAACATCGGGAACATTCTTCCCGCATCTATCCTGTCCAGTCCCGTCAGAATCTTATACATTTCTATGAGATCCCCTCTCATCCTTATAAACTCCAGTGAATAAAGGTCCAGTTGATCCAGTCTCTCCTCATATGACAGCCCAGCCATCCCTGGAATCAGTCTGGTGAACCTTCACTACACTCCCTCAATAGCAAGAACGTCCTTCCTCAAACTAGGAGACCAAAACTGAACACAATATTCCAGGTGAGGCCTCACTAAGGCCCTGTACAGCTGCATTAAGACCTCCCTGCTTCTATATTCAAATCCCCTAGCTATGAACGCCAACATACCATTTGCCGCCTTTACCGCCTGCTGTACCTGCGTGCCCACTTTCAGTGACTGATGATCCATGACATCCAAGTCTCGTTGCACCTCCCCTTTTCCTAATCTGCCGCCATTCAGATAATATTCTGCCTTTGTGTTTTTGCCCCCAAAATGGATAATCTCACATTTATCCACATAATACTGCATCTTCCATGTATTTGCCCACTCACCTAACCTGTCCAATCACCCTGCAGCCTCTTAGCATCCTCCTCACAGCTCACACCGCCACCCAGTTTAGTGTCATCTGCAAACTTGGAGATATTACACTCTATTCCTTCATCTAAATCGTTAATGTACATTGTAAAGAGCTGGGGTCCCAGCACTGAGCCCTGTGGCACTCCACTAGTCACTGGCTCCCATTCCGAAAAGGACCCGTTTATCCCGACTCTCTGCGTTCTGTTTGCCAACCAGTTCCCTATCCACGTCAGTATATTACTCCCAATACCATGTGCTTTGATTTTGCACACCAATCTCTTGTGCAAGACCTTACCAAAAGCCTTTTGAAAGTCCAAATACACCACATCTACTGGTTCTCCCTTGTCCACTCTGCTAGTTACATCCTCAAAAAAATTCCAGAAGATTCGTCAAGCATGATTTCCCTTTCATAAATCCATGCTGACTTGGTCCAATCCTGTCACTGCTTTCCAAATGCGCTGCTATTTCATCCTTAATGATTAATTCCAACATTTTCCCCACTACTGATGTCAGGCTAACTGGTCTATAATTACCTGTTTTCTCTCTCCCTCCATTTTTAAAAAGTGGTGTTACATTAGCTACCCTCCAGTCCATAGGAACTGATCCAGAGTCGATAGACTGTTGGAAAATGATCACCAATGCATCCACTATTTCTAGGGCCACTTCCTTGAGTACTCTGGGATGCAGACTATCAGGCCCCAGGGATTTATCAGACTTCAATCCCATCAATTTCCCTCAGACAATTTCCCGCCTAATAAGGATATCCTTCACTTCCTCCTTCTCACTAGAGCCACTGGCCCCTAGTACCTTCAGAAGGTTATTTGTATCTTCCTTCGTGAAGACAGAACCGAAGTATTGATTCAATTGGTCTGCCATTTCTTTGTTCCCCATTATAAATTCACCTGAATCCGACTGCAAGGGACCTACGTTTGTCTTTATTAATCAATCATTTTCTCTTCACATATTTATAGAAGGTTTTGCAGTCAGTTTTTATGTTCCCGGCAAGCGTCCTCTCGTACTCTATTTCCCCCCTCCTAATTAAACCCTTAGTCCTCCTCTGTTGAATTCTAAATTTCTCCCAGTCCTCAGGTTTGTTGCTTTTTCTAGCCAATTTATATACCTCTTCCTTGGCTTTAACACTATCCTTAATTTCCTTTTTAGCCATGGCTGAGCCACCTTCCCAGTTTTATTTTTATTTCAGACAGGGATGAACAATTGCTGAAATTCATCCATGTGATAGAAACATAGAAACATAGAAAATAGGTGCAGGAGTAGGCCATTCGGCCCTTCAAGCCTGCACTGCCATTCAATGAGTTCATGGCTGCTTCCTGCTTTCTCGCCATACCTCTTGATCCCCCTAGTAGTAAGGACTACATCTAACTCCTTTTTGAATATATTTAGTGAATTGGCCTCAACAACTTTCTGTGGTAGAGAATTCCACAGGTTCACCACTCTCTGGTTGAAGAAGTTTCTCCTCATCTCGGTCCTAAATGGCTTACCCCTTATCCTTAGACTGTGACCCCTGGTTCTGGACTTCCCCAACATTGGGAATATTCTTCCTGCATCTAACCTGTCTAAACCTGTCAGAATTTTAAACGTTTCTGTGAGATCCCTTCTCATTCTTCTGAACTCCAGTGAATACAAGCCCAGTTCATCCAGTCTTTCTTGATATGTCAGTCCCGCCATCCTGGGAATCAGTCTGGTGAACCTTCGCTGCACTCCCTCAATAGCAAGAATGTCCTTCCTCAAGTTAGGAGACCAAAATTGTACACAATACTCCAGGTGTGGCCTCACCAAGGCCCTGTACAACTGTAGCAACAACTCCCTGCCCATGTACTCAAATCCCCTCGTTATGAAGGCCAATATGCCATTTGCTTTCTTAACCGCCTGCTGTACCTGCATGCCGACCTTCAATGACTGATGTACCATGACACCCAGGTCTCGTTGCACCTCCCCTTTTCCTAATCTGTCACCATTCAGATAATAGTCTGTCTCTCTGTTTTTACCACCAAAGTGGATAACCTCACATTTATCCACATTATACTTAATCTGCCATGCATTTGCCCACTCACCTAACCTATCCAAGTCACTCTGCAGTCTCACAGCATCCTCCTCGCAGCTCACACTGCCACCCAACTTTGTGTCACCCGCAAATTTGGAGATACTACATTTAATCCCCTCGTCCAAATCATTAATGTACAATGTAAACAGCTGGGGCCCCAGAAAAGAACCTTGCGGTACCCCACTAATCACTGCCTGCCATTCTGAAAAGTCCCCATTTACTCCTACTCTTTGCTTCCTGTCTGACAACCAGTTCTCAGTCTCACTACCCCCAATCCCATGTGCTTTAACTTTGCACATTAATCTCTTGTGTGGGACCTTGGTGAAAGCCTTCTGAAAGTCCAAATATACCACATCAACTGGTTCTCCCTTGTCCACTTTACTGGAAACATCCTCAAAAAATTCCAGAAGATTTGTCAAGCATGATTTCCCTTTCACAAATCCATGCTGACTTGGACCTATCATGTCACCTGTTTCCAAATGCGCTGCTATGAAATCCTTAATAATTGATTCCATCATTTTACCCACTACCGATGTACAGGCTGACCGGTCTATAATTCCCTGTTTTCTCTCCCTCCTTTTTTAAAAAGTGGGGTTACATTGGCTACCCTTTAAATGTTTAAATCTTTAAATGTTTGCCACTGCTTATCCACCGTCAACCCTTTGAGTATCTTTTGCTAGTCTATTCTAGCCAATTCATGCCTCATACCGTCGAAGTTATCTTTCCTGAAGTTCAGGACCCTAGTTTCCAAATTAACTTTGTCACTCTCCATCTTAAGGAATTCTACCATATTATGGTCACTTTTCCCCAAGGGGCCTCGCACAACAAGATTGCTAATTAGTCCCTTCTCATTACACATCACCCAGTCTAGGATGGCCAGCTCCCTGGTTGGTTCCTTGACATATTGTTCTCGAAAACCATCCTTAATACACTCCAGGAAATCCTCCTCCACTGCATTGCTACCAGTTAGGTTAGCCCAATCAATATGTAGATTAAAGTCGCCCATGATTACTGTTGTACCTTTATTGCACACATCCCTTATTTCTTGTTTGATGCTGTCCCCAACCTCACGACTACTATTTGGTGGTCTATACACAACTCCCACTAGCGTTTTCTGCCCTTTGGAATTCCACAGCTCCACCCATACCTATTCCACATCATCCAGGCCAATGTCCTTCCTTACAATTACATTGATTTCTTCTTTAACTAGCAACGCCACCCCGCCTCCTGTTCCTTTCTGTCTATCCTTCCTAAATGCTGAATACCCTTGGATGTTGAGTTCCCAGCCTTGGCCACCCTGGGGCCATGTCTCCGTGATGCCAATCACATCGTATCCATTAACTGCTATCTGCGCAGTTAATTCATCCACCTTATTCCGAATACTCCTCGCATTGAGGCACAGAGCCTTCAGGCTTGTTTTTTTAACACACTTTGCCCCTTTAGAATTTTGCTGTAATGTGGCCCTTTTTGTTTTTTGCCTTGGGTTTCTCTGCCCTCCACTTTTACTATTCTCCTTTCTATATTTTGCTTCTGACTCCATTTTGTTTCCCTCTGTCTCCCTGCATAGGTATGGAGAGAAAGTGAGACCACACCTTGTGTATTGTGTGCAGTTTTGGTCTCCTAATCTCAGGAAGGACCTGCTTGCTATTGAGGGAGTGCAGCAAAGGTTCACCAGACTGATTCCAGGATGGCAGGACTGACATATGAAGAAAGATTGGATCGGCTAGGCTTATATTCTCTGGAATTTAGAAGAATGAGAGGGATCTCATAGAAACGTATAAAATTATGATGGGATTGGACAGTTTAGATGCAGGAAGAATGTTCCCGATGTTGGGGAAGTCCAGAACCAGGGTTCACAGTCTAAGGATAAGGGATAAGCCATTTAGGACCGAGATGAGGAGAAACTTCTTCACTCAGAGAATTGTGAACCTGTGGAATTATCTACCACAGAAAGTTGTTGTGGCCAGTTCGTTAGATATATTCAAAAGGGAGTTAGATGTGGCCCTTACGGCTAAAGGGATCAAGGGGTATGGAGAGAAAGCAGAAATGGGGTCCTGAAGTTGCATGATCAGCCATGATCATATTGAATGGCCTACTCCTGCTCCTATTTTCTATGTTTCTCTCTCCAAAATTGTTGAGCCCTGATGTTAGGAATCGGATTTTACAACCTAGGTCAGAGGTGGCAGCAATCAGAGCACTGGTCTTCTGTTCTTATCCAAGGATTAAAGAGGTTTTCACTGCAGTGACTACATTCTCTCTACATTAGAGCACAATGGAGACAACAGTTGCTACTGCACGTTATGTACGTTGGAGATGAAGGATATGTTTCTGAGGTGCATGCCTCAATTCCTAACTGCCTTTATCCATCTTCGTGTACGAGATGGACAAAACGATTGGCTTATTAATGAACCAGTGCATACTTTGAAAGCATCCTTGTCAACCTTCATAACTCCCAAATCCATTTCAATGGGCCTAGAAACTCCCACTGGTCCTCCCATTTTACCTTCAACCCATGCAAGTCGCCTGTTCATGTAGTGGTGATTCAATACTTTGAAGGAAAAGCTGTATCTCATTACTGGTATATTTTTCAATAAGGATACTGAATTAAGATACCTCTAAAATATCTGAATACAGAAAGTTTGATCTGGTGTCAACAAAAACACTGATATCATTACCAGAACTTCCTGGTGAATGGGATTTCAATCTTTATAAAATCAGCTTTTGTGCCAATTTCTTGTACTTTATTCTGAGGTGCCTAATCAGCATATCTGGATGAATGAACATCTTCCTTTTACTAGTGGAACTCCCATGGCATGGCTCACGGTGAGTTGGAGGGTAAGAATGTGCAAGATAATCTGTCGCACTGTTTTATGGTGACTAAATAATTGAAATTGCGTTTTATTACAGAGCATTATAGAAGTGGTAACAGAATGTTCTGTTTCAAGTTATATGATTATGTAAATATTTTCATGGAAATTGTAAATCAATTACCTTGGTTATTATATGTTAACTTTTGTGCAATTTTATGTTTTTTTTTTAAGTTGAGGACATACAGAATGTAATGAACAAACTTGCATTAATATAGCAGTGTTTAACAGCCAATGAAGTACTTTTGACGAACTGTCACTCCACAGCCAGTGGAGAGTTTTCCTCCTGATTCCCATTGACTTCACTTTTACTAGGGCTCCTTGATGCCACACTCGGTCAAATGCTGCCTTGATGTCATAGAATCATAGAATGGTTATAGCATGGAAGAAGGCTATTTGACCCGTTGACCTCGTGCCAGCTCTTTGCAAGAGCACCTCAGCTAGACCCACTCCCCCGCCCTTTCCCCATAGTCTTGCAAATGTTTTTCTTTCAAGTACTTATCCAATTCCCTTTTGAAAGCAGTGATTGAGCATACCTCCACCATCCTTTCAGGCAGTACATTCCAGATCCTAACAACACGTTGTGTAAAAAAAAGTTTTTTCTCATGTCGACTTTGGTTCTTTTGCCAATCACCTTAAATCTGTATCCTCTGGTTCTCAACCCTTCTGCCAATGGGAACAATTTCTCTCTATCTACTGTGTCTAAACACCTCATGGTTTTGAATGCCTCTATCAAATCTCCTCTCAATCTTCTCTGCTATAAAGAGAACAACTCCAGCTTCTGCAGTCTATCCACATAACTGAAATCCCTCATCCCTGGAATCATTTTTGTAAATCTTTGTTGCACCCTGTCTCAGGCCTTCACATCCTTTCTAATGTGCAGTGCCCAGAATTGGACACAATACTCCAGTTGAGGCCGAACTAGTATTTGATACAGGTTCATCATCATTTCCATGCTTTTGTACTCTATACCTCTATTCATGAAGCCCAGGATCCCGGAAGCATTTTTAACTGCTTTCTCAACCTGCCCTGCCACCTTCAGCGATTTGTGCACATATACCCCAAGGTCTCTCTGTTCATGCACACCCTTCAGGATTATACCCGTTAGTTTATATTTCCTCTCCACATTCTTTCTATCAAAATATATCACTTCACACTTTTCTGTGTTAAATTTCTTTTACCACATGTCCGCCCATTCCACCAGCCTGTCTATGTCCTCTTCAAGTCTGTCACTACCCGCCTTACCATTTACTGTACTTCCAAGTTTTGTTTTATCTACAAATTTTGAAAATGTGCCCTGTACACCCATATCCAAGTTATTAATATCTATCAAGAAAAGCAATGGTCCCAGTACCGACCCCTGGGGAACACTACCTTCCTCCATTACGAAAAACAACCGTTCACCACAACTGCCTGTTTCGTGTCATTTAGCCAATTTTGTATCCGTGCTGCCACTGTCATTTTTATTCCATGGTCTTCAACTTTGCTGGCAAGCCGATTATGTAGCACTTAGTCGAACGCCTTTTGGAAATCCATACACCACGTCAATTGCATTGCCCTCATCAACCCTCTCTATTATGAGATCAAAAAACTCAATCAAGTTGGTTGAACCCGATTTGCCTTTAACAAATCCATGCTGGCTTTCCTTAATTACCACCCCTGTTTCTAAGGAGGATTGAAAGATTAAAGCCAGTACCTCTGTGATTTTTTTTTTCCTTCACTTCCCTCCTAGGATGCATCCAATCCAGTCCTGGTGACTTATTTACTTTAAGTACAGCCAGCCTTTCTAGTGCCTCATCTTTATCAATTCTTATCCCATCCAGTATCTCCTCTACCTCCTCCTTTACAATGTCTTTGGCAGCATCTTCTTCTTTGGTGAAGACAGATGCAAAGTGCTCCTTTTTGGTTCCTAATCACGCCCGCACCTCATCTTACTACCCTTTTACTACCTGCAGGGTTAGAGTTTCCCAAACCTGTTTTTCTGGCGCTCTCACCCGAGGTGCACCGTTTTTGTCCGCCTCCAAGTGCGCGGTATTCCGGCCGTTCCCCAACCTCTCTTCGGTCATGGCGCAGCATGGCCCAATGGATTGGGGGCGGAGCCAAGTCCCGGCACTGAAAACAGTGCCGGGACCTCTGCACATGTGTGCTAGAGTCTGCGCACATGTGCAGTAGCTCCTGACAGGCCGAATCTGTGAGTGCGCGCTGCAGGCTGTGTGGGAGGGGCCCAAAGCACACCGTCCCTAGCCCTGACCGAATGGGCTCCCTCATCGGTGGCCCGCTGTGTTCCCTAAGGTAGGACTTCTATTTTTTATTTGTTAATTACTGTTTGATTTTGGTGCTTTAGGTGCAGGGTTCCTTCTATTTTTTTATTTGTTATTTATTGATTGCTTATTACTTTGGTCTTGGTGCTTTAGGGGCAGATTTCCTTCTATTTTATTTGTTAATTAATTGCTTATTACTTTTTGTGCTTTGTTTGGTGCTTGGTGGTGCTTTAAGTGTAGTTATTTGCACCAATTCCTTAACTCTAGGTAAGGTTTTTCTGTGCGAAGTGGCAACATACGCTGACCTAAGTTAGTTTGGAGCAACTATTTGCTGGCCAAACACCTAAAACAGGGGTAAGTGGCTGCGAACTCCCCTTTTTGGGAAAAAAAACTCAACTAAAAAAAACCTAACTAACTCACTTACACTGGCGCAAATTAAATGGCCAGAATTGCAACTAAAAAGAAAGTGCAGAAAAATCAAGTTGCTCCGGAAAAAAAGGAGCAACTCCTGGGGAAACTTGGGCCCTATATGCCTTTAGAGGACTTTTGGATTCCCTTTTATGTTAGCTGCCATTCTAGTCTCATACACCCTCACTTTACCCCTCTTATTTTCTTTTCTTTTTCATTTCTCTGAACTTTCTATATTTGGCCTGATTCTCAGATATATTCTCAACCTGACATCTGTCTTACGTGCTCTTTTTTTGCATCATCTTACTCTCTATCTCTTTCTTCATCCAGGGCTCTGACTTTAGTTGCCCTACCTTTCCCCCAAGTGGGAATGTACCTCAACTGTACCCAAACTATTTCCCCTATTGTTCCACTACAGCTTTGCCTCCCAATCTTCGATTCCAATTTACCCGTCCTTAGTTGCCTTGATTGAGTGGCTTGCTAGACCACTTCAGAGGGCAGTTCAGAGTTAACCACATTGGTGTGGGACTGGAATCACGTAGAGACCAGACTGGGTAAGGACAGCAGGTTTCCTTTCCTAAAGGACATTAGTGAACCACAATGCAACAGCTCCATGGTCAGTTACTGATAGAAACATAGAAACATAGAAAATAGGTGCAGGAGTAGGCCATTCGGCCCTTCTAGCCTGCACCGCCATTCAATGAGTTCATGGCTGAACATTCAACTTCAATACCCCATTCCTGCTTTCTCACCATACCCCTTGATCCCCCTAGCAGTAAGGACTTCATCCAACTCCTTTTTGAATATATTTAGTGAATTGGCCTCAACAACTTTCTGTGGTAGAGAATTCCACAGGTTCACCACTCTCTGGGTGAAGAAGTTCCTCCGCATCTCGGTCCTAAATGGCTTACCCCTTATCCTTAGACTGTGACCCCTGGTTCTGGACTTCCCCAACATTGGGAACATTCTTCCTGCATCTAACCTGTCTAACCCCGTCAGAATTTTATATGTTTCTATGAGGTCCCCTCTCATTCTTCTGAACTCCAGTGAATACAAGCCCAGTTGATCCAGTCTTTCTTGATAGGTCAGTCCCGCCATCCCGGGAATCAGTCTGGTGAACCTTCGCTGCACTCCCTCAATAGCAAGAATGTCCTTCCTCAGGTTAGGAGACCAAAACTGTACACAATACTCCAGGTGTGGCCTCACCAATGCCCTGTACAACTGTAGCAACACCTCCCTGCCCCTGTACTCAAATCCCCTCGCTATGAAGGCCAACATGCCATTTGCTTTCTTAACCGCCTGCTGCACCTGCATGCCAACCTTCAATGACTGATGTACCATGACACCCAGGTCTCTTTGCACCTCCCCTTTTCCTAATCTGTCAGCTTCTGTTTTCCAGATTTTTTAAAACGGAATTCAAATTTTCAAACTACCATTCACCTAAGAGAGCAGAAGGGGCCATGGTTTAACTTGCCACCTGAAAGATGGCACCTCCGACAGTGCAGCATTCCTTCAGTATTAGATCATATGCTGATGTAATGGATCTCCACCCCTTTATTCCTCCACTACAGCTGGGAAATTATGATTTTCTAAGTGCAGTGGAGAGGCAAATTTACCACCCTCTGTCGTGTCATTGTGACTCAAACACCCTTTCCAAGTATGTCCTGTCCCAATGTAGTTTTGGGGTCAGGGGTGAAATGGTTCCCAATCCAATGTTGTAGAAAAGCAATGTTGGCCAAAATTCACTCCCGCTGTTTCTCCTGTGTTTTCACCGCCGCAGTGGCCTCTTGCGCGAAATTCAGCTCTTTGTCTTTTTTTTCTGAGTGGAGCGGAAGTCGGTCATAATGGGAGCGGAAGTGGGGCGGAGAGTAGAAGATTGGTCATAAAGGGGGCGGAAGTAGGACCGGGCGGAGTGTCTGCACTGATGACATCACCATGCTGGCGCATCAACACATCTCTCCCCTTCACGTGAAAGGGAGAGTCGCTGTGAGCTCTGTGATTATTTTAGTTAGCACCACCAGGGAAGGTTTCGGCCGGGTAATAGACCTTATAGGGAGGCTAAACTTTGGCCCCCTCTGTGCTGTGGATAGGGTTGACAGCTTTTCCTGAGTCCAGACCCAGGTAGGGAGCAGGATACAAATCATTTCTTGAGATCTAGGGGGTACTTTTACCGAGTTCCCGTGGCCGGTGAGGAGCCTGGTCTGCCTTCCATGCATAGCAGTAGATTGCGCCCACAATTCCCCATCATTAAAGTTCATAGAATATCGTCCACAATGTGCCCTGGATTTCTAGCTATGCATGGCAGGTGAGCGAGGCTCCCCACTGACCACATGAACTTGGAAGATCAGTCCTTTGATGTCTTATTTACTGCTGCTGCTTGTTGAAAATCTTAATCACTCATCATAAGATATAGATAATAATCTGTGGAGAGAGAAACAGTGTAACCTTTCATGGTCATCGACATGAAAACATTAACTCTCTTTCTCTCTCCACCTATGGTGCCTAACCTGCTGAGTATTCCAAGCAATTTCTATTTTTATTTCAGATTTCCAGCATCCGCAGTGTTTTGCTTTTTTATAAGATATAGGTATTTGTGGGAAAGTGCATTTTGTGGGAAATTTTTCATCTGTAACACTGTCAGCACAGAGCTAAATGTGCTCGCATTCATTCTCTATGTAATCTCAGATGCCAAGCTTTACACTGCGAGCACTACAGATGAAAATGAACCCTTTGATGTCAAGTTTACTGGGTACAATTCACAGATAACTCACTCAAAAATCAGTCTGGCTGTTCTAAACCAAACGCCTATTTTTGCAGTTTTCAGTTGGTCACTTTATGCTTTGTACTTTTCCTGTTGAAAATCTTCAGACTGATTCTGAGGAGCTCCATAACGAGGGGAGTGGTATAATGAGGTTGGTGGCAGACATCTGCATTATTGGTTTAGGGAACAAGGCTAATTTACTAATATTGGGGTGTAAGATCTTTTTTCCATTTCCCAAGAGTTAGTAGGTAAGATTTCCTGATCTGTGTTCATTTAACATCATGGTGAACCATGTAATTCAAATGGTTTACCACCAACTTATTTTAAATGTGAAACAGCAATAGGAAAATCTAGGCTTGTATCTCAATCATCAGTCAAAAGAAAGTTAGAGCACAAAACATTGCCTCCAACTTCTAGCCATTTTAAAGCAACTCATGACTCACTGAAAGATTGGTGAATGCCTGTATTTTAAAGGCAAGTGTGAAGACACTTGATGTTGACTCACAAGCATCTTTGTGTGTATGCGCAATGTATAGCATTTCCGAAAGGGCAAAATGTAAAGCATTATTCCAGCAAGCTAATTAATCACATAAACTAGGTCAGTGATAGGTTTTGCCTTTTAAATCGGGGTAATTATAGGCACAGTTCTAAGACGGTGGCGCCTCTCGTCTTGACCTTGATATTTCTGTTGAAGGAGTTTTGAACTCTTCATGTTGCCACATTCCAACCTGAACAGATGCAAAGATGAAGCACTGTGGCATAAATAGCAATGAATGACTCTGCGTGCATACTATAAAGGCATTTTGTTCCTACATATTGATAGTCTGTCAACAAAGTGAAAATGAGGCCTACTCACAGGGTTCATTGACATCTACAACAGCTTAGAGTCATTTGTCAGCGGCGAGCATGATTCACTTGTATATCATTTACATGTACGTATTCCCAAATTTCATTTGACGTGTGAAGCAACTGGAGCCTCCAGCTTTTTGGTAACTAAAGCAGTTCCTCAACATCTAAAGTATTTTTTGTTACAATACCATGTATTATTAGATGTCTTTTGATAATGATTTACACTTTTTCGCATGACTCTGCTACTTTTTAAAATAAGGGCCACTTAAATGTAGGAAAGGTGGCTCCAAATTTTGGTACATAGATTCCATAAACAGCGATGAGATAAATAGTTTAGTGATGTTAGTTGTGATGTACCAGTTGATCAGTGTACCAGGAGAACTCCCTGCCCTTCTTTAAATACAGCCATGGATCTTTCACATCCAACTGAGAGAGTAGGTGGGGCCTCAGTTTAACGTTTCACCCAAAAGACAGCACCAACAACGGTGCAGCATTCCTTCAGCATTACACTGATGTGTCAGACTAAATGAAGTGTTCAATGTCTCTGGAATGGGGCTTGAACCCACAACCTTCTGCCTTGGAGGTGAAAGTGTCAAGGCTGACACTTTGGATGCAGTTTCCTCACATCCTTGGGGACTGACTTCAGAGCCTGCATCGAGATATGTTCCTCGGAACATCCTTTTCAGGCACACTCCCTTGAGTTTTGGGTTCCACAACTCCTTAGCCTCTGCTGGAAAGGTGCTTGGGAGTGTGAATGCAGTTGATGTAGGGGGTGAATTTAAGGGGTTTGAGGAGAGAAAGGTGAAGCAGGAAGTCCCTGCAGGAACGTGGTGTATGTGTATGTGTGTGTGTGTGTGTGTGTGTGTGTGTGTGTGTGTGTGTGAGTCCAAATACATCATCTCTTCATCATCATAGTTCACAAAGAAGTAGTTGTGTCTTTGTTTTTGTTATTTCTCATCCTCATCATCTTCCTCTTCCTCTTCCTGGGCCTTGCTGTGGTGATCTCCAGGAAAGAAGCATACTAGTTAAGTATGGGCTGGCTTTTCGGCTTTTAGGATTTCGGGGTGTTAATGACGGTGGTGCGGTCCTGATACCGCCTGCAAAGTGTTTATATCTCAGTCACCAAAATTGAGCAGCTGGACCCTGAGTGTGGGGCGGAGCAGTAAGATAGGTCTCACACCTCTCTT
Organism: Pristiophorus japonicus; assembly: GCF_044704955.1. NCBI lineage: Eukaryota > Metazoa > Chordata > Chondrichthyes > Pristiophoridae > Pristiophorus > Pristiophorus japonicus. The sequence continues at coordinate 68,490,541 of NC_091978.1, forward strand.
AGGGCACTAGGCCGGCTGAGCATGTGAAAATCCCGAGCTAAAAAGCCGGCCTGGGAGCACTCTGAGAGGTCTGGGAGAAAAAAAACACTGAAAAAAAACCCACCAAAAACATTCCCAATACGTAGCCCACGCCACCACAACATAAATCGCAAAAAAATAAGAAAAGCAATCACGCTTACCTGAGGTCGACATTACTTACCTCACTGCAGCCGCTACGCCTGCCTTCACTGGCGTTTCCACCAGGGTGCACTGCGGGGTGTTATGGGCTGGGCGGGAGTCAATAGTTCAGCCGGGGTCGCAACTAGAGGCATTGCACACCGGCTCGCCTCTTCCGGGTTTAATGCTCCGTGCCCCCATGAAACTGGCCCCGAAACCCCGGTGGGGTGCTGGAAACTGGCCGCCCGCCCAGAAGAGTTCGATGCCGCCCTTGCTGCCCCTCCGAGGCGAAAACAGAGGCAACCAGCAGTGGAAAATCCAGCCCTATCTGTGAGCATTATGTGTCTTGGGATTAACAATACAAAGAAGGTGGTGTAAGCTTAAGACTGTGGGATGCCACAATGACCGTGGAAGTGTCCAGTCACTAACCCTGCACCTGACCTGCTCCCTTGATTTTATCAAGTGCATTGTGACGTCCCATGAGCTCCATGGCCTTCTGATTGTAGGCCGGCCGTGTTTTAAGTTAAGGATGCCCACTTCGGTGGCCTGCTTCTTGCGGCCATTTACTCTTCCGACACGATTGAGTCCATGAAGGGAAGGCTTGCAGCTGAGTGTGTGCCAAGTGGCATAGAAGAGCTGAAGTAAGAGATGTGGAAGTGGAGGAAGGAGTTTTAGAGTGTGCATTGAGGTAATTGCTGTTAGGGGAGATGGGTAGCCCTTCAATTATGCCCCCCGGGTTCGGCTGGGTCGCCAACAGGCAGCCTGGCACCCCCTCTTGGGTGTCAGGCCGCTGGCCCAGCCGAAACCCTCCCTGGTGGCCCAGTGTCCCCTTTAATTGAAGAGGAGCGACATTGTGATGTCATCAGTGCGGCGCTGATGTCTGGTTGGGGCGGCAGACCCGCTGCAAGGGCACTTCTGCCCCTCAGTTGCCATGACTTCTGCCCCGAGCCCAAAAAACTACAAAGTGCCGAATATCGACGGCAAAACTTAAAAAAACGGAGGGTGCATCCCGTTTCAGACAAAGGTCAATTTCTATCCCTACAGGTTAAAGCATATGTATGTTTTTTTTCCCTTTCTCCATTTTTTTTATTCTGTTATTTCTGTTCACCATTCACCCTCTGGTACCTCGCTCTTTGAGTGACTGCATGTGGGCTTTTTGACTATGGGTCATCACAGCTGAGCTCCTGTTCTCACCTGGGTTTTCTAGCAGGAATCACTGGAAATTGATTAGGAGCAGGAGCTCGGGTCTCCATGAAGATGAGGCAACCCAAAAAATACCCTGGTTGAGATTACCTAACAGCATAGATCAGGGAGCAAACTTTGGACCTTCCTGGGCTCCACCAAGGCGGGGAGCTGATTGCTTGTATTTGGAGCAGTAGCAGACACAACTATCAGTCAGCCATGAAAATAGCATGGCAGTGGGCTGCTGGGGCATCCCACCCAATTTTAATCCAGGTACACTGGGCCGGCACCCTCTTTCAGGTGTGCGCAAATGAGTTGCTGGTAGTCCTTAATGCCTGCAGCTTCCTCAGATCAGAAAATCTGAGAAGGGCAGGCAGCAAAGCTAGGAAGGCCTCAAAAAGTAATCCAAGCTTTCTTTTCTGCCTGGTGCCCAATGAATGTGTCTGTTCATAGTGATCACTGTGTTTGACTTAATGTATGTCTGGGTTAATTATTCCAGGTTTGTTGTACTATGCTGGACACGGATACGAAAATTATGGAAACAGTTTTATGGTGCCGATTAATGCTCCGAATCCCTATAGGTCAGCAAATTGCTTGTGTGTGCAGAGCATCCTAAAGCTAATGCAAGAGAAGGAGACGGGATTGAATGTCTTCCTGCTAGACATGTGCCGGAAAAGGTAACAACCAGTGAAACTTGCACCATATTTCATTTAATAGGACTAAATATACTGCTTCCATTGTAAGCTTCCATCTGTTGATCTCTGTAATGTATTTGCTTCATGGATTCTTTGCTTAAGAATTCATAGCAACACATTGCTATTAAGAACTAATTGGTTTATTAGCAAAAGGTTTAATAATCACACTACACATTACCAGTTCATCCACCAGGCTCACAGCCACCTGCCTAATCGTGGATCCCCCGAACCCAACCAGCTGGGGTTTTATTGAGTCTTGTGAACATCACGTGACTGGCTAAGCCACTCCCAACTCAACAGCTCTACAAACGTTCATACATTACATCTCCATCTTTGGAGCCATCCCAAGGTCAGTTAGACAGTGACAGCCAAACAGCTCTCATACTGAGTTAGTTGGGACTGGGATGGGAGTAAGAGACCAACCCTATTGGTGTAGATACAACTGTAATGTTAGCAACCTTTCACCATTTTATAGAAGTGTTAATCTATTTGCAAAGAAGTAGAAGAAACATTTTTTTTCTTTAAATAGCAATGTTTGTTCTTTTACAAATAGCTTTACTCATTTTATTTCACATTTCTGTCAGCCAAACTCACTGGGCCATGAAGTGATAAGTTGTGCATTTGTATTTACAGTAATCCATGTCCTGAGATCGCAGTCTCAGCCATGTTTCCACAAGGAGATGTTGTGTTGAGCAGAGGCCACGGGAGGAAAAGTTAAAAGTGAGAGTTATCCCAAATCATACATGGCAGTGTCAGAGTAGCATTGCAGTAGTTGAGAGGAGATCACCCACCTTCCCACTCGACTGAGGAGAATCTGTGGCACCGAGAGGCTAAAAAAGGGGAATGGAGAGTTCCATGGGTACTTAGTGAATAAATGCATCACTATGGTTTGGTGCCATAAAGACCAGGAACGCCTCTCAATTCTTGGCCTGTGCTGAATTAACTGATCTGAACTGGGCCCGCAATAAGACCAGTGAAGTAGGAGAATGTGGGCATACTGTACTGAGAGAGGTTAATGTGCGTATAATGCAGTGTGAGGAATGAATGTGAGTATAATGTATGTGTGAGTGATGAATGAGAGTTTAGTGCACTGAGAGGTGTGAATGTGGTTATAATGTACTGCAAAGAATGAACTACCTGATTCTGTGTTTGCAGGAATGTGCATGATGACACCATTCCAAATATGGAGGCCTTAAGAGTTACAGCCAATATTGTGTTTGGATACGCAACGTAAGCATTTTGCTGTCCGTCCTGACGAAGGATTCTGTTCCATTAACTATGTAGAGATTCGTGTTGACTTAGTCATTGAAATTGCTAGATTTAGGCAAATTAAAGTGAAAGCACCCAAGCTCTAAATAAGTCTCAATTGTTTGTTTATTCTTGGATAATTAAACATGGCAAATTAGAAGCAGCCATGGTCTGGAAACAGACTTCCTGTTGCAATTCTATTTTGCAAATGTTGTGATATTGTATTTATAAAATATGATGATGATAGAAATCTATAGTGTGTGAAAATAGTACACACATCTGAAAAAAATAATGGTGTTGTCTGAAATTCAGTTTTTATTATTTCTGTTTCGAGAAAAACAATAGACACTATCATGTTGTATTTTGCTAATATTTATGAGGATAGAGGTGTTGAACACATAAGGGCCTAGAAATTATGCTGCACAGCGCTCGTTTTTCAGGTGCCAACTATTTACAATCTATATTAACGACTTGGAAGAAGGGACTGAGTGTAACGTAGCCAAGTTTGCTGATGATACAAAGATGGGAGGAAAAGCAATGTGTGAGGAGGACACAAAAAAATCTGCAAAAGGACATAGACAGGCTAAGTGAGTGGGCAAAAATTTGGCAGATGGAGTATAATGTTGGAAAGTGTGAGGTCATGCACTTTGGCAGAAAAAATCAAACAGCAAGTTATTATTTAAATGGAGAAAGATTGCAAAGTGCCGCAGTACAGCGGGACTTGGGGGTACTTGTGCATGAAACACAAAAGGATAGTATGCAGTACAGCAAGTGATCAGGAAGGCCAATGGTTTCTTGGTCTTTATTGCAAAGGGAACGGAGTATAAAAGCAGGAAAGTCTTGCTACAGCTATACAAGGTATTGGTGAGGCCACACCTGGAATACTGCGTGCAGTTTTGGTTTCCATATTTACCAAAGGATATACTTGCTTTGGAGGCAGTTCAGAAAAGGTTCACTAGATTGATTCCGGGGATGAGGGGCTTGAATAAGTTGGGCCTCTACTCATTGGAATTCAGAAGAATGAGAGGTGATCTTATCGAAACATATTAAGATTATGAGGGGCCTTGACAAGGTGGATGCAGAGAGGATGTTTCCACTGATGGGGGAGACTAGAATTAGAGGGCATAATCTTAGAATAAGGGGCCGCTCATTTAAAACAGAGATGAGGATAATTTCTTCTCTGAGAGTTGTAACTCTGTGGAATTTGCTGCCTCAGAGAGCTGTGGAAGCTGGGACATTGAATAAATTTAAGACAGAAATAGACTGTTTCTTAAACGATAAGGGGTTATGGGGAGCGGGCGGGGAAGTGGAGCTGAGTCAATGATCAGATCAGCCATGATCTTATTGAAAGGCGGAGCAGGCTCAAGGGCCTAATCCTGCTCCTATTTCTTATGTTCTAAAAGCTTCCAATATGGCGGGCAGGAAACGTATGCTCATTACGAGCCGGAAGTGTGCCATATTGGTAAAGGCCAAAGAATCGTCATGCGATGATTACACCTGGAACAGGCGTTGGGCCTTTGCATATGCAAATAAGGGGCCTAACGCCTCTTTGAGGCTCCCATTGTAAGATTGGTGACGAGATTCTCTGACCGCATGCCCCATGAGCTTGGCGCTCCACTGCAACCTTGGGATTGTGCAATTAGTTGCATATTGTACATTTTCTCACTTGCATTGTGTATCATATTTGGTTGGGAGGTGAGCAAGAAATTTGCTTCCACATCACCAGCTATTAAGCATGACAGTAGAATAGGGTGAGTCATCTTCTGACCTTTTCTCCTTTTCTCTGAGGATGTGTAGATCATCTGGTGGCACAACTACCAACCGGGCGATCAGGACAGTCTCGATTAAAGTTTGACAGGAGTCAACTTTTCAATTTTTTGCTGCTTTTAAAGATGCCACTGCGACCTCTGTTCTTTGATTGCCTGTTCTTTGAAGGTCTTGCTCCAGTTCCCTGTTATTGAAAGTCTTACTATCATTGCAAGTCATCCTCGACTCCGAGGGACTGCCTAAGAGAAGAGAATTCACTGTTCCCTTTGAAGGGCTCATCCCCCTTCTCTCTCTCTTCCCTTTCTCTCTCATTCTCTCTCTCCTGTCCTTTGTTCTCTTTGTGAGTCCTGCTCCCTGGCTTGTCGAGATGTCCAATTTTGGGCTTCCTCAGCGTCCCCATGCTGCTCTCCATCTGACAATATCAATGCTTCAAGAAGTAGAGTGAAAAGAAAATAGACTGATGTAAGAAAGAGAAAAAACCTGAGAGAGAGAGAGAGACAAGGGAAACACAAAAATTGAGAAAAGAGATAAAAATGAGGGGGACGAACAAGAAGTGGAAGTGGAGGAGGGTCAGAGGAACATCAAAGAGAGAGAAACAGAAATAAAAGGAGAGAAACAACAACTTGCATTTAAATAACATCTTTAGCGTCACATTCATTGCTAGACCAAGAGAGTGGGCAGATACCAAGCTTCCGTTAATGTCACTGTTTAACTGATATAAGTGATGAAAGGGAAGGGAAGAATTTTTCAAAGATTATACGTGTAAAATGTTTCTTTTCTCCATTTGAAGATGTCAAGGGGCAGAAGCCTTTGAAATTCAGCATTTTGGATTAGCAAATGGTATTTTCATGAAATTTCTGAAGGGACGTCTGCTGGAGGATGAAAAGATCACGGTGTTGCTTGACAGAGTTGCAGAAGGTAACTGCTTTGTTTTGAGGACTAGACTAGGTACGCTCTTTTTGTCAACTGCATATTTGATACACATGAACACCGATTGCCATGTTTGAGTCTCCAAACCACACGAGTGTGAAATCCACACAGTTCACACCTCTCTTGCCTTCTGAATCAGATGGTTGCGGGTTCAAGCTCCACTCCAGAATTGAGCACATAGGCTAGGTTGACACTTCAGGGGCCTGATGCATTGTTAGAGATGCCATCTTTCAAAGGATACACTAACCAGGGACTCTGCCTGCAGGCGTGGTGGCATGACACTATTCAAAGGAGACCACAGAGTTATCTTGGCTGATATTCCTCCCTTGGCCAACATTCCTCCCTCAACCAGCACCAAAAACAGATTGTTTAGTCATCCATTAACTTGTCGATTGTGGTACCATGCTGTGTTTGCATAATACTTAGCTATATCAGTGTGATCATTTCCATTTACCACACGAACAATCGTAATTGTTTTTCAAAGTTAAGTTCCCAATTTTATGACAAATTGTTCCAAATCATGGAGATCCATCAGAACGATGGTTGATACTGTCCAAGAACTTAACCTTTAGCAGAGAGAAGAAACTTTCATCCTGTCAGAATAGGCTCTATTTAAATATATACTCCAGGCACTGCACCATCCAATCCACCAAAATAATTAATTGATTCTAATGACTGCACTGAAAAGATCATGTTTGTAGTCATAGTGAAGCAGCTGTCTGCATAGTTACACGCAGATGTAGATGATTGGTGAAAATGGATCAATAGATATACATTTAATTTGCATTTTATATCTAAGGTAAAATAAAAACTAGGGAGGATAATCTCCCCTGGGATCTTGAATGAAGTCAGCAGCGTTTCAATCAAGAATGTTGGAACATTCAAGTGGTGAGGCCAGCCGCCACCTCCTGTCTCTCCAGCTGGCCCCAGGGACATATATAAGAACATAAGAAATAGGAACAGAAGTAGGCCCTCGAGCCTTCTCCGCCATTCAATAAGATCATCGTTGATCTGATCATGGACTCAGCTCCACTTCCCCGCCTGCTCCCCATAACCCCTTATCCCCTTATCATTCAAGAAACTGCCTATTTCTGTCTTAAATTGATTCAATGACCCAGCTTCCACAGCTCTCTGAGGCAGCGAATTCCACAGATTTACAACCCTCTGAGAGAAGAAATTTCTCCTCATTTCTGTTTTAAATAGGCGACCCCTTATTCTAAGATCATGCCCTCTAGTTCTAGTCTCCCCCATCAGTGGAAACATCTTCTCTGCATCCATCTTGTCAAGACCCCTCATAATCTTAGACGTTTCGATAAGATCACCTCTCATTCTTCTGAATTCCAATGAGTAGAGACCCAACCTATTCAACCTTTCCTCATAAGTCAACCCCCTCATCCCCGGAATCAACCTAGTGAACCTTCTCTGAACTGCCTCCAAAGCAAGTATATCCAACGTAAATATGGAAACCAAAACTGCACGCAGTATTCCAGTTGTGGCCTCACTAATACCTTATATAACTGTAGCAAGACTTCCCTGCTATTATACTCCATCCCCTTTGCAATAAAGGCCAAGATTGGCCTTCCTGATCACTTGTTGTACCTGCAGACTATCCTTTTGCGTTTCATGCACAAGTACCCCCAGGTCCCGCTATACTGCGGCACTTTGCAATCTTTCTCCATTTAAATAATAACTTGCTCTTTGATTTTTTTCCTGCCAAAGTGCATGACCTCACACTTTCCAACATTATACTCCCATCTGCCAAATTTTTGCCCACTCACTTAGCCTGCCTTTGTCCTTTCGCAGATTGTTTGTGTCCTCCTCACACATTGCTTTTCCTCCCATCTTTGTATCGTCAGCAAACTTGGCTACGCAGTCCCTTCTTCCAAGTCGTTAATATAGATTGTAAATAGTTGGGGTCCCAGCACTGATCCCTGCGGCACCCCACTAGTTAATGGTTGCCAACCCGAGAATGAACCATTTATCCCGACTCTCTATTTTCTGTTAGTTAGGCAATCCTCTCTCCATGCTAATATATTACCTCCAACCCCATGAACTTTTATCTTGTGCAATAACCTTTTATGTGGCACCTTGTCAAATACACCACATCCACTGGTTCCCCTTTATCCACCCTGTTCATTACATCCTCAAAGAACTCCAGCAAATTTGTCAAACATGAGTTCCCCTTCATAAATCCATGCTGACTCTGCCTGACTGAATTTTGCTTTTCCAAATGTCCTGCTACTGCTACTTTAATAATGGACTCCAATATTTTCCCAACCACAGATGTTAGGCTAACTGGTCTATAGTTTCCTGCTTTTTGTCTGCCTCCTTTTTTAAATAGGGGCGTTATATTTGCAGTTTTCCAATCTGCTGGGACCTGCCCAAAATCCAGGGAATTTTGGTAAATTACAACCAATGCATCCACAATCCCTGCCGCTACTTCTCTTAAAACCATAGCAGGTCCAGGGGATTTATCTGCCTTTAGTCCCATTATTTTACTGAGTACTACTTCCTTAGTGATTGTGATCGTGTTCCTCCCCTCCATAGCCCCTTGGCTATCCATTGTTGGAATATTGTTAGTGTCCTCTGCCGCAAAGACTGATCCAAAATATTTGTTCAGAGTTTCTGCCATCTCCATGTTCCCCATCACTAATTCCCCGGTCTCGTCCTCTAAGGGGCCAACATTTACTTTAGCCACTCTTTTCCTTTTTATATTCCTATAGAAACTCTTGCTATCTGTTTTTATATTTTGTGCTAGTTTACTTTCATAGTCTATCTTCCCTTTCTTAATCATTTTTTTATTCGTTGTTTGCTGGCTTTTAAAAGTTTCCCAGTCTTCTGTCCTCCCAGTAGTTTTGGCCCCTTTGTATGCCCTTCTTTTTAATTGGATACCATCCTTAATTTCGTTAGTTAGCCACGGATGGCTATCTTTTCTCTTACACCCTTTCCTCTTCACTGGAATATATTTTTCTTGAGAGTTGTGAAATATCTCCTTAAATGTACACCACTGTTCATCAATCGTCCTACACTTTAATCTATTTTCCCAGTCCACTTTACCAAACGCTGCCCTCATACCTTCATAGTCTCCTTTATTTAAGCTTCGTACGCTGGTTAGAGATCCAACTTTCTCACCCTTCATCTGGATTTCAAATTCAATCATGTTATGATTACTCATTCCGAGGGGATCCTTTACTAGGAGATTGTTTATTAATCCTGTCTCATTACACAGGACCAGATCTAAGATAGCCTGCCGCTGGTTGGTTCCGTTACATACTGCTCAAGGAACCCGTCCCTTACACACTCTATGAACTTCTCCTCAAGGCTACCCTGACCAATTTCATTTCTCCAATCAATATGGAGGTTAAAATCACCCATGATTATTGCTGTTCCCTTTTTACAAGTTCCCACTATTTCCTGGTTTATACGCCGACCAACAGAGTTGCTATTGTTAGGGGGGGGGCTATAGACTACGCCCACCGGTGACTTTTTCCCCTTATTGTTCCTTATCTCCACCCAAACTGTTTCACCATCCTCATCATTTGAGCCAAAATTGTTTCTTACTATTGCAGTGTTTCCATCCTTTATCAATAGAATTACCCCACCTCCTTTTCCTTTCTGTCTGTCCTTCCGGATTGTCAAGTACCCCTGAATATTTAAATCCCAGTCCTGGTCACCTTGCAACCACGTCTCTATAATGGCTATCAGATCATACCCATTTGTCTCAATTTGTGCCGTCAACTTATCTATTTTGTTACAAATGCTATGTACATTTAGACAAAGTGCTTTTAAGTTTGTTTCTTTTTAGCCTTTTTACCTGCTTGTTTCCTTTCTCCTTCAAACTCACTTTCTTTATTTTTGCTATCTAATTCCAGCTTTACTCCCCTCCCAACTGAATCTATTTTCAGGTTCCCATCCCCCTGCCAAGCTAGTTTGAACCCTCCCCAACAGCACTAGCAAACCCCACCGCGAGGATATTGGTCCCAGCTCTGTTGAGGTGCAATCCGTCCAGCTTGTACAGGTCCCACCTCCCCCAGAAGCGGTCCCAATGCCTCAGGAAACTAAAGCCCTCCCGCCTGCACCATCTCTCCAGCGACGTATTCATCTGCCCTATCCTCCTATTTCTGTATTCACTAGCTCGTGGCACTGGAGATTTCTACCTTTTTGAGGTCCTGCTTTTTAATCTCTCTTCTACCTCCATAACTCTGCCTGCAGGACCTCATCCCTCTTCCTACCTATGTCATTGGTACCGATGTGGACCACGACCTCTGGCTGTTCACCCTCTCCCCCCAGAATGCCCTGCATCCTTGACCCTCGCACCAGGGAGGTAACATACCATACTGGAGTCACGTCTGCAGCCGCAGAAACGCCTGTCTGCTCCCCTGACGAGTGAATCCCCTACCACCATAGCTCTTCCATTCTTTCCCCCCCCCCTCCCCCCCCCCACCCCGATGCAGCTGAGCCACCCATGGTGCCATGGGCTTGACTCTGGCTGTACTCCCCAGAGCCACCATTGCCCCCACCAGAACAGAGTACCGGTTGGAGAGTGAGGTGGACTCAGAGGACTCCTGTACTACCTGCCTGGTCCTCCTCTTCTGTCCAGGGGTCACCCAATCCCAATCTGCCTGCACACTCTTAAGCTGTGGGGTGAGTGCCTCTGGAAACGTACTATCCACGTTGCTCTCAGTCTCACGGATGCACCGCAGTGACCCCAGCTGCTGCTCAAGCTCCAAAACACGGCGCTCGAGTTGGTACAGTTGGAGACACCTCCTGCACACATGGCCGTCCCGGCTGCGCGAAGTATCCGGGACTTCCCACATGCCACAGGATGCGCAATCCATGGGACTGAGCTGCCCTGCCATCCCTCTAGTTACACTCGCAACTATCAAGTAGAACTAAACTCTAAACCTTAGCACAACACACCCACCCACTATTTGGCAAACAGCCGATTTAATTAACTGGCTCTCCTTAGATAATAAAGATTACATATATTTATTGTCAGATGCTAGTTACGTCAATGCCAAAGGTTTTCTACTGAAAGGAAAAAGAAAAATACTCACCAATCCACCAGCCAATCACTTAGCTGCTTGGCTGTGATGTCACACTTCGATTTTGAATTTTTTTAAACTTTTTGTCCCTGCACCAGCTGGCTCCTCCGACAGCCGAGCCCTTTTTATGGGCCTCTCGATCCTCTTGATACCTGCTGATGGTTTTGGGCTCACCCAAAACCTTCAGTGGAAGCTTTCCTTCCAGTCTTTGGGCGCTACCGCGGTGGCATGATCATCTCTGCCTTTGCACTGGCCTGAGCTGCTGGGCATATATACTGAGCACCTGCCCAGGAATGTGCATCGGGGCAGGGGTCGATATGGAGGGGTGGGTGGAAGTCTTGACTCGGAGAATAGAATTCCCCCCCGCCCCCCCCACTCCCCACCCCAGATCTCAGTGGCTACTGGAAGCAAGTGAGGAAGTTGTGATTAGATGGCACCAAGTTTTAGATTGTAGGTGGAAGGGAAGATTGCAAGAGGGAAGACGCTCCATGGTTATGAGGTCCTGGCAAAGAACAACTTCTATGTGATGGTGTGGTGTGTCCTCATTTCAACAGAATGAGGTTGCAATAACTAAGAACGTATTGGACTTGAACCTTCAGTTGGTAGAGTTTAAAATACCAGCCCTATATCAAAATGATAGTAGCAACAGCTTCCTAAAGGTGACCTTTGAAAAATAATAGGTTTAAAACTGTGAAGTGCAGCTTATAAGAACATAAGAATTAGGAGCAAGAGTAGGCCATACGGCCCCTCGAGCCTGCTCCGCCATTTAATACGATCATGGCTGATCCGATCATGGACTCGGGTCCACTTCTCTGCCAGCTCCCCATAACCCCTTATTCCCTCATCGTTTAAAAAACTCTCTCTTTCTGTCTTAAATGTATTCAATGTCCCAGCTTCCACAGCTCTCTGAGGCAGTGAATTCCACAGATTTACAACCCTCAGAAAAGAAATTTTTCCTCATCTCAGTTTTATATGGGCGACCCCTTATTCTAAGATTATGCCTTCTAGTCTCCGCAAGATCCTATAAATCCCCTGGGAGGACAGACGCGCCAACGTTAGCATCCTCGACCAGGTCAACATCTTGAACATTGAAGCATTGACCACACTTGATCAGCTCTGCTGGGCAGGCCACATTGTCTGCATGCCAGACACGAGACTCCCAAAGCAAGCGCTCTACTCGAAACTCCTTCACGGCAAACAAGCCAAAGGTGGGCAGCAGAAACATTAGAAGGACACCCTCAAAGCCTCCCTGATAAAGTGCAAAATCCCCACTGGCACTTGGGAGTCCCTGCCCAAAATGGAGAAAGTGCATCCAGGTGGGCGCTGAGATCCTTGAGTCTCGTCGCCGAGAGCATGCAGAAATCAAGCGCAGGCAACAGAAAGAGCATGCGGCAAACCAGTCCCACCCACCCTTTCCCTCAACGACTATCGTCTCACCTGTGACAGGGACTGTGGTTCTCATATTGGACCAGAGAGCCACCTAAGAACTCATGTTAAGCAAGTCTTCCTCGATTTCGAGGGACTGCCTATGATGATGATATTGATGAGTTCTAGTCTCCCCTATCAGTGGAAACATTCTCTCTGCATCCACCTCGTCAAGCCCCCTCATAATCTTATACGTTTCGATAAGATCACCTCTCATTCTTCTGAATTCCAATGAGTAGAGGCCCAGCCTACTCAACCTTTCCTCATAAGTCAACCCCCTCATCTCCGGAATCAACCTAGTGAACCTTCTCTGAATTGCCTCCAAAGCAAGTATATCCTTTCGTAAATAGGGAAACCAAAACTGCACACAGTATTCCAGGTGTGGCCTCACCAATATCCTGTATAACTGTAGCAAGACTTCCCTGCTTTTATATTCCATCCCCTTTGCAATAAAGGCCAAGATTCCATTGGCTTTGCTGTACCTGCATTCTAACTTTTTGTGTTTCATGCACAATTACCCCCAGGTCCCGCTGTACTGCAGCACTTTGCAATCTTTCTCCATTTAAATAATAACATGCTCTTTGATTTTTTTTTGCCAAAGTGCATGACCTCACACTTTCCAACATTATACTCCATCAGCCAATTTTTTGCCTACTCACTTAGCCTGTCTATGTCCTTTTGCAGATTTTTTTGTCCACCTCGCACATTGCTTTTCCTCCCATCTTTGTATCATCAGCAAACTTGGCTACATTACACTCGGTCCCTTCTTCCAAGTCGTTAATACACCCCACTAGTTACTGACCGCCAACCCGAGAATGAACCATTTATCCCGACTCTGTTTTCTGTTTGTTAGCCAATCCTCCATCCACGCTAATATATTACCCCCAACCTGTGAACTTTTATCCTGTGCAGTAACCTTTTATGTGGCACCTTGTCCAATGCCTACTGGATGTCCAAATACACTACATCCACTCTGTTCCCCTTTATCCACCCTGTTCGTTACATTCTCGGAGCATTCCAGCAAATTTGTCAAACATGACTTCCCCTTCATAAATCCATGCTGACTCTGCCTGACCAAATTTTGCTTTTCCAAATGTCCTGCTACTGCTTCTTTAATAATGGACTCCAACATTTTCCCAAACACAGCTTATTTGAAGATTATCAATTATTTTTCATTATTAAACTCACCAACCTCCTCTTTCTAGTTCAGATGAAAGATTTCTACCAAAAATGGTACCTTATCTTTCCAGATGCTGGCTGTTCTGCTACTTATTTCCAGCATTTAAAGATTTTATTATAGATTTTTGGCAGTTTATTTTCTCATAACGTAATGCTGATATTTTAACTTGCAGATATGGGAAAATGTGACCTCACTAAAGGAAAGCAAGCTCTGGAAATTCGCAGCAGCCTATGTGAGAAGAGAGCCTTGACCGACCCGATCCATTCATCAGGCTGCTGTGCTGAATCGCTGGCCCGAAACCTGCAGTGGGCAAAGGCTCACGGTAAAGCATTCCTACTTTCTGCCAGGGGCTCAGGGGAGTTTGGACTCGGGCTTCGTCTCTTGACAGCTCTAGTTGTTGTCCAGTTATTTCAAGTATGCAATAAACATGAAACCGGAGCCAGTGGAGGAATGCTGACAATCTGCATTAGTGATTGTGGAGGCGGTGGTTTAGATTTCACAAATCAGCTCTCCCAGCACAGAGCTTTATGTGGCAAGAGTGCACGTCCAGGATTTGGGTGCAGAGTGTACCTCACATGACTTTCCTTCCATTCATTTTTGTGGATGGAAAATCATGTGAGGGACACTGATCTTCGCATCTAAATTCTCAATATACACTGCTGCCATGCAAATGCTGCACTGATAATGTTAATTTGTAAAACTTACCCCAAATATCTTAAACTAAAGAGCTTGACTGAAGATGTATTCAGATACAGCTCTGCAGAAAACTCTTTACTGTTGATTTTGTGAAAGTCCATTTAATAGATTTTGCCTCTTATCAATGTAAGAATGACAGTGCTAAAGCTGGGAATGTTTTCTACTATTGGAGTTAGGGTTAAGATGGATCGTGGTAATGCTTTACATTCCTCCAGCAATGCTTCTCAGTTTTAGTTTTGGTTGAGTCTCACCGGGGTCAAATTTAATCCGGGTCCGACTTAGCACTGAGGAAGCAACGCTCGGCCACTTGCCTCGCCAGCAGTGGCCCAGTGAATCTCAGTAGGGAGGTTGGAGCGGGCTACTGTGGGGGCGGGGGATAGTCGATCGCGACAAATGTGGAGTCGGGGCAGAGCTCATGGCCCTTGTGGCTGTACAGAAATGTTGTTTTTTTTAAACTTACTTCGGCCTAGAAGATAGAAAAATGGGCACAAAATACGTATCAATTTCTACCTCGACGTACCCTCAAATGTAGGGAATTGCTAGAGTTACTTGTAGATCTATTGCTTAGCTTCCAGATCATGATCACACTTTCCCCAATATTCCTTTGTGAATTTCTTTCTGTTTTTCCCTGTAAACACACACTGATGAAATGCATCCCAGGGTATTAAAAGAGATGGCGGAAGTTATAGCAGATGCATTCGTTATAATCTACCAAACTTCTCTGGACTCTGGGGAGTTACCAGTGGATTGGAAAGCAGCTAATGTAATGCCTCTGTTTAAAAAAGAGGGCAGACAAAAGGCAGGTAACTATAGGCCGGCTAGTTTAACATCTGTAGTGGGGAAAATGCTTGAAGCTATCATTAAGGAAGAAATAGCGGGACATCTCGACAGGAATAGTGCAATCAAGCAGACGCAACATGGATTCATGAAGGGGAAATCATATTTAACTAATTTACTTTGAGGATATAACGAGCATGGTGGATAGAGGTGTATCGATGGATGTGTATTTAGATTTCCAAAAGGCATTCGATAAGGTGCCACACAAAAGGTTACTGCAGAAGATAAAGGTACGCGGAGTCAGAGGAAATGTATTAGCATGGATCGAGAATTGGCTGGCCAACAGAAAGCAGAGAGTCGGGATAAATGGGTCCTTTTCGGGTTGGAAATCGGTGGTTAGTGGTGTGCCACAGGGATTGGTGCTGGGACCACAACTGTTTACAATATACATAGATGACCTGGAAGAGGGGACAGAGTGTAGTGTAACAAAATTTGCAGATGACACAAAGATTAGTGGGAAAGCGGGTTGTGTAGAGGACACAGAGAGGCTGCAAAGAGATTTAGATAGGTTAAGCGAATGGGCTAAGGTTTGGCAGATGGAATACAATGTCGGAAAATGTGAGGTCATCCACCTTGGGGGAAAAAAAATAGTAAAAGGGAATATTATTTGAATGGGGAGAAATTACAACATGCTGCGGTGCAGAGGGACCTGGGGGTCCTTGTGCATGAATCCCAAAAAGTTAGTTTGCAGGTGCAGCAGGTAATCAGGAAGGCGAATGGAATGTTGGCCTTCATTGAGAGAGATGGAGTACAAAAGCAGGGAGGTCCTGCTGCAACTGTACAGGGTATTGGTGAGGCCGCACCTGGAGTACTGCATGCAGTTTTGGTCACCTTACTTGAGGAAGGATATACTAGCTTTGGAGGTGGTACAGAAACGATTCACTAGGCTGATTCCGGAGATGAGGGGGTTTCCATATGATGATAGATTGATTAGACTGGGTCTTTACTCGTTGGAGTTCAGAAGGATGAGGGGTGATCTTATAGAAACATTTAAAATAATGTAAGGGATAGACAAGATAGAGACAGAGAGGTTGTTTCCACTGGTTGGGGAGACTAGAACTAGGGGGCATAGCCTCAAAATATGGGGGAGCCAATTTAAAACCGAGTTGAGAAGGAATTTCTTCTCCCAGAGGGTTGTGAAGCTGTGGAATTCTCTTCCCAGGGAAGCAGCTGAGGCTAGCTCATTGAATGTATTCAAATCACAGATAGATAGATTTTTAACCAATAAGGAAATTAAGGGTTGTGGGGAGCGGGCGGGTAAGTGGAGCTGAGTCCACGGCCAGATCAGCCATGATCTTGTTAATATAGCTAACATATTAATGAGCTAAAAGTTGATAATACTGCGGGAACCAATTCCATTTTATACAGAGTGTTAAAGAAAATGTATGTGAGCTACTCGCTGATTAAGTTCTGGATTGATTCCTGTATACTGGAGGATGGCTTCTGTTGTCTCATTATTCAAAATTCATATTTATAGGCCTGTGAGTTTGATGCTGGTTAGAGCAAAGCTGTTGGAAAGCACTATATGGGGTATAATTTACAATCACTTTAAGTAGTTATTAAGGTTTCCCAACATGACGTTTGTTAATTTTGGGCCCATCTCACTAATCTGATTTGAATTCTGTGTAGATGTTACTAGAATGGTGGATGAAGATAATTCTGTTGTTGTCGTACACTTTAGATTGCAGATTATTTAGATTAGTGACTGGGCTAATGTGTAATGAAGGTGGACAAGTGCAGTGTTATGCACTTGAGGTTAACAAACTCCAGGCATATTTATACCATCCATGTGTATCTGTTAAGTTAATGGAAAAAGAGAGATTCAAGGGTAATAGTTAATAGTTTGTTGAAGGTGCACAAGCTGTGTGTGATGGTTGTGGGGAAAGGAAATAGAATATTGCATTGAGTACAAAGCAAAAAGTATTATACTTAGACTATATAAGGTTCTTTATGTTTGTCATTAAAATATTGTGTTCAGTTTTGGCTGCCATGTTTCCCGCGTTTCCTGCATTGACTACACTCCAAACGTATTTCATTGGCTGTCCGGTGGTCATGAAATGTCCGGTGGTCATGAAAGGCTACATAAATGCAAGTCCTCCTTAGATCTCCTATGAAGCGCTTGGGACATTTTATTACTTCAAAGGTGCTATATAAATACAAGTTATTTCTATAGGACTAACGGTCTGGCCTATAAAATCTATAGGGAAAGAGTTAGATTAGAAGCCAGAAAGTATTTCTGTTTCACCAAATATCATCGCTCGTTGAAACAAACTGCCAAATGATAGGTATGGAGTTACAGAACCCTTTTAAAGAAAACTTGATAAGGGACAAATCAAACATTGTTAGTTAGCTGTGATTATGAGGAGTATAATGGACTTTGACTGTGTCCTGGACTTTTGTTTAATTGCTTAAGAGTTGGAGAGGAATTTCCCAGTGCTTTTATTGAAATGGTCGAGGTTTTTTCTGTTTTTTGTCTCTCTCAAGAGATAACATGGTTAAGGAGTTGGCAAATGGTGTCCGAGGTCGCACTGCTGTCTGGGTGTGGCGAGTTTTGTCCGCCTGATGGTCTTTCCTACCCACTTTGTTTTCATAAGTTTGCATAGTTACAACCTCATGTACTTTTGGTATAAGTAAATTGAAAAGCAGATGTGCTGTCTACAAGCCATTAACTGTCATCTGGTATTCATGTGTTTTCAGAGCTACCTGAAAGTATGTGGCTCGAGTTCGATTGTGGTGTCCAAATTCAACTTGGCTTTGCTGCTGAGTTCTCGAATGTCATGATAATTTACACACGGATTGTGAAGAAACCGAAAGAAATTATCATGTGCGAGGCATATGTCACGGATTTCCCACCGGTAAACTTGTTTTCTTTCTCCTAAGAGCTTCGTTGTTGTACTTCATAGTTCGCCGCACTGATACAGTTTAAGTGATGACAAATCACAAGAATGTTCTTCTGTTCATATGTCCTGTTCCAAAGTTAGTTGAGACAAATTCTTAATTATTTTTATGGAACTAAAGGGAAGTGGACAGGCAAAATGTCAATGAGGCTCGGGAGTTAAAATAGCCTGTGCCTGTTTTCTGCGTTTCCTAATTCGCACCAAGTCCGACTCGCCCATCACCCCGTGCTTGCTGACCTACATTGGCTTCCAGTTACGCCTCAATTTTTAAAAATCTCATCCTTGTTTCAAAATCCCTCCAATGCCCTTCCCCTGCCTATCTCTGTAATATTTTCCAGCCCTATCAAAAGCGATATCTGCGCTCCTCCAATTCTGGCTTCTTGCGCAACCCCTATTTTAATCTCTCCACCATTGGCAGCAGTGCCTTCAGTTGCCTTAGGCCCCGAGCTCTGGAATTACCTCTCTGAATCTCTCCGCCTCTCTATCTCTCTTTCCTCCTTTAAGACCCTCCATAAAACCTATCTTTTTGACCAAGCTTTTGGTCATTTGTCCTAATATGCACTTATGTGGCTCGGAATCAAATTTTGATAACGTTCCTGTGCAGTGCCTTGGGATGTTTTACTACATTAAAGGTGCTATATAAATGAAAGTTGTTGTTGAAGCAGCGGGTGAGTTTCTAACTTGACCGGCGTTAAAATCAGGCCCTTCATTTGTTTTTGGAAAAACTTATTAGGGAAAATAGGATAGCATAGATTAGGTAATAATATGGAAATAGAACAAATAGGAAAAAGGTCATTGTACAAAAGTACCCAAAGGCACAGAAAGTTGTGTTGATGGGAGGAAGAAGTTACAAAGGGACAGGCACAGTTCAATTGAGTGGGCAAAACTGGCAAATGGTCTTCAATATGGGGAAGTGTGAAGTCATCCACTTTGGATCAGAGAAAGATAAATCAGAATCTTTTCTTAATGGTGAGAGACTACGAGCTGTGGGGGAGTGAAAAGATTTAGGTGTATATGTCCCCACATCAGTAAAAGCTAGTGGACAGGTAGAAAAAGCAACCCAAAAGACTAATGGATTGTTGCCTTTATTGCGAGAGGGTTGGAATTCAAAAGTGAGGAGGTAATGCTTCAGTTGTACTGAGTTTCCCATTGTGCATATCATGACATCATTTTAAATGAATGACACTAATTTCCCAGCATGTACAATGGGTGGGTGAGGCTCTCTGTTGATAACCTGGACTCAGAAAATTCCCCCTATTTTACATTTTTTTCAGTATTTGTGAGAGTAGTCTGGCATGTACTTCAGTAATGCTTTATAATAACGGTCGGCTTATTTTGTGGGCAGGTGTAATTGGATGGGGGTGTTTAGGGTCCTCATTACCCTGTCTTGGGATAAGTGATCTTTCAAAACTACCAGCATCACAGTGTGACAACATGTAGCCAGCTGAATATATTTTGGAAACAAAATCACGCACACCTGCTTTTGTATCTTCTATATCTTAAAATAGCTTCGATGGTATTTAAATTTAAATCTGTGAAGAAGTCAAATCTTGGGTCTCTTTTACATTCAGAGTCTCTCCAGATGATGAGCTGTCAATCTCAACTGGATCCTCAGGCGAAGTGCCGAGCAGAGCTGGCGTGCCCAGCTAGCGGGATTTGGCAATGAGCCCAGTTCTGTTCATAATTCCCACACCAGCTGGCCACAGAGTGGCATGGACATCGGCCACAATATAAAACTATCTGTCACCCTGCCCACCTTTTCAGTTGAAGTTTGGGGTGAGGTGGATGGAAAACAAGTAAAATACATCAAATAAAATTAACATAAGATCTGCAGCATGTTTATTTCAACATACGGTAGGCACCTGTAAAATAAAAAATATAACTATGAAAAAAACACAGAATCGGAAATCAAATCTTGTAAAATTGAGTGACGAGGTAAACGATAAAATAGTTCAGAATATATATGATTTGTAGGAGAATGTTGAGAACTGCTAGTGTTGTTTTATTGCTAAAAGCACAGATTAATCCAAAGGGAATGACATAATTTTACTTCAGTCGTAACACATCCCTGTGGTCCAGTTTAGATATATTTTCTGACCAATTTTGCATTTGTCCTAAATTCCTCTGTGACTTTTTTAAATTACAATCATTTATCCATTTAAAATAACCAGGCTAATCAAAGTCATTCAATACGATTGTGTTAAAGTGTCCATATAAGAACCACATGTCAGAAAATATAGCCCATTGAAGGCGGGAAAATAATAATTATAAAATAGATGTCACTTACTCAGACCATTTATGTGGGCAATTCCATGCTATAATATGTTGTCTGCTGAATTCTGTATCAACGTAATGGTAAAATATGTTGAAGAAGTGTCACTGTGTATACCTCTGTGATTGGGAAAAAGAATAATTAGCATTTCATTGTATTCCACTTGTACGTTGAAATATACCGCAAAGGAAAATATATGTTGGACATATATGATATTGAGGGAATGGGAATAACTGAAGAGATTGTGAAGGCTTTGCTTAAATATCTAGGAGCTCTGCAAATACAGGAGCTCTACTTGGGGATGGAGAACAGGAAATATTGTTCCAATATTTTAAAAAAATGATATATATATATATTAGGGAATTGTAGACCAGTTAATCTAACATCTGTAGTAAGGACAATGTTCACTAGCACTATATGGCATGCTCATCTCAAGAACACAAATGCCATGACATAAGAGTACTGAGCACAGTTCTGCTCTCCATATTCTAAAAATAATATAAATGCGCTGGAGAAGGTTTACAAGACTGATACCAGAACTGTGAGGTTATACCTATCGGGATAGATTGAACAAGCTGGGGCTCTTTTAACTAGAAAAGATACGGCTGAGGGGTGACCAAGTAAAGGTCTTTAAGATTATGAAAGGGTTTGACAGCATAGATGTAGGGACGATGTTTCCACTTGTGGGAGACCAGAACGAGGATCCATAAATATAAGATAGTCATGAATAAATCCAATAGGGAATTCAGGAGAAACTTTCAGCGTCGAGGAGGCGGAGCGGGAGTTCGTGAGGCCTATAAAGGCCCAGCGGGAGTCTGGGGATCGGCGGCAGCATTGAGGAGGTGGAGTGGGAGTTCGTGAGGCCTATAAAGGCCCAGCTGGAGTCTGGGGATCGGCGGCAGCATCGAGGAGATGGAGCGGGAGTTTGTAAGGCCTATAAAGGCCCAACAGGAGTCCGGGGATCGGCGGCAGCATCGAGGAGGCGGAGCGGGAGTTCGTGAGGCCTATAAAGGCCCAGTGGGAGTCCGGGGATCAGCGGCAGCGTTGAGGAGGCGGAGCGGGAGTTTATGAGGCCTATACAGGCCCAGCGGGAGTCTGGGGATCGGCGGCAGTGTCGAGGAGGCGGAACGGGAGTTCATGAGGCCTATAAACGCCCAGCGGGAGTCCGGGGATTGGCGCCAGCGTCGAGGAGGTGGAGTGGGAGTTCGTGAGGCCTATAAAGGCCAGCTGGTACAGTTGCAGGGGTAGAAGGTAAACAAAGAAGTAGAAAGAAATCAAAAGGTGACATCACAGCCAAGGGAGTAAGTGATAGGCTGGTGATTGGTGAGTAGTTTTTCTTTTTTTTTCCCTATAAGTAGGTAACCTTTATCATTGTTGTTGCCAAATTAAGTTAATCTAGGGGTTAAGTCATGGCAGGAGAGCTCGGACACGTGTTATGGTCCTCCTGTGCTCAGTGGGACGTCTGGGACGCTTCCAACATCCTTGATGACTACATGTGCGGGAAATGTGTCCGCCTGCAGCACCTGACAGACCGCATTGCGGATCTGGAGCTGCGGGTGGATTTACTCTGGAACATCCGCGATGCTGAGGATGTCATGAATAGCACATTTAGTGAGTTGACCACACCGCAGGTAAAGGGTACACAGCCAGAAAGGGGATGGATGACCAACAGGAAGAGCAGTGGAAGGAAGCTAGTGCAGGGGTCCCCTGCGGTCATCTCCCTGCAAAACAGATACACTGTTTTGGGTACTGTTGAGGGGGATGACTCATCAGGGGAGAGCAGCAGCAGCCAAGTTCAAGGCACCGTGGGTGGCTCTGATGCACAGGAGGGGAGGAAAAAGAGTGGGAGAGCTATAGTGGTAGGGGATTCTATTGTAAGGGGAATAGTTAGACATTTCTGCGGCCACAATCGAGACTCCAGGATGCTATGTTGCCTCCCTGGTGCAAGGGTCAAGGATGTCTTGGAGCGGGCAGGACATTTTGAAGGGGGAGGGTGAACAGCCAGTTGTCGTGGTGCATATAGGTACCAACGATATAGGTAAAAAGCAGGATGAGGTCCTACAAGCTGAATTTAGGGAGCTAGGAGTTAAATTAAAAAGTAGGACCTCAAAGGTAGTAATTTCAGGATTGCTACCAGTGCCACGCGCTCGTCAGAGTAGGAATCGCAGGATAGCTCAGATGAATACGTGG
Organism: Pristiophorus japonicus; assembly: GCF_044704955.1. Classification (NCBI taxonomy): domain Eukaryota; kingdom Metazoa; phylum Chordata; class Chondrichthyes; family Pristiophoridae; genus Pristiophorus; species Pristiophorus japonicus. The sequence goes on from NC_091978.1 coordinate 68,513,061, forward strand.
CTTGAGGAGTGGTGCAGAAGGGAGGGATTCAAATTTCTGGGACATTGGAACCGGTTCTGGGGGAGGTGGGACCAGTACAAACTGGAGAGTCTGCACCTGGGCAGGACCAGAACCAATGTCCTAAGGGGAGTGTTTGCTAGTGCTGTTGGGGAGGAGTTAAACTAATATGGCAGGGGGATGGGAACCTATGCAGGCAGGCAGAGGAAAGTAAAATAGGGGCAGAATCAAAAGATAAAAAGAAGAAAAGTAAAAGTGGAGGGCAGAGAAACCCAAGGCAAAAATCAAAAAGGGCCACGTTGCAGCAAAATTCTAAAAGGGCAAAGTATGTTAAAAAGACAAGCCTGAAAGCTCTGTGCCTCAGTGCGAGGAGTATTCATAATAAGGTGGACAAATTAACTGCACAGGCAGCAATTAATGAATATGATATAATTGGCATCACGGAGACATGGCTCCAGGGTGACCAAGGCTGGGAACTCAACATCCAGGGGTATTCAACATTCAGGAAGGAAAGATAGAAAGGAAAAGGAGGTGATGTAGCATTGCTGGTTAAAGAGGAAATTAACGCAATAGTAAGGAGCGACATTGGTGTGAATGATGTGGAATCTGTATGGGTGGAGCTGCGGAATACCAAAGGGCAGAAAACATTAGTGGGAGTTGTGTACAGACCACCAAACAGTAGTAGTGAGGTTGGGGACAGCATCAAACAAGAAATTAGGGATGCGTGCAATAAAAGTACAGCAGTTATTATGGGCGACTTTAATCCACATATAAATTGGGCTAACCAATCAGGTAGCAATACGATAGAGGAGGATTTCCTGGAGTGTATTAGGGATGGTTTTCTAGACCAATATGTCGAGGAATCAACTAGAAGGCTGGCCATCCTAGACTGGGTGATGTGTAATGAGAAAGGACTTATTAGCACTCTTGTTTTGCGAGGCCCCTTGGGGAAGAGTGACCATAATATGATAGAATTCTTTATTAAGATGGAAAGTGATACAGTTAATTCAGAGACTAGTGTCCTGAACTTAAGGAAAGGTAACTTCGATGGTATGAGACGTGAATTGGCTAGCATAGACTGGCAAATGATACTTAGAGGGTTGACGGTGGATACGCAATTGCAAACATTTAAAGATCACATGGATGAACTTCAACAATTGTTCATCCCTGTCTGGAGTAAAAATAAAGCGGGAAAGGTGGCTCAACCGTGGCTAACAAGGGAAATTAAGGATAGTGTTAAATCCAAGGAAGACGCATATAAATTGGCCAGAAAAAGCAGCACACCAGAGGACTGGGAGAAATTTAGAATTCAGCAGAGGAGGACAAAGGGTTTAATTAGGAGGGGGGAAATAGAGTATGAGAGGAAGCTTGCTGGGAACATAAAAACTGACTGCAAAAGCTTCTATAGATATGTGAAGAGAAAAAGATTAGTGGAGACAAACATAGGTCCCTTGCAGCCAGATTCAGGTGAATTTATAATGGGGAACAAAGAAATGGCAGACCAGTTGAACAAATATTTTGGTTCTGTCTTCATGAAGGAAGACACAAATAACCTTCCGGGAGTACTAGTGGACCAAGGGTCTAGTGAGAAGGAGGAACTGAAGGATATCCTTATTAGGCGGGAAATTGTGTTAGGGAAATTGATGGGATTGAAAGCCGATAAATCCCTGGGGCCTGATAGTCTGCATCCCAGAGTACTTAAGGAAGTGGCCCTAGAAATAGTGGATGCATTGGTGATCATTTTCCAACAGTCTATCGATTCTGGATCAGTTCCTATGGACTGAAGGGCAGCTAATGTAACACCACTTTTTAAAAAAGGAGGGTGGGAGAAAACGGGTAATTGTAGCCTGACAACGGTGGTGGGGAAAATGTTGGAATCAATTATTAAAGATGAAATAGCAGCACATTTGGAAAGCAGTGACAGGATCGGTCCAAGTCAACATGGATTTATGAAAGGGAAATCATGCTTGACAAATCTTCTGGAATTTTTTGAGGATGTAGCGAGTAGAGTGGACAAGGGAGAACCAGTGGATGTGGTGTATTTGGACTTTCAAAAGGCTTTTGACAAGGTCCCATACGAGATTGGTGTGCAAAATTAAAGCACATGGGATTGGGGGTAATGTACTGATGTGGATAGAGAACTGGTTGGCAGACAGGAAGCAGAGAGTCGGGATAAACGGGTCCTTTTCAGAATGGCAGGCAGTGACTAGTGGGGTGCCGCAGGACTCAGTGCTGGGACCCCAGCTATTTACAATATACATTAATGATTTAGATGAAGGAATTGAGTGTAATATCTCCAAGTTTGCAGATGACACTAAACTGGGTGGAGGTGTGAGCTGTGAGGAGGAAGCTAAGAGACTGCAGGGTGACTTGGACAGGTTAGGTGAGTGGGCAAATGCATGGCAGATGCAGTATAATGTGGATAAATGTGAGGTTATCCATTTTGGGGGCAAAAACACGAAGGCAGAATATTATCTGAATGGCGGCAGATTAGGCAAAGGGGAGGTGCAACAAGACCTTGGTGTCATGGTACATCAGTCATTGAAAGTTAGCATGCAGGTACAGCAGGCGGTGAAGAAGGCAAATGGTATGTTGGCCTTAATAGCTAGGGGTTTTGTGAATCGGAGCAGGGAGGTCTTACTGCAGTTGCACAGGGCCTTGGTGAGGCCTCACCTGGAATATTGTGTTCAGTTTTGATCTCCTAATCTGAGGAAGGACCTTCTTGCTATTGAGGGAGTGCAGCGAAGGTTCACCAGACTGATTCCCGGGATGGCTGGACTGACATATGAGGAGAGACTGGATCGACTGAGCCTCTATTCCCTGGAGTTTAGAAGAATGAGAGGGGATTTCATAGAAACATATAAAATTCTGCCAGGACTGGACAGGTTAGATGCAGGAAGAATGTTCCCAATGTTAGGGAAGTCCAGAACCAGGGGACACAGTCTTAAGGATAAAGGGTGAGCCATTTAGGACTGAGGTGAGGAGAAACTTCTTCACTCAGAGTTGTTAACCTGTGGAATTCCCTACCGCAGAAAGTTGTTGATGCCAGTTCGTTGGATATATTCAAGAGGGAGTTAGATATGGCCCTTAAAGCCAAAGGGATCAAGGGATATGGAGAGAAAGCAGGAAAGGGGTACTGAATGATCAGCCATGATCTTATTGAATGGTGGTGCAGGCTCGAATGGCCTACTCCTGCACCTATTTTCTATGTTTCTATGTTTCTGTGTTTACCCAGAGAGTGGTTAGAATGTGGAACTTGCTATCATAAGGAGTAGTTGACGCAAATCGCATAGATGCATTTAAGGGTAGCTGCATTCACGCATGAGGGAGAAAGGAGTAGAAAGTTATGATACAATTAGATAGAGGGGGGTGGGAAAAAGCTAGTGTAAAGTATAAACACCAGCATGGACCACTTGGGCTGAATGGCCTGTTTCAGTGCTATATAAGTGTAATAAGTAAGGCAAACGATTTGCTGCTGTGCAAGAAGTCACACTAAATTCTGCAAATTTCTACATTTGCCAAATATGATGCTATTGCTGACTAAATAGGAGCATGAGTAAGCCATTCATCCCTTTGAGCCTGTTCCGCCATTCAGTTAGGTCATGGCTGATCCTCAGCTCCATTATCCACCTTTGCTCCATATTCTTTGATTCCCTTACCTAACAAAAATCTATCGATCCCAGTCTTAACATTTTTCTAATGACTCAGTATCCACAGCCTTTTGGAGAAAGAGTGATCCAGATTTCTACTGCACTTTGTGTGGAACAAGTGCTTCATGATTCCATTCTAAAATAGCCTAGCTCTAATTTTAAGATTGTGTACTCTTGTTCTGGATTCCTCCACCTGAGGAAATAGTTTTTCTCTATTTACACTTTAATCTACCCCCCCCCCCACCCCCCCCCCACCTTCCATTGTGTGCAGTTTTTTTTTCTCCAAAAGGACCTTGATGCCTGTAGATAGCTTGGAGAAGGACAATGAAGTTGATTTCTTAATAGGCACAAAAGTGCAGCTTAAACATTCTTATGACTATTCTGTTGAATTGCCTTTGATACTGACATTTTTTGAGTTCTGTAACAATTTCAATGAAGAGGTTTTTATATTGTTCTAGTAAAAATCAGGCAGAATCTTTTATAAAGCAGAAATGCAGTTCCAGCAAAATGACAGCAATCCCTGTCACAGGTGGGTCAGACAGTCGTTGAAGGAAAGGGTGGGTGGGACTGGTTTGCTACATGCTCCTTACACTGCCTGCACTTGGTTTCTGCATGCTCTCGGTGACGAAACTCAAGGCGCTCAGCTCCCTCCCAGCAGAGCATGATCTGACCCTGATCACACCTTGTGTGTTTCTTTGAATCACAATTTCACCATGCTAAGCAGTATGTTAATCTTAGATTTTCACTGTCTTTGACAATGCCACCGAATAGAACATTTAGTTCATTGCTCTCAAGTTTCACTGTCAGACCAACAAAGATTTTATCCACTTCCAGAGGGTGGTGGGGGTCTAGAACTCACTGCCTGAAAGGGTGGTAGAGGCAGAAAGCCTCACCACATTTTAAAAAATACTTGGATGTGCACTTGAAGTGCTGTAACCTACAAGATTAGGCTGGATAGCTCTTGGTCGGCCAGCACGGACATGATGGGCCGAAATGGCCTTGCGTGCTGTGAATTTCTATGATTCCAGCTTTTCAGTGTTTTATCTGTACTATACAGCGGCAAATGTGATCTTCTTTCTTTATTAATTGTAATAATAGACATCCACATTATAGATCATATTTAGACTTCAAGCAGATAAAGTAGTAATATTTTCATAACATCACTTTACTTTTGAAATTGAAAGCTAACATGCTGCACCGAAAATTGAATGAGCGTAACAATATAGTGAACAATTGACATTTATTTTCAACACGATGAGACAAGTAACCACAAACTATTTCTATTTATGATTTTTTTGTTATGCGAACAGGACCTGGACATAGATCCTAAAAAGACAAACAAAGGAACGCCAGAAGAAACAGGCAGCTACCTACTCTCTAAAGATTTACCAGAGCAGTGTCTATACACTCGATTGAGCGCCTTACAGAAACTGAAGGTAATGCACATATGAAAGCATAGTAATAGATGATGTCTGATTCTTATTCCACACTATTCAAAACTAATCTGGTACAGTGTACTGCTCTTAATTTAAAGTCAGTTTGCTAGCCCACTTTACGCCGTGACGGTAGTTCACTGGGGGTGGGAACCAACAGTGTAGGAAGTGCCTACTTCAAATAGGCGGTGTCTCATTTCAGCTTTCCTTTGGGGACAGAAATATGCTGCTGCCATTTCCTGATGCTTTGGCATATAGGCAATCATTTCTAAACAATGCGCATGGTGATACAGCGTTGATAGGAAATCAGCTGACTTAAGAGGCACAGGTACATACATTGGCATGCAATATTTCAGTCCTATTTTAATTATTTTGCCTTTTAGTAAAATGTCCTAAGGCACTTCACAGAGCATTATCAGACAAATTTTGGCACCAAGCCACATAAGAGATATTAGGACAGGTGAGGTAGGTTTTATGCCGCGTCTTAAAGGTGGAGAGAGAGGCAGTGAGGTTTGGGATGGAATTCCAGTGCTTATGGAGTTGAAGGCATGGACGACAATGGTCGGGCGATGGAAACGGGGATGTACAAGCAGCCAGAAATCTCGGAAGTTTGTAGGGCTGGAGGACGTTACAGGGATAGTGAGCAGTGATACCACTGAATACACCGATGAGAATTTTAAATTTGTGGTATTGCTGGACTGAGAGCTAATGTAGGTCAGCAAGCTCAGGGATTCAAGAGCAAGTCAGGTGCTGTGCTCATCCACCAGCCTAGTTCCTTGAGCCTATTCCATTCAGTCAGATCACAGGTGCAATGTACCTCAACTCCAATTACTGCTTTGCACCATATATTTTGATACCTTATCCAACAAAAAACTATTAAACTCCGTCTTGAAAATATCGATTGACCCAACATCCACAGCCTTTTGGGGGAGTGAGTTCCAGATGGCTGTGAGTGGGTTATCTAACTAGATTATTGGAGCATTATCAAAGTGCAGAAAATTAAAAAAAAACTACTGAGCTTCAATTTTCAGCCTTCACAATGGATCTGCCAGGCTGCTAAGTTGTCTCTGGTGTATTCCATACTTCAAACAAAATGGAGCACTTCTTGAAACACCATTATTTTTCAGTTTGGATTCAGACATGCCAAGGGAAGAAACAGAGACATGCTTACTAGGAAACAGCTTTAATGTTGATGCACCTGTTTAGCTTTCTCATTCATGTCAACTGGTATACTGTCCATGATGAAATGCTCCTGGCTGCAGTACGAGGTCACAGAGACATATGAAACTAAAATATTGCAAAAACAAAGTTCCACTCATTCTCCAATAACATTGTTTAGTATTTGTAAATGTTTCATTAACCAGGCGTAAACAAAAATAAAAGCTGACCTTTCCTTTTATAGATTCGGAGATCTTGTACCATTGGACTGGATGTAGCTGTGCATGTCAGTCTTTTGCCAAAGCTTTTTCTCTGATGTTTTCCTAGGTTGCTGTTACATTTTAAACATTTTAACCTTTCCAGTCTGATGGAGAGGTTACATTCACTTTTCATACTTGTTGCCAATCATCTCAGCCCCAGGACATCGCTGCAGGAGTTCCTTAGGGCAGCATCCTTGCCCAACCATCTTCAGCTGCTTCAACACTGACCTTTCCATCATAAGGACAGAAGTGGGGCTGTTTGCTGATTATTGCATGGTTTTCAGTTCCATTCAGATAACTCCTCAGGTAATGAAGCAGTCCATGTCTGCATACAGCAAGACATGGACAACATTCAGGCTTGGGCTGATAAGTGGCAAACAGCAAGCATGCCACACAAGAGTCAGGCAATGACCATCAACAACAAGAAAGAGTCTAACCACCTCTGTTTGATATTCAGTAGCATTGCCATCACCAAATCCCCCACCATCAACATGCTGGGGATCACCATTGACCAGAAACTCAACGAGACCATCTACATAAATACTGTGGCTTCTAGAGTAGGTTGGAGTAGAGTAGTTCACCTCCTGACTCTTCAAAGCCTCTCCATTACGTACAAGTCACAAGTCAGGAATGTGATGGGATACTCTCCAATTACCTGGAGGTGTGCAGCTGCCACAACACTCACAAAGCTCGACACTTCTGGAACAAAGCTGTCCGCTTGTTGAGCTTCCCATCCACCAGCTTAAACATCGACTCTTAGAGTACTGTGTACAGTTCCGGTCACCATATTATAAAAAGGATATAGAGGAACTGGAGAGGGTGCAGAGAAGATTTATAAGCATGATACTAGAAATGCGAGAAAAGGATGAACAGGCTGGGTTACTTTTCTTGAAATAAAGAAGGCTGAGGGGTGACCTAATAGACTTCTTTAAAATGTTCAAAGTTTTTGATAGAGTGGATACAGAGAGAATGTTTCCACTTGTGGAGAAGAGCATAACTGGAGGTTATCAAATAAAGATAGTTACCAAGAAATCCAATAAGGAATTCAGAAGAAGCTTCTTTACCTAGAGTGGTGAGAATGTGGCACTCGCGACCACAGGGAGTGTTGGAAGCGAATAATACAGATGCATTTTAAGGGGAGGCTAGATAAGCACATGAGGGAGAAGGGAATAGAGGGTTATGCTGATAGATTTAGATGAGGAAAGATGGGAGGAGACTCGGGTGGAGCATAAACACTGGCATGGGCTGGTTGGACTGAATGGCCTGTTTCTGTGCCGTATATCCTATGACTCTCTCTACTACCGGCATAACATGGCTATAGTGTGTACTTCCTACAGGATGTACTGCAGGAATTTGACAAGGCCTCTTTGGCAGCACCTCCACAACTTAGAAGCACGGGAACACCATCACCTCCAAGTTCCCCTCCAAATCGCACACTATCCTGAACTGCACATATATCGCTGTTCCTTCATTGTTGCTGGGTCGAAATTCTGTCACTCCCTACCTAACAATATTGTGGAAGTACCTTCACCACATGGGCTGCAGCGATTAAACAAGGCCCATCGCCACCTTCTCAAGGGCAATTAAGAATAGGTAATAAATGCTGGCCTTGCCAGCGATGCCCATATCCTGAGCATAAACAAAGAAATATTCTATGAGGGCCTGTGATAGAGACAGGTTTTGTTGGGTCGTGGTTTCTTAGATCCTCATAGAACATTTTTATATGAGCCCATCTGAAAGGTGCATAATGAGGGTCTTAAGTGTCAGTGGGTGGACAAGGTTTATTCTGTCTTCCCCCTCCACATCCCACAGTCCCCCCACCCACGCCACCCCCCTCCAAATTTTCAACTGCTGGCTGACCATTTTTGAGGTGTGAATTGGATGTCCTACTATCTATCTTTTCCCACTGTCAACTTTTGCAATTTACATCCTTGTTTGCTCACTTTTCTCTGTCCTCGCTCAGCCCAATTTATGTTGTGGATGATTTTACAACCATCAAAATTAATATGCACTACTTGTGAACAAGGCTCTCTGCCAGCAAAGTGATGTTGGACCCCTTATACAAATGTAATTTGTTACTGTTTTTGCTGAAGAGAAAGCTTTAAGTGTAGGGATGTCCATGGATTGGGCTCTCCTCAACCACTAAGAATAACATTCCATAGACAGTTGACACAAGAAACACTCCCATATGATTCTCCTCTCAGTGCCCTGAGGAAGGGTTAACTGGCTTCATCACAGCTGTTGCAGATGTCCGTGATAAACAGTGTGGGTTTACTTATATATAAATATTGGTTTAGGGCATTATGGGGCAACCACCTCATTTAACTAAAACTCAGGAGCCTCTGGCTCCTCGCTGACCTCCCATTCCTTGCCATTCTCCGGGCCTCCCGACCTCTGGGCCTCCTGCTCCTTGCCAACCTCCGGGCCTCTCGCTCCTTGCCAACCTCCGGGCCTCCCGCTGCCGAGTGCGCCCCACTGATTTTGGATTCGGCTCCAAACTGCGTTTCCAACCTCTGCCTGCTCACAGCTCTCGTCCGGGCAGGTGAGAGATAGGCTGGTTCATTGATAAGTATCGCTCTTTCTCTTTTATAACAGATAAGTCTAATTAGAGGATTGGCAGGGGAGCTCAGTCCTGTGGAGTGCATGTCCTGCGGCATGTGGGAAGTGCTGGACATTTCACGCAGCCTAGACAACCATGTGTGCAGGAGGTGTCTCCAGCTTCAACTACTGAGCAGCGGCTGGAGACACTATGGTGCACCCGCGAGGCTGAGAGCTATGTGGATAGCACGTTTCAGGAGGTGGTCACCCCACAGCTTAAAAGCATGCAGGCACAGGAGAAGTGGGTGACCTCCAGATGGAGGAAGAATGCTAGGCAGGTAGTGCAGGAGACCCTCCCCTCCACCCACCCCAAGTCCATCTCGCTTTCCAGCCGATATTCTCTTCTGAGCACCGGTGAGGGCGATAGTACTTCTGGGGAGTGCAGCCAGAGCCAAGTCCAAGGCAGCACGAGTGGCTCAGCTGCACAGGGGAGAGGGACAAAGAATAAAAGAGCTTTAGTGGTAGGGGATTCAATAGTTAGGGGAACAGAGAGGCGTTTCTGCAGCCGTAGACGTGACTCCAGGATGGTATGGTGCCTCCCTGGTGCAAGGGTCAAGGATATCCCAGAGGAGATACAGGGCATTCTGGGGGGAGAGTGTGAACAGCCAGAGGTCGTGGTCCATATCGGGACCAATGACATAGGTAGAAAGAGGGATGAGGTTCTGCAGGCAGAATTTAGGGAGCTAGGAGAAATATTAAAGGGCAGGACCTCAAAGGTAGTAATCTCCGCGTTACTACCGGTGCCACGTGCTAATGAGCACAAGAATAGAAAGATAGAGAGGATGAACGCGTCGCTGGAGAGCTGGGGCAAGAGGGAGGGCTTTAAATTCCTGAGGCATTGGGGCCGCTTCTGGGAGAGATGGGACCTGTACAAACCGGACGGGTTGCACCTCAACAGCGATGGGATCAATAGCCTCGCAAGGAGTTTTGCTAGTGCTGTTGGGGAGAGTTTAAACTAGCTTGGCAGGGGGATGGGAACCTGACAACAAATTTAATAGGGAAGGAAGTAAAGCTGAAATTGGAAAGCAAGAATGTAGAAAGTGAATCTGTAAGACAGAGGAAACAAGGGTTAGTAAGTAGTAATCAAGAAGGTCTTCCTGTGCTAAATGGTATATACGTCAATGCACGAAGTATACCGAGTGAGGTGGATGAGCTGAGAGCACAGGTAGACACTTGGGAGTATGACATTATAGCCATTACAGAGACATGGCTGAAGGTGGAGCAGGTTTGGCAGCTGCACAGGAGGGCAAGAAAAAGAGTGGGAGAGCGATAGTGATAGGGGATTCAATTGTGAGGGGAATAGATAGGCGTTTCTGCGGCCGCAACCGAGACTCCAGGATGGTATGTTGCCTCCCTGGTGCAAGGGTCAAGGATGTCTCGGAGCGGGTGCAGGACATTCTGAAATGGGAGGGAGAACAGCCAGTTGTCGTGGTGCACATTGGTACCAACGACATAGGCAAAAAAAGGGATGAGGTCCTACGAAACGAATTTAAGGAGCTAGGAGCTAAATTAAAAAGTAGGACCTCAAAAGTAGTAATCTCGGGATTGCTACCAGTGCCACGTGATAGTCAGAGTAGGAATCGCAGGATAGCGCAGATGAATACGTGGCTTGAGCAGTGGTGCAGCAGGGAGGGATTCAAATTCCTGGGGCATTGGGACCGGTTCTGGGGGAGGTGGGACCAGTACAAACCGGACGGTCTGCACCTGGGCAGGACTGGAACCAATGTCCTAGGGGGAGTGTTTGCTAGTGCTGTTGGGGAGGATTTAAACTAATATGGCAGGGGGATGGGAACCAATGCAGGGAGACAGAGGGAAACAAAAAGGAGCCAAAAGCAAAAGACAGAAAGGAGATGAGGAAAAGTGTAGGGCAGAGAAACCCAAGGCAAAGAACAAAAAGGGCCACTGTACAGCAAAATTCTAAAAGGACAAAGGGTGTTAATAAAACAAGCCTGAAGGCTTTGTGTCTTAATGCAAGGAGTATCCGCAATAAGGTGGATGAATTAATTGTGCAAATAGATGTTAACAAATATGATGTGATTGGGATTACGGAGACGTGGCTCCAGGATGATCAGGGCTGGGAACTCAACATTCAGGGGTATTCAACATTCAGGAAGGATAGAATAAAAGGAAAAGGAGGTGGGGTAGCATTGCTGGTTAAAGAGGAGATTAATGCAATAGTTAGGAAAGACATTAGCTTGGATGATGTGGAATCTATATGGGTAGAGCTGCAGAACACCAAAGGGCAAAAAACGTTAGTAGGAGTTGTGTACAGACCTCCAAACAGTAATAGGGATGTTGGGGAGGGCATCAAACAGGAAATTAGGGGTGCATGCAATAAAGGTGTAGCAGTTATAATGGGTGACTTTAATATGCACATAGATTGGGCTAGCCAAACTGGAAGCAATACGGTGGAGGAGGATTTCCTGGAGTGCATAAGGGATGGTTTTCTAGACCAATATGTTGAGGAACCAACTAGGGGGGAGGCCATCTTAGACTGGGTGTTGTGTAATGAGAGAGGATTAATTAGCAATCTCATTGTGCGAGGCCCCTTGGGGAAGAGTGACCATAATATGGTGGAATTCTGCATTAGGATGGAGAATGAAACAGTAATTTCAGAGACCATGGTCCAGAACTTAAAGAAGGGTAACTTTGAAGGTATGAGGCGTGAATTGGCTAGGATAGATTGGCGAATGATACTTAGGGGGTTGACTGTGGATGGGCAATGGCAGACATTTAGAGACCGCATGGATGAAGTACAACAATTGTACATTCCTGTCTGGCGTAAAAATAAAAAGGGGAAGGTGGCTCAACCGTGGCTATCTAGGGAAATCAGGGATAGTATTAAAGCCAAGGAAGTGGCATACAAATTGGCCAGAAATAGCAGCGAACCTGGGGACTGGGAGAAATTTAGAACTCAGCAGAGGAGGACAAAGGGTTTGATTAGGACAGGGAAAATGGAGTATGAGAAGAAGCTTGCAGGGAACATTAAGGCGGATTGCAAAAGTTTCTATAGGTATGTAAAGAGAAAAAGGTTGGTGAAGACAAACGTAGGTCCCCTGCAGTCAGAATCAGGGGAAGTCATAACGGGGAGCAAAGAAATGGCGGATCAATTGAACAAGTACTTTGGTTCGGTATTCACTAAGGAGGATACAAACAACCTTCCGGATATAAAAGGGGTCAGAGGGTCTAGTAAGGAAGAGGAACTGAGGGAAATCTTTATTAGTCGGGAAATTGTGTTGGGGAAATTGATGGGATTGAAGGCAGATAAATCCCCAGGGCCTGATGGCCTGCATCCTAGAGTACTTAAGGAGGTGGCCTTGGAAATAGCGGATGCATTGACAGTCATTTTCCAACATTCCATTGACTCTGGATCAGTTCCTATGGAGTGGAGGGTAGCCAATGTAACCCCACTTTTTAAAAAAGGAGGGAGAGAGAAAACAGGGAATTATAGACCGGTCAGCCTGACCTCAGTAGTGGGTAAAATGATGGAATCAATTATTAAGGATGTCATAGCAGTGCATCTGGAAAATGGTGACATGATAGGTCCAAGTCAGCATGGATTTGTGAAAGGGAAATCATGCTTGACAAATCTTCTGGAATTTTTTGAGGATGTTTCCAGTAAAGTGGACAAAGGAGAACCAGTTGATGTGGTATATTTGGACTTTCAGAAGGCTTTCGACAAGGTCCCACACAAGAGATTAATGTGCAAAGTTAAAGCACATGGGATTGGGGGTAGTGTGCTGACGTGGATTGAGAACTGGTTGTCAGACAGGAAGCAAAGAGTAGGAGTAAACGGGTACTTTTCAGAATGGCAGGCAGTGACTAGTGGAGTGCCGCAAGGTTCTGTGCTGGGGCCCCAGCTGTTTACATTGTACATTAATGATTTAGACGAGGGGATTAAATGCAGTATCTCCAAATTTGCGGATGATACTAAGTTGGGTGGCAGTGTGAGCTGCGAGGAGGATGCTATTAGGCTGCAGAGTGACTTGGATAGGTTAGGTGAGTGGGCAAATGCATGGCAGATGAAGTATAATGTGGATAAATGTGAGGTTATCCACTTTGGTGGTAAAAACAGAGAGACAGACTATTATCTGAATGGTGACAGATTAGGAAAAGGGAAGGTGCAACGAGACCTGGGTGTCATGGTACATCAGTCATTGAAGGTTGGCATGCAGGTACAGCAGGCGGTTAAGAAAGCAAATGGCATGTTGGCCTTCATAGCGAGGGGATTTGAATACAGGGGCAGGGAGGTGTTGCTACAGTTATACAGGGCCTTGGTGAGGCCACACCTGGAGTATTGTGTACAGTTTTGGTCTCCTAACTTGAGGAAGGACATTCTTGCTATTGAGGGAGTGCAGCGAAGGTTCACCAGACTGATTCCCGGGATGGCGGGACTGACCTATCAAGAAAGATTGGATCAATTGGGCTTGTATTCACTGGAGTTCAGAAGAATGAGAGGGGACCTCATAGAAACGTTTAAAATTCTGACGGGTTTAGACAGGTTAGATGCAGAAAGAATGTTCCCAATGTTGGGGAAGTCCATAACCAGGGGTCACAGTCTGAGGATAAGGGGTAAGCCATTTAGGACCGAGATGAGGAGAAACTTCTTCACCCAGAGAGTGGTGAACCTGTGGAATTCTCTACCACAGAAAGTAGTTGAGGCCAATTCACTAAATATATTCAAAAGGGAGTTAGATGAAGTCCTTACTACTCGGGGGATCAAGGGTTATGGCGAGAAAGCAGGAAGGGGGTACTGAAGTTTCATGTTCAGCCATGAACTCATTGAATGGCGGTGCAGGCTAGAAGGGCTGAATGGCCTGCTCCTGCACCTATTTTCTATATGTTTCTATATGTTTCAATATTCCTGGTTACAGGATTTTTAGACAGGATAGAGAGGGGGTAAAAAGGGCTGGAGCGCAGTATTGATAAAAGAAACTATTACAGCTGTGAGGAAAGGATGGACTAGACTTTCCATTATTTTTGCATGCATACAGCCCACTTAACGTTCATTTTAACGCTGAAATGAGGTGTAACGCCCATATATCGCCCATTTAGCCACAAAATGGAAAGTAACGGCCATTTCTTGGCCACTTATTGCCGAGCATTACTTTCAGCATGTACGTAACACAGATAAAAAAAATAATACCGCCCGCCCACTGTTTTTTGTCGTAAATATCATATTTGCCGACACTAACGCCTAGAAAATCGCCCAGGTTACTTTCGGCACCTCGCACACATCTCACCGACGACAATATCACAGCAGTATGGACACCATTTTCTAAATTGCAGATCGCATCATTTAAAAGGCTGCTCTGCTTCAACTTCGGGGGAGTTTGGATGTACTCTGGAGGCTTTTTACGGTGATGTGAACATCTAAACAAACATCTTTTCATACTGTGGAAGATTGGAATTTACTTTAGGTGTCTTAGTGGGGACATTTATTGTTTGTGAGCAATCGGTGTAATACTGATAGCTATTGGAATGGGGCCTGTTTTTTCTCAGCCTGTCTTGATGACCAAGCACATGCTGCAGACTCGAGATGGCTGAAGGTACATTCGACAGCATTATGTGCCCAATGTAAGATGTGCCAAACTGATTAGGAGGACCAGATGTTACACCACCCGCACTTACAGGGAGAAGCGGTCTTACCTCAATTTGTCTAACACCAACTGCCTTAGGAGACTGCGCTTCCACAAGGAGGTTATCAGTGCGATATGCCAGCTCATCAGAGGAGATGTGCAGCCTGCTAGCACCATCAGGACCGCACTGTCCGTCAAGGTCAAGGTCACCGCGGCACTGTCGTTCTCCGCGTCTGGTTCCTTTCAGGCCTCAGCTGGCGACATTTGAACTATATCTAGCATGCCACACATTGCTGCATTAGACAGGTTACTGAAGCCCTTTACGCACACAGGATGGACTTTATCAGCTTCCCTATGACCAGGGAGGTTCAGACTGAGAGGGCTTTAGGATTCTACCGAATTGTTAACTTCCCCAAGGTGCAGGGAGCAATAGATTGTATCCTCATCGCGATGCGGGCACCTTTTCAGGATGCAGAGGTTTTTAGGAACCGCAAGGGATTCCACTACCTGAATGTGCAACTCGTTGTCGACCACCAGCAAATTATTATGGCAGTGAATGGTAAATTTCTGGGTAGTATCCATGATGCTCACATCCTGCGTGAGAGCGCTGTATCTGACATGTTTACCAGTCAGCCACAAGGTCAATGCTGGATGCTTGGTGACAAAGGATATGGCCTCACCACCTGGCTGATGACTTCCCTGCGTGGCACCCACACCGAAGCCGAGAAGCGATACAACGAGAGCCACAGATCCACTTGCAAGACTGCTTAAGTCTTAAGCAGCGCTTTAGATGCCTGGACCACTCAGGAGTTGAACTCCAATACCACCCTGAGCAGGTAGCTCAATTTGTGGCGGTGTGCTCCATGCTGCACAACTTGGCTATCAGGAGGGGACAAGATTTTCCAGAAGGGACTGACGGTCCACCTCAGGGGAGAGAGGAAGAGGAGGATGAGGAGATGGATGCTGACCTCGGGCCAGACAATCAGGCTGATGCTGAAACCATGCCCCCGCCCCCCCTCTCGACTGCAGGAAAGGGCCCGTGGTGGCCACATAGCTGCAAGACTTACGTCAGCAGCTTATAAATGAGCGCTTTGCTTGAAAGAACCTTGTTATTTACAAAGCTGCAACACTGTTAGATGTGCAGATCATACATCAATGGTGTGCATCACCTTGGTGACAGTTAAAGTTTAAGTTGATTCAAGTTAAATGTAATTATACCCTTTCATGTTAAGGAATCACCAGTGTGTAATGGTGCAGCTATTTAAGACAATGTGCAACAAGTTTATGTTAAATAAAAACATTTAATCCAACCTTTTGTCTGAAATCATAAGTATAACTAACAAACACCCCTCCCCACCCCACAACAAACTTATCACATTTACATCATTACAATGGTCCCCATTTCCAGCAAAACAGAACACAAATGCAAACCAACAAGGCCCCTTGCCCCGATCCTCCCATCAAAATAGCACCAGTAACCTAAAAATATGCCCAGACAAAACCTGCGGCCATGCATCTCACTTTCCTGCTGCCC
Organism: Pristiophorus japonicus; assembly: GCF_044704955.1. Classification (NCBI taxonomy): domain Eukaryota; kingdom Metazoa; phylum Chordata; class Chondrichthyes; family Pristiophoridae; genus Pristiophorus; species Pristiophorus japonicus. The sequence goes on from NC_091978.1 coordinate 68,529,270, forward strand.
CCCCCAGCTTCTCCTCCCCATCTCTTCCCCTTCCCTTCCTGGCTCCAAGCCGCCAGGCCGAGGAACTTCTCAGGTGATGCTTCATTGGAGGGGGGATGACGGCAGAACCACTGCTTGGATGGATACGGGAGGGGACGGTCCAGAGATGGGAACATGCTCCAAGCCAGAAGCAAGATCTTCCTCCTGGCTCTCGTGTCATTTGCAAAGGGGGTGCGGCAACTTAGGGTGCAGTGCCACGCTCTGGGACCACTGGGAGTCCTTTGCCACCAGTGTTCCTGGCTAACAGCTCTAGGGCCTCCTCCATCCCTTCCATGTTATATATTATTTGTTGGACAAAAACTCGGTGCAAACTACCTTCTTGGTGCTTAGTAGACTTTTTGCTGCTGGTGAATCTCCCTCCCGCCACCCACAACAGCCAAACAAGCACACACCACACCCACACACGCTTTCAGTCCCTCTTTCTCTGTCTCCTCTTCTGCGCATGTAATAATGACCTCTGACCTCCTGAGACACAGGAAACAAGCGTTGCGATGCAGTTGCTATGGCCGGCGACACTTTATGGCAGAAGATCAAAAAAATGTAATGCTGCTGCTCATTTCAGATCGCTCGTGGTAACGCCCATTTTTAAAAATGCAAAGTTAGGGTTTTGGAAATGGGCGATAATCCAGCAATCTCAAAATCCATATTTACTGCCCACGCTGGAATTAACACCCATTTTTGGCCGATTTGCACAAAAATAGAAAGTCTACCCAGATATAAGAACATAAGAAATAGGAACAGGAGTGGGCCATATGGCCCCTCGAGCCTGCTCCACTATGATCTGATCATGGACTCAGCTCCACTTACCCATCCGCTCCCCTTATCACCTTATCGTTCAAGAAACTGTCTATTTCCATCTTAAATTTATTCAATGACCCAGCTTCCACAGCTCTGAGGCAGCGAATTCCACAGATTTACAACCCTCTGAAAGAAGAAATTTCTCCTCATCTCTGTTTTAAATGGGCGACCCCTTATTCTAAGATCATGCGCTCTAGTTCTAGTCTTCCCCATTAGTGGAAACATCCTCTCTGCATCCACCCTGTCAAGCCCCCTCATAATCTTATAAGTTTCAATAAGATCACCTCTCATTCTTCTGAATTCCAATGAGTAGAGACCCAACCTACTCAACCTTTCCTCATAAGTCAACCCCCTATGTTAGCGGGATCATCAAATGAGGTCACATGGGTCAAACTGAACAATAAAAAAGGGGTGATCACACTGCTGGGCGTGTATTATAGACCCCCAAACAGTGGGAAGGAGATAGAATAGCAAATATATCGGCAAATTTCTGTGAAATCCAAAAACCATAGGGCAGGAATAGGGGATTTCAACTATCCTAATATTGATTGGGACAAATATAGTGAGAAGGATATAGAGGGTGCTATATCCTTCTAAAATGCATTCAAGAGAACTTTTTTAGTCAGTATGTAACAAGCCCAACACAGGAGGGGCGGTTCTGGATTTAGTTTTGGAGAATGAAGCTGGGCAGGTGGAAGGGACATCAGTGGAGAGCACTTGGGTGCCAGTGACCATAATTCAGTGAGATTCGAGGTAGTTATGGATAAGGACAAGGATAGACCAGGAATAAAAGTCCCAAATCGGGGAAAAGCTAACTTTGCTAAGTTGAGCAGAGATTTGGCCTCAGTGGACTGGAAACAGCTACTTGAAGGTAAATCAGTCAGAGCAGTGGAAGGCAGTTAAGGAGGAGATCTGGAGGGCTCAGGCCAAACATGTGCCCTTAAAGAAAAAGGTGGGAATAAAAATTCTAGAGCACCTTGGATGTCTATGGACTTACCAGGGAAGATAAAGAAAAAAAGGGAAGCTTATGTCATATACCGATGGCTAAATACTGCAGAATCTCTGGAGGAATATCGAAAGTTCAGAGGTGAAATTTAAAAGGATATTAGGAATGCTAAGAGAGCATGAAAAATTCTTGGCAAGTAAAATCAAGGAAAACCCAAAGATGTTCTATAAATATATTGAGAGCAAGAGGATATCTAAAGAAAGGCCTGTTAGAAACCATGAAGGTAATCTGTGTGTGGAGGCGGAAGATGTGGGTATGGTTCGTAATGAATACTTTGCGTCTGTTTTCACAAAAAAGAGGGGCAATGCAGATACTGCGATTGAGGAGGAGTGTGAAATTCTGGATGAAATTAACATAGTGAGAGAGGAGGTATTAAGGGGTTTAGCAGCTTTGAAAGTGAATAAGTCCCCAGGCCCGGATGAAATGCATCCCAGGCTGTTGAGTGCAGCAAAAGAGAAAATAGCAGAGGCCTTGACCATTATTTTCCACTCCCCTTTGGATTCAGGGATGGTGCCGGAGGATTGGAGGACTGCTAAATGTAGTACCCTTGTTTAAGAAGGGAGAAAGGGATAGGGCAAGTAATTACAGGCTTGTCAGCCGAACCTCAGTGGTGGGAAAATTATTCGAAAAAATCCTGAAGGACTATATAAATCTACATTTAGAAAGGCAAGAATTAATCAGGGACATAAGAACATAAGAATTAGGACCAGGAGTAGGCCATCTAGCCCCTCGAGCCTGCTCCGTCACTCAATAAGATCACGGCCGATCTGGCCGTGGACTCAGCTCCACTTACCCGCCCGCTCCCCATAACCCTTAATTCCCTTATTGGTTAAAAACCTATCTATCTGTGACTTGAATACATTCAATAAGCTAGCCTCAACTTCTTCCCTGGGCAGAGAATTCCACAGATTCACAACCCTCTGGGAGAAGAAATTCCTTCTCAATTCGGTTTTAAATTGGCTCCCCTGTATTTTGAGGCTGTGCCCCCTAGTTCTAGTCTCCCCGACCAGTGAAAACAACCTCTCTGCCTCTATCTTGTCTATCCCTTTCATTATTTTAAATGTTTCTATAAGATCACCCCTCATCCTTCTGAACTGCAACAAGTAAAGACCCAGTCTATTCAATCTATCATCATAAGGTAACCCCCTCATCTCCGGAATCAGCCTAGTGAATCGTCTCTGTACCCCCTCCAAAGCTAGTATATCCTTCCTTAAGTAAGGTGACCAAAACTGCACGCAGTACTCCAAGTGCGGCCTCACCAATATCCTGTACAGTTGCAGCAGGACCTCCCTGCTTTTGTACTCCATCCCTCTCGCAATGAAGGACAACATTCCATTCACCTTCCTGATTACCTGCTGCACCTGCAAACTAACTTTTTGGGATTCATGCACAAGGACCCCCAGGTCCCTCTGCACCGCAGCATGTTGTAATTTCTCCCCATTCAAATAATATTCCCTTTTACTGTTTTTTTTCCCAAGGTGGATGACCTCACATTTTCCAACATTGTATTCCATCTGCCAAACCTTAGCCCATTCGCTTAACCTATCTAAATCTCTTTGCAGCCTTTCTGTGTCCTCTACACAACCCGCTTTCCCACTAATCTTTGTGTCATCTGCAAATTTTGTTACACTACACTCTGTCCCCTCTTCCAGGTCACCTATGTATATTGTAAACAGTTGTGGTCCCAGCACCGATCCCTGTGGCACACCACTAACCACCGATTTCCAACCCGAAAAGGACCCATTTATCCCGACTCTCTGCTTTCTGTTAGCCAGCCAATTCTCGATGCATGCTAATACATTTCCTCTGACTCCGCGTACCTTTATCTTCTGCAGTAACCTTTTGTGTGGCACCTTATCGAATGCCTTTTGGAAATCTAAATACACCACATCCATCGCTACACCTCTATCCACCATGCTCGTTATATCCTCAAAGAATTCCAGTAAATTAGTTAAACATGATTTCCCCTTCATGAATCCATGTTGCGTCTGCTTGATTGCACTATTCCTATCTAGATGTCCTGCTATTTCTTCCTTAATGATAGCTTCACGCATTTTCCCCACTACAGATGTTAAACTAACCGGCCTATAGTTACCTGCCTTTTGTCTGCCCCCTTTTTTAATCAGAGGCGTTACATTAGCTGCTTTCCAATCCGATGGTACCTCCCCAGAGTCCAGAGAATTTTGGTAGATTATAACGAATGCATCTGCTATAACTTCCGCCATCTCTTTTAATACCCTGGGATGCATTTCATCAGGACCAGGGGACTTGTCTACCTTGAGATCCATTAGCCTGTCCAGCACTATCCCACTAGTGATAGTGATTGTCTCAAAGTCCTCCCTTCCCACATTCCCGTGACCAGCAATTTTTGGCATGGTTTTTATGTCTTCCACTTTGAAGACCGAAGCAAAATAATTTCTGAAGGTCTCAGCCATTTCCACATTTCCCATTATTAAATCCCCCTTCTCATCTACTAAGGGACCAACATTTACTTTCGTCACTCTTTTCCGTTTTATATATCGGTAAAAGCTTTTACTATCTATTTTTATGTTTTGCGCAAGTTTACTTTCGTAATCTATCTTTCCTTTCTTTATTGCTTTCTTGGTCATTCTTTGCTGTCGTTTAAAATTTTCCCAATCTTCTAGTTTCCCACTAACCTTGGCCATCTTATACGCATTGGTTTTTAATTTGATACTCTCCTTTATTTCCTTGGTTATCCACGGCTGGTTATCCCTTCTCTATTTTTGTTGAGCACTATGAAAGAGCTCCTTAAAAGTCCTCCACTGTTCCTCAATTGTGCCACCGTTTAGTCTGTGTTCCCAGTCTATTTTAGCCAACTCTGCCCTCATCCCACTGTAGTCCCCTTTGTTTAAGCATAGTACGCTCGTTTGAGACACTACTTCCTCACCCTCAATCTGTATTACAAATTCAACCATACTGTGATCACTCATTCCGAGAGGACCTTTTATTAGGAGATCATTTATTATTCCTGTCTCATTACACAGGACCAGATCTAAGATAGCTTGCTCCCTTGTAGGTTCTGTAACATACTGTTCTAAGAAACAATCCCGTATGCATTCTATGAATTCCTCCTCAAGGCTACCCCGTGCGATTTGATTTGACCAATCGATATATAGGTTAAAATCCCCCATGATTACTGCCATTCCTTTTTCACATGCCTCCATTATTCCCTTGATTATTGTCTGCCCCACCGTGAAGTTATTATTTGGGGGCCTATAAACTACGCCCACCAGTGACTTTTTCCCCTTACTATCTCTAATCTCCACCCACAATGATTCAACATTTTGTTCATTAGAGCCAATATCGTCTCTCACAACTGCCCTGATATCATCCTTTATTAACAGAGCTACCTCACCTCCTTTCCATTCTTGTCTATCTTTCCGAATTGTCAGATACCCCTGTATGTATAATTCCCAGTCTTGGCCACCCTGCAACCACGTTTCTGTAATGGCCACCAAATGATGCCCATTTGTAATGATTTGTGCCATCAACTCATTTACTTTGTTTCGAATGCTGCGTGCGTTTAGGTAAAGTGTTTTAATACTAGTTTTTAAACCATGATTTTTAGTTTTGACCCCCTCCTGCAGCCCCTTTATATTCAAACATATTGTCCCTTCCGATCATCTTGTGGTTTACACTTACCCCAGTGCTACTCTGCTCTGTTGACTCCTGCCTTTTGCATCCTTTCTTGGGGTTCTGTTCATCTGAGCTCTCACCCACTCTAGCTCAGAGCTTTCTCCTGGGTTCCCATCCCCCTGTCAAGCTAGTTTAAAGCCCTCCCAACCGCACTATCAAAACCACCCGCGAGAACATTGGTCCCATCTCTGTTGAGGGTAACCTGTCCGACTTGTACAGGTCCCACCAACCTCAGAAGCGGTCCCAATTGTTCAGGAAACTAAAGCCCTCCCTCCTACACCAATGCCCCAGCCACGTATTTATCTGACTAGCCTTCCAATTTCTACCCTCACTAGTTCGTGGCACTGGCAGTAATCCTGAGATTACCACCTTTGTGGTCCTGGCTTTCAATCTTACTCCTAGCTCCCTAAACTCAGCTTTCAGGACCTCACCCCTCTTTCTACCTATGTCGTTGGTACCAATGTGGACCACAACCACTGGCTGTTCCCCTTCCCTCCCCAGAATGCCCTGCAGTCGCTCAGTGACATCATTGACCCTTGCACCAGGGAGGTAACACACCATCCTGATGTCACTTTTGCTGCCACAGAAGCGCCTATCTGCTCCCCTAACTATTGAATCTCCTATCACTATAGCCCTTCCCGTTTTCTTCCTCCCCCCCCTGTGCAGCTGAGCCACCCACGGTGCTGTGGACTCGGCCCTGGCTGCACTCCCCAGAGGAATCACCGCCCTCGCCAGTAGTCAGAATAGAGTACCGGTTGGAGAGCGGGATAGCCTCAGGGGACTCCTGCACTACCTGCCTCGCCATACTCTTGTGTTCGACGGTCACCCATTCCCTATCCTCTTGTACCCTTTTAATCTGTGGGGTGACCAACGCCTGAACCGAGCTATCCACTTACCTCTCGTTCTCTCGGATGCTCCTCAGTGCTTCCAGTCCTCGCTCAAGCTCCGAGTCTCTGTGCTCGAGTTGGAGGAGCTGGAGACACTTCCTGCACATGTGGTCATCCCCGTTGCGGGAAGCATCCAGGAATTCCCACATGGCGCAGGTGTTGCATTCCGTTTGAACGAGCTGCCCTGCCATCCCACTAGTTACCCTTAAATTACCCAGCAAAAACACTGACTCCCACTACACACACTAAACAGCTATTTAGTAATTTATCCTCTTGTCTATTCGAACACAAAATCAAAGAGATATACTCAACAGCCGATCAGCCAACCACTTACCAGCTTGGCTGTGACGTCACTTTTTGATTTCTTGTCCCTCCTCCCCGCACTGCTCGCTCACTGACTGCTGCTGGGCCTTTGTAGGCCACTGACCTCGGACTGCCGCTGCCGCTGCTTCTCCCCGCACTCTGACGTCACCTCGATTTCTCACCTCTCTATCTTTGTCTGCAGCTGGCTGAGCACTCCTTATCAGCTGCTCTAGTGTCAGCACTGATAGGAAAAACAAGACAAAACAGCACCAGCCACCCCCACTTGCCTGAACTCTCACCCACTTACCGAACTCACAAATGCACTCAGTCAGCATGGATTTGTTGAGGGACGATCGTGTTTGACTAACCTGATTGAATTTTTCGAGGAGGTAACCAAGAGGGTTGATGAGGGTAGTGCGTACGATGCAGTGTATATGGACTTTAGCAAAGCTTTTGATTAGGTCCCACATGGCAGACTGGTCACGAAGATAAAAGCCCATGGGATCCAGGGCAAAGTGGCAAGTTGGATCCAAAATTGGCTTAGAGATAGGAAGCAAAGGGTAATGGTTGATGGATGTTTTTGTGACTGGAAGGATGTTTCCAGTGGGGTTCCGCAGGGCTCACTACTGGAATCCTTGCTTTTTGTGGTAGACATCAATGATCTAGATATGAATATCGGGGGTATTATTAAGAAGTTGGCAAATGACACTAAAATTGGCTGTGTAGTTGATAATGAAGAGGAAAGTCATGGACTGCAAGAGGATATCAGTCTGCTGGTCAGGTGGGCAGAAGAGTGGCAAATTGAATTTAATTCCTAGAAACATAGAAAAATAGGTGCAGGAGTAGGCCATTCGGCCCTTCGAGCCTGCACCACCATTCAATAAGATCATGGCTAATCATTCATCAGTACCCCTTTCCTGCTTTCTCTCCATACCCCTTGATCCCCTTAGCCATAAGGGCCATATCTAACTTATCCTCTTAGATATATATCCAATGAACTGGCACCAACAACTCTCTGCAGCAGGTAATTCCACAGGTTAACAACTCTCTGAGTGAAGAAGATTCTCCTCATCTCAGTCCTAAATGTCCTACCCCTTATCCTAAGGCTGTGTCCCCTGGAAGTCCCCTGGACTTCCCCAACATTGGGAACATTCTTCCTGCATCTAACCTGTCCAGTCCCGTCAGAATCTTATATGTTTCTATGAGAGCCCCTCTCATCCTTCTAAACTCCACTGTATAAAGGCCCAGTTGATCCAGTCTCTCCTCATATGTCAGTCCTACCATCCCAGGAATCAGTCTGGTGAACATTCGCTGCACTCCCTCAACAGCAAGAACGTCCTTCCTCAGATTAGGAGACCAAAACTGAACACAATATTCCAGGTGAGGCCTCACCAAGGCCCTGTATCACTGCAGTAAGACCTCTCTGCTCCTCTACTCAAATCCCCTAGCTATGAAGGCCAACAAATCATTTGCCTTCTTCACCACCTGCTTGCCAACTTTCAAGGACTGATGTACCATGACACCCAGGTCTCGTTACACCTCCCCTTTTCCTAATCTGCCACCATTCATATAATATTCTGCCTTCATGTTTTTGCCCCCAAAGTGGATAACCTCACATTTATCCACATTATACTGCATCTGCCATGCATTTGCCCACTCACCTAACCTGTCCAAGTCACCCTGCAGCCTCTTAGCATCCCTCCTCACAGCTCACACCGCCACCCAGTTTAGTGTCATCTGCAAACTTGGAGATATTACACTCAATTCCTTCATCTAAATCATTAATGTATATTGTAAAGAGCTGGGGTCCCAGCACTGAGTCCTGCGGCACTCCACTAGTCACTGCCTGCCATTCTGAAAAGGACCCGTTTATCCCGACTTTCTGCTTCCTGTCTGCCAACGAGTTCTCTATCCACATCAGTACATTACCCCCAATACCATGTGCTTTGATTTTGCACACCAATCTCTTGTGTGGGACCTTGTCAAAAGCCTTTTGAAAGTCCAAATACACCATATCCACTGGTTCTCCCTTGTCCATACTACTAGTTACATCCTCAAAAAATTCCAGAAGATCTGTCAAGCATGATTTCCCTTACATAAATCCATGCTGACTTGGACCGCTCTTGTCACTGCTTTCCAAATGCGCTGCCATTTCATCCTTAATAATTGATTCCAACATTTTCCCCACTACTGATGTCAGGCTTAACCGGTCTATAATTACCCGTTTTCTCTCTCCCTCCCTTTTTAAAAAGTGGTGTTACATTAGCTATCCTCCAGTCCATAGGAACTGATCCAGAGTCGATAGCCTGTTGGAAAATGATCACCAATGCATCCACTATTTCTAGGGCCACTTCCTTAAGTACTCTGGGATGCAGACTATCAGGCCCCAGGGATTTATCGGTCTTCAATCCCATCAATTTCCCGAACATAATTTCCCACCTAATAAGGATTTTCTTCAGTTCCTCCTTCTCACTGTACCCTCGGTCCCCTAATACTTCCCGAAGGTTATTTGTGACTTCCTTCGTGAAGACAGAACCAAAGTTTTTGTTCAATTGGCCTGCCATTTCTTTGTTCCCCATTATAAATTCATCTGAATCTGACTGCAAGGGACCTACGTTTGTCTTCACTAATCTTTTTCTCTTCACATATCTATAGATGCTTTTGCAGTCAGTTTTTATGTTCCTGGCAAGCTTCCTCTTGTACTCTATTTTCCCCCTCTTAATTAAACCCTTGGTCCTTCTCTGCTGAATTCTAAATTTCTCCCAGTCCTCAGGTTTGTTGCTTTTTCTGGCCAATTTATATGCCTCTTCCTTGGTTTTAACACTATCCTTAATTTCCCTTGTTAGCCATGGTTGAGCCATCTTCCCCGTTTTATTTTTACTCCAGACAGGGATGTACAATTGCTGAAGTTCATCCATGTGACCTTTAAATGTTTGCCATTGCTTATCCACCGTCAACCCTTTAAGTATCCTTTGCCAGTCTATTCTAGGCAATTCACGCCTCATACTGTCGAAGTTACCTTTCCTTAAGTTCAGGACCCTAGTTTCCGAATTAACTGTGTCACTCTCCATCTTAATAAAGAATTCTACCATATTATGGTCACTCTTCCCCAAGGGACCACGCACAACAAGATTGCTAATTAGTCCCTTCTCATTACACATCACTCAGTCTAGGATAGCCAGCTCTCTAGTTAGTTCTTTGACATATTGGCCCCAAATTTCCACATGATTTGCTCCTGATTTTTAGGAGCAACTGGTGTAGAACGGAGTATCTTAGAAATCGGAATTCTCCACATTTAGTTTGCTCCAGTTCTAGTCAGTTAGAACAGTTTCACTTTGGAACAGAATTTTTTTTTCAAAAGGGGGCGTGTCTGGCCACTTACGCCTGATTTCAAAGTTTCGTGAGTGAAAACTTACTCCAAACTAACTTAGAATGGAGTAAGTGAAGATTTTTGTACGCTCGAAAAAACCTTGTCTACACTTTAGAAAATCAGGCGTAGGGAACGAGGTGGGGGGGGGAGGGAAATCATTAAATTCTACAATCAATCCTTAGTTATACTTATACAAATATTATACAAATAAATCCAACCTGAATAAAAATTTATAAGCAAAGAAAAGATTAAATAAACCATGTTCCTACCTGTGTGAAAGTGCTTCAGGCAGGCCTTTCATGTTGGAGACAGGCAGCGGTGTGGCGTCAGTGTCTCGATGGCAGCGGCAGCAAGCTTCAAGCTGAGCTGCAGTGCTTGAGGCAGGCCTTCATTCTCTTCGTGGCTGGCCGTGAAGAAGAGCACCGGACGGATCCGAGGCCATTCGGCCATGAGATATCAGTGGCTGGCCAGCAGCCGAAGAATCAACGCAGGACACACGCAGCTCATTCAGGTTCTTGAGGCCATTCGGCCATGCTTTAGGGGCGGCGTCAGTGGCTGGCCGGCAGCCAAAGAATCAGCAGCGGACGGACGTGAGGCCATTCGGCCATAGGATATCAGCGGCGTCAGGCCGAAGATACAGCAGCAGCCTTCAAGCTGTGAGGGGGACTAAGGCCATTTGGACAGGATGAAGCAGCCACATCGACAGTTTTATATTTAAATTTGCAGAATGGGTGCTGCATTGTCAACATCACGTATTATTGCAAAGTTGAATTGGCACTCTTATTTCTCCAAACACACAGTCCTTAATTTGCATGCACCAATGCAGCACCGGTTCTGCAAGTTTAGCAGTGAAAAGCTGAACTCACTGATTTCAGCAGGTGATTTATTCAGCAGTGCTGCTAAAAGCACTCCCTCACACACAGAAATAGCAAAAAAAATTAAATTACAAGCCTTTGCAGGGTCCAAGAAACAAATCTTCACTTTTTCTGCAGTATTTTTAAAAATGGCCGAATGCCAATGTTTGTGAGAGACTGCGCGCACGCTCCAACGCGCACGCACAGGGTTGCCGGCACCACGAAGGCTAATTTAAATTGTACCCGCCCCCTGCTACTTAGAAAATCGGCGCGAATGTTAGGCTCCACCCCCTGCTGCGAAGAGCGCGCCGCGCCAAGCAGACATCGAGCTCCAAGGAGCTCGAGAATATCGGACTTTTTTTTAGGCGCAGTTTTCGGCGCGAAAAACAGGCGCCCAGCTCGGAGGTGCGCCGTTTTCACCGCAGCACGAAACTTGGGGCCATTGGTCTAGAAAACCATCCCGAATACACTCCAGGAAATCCTCCTCCACTGCATTGCTACCAGTTTGGTTAGCCCAATCAATATGTAGATTAAAGTCACCCATGATAACTGCTGTACCTTTATTGCACACATCCCTTATTTCTTGTTTGATGCTCTCCCCAGCCTCACTACTACTATTTGGTGGTCTGTACACAACTCCTACTCGCGTTTTCTGCCCTTTGGAATTCCGCAGCTCCACCCATACCGATTCCACATCATCCAACTAATGTCCCTCCTTACTATTGCATTAATTTCCTCTTTAACTAGCAACGCCACCCCGCCTCCTTTTCCTCTCTGCCTCTCCTTCCTCAATGTTGAATACTCCTGGATGTTGAGTTCCCAGCGTTGGTCACCCTGGAGCCATGTCTCTGCGATGCCAATTACATCAGATCCGTTAACTGCTGTCTGCGCAGTTAATTCGTCCACCTTATTCCGAATACTCCTCGCATTGAGGCACAGCGCCTTCAGGCTTGTCTTTTGAACACATTTTGCCCCTTTAGAATTTTGCTGTAATGTGGCCCTTTTTGTTTTTTGCCTTGGGTTTCTCTGCCCTCCACTTTTACTATTCTCCTTTCTATCTTTTGCTTCAACCTCCATTTTATTTCCCTCTGTCTCCCTGCATAGGTTCCCATCCCCCTGCCATGTTAGTTTAACTCCTCCCCAACAGCACTAGCAAACACTCCCCCTAGGACATTGGTTCCAGTCCTGCCCAGGTGCAGACTGTCCGGTTTGTACTGGTCCCACCTCCCCCAGAACCGGTTCCAATGTCCCAGGAATTTGAATCCCTCCCTTTTGCACCACTCCTCAAGCCACGTATTCATCTGAGCTATCCTGCGATTCCTACTCTGACTAGCACGTGGCACAGGTAGCAATCCTGAAATTACTACCTTTTGAGGCCCTACTTTTTAATTTAGCTTCTAGCTCCCTAAATTCATCTCGTAGGACCTCATCCCGTTTTTTTACCTATATCGTTGGTACCTATATGCACCACGGCAACTGCTGTTCACCCTCCCTTTTAAGAATGACCTGCACCCGCTCCGAGACACCCTTGACCCTTGCACCAGGGAGGCAACATACCATCCTGGAGTCTCGGTTGCGGCCGCAGAAACGCCTATCTATTCCCCTTACAATCGAATCCCCTATCACAATAGCTCTCCCACTCTTTTTCCTGCCCTCCTGTGCAGCAGAGCCACCCACAGTGCCATGAACTTGGCTGCTGCTCCTCCCCCATGATGAATCATCCCTCTCAACAGTATGAAAGTCTTGCTACAGTTATACAGGGTATTGGTGAGGCCACACCTGGAATACTGTGTACAGTTTTGGTTTCCATATCTACGAAAGGATATACTTGCTTTGAAGGCAGTTCAGAGAAGGATCACTAGGTTGATTCCGGAAATGAGGGGGTTGAATTATGAGGAAACGTGATGTAGGTTGGGCCTCTTCTCATTGGAATTTAGAAGAATGAGAGGTGATCTTACCGAAACGTATAAGATTATGAGGGGGCTTGACAATGTGGATGCAGAGAGGATGCTTCCACTGATAGGGGAGACTAGAACTAGGGGGCTAGAACTAGGGGGCATAATATTAGAATAAGGGGCCGCCCATTTAAAACTGAAATTAGATGGAATTCCTTCTCTCAGGGTTGTAAATCTGTGGAATTCGCTGCCTTAGAGAGCTGTGGAAGCTGGGGCATTAAATAAATTTAAGACAGAAATAGACAGTTTCTTAAATGATAAGGGGATAAGGGGTTATAGAGAGTGGGCAGGGGAGTGGACCTGAGTCCATGATCGGATCAGCCATGATCTTATTAAATGGCGAAGCAGGCTCGAGGGGCAATATGGTATTGGCCTGCTCCTATTTCTTATGTTCTTAAATGACTGTCTCAAATTAGTGGGCACTTCATTTAAATATTAATTTGTGTGTGCTAATCTTGTGCAAGCAGGAGATAAGACATTAATTACGCCCATATGAAAAGGGCATCGCAGAGTTTCTAGATTGTGGTACACTGGAGGTCATGGAAAGTATTATTAAAGTGTGTTTATTTCAGGCTTCTCTTAACTGTTTCTCTCTTTTATGTTCTGTGGAAATAAAATTTGAGAGATGTAAAATGGGCTGCTACTTCATTATCACCCATTTTACATTACCGCATAAAGTCAAAATACCTCCTTCGATTGCAGATGTTCGCTCTATATGTGTATACATATATATATTATATATATATATTTAAACATTTGTTTTTCTGCCAGAACTGTCATTATTTTAATAGTCAAGCTGTCACAACGCCAACGCCAACCACAACCCATTGTCATCTTTTGCAAGTTGAACAACATGGCACAAGGTCATAACACTTCATTTGAACAATTCTCCATTTTGTAATATGGCGTAATATCATCTTTACCTAGTAGCCTTTTCAGGCCAGTATTCTCATTATTTTGTAACATTTGCAGGTTTACATAACTCAAATAAGTGGGAGGTCAGCCGATCTTCCGCCAAAGTTACAGCAACAAAGCAGGAGAAGCCCCAAGGATGTGTTTATGTCTCTGTCTGTCTCTGCTGTCCCACCCCATGTCCCCCTTGGACCTATAACATATTAAATGACTGCACAAATATACACAATTAGGCTGCCAGAGTATCCTGCTATAAATGCCATGTTGAGAATATACTCCAGTATGAAAATCAGTATACCACTTTTCTATTTTAAATTTTAAGAGAAGTTTTTTTCCTCGGCTATTAATTTTTGAATGCTATCCAGTTTCCTGCTTCAACTTGTAATCTGTTTTTAATGTTTAGTTTTTCGAAACAAAATGATGGAGAAGCAAAATATCTCAATTCATGTTCTTCTGTTGCAGGAGCGGCTGGTGTTCACAGCCTGCCTTCGGTACCAGTACCAAGGACTCGATGAACCTGTCGAAGAAGCCACGGGGGTCGATGTAGCCAAACCCCTCATTGCAAAGCTGGACATCCACCGCACCATCAGGAGGAACAGCTGCCTCGTGACCTGTCTCATGCCTCACAGTCCATCGCACAGCCCAGTCCACAGCCCGTCTCACAGCCCAGTGCGAAGCATGGCTTATAGTCCAGTATTTGAGCATTACCAGCACCATCACAACCAACATTATCAAGATAACTCTCATCTCGGGGTCTACAACCCAAATTCGGCCATGATGGGTGCTATGGGATGCACCCTTCCTTCTGACAACTGTAAATACGCCACATATACACACATGTCAGACTGGAGTCAAATATCTCACTTCTGTAGTGACAACATAAGGCAGATTAATGTTCCTGTTGAGAATGATATCAATGATCTACAGTCTGATTTCACTGACTGCCTGCAGTTCACTGAGCGTAAATGCACAAATAATTATTCTGACTATACCGAGGAGGATTTTCCACTGCAGCATCGCTGGCCCACCGCTGGAAGTAACAAGATGTAGAATACATCCACCTTAATGACACGACAATGATGGGCATACATCATCCAAAGTATTGCCCATCATTTGCACACCAGTAACACTAGGTGCTTGGAATGCCAAGCATCCGGGGTTGCTCGGGATGTAGAGTAGAGTTTTTCAAAGTTAAAGAGCTGCCTTAGTCTATGCAACCAAACGCAGGCCGATCAACTGGATAGGTTAAACGAGTTTTGGTCAACAATTATTTTTTTAATAGGTCATCAGCCATTTTTCATCCCTCTCCAGACCAGGGTGGCCAGGGTCAGGTGTGCAGGAAAGGGGCAGTCAGAAAGCATACACAGCACTAATTGAGTGACTTCAGCACACAAAACCATTTCATGTGCATGTTTCAACAGAGAAATGGGGGTGAGCAGGTTTATAATATATTATAGATGAACCACTGACTCAGGCAACAACATCAACATTCCCAGACTAGGGATAGAACATGCAGCTACAGGGTAATGTTCCCTGTGCTTTGCCTTAATAATGTGCCTTAAAGGTTCACCTCAGAAGAGTATCTTATAATGTACCATTTTACATTCCCATTAGCTATCCTTGTGGTCAATTAATGCCAAATAAGTTTTGTTCGATAGCCCGACATCAGTAGTGGGGAAAATGTTGAAATCAATTATTAAAGATTTAATAGCAGCGCATTTGGAAAACAGTGACAGGATTGGTCCAAGTCAGCATGGATTTATGAAAAGGAAATCATGCTTGGGAAATCTTCTAGGATTTTTTGAGGATGTAACTAGTAGAGTGGACAAGGGAGAACCAGTGGATGTGGTGTATTTGGACTTTCAAAAGGCTTTTGACAAGGTCGCACACAAGAGATTAGTATGCAAAATTAAAGCATATGGTATTGGGGGTAATGTACTGATGTGGATAGAGAACTGGTTGGCAGACAGCAAGCAAAGAGTAGCAATAAACGGATCCTTTTCAGAATGGCAGGCAGTGACTAGTGGTGTAACGCAAGGTTCAGTGCTGGGACCCCAGCTATTTACAATATACATTAATGATTTGAATGTAATATCACCAAGTTTGCAGATGATACTAAGCTGGGTGGCAGTGTGAGCTGTGAGGAGGTTGCTAAGAGGCTGCAGGGTGACTTGGACAGGTTAGGTGAGTGGGCAGATGCATGGCAGATGCAGTATAATGTAGATAAATGTGATGTTATCCACTTTGGTGGCAAAAACAGGAAGGCAGAATATTATCTGAATGGCGACAGATTAGGAAAAGGGGAGGTGCAATGAGACCTGGGTGTCATGGTACATCAGTCATTGAAAGTTGGCATGCAGGTGCAGCAGGCGGTGAAGAAAGCAAATGGCATGTTGTCCTTCATAGTGAGAGGATTTGAGTATAGGAGCAGGGAAGTCTTGCTGCAGTTGTACAGGGCCTTGGTGAGGCCACACCTTGAATATTGTATGCAGTTTTGGTCTCCTGATCTGAGGAAGGACATTCTTGCTATTGAGGGAATGCAGCGAAGGTTCACCAGACTGATTCCCGGGATGGCAGGACTGACATATGACGAAAGCCTTGAATCGATTAGGCTTATATTCACTGGAATTTAGAAGAATGAGAGGGGATCTCATAGAAATATATAAATTTCTGACGGGATTAGACAGGTTAGATGCAGGAAGGATGTTCCCGATGTTGGGGAAGTCCAGAACCAGGGTTCACAGTCTAAGGACAAGGGGTAAGCCATTTATGACTGAGATGAGGAGAAACTTCTTCACTCAGATAATTGTGAACCTGTGGAAAGTTGTTGAGGCCAGTTCGTTAGATATATTCAGGAGAGAGTTAGATGTGGCCCTTATGGCTAAAGGGATCAAGGAGTATGGAGAGAAAGTAGGAATGGGGTACTGAAGTTGCATGATCATCCATGGTCTTATTGAATGGTGGTGCAGGCTCGAAGGGCCGAATGGCCTCCTCCTGCACCTATTTTCTATGTTTCATACCCTCTAAGAGTTGGGTTAAGACTGGCCAAGCTCCTTGCTCTTGTATTCTATGCCTCGACTAATAAAGGCAAGTGTTCCATATGCCTTCTTAACCACCTTATCTACCTGGCCTGCTACCTTCAGAGATCTGTGGACCTGCACTCCAAGGTCCCTTTGTTCCTCTACACTTTTCAGTGTCGTACCATTTAATGTGTATTCCCTTTCCTTGTTAGAACTCCCCAAATGCATTACCTCATATTTATCCGAATTGAATTCCATTTGTCCCGTCTGCCCACCTGACCAGTACATTGATATCTTCCTGCAGTCCTCAGCTTTCTTCTTCATTATCAACCACACAGCCTATTTTAGTGTCATCTGCAAACTTCTTAATCACACCCCCAACATTTAAATCCAAGTCATTGATATATACCACAAAATATTCATCTGTTTCTTTGAAAATCGCGGCACTTAACCTCTTTCCTGTCACGCAATGCCCATAATATTCATTTACAATGACACTCTCTGGAAGAATTCTTGGCCCTGAAATTCTTGGAGGTTTTGCCTGTCTCCCACAGAACTTACAATGGGAGATTACTGGAATGCCTAAGGAAGCTGAAGTGGGGGGAAAAAAACCTTAAAGGTAAAGCCCTCTTGATTAGGAGCTGATCCAAGGTCAGTGGGCTTGGGGAAGCCAATTATCCCCATGGTGGGCAACGGAATTCCGCTGGCATGGGTCAGGCAGGTGCCAAAGAGGTGCCTGAAATGGCACATTTGCCCAGCTGCCACATGCACACACGGAACCCTCCCATTGACCCTACAAACTCCAACTATCGTATTGGGGATAGCGCTTGTGGAATGTAAAGGATTCTCTCGGTGCCAGTGCCAAACAACCAAACATGAGAAAGATTTGTGTCGGAATTTGCAGTCCATTTATTTTTCAACAGGGTACCTGAGCCATTCCAGAATCAACTGAAACTTATGCTCATTATACAAGCTTTATTTGTTAGTAGTAACTTGAATTTATAGCATTATGGTTGGAATTAACCACTGTGTTGTCAACAGGTGTATTTTAATTGTTTTCTGTGTTTTCAGCAGACAATCATATACTTACCATTATTTATTGCAAAACTAAGGTGAACATAAGAAATAGGAACAGGAGTAGGCCATACGGCCCCTCAAGCCTGCTCCGCCATACAATAAGATCATGGCTGATCTGATCATGGACTCGGCTCCACTTCCCCACTCGCTCCCCATAACCTCTCTATTTCTGTCTTAAATTTATTCAATGTCCCAGCTTCCACAGCTCTCTGAGGCAGCAAATTCCACAGATTTACAACCCTCTGAGGGAATAAATTTCTCCTCATCTCTGTTTTAAATGGGTGGCCCCTTATTCAAAGATCATGCCCCCTAGTTCTAGTCTCTCCCATCAGTGGAAACATCGTCTCTACATCCACCTTGTCAAGCCCCCTCATAATCTTATACGTTTCGATAAGATCACTTCTCATTCTTCTGAATTCCAATGAGTAGAGGCCCAACCTATTCAACCTTTCCTCATAAGTCAGCCCTCTGATCCCCGGAATCAATCTAGTGTACCTTCTCTGAACTGCCTCCAAAGCAAGTATATCCTTTCGTAAATATGGAAACCAAAACTGCGCAGTATTCCAGGTGTGGCCTCACCAAAACCTTGTATAGCTGTAGCAAGACTTCGCTGCTTTTATACTCCGTCCCCTTTGCAATAAAGTCCAAGATACCATTGGCCTTCCTGATCACTTGCTGTACCTGCATACTATCCTTTTATGTTTCATGTCACATGAAGGGCCAAGGCCAATAGTGAAGATGACCATAAAGGTGAAAGGAATTGTAGCAAAAGATGGAGTAAGTCAGGAAGTAGTGATGAGTGATGATGGCCGATCCACGGGGCTAACTTGACACAGATCCCTTAAAGGGAAGGGCCAGGCTAATCGGTGGGGGGATGGGCGGTAAGGGGGGGAATGGAACATGAACAACAGTTGGGAGCATATTTTATGGCAGTGTAAAAAGAACAATTATACTCTTCCTAGCCCCAAAAATATTTCAAAATCCATCCAGCCAGTGGCCTCCAGTAATCCCGTTAAGCAGTGAGATGGGGGTTTGTGCAGCGCAGGCCTCATACAAAAACTAATTGATATGGTTTGGGGGTTTGTTCTGCAATATCGAACCCTGATTTGCACAGGAGGCGCTAGAGGGAGCTCGGCCTGTTTCGAAGCCCAGATTAAAATGGCAGTGGGTAAGAAGGGAACGAGAAGTTTTTATTAATTAATGAGTTTGGTCTAGCGATCGATGCCCCCTCTGTCTCTCAGCGAGTGGATACGAGCATATGATCTCATGCCAATTAATATCCACCCTATCAATTCGATAATACGGCCTTGTGCACCATCTCCCCCGAGTGTTTATAATTACTAACTCTCAGGGAAGCCAAAAAAAAAAAGACTCGGAGCCATTTGGACGGAAAACTGCAAATTCTTCCCTGACTCCCAAAGACAGCAAGTTCCTAGAGATCATGCTTTCCCATGATGCATTATTAGGTATATTGAATCAAACTTCCTTCTCTTCCCCCTCCTTCCAGATATGTTCCAATGTCTCTAGAGGACCAGAAAAGATTATTTCTATCCATTGGGCTATCCCAAAGGTTAAAAACTTCATACTTCACTTTATCTTACATGTCATTCAATAAAAGGGTCAAGGCATGTGGGGGCCGAAATTCGGTCGTTCTGCTTTTGAGGCAGTGTCACCGGCTGAGTGTTGATTTTAACGACAGGTGGTAGGTGCCACCTCAAACTGCAAAATTCAGTTTTGCTGCCCAAAGATGAGAGAGCAGCGCTAACAGTGGTCCTCGGGTGCCAACGAAGCGGCACCTCAGGAGGCTGACTGAATTTCCCGACGTCATGCAAGTTTTTAAAAAATGAGAGAAAAAAGTTTCCACGCTTTCCCTCACCTACACTTCCCCACTGATCCCATTAATAGGTAAATGCAAAAATAAACAAGCACTTGATCCCTGGACCCTACCGCCCCGGGATCCCCGATGTCCCACCACCTTTCCCAGGTTGTACGCACGCCTGCCGGTAAGGACACTATACTCACCTAATTTCGCACCACGAGGGTGTCGGCCGAGAACGCAGCGATACATCTTGCCGCCGACCCCACCACCCAATTAAATTTCCAGTCAGCCCAGGAACCCGGTCACCGCCGACTGTGAGGAGTTAGCCGCCCCTCTCCGGCAGCAACGGGTGGTGTTAAAAAATGAATTTCGACCCCGTAGTGTTGGACGCCACATATACTATTGCTAACCCAATTGTTAATTGGTTTGAAAAGCATCGTAAACATTTCTCCCTTGAAATGTATAACATCCTCTGCTTCTAGGACCTCCATAGGTACGTTATTCAAAATATTCACCACCTTTTGCATGAAGTAGTGATATTGTAACTGTGTAGTGTGCTTCTGTCCTGCCAGTCAGGTAGAATTGCAAATGGACCCCTTGTAATCTTTGTTCATGAATATTTAACCTAAACTGTTGTATAAATGTTTGAGCCTAAAGCTTATGGGAACGCCAGACCTATTAAGTGTTAAAGCTGCAGTATTTAATGCTTAAAAGCTGTTTTGTGCACTGTGTTATGCAAAGGAATGTAAGGTTAGAAATTTCTGCATGCACTACTACCATACAAATGTGCTCATGTGGCTTTTCTTTGCTATTTTAAAGGGGATCTAGATCTGTTTACAATAAAATGATTAAAGCCTGTATAAAAAAAAATTGCAAACCAAGTAATGTTCTACTAGTCACATTAAGCATTTCTACACTAATATCATGCACCATCATTTTGATGTTATCACTCATGTTAATGGGCCTTTCTGGTAACATGTCTTTTTTTGCATTTCTTCTATATCATGTTCTTCAATAATGTATGTAAAGGCACCTGCCTACCAATGTTCCCATTAATTTTTGTTTGGGTGCACTGAGCCTTTAAGAAGCTGCATGGCCCATTCAAAATACCGCGCGTGTACATTTTTTCCCATTGAAAAGCCGGCTGCGGGGGAGAGAGCCGCTGGTTTTGTGGCTTGTAGCATTGGTTTTGGTTTGTTGCTCCTGCATCCCAGTTACTATTTAAAGATGCTCCAAGTGACTGCCATAAAGAACTTTGATTATGGGTCAAGTTGTTTTAACTCTTACTTACCTTCCTTATATTTAATAAAAAATTTCCAAGATTCATGGACTGCAACGGTTCAAGAAGGGAGTTCTCCACCACCATCTCAAGGGCAATTAGGGATGGCAATAAATGCTGGCCTTGTCAGTGATGCCCACATTCCGTGAATGAATTTCTTTTAAAGAAAGAAAATACTAGCTCTTTCATTATTTCTTCCTATTTCTCAATGGGTCTGCACAAAGTTTTCAAACATTGTCCCTGCTGCATTAATCAAATAGTTATTTTATTACACATTACGTCGTGATATGTTTCGTAAAAATGTACAAGCTGCATTATTGTCACATTCCCAACAGAAAAACGAAGGACTTGCAGCACTAGAAGCGATATGGCTACTACTGATTTTTAGCCACGTCAAAACTGTTGAAAATGTGCAAATTTACTTTTGTATTGTGAAATGTTTTCTATATAGTTGTAATAACGCAGTCTTTAACCATACAATGACTCTGTAACAATGGGCCAGAAATTACTGCAAAGGCACATCTTGTAATGAATGACCTTAATTGCACTTTTTACCTCGCTGCAAATTGCTGGAACAGCGAGATGATTTCAGTGTCGCATCCAGGACCTCATGAGCGTCACGTCCAATGGTCTATCTCCTTAACCAATGAAAGAAAAGGATGGGGAAAGAAACAGAGCAAATGATGGAGAAGGAAATAGAGTAAATTAGACACAGAAAGAGAAATAGAGAGAGAGAAAGAAAGAGTGGATTAAGTGAGATAGAAGAAAGAGACATAAACAAAAGGTAAAAAGAACAAACAGAAGAAGAGGGCATTGTAACTCAGTTGTGCTTGGGAATTGATGTATTTGGTCCTTAAGAAGTTAATGAGTGAATGGTAGGGTAGGTGTGTGAAATGTACAAACATTGTTGAACCATGAAGTGTTGAACCAGTGGCCCCATCCATCATGATCAGAAAGAGTGGAACTTCTGTCATAGGAACATAGAAATTGCTAGATGAAAAAAGATCATGGTTCATCTAATTCACCTTCTACCTTCCTGGTAGTCACATGATTCAATGATATCATAGGCGGTCCCTCGAATGAGGATGACTTGCTTCCACAAGAGTTCCCACAGATGTTTCAATGAAGGACCCGATGTTCCAGACCTGAACTCCAGTTGACGGGGTGGAAGATGCCTGTGTGTGGATTTTTTTAACTGTTGCTCATCAGCCACCACACGGGCTCGAAAGAACTAGGTCTTGGTCCAGTGGCAAGGGTTAACCAGGACGACTGGAGACCTGCTCTGCTGCATGGACCTAGTGCGCACACATATCGCAGTGTTGGCTGGCCAGTGCTGCCAATGATAATGAAGTTGTTAACCAATCATTGCAATGAATCTCCATCAATTAATCTGCAAAGACCCAGATACGACATGAGGAAAACCATAGCATGGAAAGCTTTGGGAACCATAGGTCTAAGCAAAGTTCCCGCTAATTTTCTTTTAGGTGCGTGGCCCTTTAAGGAGCCCATTCAAAATATGGGTGATTTTCCCCATTGAAAAGCCATGAGCCAGGAGGTCCAGGGAGCTGTGTGGCTGCACAGCTTGGTCCTAAGTCACCTTCTCCTCTTAAGCATGCTACACTTACCACATCATGTCTCAAATTCTGTATCTGCCACCATTGAGGATGGGGATGTTCATGGAGCTTCCAACTCCTGTTAGTTGTTCAATTGCCCGCCACCATTGAATGTGGCAGGATTGCAGCACTTTGATCTGATCCGTTGGTTGTGGTATTGCTTCGCTCTGGCTGTAGTATGCTGTTTCCACTGTTTAGCATGCTTGCAGTCCTGTATTGTAGATTCACTGGGTTGGCACCTCATTTTCAGGTTTGCCTGCTGCTGCTCCGTGCATGTTCTTCTACACTCCTTATTGAACTAGGGTTTGGTCATCTGGCTTGATGATGGAGGAGTGAGGAATATACCGGGCATGAAGTTATAGATCGTGGTGGATTGCAGTTCTGCTGCTGCTGATGGCCCACAGTGCTTCATAAATGCCCCATTTTGAGCTGCAAGATCTGTTCTCTATCCCACTTAATACGATGGTAGTGCCACATTACAAGGTGGAGAGTGTCTCCACAAAACTGTGCGATGGGCACTTCTATTGCTGTTGTGGACAGATGCATCTGCACAGGTAGACTGGTGAGGACGAGGTCAAGTAGGTTATTCCTTTGTGTTGGTTCACTCACCATCTACTGCCAGCCCAGTCTGGCAGCTATGTCCTTCAGAACTCAGACAATTTGGTCTGTGATACCGAGCCAACTGTTGGTGATGAACAATATATTGGTAATGTAAATTATGATGATGTACCTGTAGCATAACTGCAGATTAATAATGCAGTAATGTTGGGAACAGTAACTTCCAGTAGCTCAACACTGACATCAACAAGTGGAACTGCTGCTAGTTGTGATATATTCATAAAAATATGGTTACAAATTTATTTTAATCTTCAAAACACACGGGCCAAAATTGCCCACCGTCGGAAGCGAGGCACACCTACAGTTTTTGGTGTGTTCTGGCCACCCCGTGCATTGGGGCAGCCTCACCGTCGAAATTCAGCACTTCGGGGATTTTTTTTCCAGTGTGGCGGAAATGGAGGTGGTGGAGTGGCCGTCAGTAGTGGGGCGGAAGTGGGGGTGGGGTGGGGTGGAGTATTCGAGACTGGCAGTCATCAGCGCCGCGAGTCACAATGTCTCACCCCTTCAGTTAAAGGGAAGAGTTGCTGTGAACTCTGCAGCCACTTTAGTAGCAAACACTGAGCCACCAGGGAGGTTTCGGCCGGGCCAGTGGCCCAGCACCCAAGAAGGGGTGCAAGACTGCCTGTTGGCCGCACGGCCGAACCCGCAGCCATAATTGTCGGAAAAAACATGGCATCGCCAGCAGCGCCACCTCCCCTTTAAGGGTGGCCATGCTGCCCAGCCACAGAAAGGATACCCATGGCAAAGGCTGTCAGTGGCACCGACTGGTAGTGGCACCACTCCCGCAGGGCAATTTCTCCAGGGTCTCCACCGGTCGGTAAGGGGTCAGCATGTGCAGGACACCGCTCCAAAAGGGAGGTAGGGCAATTTCTAAAAGGGCGGCTCCTCCGTGGAGATTCAGCGACCATTCCACACTGACCCGTGGCGGCCGCAGCAGTGCGCCCTCCCCTTTAAGGGCGACAGAGCCGCTATGTCGCAGAATGTGTACCGACAGCAAAAGCTGTCGGGGTCACCGATCGGTGGCAGTGCTGCCACGTGGCAATACCGGGAGAGGGGCAATTTCCTGAGGGGAAATTTCACGAGGGGGCTCCCACCAGTCGGGAAGGGGTCGGTGTGTGCATGTGGGAAACGGGTGGACCGGTCCCGGGCACCGCTCCAAAACTCATGAGGGGCAATTTCCAAAACGGCAGCCCCTCTGCGGAGAGTCAGCGGCCATTCCGCGCCATGTCATGGCCGACGCTTTCAGGTGCCCAGAGGCTTTGTCGGGAGGGGCAATTTTGGCCCTACACTATAACAGCATAAAAAATTAAGAGTTACATTTTTCATTTTTGGAATATCCCTCGGCTCAGACTCAATAAAGGAGAGTTTTCATAGAATGATAGAAATTACAGCACAGGACGAGGTGCTCTCTCATGTAACCTCATTCCTCTCCTCCCCCCAATTCTTTTATATTCCGCCTTTTCAAATATTTATCCGATTAGCTTTTAAATAATGTTCTAGTCTCTACCTAGCTAGGCGCTTGTGGTGAAACATTTCATGGTCTTATAACCCTTAATTCTGGACCCTTGCCCCTTTCCCCTAGTGAGATTCCTGGATCTTTATCCCCTTGTTCCCCATTCACCTACCAGTGGAAATAATCTTTCACTACCCACAATTAAGCTGGGCTGAGGCATGGGCGGTGACGGACGATATTACAGAGGTGGAAGTAGGCAGTCTTAAAAGAAACGAAATACTTTTTTATTGTTGTGTATGCATGCCAGTTTACTGTGTGATGTCTGTAACACTGTATGCAACATTGAATGTACCCTTGTACTGTACGCACCTTACCGGTACACTAGAGGACACTGTTGCTGGAGACCCAGGGGTTGCCTGCACACGGGAGGTAACCCAGTATAAAAAGGAACACACAGCTTGTCAGCACTCAGGAGCTGTAATAAAAGGCTGCAGGTCTGCAGAGTTTAAGCACCATACCCTGCCTCGTGGAGTCATTACCAAAGGTGCCTACATACACTACAACTGGCGACGGGAATACGGGATCATGAACTACACGCTCAACATGTCTAATCTCAGCAACTTTCAGCATTTTACAGAGGGGGAAGATTGGGATGCTTTTATGGAAAGATTGGAACACTTCTTTATAGCCAACGACCTGGACGGGGACACACCAGCCACACTACCGAAAAAACACAGGGCCATCCTGCTTAGCAGTTGTAGGCCCACCATCTATGGTCTCGTCAGGGACTTACTAGCCCTGGAGAAGACAATCACCAAGAGCTATGAGGAACTTGTAACAATCATACAGGAACAACTAAAACCGAAAGAAAGCATCCTCACAGCCAGGCACCGGTTCTACACTTACCGGTGACCTGAGGGCCAGGAAATTGCCAAGTATGTTGCACACTTAAGAAGACTAGCTGCACCGTATGAGTTTGGCGACCACCTTAATGAAGCACTAAGGGACATATTTGTCATCAGAATCGGCCACGAAGGCCTCCTACACAAGTTGCTCTCGGCTGACATCACGGTCACCCTGCAGAAAGCAATTCGAGTGAGTCAGGCCTACATGGTTTCAGCCATCGACTCCAGGTGAATACTGACCCAGGACTCTAAACCTGTGAGCGCAGTGCACCGCATGGATACTTCTAAAGGCAGAAATGCTGCCCCGAATCCCGCAACCCTGAGTCCGCCACATGGGGCAAACCGGATGGCCCCGTGCTGGCGCTGTGGAGGAAACCACAGGACCCACCAGTGCCGCTACAAAGACTATGCATGCAAAGGCTGCAAAGAAAAAGGGCACCTTCAGAGAATGTGCGGAAAAGGCTGTACTCACTGTGTCTCTGATGAGTTGGCTAATCACTGGGGCTCCGACACAGATGAAGATGAAGCTGCTCTAACCCTGGGAGAGGAGTATGGAATCTTTACTGCTCCACCGGAAGTTCTCCGTGGATGATGGAAGTGGACATCGACGGGGTCCCAGTCTCCATGGAGGTCGACACAGGGGCGAGCCAGTCAGTGATGAGCCAAAAGACCTTTGAAAAAATTTGGAGGAATCCTGCCACTCGACCAAAACTGTCTCCTGTCCGGGCAAAGCTGCTCACCTACACCAAAGGTAAAATCCAAATCGTTGGCAGTGTAGACATCCAGGTCTCCCAGGGCGGCGTGTTGCACAAACTCCCCCTGTGGATTGTAGCCGGTGACGGTCCCACGCTGCTGGGCAGGAATTGGATGAACCGGGTCCACATCAGGTGAAGTGGTGCTGTGGAAGAAAAGACCACCACAGCCTGCCTGCAGTAGGACCACAGAATGACTGCAGCACCACAAGTATGTGGAAGAAAAGACCACCACTACCACAGCCTGCCTGCAACAAGACCACAAAATAGCTGCAGCATCACAAGAACGTGGAAGAAAGGAGCACCACAAAATGGCTGCTGCTTGGTGAGCATTTATATAGACATTTATATTTATATTTCATGACCACCTGGTGTCCCAAAGCACTTAACAGCACATTGGAGTACTTTTTGAAGTGTAGTCGCTTTTGTAATGTAGGAAATGCAGCAGCCAATTTGCACACAGCAAGCTCCCACAGACAGCAATGTGATAATGACCAGATAATTTGTTTTAGTGATGTTGATTGAGGGATAAATATTGTCCAGGACATGAGCAATAACTCCCCTTTTTATCTTCGAAATAGTGCCATGGGATCATTTACGTCCTCCTGAGGGAGCAGATGGGGCCTCAATTTAACATCTCATCCAAAAGTCAAAGCATCTAGAGCAGCACATCCCAAACCAATGACCTTGCACCATCAAGAAGGACAAGGGCAGCAGGTGCATGAGAACACCACCATTTCCAAGTTATACACCATCTTGACTTGGAAATATATCACCATTCCTTCATCATCATTGGGTCAGACTCCTTGAATTCCTTCACCACATGTACTGCAGTGGTTCTAGAAGGTGGCTCACCACCCTGCTCACTGGCACCTGGGGATGGGCAATAAACGCTGCCGATACCCATATCCCGAGAACGAGTTAATAAAAAAACACCAGTCGCCATGTGACTTCTTGAGAGATGAAAAAAAATCAGATTTTAAAAAAAAACCTGAGGTCAATTTAGGGTGAAAATAAATCTGGAAAATTCCTCTCCAAGCCTCTTAGGTGATCAAAATTACTCCAGGAGAACACATTGAGCATGATTTATAATGGTGCTGGAATTCCGATTTCCCGGGTCCGTACGAAGTTTCTACGGACCCGGGAAGGCATCGGAAAAGCCGATTTTCAGTTCGCAATGCGCATGCACTGAAAACTGGCTTTTCCGATCTGTCAAGTTTCTAGCTTGACAGATCATCTGCAGATCGGGAGCGAGGACATTTTCAGGGCAAGATTTCTGATATTTATGGATATCTTGCCCAGCAAATGTCCTCAAAAATCTTGCGCCTGAGAAAGCAGGCATATAGCCTACTTTTACAGGCGCAAGTGTTTAAAAATATACAAAAACATTTTAAAATAAAGTTATAAAAACACTTTTTTTCTTAAAAATCCTCCCCACTATGGTAAGTTTATTTTTAACCATAATTAAAAAAAACTTTTTTTAAATCGGGAAAATATTTTATTTTTATCAGATATAATAACTTTAATTTCAATTAATTTTAAATATATGTGGTCTGTTTTTTATTTTTTATTATTTTGTGTGATTGCTTTTGTTCCCATTAATAGCACTGAGAACTCGTAGATACGCGAGTCTCAGTGCTATTAATGGGAATCTGTGAAATATTTACCTGATTGGCTGAGCAGTCACACATGACTGCATCTTCTGCATCGGGACCCTCTGCACGGGAGCGCGCTTCACAGCCCAGGAGGAGAAGGCCTCCCTATCGGCAATCAGGGCGCCTCCTAGACCACCAGGTAAATTCATTAAAAATATCCAGCGAGGAGGCAATTGCCCGCGGGAAGACCCCCAGAGGAATTTCTGGGCCATTGTTTATTATTCCTCCTACCTTTTGTATGCTGTGATTTCCAGGCCAGCCATAACTGGTCCAGTTCTCTGAGGACGATATGCAGCGAATCTGCACTCGCTGCACAAGCCGGTTGTTTGTTGCGTAGGTCTACAATCCTTTGAGAAAAGAAGGAGCACCTGATAACTAACCTAATCCTACCCCTGTGCAACTTAAACACATAACACCTGGTCCTACCTAACCCATCTAACTGAAATAATTGATCTATGTGAACATTGTCTAAAGTAAATAAACCCAGCTTTTTAAAACTATTTGGGTAACTAAGGTATTTTAAGCCGGGTATCATTCATCTGGCCCTCCTGTGAATTTTCCCAGAGCCTCTGTATCCCTAAAAGTTACAGGTGTGGCCAAGATAATTTCCAGTATGTTTTTACATGTAAAGGTATGAAGGTACTGCTGGTGAAATAGCATGCTCACCAGCAGTCCACAGAAGAGGAGCTTCTTTGGATGAGTAAACTCAGCTGTAGTATGCAGAATGCTGAAAATGAAGTTCAGGTAATGTACTCTCAGTGAGAAAAAAATCAGCCATGTCACTAGCACCTATGTTTACAAGAACATAAGAATTAGGAGCAGGAGTAGACCATTCAGCCCCTCGAGCCTGCTCCACCATTCAATGAGATCATGGCTGATCTTCTACCTCAATTCCACTTTCCTGCACTATCCCCACATCCCTTGATTTAATTTGCAAACATTTATTAATCTCTGACTTGAATATACTCAACGACTGAGCCTCCATAGCCCTCTGGGGTAGAGAATTCCAAAGATTCACCACCCTCTGAGTGAAGAAATTTCTACTCATCTCAGTCCTAAATGACCAATCCCTTATTCTGAGACTGTGACCCATAGTTCTAGAGTCCCCAGCCAGGGAAAAGCCCTATAAGAATTTTGTATGTTTCAATGAGATCACACCTCATTCTTCTAACTCTTGAGAATATAAGCCCAGTCTACTCAATCTCTCCTCATAGGACAATCCCCTCATCCCAGGAATCAGTCTGGTAAACCTTCGTCGCACTCCTTCTATGGCAAGTATATCCCTGTTTAAGCTGCAATCAGCTATCTTCTTCTGTTTGCTAATGTTAGTGATATAACATGCGTGATTGTAAAGTGAGTTCCTCACTGCACGTTTGTGTCAAATTTATTTTGCTAACATTAGTGAATGGAGGGTTTGGGGGTGCTTTTACTTGCTCAGCAGAAACCTGGTGGTGGGCAGTTAAAATTGCCCTGGCGTTTACCTGTGCGAAAGCCACCATGATCGCAACATCTGCAATTTTAACCTGCTCTCCTGAGCAGGAGGCAAGGACTCGCACCCGGAGCCAACATATTCATGTTGCAGCCCAATGACAATATTTTAACTCAGGCCTGAGCGAGGAATCCACCTGGAGGGTTTTTATAGCTCAGCCCTGTAGTTACATTCCTGAAGTATTGGACTGTTGGCTGAGAGACCTGAATTTGAATCGCAGTCTGTGTACTTTGTCTTCTGATTAGGGGCAAATATATCAGTCACGGAGAGAGAAGAGAAGATGGTTGAGATGGGGCTCTTCCAATATTGCTTAAAAGCAAATATTTCTTTCATTGAATTGCTATGTAATTGTCAATGAATGCCTTTCCACTTATTGACCTGTTAATCCGCCCTTGCCTGTGTTTCATGGTTTCAAAATGTTGATCAAAGGTAACTTGACAGTAAGCATTTTGTGTAAAAGTTCTTTGCCAGTAATCCATGGAGTGCTGTGGAGTAACAAGTGTGTGATCTCACTGAACAGCATTCTTGGTAGAAATATTAGCATCTCACTAGCAAGGCATCTTTCCCACTAGGTGGCAGCAATGTGCCAAAGTTGAGTCAAACAAAGTTATTTATGATCATTTGAAAGTTTTTAGATTTTTTTTACTATTATTCAAGCAAGTCACCTTCTTGAAAAAAGGACAAGTATTTTTTTCCTGGTAGGATTCCTACATTCCCTCTATCATTTTCTGTCCCCTGGATGGATCCAAATTTAATTTGAAACAATCCTGCATCGTACAGTATTGAAACCTGATTAAGAACGAAAGATTCAAGACTACAATCCAAAATATCAAGTCATCAAATACAGCCCTGTTCCTTCTAAAAGCAGTACTGAAGGAGGAGAGTTGACACTACAGACCATAAAAGAAAGGTTATCACAAAATATCTTGTAAATGCATTGACTTTACAGGGTCACAATTCCATTCCTGAATGAAACCAGACACAACCTGTCTGTACACTTTAGTTATTTAAGTTGCATTCAACTTTTCCACTTCAATGTTTTGCTCTCCTTTTTTCACCTCCTTTCTAGTACTCACGTAAAATAGATTTTTATGTACAAAAGAAAAAGTAATGAATGGAAAAGACATTTTTAGATAAGTTTGCGACATGGAGAGAAAGAAATACCAATAAATAGAATCAGATAGTGATCAAATAGACAGCATTATAAAAAAAAACGATTGCCTTTCAGTGCATATTAATTATTCATGGTGGGGTTAGAATTACATGTGAGACACATCCAGAAAAGAGTTTTTATCTTCGGGTTCCAAGGTTTGGTCAGCAGGATTGGAATGTCAGTAGCTAGGCTTACTGAGATTCCAGATTGACATGGGTCAGGGAACAATAAATTTTGGTAAAGTGTTTGCAGTGATTATCTGAAGATTGCTCTTTACATTTCTTCAGTATTAGTAATACATACCCTGTATTAAAAAGTTTCAGAATTTGTTCTCATGACGTGGACGATGTAAGCAAGGCTGCATTTATTGCCCATCCCGAGTTTCCCTGAGAAGTGGACGTGGGCCTTCTCCTTGTGGCACTGCTGCTCCTAAAATTATGTTAGGTCGGGAATTAAAGCATATTGACCCAGAAATAGCAACATATGTCCACGTCAGGATGGTATATGACTTGTAGGGGCACTTGGAGGTGATGGTGTTTCCATTATGTTGTTGCTCTTGTCCTTCTCAGCGATAGAGGTAATGGTGTTGTTGAAGTAAAAATAGAATATGTGGTGGTGTGGTGTGTAGTCATACAACTTGAACTAACCTCTGCGTCATATGATCACTCACTAAAGTAAGAATTCCTCATTAAGTAACAGAAAAGGGCATTGAAACACCCTTGAATCTTGACTTTCTAATTGCAGTGAGAAAAATATTAAGCTGTGAATCATTGAAGTGTGTATAACTTTTGTTAAATGATATGTAACAGCTAACCAAACCATGACTGCACCATGGGTGAATTGCAAGTTGGAACTTCACACATCATTATGTCCACAACCATTGTAGACAATATGACCTGTGATGTAGGATCCTCATCCCTCCATTTAAAAATGCTGCCAATACCTCCTGCCACATCCTGTTTTTTTCAGGCGTTTCCTGGGGCGGGTGTTAAATGAGGCGTTAAGGCCGAATGTTCCATCTGGGGTGCTAGCACAGCATTGCACGATGATTGACGTCATCATCACGCTAAAAACGGAGCTGGGCGGTAAGTTTTTGCGCCGATGCAAATCAATAGCCGAATCTTCTGGCCTGGCGGTAAATCCTGGATGCCCGACATAACACCAAAAACAGCATTTAACGTCCCGCCGAAGTGCTAACCGAGGTGCAAGTGAGCCCAAAATCCAGCCCAAATCTTTTATTGTAGCCAGAGCAAAAATGGTCAGGTTACAATTTTTGTTTATGCATATTGTGCTGAGAACTGACTGCAGACAAAAAAATTGTAATTTATATTGCCAATCTTCAAAAATATATTTTTCCATAAATACCAGCAGTATTTTGCTGACTTCAGTTTAAAAAAACTGGGGGAGGGGGGGGGTCAAGGTTAATAAAGAATACTAATGTCATTAAGCATATTAACTGCTACCAATAACTTTATCATAGAATCATAGAATGGTTGCAGCACAGAAGGAGGCCATTCGGCCTGTCGAGCCCATGCCGACTCTCTGCAAGAACACCTCAGCCAGTCCCACTCCCCCGCCCTTTCCCCGTAGCCCTGCAATTTTTTTTGCTTCTGGTACTTATCCCGTTTGAAAGCCACGATTGAATCTGCCTCCACCACTCTTTCACGCAGTGAATTCCAGATCCAAACACTTGCTTTGTAAAAATGTCTTTCGTCATGTTGCCTTTGGTTCTTCTGCCAAACCACCTTAAATCTGTGTCCTCTGGTTCTCGACCCTTCTGCCAATGGGAACAGTTTCTTTCTACTCTGTCTAGACCCCTCATGATTTTGAACACCTCTATCAAATCTCCTCTCAATTTTCTCTGCTCTAAGGAGAACAACCCCAGCTTCTCCAGTCTATCTACATAACTGAAGTCCCTCATCCCTGGAATTATTCTTGTAAATCTTTTCTGCAACTCTATAAGGCCTTCATATCCTTCCTAAATTGCGGTGTCAGTATTGGGCACAATACTCCAGTTAAGGCCGAACCAGTGTTTTATAAAGGTTCATCGTAACTTATTTGCTTTTGTACTCTGTGCCTCTATTTATAAAGCCCAGGATCCTGTATGTTTTTTTTACCACTTTCTCAACTTGTCCTGCCACCTTCAATGACTTGTGCACATATACCCCCAGGCCTCTCTGTTCCTAGACACTTTTAGAATTGTACCCTTTAGTTTATATTGCCTCTCCTCATTCTTCCTATCAAAATGTATCACTTTGCACTTTTCTGTATTAAATTTTATCTGCCACATGTCCGACCATTCCATCAGCCTGTCTTTTGAAGTCGATCACTATCCTCCTCACTGTTCAATGTACTTCCAAATTTTGTGTCATCTGCAAATTTTGAAATTGTGCCCTGTACACCCAAGTCTAAGTCATTAATATATATCAAGAAAAGCAGTGGTCCTAGTACTGATCCTTGGGGAACACCACCGTATACCTTCCGCCAAAACGAAAACAACCATTCACCTCTGGGGC
Organism: Pristiophorus japonicus; assembly: GCF_044704955.1. Lineage (NCBI taxonomy): Eukaryota > Metazoa > Chordata > Chondrichthyes > Pristiophoridae > Pristiophorus > Pristiophorus japonicus. Next base: position 68,562,400 of record NC_091978.1, read on the forward strand.
TGAAATTCAGCAACCCGATAAGACTGTTATTGTCAGTGTGGTGCCCCTGCACCTTGCTACAAAATCACATGAGGCATGTACTGCAGACACAGTTACTAAGAGACCTTAACCTTTATTCCCAGGACCAAGAAGTACTGACCCTGCGTGGGACCTCCCTTTAAATACCTGAATGCCCAGATGAAGAGTGTCTCCCACAAGTTCACCCACTGTGGTCAAGGTGTGCATTTCTAGGATATATGTACAGTGTGCATACAGGTTACATGAAGGTTACAGTTACATGAAGGTTACAGTTGTATGATGGTTACATACATGACATCACCTCCCCCCTCACGTCTTTTTGCGTCAAAGGTTAAGTCTTTCAGGTGGTCGACGCTCTCTCATGGAGCGGCGCAGTTGGGGCTCTGGTGGCTGAGCCTTGGCATGCGTCTCTGTCACCTGAGGTGGCTCCGGCCTGTCCAGGCTGGCCGCAGAGACTGTGCATGCTGGTGAATGTCCTTGTTGCTCGTCCACTGGCAGTGGTGTAGGTGACATCTCATGTTCTTCCTCAGGTTCCTCAGTGTCTATGCTGAACCTTTTCTTTACTTGGTCCAAATGTTTGCGGCATGTCTGCCCATTGTTGAGTCTGACCACTATGACCCTATTCCCCTCTTTGCCAATTGCGGTGCCCTCGAGCCACTTGGGTCCCAAAGCATGGTTAAGAACAAATACCGGGTCATCCATTTCTATACACCTCCCCCTTGAGTTTCGATCATGGCATTCGGTTTGGGACTGGTGCTTGCCCTCAACAATGTCTGCCAGGGCTGGATGAATGTGGAACAGCTGCGTTTTAAACGTGCGCTTCATGAGGAGTTCCGCTGGCGGGACTCCCGTGAGCGAGTGCGGGCGGGACCTGTAGGCCAGCAGGAGGCGCGATAGGCGGTACTGAAAGGAGGGTCCTTGGATACGGAGCATGCCTTGTTTTATGACTTAGACCGCACGTTCCGCCTGGCCATTGGAAGCCGGCTAGAATGGCGCTGTCCGGACGTGTTTGATACCATTACCCGACATAAACTCCTGGAATTCATGGCTGGTGAAACACGGGCCATTGTCGCTGACCAGAATGTTTGGCAAGCCGTGGGTCGCGAAAACCATACGCAGACTCTCCACGGTGATGGATGTCGTGCACGAGTTTAATATGATGCACTTGATCCATTTCGAGTATGCATCGACAACGATCAGGAACATTTTTGAACGGGCCCGCATTGTCGACGTGAATACGTGACCATGGCCTGGTGGACCAGGGCCACAGGCTGAGTGGGGCCTCCCTGGGGGCATTGCCCAGCTGGGCACACATCGGGCGCACGTCATGGGCCTGCGCACCCAGTGTTCCAGGTCTGCATCAATTCCCGGCCACCATTCATGTGACTGGGCAATGGCCTTCATTAGCACGATGCCTGGGTGCTCGCTGTGGAGTTCCCTGATGAATGCTTCCCTACCTCTCTGGGGCATGACTACCCGGCTGCCCCATAGCAGGCAGTCGGCTTGGACGGAGAGCTCATCCATCTGTCTGTGAAACGGTCTGACCTCCTCAGGGCACGCCCCATGTGCGGGCGCCCAATCCCCAGTCAGAACACATCTCCTTATCATGGACAGAAGGGGGTCTCTTTTGGTCCAGATTTTGATTTGGCTGGCTGTGATAGGGGAGCCTGCGGTGTCAAAAGCCTCAACGGCCATGACCATCTCAGCGCTTTGCTCCGACGCCCTCTCCGTGGTGGCCAGTGGGAGCCTGCTGAGCGCGTCAGCGCAATTTTCGGTGTCTGGTATGGTGTAGTCATACGCAGCCAGCGTGAGAGCCCATCGCTGTATGCGAGCTGACATATTGGCATTGACAGCCTTGCTGTCGGTCAACAGGATGTTAACGTCTTTGGTCCGTTTCTAACATCTACCAAAAAGGTACTGGTGCATCTTTTTCACCCCGTAATCACAAGTGAGTGCTTCCTTTTCGACCATGCCGTATCCACGCTCTGCCTGGGAGAGCGACCTGGAGGCGTAAGCCAACGGTTGGAGTCAGCCTTCATCATTTCCCTGCTGCAACACGCACCCAACCCCGTAGGATGATGCATCACACGTTAAAACCAGTTTTTTACAGGGGTCGTACAAGGTCAACAGCTTGTTAAAACAAAGCAGGTTACTCGCCCTATTGAAAGCCCGTTCTTGATAGTCCCCCCAAAACCATTCACAACCTTTACGGAGGAGCACGTGTAACGGCTCCAACAATGTGCTTAAGTTCGGCAGAAAGTTCCCGAAATAGTTCAAAAGTCCCAGGAATGATCGCAACTCCGATGTGTTGCCGGGCCTGGGCGCACGTCGGATCGCCTCCGTCTTAGATTCGGTAGGCTGGATCCTCTCTGCGGCAACCCTCCTGCCCAAAAACTCGACCTCTAGGGCCAAAAGCACACACGGCCTTTGTCAGCTGCAAGCCTACCCGGTCCAGTCGGCGTAGCACCTCCTCCAGGTTGTGGAGGTGTTCCTCGGTGTCTCGACCCGTTATTAGGATGTCGTCTTGGAATACGATTGTTCCGGGAATGGATTTGAGCAAGCTTTCCATGTACCTCTGAAAGATAGCTGCCGCCAAACGAATGCCAAACCGACACCTGTTGTTGATAAATAACCCCTTGTGCATCGTGATGGTGGTCAGAAGCTTGGATTCTTCAGCCAGTTCCTGAGTCATGTAGGCCAAAGTGAGGTCCAACTTAGTGAACAGCTTGCCACCTGCCAGCGTGGCAAAAAGGTCCTCCGCTCTCGGGAGCGGGTATTAGTCCTGCAGTGACACTCGGTTGATGGTGGCCTTGTAGTCGCCACAAATCCTGACCGAGCCATCCGCTTTAAGGACAGGAACGATGGGGCTTGCCCAGTCACTGAATTCCACGGGCGAAATTATGCCCTCTCTTAGCAACCTGTCCAATTCATTTTCAATTTTCTCACGCATCACATACGGCACCGCTCTGGCTTTGTGGTGCACTGGTCTGGCGTCCGGGGTGATGCGTTTCACTTCTTTGGTGCCCTTGAAAGTTCCGACACCGGGTTGAAACAGTGACCCGAATTTTTGTAGGACCTGTGAGCATGAACTTCGCTCCACAGATGAAATGGCGTGCACATCCCCCCATTTCCAGTTCATCTCGGCTAGCCAGCTCCTCCCCAAATGCGCGGGACCATTTCCCGGGACAATCCAGAGTGGTAGCCGGTTCTGTGATCCATTATGTGTTACCACCACGTTTGCACTGCCTAGCACTGGGATGATCTCTTTGGTGTACGTCCGTAGCTGCATGTCAATGTGTTCCAGTTTGGGCCTGCTAGCTCTGTGTGGCCATAGTCTCTCAAATTGTTGGGCGCTCATAAGTGACTGGCTGGCTCCTGTGTCCAGCTCCATGCGCACCGGAATGCCATTCAATAAAACTTTCATCATCATGGGTGGCATTTTGGTGTATGAGCTGTGGACGTCAGCCACATGAACCCCCTGAACCTCAGCAACCATGGTTTTGCCCCAAGCATCATCCTGCTTTGCAGACTCCTTGTCTGGTTCCTCTGTCTCGTAGATTAGCCTCGCTACAGCCTTTCTGCAGATTCTGGCCAAATGTCCACTGACGTTACAATTCCTACAGATAAATTGCTGGAATCTACAGCTTTTCGCAGTATGTCTACCCCTGCACCTCCAGCATGAGCTGAGATTGTTAACAAAAGGACTGTTACCAGACATTCCTCTCTGATTGTCCCTTTGGTTGTTTCTAAGCACTCTGATGGTGGGTGTCAATGGTCCCATCCCGGGACGCATTGTTCCTTGTGATGGTGTGATTTGCCGATCCCCTTTCCATTGTCCCTGTTGCGGGCCCACCCGAGGGTCTGTTGCTGCCTGGGCGGTTTCGAAATGACCTTGCCTGCCGCGGGGTCCTGAGCTATGTTCACCATGTTAACTCCCCTGGTCCATCGCCACATTGGAACCAGGGCTGCGTGCGTAAATTAGCTTGGTCTCCTCTTCCCCTGCCATAAAGGTCTGAGCTATTAACGCCACCCTTTCTAAAGTCAAGTCCTTGGTCTCTATGAGCTTCCTGAAAATCCCAGCATGACTAATGCCCTCAATGAAGAAATCCCTTAACATCTCCTCCCTGCAGGCGTCTGTGAACTTAGAGGCTGGCCAAGTGCCACAGGTCTGCAACGAAGTCCAAGATGTTTTATCCCTCCCAACGCCGGTGTGTATAGAACCGGTACCGGGCCATGTGTACGCTACTCGCCGGCTTGAGATGCTCACTGATCAGCTGGCTGAGCTCTTCAAAGGACTTGTCCGCCAGCTTCTCGGGTGCGAGCAGGTCTTTCATCAGTGCATACGTCTTTGGTCCGCAGCTAGTCAGTAGATGCGCTCTCCACTTGTCAGCCGCTGCCGCTCCCAGCCAGTCCTTCATGACAAAGCTCTGCTGGAGTCTCTCCACGAAGTCCTCCCAGTCCTCACCCACACAGTAACGTTCCTCTGTGCTACTGGTGGCCATCCTCGTGGTTTGGTGATTCCCGTTTCTCGTCGCCAAATGTGGTGTCCCTGCACCTTGCTACAAAATCACACGAGACAAGTACTGCAGACACAGTCACTACGTGACAACCTTTATTCCCAGGACTAAGAAGTGCTGACCCTGCGTGGGACCTCCCTTTAAATACCTGAATGCCTAGGTGAGGAGTGTCTCCCACAAGTTCACCCCCTGTGGTCAAGGTGTGCATTTCTAGAATATATGTACAGTGTGCTGTGGTTACATGAAGGTTACAGTTGTATGATGGTTACATACATGACAGCCAGAAAGCGGCGGCCACGCGGCAATGTCGAATGGCCATCAATTTTTTTGTCGAATGGCTGTCACTCGCGAAATTCTATTCGGTGATTCTTCCAGTAGTCCCCACTTCCGCCCCGTTGCTGCCGAACCCTCCTAAGTGCGTCATCAAAGTGCGCAATGCCGATCTCCCGCACCGCAAGCAAAACTCACCTAAAAAAAAATCGGTGCATTGTATTTGCAGTGTGTGCAAAATGGCGGTGCAGCCTCCATTAAAGGGGAGGGCGCACTGCTGCGGCTGCCATTTTATTTTTTTTTTGTTGGCCGACTGCCAGATTAGCCTGACAATTATACCCCTGGATTTGGCCGGGCCGCCAACAGGCAGCCTGGCACCCCCGCTTGGGTGCAAGGCCACTGGCCTGGCTGAAACCCTCCATGGTGGCCCAACTAAAATAATCGCAAAACTGGTAGATGCTCTCCCCTTTAAGTGAAGGGGAGAGACGTGGTGATGCGCCAGCATGATGATGTCAGCAGCGCTACGCTGATGACTGACAGCGCCAGACACTCCGCCCGCCCCCACTTCCGCATCTCTTTTGACCAATCTTCTGCTTTCCGCCACCCCCATCATGACCGACTTCCGCTCTGCTCGAAAAAAAAAGACAAAGAGCTGAATTTTGCGCAAGAGGCCACCGTATCCACTGCAGCAGTGAAAACACAGGAAAACTGTTGGTGCGACCGTTTCCAGCTGGGGTGAATTTTGGCCTCTCTGTTTCCTGTCACTTAGTCAATTTCATAACCATGCTGCCACTGTCCCTTTTATTCCATGGGCTTCAACTTTGCTGGCAAGCCTATTATGTGACACATGTTTATTACATGACGTTGTGTCCCAAAAGCGTGACTTTGAAATTAATGCCACTTCTGACGTGCATTTATTGAAATATCTCCTTTAATTACATTTTTTTGAAACTTGTCCTTTGCACAATTGATTATTTTGTCACAGGGAATACAATTGCAGTCTGACCTGACTACTCTCTACATATCACAGAGTATGAGAGGCTCTAAATTATTTTGTACCAATCCTTTAGAACTTTCTACACTTTACACTGAAGTTACCCAAGTTCATTTATTAATGTTACTGGTAATTTGTTTATTTAAAATTTGATGCCTCCACTAATTCAGCAATCCTGAAATGAAATTGTGCTGTCTGAGGTTGCGGTTTCTGCTATTTCATTCCAACATTCTTTTTTGTCTGTTAATGTACTTTGTACTGAACATTAAGATAGTTGTAATGAGAATGAAGACAGTCAGGAAGATGCAATAACTTACAAGGGCAAAATACTGCAAATGCTGGAAATCTGAAATAAAAACAGAAAATGCTGGAAATACTCAGCGGGTCAGGCAGCGGGTCTGTGGCGAGAGAAACAGAGTTAACATTTCAAGTCAATGACCCCTCGTCAGAACTGAAAAAAGTTAGAGATGCAATACCTTCTTTGGTTAAAAGGTGATAACACTGAGAGATGTATTTTTAAATGCGTAAACCACAGTTGGTATAAGTATTTCAGATAAATCACTATCACCCCGAGATTCCTCCATGTTTTCAGCGTTTCTGAAGCCTAAAATGGAAACAGTTTATACTACTGGTCTGCAATTCGGGGCAGAAGCCATTTCTGCAGGAATTAATGGGCTGGAATTTCCTGGAGACTTGCACCATTGTAATCTATTTTGTACGGCCTGTTTTACAGCGTAAATAAACTCAACAACTTCCATTTATATAGCATCTTTCCCGTCGTAAAATGTCCCAAAGTGTTTTACAGGAGTGCCTTGGGACGTCATAACATACACTACGTCATAACATACACTACGTCATAATTTCCTGGGACGTTTGTGCCACTCCACTAATAACCTTGCTGAAATAGTGAGAATTCAATTGTCATAGTTCTATTATCAATGCCGATTGCAAATTTCCTGAATTTAAAAAATCTATCAGCAGCTCAATTTACTCTCTCAAGTAAAACTGCAAGAAATTACTTTGGTTACTTGGAAATTTATAGGGATATCATAAGCTTTGAAAATCATTAAATGGATCACATTTAGAATTCCCAAGTCATTATAAATTAGCAGAACTAAATGGAACAGCCTCCTACTTTGACCAAGCTTTTGGTCACTTCTCCTAATGTCTCTTTATTTGGCTCAGTGTCAGTTTTTGTCTGTTAATGCCCTGTGAAGCCTGTTTGGATGTTTTACTATGTTAGAGTCGCGATATAAATTAAAGTTGTTGTTGTACGAACCTAGCGAAGTGCCAACAGAAAATGCGAGTCTGACAGCACAGAGAAAATGGTGGGAGGGACACGTTGCAGCACTGAGGGTTCCTAGAGTCCTCATCGGGGATTAAAACTGAACATCGCAAATCGGTAAATACTGTACAGGGGACTAACAAGGTGGGAAGAACAGCCCAAAATAGCCGGTCCGCTTACTATGTTGTAATCTGGTGCCTTTGCAATTGACTCCTATGGTAATGGCAAATGGTTGTACGATTTGCCCGTAAAGGCGGTCACCTGTGATAAGTGACGGTGACTGTATAGTTGTCTCAATTAGGGATGTCATTATTTCACAAAGGCAACAATTAAACAAAGACAAATCATGATGACTCACTAATATCCCGGGATTGATAGGAGAAATTCATTTACAAAATAATTTTGATTTCAGTTCGAAATTAATACAAAAATATAGGTATGAATTGATGAGTATTTTCCAAATATTTGTGGGCCTTTCTTTGTACGGGAGTGTGATTAATTCTCTATTTGTGCCTGATGGTGAACGGCCTCTCCCCAGTGTGAACTTGCTGGTGTTCAGTGACAGCCTATGAACACGTGAATCCCTTCCCACACACAGAACAAGTGAATGGCCTCTCTTCCGTGTGAATACATTGATGTTCAGTGAGGTTGGATGACTGCCTGAACCTCCTCCCACAATGAGTGCAACTGAACGGCCTCTCGTCAGCGTGAACTCTTCGATGTTGAATCAGATCATCAGATCTTTTAAACCTGTTCCCACAGTCAGCACATTTAAAAGCCTCTTGTCACTGTGAGTGCACGGGTGTCTTTGGAGGGCGGATGACTGAGTGAATCCCTTCCCACACTCAGATCAGGTGACCAGCCTCTCCCCAGTGTGACTGCATCGATGAGTTTCCAGCTTAGACGGGTAATTGAGTCCCTTCCCACAGTCCCCACAAGGTCGTGTTCTAGGCATTTTGTTAGGAGCAGGGTACCGCTGGAGTTGGTTTTCCCTACCCACTCTCTGCCGATCACACCTCCCCAGAGGTCTGTGTCCTTACCGACTCTGGCATTGAAGTCGCCGAGGAAGATCAGTTTGTCATCCGTAGGGACTCGGGACAGGGATTGTTCGAGGCTGGAGTAGAATTCCTCTTTGACCTCATCTGTTGCGTCGAATGTTGGGGCGTATGCGTTGATAACTGTGGCGCACTGGTTCCGGGCTAGGGTGAAACAGAGAGTCATGAGGCGTTCACTTATCCTGCAGGGGGAGTCTCTGAGGCGGCTGACCAGCTCCATGGAGGCGGCGTTCTTCTTCTGGTTTGTCTTTCCAGAAGAAGGTGTAACCACCACCTTGTTCTTTAAGCTGGCCTTCCCCTGCCCACTGTGTCTCGCTTAGGGCGGCGATGTCAATGTCGAAGCGTCTGACTTCCCGGGTAATGATGGCGGTGCAGCATTCTGGTCTGTCGCTGTTGGAGTTGTCCATGAAGGTCCTGACGTTCCAGGTCCCGAACTTCATTTTGAAGGGTGGAAGATGCCTGTGCATGAATTCTTTTAAAGTGGGGTGACCGTTGCACTCCGGCTACTACACGGGCTTAGCAGAGCAAGGTCTTGGTTCAGTGGCAAGGGGGTCCATGACGACTGGAGACCAGGCATTACTGTATGAGCCCAGTTACTTATGGTGGGATGCAAGCTGTAAGCTCGGCGCTGAGCAGCGCCCTTCGGTGAGATGGTGAGAGATGTGAGGCATGGAAAGTGGGAGTGAGATATTTGAGGTAATGCTTCCCTTTCATAGGTATTAGCTCCTGACTGAGGGCAGGCAGTGGGATGGCCAGCGCTCCACTCTGACCTCTCCTCCTTCCATGAAGTGGACCTCTGTGCTTAACAGCAGTATTAACAGCAGAATCCAACCCCTGCAGTCACTTGTGAACTTGCTGGTGCGTCAGCAGGTTGGATGAACAGGTGAATCCCTTCCCACACATGCAGCAAGTTAACGGCCTCTCCCCAGTGTGAATTTACTGGTGTGTCAGCAGATTGGACGACTGAGTGAATCACTTCCCACACATGGGGCAGGTGAATGGCCTCTCCCGGTGTGAACTCGCTGGTGTTCAGTGACATTCCATGAACGCGTGAATCCATTCCCATACATGGAGCAAGTGAATGGCCTCTCGTTCGTGTGAACAGACTGGTGTTTCAGATGTTGGAATGATTTGTTGTAATTTACCAAAATTCCCTGAATTCTGGGGAGGTCCCAGCAGATTGGAAAACTGCAAATGTAACGCTCCTATTAAAAAAAGGAGGCAGACAAAAAGCAGGAAACTATAGACCAGTTAGCCTAATATCTGTGGTTGGGAAAACATTGGAGTCCATTATTAAAGTAGCAGGACATTTGGAAAAGCAAAATTCGGTCAGGCAGAGTCAACATGGATATATGAAGGGGAAGTCATGTTTGATAAATTTGCTGGAATTCTTTGAGGATGTAACGAACAGGGTGGATAAAGGGGAACCAGTGGATGTGGTGTATTTGGACTTCCAGAAGGCATTTGACAAGCTGCCACATAAAAGGTTACTGCACAAGATAAAAGTTCACGGGTTTGGGGGTAATATATTAGCATGGATAGAGGATTGGCTAACTAACAGAAAACAGAGTCAGGATAAATGGTTCATTCTCTGGTTGGCAATCAGTAACTAGTGGGGTGCTGCAGGGATCAGTGCTGGGACCCCAACTATTTACAATCTATATTAATGACTTGGAAGAAGGGACTGAGTGTAACGTAGCCAAGTTTGCTGATGATACAAAGATAGGAGGAAAAGCATTGTGTGAGGAGGACACAAAAAATCTGCTAAAGCACAAAGGCAGGCTAAGTGAGTGGGCAACAATTTGGCAGATGGAGTATAATATTGAAAAGTGTGAGGTCATGCACTTTGGCAGAAAAAAAATCAAAGAGCAAGTTATTATTTAAATGGAGAAAGATTGCAAAGTGCTGCAATACAGCGGGACCTGGGGATACGTGCATGAAACACAAAAGGATAGTATGCAGGTACAGCAAGTGCTCAGGAAGGCCAATGGAATCTTGGCCTTTATTGCAAAGGGGATGGAGTATAAAAGCAGGGAAGTCTTGCTACAGTTGTACAGGGTATTGGTGAGGCCACACCTGAAATACTGCGTGCAGTTTTGATTTCCATATTTACGAAAGGATATACTTGCTTTGGAGGCAGTTTAGAGAAGGTTCACTAGGTTGATACCCGGGATGAGGGCGTTGACTTATGAGGAAAGGTTGAGTAGTTTGGGTCTCTACTCATTGGAATTCAGAAGAATGAGAGGTGATCTTATCGAAACGTATAAGATTATGAGGGGGCTTGACAAGGTGGATGCAGAAAGGATGTTTCCACTGATGCGGGAGACTAGAACTAGAGGGCATGATCTTAGAATAAGGGGCCGCCCATTTAAAATTGAGATGAGGAGAAATTTGTTCTCTCAGAGGGTTGTAAATCTGTGGAATTCGCTGCCTCAGCGAGCTGTGGAAGCTGGGATATTGAATAAGTTTAAGATGGAAATAGCCAGTGTCTTAAACGCTAAGGGGTTATGGGGAGCGGGCAGTGAAGTGGAGCTGAGTCCATGATCAGATCAGCCATGATCTTATTGAATGGCGGAGCAGGCTCGAGGGGCCGTATGGCCTACTCCTATTTCTTATGTTCTTATGTAAATGGCTGAAGGCCGAGGGCCATCAAAAAACCCACGATCTAAAGAATAGATGGTGGGTGGAGAAAGTACAGGAGATCCAGCAGCTGGTCAACAGTCATGACATGCGAGGATTCTTCACCGCCGTTAAGTCTACCTAAGGCCAAGCACCTAAGTCCCCAACTCACTGCTAGCCAAGAACGGGGAGACAGTCATTAAGGACACCGAGGCAGTCAGGGCCCACTGGAAGGAGGACTTCGAAGATCTCCTTAAGCGAGACTCTGTCTTTGACACGAGTGTCGTTGACTCCATCCCGCAGCATGCTACCCGCCACCATCTCAATCAAACCCCAACCCTGCACGAGGTAGAAAAGGTCATCCGTCAGCTCAAGAAAAACAAGGCATCAGGAGCAGATGGAATCCCCGCCGAGGCACTAAAGTATTGCGGAGAGGCACTCTTGGCACGAATGTATGACCTCATCCATTTTATCTGGAAGGAGGAGAGCATGCCAGGAGATCTCAGAGATGCCGTAATCGTGACCACCTTCAAAAAAGGGGACAAGTCTGACTGCGGCAACTACAGAGGAATCTCCCTGCAGTCGGCCATTGGAAAAGTCATTGCAAGAATCCTCGTCAATCGTCTTCTCCCTGTGGCTGAAGAGTTCCTCCCAGAGTCACAATGCAGATTCTGTCCACGAAGGGGAACAACGGACATGATCTTCACCTCCGCCTGCTCCACGATGACATGCAAGCCATGATCCTGACCAATGGATCCACCACAGACCCAATCCGCATCCGGACCGGGTCAAGCAGGGCTGCGTCATCGTGCCAACACTCTTTTCGATCTTCCTCACTGCAATGCTCCACCCCATTCTCAACAAGCTCCCCGCTGGAGTGAAACTAAACTGTAGAGCCAATGGGAACCTGTTCAACCTTCGCCGCCTCCAGGCCAGATCTAAAGTCATCCCATCCTCTGTCATCGAACTTCACATGCGGATGACGCTTGCGTCTGCGCACATTCAGAGGCCAAAATCCAAGCCATCATCAACATCTTCACCGAGGCGTACGAAAGCATGGGCCTTACACTAAACATACGTAAGACAAAGGTCCTCCACCAACCTGACACCACCTCACAGCACTGCCGTCCGGTCATCAAAATCCCGGACATGGCCTTGGACAACGTGGACCATTTTCCATACCTCGGGAGCCTATTATCAGCAGGGGCAGACATCGACGATGAGGTCCAATACCGCCTCCAGTGTGCCAGCGCAGCCTTCAGTCACCTGTGTTTGAAGACCAGGACCTCAAATCTGGCACCAAGCTTATGGTCTACAGGGCAGTAGTGATACCCGCCCTCCTATATGGCTCAGATACGTGGACCATATGCAGTAGATATCTCAATGTGCTAGAGAAAAATAGAAACATACAAAATAGGTGCAGAAGTAGGCCATTCGGCCCTTCGAACCTGCACCACCATTCAATAAGATCATGGCTGATCATTCCCTCAGTACCCATTTCCTGCTTTCTCTCCATACCCCTTGATCCCCTTAGCCGTAAGGGCCATATCTAACTCCCTCTTGAATATATCCAATGAACTGGCATCAACAACTCTCCGCGGCAGGGAATTCCACAGGTTAACAACTCTCTGAGTGAAGAAGTTTCTCCTCATCTCAGTCCTAAATGGCCTACCCCTTATCCTAAGACTGTGTCCCCTGATTCTGGACTTCCCCAACATCGGGAGCAATCTATTCACATCTAACATGTCCCGTCCCGTCAAAATCTTGTATGTTTCTATGAGATCCCCTCTCATCCTTCTAAACTCCAATGTATAAAGGCCCAGTTGATCCAGTCTCTACTCATATGTCAGTCCAGCCATCCCAGGAATCAGTCTGGTGAACCTTTGCTTCACTCCCTCAATAGCAAGAACGTCCTTCCTCAGATTAGGAGACCAAAACTGAACACAATATTCCAGGTGAGGCCTCACCAAGGCCCTGTACAACTGCAGTAAGACCTCCCTGCTCCTATACTCAAATCCCCTAGCTATGAAGGCCAACATACCATTTGCCTTCTTTACCGCCTGCTGCACCTGTATGCCAACTTTCAATGACTGATGACCCATGATACCCAGGTTTCGTTGCACCTCCCCTTTTCCTAATCTGCCAACATTCAGATAATATTCTGTCTTCGTGTTTTTGCACCCAAAGTGGATAACCTCACATTTATCCACATTATACTGCATCTGCCATGCATTTGCCCACTTACCTAACCTGTCCAAGACACCCTGCAGCCTCTTGGTGTCCCCCTCACAGCTCACACCGCCACCCAGTTTAGTGTCATCTGCAAACTTGGAGATATTACACTCAATTCCTTCATCCAAATCATTGATGTATATTGCAAAGAATTGGGGTCCCAGCACTAACCCCTGCAGCACTCCACTAGTCACTGCGTGCCATTCTGAAAAGGACCCGTTTATCCCGACTCTCTGCTTCCTGTCTGCCAACCAGTTCTCTATCCACGTCAGTATATTACCCCCAATACCATGTGCTTTGATTTTGCACACCAATCTCTTGTGTGGGACCTTGTCAAAAGCCTTTTGATAGTCCAAACACACCACATCCACTGGTTCTCCCTTGTCCATGCTACTAGTTACATCCTCAAAAAAGTATAGAAGATTTGTCAAGCATGATTTCCCCTTCATAAATCCATGCTGACTTGGACCGATCCTGTCACTGCTTTCCAAACGCGCTGCTATTTCATCCTTAGTAATTGATTCCAACATTTTCCCCACCACTGACGTCAGGCTAACCGGTCTATAATTACCCGCTTTCTCTCTCCCTCCATTTTTAAAAAGTGGTGTTACATTAGCTACTCTCCAGTCCATAGAAACTGATCCAGAATCGATAGACTGTTGGAAAATGATCACCAATGCATCCACTATTTCTAGGGCCACTTCCTTAAGTACTCTGGGATGCAGACTATCAGGCCCCGGGGATTTACCACCAGAGCTGTCTCCGCAAGATCCTGAAAATCCACTGGGAGGACAGACACAGCAATGTCAGTGTTATCGATCAGGCCAACATTCCTAGCATCGAAGCACTGACCACACTCGACCAGCTCCATTGGGCGGGCCACATCGTCCGCATGCCCAACATGAGATCCCCAAAGCAAGTTCTCTACTCTGAACTCCTACACGGCAAGCGAGCCCCAGGTGGGCAGTGGGAAGGTTTCAAGGACACCCTCAAAGCCTCCTTGATAAAGTGCAACATCCCCACCGGCACCTGGGAAGCCCTGGCCCAAGACCGCCCTAAGTGGAGGAAGAGCATCCGGGAGGGCGCTGAGAACCTCGAGTCTCATCGCCGAGAGCATGCAGAAACCAAACGCAGACAGCAGAAGGAGCGAGCGGCAAACCAGACTCCCCACCCACCCATTCCTTCAACCACTGTCTGTCCCACCTGTGACAGAGCCTGTAATTCCCGTATTGGACTGTATAGTCACCTGAAAATTCACTTTGAGTGGAAGCAAGTCTTCCTCGATCTCGAGGGATTGCCTCGGATGATGATGATAATTTGTGCCTGGCTGCAACTGACACGTTGACCTTGATATTAACCCTCATTTCCACAATCTTTCTGCATGGCTTTCACACATAGTCTATTATCAAGATGCTCCCAAGATTCTCTCTCAAGTTTTTTAAAGTCCCAGGATATGCAGTCAGGTTATTGCAGGTGTACTGTGCCTGAGATGACTGTTGAGGGAATTCTGGAACATCTGCAGGCAACAAAGAAAATGAGGAGGCACAGGCAAGGGCAGAGGCAATATAATTTGGAAAAGTTCACACTTCCATCAGCTGTACCCTCACCCAAATATCCACTGGTGTGGGCGTTTATAGGGAATCGCGGGATGATTCCCCAGGAAGTTAGAAGTCATGCAATCTGATTAATTTTGAAACGCTTTTTAATTAATGGTTGATGGGAAAAATAAATGACATGTGAGTTTGTTTGGCAAAGACACGATGTCCCAAATGACTGCCTCCTGTGCTGTATCATTCCATGATTTTATAACACGAGGAAGTGGAGTGGTCGAGAGAGGAGGTGGGGAGATAGAGCTGAGTGTTAGCATACATGTGGAAGCTGACTGCATTTTGTAAATCATAGAACTTACAGCACAGAAGGAGGTAATTTGGCCCATTACACCTGTGCAAATAATGTTGCCATGGGCAACATGTAGATGAAACAGAGGAAGGGACCATGGATGGACCCTTGTGGGATCGCCGGGGTTAATGGCACGGGGGTGGTAAGAGAAGCATTGATGAAATTCTCTGGCTTTGATCAGATAGTATCAATGGAACCAAGCAAAGGCTGTCCCATCGAGCTGGGCAAAGGAAGGGTGGCATTGGAGTAGGATGGTATGGTTAACTATGTCAAAGACTGCACGAGATTGAAGAGAACAAGGAAGGATAATGCACTATGAAACAATCACAAAGGATATATTTTGTGACCATGATTAATACCTTTTTGGTGCTATGCTGGGTCGGAAGCTTCAAACATGGATTTGAGGGAAAGGTGGGCATGGATTTGGGAGGTAATAATGCATTTAAGGAGCTGGATGTTCGGCTTTTCTGTTTTCGGGGCAAAAACAGAGGTGGGCGGGAAAGTTACCGGCCAGGAATAGGTTGCGCTTTAGTCAGAAATTTTCTCCGTATGGGCCCTGCGTGAAGGGAAGTGTTGTACAACCTTTGAAGCGCAAAACTGTGAAACTGGCAAACTAAAGTGCCGGGCAGTGTGCGCTCCAAGGGAGACCTTGTGGGGTGGGGGTAGGGTGGGGGGGGTAACCTTAAGAAAAAAAAAACATTCCCAAAACATAGCCCACGCCACCACAACACAAATTGCAAAAAAAAAATGAAAGAACAAACACTGGCACTTACCTTTACAGCACTTTAGTTTCCCCACCGCCGCCAGCATGGCTGGAACGCTCTGGTTTCCGAGGCGGTCATTGTGAGGCACGATTCCAGGTGTGCGGCTCGGGCTCGAGTCAAAACTCGGTCGATGTTGCAACGAGAGGCGTTGCACACCCAGCGCAGCTCTTCCAAGCGGTGCTGGTATCCGCCGCCGCAAAACCCGACCTGAAGATCACAACCGGCTGCAGGAGACCCCGCTGCAACCCATTTCACGCCATTCCAGGTCAAAACCTGCCGTGCAAAGGACCGGAAAATCCAGCCCAATGACTTTAGAGAGGAAAGGGAGTTAATAGATGGGATGGTAGTTTGCAAATCTTCAGCCAGAAGTGCCAAGTGGATGATCCATCTCGGCTTCTCAGAAGCCAGTCTTCAGCCAATTCAATTTACTCCATATGATATCAAGAAACAGCTGAGCACACTGGATAGAGCAAAGTCTATGGGCCCCGACAAAATCCGGCTGTTGTGCTGAAGACTTGTGCTCCAGAACTAGCCGCGCCTCCAGCCAAGCTGTTCCAGTGAAGCTACAATAGTGGCATCTACCTGACACATAGAAAACTTCCCAAGTATGTCCTGTCCACAAAAAAAAAGCAGGGCAAATCCAATCCAGCTAATTACTGCCCTATCAGTCTACTCTCAATCATCAACAAAGTGATGGAAGGTGTCGTGGACAGTGCTATCAAGCATCACTTACTCACCAATAACCTGCTCACCGAGGCTCAGATTAAGGGCTCGAACCTCCACGTTTATGTTTATCGCCCAAAAATGGGTGATATTTCCGGCATGGGCGGTAAAAAAGGATTTTCAGATCGGCAGCTTCTCGCCCATTCTCAAAGTACCGAGTCTCCATTTTTGAAAATGGGCGTAACCGCAAGCGATCTGAAATGAGCGTTAGCGTAAAAATTTTTTGACCTTCTGCCATAAAGTGTCGCCGTCCTTAACAACGGCATTGCAACGCTCGATTCTCGCGATTCAGGAGGTCAAGGGTCATCATGACATGCGCAAGAGAAGAGACAGAGAGAGAGGGAGCTCAGAGGTACTGAAAGCATGTGTGGCTGTGGTGTGTGCTTGTTTGGCTGTTGTGGCAGGCATAAGGGAGATTCAACAGTAGCAAAAAGCCTACTAAGCACCAAGAACATAGTTGGTACCGAGTTTTTGTCCAACAAATAAGATATAACATAGAAGGGATGGAGGAGGCCCTGGAGCTGGTAGCCAGGAACACTGGTGGCAGAGGGCTCCCAGTGGTCCCGGAGCGTGGCACTGCACCCCAAGGTGCCGCACCCCCATTGCCAACCACACCTGAGAGCCAGGAGCAACATCTTGTTTCTGGCTCGGAGCACATTCCCACCTCAGGACCGTCCTTTCCCGTATCCATCCAAGCAGCGTTTCGGCCGTCACCCTCCCACCCCCACCAAAGAAGCATCGCCTGAGGAGCTCCTCGGCCAGGTGGCTTGGAGTCAGGAGGGGAAGGGGTAGAGGTGGGGAGGAGAAGTGGGGGGGTGGGAAGGGTTGGTTTGTACAGAAATACTG
The DNA here is from genome assembly GCF_044704955.1 of Pristiophorus japonicus. NCBI lineage: Eukaryota > Metazoa > Chordata > Chondrichthyes > Pristiophoridae > Pristiophorus > Pristiophorus japonicus. Next base: position 68,579,622 of record NC_091978.1, read on the forward strand.
ATGATTTCAGACTAATGTTCGTTTTTTTATTTAATAAAACCTTGTTGCGCATTGGCTCAGATAGCTGCACCGTTGCACGCTTGTCATTCATTAACATCAAAGGGTATAATTACACTTAACTTCAATCAACTTAAACTTTAACTGTCATCAAGGTGATGCCCACCATTGATGTATCACCTGCACACCCAGCAGTGTGTCAGCCTTGTAAATACCACCAAAGTTCTTTCAGGCAAAGTGACCATTGATGAGCTCCTGACGTAAGGCTCTTGCAGCTATCATGCCACTACGGGCCCTTTCATGCGGTCTACAAGGGGGCAGGGGCATGTCTTCAGCATCAGCCTGATTGTCTGGGCCGACGTCAGTGCCTGCCTCCTCGTCCTCCTCGTCCTCTCTCTGATGAGACGGACAGTCAGACTCATCAGGCAATTCTTGTCCTCTCCTGATAGCCAAGTTGTGCAGCATGGAGCACACCGCCACGAATTGAGCTACCTGCTCAGGGTGGTATTGGAGCTTGCCTCCTGAGTGGTCCAGGCATCTAAAGCACTGCTTCAGCACCCCAATGGTTTTCTCATCGATATTGCGAGTTGCTCTGTGGTTCTTGTTGTATCGCTTCTCGGCTTCGGTGTGGGTGTCACGCGGGGGTGGTGGTGGTGGGGGGGGGTCATCAGCCAGGTGGTGAGGCCATATCCTTTGTCACCAAGCATCCAGCATTGGCCTTGTGGCTGATTGTTAAACAAGTCAGATACAGTGCACTCATGCAGGATGTGAGCATCATGGATGCTGCCCAAAAATTGAGCATTCACTGCCATTATAATTTGCTGGTGGTCGACAACCAGTTGGGCATTCAGGGTGTGGAATCCCTTGCAGTTCCTGAAAACCTCTGCATCCTGAAAAGGTGCCCGCATCGCGATGTGCTTACAGTCTATTGCTCCCTGCACCGTGGGGAAGTTTACAATTCTGGAGAATCCTAGAGCCCTCTCACTCTGTGCCCCCCTGGTCATAGGGAAGCTGATCAAGTCCCTCCTGCTTGCATACAGGGCTTCAGTGACATGTCTAATGCAGCGATGTGTGGCATGCTGAGAAAGTCTGCAAATGTCTCCATCTGTGGCCTGAAAAGAACCCGAGGTGCAGAACGACAGTGCTGCGGTGACTTTGACCTCGACGAACAATGCAGTACTGATGGTGCTGGCAGGCTGCAGATCTGCCCTTATCAGCTGGCATATCTCAGTGATCATCATCATCATAGGCAATCCCTTGAAGCAAGGATGACTTGCTTCCATGCCAAAAAGGGATGAGTTCACAGGTGTTTCAATGAAGGATCTAATATTCCAGATCCCGAACTATTGTGTTCCTAACACAGATGAGACTGCACACAGGGAGGTTAAAGTAACAGTGACCTCAGTCTTTAATAAGATACTCCAGAGTGAGTAACAGGTCTTAGAGGCCGGCTTATATACAGTGCTCCCAAGGGATGCTGGGAACCTGTGGGACTTCAGGGGATGCGCTCCCTGGTGGTGGAACATGCGAGTGCATGCTTTACAGATACACAACCTCACTCCCCACCGCAAATTCAAAGTGAAAACTATTTACAAGGTGAGGCGGTCGGGAGCCTTTCTTTCCCTGATGGACCACCTCGCCACAAATGTCTGTTCTGGTGTGTTGGCTGTGCCCTCGCTGGGCTGGCATGTTGTTGGCCCTGCAACGCTACTGGGTGAGCCTGGCCTTGCTGGGCTGTTGGATGTGATGGGTTCGATTTCCTGGTCTGGTGTGGTGTCGTCTATCCTTTGGGTGTGTGTTGTGGGCTCGAAAAAGGTGGTGTCTGCTGTGGGTTGTTCAAGGCAGTCTGTGAACCGCAGCCTCGTTTGGTCCAGGTGCTTTCTGCAAATTTGTCCATTGTCTAGTTTGACTACAAACACCCTACTCCCTTCTTTAGCTATTACCGTGCCGGGTATCCACTTGGGACCATGTCCATAGTTTAGCACATACACAGGGTCATTCAGATCAATTTCCCGTGACACAGTGGCGCGACCATCGTTTACATTTTGTTGCTGCCGTCTGCTCTCTATCTGATCATGCAGGTTTTGGGGTGAACCAGCGAGAGTCTGGTTTTAAGTGTCCTTTTCATGAGTAGCTCAGCCGGGGACACCCCGGAGAGCAAGTGGGGTCTAATGCGGTACCTGAGCAGTACTTGGGACAGGTGGGTTTGGAGTGAGCCTTCTATGACTCATTTGAGGCTCTCTTTGATTGTTTGCACTGCCCGCTCTGCCTGCCCATTGGAGGCTGGTTTAAACGGGGCCGAGGTGACATGTCTGATCCCATTGCGGGTCATGAATTCTTTAAATTCGGCACTGGTGAAACATGGCCTGTTGTCACTGAACAGTATGTCAGGCAGGCCATGGGTGGCAAACATAGCCCTCAGGCTTTCAATGGTGGCGGTGGTGCTTCCCGACATTATTTCACATTCAATCCTTTTTGAAAAAACATCCACCACTACCAGGAACATTTTACCGAGAAACAGGCCCGCATAGTCGACATGGATCCTCGACCATGGTCTGGAGGGCCAGGACCACAAACTTAGTGGTGCCTCTCTTAGCGCGTTGATCAACTGAGCACACATGCTGCATTGCCGTACACAGAACTCTTAAGTCAGAGTCGATACCGGGCCACCACACGTGGGATCTGGCTAACGCTTTCATCATTACTATACCCAGGTATGTGCTGTGGAGAACCGAAATGAACGTCTCCCTGCCCTTTTTGGGTAGCACTACGCAGTTATCCCACAACAGGCAGTCTGCCTGAATGGACAGCTCATCCTTTCGCCACTGGAACGGCTTGATTAACTCTTGCATTTCAACGAGGATGCTGGCCCAGCTCCCATGCAGTACACAGTTTTTTACTCGGGACAGCAGAGGTTCTCGGCTGGTCCAAGTCCTAATCTGGCGGGCCGTGACAGGTGATTTATCATTTTCAAACGCTTCCATGACCATCAACAAGTCTGCGGGCTGCGCCACCATCAACAAGTTTGCAGACTGCGCCATTTCCACCCCCGTGGTGGGCAATGGTAGCCGACTGAGAGCATCCGCACAGTTCTCGGTGTCTGGCCTGTGGCGGATGGTATAGTTATAAGCTGATAGCGCGAGTGCCCACCTTTGTATGCAGGCTGAGGCATTAGTATTGTTTTCAGCGAACAGGGATGTGAGGGGCTTGTGATCGGTTTCCAGCTCAAATTTGAGGCCAAACAGGTACTGATGCATTTTCTTTACCCCGAACACACACGCTAATGCCTCTTTCTCAATCATGCTATAGGCCCTCTTGGCCTTAGACAAGCTCCTGGAGGCATAGGCAACAAGTTGCAACTTCCCCGCAACGTTAGCTTGTTGTAATACACACCCGACTCCGTACGACGACGCATCGCATGCTAGCACAAGTTTTTTTACACGGATTATACAATACAAGCAGTTTGTTGGAGCATAAAATGTTTCTGGCTTTCTCAAAAGCAATTACTTGGTTTCTTCCCCATACCCAGTTCTCACCTTTACGCAATAACACATATAGGGGCTCTAAGAGGGTGCTTAACCCCGGTAGGAAGTTACCAAAATAGTTGAGGAGTCCCAGGAACGACCGCAGCTCCGTGATGTTCTGTGGCCTGGGCGCGTTCCTGATAGCCTCCGTCTTGGCATCTGTGGGCCGAATGCCGTCCGCCGCAATCTTTCTCCCCAAAAACTCCACTTCTGTTGCCATGAAGACGCATTTCGACCTCTTCAGCCGCAGCCCTACATGATCCAGTCGCTGGAGGACCTCATCCAGGTTTTGTAGGTGCTCGACGGTGTCCCGACCCATGACCAATATGTCGTCCTGAAAAACCATCTTGCATGGTACCGACTTGAGTAGGTTCTCCATGTTTCTCTGGAAGATCGCTGCAGCCGACCGAATTCCAAACGGGCATCTGTTGTAGATGAACAGTCCCTTGTGCGTGTTGATGCAGGTGAGGCCCTTCGAAAACTCCTCCAGCTCATGCATCATGTAGGCCGAAGTCAGGTTGAGCTTGGTGAACGTCTTGCCTCCTGCCAGCGTCGCAAATAGGTTGTCTGCCTTAGGTAGCGGGTATTGGTCCTGTCGCGAGAAACGATTAATAGTTACTTTATAATCGCTGCAAATCCTGACCGTGCCATCACTTTTAAGTACTGGACAATCGGGCTGGCCCACTCGCTGAATTCCACTGGGGAGATGATGCCCTCGCGTTGCAGCCTGTCCAGCTCGATTTCCACTCTCTCCCTCATCATGTGAGGTACCACTCGCGCCTTGTGGTGAATGGGACCAAGTGGATCCGCACCTTTGCCCCGGAAAAGTTTCCAATGCCTGGCTCAAAAAGGGAAGGAAATTTGTTAAGAATCAGGGTACATGAGGCCTCATCGACATGTGATAGTGCTCTGATGTCATCCCAGTTCCAGCGTATTTTGCCCAGCCAGCTCCTTCCAAGCAGTGTGTGGCTATCGCCCGGGACAATCCAGAGTGGCAGTTCGTGCACCATGCCCTCGTAGGTGACCTTGACCATGATGCTGCCCAGGACAGTGATGAGCTCTTTGGTGTACATTCTCAGTTTCGTGTGGATGGGGCTCAGGGCTGGTCTGAGTGCCTTGTTGCACCACCGTCTCTCAAACATCTTTTTACACATGATGGATTGGCTAGCGCCAGTGTCCAGTTCCATGGCTACGGGTAAGCCATTCAATTTTACGTTTAGCATTATAGGTGAACATTTCGTCGAAAGTGCATGCACCCCGTGTACTTCAGCATCTACCTCCTCTCTCTCGAAATTGCTTGGTTCACCATGGACCGATCTTCCTCTGCCACGTGGTGGTTAGCAGGTTTTGCAGAGCTTGCAAGCGCCCCATTGTTCCACAGCTCTTGCAAACATATCCTTTGAAGCAGCATGAATAGGCTGAATGGAAGCCTCCATAACGCCAACAAGGTGTGAATTACCTTGCATTCATCCTTTGTTGCGGAATCTGAGTCATCTGGGTCACCTGAGGCCTGCTGGCAGTTGCAGACATGTAGTTTCTGCCCTGTACATTTCTGCTCGCAAACACAGCTCCAGTTAATTTACGAACTTTGCTAGCACTTGTGTGCTGAGAGATTTGTTTGGTGTTATCACTGGTGGACATAAATGCCTGTGCTGTCGCAATGTCCTCACCCTCCAAGAACTTCTCCAAGATGCCCACAGTTTGCTGCATTTTTGCGTTGGATTCGTGTACTAGTCGCCAGTTACTGTGTTCCTAACATGGATGAGACTGCACACAGGGAGGTTAAAGTAACAGTGACCTCAGTCTTTATTAAGACACTTCAGAGTGAGTAACAGGCCTTAGTGGCTGGTTTATATTCAGTGCTCCCAAGGGATGCTGGGATCCCTTGGGACTTCAGGGGATGCGCTCCCTGGTGGCGGAACATGGGAGTGCATGCTTTACAGATACACAACACGAACTACATTGTGAACTACACCAGCCACCACATGGGCTTGACAGAGCTAGGTCTTGGTCCAGTGGCAAGGATTACCCAAGACTAACTGGAGACCGGCTCTGCTGCATAGACAATGCGTGCACATATATTGCAGTGTGGGCTGACCCGTGCTGCCCCTGGACCCTCGCCTCTTCTGTGCCCCAGATTTACGCCTCTCTTGGGTCCCGCTCACTTCCCTCTATGGACTCTTGCCACTCCTTTGCCCCTCCTGCTGTGCCTGCCCGCACTGCAATCAGCGATCTGGCTTCATAGCCTCTTTGTGGAAGCGCAGTCTCCGAAGGCAGGTGGTGTTGGGCAAGTCGAGGTAAGAATGCTTCTACTTGTACTTGCGGGGGGTGTAACGTCTGGTCCTCCTCATCAGTCTCTCACGTCTTACATTGGGCACATAATGCAGTGGAATGTACCTTCGGCGATCTCGAGTCTGCTGCATGTAATTGGTCACCAAGAGAAGGTGAGAAAGGACAGGCCCCATTGCAGAAGCTCTCTGTTTTCCACCGATTGGTCACAAACAAGGATGTCCTGACGAAGACACCTATTCAATTCCAATCGGTCACAGTATGGTCAAGATGTTTGTAGAGATGTTCACATCAATTCCAATGACCTGCAGAGTACATCCGAACTCCCCCGAGGTTGAAGCACAGCAGCCTTTTAAAGGACGCAACATGTGATCTTGAACATGGTGTCCATAACGCTGTGATTAGTTCTGGTTAGTTCCACTTTTTCTGGGCGTTTTTTTGGGTGAGCGATATTGTGGGCGATATGTGTGTGAGGTGGTGAAATTGACGCTGGGCGATCTCACGCCCATTAGTTTCGGTAAATATGCTCTTTTTTGTCGTAAAGAGCATATTTACCGAAACTAATGGCCGTGAGATCACCTAGCGTCAATTTCACCACCTCGCACACATAACGCCCACAATATTGCTCGCCCAAAAAAACGCCCAGAAAAAGTGGAACTAACCAGAATTTGGTATTATTGAATCTCGGCGGTAAATCAGTGTGGAAATTAAAGCTGGGAAATATTATGGGCGTTGATTTCGCCCATTCTGCTGATTCCGCCCAAAAAATGTGGACGGGCGGTAATATTTTTTCCCGGCGTTAAGCACATGGGGAAAGTAACGCTTGGCGATAAGTTTCCTAAAAATGCCCGTCAGTTTTCATTTTGTGCCAAAATGAGCGATATATGGGCGTTATACATAATTTCAGCGGTAAAATGGCCGTTAAGTGGGCATTCAGCATGCAAAAAAAGTGGAGGTTCTAGCCCTAGGTACCACGAGGACCACTCAGCTCCAGACCGCATTACAGCCTTGGTCCAATCGTGGACAAAAGTCCAGAGGTGAGGCAAGAGTGACTGCCCTTGACATCAAGGCAGCATTTGACCGAGTGTGACATCAAGGCGCCCTCGTAAAATTGAAGTCACTGGGAATCAGGGGAAAAACTCCACTAGCTGGAGTCATACCTAGCACAAAGGAAGATGGTTGTGGTTGTTGGAAGCCAATCATCTCAGCCCCAGGACATCACTGCAGCAGTTCCTCAGGGCAGTGTCCTAGGCCCAACCATCTTCAGCTGCTTCATCAATGACCTTCCCTCCATCATAAGGTCAGAAGTGGAGATATTTGCTGATAATTGCACAGTGTTCAGTTCCATTCACAACTCCTCAGATAATAAAGCAGTCCATGCCAGCATGCAACAAGACCCGAACAACGTTCAGGCTTGGGCTGATACGTGGCAAGTAATATTCGCACCACACAAGTGCCAGGCAATGACCATCTCCAACAAGAGAGAGTCTAACCACTTCCCATAACATTCAACGGCATTACCATCATCGAATCCCCACCATTAACATCCTGGGGGTCACCATTGACCAGAAACTTAACTGGACCAGCCACATAAATACTGTGACCACAAGAGCAGGTCAGAGGCTGGGTATTCTGTGGCTTGTGTCTCACCTCCTGACTCCCCAAAGCCTTTTCACCGTCTACAAGGCACAATTCAGGAGTGTGATGGAATACTCTCCACTTGCCTGGATGAGTGCAGCTCCAACAACAATCAAGAAGCTCGATCCCTTCCAGAACAAAGCAGCCCACTTGATTGGCATCCCATGCACCACCTTCGACATTCACTCCCTCCACCACCAATGCACCGTGGCTGCAGTGTGTACCATGTATAAGATGCAGTGCAGCAATTCACCATAGCTTCTTTGGCAGCATCTCCCAAACCCGTGATCTCTACCACCTAGAAGGACAAGGGCAGCAGTCACATGGGAACACCATCACCTGCAAGTTCCCCTCCAAGTCACACACCATCCTGACTTGGAAATATATTGCTGTTCCTTCATCGTCGCTGGGTCAAAATCCTGGAACTCCCTCCCCAACAGCACTGTGGGCATACCTTCACCACATGGACTGCAGCAGTTGAAGAAGTAGGGTCACTACCAAGAGCAATTAAGGCTGGGCAATAAATACCGGCCTTGCCAGCGACACCCACATCCCAAATTTTTTAAAGGTCAGGTTGCGTACCCATTTCATATAGCACAGAGCCCTTCTTTAAAATGCAGCATTCCTGTGATGCTACAGCTTTAAGAAAAAATGATACTTACCCAGTGCTAAATGGTTTCAATGTTATGTTAGTTTGTTTAGAAAAATAAACTTTGGTTCTACAATTTTCTTCGCACACAATGATTCACTGAATAGTTCTTGCATGGTGACGTATTATTTTGTATCAAGTGGCACCATCCAATAACAGAGTTAATTCGCAGACTACGATGAAGTGACAATCTAATGTATTGATATAAATGCAGATGCAGGTCCTAGTATTTGTCAGTGACTGAGTCACAGTCCGTTTGTCTGTTTTCATTCGGCATTTTCTAATATTCAAAAGGAAGTCTACATGCAGTAAGTGACTGTTTAGAAAGGTCAATCCAATTTCCTCAGATTGAAGAGATAATAGTGCAGTTATTTCACCATTCCTTCGGAGAGCTAGCATTGCAAACAACATCTAGGTTAGTTTTATTACTAGCCTCTTTCATTTGTCTTTATCTTATGGCATCATCTCCCACCTCTTCAAAATAATCGGAATGTTCACATCCTGATTATCATTATAAAACTAACCATTTTAGATAAGCACTCTTACAGTTCATATATTGCCAGATTTCTTTGGAAATCCAATCAAATATTGTTGAATTTGTTCTCTTATTTTTAAACATAATGATAATAATAATGGGTTCTCATCTGTGATAAAATTGATCCTTATGAATTAAGTCTCTTTTCCCCACAGATCTAGAGTAATTTCAACGTACTGGATTATTGCTGTTTGAAAAGGAAACATAACTTTGCTTTATGTTGGAGAATGAAAAAGTTAATTAACTCTTCCATCGCTTCTAACACTGCATTTACATGAAACTAATAAACCACCTTGAAATCACGTTGATTCAAAAGAAATGTGTTGTGTGTCATGTGTTTAATCCAAGAAGATAATTCATTCATTTCTCCTGCTGTATTTTTAAAGTCAATTTAACGGCTCCATTTGCTGCTATAATCCTTTTGTGCAATTGGCTTTCTGAAGGCACTAACGATATTAATTTTATGTAGTGATAGAGCTTGAGCATCGAGACACTCTTTCAATCACCTGACCAATAGTTGAAGACTAGACAGCACAAGGTCCCCAAATCTCTTCTTCCATTTTACGACAACAGATTGCCTCTGAATGGAAGAGTTTGAGAATGAGTCCAAAGGTGGATGAGAAGGACTATAATTTTAATGGGCAATATGCTGCAAATAAGCTCACCTTGACTCTGGTTTTGGATTCCATTGTAATGGAGTACAAGAATAACCTAAGAATGCATGCAAGGATGCATTTAGCCTCAGTTCTTTTCTGTGAAAAGTGACATGTCTTTTAGACACTCCTACTTCTGAGAAATCCTGTTTGGTATCTTCTTATTGAGAGCTCAGGTAAACTGGGCATAGGAAGTATCCCTAACCTAGCAGTCTTCAAATTGGCATCTTTCATGTCTTTTATCTTCTTTACTAAGAACAAATCTCAAAAGTATCCTTGCCACCCGATTTGTTTACACATTTCAACACTTATTGACCCTGAAATTCTTTGGGGATTTTACTGGTCTCCCGCTGTAACCCTGGAAGTACGCCAGTGGAACCTGCAGGGTAATGGTGGAAGTGGCTGAAAATGCTGGAGTTATATCAGGAGATCAGTAGAAACAGTGTGGCATTTTAGGCCCATTGGGGTGAAATTAGTTTACGGAAAATGCCGCAATCTGTGAATCGGCAGCCTATTTTACACCGCTCTCAATTTTCTTTTCCATTGAAGTCAACAACAACAGCAACAAATAGAGCCTTTAATGTAGTAAAACATCGCAAGGCGCTTCACAGCAGTGTTATAACGCAAAACAAATACATTTGACACCGAGCCACATAAGAAGAAATTACAACTGATGAACAAAAGCTTGGTCAAAGAGATAGATTTTAAGGAGCGTCTAAAACGAGGAAGGAGAGGTGGCGAGGTGGAGAGGTTTAGGGAGGAAGTTCCAAAGGTTCCAAAGGTTAGGGCTCAGGCAGCTGAAGGCACGGCCACCATTGGTTGAGCAGTTATAATCAGGGATGCTCGAGAGGGCAGAATTTGAGGAGCGCAGACATCTCAGGGAGTTGTGAGGCTGAAGGAGATTACAGAGATAAAGAGGGGTGAGGGCATGGAGGGATTTGTAAACAAGGATGAGAATTTTGAAATTGAGGCGTTGTTTAACCGGGAGCCAATGTAGGTCTGCGAGCACAGGAGTGATGGGTAAGCGGGACTTGGTGCGAGTTAGGACACAGGCTTCTGAGTTTTGGATGACCTCAAGTTTACGTAGGGTAGAATGTGGGAGGCCTGCTAGAAGTGCATTGGAGTAGTCAAGTCTAGAGGTAACAAAAGCATGGATGAAGGTTTCAGCAGCAGATGAGCTGAGGCAGTGGTTGAGACAGACAATGTTACGGAGATGGAAATAGACAGTTTTAGTTATGCCGTGGATATGTGGCTGGAAGCTCATTTCAGCGTCAAATATGACACCCAGGTTGCGAACAGTTTGGTTCAGCCTCAGACAGATGCTAGGGAGAGGGATGGAGTCGGTGGCTAGGGAACGCATTTTGTGGCGGGGACCAAAGACAAAGGGGTGGAAATTCGGTCACGCCTCATTTGGGGCGGTAACTCAGGTAATTTTATCGCCTGGAAAGAGTTTGCACCCTCCGCCCCGAAATTCGTCAGAATTGGGCGATGAGATGAAAGGGGTGCTAAATCAGCAGTTGCCCACCAGAGCTGGGGGGCCATAATGAAAGTTTGGTTGGTAAGTTTGGCGGACCCATTGCGCATGCATGGAATGCCAAGTCAGACCACGGGAACAGCCGAGTCTTAAAGGCGTGGCAACTGAAGCTGAGGCTCGTGGTCCCAGTGGCCTGCAGCAACGCGCAGCGCGAGGACAAGCTCAGGGGTCAGCTCTCCAGAGGGTAAGTCGGCCCATGAGTCGAGCTCACACACATGCAGATGAGGACCTGGATGTGGAGGCTATGTCCAGGGAGTCAATGCAGATGCCCCACGAGCTCATCGGTGCATTGGCGAGGATCTTGCCGAGCGTCGATGCCCTTGCGTTGAGTGTGGTGGAGGCCGCCTCAACCTTGGCATTTCCGGATCGGGGCCCGTCGAGCCCAAGCTTGGTCGATTCCAAAGAATGCTCGATACCACAAGTGACCGTGGGATCCAAGACATGATGGCGCGGGCCATGGCTGACGTGGCAGTAGCCATTGAGCGGCAGGCCAAGACCATGCAACACCTGCATTGCTGCTATGTCATCAGTGCATGCTGGCAGCAATGCGCTGTCTGCTCTGATGCAGGGTCAAATTGATGTCACACAAGCACTGTCTGTTGTCATCATTTCAGGGGCCCCATCAGTCCAACGGGGAGGTAATGGTGCCGACATAAGCCAGCAATCTGTGCTGCACCAGATTGCTCTGGATGCTGAGGCTCTGCCCCGGGTGAGTGGCAGGCCGTCAGACCAGATGGAACGTGATATCCTATCTCAGGAGGACATCATTTGGTCTCCTCACACTGCCATTCCGCCTTTGCATCTGCCGCGGTCTGCACCCCAGCCATCCCACACTGCTGCCGCCCATTCTCAGGCGGGGCTGTCAGCAGCCGGGCCTTCCAGGCCCAGATTTAGGGAGTGGTATCCCTTTCTGTTTCTGAAAAACTCTGCATTCTGGAATGGTGTTCGCAAGGCCATGTGCGTGCAGTCAATTGCTCCTCACAGCCTCGGGAAGCCCGCTACCCTGGCAGACCCACATGCGTGCTCTTCCTATTTCTCCCTGGTCATTGGGAAGGTAATGAAGTCCATTCGATGGCTGTTCAGAGCCTGTGCAATGTTGTGGATGCAGCGATGTGCTGCGAAATGTGAGATGCAGCATATGTCCCCTGATGCATCTTGGAAGGAGCCAGAGGCATAGAAAGTGAGTGCCATCGTGACCTTCACTGCGATGGGCAGCCCAATCCTGGTGCCGATGTGAGGCTGCAGGTCTTGCTGCAGGAGATGACATAGCTCTGTAACAACCTCCTTTCGGAAGCGCAGCCTTCTGACACATTGCTCCTCGGACAGGTCCAGATATGAGCGTTGCCGCCGGTAAAGCCGTGGGGAGTAAGGCCTCCTATCCCGATGTCTAGGGGCTCTCCTCCTTCGGTCGCCGGCATGCCCAACAGCTCTTCTCTCTTCACGATGCCTTGCTCGAGCGGGTAGAATGCGATGTTGGCGAACAAGTAATGCCCCCATTAAAGTTTCAGAAATAAGTTTCACTCACGCTCAACTGTTATGTCTGTCTGCCGCTCCAAACACAGAGGCTCACCACCGTGCTGTGTGTAAACGTTGCACTGACTGTGACCTCTGACAGAAGCGCTTCCTCATACCTTTAAGTAGCCACTAGTTAGCGACTCTGCAAACGTGTACCGACTGTTTTTCCAGACGTTATTCTTGGCAGCCATTAAATGAGGTGGCTGCACCTAATTTTCCGACCGGGGATGCTAGCATGGGCATTGCACCAGGACTGATGTCATGATCGGAGTGATCGTCAGCAGCCAGGCGCCACTGGTTTGCGCCCCTGATGAGTCCCTAATGAATTTTCAGTCAGGGCGCTACAAGCTGCACTCCCGGTCGGTAACCTCTTACGCTCCCACTAATGCCCCCTCTAGTCGCTAAATGAGGCGTCAGGCAACCGAAAATCCAGTCCAATGGCTTCGGTCTTCCCAATATTTAATTGGAGAACATTTCTGCTCATCCAGTACTGGATTTCGGACAAGCAGTCTGACAATTTAGAGACCGTGGAGGATCGAGAGAAGTGGTAGTGAGGTAGAGCTCAGTGTCATCAGCGTACATGTGGAAACTGACGCCGTGTGTTCGGATGATGTCGCCAAGGGGCAACATGTAGATGCGAAATAGGAGAAATAGAAGTAAATGTAAAATGGGCTGCCGATTTGCTATAGTCCCATTTTGAGCTACTGGCATAGACTTATTTTGCTCCCATTGCCTTTTCATAAAACAGCTGCACGGGAATGAAACATATCTTTTAGCAGCAAATTATTTCCTGAGAGTTGGAACTAATCCAGTTATGAAGAAGGATAAGTAAGCAGCCTAATGCACTGGACAACCTATTGACAGCTAAAAGAGATATTGATAACATAAGATAAGATAACATAAGAATTAGGAACAGGAGTAGGCCATCTAGCCCCTTGAGCCTGCTCCGCCATTCAACAAGATCATGGCTGATCTGTCCGTGGAATCAGCTCCACTTACCCGCCCGCTCCCCGTAACCCTTAATTCCCTTATTGGTTAAAAATCTATCTATCCGTGACTTGAATACATTAAATGAGCTAGCCTCAACTGCTTCCTTGGGCAGAGAATTCCACAGATTCACAACCCTCTGGGAGAAGAAATTCCTTCTCAATCGGTTTTAAATTGGCTCCCCCGTATTTTGAGGCTGTGCCCCCTAGTTCTAGTCTCCCCGACCAGTGGAAACAACCTCTCTGCCTCTATCTTGCCTATCCCTTTCAATATTTTAAATGTTTCTATAAGATCACCCCTCATCCTTCTGAACTCCAACGAGTAAAGACCCAGTCTACTCAATCTATCATCATAAGGTAACCCCCTCATCTCTGGAATCAGCCTAGTGAATCGTCTCTGTACCCCCTCCAAAGCTAGTATATCCTTCCTTAAGTAAGGTGACCAAAATTGCATGCAGTACTCCAGGTGCGGCCTCACCAATACCCTATACAGTTGCAGCAGGACCTCCCTGCTTTTGTACTCCATCCCTCTCGCAATGAAGGCCAACATGCCATTCGCCTTCCTGATTACCTGCTGCACCTGCAAACTAACTTTTTGGGATTCATGCACTAGGACCCCCGGGTCCCTCTGCACCGCAGCATGTTGTAATTTCTCCCCATTCAAATAATATTCCATTTTACTGTTTTTTTTTCCAAGGTGGATGACCTCACACTTTCCGACATTGTATTCCATCTGCCAAATCTTAGCCCATTCGCTTAACCTGTCTAAATCTCTTTGCAGCCTCTCTGTGTCCTCTACACAACCCGCTTTCCCACTAATCTTTGTGTCATCTGCAAATTTTGTTACACTACACTCTGTCCCCTCTTCCAGGTCATCTATGTATATTGTAAACAGTTGTGGTCCCAGCACCGATCCCTGTGGCACACCACTAACCACCGATTTCCAACCCGAAAAGGACCCATTTATCCCGACTCTCTGCTTTCTGTTAGCCAGCCAATTCTCTATCCATGCTAATATATTTCCTCTGACTCCGCGTACCTTTATCTTCTGCAGTAACCTTTTGTGTGGCACCTTATCGAATGCCTTTTGGAAATCTAAATACACCACATCCATCGGTACACCTCTATCCACCATGCTCGTTATATCCTCAAAGATTTCCAGTAAATTAGTTAAACATGATTTCCCCTTCATGAATCCATGTTGCGTCTGCTTGATTGCACTATTCCTGTCGAGATGTCCCGCTATTTCTTCCTTAATGATAGCTTCAAGCATTTTCCCCACTACAGATGTTAAACTAACCGGCCTATAGTTACCTGCCTTTTGTCTGTCCCCTTTTTTAAACAGAGGCATTACATTAGCTGCTTTCCAATCCGCTGGTACCTCCCCAGAGTCCAAAGAATTTTGGTAGATTATAACTAATGCATCTGCTATAACTTCCGCCATCTCTTTTACTACCCTGGGATTCATTTCATCAGGACCAGGGGACTTGTCTACCTTGAGTCCCATTAGCCTGTCCAGCACTACCCCCTAGTGATAGTGCTTGTCTCAAGGTCCTCCCTTCCCACATTCCTGTGACCAGCAATTTTTGGCATGGTTTTTGTGTCTTCCACTGTGAAGATCGAAGCAAAATAATTGCTTAAGGTCTCAGCCATTTCCACATTTCCCATTATTAAATCCCCTTTCTCATCTTCTTAGGGACCAACATTTACTTTAGTCACTCTTTTCCCTTTTATATATCTGTAAAAGCTTTTACCATCTGTTTTTATGTTTTGCGCAAGTTTACTTTCGTAATCTATCTTTCCTTTCTTTATTGCTTTCTTGGTCATTCTTTGCTGTTGTTTAAAATTTTCCCAATCTTCTAGTTTCCCACTAACCTTGGCCACCTTATACGCATTGGTTTTTAATTTGATACTCTCCTTTATTTCCTTGGTTATCCACGGCTTTTATCCCTTCTCTTACCGCCCTTCTTTTTCACTGGAATATATTTTTGTTGGCACTATGAAAGAGCTCCTTAAAAGTCCTCCACTGTTCCTCAATTGTGCCACCGTTTAGTCTGTGTTTCCAGTCTACTTTAGCCAACTCTGCCCTCATCCCACTGTAGTCCCCTTTGTTTAAGCATAGTACGCTCATTTGAGACATTACTTCCTCACCCTCAATCTGTATTACAAATTCAACCATACTGTGATCACTCATTCCGAGAGGATCTTTTACTAGGAGATTGTTTATTATTCTTGTCTCATTACACAGGACCAGATCTAAGATAGTTTGCTCCCTTGTAGGTTCTGTAACATACTGTTCTAAGAAACAATCCCGTATGCATTCTATGAATTCCTCCTCCAGGCTACCCTGTGCGATTTGATTTGACCAATGGCCAATGACCAATGCCAATATCATACAGGAAATATTGTCTTAACTTTGACATGCAGCCACTGCAGTTCTCTCCACAAATGTGCAACTACAGATGCTTCTCAATGTGCAACAAATTTCAAAATTCCCATTCATTCTACTTGATGTAAGCCAATTCCAACTGTTCCAGGCACAATGGAACTAATTTGATATCCATTTTTCCTGACAAACAGGTACAGATGGGCATAATAAACTGTAAAAATGAACAGAAATCATGTCAACAGATCTCTGCCCAATTGTGGTCGCTCTGATTTCTGATACAGCTTAGAGAAGGTGGTAGAAGGTCCCACCTGAAACAAGGCAATTGTTTTCTAACACTATTGAAGGAATATGGGAGTGATCTTATAACATATCCAATGTCATTTTCCAGCCACTACGCACCCATTTTTTCTTAGACATTCTGTAACCATTTACACCTCAGGGGATCTCCTCTGGACCCATCTTTTGTTTCCATGTTTGTCCCATTATCACATGCGTTTGCCTCGTCCCTTTTGTCATTTAATCACTCCTGCCCTCCATTCTAATATAGACATTTCCCTGTTGTTCAGTAGGTCAAGCTGCTATGGAGAGCACAGAAAAGTTCTAATCAGGCAGCCTAGGTCTTGTAGCACCCATCAGAGCACCAATGGAAGACACAAAAACTGCCTAATGTTTCCGTTATGGTGCCTCGGCTTGATGTGTTTTTATAGCTACCACACACTCCATGGTAGACTGGAGGGTTGCAAGTCTAGCTTCCAATATACAGTTCACATTGCTGGTGGACCCCTGCTTCTGAAGTCGTCTGTTTGGCATGGCGTCCAAAGCCTTCATTAGATGTTCTACAGTGATGGGACTGTGCAGGATTTGAAGCTCATGGCTTTGAAATTTTGTGATTTCAGCAGGAGACCAATAGCAGCAACTCCCCCCACCCTCCCCCCTGGCCCTCCCCCTCCCCACCAAAAAAATATCAAGATAAATTACAATGAATATCCTTCCTTTAAAATCAGGGCTCATGAGATTCCAATCCCTAGGCTCGCAACTTCACTCTCCAACAGCAATGTTCTCCTCCTCATGTGTCATCAATTGTTTCTGTTCATTCTTGCTCTGTTTGCCACCCAGTGGACTTTCCTTTTGGCTCTCTAACTTCCCAGGAATAGTACAATAGGATGAGAAGGAAAGAAAGAAATAGAGAAAGAAAGAGAGACAGAAGTAATGAATTTGCAAGAAAGAAGAGAAGCAGAAGCTTGTCCCACATTCACTGGTGCCCCCCCCCACCCCCCCACATCCTCAGCTGCAGCACCCTCCATTTCTTCTGTCCCCAGGATTTGTAGCATTTCTTCCTCATAGGGAGTAAAAAGGTGGATATATGGAGAGTGGGGTCACATCTCTCTCTTGGGTTTATGGGAAGTCTGAAGAAAAATGCAAAGCTAAGAATTACCATTTTTTACCATGACAAGCAGTGAACAAAGTGTTAGCATGCAACCCGTAATCGGTATGAGGAAAGGTATATTTAACAGGCAATTACATTCCATGTAAGGCTATTTGTGGGGTAAATGTATGTGCAGTTGTGATTGAAGGAACACTTCTGATTGAAGGTGAGCTCCATTTCTAGTGTCTGTAGCATGCCTAAAGAATGATAATGAGGTTGAACCTGGAAAGTACGATCACGGCAGTGTACATTGTGTTGGGTATTGATGATAAGCGATTAAAGCATAGTGTGAGGGGTAGTTCATTGTAAGTGGCAGACCATTTATAGTGCAAGGTATTCTGGGAAAGTATGGTGGTTTCTCGTATTTTGTCTGACCTGGTATGGTCATTAAACTATGACCTGGCCATCCATATTTTTATTTAATTGATCGATGGGACATGGGCTTCACTGACAAGGCCAGCATTTATTGCCCATCCCTAATTGCCCTTGAGAAGGTGATGGTGAGCCACCTTTTTGAACTGCTGCAGTCTGTGAGGTGAAGGTACTCCCACAGTGCTGTTAGGGAGGGAGCTCCAGCATTTTGATCCAGCGATGATGAAGGAACAGCGATATACTTCCAAGTCAGGATGGTGTGCAATTTGGAGGGAAACTTGCAGGTGATGGTGTTCCCATGTGACTGCTGCCTTTGTCCTTCTAGGTGGTAGAGGCTGCGGGTTTAGGAGGTGCTGCCGAAGAAGCCTTGGCGAGTTGCTGCAGTGTATCTTATAGATGATACACACTGCAGCCACGGTACGCCGGTGGTGGAGGGAATGAATGTTTAAGGTCGTGGATGTAGTGCCAATGAAGTGGGCTGCTTTGTCCTGGACGGTGTAGAGCTTGTTGGAGCTGCACTCATCCAGGCAAGTGGAACATATTCAATCACATTCCTGATTTATGCCTTGTAGATGGTGGAAAGGCTTTGGGAAGCCAGGAGGTGAGACACTCGCCACAGAGTACCCAGCCTCTGACCTGCTCTTGTTGCCACAGTATTTATGTGGCTGGTTAATGGTGCCCCCCCAGGATGTTGATGGTAGGGGATTCGGCGATGGTAATGCAGTTGAATATCAAGGGGCGGTGGTTAGGCTCTCACATGTTGGAGATGGTCATTGCCTGGCCCTTTGTGGCGTGAATGTTGCCACTTATCAGCTCAAGCCTGAATATTGTCCAGGTCTTGTTGCATGTGGGCATGGACTGCTTCTTTATCTGAGGAGTTGCGAATGGCATTGGACACTGTGCAGTCATCAGCGAACATCCCCACTTCTGATCTTATGATGGAGGGAAGGTCATTGATGAAGCAGCTGAATATAGTTGGGCCTAGGACACTGCCCTGAGGAACTCCTGCAGCAATATCCTGAGACTGTGATGATTGGCCTCCAACAACCACAACCATCTTCCTTTGTGCTAGGTATGACTCCAGCCAGCGGAGAGTTTTCCCCTGATTTCCATTAACTTCAGTTTTACTCAAGCTCCATGATGCCACACTCGGACAAATGCTGCCTTGATGTAAAGGGCAGTCACTCTCACCTTACATCTGGAATTCAACTCTTTTGTCCATATTTAGACCAAGGCTGTAATGAGGTCTGAAGCCAAGTGGTCCCAGCCGAACCCAAACTGACATGGGTGAGCAGGTTATGGGTGAGTAAGTGCCGCTTTATAACACTGTCGATGACACCTTCCATCAACTTGCTGATTATTGAGAGTAATTGGCCGGATTGGATTTGTCCTGCTTTTTGCGGACAGGACATACCTGGGCGGTTTTCCACATTGTCAGATAGATGCCAGTGTTGTAGCTGCACTGGAACAGCTTGGCTAAAGGCACGGCTAGTTCTGGAGCACAAGTCTTCAGTACGACAGCCGGGATGTTGCCGGGCCCATAGCCTTTGCTGTATCCAGTGTGCTCAGCCATTCCTTGATATCACGTGGAGTGAATCGAATTGGTTGAAGACTGGCTTCTGTGATGGTGGTGACTTCAGGAGGAGGCCGATATGGATCATCCATTCAGCACTTGTTGCTGAAAATGTTTGCAAAGTCTTCAGCCTTATCTTTTGCACTTGTGTGCTGTGCTCCACTATCATTGAGGATGGAGATATTCATGGAGCCTTCTCTTCCCATTAGTTGTTTAATTGTCCACCACCATTCATAACTGGATGTGGCAGTACTGCAGAGCTTTGATAGGATCCGTTGATTGTGGGATCACTTGGCTCTGTCTATAGCATGTTGATTCCACTGTGTAGCATGCCTGTAGTCCTGTGTTGAAACTTCCCCAGGCTAGCATCTCATTTTTAGGTACACTTGGTACAGCTCCTGGCATGCTCGTCTGCATTCATTGAATCAGGGTTGGTAGAGTTCACTGCAATGGCCGCCTCGTCCATTGCCTCTGAGAAGTTCTCCTTTGGAGCCCTGATGCCATGTATCCAGACATGTTTACTGCTTGTACTATTACATATGATGTGCCACCAGAGGGCACTACTATGGGAAACTTGTACACCAGCTGTATGGTCACTAAGGTGTGCCACCAGAGGGCACTGCAGTGGGAGACTTGTCGATTACCTGTACAGGTGTGCCAGGCCTAGTATAAAAGGCAGGCCACCATGTGTGATCCTCACTCTGGAGTTCCATTAAATGGACTAAGGTCACTACAGTTCAAGTACAATACATTGCCTTGTGGAGTCATTATCAGAGCATCTAAAGACATAACACTTACAGCACTAAATAGCAATAAGAATCCCACCTGTCGGCTTCACTTTTCTTCTAATAGCACTTCAAATTGTTTCATCTGTGAACATGAGTGCTTTTTGCATTCCTGCACAACCTGAACTTTCTTTTCTTCAATAGAAACAATTCGAATTATGCTTACCCCTTCAAGCTGCTACAGGCCTTTAAGTAGTATGCTATTTCCCAACCCCACTAGGCGAGTTCAAAATCAGAGGCATTTCTGAACCTTCAAGCTTGCCCGAAGAATGGCAATGAGCCAGATGTTGGATATTATGGTTACTATTGGTACGAATGCATGACCTCATCTCTCTTATCTGGAAGGAGGAGAGCATGCCAGGAGATCCATCTCACTCTCAACAAGCTCTCCCCTGGAGCGGAACTAAACTATCGAACCAATAGGAACCTGTTCAACCTTCGTCGCTGTTGAGTCCTTAACTCTTAAACATAATCACACGAGGCACGTACTGCAGACACAGTCACTCTGTAACCTTCACCTTTATTACCTGGACCAAGGAGTGTTGGCCCTGCGAAGGACCTCCCCTTATATACCTGAATCTCCAGGTAAGGAGTGTCTCCTACAAATACACCCCCTGTGGTCAAGGTGTGCATTTCTAGTAAGTATGTACAGTATGTAGTGGTTACATGAGGGTTACAATTGTATAAGGGTTACAGTAGTATACTGGTTACATACATGACAGTCACCTCCAGGCTAGATCCAAGGTCGTCCCATCCTCTGTCATCGAACTACAGTAGTGGGCGACGCTTGCGTCTGCGCACATTCAGAGGCCAAACTTCAAGCCATCGTCAACATCTTCACCAAGGTGTCCAAAGGCATGGGCCTTACACTAAACATCTGTAAGACAAAGGGCCCAAGTTTCAGCCTCAGTTGCTCCTGATTTTTTGGAGCAACTGGTGTAGAACGGAGTATCTTAGAAATTCAAATTCTCGGCATTTAGTTTGCTCCAGTTCTAGTCAGTTAGAACAGTTTCACTTTGGAACAGAATTTTTTTTTCAAAAGGGCCACTTATGCCTGTTTTCAAAGTTTCGGCAGTGAAAACTTACTCCAAACTAACTTAGAATGGAGTAAGTGAAGATTTTTGTACGCTCGAAAAAACCTTGTCTACACTTTAGAAAATCAGGTGTAGGTTACAAATCAGGCGTAGGGAATGGGGGGGGGGGGGTTTAAAGGGAAGTTTACAAACATTAAACACTTCAGTTTTACAAATAAAGAGCCATCATCAATGATAAATGATAAAATCATCAATAAATCAACCAATAAATCAATCAAAAAAAATTCATAAGAAATAATTTTTTTTTAAATCAATAAATAAAACATTTTCTACTTACCGACTGCAGCACCGGGGGCCCTCCAACAGCGTGCTGGGATGCCCCCCCCCCCCCCCCACCCCACCCCACAGTGTGTCTCTGTCAGTGTCTCTATCTCTCTATCTGTCTGTCTGTGTCCCTCACTCTCTGTCTGTCTGTCAGTGTCTGTGTTTCTGACAGTGAGGGGAGGGGGAGGAGGGGGTAGAGGGAGAGGGGGGGGCAGGGGGAGGGGATGGAGGTAGGCAGAGGGGGAGGGAGGGAAGGGGGAGGGATGGGGGAGGGGGGGAGAAGGGGAAGGGGGAGAAGGGAGGGGAGAAGGGGAAGGGGGGGAGGAGGAGAAGGGGAAAGGGGACACAAGGAGAAGGGGAAGGGGGGAAGAGGAGAAGGGGGGGAAGAGGAGAAGGGGGGGAAGAGGAGAAGGGGGGGAGAGGAGAAGGGGAGGAAAGGAGAAGGGGGGGGAAGAGGGGGTGGGAAGGAGAAGGGGGAGGGAGGCTGAACAGGCCAGGCCCAGCAGCCGGGCCCAAGACTTCGGGCAGGGCCCGTCCCCAGCACCAGATTTACAGGTGGGTGGCGTTGGGTTGGGTCGGGTCGGGTCTGGGTTCGGGAGCGCGGGTCGGGTCGGGAGGAGCGCGGATCGGATCAGGTTGGGGCCGGTCCGGGCGGGGGGAGGGGTGGTCGGGAGCACGGGTCGGATCGGGGGTGGGGGGGGCGGGGGAGGAGGGAGGGAGGTTCGTGTCGGGGGCGGAGGGAGGGAGGTCAGGTTGGGTCGGGTCCGGTCCGGGGGGTTGGGGGTGGGAGTCGGGAGCGCGGGTCGGGTCCAGTCCGGTCCGGGGGTGGGGGGGAAGCGGGAGTCGAGTCGGGTCGGGTGGAAGCAGGAGCTGGGCGTGGGAGGCAGCCTTATGCACGCAGCCCCAGTGAGGCCATTCGGCCAGGGCTACGGGCTGTGTGTTTCGGGCCCCTCCCACACAGTTTTGGGCGCCTGGAGCTACTGCACATGCGCGGCCACTGTAACGCGCATGTGCAGAGGTCCCGGCACTGTTTTCAGCGCAGGGACCTGGCTCCGCCCCCCACAGCTCGTGCTGCGCCGCGCCGAGGGCCAGAGGACCAGCAGGGAGCCGGAGAATCTGGAAGTTTTTTTTAGGCGCACTTTATGGCGCAAAAAACGGGCGTCCAGGTCAGGGCTGCGCCGTTCTAGGTGCGGCCCAAACATCCTCCACCAACCTGACCCCGGTTCATAGCACTGCCCACCCCGGTCATCAAAATCTATGGCGCAGCCTTGAACAACGTGGACTATTTTCCATACTTCGGGAGCCTACTATCAGCAAGGGCAGACATCGATGACAAGGTCCAACACAGCCTCCAGTGTACCAGCGCAGCCTTCGGTCACCTGAGGAAGAGAGTGCTTGAAGACCAGGAGCTCAAATCTGGCATCAAGCTTATGGTCTACAGAGCAGTAGTGATACCCACCCTCCTATATGGCTCAGAGACGTGTACCATATAAAGTATATACCTCAAAGCGCTGGAGAAATACCACCAGCGCTGCCTCCGCAAGATCCTGCAAATCCACTGGGAGGATAGACGCACCAAAGTCAATGTTCTCAACCAGGCCAATATTCCCAGCATCGAAGCACTGACCACACTCGACCATCTCCATTGGGCAGACCACATCGTCCGCTTGCAAGCACTCCCAAAGCAAGCACTCTACTCTGAACTCCTACACGGCAAGCGAGCCCCAGGTGGGCAGAGGAAACATTTCAAGGACACCCTCAAAGCCTCCTCGATAAAGGGCAACATCCCCACCGGCACCTGGGTATCCCTGGCCCAAGACCACCCAAAGTGGAGGAAGAGCATCCGGGAGGGCGCTGAGCACCTCGAGTCTCGTCGCCGAGAGCATGCAGAAACCAAGCGCAGACAGCAGAAGGTGGGTGAGGTAAACCAGACTCCCCACCCACCCTTTCCTTCAATGACTGTTTGTCCCATCTGTGACAGAGACTGTAATTCCCGCTTGAACTGTACAGTCACCGGAGAACTCACTTTAGAGTGGAAGCAAGTCTTCCTCGATTTTGAGGGACTGCCTATGATGATGATGATTATGGTCATATTGTGTTGGGAAGGGGGAAATTGAGCTCTGGCTTGTTTCATGCTCTTGCCAAAAATCTAAAAAGCACTACCCATTAACATTATGCTGACAACTCTTCCATACTGGAGAAAAAAAAATAAAAGTAACTGAATCCAGTGCATAAAGGTCAGTTACGTAAAAAATAAGTATTGGCTTTCCAGCAGTGATCTCGCATTGCCCCCAGGATTGACAAATGACTAGCAAATCATTCATATCAATGCCAAAAGATCAAATGTGACAATATCCTGGCTAGCCTTCAAATGCCAAATTCATTAATACAATCAATACCCTTGGGTGACTTTTTCCATTTTGGCTCTGCTTATTTTAGTTATATATTTAAATTATCAGCTGTTTGTTTCATTTTCAGCCTCCCATTCTTTTTCCATATTTTTTTTAAATTTAAAGCTCTTTCAATATGTTAGCCTTGGCTCAGTGGTAGCAGTCTGGTCTCGAGTCAAAAATTTGTGGGTTCGAGTCCCACTTCGGTGACTTGAGCACTTAATTGAGGCTGGCATTTCAATGCAGTACTGAAAGAGTGTTGCACTATTGGAAGTGCTGGGCCCGAAATTCACCGTCCCCGAAGGGACGGCTACCGCGGAGTTTGGGTGCTCGATCGAAAAAATCGATCGGCCATCGTGGTCTGGTACTTTTCCCTCCCCAAGCCATATTCAGCTTGGGGAGGATTTTCCGCATGGAAATGGCGCCGTGAAGCCGCTGTAAAGGTGAGTTTCCAGCGGAAAGAGAAGCAGCGAGCAGGCCGCTGGAAAGCCACCAGGACAGCGAAATTCACCGGGGAAAAGGTAGGACTTTTTCCAGCAGTGCCCCCACGAGGTTTTCGATGCGGCGCTCGAACATGACACCAATGGGGCCCTTTGGTAGGTAAAAAGTTTTATTAATTATTAGTTTTTTTATTTCATTTTCCAGCTTCCGCAGTTTTTATCTTTTCAGATAGTTTTATTAATTGTTTTGGCTCCATTAAACCTGTTGAGTGCTGCTCAGAGGTTTACACATGCCCCTGTACTTTTGTACAACTTTCAGGTCTGACCTTTTAGTGGAGTTCTGTGGGCTGCAGAGAACTGCTTGGCAGGGTTCACCCTGAGGATGGGAGGAGTGTTGGGAGGGCGACACATGGTACACCTGGTCAGAAGCAGGGTGGTATGCAGGAGAAGGTGTTGCCGTCAGCACCTTGCAGACAGGCAGCGGGCAAGGGAGGCAGCAGCCATGATTTGTTCATTCTGCGCTTGGCCAGTGTGCCCGCCGTCTTCACCGGCCCGAATCAGGATTGCGGTTGGCTGCTTGGGGACAAGGGATATCCCCTGTCCACTTGGCTGCTCACTTCTCTGTGGAACCCCAGGACAGCGCCAGAGCGTACATACAAATGACGCACATTGTGCCACCAGGTGCATCATTGAGCAATGCATAGGCATCCTTTAGCAGAGGTTCCGGTGCCTGGACCGCTCTGGTGGCACCTTGCAGTACTCTCCTCAACAGGTCACCATAATTGTCGTGGTCTGCTGCATGCTGCACAACCTGGCTACCATGAGGGGTCAGCTGCTGGAGGTTGAGCCAGCAGTACCACCTGAGGAGGAGGAGGCGTAGGAGAAAGAGGAGGTTTCCCGTCGCCCCAGAGCTAGGAGGCGTCGACCCATCGCCACACTGGAAGGGCCCAGGTGCAGACTGGCCTGCACCCTCCTTGGGAAGGTGCATCCTCACATATATGGAGGAGCCTGACACTTCCCCTGCAATCTCCCTCCATGCATTATGTACTAGCGGTCTGCCAGGTCTCCCCACATCAGGAAACAGTTCTTCTGTCCTCCACACCGTCCATCAGTGTCTTCAGTTCCATATCAGTGAACCTGTTGGCTCTCCTTGCTCCTCTTCCACCAGCCATCCTTCCAACCTCCTTCCCCTCTCAGGGTCTTGATGCAAACCCTGGCCTTTAACCAGGCCAGGGAGCAGCTGGTTCATTAAATCCCTTACCTGCATGCTGAATTTCTCAGTGGTGATAACGCTTAAATTAAGACAGCCACACCGCTGAAAAATCCACTTTGGAAGAGTGCATTAGCGCTGGAACCCATTTGTTCACTTTTTGAGCTGAATATGGGGTGGCCCAGCCACTCAAAAATTTTGGCGCTAATGGCCACAAAAAGGTGGGGGGAGCACCAGTTTTCCAGCGGTACTGAATTTTGGGCCCGCTGAATTTTGCCACCATTCTGGGCCGTTTTTTTGGCCTACGCTGGGTTTTTTAGAGCAGGTTAAAATTTGCAAGTTTCACCAAAGTTTCTGCGCCATCCTAAAGTATTTACGTCTGATTTTTTTAGTTTCCGATTTTTTGACATCACTGGGGGCGGAACCTACCAGGTGCACCATTTCTGGCCATTTAATCGAGTTTGGCCAAGTACCATTTTTTCAAAAACAGTGCACTGCACCCTTCTGAAAAACCTTACCTACACTTAAGAAAATCGGCGCAGAGAAGAGAAAATCGACGCAGAGTAGACACCATTGTTTTAGCAGAGCGATGGGGCCGGTGGCGGGGGGGGGGGCCTTTTGGCCCAAGATTGTAGTGGCACTGGCGGGGGAGCGGGGGGGAACCTTTCATCCAGGATTGCAACGGCACCGACACTGTAGAGGTGAAAAAAAATCTATAAATGCTAAAAAGGAATAAAGGAATTTCATATTGTTTCATATATTGAGATGTCAGTCTGATGCCCCAAGTCTTACTTAGTGATCTATTTTACAAAGAGAAAATGCTTTATTTGTGCCTTAGTGTGTCCCTCTTTCAGTGTGTCCCTCGTTACCCTGGCAACCTCAATTTTTTGGCGCCGACCTGAGGCTCCACCCACAGAGCTTAAGGACAATCTGCGCGCTCCAAAATGAAAGGTTATGCCGACAAAACTTGTTTTTTGGCGCAGTCGGCCACTAAAAAATCGGACGTACCTCTCCAACTGTGCCAAAAAAAGTCTATGTGAATTTTGGGCTCTCTTGTCTGCCTATAGCACGCAACAGCTGGAATTATTTTGAGTATTTGCAGGACTCAGGTAGCAGCAGTGTTGATGGGAGAGGGAAAACAAGAAAGTGAAAGGGAAAGGGAAAAGGTGATGGAAAAAGTGTATGGAAGTGGGGAAATACTTGAAATTGTGCTTGTTGGGGAGGGGGATGTGATGAAAAGCCAGGAATTGTATGTTGTGGGGGCTTTGGAATGGAGGAGGGAAGGAGCAGGAACTGACACCTTGAGTGGGAGGAAATAGCTGAAAGTTGCGCACTGGGAGGGAATTGGGGTAAAGCCAGATGCAGTGCTTCGGGGTGGGTGGGAGAAGCCAGGAAAATATAACTTAAAAGGAAAACTTAATTTAAAAATATTTCTCACAATAATAGGTTATTTGCTGTTACTTTCGGAAAGAAGTGTTAAAATAAAATTATTTTTTGAAATCCACTGCAAAATGGCAAATAATTCTCAATAAAATTCACAAAAATGTCCATGTTCCGAGAAAAAATTGCGACACTCAAATTCATTGAAGATTCTAATAAAGTGGGAAAATACACCAAATAAAGCACCAAAACATTTCTGTGAGAGGACTTGTCTGAGAACCTGCAATAAATGTGCCTTCTGCCTTTGTATTCTCCTTTGAGCCGCTCGTGTATTTGTCCTTTTTTTAAACCTCCAATACAAATAAGAAATGTTGGAGATTCCTAATACTTACGTTGCAAGCCAGAAGAACTATATGCTTTGCTGAGCCGACGAACCAGGGCCATGCTTGAGTGGTCAGCTCTTTGGGCTGTATCTTTTGCCAGCTGTTAGTCAGTTTTTGCTAGTTTTCCAACAAAAGGGAAGAAATGCTTCTTCACACACAGAGTGATCAGGAGCGAGAATGGTTGTCTGGACAGGGGCTTGCCGGCAAAAACTCTGGAATCATTCTGCTGGTAGTTGGATTCTGCAATAAGGGGACTATAGATTTCTGTGGAAGGATGAGCTAGGTGGGGTGATTGATCAAATGATATCGTGGAACTCTTTCAACTATTGACGGGTTCTTTGGGTGGTGGACAAGATTTTTGGAGGTAAACCTTGCATAATAAATTCCTGATCTGTGGCGGCTGCAGGTGAGGCCCAAAGATCAACTCCCAGCTGTGCGTCCTGCCATGAGGGGAAGGGGAAATGCAATCCTGTATTAGAAATTACTACCCATCTAGCCAGCATCTTCTGAACAATGAAAAACACTTTGGTGTCCAAAAAACTTCATCTGTTAAAGGACTAACGGGTGATGAATGAAAATTCACCCCAATGTTGATTGGTTAATGGCCATAAGCTGTAAACACCTCACCTGTTCCACCTGCTTAGATAGAGAAAGGAGAACACAACACCCTCAAAAATCTTGCTTATGTATGTGTATAGTTTTACATATGATTAAATGTTGAGAAATTTGCACTGATCCTTGTAGAAAATCCACAGGTAGCAGTACTACAGTGCACCAAACACAAAACAGTTTACACTCTTTTGACAGCAATTCTCTGTGTCAAAACATTCAACCTGAAATATATTGGAAGCAATATGTGGTCATACCATGTTACTTTTGTAACAGTTAGAGAAAAGAAAGACTTGCATTTATTTGGCACCTTCCATGACCATCAGACGTACCAAAGCGCTTTACAGCCAATGAAGTACATTTGAAGTGTAGTCGCCGCTGTAATGTAGGAAACGCGGCAGCTAATTTGCGCACAGCAAGCTTCCACTAATGTGATAATGACCAGATAATCTGTTTTTTGTGATGTTGATTGAGGGATAAATATGGATCAGGACACCGGGGATAACTCTCCTGCTCTTCTTCGCAATAGTACCACGGGATCTTTTACGTCCATCTGAGAGAGCAGACAGGGCCGCAGATTAATGGCTCATCTGAAAGATGGCACCTCAAATAGTGAACTCCCTCAGTACTGCACTGGAATGTCATCCTAGAACTGTCATGAACACATTCTGTACATTTTTGGGGTAGTGTTTAGTGAGTAGGTACAGTAGTGCAGTGGTTATGTTACTGGACTAATTCAAATCCTACCATGCAGTTTGAGAATTTGAATTGAGTTTAAAATATCTTGAAATGAAAAGCTGATATCAGTAAAAGTGACCTTGAAGCTGTCAGATTGTCATGAAAATCGAACTAATTCACTACTGTCCTGTAGTCAAGAAGGAAACCTTACCCGGTCTGGCCTATTTGTGACTCCAGTCCCATAGCAATGTAGTTGACACTTAACTGCTCTCTGAAAATGGCTAGGCAAGGTATTGGGAAGCCAGGAGATAACGTAGGTCAAATGAAGAGAATGTAAAAGAGGCCAGAGATGGAGTAACACAGAGTTGTCGGAGAATCGTAGGGCTGGAGGATGTTACAGAGATAGGGAAGGGTCAGGCTATAAAGGGACTTTAAAACAAGGATGACACTTTTAAAATCAAGGCACTGGAGGACCACGAGCCAATGTAGGTCAGCGACCTACTGGCACCTGGGTGATGGGCGGACGGGGCATGGTGCGGGTTAGGATATGGGCAGCAGAGTTTTGGATAAGCGCAAATTTGCAGATCTTTGCATTCCTCCAATTCTGGCCTCTTCTGCTTCACTGATTTCCATTTCCCCACCATTGCCATCTGTGCCTTCAGCTACCTGGGCCCTGAGCTCTGAAATTGCTCCCTAAACCTCTCCCCTTCTCTACCTCTCTCTTCTTAAAAGCTACCTCTTTGACCAAGTTTTTTGTCACCTGTCCCATTATTTCTGTATGTTGCTCGGTGTCAACATTTATCTGATAACACTCCTAGGAATGGCCTAGGAATGATTTTACTGCGTTTAAGGCACTATACAAATATATAGGGCTAGAACCTGCACTTTTTTTGCATGCTTAACGCCCACTTAACGCCCACTTTACTGCTGAAATGACGTAGAACGCCCATATATCACCCATTTTGGCACAAAATGTAAACTGGCGGGCATTCTTAGTAAACTTATCACCGAGCGATACTTTCCCCATGTGCTTAACGCCAGGAAAAAATATTACCACCCACAAACTTTTTTTGGGCGGAATCAGCAGAATAGGCAAAATCAACACCCATAATATCGCCCAGCGTTAATTTCCGCCCTGATTTAACGCCGAAAAAGTGGAACTGTTCTGAATGAATGCCAGTGGTGTGGCTGGCATTTGTAAAATCCCACTCTTACGTGAGGAGCTGATATCTGAACGATTTGCCTGAAATAGCGTTGATGTGAGTGACAACGCTGACGTACTGCTGTGTGTGTGCAGCTCAGACATCAATGGTGCCCATCACCTTGGTGCCAGTTAAAGCTTAAGTTGATTGATGTTAAGTTGTACTTAACCCTTTCATGTTAAGGAATCACCAGTGTGTAACGGTGCAGCTATCTGAGACAATGCGCAACAAGGTTATGTTCAATAACAAAAATTTAATACCAACATTGATCTGAAATCATAAGTATCACAGCCAATAACACCCAACCCCCACCCACACCCCACTTTTTCCACCATTGACATAAATCACATGTTCAACATGCCCAGCAACACAGAATACAAAGGCAAAGCAGGTGTGTGGTCCCCAGCCCCCATACATTGCAACAAATTGCATACACCCAGATGGAGATATAACACAGCCATCACCTGCGGACATGCACCTCACTTTCCTTCCCCCCTCCCCTTCTTCTCCCCACCTCTACCCCTTCCCCTCCTTGCTCCACGTTGCCTGGCCAAGGAGCTCCTCAGGCCGTGCCTCATTGCGGGGTATGAAGGCAGATGCGGTTGTTGTACGGGTACAGGAGCGGGGGGTGTCAAAGAGGCAACATTCTCTGATGCAGAAGCAGGATCTTGGTCCTTGCTCTCATCTGTCGTTCGCAGTGGAGGTGCGGAACCTAGGGGTGGAGTGCCGTGCTCTGGACCCACTGAGAGGCCTGTGCCAGCAGTGTTCCTGGCTATCGCATCCAGGGCCTCCGCCATGCGCGGAATATACTCGGTCATGGTGGCCAACTGTCGGGATATGCCCCCCAATGCTTCGATGAGCTGGTCACCAATGTCTACAGTCCTCCTGGACAAATGTACCATCTCTCCACTGTCATGTGGCGCTCGTGGAACAGCCCTGCCGCGTCCACGAGGCCTCCGCGGGGTCGGTGCCATCCTGGGGATAAATGAGGTGCCCTGTGGCGAAGTGCTTGGGTCCGGTACCTCCAGAGTGGAGGCGGCAATGACCGGAGGACCACTAGATGGCCTTGGGGTGGAATAGCTTCTGGTACGTGGCGATGCAGGTTCCTCGAAGTCTGCACTCTCATCCGTAGAGAACAGACCAGCAGATTGACAGGCGACAATCGGAGTTCCTCAGCACCAGATGCAGTAGGATCATCCGCCGACTCCTGCCCTGCGCCCCCACCTTTTGGCCTCTGTGGTCTTGCCTTGGGCTGAGCTGCAAAACACAAATGAAGCTATTACAGGAGAAGTGGGTGCTAGGGTGACAAGGTGAGTACAGCACTAAAGAGAGCATATGCACGACAAAAGCACCACCGCTATCAAAATCATCACAGACATCACATTTCATGACCATCAACACATTTGCATTGCAATGATTTTCATTAGGCCATCATTATTTCTATGACAATTTTAGAAATCATCTATCATATATGATTGTTCGGAGATGAGTGGGTGTGGTATCTATTGACTTTACATGACGCAATGGTGTAAGCTTTACTCACGTAGCATCACTTCAGGGTCTGCGGATGCGTCCGTGGCTGTCCGAGGGTGCTTCCCCACAAGTGTGAGCACACGCTTCTCCATGTCAGTAATGTCACTGGGGACTGGTGGCCCCCCACCCGTTCACCTCTGCACGGACCACGTCATCGATAGCTTCTTCTGTAAAAGGTGACAGGATGACATCACATGAGATCATTGCGTGATATCATTGCTAGGCACTGTCACAGAGACTGATACAACACCTAACCGACAGATCTAATCATGATTATTATGATAATTATCATTGATTACCTAAAGACATACACCGTGACCGCAGGCTTTGAGTAAAACATTGCCGGAAAAAGTGAAAGACCTCACATCTGCTGATAGTCACTCATGACTGTTACAAATCAAATTATATAAATACATAAGTACATGTAAATCAATGTAATACTTACTCTTGCGGATCCCACAAGGTCGTTCCATCGTTTGCGGCATTGGTTGCCCTCCTGGACCTCGTTGGTCGCCGACGACACCACCTCTGCTATCTTGGTCCATATCTTCTGGTATGCCTTTGGGGTGGGCTTCCCACGCCCTCCCTGTGTCAAATCACCCCAGCGTAACTCGACCTCCTGCAGGAGGGAGGCATTTTCTTCGTCGGGGAATCTCCTGGCTCTTTTGCACCCTCCAATGTGCTTCTCTCCCAGCTCACTGCTCTCTCCAGCGTCAGTCTCCACAGTGTGCTGTGATGCCGCCTCCTCTCTCTCCATTATAGGCCAAATTCAGTCAAATATGTGGCTGGTAACAGCTACTTTTTGTTTGCCTACTTGCTGTGAAGCTCTAAAGTCTCCCTCACTGCTCCCAAAGCAGCCACACCACACCCAGACACACCTTCAGTCCCTCTGAGCTCCCTCTCTCTCTGTCTCCTCTTCTGCATGTCATGATGACCCTTGAGTTCCAGAATCGCAGGAATCGAGCGTTGCCATGCCGTTGCTAAGGAGGGCCACACTTTATGGTAGAAGGTCAAAAAAATGTTAAGCTACCGCCCATTTTATATCGCTTGTGGTAATGCCCATTTTCAAAAAGTGGAGACTAGGTGGTTTGAGAATGGGTGAGAAGCCGGCGATCTAAAATCCCTTTTTTAATGCCCACGCCGGAAATATCGTGATAAGCACAAAAGTGGAGGTTGTAGCCCATAGTACTTTAAGATTAAATTATGTAATTACATATGTATCCAGCAGAGGGAGCCCATTCCAAGGAGCAGTGACCACAGGGAGTAGCACATCTTGGGACATCAGGTTACACTGCCTGTGATTTACTGCCTGTTAATTTTAAGGATGAAAAATCATGAGCTATGTGCTGTAATTTTGCCAAGATCTCTTCCCTGCAAGTGTTGCTCTGGATCACGGATCGGCCTTCACAAATATTTCCATCCAAAAGAAGCCAGAATGATTCGGGAGCTGTGGATGGTTTTGGCTGATGAAAGTTACACTTGATGTGGTCCAGCCAGTTCGCATAGGGTTGCCAACTCTGATTTGAGACATTCCTAGAGATTTGATCACGTGATGTTCTAACCACATGACTTCTGGCCATGTGACATCGGAGCACAAGGCCCCCTGATCGCGTGACATCCGATCACGTGACATCTGCAAATGTTATTGCATTTACCATAAAAAAGTTGGGTCCCTGTAGTTGAGCATCTTTGCTCGTGTTTTCACAACAGCAGCTGCTGTTCGAGAAGTTCCAATAAGCAGGAGGCCACCCTTGAGCAAAGATGTGAAACCGAGGGGAGAGAAGAGGGAAAACCGAAGAAAGGGGAGCAATACACAGAGGAAAAACCAGAGGTGGGAGGAACTTTGATTCCACCATAACTAGGTGCGGTCAAGCTCGCTAGTCCACACCAGGACCCCACCTCTCTCCTTGTCTCCTTGCATTCTGACTTGGTTCCTTGTGAAGATAACGCTTTAAACTGGGAGCCTCAGTCAGAGCTGATCAGTACTTGGACTATACATGTTTAAATCGGCCACCTGACACAGGGGCACATCATCCTAAACTCCCATCAGTGCCAACATTTCTAAACCACACCTCGGGCTCGGACTCAAGAAAAGAGAGTTTTCTTGAATAATAGAAATGAGAGGACAAGGAGAGGTCATTTGATTCCCAGTGCTCGAGTCATTACTGGTGCTCTCTCCTGTAACATACACAGATCCTTTTATATCCTTGCTTTTCAAATACTTGTACCCGTCCCTTTTAAATGATGTTCTTGTCTCTACCTCAGTAGCCAAATGTGATGAAGCATCCCATGGCCCTCTATTCAAGAAACTTCCTCCTCCCTCCCTCCTTGGTTCTTCCAGTGAGGATCCTTGGCCTCCATCCCCTTGTTCCCCATTCACCCATCAATGGAAACAATCTTTCACTGTTTAGCCACAGTAAAGTCCAGAGGTTTCAAGGGTGGAAGATGAGAGGTTGGCGAGGAGAGTGTTGGAATAGTCAAGCCTAGAGGTAACAATGGCATGGATGAGGCTTTCAGCAGCAGAAGAGCTGAGGCAGGGGCGGAGTGGGGCGATATTATGGAGGTGAAAGTAGGCATAATTGGAGCCCAATATGCACATGTTCAAAAGGACCCTACTTGCTTTGGGCATGTGTTCTTCTCGCCTGCTCCGGAGAGCAGGTGAAAATTGGAACCTGTCAGCTCCCGGTGGCTCTAAGGAAGGTAGGGTTCAAATCATCCAACAAAGAGGTTGGAGATGGCTTTGTCAGTGTTTAAGACCATGGGAGAAGAGAGGTCACAGGAGATGGCACGGTAGAGGGTGTGGCTGCGAATATGGCTAAGGAGAGTTCATATTAAGTAAAAGGACTAGGGAATACTGGATGGAAGTGTATCCAGAGGAGAGGGGGCAAGGGAGGCAGAGATGTTAGTTGTAGGCTTATTCAAGGGGATATCAAGCCGAGAATGGCAGTGGGCGAGTCGGAAGGATAGTGTTTGGTTGGTTTAGGGATTGGAGTGCAAAGTATCGACAAGGGTGAAATGAAAGATAGCATGTCAAAAATGGGAAGTGTTGGGAAAAAAGGGGCCAAGAGGAAGAAATGAGAAATAGAAATAATGATCTCAGGTCTGGAGTAGTAGCCAAAATACAGACACAGATGGAATGGACAGAGAGTTTCTGATCATAAACAGCGGTCAGGGAGGAAATAATATATAAGAGTCCAAAGCTGATTTTGTTCCAAGTGTTGGTTTTTGTGGACCTTTTCCATCTTGCTCATTATCTTACGGAGAGAAAGAAGGAATGTGGAATGGGAATGGAAGAACAAAACGTGATACTTAAACCTGAAAGTTAGCCATTAGCAGTCTAGTTTCATAGAATCATAGAAATTTACAGTACAGAAGGAGGCCATTCGGCCCATCGTGTCCGTGCCGGCTGACAAAGAGCTATCCAGCCTAATCCCACTTTCCAGCTCTTGGTCCATAGCATTGTAGGTTATGGCACTTCAAGTGCATGTCCAAGTACAGGTACATTTTAAATGCTATGAGGGTTTCTGCCTCTACCACCCTTTCAGGCAGAAAGTTTCAGACCCCCACCACCCTCTAGGTGAAAAATTCTCTCCTCAAATTCCCTCTAAATCTCCTACCACTTACTTTAAATCTATCCTTCTCTTCTTAGGCAGTCCCTTGGAGTCGAGGATGATTTGCTTCCATGCTAATATGGGTTCTCAGGTGACTGATGGGACCAATGCGGGACCTGCAATCTCTGTCACAGGTAGGGCAGATGGTGGTTGAAGGGATGGGTGGGTGGGGTACTTGGGTTGTCATGTGCTCCTTCTGCTGTTTGCACTTGGCTTTCGCTTGCTCCCGGCGAAGAGACTCGAGGTGTTCGGCGCCTTCCCAGATGCTTCTCCTTCACTTTGAGCTGAATTGGGCCAGGGATTCCCAGGTGTCGGTGGGGATGTTGCACTTTATCAAGGAGACTTTGAGGGTGCCCTTGAAGCGTTTCCTCCGACCACCTGGGACTTGCTTGCCGTGTCGGAGCTCTGAGTAGAGCACTTGTTTTGGGAGTCTAGTATCGGGCATGCGGATGATGTGGCCCATCCATCGGAGCTGATCAAGCCTGGTCAATGCTTCAATGCTGGGGATGTTGGCCTGAGCGAGAACACTGACGTTGGTGCGCCTCTCCTGCCAATGGATTTTCAGGATCTTGTGGAGACAGCGTTGGTGGTACTTCTCCAGTGCTTTGAGGTGACTGCTGTACATAGTCTATGTCTCTAAAGCATACAGGAGGGTGGGTATCACTACTGCTCTGTAGACCATGAGCTTGGTGCCGGGTTTGAAGTCCTGGTCTTCATACACTCTCTTCCTCAGGTGACCGAAGGCTGCACTGGCACACTGAAGGCGGTGTTAGACTTCATCATAGACATCTGCCCTTGTTGACAGTAGGCTCCAGAGGTATAGAAAATGATTCACATTGTCCGAAACCTCGCCATTAATTTTGATAATTGGGGGGGCAGTACTGTGTGGCGCGGGTAGGTTGGTAGAGGACCTTTGTCTTACGGCTGTTTAGTGTAAGGTCCCCTGGTTATTGATTCCTCTGCTAAAAGGAAATAGGTCATTCTTATTCACTCTATCTAGGCCCCTCATAATCTTATTATCATCGGCACATAGGTAGTCCCTCGAAACGAGGATAACTTGCTTCCATGCCAAAAAAGGATGAGTTCACAGGTGTTTCAATGAGGGACCTGATATTTCTGGTCTTGAACTACATGTTGAAGGGTGGAAGTTGCCTGTGCGTGGATTTTTTTAGTGTGTACTGGCCGTTGCACCCCAGCCACCACATGGGCTTGACAGAGCTTGGTCTTGGTCCACGGCGAGGATTAACCAAGACGACTGGAGACCAGCTCTGCTGCATGGGCCTAGTGCGCAGTGTGGGCTGGCCTGTGCTGCCCCTGGGCCCTCGGGGCCCAGAAGATAATCTTATACACCTCAATTAGGTCTCCCCTCAACCTCCTTTGTTCCAAAGAAAACAACCCCGGCCTAGCCAATCTTTTCTCATAGCTAAAATTCTCCAGTACAGACAACATCCTCGTAAATCTCCTCTGTCCCCTCTCTAGTGCAATCACGTCCTTCCTGTAATGTGGTGACCAGAACTGCATGCAATACTCTAGCTGTCGTCGAACTAGTGTTTTATGCAGTTCAAGCATAACCTCCCTGTTCTTATATCCTATGCCTCGGCTAATAAAGGCAATCATTAATGCCTTCTTAACCATTTTATCTACCTGGCTTGCTACCTTCAGGAATCTGTGGACATGCACTCCAAGGTCCCTCTGTTCCTCTACACATCACAATGTCTTACCATTTATTCTGTATTCCATTGCCTTGTTAGCCCTCCCCAAATACATTACCTCACATTTCTCCGGATTGAATTCCATTTGCCACTGTTCTGCCCACTTGACCAGTCCATCGATATTTTCCTGCAGTCTACAGCTTTTTTCTTCATTATCAACCAGATGGCCAATTTTTGTATCATCTGCAAACTTCTTAATCATACCCCCTACATTCAAGTCCAAATCATTGATATATACCACAAAAAGCAATGGACCTAGTACTGAGCCCTGTGGAACCCCACTGGAAACAGCCTTCCAATCACAAAAACACCCATCGACTATTACCCTTTGCTTCTTGCCTCTGAGCCAATTTTGGATCCAACTTGCCACTTTGCCTTGGATCCCATGGGTTTTTACTTTCGTGACCAAGCTGCCATGCAGGACCTTATCAAAAGCCTTACTAAAATCCATATGCTCTACATCAAAAGCATGATCCTCATCGACCCACCTTGTTACCTCCTCAACAAATTCAATCATGCCAGTCAGATAGGCCTTCCCTTAACAAATGCATGTTGACTGTACTTGATTAATCCGTGTCTTTCTAAATGAAGGTTTATCCTGTCCCTCAGAATTTTTTCCAATAATTTTCCCACCACCGAGGTTAGGCTGACTGGCCTGTAATTACTCAATCTACCGCTTTCTCTCTTTTTAAACAACCGTACAACATTCGCAGTCCTCCACTCCTCTGGCACCACACCTGTAGCTAGTGAGGATTGAAAAATGATGGTCAGAGCCTTTCTTACTTCTCTTAACAACCTGGGATACATTTCATCCAGGCCTGGGAATTTATCCAATTTCCAAGATGCTAAACCACTTAACACTTCCTCTCTCACTATGGGCTCAAAATTGGCCCACCCCTTTTTTCGGCACACTCACCGGAGATGGGCCGCTTTTCTGCATTGAAAAGTGCTCCGAAAAAATCGGACCCCACTTTGGACGCTGTCTGGCTATCCCGGGTCTTCGCGCAACATGGCCAGTCGGGTCAGGGGCGGAGCCAGCGTCCCACGCTGAAAACAGTGCTGAGACGTCTGCACATGCGCTTTGGAGTGTGCGCACATGCGCAGTAGCTCCTGCCCCCAATCTCTCCATGTGCGTGCTGCAGTGTGGGACCCGATCATCATCATCATCATCATCATCATCATACCGGCTGCTGGTGCGTCCCGCCCCTATCCCAGGCCGAGCGGCCTACCGCACAGGCCGGCCCGCCGCCTTTCCGGGCTGAAGATGAAGGTAGGGTGGGACTTACTTACTTCTATTTTTTATTTAGATATTTTTAAAAAATTATGTAAATATGTTTTGTCTCTTGTGAATAGTGGTGACCATTTTTCAAGCCTAGTTACCTGGTCCTGTTGTGAAAGAGGAACATAAGTGACGGAGGAACACTGAGAGAATATCTTATTTATTGAAGTAGACTTTATTTAGATAATATGGATTCAATTTTGACCCAGTATAGTCATTGCAAACAAATAGCTGTTTAAATTAGTTGTGAGATTAGGGCAATTTAATTCAACTATCTTTTACTTCTTTTTTTTGTAGTTTAAGCTTCCATGAATGCTTCTGTTGTATAGTAAATTAACTTTGCGAAGTTTGTCACATGATGTCCTATATAGCTGTGTGATCCTATTCACATTCTTTAGTCAAGTCATTAAGTCCTGCTGGCCTCCGATGTACCTACCTGCGCTGATTTCTAAACTCTCCGCAAGGGTTTTCACAAGCGGCCACAAGTGGCCACATATGCTGGCCTAAGTAAGTTTCGAGTAACTATTAGCTGGTCAAAGTGGCCTAAATGGCCAAAATGGGCATAGGTGGCTGGTAATGCCCCCTTTTGAAAAAAAAACGAAACCAAAAAAAATCCTAACTAACTCACTTACAATGGCGCAAATTGAATGTGAAAAATGTGGATGTTTAAGACTCTCCAGAAAAATCAAGTTACTCCAAAAAAAACAGAGCAACTCCTGGCCAATTTTGAGCCCAAAGTTTCTGCAGTGAGATAATAGATTCATAATTTTTCTTATTTTGGAAGAGTAGCAATTATTAAACATAGAAGAGCTTCCACTTGTCATTTCTCTTTCCATTGAAAAAGAAAGGAGCATAAATAATGATGGAGAAATCATCCAAAATGCATTTTTCCTTTCTCATTATTATTAGGCAGTGGTAAATAAGGGAGGTGTTAATAATAAATGTGGCATATCAACGTTTTTTTAATATAGATACTATGTAAAACTGACTGCGACTGCTGTTGCTGAATTCTTATTGTGGCTTTTGAGACTAAGGACTCAATTTTCCCCAATGCCGTTTTTTGGCATATTGCAAGAGTTATGTTCATTTTTTTTGGCCCCGACTACTCCAAAAATATAACTAGCAAGTTTCCCTGTTCTATTTTTTGAAATTGGCACCATCCAGTCTGTCCTTTAGCTTTGGGGGGGGCGGAGCGTAATGTCTGCACCGAGAAAAACTATGCCCCCCCCACCATTCCGCGCATGCGCGGAAAAAAAAGGATGTTTTTGACGTGATTGCTATGGGCCTGCATGCCCACTACAGCTCCTGGTCTGCATTCAACCATTTTTAAAGAGCCAGTTGTGTGTGAGAACTTTAATTCTCATTGGAAAAATCGGAGCTGCAATACAAGGTGCAACGTGGCTCAAGGACCAAGAATTTCTTATAGAACGAAGGGAAGGCACTGGTTACTGTAATTAAGACCAGATTGCACAAGCTGGTCACATAAAAGTTTCACCAAAGAAATGAAGAAACGCTGGAACCAACTTACAGAAGATTACTGTGCAATGGTGACCACCCCGAGTTCTGCAGGCCAGTGCAAAAAGAAATGGCAGGACCTTGGTCAAGTAGTTAGTGTAAGTAATATTTTCATTTATTCAATGGAATTGCAATTGTAAATCTGATCATCTTTATATGTCCCACCCAGCAGAAAGACACCCTCTCTAAAAAGTTATATTTTCATCTTCTCAGAGGAAGGTGGCACACAACAAAAGGAAAAGAACGCGAACAGGAGGAGGCCCGGCAAATCTTCACCCACTGGCATCCTTGGAAGACAGGGTTGCTGCTTTGATGGATCCTGCCTGGAGAAAAGCAACCACCACTGCACAAGCTGGGCCCCCACTCGAGGGAGAGGGTAAGTCCTGCAAATTCCACAGTTTGGCTTTGCTAAATGTTAAGTACTGCGCTGGATAGCTATGCTTCCGGTGGTCCTTCAAATCAGCCTGCTGCCAATGCTGTGTGAGCCTACTCATACCACCCACCCTGCTCCCTCCTCTGCTGCTAACCATTTGTCTGTTCTGTTATATTTTGCTGAACTTGAGGCCAACCCTGACGAAGCTGAAGACAATGCAGAAGAAGATTCAGATGTGGACGAGCCTGAAGAGGAGAACATCTTCTAATCCCATCTTCCAGACCAAGAGCATGGGAGTGAGGTGGAGGGGCAGGGAGAGGTGATGGATGAAGCCCCCACTGTTGTACTCACTTTGCAGGAGGTGCAGGTGCCGCCTATGAGATGCCAGGCCCTTTCCTGAGTGGTACGAGTGTTGGGACATTCCATGGTTTCTCACAGTCCAAGGCTGTGGGTCCCAGTGGGATGCAGCAAGGCAGATCCAGGGTGAGGAGGAGAAGGAGAGCTCGACAGCGCTCTCTTGAAGTACAGGATGTAACAGATGTGGTTCAGATGATGGTAATGAGTGCAGAGAGCATTGACCTTACACGATCACTCCTGGACACCATCAGTGGGGTGGGTGGTGAGGTTTCGGGACTGTCGGGAGAAGTAACAACGCTCTCACGAGAAATGGGAACACTGTCTGGGCACATGAGGGAGGGAATGTCGCGGGTAGCTGATACACTGTCGATGAAGATGAGGGAGGGAATGTCGCAAGTAGCTGATACACTGTCGACGAACATGAGGAAGGGAATGTTGCAGGTAGTTGAGACACTGTCAGGGCACATGAGGGAGGGAATGTCACAGGTAGTTGAGACACTGTCGGTGAACATGAGGGAGGGAATGTCGGAGTTAGCTGCTGCAATAAGGGAGCACGCCCAGACTCCGCGTCCATTGACAAAATCAATTGCCGCTCCCACTCCAATCCCCAGACCAGCCTCTGAAGAGGCCCAAGCCAGGCCTTCCACATTACCCCTGCCCCTACCCCACCTTCCATCAATAAATGCGCAATACCCGAGATGTTCAAAAGAATAAGCTTGGTACCAACCCGAGAAACGCTGCGTCTGTGGGTAGGGGTGGAGTCAACAAGACCAAGCGCAGCGGGCGGTCTTAGAATAAGATGGAGGAGAGATGGGTGCAGCCTTTCTTTGCTGCTGTTTTTGTTGTTATTGTTGTTATTATTGTTACTGTTGTAACTGTTCTCAAATTAAAAGTTTTTGTAAGTTATGTAAATTTACAAGTTTAAAAGTTTGTAAGTGATCTTAAAGTTTTTAAGTGATCTTAGAGTTTGTAAGTGATCTTAAAGTTTGTAAGTGATCTGAACTGAAAACGTTAAAGTTTGATACAAGAATATTTTTATTAAAGTTAAGTACAAACAAGTATTAAACTTTTGAATAAAATATGTTTTAAATTATAACTGAATCATTTCCATTATTTGTTCCATTAACACAACACAACATTAGGAACAGGTCCAAACACTAAACATGGTTCATGTGGAATAGTTGCTGCTGAGACTTCAGGCAGCAAAGCGTTCACGGATGAGCTGCTGGCGCAAGGCTCGAGCAATTGTTAAAGGGGCATGACAGCCTGCTCTCCTCCGCTGTCGTGTTCCGGGATCAGGTAGATGTATGGGTTCCTCATCCTCCTCCTCCTCATCATTTGCATCTTCCTCCTCATCATCAGCCACTCTCACCTCAGGCGGGTCTTCTACTACCAGCTGCTGCTGCCTCATGATGGCTAAGTTATGCAGCATGCAGCACACAACAGTGAACTGACCGACAATCTCAGCGGAGTATTGCAAGTAGCCTCCGGAATGGTCCATGCATCGGAAACGCTGTTTCAACATGCCAATGGTCCTCTCTATTATGCCGTGCGTCGCAATGTGCGACATGTTGTATTCCCGGTTAGCTTCTGTCCGGGTTATGCGTAGGGATGTCTTGAGCCAGGTGGTGAGGCCGTACCCTTCGTTCCCCAGCAGCCAGCTCTGCCCTTCTGACTGCTGCTGAAACATAGCAGATACAGCGCTCTCGCGTAGGATGAACGCATCATGGGTGCACCCAGAGTATCTCACATCAACTGACATGATGCGATGCATGTCGTCATACACGAGCTGCACATTCACGGAGTGGAAGCCTTTTCTGTTCCAGTACATCTCGGAATCCACCAAACGTGCTCGCAAGGCAATATAATGCAGTAGTCACCAGCCGAATGCAGATATGTGTTGCATGTTGAGAAATGGCGCACACATCCCCAGTTGTGACCTGGAATGATCCAGATACATAGAATGAAAGTGCAGCTGTAACCTTCACTTCAACTGACAAAGCAGTCCTCCTGACGCTTCTAGGTTGCAGGTCTGTTTTTACTAACTCACAGATCTCGGTTACAACTTCTTTGCAGAAAACAGCCTTCTCACTCAGGGGCAGGTCTGAACGCCTGTCTCGATATACCGGACATGGGTAAGGCCTCCTGCCCATCATCCTACGTGCTCTGAGGTTCCTCATGCGATGACGTCAAATTAATTGTCTCCCCCGCAGCACCATCATGCAGAAGGATTGCACGAGGTGTGGCATTGTCAGTATTGCCCCCATAATTAAATTGTACCTTTGCAAGAAGCTCAAAACAGCAGGACAAGGAGTTAAAGCTTCTTTGTTCTCTGTCTCCCCAAGGTCGACGCCCTGGTATGGACCGCACCCTGGTCTACGCATGCACAATAAACTTGCTTAGAACGAGAAACTAGGCTTCAAATGAGGACATTTGGGGCAATGAAGTCTAATGCAATTCTTTAATTTTAGATTTTTTTTAAAGTACCACCCCACCATCAACCAAACGTCTCCTCACCGGGCTCGAGGGTCGGCCGGCAGAATCACTCCCTCACCCAGACTCAGAGGCTCGGCAAACACCCCCCGCCTTCTTTTGATGCTGCTGCTTAGTGTAAGGCTTCTCATGCCTTCAGTTCGGCTTCCACGCCACCCCGCCGTGCCCCCCCCCCCCCCACCCGGGGCTTCTTTTGAAGCTGAGCCCCGAGCCCCTGTGTCCGGGTGAGGGAGCAATTCTGCCGGCCAACGCTCCGACCTTCGAGCCCGATGAGGAGACGTTTGTTGATGGCGTGGCACTTTGGGAAAAAAAACAAAATTAAAGAATTGCATTAGACTTCCATTTTCTCCGTTTTAAGTTTGAAAAAATTAAGCATTATGCTGCATATTTAATGTGTTCTTGACTCCCTTCAAAATTTTGCAGAAAAACAATGGCGTCTTTCTGCGCCAATTTTTTAATGTGCGCTGGTTTTTCTTAAGTGCCCAGAAAGTTTTTGGGAATTGGTCACATACGCTGTCCTAGGAGAAATGTAAATTGGCCAAACTTGCACAAATGTGAAAAACTGGAGCAGACATCAGGTTACGCCGCCCCCTATGACGCAAAAAGAAACTAACTTTTAAAAAATCGTAACTAACTAAATTACGCTGCGCACAAACTTTTGGAAAACTTGGATATTTTAAAAGCGCGCCAAAAAAACGGCGCAGATAACTAGGGAAAATTGAACCCGAAATCACTGGTACTTTCTGTACTATATAGTACTCAGCTGTTTGTTTCCACTGGCAGGAGGATCAATAACCAGAGTACACAGATTTAAGATAATTGGCAAAATAACCAGGGGGAATAAGAGGAGTATTTTTTTGCGTAGCGAGTTATGATTTGGAATGCACTGCCTGAAAGAGTGGTGGATGCAGATTAAATAGTAATTTTCAACAGGGAATTGGATCTGTACTTGAAAGGTAAAAGTTTGCAAGATTATGCGGAAACAACAGGGGAGCCAATGTTCCCTCTAAGCTACACGGCTATTTGGCGATCCCGCGCAGCCCGAGACCGGCTTTTCCAATGTTAAATTTCGCTCATGCGCAAAACTGTGAATGGCCACGCAGCCCCTTAAAGGGGCCATGCACCCGAAGAAAACTTAAGGGAACATTGCAGGGAAATGGAACGAATTGGCTAGCTCTGAAGAGCCGGCACAGGTATGATGGCTCGAACAGCCTCCTTTTGCGCTGTACGATTTTATTCTATGATCCAATAAGACATTTCTCTTCTTTCAATACTGAAATTTACACATATTTTCCTGTCATTTTTACCACTTGACTTTCTGACCTTCAGTACCAACGTACGAACCTCATAGTGCCAGCTGCAGACACTTACAGCCTGATTCCATTATCTTTCATTGACTGGCTGCACAGGCCCTTGAAGAAACTAAGCATTTTATTTGCAAATGTGATACTGATAGACAGCTGTGAAAATCTAGCAGCGAGTGTGCAGACTGATTGACAGCAGTTTCAGAGCGCTGAGGCATGGTCTCAGAATCAGTGGAGCACTGG
Source organism: Pristiophorus japonicus (assembly GCF_044704955.1). Lineage (NCBI taxonomy): Eukaryota > Metazoa > Chordata > Chondrichthyes > Pristiophoridae > Pristiophorus > Pristiophorus japonicus. The sequence goes on from NC_091978.1 coordinate 68,623,557, forward strand.
AGGAAACATAATAATTTAAAAAATGACATGGCCAAGAAACCAGCCGTAAAAATTAGAAGTGGAAGAAGCAGGAGGAATTAATAACCGAAGCCATCAAAATGAGAATTGCTCTAATACCAATATTTACTTTTTTTTATTGAAACCATCTAATAAGAAATGCAGCAGTAATCTGCATATAGATCGTTTCCCCCTCGCCCCACACCAATTGTCTGGTTCTTAATGGTCATTGCTCCCCTGAACTTTACTCAGTTGTTTTTCCTATAGTCGACTCTCCTTCATGCTTTTTGTCCTCCTGTGTTGAAGTCAGGATGCATCATACAGTGTTCTACCATAACTCTGCACTTCCTCCTACAATCTGTAGATTTTTAAAACTCGAGTTTGACATTATGTGATCACTTCTTTCTCCATCTTGTCTCTCAACCTTGGTAATGCTCTATAGGAATTGACAATTTACCTAAGACAATTTTCATAATAATTATTATTATAAATTATTTCGGTATGATGGCAAAGAAGCAGATATGTCAGTCACTGACTTCAGTGTTTCCATTTGTCAGTTGAATTCTCAATTGCACTATGATTAATGTCAAAAAAATCCAAATTACAGGATGCAGATTCCAAACTGCCTGCTTTGTCAGTGATAGCTACTTTATTTGCCACTTCCACTTTGAATAAAATGTTGTCATAGAACATCCCACTTAAATTGAGGCACTACTCATGCTGTGACATTTCATAAAATGGATGGACTGGGCTGAAGCTCAGGGATGCTGTCAGAAGATGCTGATTGTGAGCACAGATCAATGCTTTCACTCAAAGGTCTCCATACGAATTAAATTGTGAAAACAATGGTGAAATTAGTCTACAAATAATTCGAGTATGTTCGTCATATATATTTTCGTAGAAATGTTATGCTTGGTTTATAATTTCAATTGAAAAAAAAACCATCGATCCAGCATGCCCATTTTAGTCCTTTGTATTTTAATTTATCTTCAAAACACATTTATATAATTTATAAGAATTGCATTTTTTTCAATGATTCCTGGCTGTCCTCGTAGTTAGATACAGTTATCTAGAAAAATCGAGTACAAGAGTTGTGTGAAGGCTTAAAACGTAATATCAAACAAAACAAGCTTATTCTAAAAAGCTCATTACTTAGACAAAATAATCGTCCCACCACTAGCCTCCAATCTGTTTCTCACAACTTTATATATTTATCAATATTACTCCTTTGAACTTTTCTCTTGTGATTAGTCTTTGCTCCAAATACAGTCTACTACACACCATTCCTTCACTCTGCATCTTCACTGTGTTGAAATAAAGCATCATCATGACATTCTCTACTCCCCGGACTTCAAAACTGCAGAATTCCAAGTGTTCCCTTAGTCCCTTACTCTTAAAATCAGCAGGCTTTTCAAACCTTAGTCATATAACCAATAGTTCTTGATTAACATCCTCTCTCTCTCTTTCCAACCTTAGTGGTGTTCATTTAAAATAAGATTTCTCAATTTTAAAAAATCATTGCGGCTGAAATCACAAATCCCTGGATGCACTGCAGCATCCGGGGGGGGGGGGGCGGGATTTTAACATGGGTGTGCGGGTGAAGGGTTAAATGGGAAAAAATTCCAAGTGTGTTGGGAATGTGGCTCCAACCCGTCGACTTCGAATGTTACTGAGACAGGACAAGGAGTGGGCAGCCAAACCTGCCCCGAGAAGCGGGTTGGCATTTTAAATATGTTAATGAGGCTGGATTGAACACACCCTCACCCCACGAGTCGGAGATCGTTACCACCTTGGGATCGGACCCACCCGGGGTCAGGAATCGGACCGTCCTTGGGACCGGACCCACCCCCCCACCATCACCACCAGGATCGGACCTACTTGGTCCTGCGGACTCACGTTGTAAATCAGGCTGACTTTCAGCAGGGAACCTGTCAGGGTCAAGATTTGCATGCTGAGGAGTGAAATCTCCACAGAATGGGGGGAAACCCAGATTTTCGGATTTCCTATCCGAAACTCCGTCCGGCCACCAACGCAACCCGCTCCAGTAAATATCCAGCCCATAATTCAATTTATAAAAGGAAACGCAACCCTATTTGAAATATTCGAATTTAACTATTGCTAGCTACAAACAAAATCATCAGACTGCAATACAATGGTGTCGTGAATCCATTTCACAACATCTCACAGAGGGAGAACAACATTAAACAAAAATCCAAAAAGTGCAGACACTCACCAGGTCAGGCAGCATCTGTGGCCAGAATAAACAGATCAATGTTTCAGATGTGGACACTTTGAACTAGGAATAATCTCTTGTGGTCCAGGACATTCTCGACAATATGTCACTCATGGTTTCATGTAGTTTTGGTACTCACTAATATATATAAATTTTGGCTCACAAAAAATGTGCATTTTATATTTATATATATATACACACACAGTACCATAAATTGAACAGAGTTAATTTTTCAGCAAATTTGAAAATGCATATTGGTAAAATGAAGTTTAATTTCTTCTTGATTGTTTCTACTTGTGAAATAATACAAAAAACCATTTGGCAGACGCCAGCCAGATTATTCTTTCATTACCTTTTAAATGAAGAACTATTGGACAAATGTCTCCAAGCAGGAATCATTTTATTGGGTCACAATTATGAAGGCAAAGAGTTTTCTGTTAATTGGAGAAAATGCAAGAATGGAAAATTGCAGAAGGAAAAATGACCGGAGACCTAGAATTAGACAATTTAAAGGAATATTATTGCCTTGGTTGAATGTCTTGGCTTACATGAGTCATTTTGAAGAAATAAATATTTTCCTCATCTTAAGTATCTACAAACCATGCAGCAAACACTGGCCAAGAGGACCATTGGAATTCCTGGAGGATCTTTGCCAAATCTGCTTTGAATCATGTAATGGTCAAGTAGCAATCGAGACTGATTTGTGCTCTGATTTTCATTTGCAGAAAGGAATTGTAACCTTCTTTTCCGCCCCATGATGGAATAGCAGAGATTGGGAACCTTTTGTATACAGCACTCTGGGTGCATGGGTGTGAAATTGTTATCCTACCTTTGTGTAGCACATTATGTAGGAGAAGCTATCGTTGCTCACCACATTTGTACATGGAGGATGTAACTTGATTCATAATTTAAATATGCTTAAATAGAAAAAGGGAGATTGTTAAATAGTAAAGTGATATTAACATGAGAGAGTCAGAGATATACTGAGATACATTAAAGATGTTTCAAGCCAGTCCAAGCTCGCGGTAAGAGGAGTCTGGGCCAGGAGAGGCCTTTCAAATGAGATGTTAAACTGAGACCCTATCTGCCCTCTCGGGTGCTCGTAAAAGATCTCTTGGCACTATTTCGAAGAAGAGCAATGGAGTTCTCCCCGGTGTCCTGCCCAATATTTATCCCCCAACCAACATCAGATTATCTGGTTGTTATCACATTGTTGTTTGTGGAACTTTGCTGTGTGCAAATTGACTTCCGAGTTTCCTACATTACAACAGTGACTACACTTCAAAAGTACTTCATTAGCTGTAAAGCACTTTGGGATGTCTTTAAGTTGTGAAAGGCGCTATATAAAAACTCGTTCTTTCATTTTTTTCTTTCTACTTTTTTCTACTTTCCTTATGAGGCCATGAGAAGCATAATCATCATCATCATCATAGGCAATCGAGCACCCGAGAGGGCAGATAGGGCCACAGTTTAACATCTCATCTGAAAGGCTTCTCCTTGCCCAGACTCCTCTTACCGCAAGCTTGAATTGGCTTGAAACATCTTTAATGTGTCTCATTATACCTCCGACTCTCTCATGTTAATATCACTTTACCATTTAACACTTTCTTTTTGCTTCTACTCTAAAAGTGAGTTCTCAGGTGACTGAACAGTCCAATACAGGAATTACAGTCTCTGTCACAGGTGGGACAGACAGCCGTTGAAGGAAAGGGTGGATGGGACAGGTTTTCCATATGCTCCTTCCGCTGCCTGCGCTTGATTTCTGCATGCTTTCAGCGATGAGACTCGAGATGCTCAGCGCCCTCCCGGATGTACTTCCTCCACTTAGGGCGGTCTTTGGTCAGGGTCTCCCAGGTGTCGGTGGGGATGTTGTATTTTATTAAGAGGCTTTGAGGGTGTCCTTGAATCAATTCCTCTGCCCACCTCGCTTGCCGTGTAGTGCCGAGAAGCATAAGTGCTCCTGTGGGCCCCACAAGGAAAGTTGAGGCCTTCCCTGGCCCAATCACGAGGCTCCCCCATCTCCCGGAACCCCTCTCCGTGACCTACCGTTACTTTGGTTCTCACCGGCAGCCTCTGACCATCCGACATCGCATTCCTGCCCACCGGCCAGTTGATGTCGTCTGCCAGTTTCGGGCAGCAATTGACCAGGCTGCATGCAAATGAGGTCAGGATAGTTTGCTGCTTGCCTCAGCCTCTGCCTGCCTGATTCCTGCATGGGTTAAAATCGGAGCTTATGAGACACGCCGTTTTTCACGATTGTACCTGTTGGTCTGATCCTTACTCTCACTTCCTCGTGCTCTCTGTCATTAATGTTACATCTCGCTTGCAATCACTTGTTCTCGCTCCACATGCTTCTTCAATCTTTACCTCCTCACTATTCCTACTTCACAAAATTCACCAAAACACCAGCCAAAATGTAACTAAAGCAACTCTCTCTGTCGGCTTGCAAGTGCCATACTCCTCGACTCCCCTCTCTAATCACTCGCCAACAATGATTCCAAACTGCAGTGGCACTGGGGGAAAAATATCACAGTCGTTTAGCACATTTTCACAAGAAAGGAGAAGGCTGAGAGGTGACCCAATAGAGATCTTTAAGATTATGAAAGTTTGATGGGCATGATGTTTCCACTTGCAGGGGAGGTCAAAACCATAAATATAATATGGGGTTAAGTTTCGGGCCGCGCCTAGAACGGTGCAGCCCCGACATGGATGCCCGTTTTTCATGCCTAAAAGCGCGACAAAAATGTACTTTACAATTCTCGGGCTCCCTGCAGGTCCCTCGGAGCACGGCGCTGTGCGCAGACATCAGCGGGGGGGGGGGGTGGAGCCACAGAGTCGCGCCAATTCTGCAAGTGCAGGGGGGCGAGTCTAAGTTAAATGGGTGAACATCATTCCGGCAGCCCTGCGTGTGCGCGTTGGAGCGTGTGCGCATGTGCAGTAGGCCATAAACATTGGCACTTAGCCATTTTTAAAGAAATGTGAAGAAAAATGCTGATTTGTCTCGTGGACCTCTGGAAATTTTGGTGATTTTTTTGGTGTCTGAAGGAGTGCTTTTAGCAGCACTGTTGAAGAAATCACCTGCTGAAATCAGTGAGTGCTGCTTTTTGCTGCTAAACTTCCAGAACAGGTGCTGCATCGGTGCATGCAAAATAAGGACTGTGTGTTTTGAAAAAGAGTGTCAATTCAATACAGCAATGGAACAAAGAATTTCTTGCATGAGGAAGTGGAGATGTTAGTAAACGTCATTGAACAGAGATGGCAGGAGCTAGATACCAGCAACAGAGGTCGCATAAAAGTGCCACCGACAGAAATAAAGAAACGCTGGAACCAAGTTGCAGAAGATTACTGCGCAGTGGTGCATACCAGGAGATCTGGAAGCCAGTGTAAAAATAAATGGCACGACCTTGGTCAAGTAGTTAGTGCAAGTAATATTTTCATTTTTTTATGTAATCGTAATTGTAATGTGACTATCTGTATGTCCCACCCTGCAGAAAGACGCACTCTGTAAAAAGTTATATTTTACACTTTGCAGAAGAAATTGGCCCACAACAAAAGGGAAGCAACTCGAACAGGAGGAGGCACGCCCAATCTGCATCCACTGACTCTCTTGGAACGGAGGGTAGCTGCCATGATGAGTCGTACATGGAGAAAAGCAATCGGTACAGCACAAGCTGGGCCCGCACGCAAGGGAGAGGGTAAGTCCTGAAAATGCATCGTGACCCTTCAAATCAACCTGCTGCCTGGCCTGCTATGTGAGAGAGTACTCATGCCACCCATCCTGCCTCCTCTCTTGCTGTTAAACATTTGACTGTTCTGATATATTTTGCAGAACATGATGATGATGATGATGATGATGCCAACCCTGAGGATCCTGAAGATCCAGAACAAGAACCAGTACAACCAGATGCGGACGATCCAGACTGGATGATGGCGGCGATGACTGAAATGTCTACAGGGGAGAGCTTCCAAATTAATGTTTATGAGCCTCCATTAAGGGTCATCAGAGTTTCAACCCCTTGCATAGTATCTGGTTCCACCTTCCATGGTTTTGATTCCGATGTTGTGGGTCCCAGTGGTGCTGCTGGTGTAATGCAGCAGTTTACAGCAAGTGCACCACCGTCCGAGCCTGCGCCTCCCACTCTCATAGATTCTGGTTCCACCTTCCATGATTTTGATTCCAACGTTGCGGATCCCAGTGGTGCTGGTGATATCACGGAGCAGTTTACACCCATTCACCCACCATCCCAGCCCACGGGCTCGCACTCGAGTGCTGCCGACTGGAACACCGAACGCTCCACCATCCCAGCCTGCGCCTCTCTCTCTAGTACTGCCGTCTGGAACACCGAACGCTCCACCATCCCAGCCCGCGCCTCTCTCTCTAGTACTGCCGTCTGGAACACCGAGCGTCCCCCCGTCCCAGCCCACGCCTCCCCGTGTAGTGGTGCCGTTTGGAACACACGAGCGTTCCACCATCCCTGCCCTCGCCTCCCCGTGAGGCAGACCCAGGCAGAGGAGGGGATTGGAGACATGCTCTCCTGAGATGTAGCGTGCAACAGATGCGGCTCAGGTTGTGGCATTGGGAATGGAGACCAATGAGCTTACCCGATTACTCATCAGTAGCGTCAGTGCAGTGGATGAAGAGGTGACGGGCCTGACGGGAGAAATAGCAGTAATGACACGGGAACTTAAGGAGGGAATGTCCGAGGGAGTGCAATCGACGGCACAGGCCATCAGGGAGGGCATGCAAGTGGTGGCACTGGCCCTCATGGAGGTAGCTGCTGCAATAAGGGCACACAGCCCCGCCAATCAAATGACACCCCCATGAAGAAGTGAACATTCACTGAGATGTGGATGAGAGATGGTTGCAGCCTTTCTTAGCTGCTTTTGTTCTTGTTCTTGATGTAGCTGTAGTAGCGTTTTTCAAATTGAAGTTGTTTTGTAAGTTTCGTAACTTTACAACTTATAAGTGATCTTAGGGTTTTTAAGTGATCTTAAAGTGTAAATGCTCTTACTTTTTGTAACTTATTTAAGTTTGCACCTGAAAAGTGATCTTGAAGTCTAAGTGATCTTAAGAGTGTAAGATTTTTCACATTGAAATTGTTTTGTAACTTTACAAGTTTATAAGTGATCTTAAAGTTTTTAAGTGATCTTCAAGAGCCATATTAAAAAGTAAAGTTTGATACAACAAATATTTTATTACAGTGACGTTAACTTTTCAATAAAATATTTTTTCATTAAAACTGAATCATGTTCCATTAACACAATACAACACAGGAACAACTCCAAAGAATAAACATGTCCTCCAAACAGACCTCCAAACAGTAGTAGTGATGTTGGGGAGGGCATCAAACAGGAAATTAGGGGTGCATGCACTAAAGGCGCAGCAGTTATCATGGGTGACTTTAATATGCACATAGATTGGGCTAACCAAACTGGAAGCAATACGGTGGAGGAGGATTTCCTGGAGTGCATAAGGGATGGTTTTCTAGACCAATATGTCGAGGAACCAACTAGGGGGGAGGCCATCTTAGACTGGTTGTTGTGTAATGAGAAAGGATTAATCAGCAATCTCATTGTGCGAGGCCCCTTGGGGAAGAGTGACCATAATATGGTGGAATTCTACATTAGGATGGAGAATGAAACAGTTAATTCAGAGACCATGGTCCAGAAGTTAAAGAAGGGTAACTTTAAAGGTATGAGGCGTGAATTGGCTAGGATAGATTGGCGAATGATACTTAAGGGGTTGACAGTGGATGGGCAATGGCAGACATTTAGAGACCGCATGGATGAACTACAACAATTGTACATCCCTGTCTGGCGTAAAAATAAAAAAGGGAAGGTGGCAAACCGTGGCTATCAAGGGAAATCAGGGATAGTATTAAAGCCAAGGAAGTGGCATACAAATTGGCCAGAAATATCAGCGAACCCAGGGACTGGGAGAAATTTAGAACTCAGCAGAGGAGGACACAGGGTTTGATTAGGGCAGGGAAAATAGAGTATGAGAGGAAGCTTGCAGGGAACATTAAAATGGACTGCAAAAGCTTCTATAGATATGTAAAGAGAAAAAGGTTAGTAAAGACAAACGTAGCTCCCCTGCAGTCAAAATCAGGGGAAGTCATAACGGGGAACAAAGAAATGGCAGACCAATTGAACAAGTACTTTGATTCGGTATTCACTAAGGAGGACACAAACATCCTTCCGGATATAAAAGGGGTCAGAGGGTCTAGTAAGAAGGAGGAACTGAGGGAAATCCTTATTAGTTGGGAAATTGTGTTGGGGAAATTGATGGGATTGAAAGCCGATAAATCCCCAGGGCCTGATGGACTGCATCCCAGAGTACTTAAGGAGGTGGCCTTGGAAACAGCGGATGCATTGACAGTCATTTTCCAACATTCCATAGACTCTGGATCAGTTCCTATGGAGTGGAGGGTAGCCAATGTAACCCCACTTTTTAAAAAAGGAGGGAGAGAGAAAACAGGGAATTATAGACCGGTCAGCCTGACATCGGTAGTGGGTAAAATGATGGAATCAATTATTAAGGATGTCATAGCAGCGCATTTGGAAAGAGGTGACATGATAGGTCCAAGTCAGCATGGATTTGTGAAAGGGATATCATGCTTGACAAGTCTTCTGGAATTTTTTGAGAATGTTTCCAGTAGAGTGGACAAGGGAGAACCAGTTGATGTGGTGTATTTGGATTTTCAGAAGGCTTTCGACAAGGTCCAACACAAGAGATTAATGTGCAAAGTTAAAGCACGTGTGCTGACGTGCATTGAGAAGTGGTTGGCAGACAGGAAGCAAAGAGTAGGAGTAAATGGGTACTTTTCAGAATGGCAGGCAGTGACTAGTGGGGTACCGCAAGGTTTTGTGCTGGGCCCCAGCTGTTTACATTGTACATTAATGATTTAGACGAGGGGATTAAACGTAATATCTCCAAGTTTGCGGATGACACTAAGTTGGGTGGCAGTGTGAGCTGCGAGGAGGATGCTATGAGGCTGCAGAGTGACTTGGATAGGTTAGGTGAGTGGGCAAATGCATGGCAGATGAAGTATAATGTGGATAAATGTGAGGTTATCCACTTTAGTGGTAAAAACAGAGAGACAGGCTATTATCTGAATGGTGACAGATTAGGAAAAGGGGAGGTGCAATGAGACCTGGGTGTCATGGTACATCAGTCACTGAAGGTTGGCATGCAGGTACAGCAGGCGGTTAAGAAAGCAAATGGCATGTTGGCCTTCATAGCGAGGGGATTTGAGTACAGGGGCAGGGAGGTGTTGCTACAGTTGTACAGGGCCTTGGTGAGGCCACACCTGGAGTATTGTGTACAGTTTTAGTCTCCTAACTTGAGGAAGGACATTCTTGCTATTGAGGGAGTGAAGCGAAGGTTCACCAGACTGATTCCCGGGATGGCGGGACTGACATATCAAGAAAGACTGGATCAACTCGGCTTGTATTCACTGGAGTTCAGAAGAATGAGAGGGGATCAGAAAGCTGTTGAGGCCAATTCACTAAATATATTCAAAAAGGAGTTAGATGTAGTCCTTACTACTAGGGGGATCAAGGGGTATGGCGAGAAAGCAGGAATGGGGTACTGAAGTTGCATGTTCAGCCATGAACTCATTGAATGGCGGTGCAGGCTCGAAGGGCCGAATGGCCTAATCCTGCACCTATTTTCTATGTTTATGTTTCTATATCCATGCGCAACAGTTGTCGCAGAGCCCTCAGGCATCAGTAATTGAAGCATTCACGGATGAGCTGCTGGCGCTGGGCTCGAGCAATCGTTAAAGGAGCACGATGGACGGACTTCCTCCGACCTCGTGCTCCGGCATCAGTCACTTGCATGCTTACCTGATCGTCGTCATCATCCTCATCCTGATCTTCCAAATTACTATCATCAGGCACTGGCCCCTCTCGTGGGTCTTCTGGTTCCACTACCTGCTCCTGCTGCCTCATGATTGCTACGTTATGGAGCATGCAGCACTCAACAGTGAAGTGACCGACAATCTGAGGAGAATATTGCAAGTGGCCTCCAGAATGGTCCAGGCATCGGAAACGCTGTTTCAATATGCCAATGGTCCTCTCAATGATGCTGCACGTCGCAATGTGCGCCATGTTGTATTGACGGTCAGCTTCTGTCCGTGTCACGCATAGGGGCGTCATGAGCCAGGTGGCCAGGCCTTACCCTTTGTCTCCCAGTAGCCAGCTCTGCCCTTCTGGCTGCTGCTCAAACATGTCAGATATAATGCTGTCGCGTAGGATGAACACATCATGGGTGCTGCCAGGGTATCTCGCATCAACTGACAGGATGCGCTGCTTGTCATCACACACAAGCTGCACATTGATGGAGTGGAATCCTTTTATATTCCTGTCCTGCTCGGAATCCTCCATAGGTGCTCGCAAGGCTATCTGGGTACAATCAATGCAGCTCTGTACCTTTGGGAAGCCAGCAATCCTGAAGAAGCCCACAGCCCTCTCATGGATCGTTTGTGCGGTCATTGGGAAATTGATGAAGTCATTCCTCCGCGCATACAGTGCAGCCGTGACCTGGTAAACACAGGCATGTATTGCACGTTGAGAGATGGCGCACACATCTCCAGTTGTAGCCTGAAACGATCCCGAGGCATAGAAGGCAAGTGCAGCTGTTACCTTCACTTCAACAGACAAGGCAGTTGGCGTTCTGCTTCTGGGCTGCAAATCTGCTCTCAGCATATCACAGATCTCAACGACAACTTCTCTGTGGAAATGCAGCCTTTTGACACAATTAGCCTCGCTCATGTCCAGGTACGAGCGCCTGGATCGATATTGCCGACGTGGGTAAGGTCTCCTGCCCATCAGCCTACGGGCTATGACGTTCCTGGTGTGGTGAGCTCTAATCAATATGCAGTGAATTGCTGGCGAACCATTGCATAATCCGTGGTGTTGACAATGCAGCACCCATACTGCAATTACAAATTTAAGATTCAAACTGGCTATCTGGCTGTCTCTCCCTCCCGGTGCTTTGCACGCCTACCCTGTCCGCTGGCCGAATGGCCTCAGCCTCCCTCACAGCCCGAAGGCTGCTTCCTGTTTCTTCGGCTGCCGTCGAGCCACTGATGTCACCCCTGTCCCCTGGCCGAATGGCCTCAGCCTCCCTCGCAGCTCGAAGGCTGCTTGCTGTTTCTTCGGCTGCCGTTGAGCCACTGACGCCGCCCCTGTCTCCTACATGGAAGGAAGGACTGCCTGAGCCACCGCAGCTCGAAGGCTGCTTGCTGCCGTTGTTGTTGGGCTGCCGTCGAATCACTGACGCCCCCTCTGTCTCCAACATGGATGGCCTGCCTGAAGCACCGCAGCTCGAAGGCTGCTGCTGCTTCACACAGGTAGGAATATTCAATATTTTGTATTTGCTTTGTTTATAATTTTTTATTCAGGATGGCTCTTTATTTGTATAAGCAAGTCTGTTGAATGCTTGTAAAATGTAATTACTTCCCTTCCCCCCCTCCCCCTCCATCCCCCACCCCGCCCCCCCTCGTTCCCTACGCTTGATTTGTAACCTACGTCTGATTTCTAAAGTGTCGACAAGGTTTTTCTGACCGTACAAAAATCTATACTTACTCCATCCTAAGTTAGTTTGGAGTAAGTTTTCACTGCCTAAACTTTCAAAACAGGCTTAAGTGGCCGGACACGCCCCCTTTTGAAAAAAAAATCTGTTCCAAAATGAAACTGTTCTAACTGACTAGAACTGGAGCAAACTAAATGCCGAGAATTGCAGTTTCTAAGATACTCCATTCTAAACCAGTTGCTCCAAAAAAATAGGAACAACTCAGGCCGAAACTTGACCCCAAAGTCACTAATCAATTCAATAGGGAATTTAGGAGAAACTTCTTTACCCAGAGAGTGGTTAGAATGTGGAACGAGTGGTTAAGGTGAATAGCACAGATGCATTTAAGGACAGTTCACATGAGGGAGAAAGGAATAGAAGGATACGTTGATGGGGTTAGATGAAGAAGGGTGGGAGGAGGCTCATGTGGAGCATAAACACTGGCGTGGACCTTTTGGGCCGAATGGCCTGTTTCTGTGCTGTGAATTTGTGTTGGCCAGCAAAGCAGTTACTGGCTGCTAGAAATGACTGCAATGCTAATTGAGAGAAATTGGTCTTGAGTGGTGGGGGGGGGCGGTGTGGTGGGGGGCGGTGCAAGTAGATAGGTGGCGCACCACTCACTTTCCGTGCAACGCCGTCCTGGTGGCGTTACTGGAGGGATCCAGGACGAAGTTTCTGTCCAGATCCGGTGTTGCAGCTTCCCACTGCTTCTGTGAGCAAAGCTGTAGAACTTGCAAGGAATTGTGAACAATTAAGAGGCCTGGGAATAAAAGGGGCCATGCACACTGAAGCAAAACAAAATAAAATGAAGTGAATCAATACATTTCTGAGCCCTCTCTGCCTTTTAGGAAATATTCAACATTTACAAGAAGTTCCAAATGTGAATATTCAGCTGTTGGAGCTGAATTCCCTTCCGAGCCTCAAAAAATGGGAAAGCTGCTTCAACACTAACACAAATGGCTCAGCAAGCAAAAGAAGGGGCACTGAGGCTCTCGCATGCAGCAAGCCACTTGGTTCGGGGGGGGTCAACACTGCAACACAGGCCCTCTACCCAAGGGGCCAGGAAGCCCTCCAGAAAGAATGATGTACATCTTTAAGACCGTCACTGCCAGCAGTGTCGCCCCTGCCACCTGGCTCCAGTGCCCAAAGAAGCTTCATGGCCAAGGTCAGTTAATGCATCTTCAAAAGCTGTCTCCTACCAACTGCACCACGGATGTTGCGTGACCTGCTTGTTCTGTCTTCTCAAAGGTCTTCATTTACCATCCTAGCCCTTGCTAGCATCCAGCAGTACTTCTTACACACTTAAAAACTTTTCACATCTATTGCAGCAAGTCACCACTTCAATAAAATCAAAAACTAACCCAGTCCAAAGCCTTAAATTCAAACTTACCTGAATGATATGTGTGTCCCTTTAAGAGTTGCAGATATTGCCACTGTCAGCCTGCTTCCATGCCAGGTTAACCTGGCATGCTTAGGACCCAGCTACCGTGCTAGGATTGAAGTTCGCTTTGGTGAGGTTAAGTCAGCGTTGTACGCCGAGTGACATCAGCACGCTGTCATTTGTTTTTCCGGGTCAGCGCAAAGAGGTGGAGGAATATGGCGGCTGTAGCGGGACCCACCACCAGCTGGCCACCATTTTATCGCCATTTAATGGTGCAGCGGTGTGGCCCTAGGTAACATAACAGTCATCATAGGCAGTCCCTCAGAATCAAGGAAGACTTGCTTCCACTCTAAAAATGAGTCCTTAGGTGGCCTAACAATCCAATACGAGAGCCACAGTCCTTGTCACAGGTGGGACAGATAGTTGTTGTGGGAAAGGGCGAGTGGGATTGGTTTGCCGCACGCTCTTTCCGCTGCCTGCGCTTGATTTCTGCATACTCTCGACGATGAAACTCAAAGTGCTCAGCGCCCTCCCGATGCACTTCCTCCACTTTCCACTTAGAGCGGTCTTTGGCCAGGGACTCCCAGGTGTCAGTGGAGATGTTGCACTTTATCAGGAAGGTTTTGAGGGTGTACTTGTAACGTTTCCTCTGCCCACCTTTGGCTCGTTTGCCGTGAAGGAGTTCCAAGTAGAGCGCTTGCTTTGGGAGTCTCGTGTCTGGCATGCGAACAATGTGGCCTGCCCAGTGGAGCTGATTAAGTGTGGTCGGTGCTTCAATGCTGGGGATGTTGGCCTGGTCGAGGACGCTAACGTTGGTGCGTCTGTCCTCCCAGGGGTTTTGCAAGATCTTGCGGAAACATCATTGGCGGTACACTGTCACCAACCAGCAGACTATTATATTCTGATCTTCTAACTTATAAAACTCCTGGCTTAGCATGAGAAGCGAGTGTGTTTGAATAAATTTGGGGTTAAACTTATTCAGTTATAAAAAGGTCGGATTGGCGATGTTCCCAACACAATTCAAGTGTACAACAATACTGCAAGGACTCGCTTGGCACGTACAACACTCCTTAATGTTGGCTACAGGTACAGGATGTCTTTGTATCATATCCATTTGAGACAAACAGTCACAAATCCTGCTGGGCCTCTGGGATGTAAATCTTGCCTAATCAAAAGTTAATAATTAATAGGTTCCTCCAGTGTATTCTGCACACATACACATACACACACACAGATTGAAAAAATTAAGGAAAGAAAAGGTAGTATGTATGTGTGAGAAACATATTACCAAGTACAACATACAAATTAGGAGATGCATTTGTTGAGTTGCCATTGGCCTCCTTTGGATGCAGTCACCAGACAGCTGGTGGTGCTGAGGGTGGAGCTTTCCTGGACTCAGGGTAATTTCCACCTGCTTGTATTAGACACAGCAGCTGTCAGAAACAGCTGTTGAAGGAAAAAGTGAGGAGTTTCTGAAAGAGAAAAGCCTGCAGATCTTTTATTGAGGATTTCTGAAAGTAGGGAACATTTTAAAATTATTTTTTGCATTTGGCCGGCAGATACCTGCACTTACTTCTGACTGCTTCTCAGCGGGTCGGCGTGCTGGAGATTTTCAGACCCCGGCCACCTAGTGTCAGGGGTACTCAGGGGGAGGTATGCCATTCCCACGCGCACCTATGCCCGTGCTTCTTCTGGGTGACACCTGAGAGCTAGGATTGTGGGAGAAGACTTGTCTCTCATACTGCATAGGAGGGTCATTGGACTCAGGTGGTGCTTGCCCATGGATGTTGGCCCTTGGCATGGAGCATCTACTAGTTGAATTTCTGGAGGCTCGTGAGAAGCCTGGTCTTGCCTCCCACGTTCCATGGCATGGTGCTCTGGTGGTGCGGGGGTGTGATTGGGTGCGGAGTGGGGCTGAAGGCTTGACACGTGCTTCTCGACTGAGGGACGATATCATGCAGCCATGACTCCTGGGTGGCTTAATCTTCAACATTCTCTTAACCACCATCATCTTCCTCCTCCTTTACCATCCACTACTGTGGTAGTTCAAGAAGAAGGGAGGGTAGAAGGCAGGAAAGGGTGCGCATAACCCCCATGGGATTAAGGAGACAGCGAAGGGTGTAAGAAACTAATAACATAAGAAATAGGAGTAGGAATAGGCCATCTGGCCCATCGAGCCTGCTCCACCATTTAATAAGATCATGGCTGATCTGATCTTGGGCTCAGCTCCACTTCCCTGCCCGCTCCCCATAACGCTTCACTCCCAAAAATCTGTCTATCTCCACCTTAAATATATTCAATGACCCAGCCTCCACAGCTCTCTGGGGCAGAGAATTCCACAGATTTACAACCCTCTGAGAAAAGAAATTCCTCCTCATCTCAGTTTTAAATGGGCGGCCCCTTATTCTGAAACAATGATCCCTAGTTCTAGATTCTCCCACGAGTGGAATCATCCTCTCTGCATCTATCTTGTTGAGCCTCCTCAGTATCTTAAATGTTTCAAAAAGATCACCTCTCATTCTTCTAAACTCCAATGTGTATAGGCCCAACCTGCTCAACCTTTCTTCATATGTCAACCCCTTCATCTCAGGAATCAACCTAGTGAACCTTCTCTGAACTGCCTCCAATGCAAGTATATCACTTCTTAAATAAGAAGACCAAAACTCCACACAGTACTTCAGGTGTGGTCTCGCCAATACCCTGTACAGTTGTAGCAGGACTTCCCTGTTTTTATACCCCATCCCCCCTTGCAATAAAGGCCAACATTCCATTTGCCTTCCTGATTATTTGCTGTACTGCATACTAACTGTTTGTGTTTCATGCACAAGGACTCTTCTATATGTAGAACGTTGTGACTGTGTGGTGCTTCAGGGGGATACCGGGACGACAGTACGAGTCCTCAGTCAGTGACATGGTGCCAGCAAAAATGCCACTGATCTCAGCATTTTTTATGGCAAGAGCTGAGTACCTTTCCATGAGTTGCCTGACCTTGTCTTTGAAGTGGGTGAGGGGTTCAAAGGGGGCAAGGTCCCTCCGGTGGCCTGTGTTTGTTGGGAATTATGCACCAATTCTACCTGCAAAGAGAAAAGTAAATGAGGGTAAGGTTACCAGTTCATCATCATCATCATAGGCAGTCCCTCGAAGTCGAGGATGACTTAACAGTTAAGGGGTGTTTGGCAAGTGGCACAGAAGAGATAAAGTAATAATATAGGGGTATGAGGGCGGTAAAATGGATGAAAGGAGGTTTGGGGATATGTAATGCAGCTGTTGAGTATTGGGAGCTGTGTAGCCATAGTGTAGGATAGGGATTAAGAGGCATCCTTAACCAGTGAACAGTTGGTTGTGGAAGTGTTGTTGAAGGGTGAAGAGCATGATGATGCCCAGGGTAGGCAAAGAAGAAAAGGGAGATGTGTATTATCTTGTCTGGCCTGCTGAGGATGTGGAATTTCCTGCAGCGCTGTTCTGGAGTCCTGGGGATGAGGGAGTTCACAGTCAGTGCCGGTGCCACCTCTCTCCAGTGGCATAAGGATGTTTTGTGTCTTCGCAGAATAATGTGAAGTAGTGGAAGGATTTGCAGGCTGCTTAACAGCCTCACAGGCTGCAACAGGAATGCTCCTTCTATGGCCATAACCATCTTTATAACCAGCCAATAGGATGGTTAGTCCGATACAGGGAAGGTTTTTTGGGCTTCCACAATATCCCACTGGATATTAGCCCAGAATTCAGAGCTGGAACTTCTGTCTCCACTCGCTGGGACTGGCTGGAGGAGGCTTCAAACCTGCACCTTCTAGCTCAGAGGTGAGAATGCTAATGGGAAACTAAAAGTTTGCTTCTGGCATGAGTGATCATTCTGGGTGACTTGGTGACACCCACACCCTGGAGTCTGCTTGCTCGGCCTTCAATACCGCCCAATGAGTGAATTTGTGCATTCTTCTCCACTGGCTTGGTGCCATGCTCTGCTGCCCTCTGGGCACTGGTGATACTTGAGTATTCATAATTCTGTCCAAGTGTCATAAAAATATTGGTCAGACATGCAGTGAAGTAATTTTGAGAGAGAAATCAAGGAGCCAACCAGTGTTCTTGCCTTACCTCGCCAGTGTGCTGCTTAATAGCAAGGGCTGACTGGTGTATTTAAAAGGG
This sequence comes from Pristiophorus japonicus, assembly GCF_044704955.1. Taxonomy (NCBI): domain Eukaryota; kingdom Metazoa; phylum Chordata; class Chondrichthyes; family Pristiophoridae; genus Pristiophorus; species Pristiophorus japonicus. The sequence goes on from NC_091978.1 coordinate 68,640,885, forward strand.
AGCACAGATGTTTCCTGATGGTTAGGATGTTGATACCAGTTTCACACCAATTTTACACCATAGGAACATAGGAATTACTAGATGAGAAAGACCATGGTCCATCTAGTTTGCCTTCCACTTCCTGGCAGCCGCATGCTACAACAATAATAGAGTTGTTGACTAATCATGGCAATCAATCTCTATTAATTAGTCTACAACAGACTCCGGCTACTCCGGCTTTAGGTGAAGAAAACTTGGCAGTGGTGGGAAGTCCCAAAGTGGTTTACAATCAATAAGGTACTTCCTGAAGTGTAGTCACTGTTGTAATGTCGGGAAACAAAGCCACCATTGGCTCTCTCATGGAGCTAAGGCCACTCTCCTGGCTCTGTGCCTCAGCACTCCTAAGGCTCCATGTGGGAACAGAGTGCAGGAGTGCTGTCAACTCTGGCCCCCAGAGCCAAGGTAGCTGCCACCTGAGCTTCCGTGGCAGCAGGGCGGGCTGTTGTGGAAGCTGTCAGCAGAGATTCCATCATGGTAGGTGCCACTGCCGTGTTCATAGAGCTGATCAATCGCTCCATATTGAACAGAATAGACTCCGTGCTCTGTGGACTACTCCATGCTCTGAGCCATTGCATGTAAGTTCACTGGCAGGCTTCCCAGTTCACCTAGCATTTCCTGGTATATGGCCATCAGCCTTCTTCGATAGCCTGGGCCCTCGACGTCTGCATCTGAGTCTTCTACAGTGGAGCTAGTACATGATCTCGCCCTCCGGTGAGCTGGCACTTGTCACATCCTATCCCCCTGCCCTAGCTCCTGCACACCTTTGGCTGGTCATTCACCATGCGAATACCTGCCTCTAGCTAGCCTCAAGGTACCAATAACTAAACTGGTGCTTGCTAGGGTCAGATCGAGTGATGTTGCATCTTCAGGAAGGCTGGCCTGCTCTTCTTGAAATGGCAGAGGGACATCCACATTTTCAGCACCTGAAATGAACGAGAGGAACATGGGTTAGTTTTTAATGAAGAGAGAGCAGAGAGAGATGAGTTGCTGCTGAAAGCAACTCAAGTTTGTCATGCGGAGTGTGTGGGTGAGATAGGAGTAAGAGGGGAGAAAAAGAGGATAAGGGTGTGAAGAAACACTGGCCGATGAGTCCACCAGTATTGCCGCTCATCGTGGTCATGCCCCTGCCCATGCGGGAGGATATGTTAGTGGGCTCGGCCTCCAACGGGCTCGGTCTCCTGCCACAAGCTGTGCATGATCTTCTCCTGCAAAAAAGAAGGGAGTGTGTTTGTGACATCTTTGTGAGGTGTTTGGAGAATATGCCTGTCATGGTCAAACAATTTGTATGCAGTGTGTAAGATGTGCAGTGTGGGGAAGTGACGGTTGCAATATTGTTGAGTGTGTGAGTAGGAGGAGAAGGAAATGGATGGAAGAGTGATGCATTGATTATAGAAGAGTGAAGGGAGGTGGGGTAGGGGAGCATTGTGCATAGTGAGCCTGTGAACGTATGAGCAGAGAGTAAGAAAGCAGGGGGGCGGAATTGCCCCATTTTATAGCCCCGTTAGCGCCTCCGGATGCGCGCCGACCCCTTTCCAGTGGCGGCCACCAAAGGGTGCACAGTGGCCCTCCCCTTAATGGCATTGTAGTGCTGGCCTCGGCACCGCGAGAGCCCCCCTCAAAGGAAGCGGAGCACCGGAGACAGCACTGGAGACAGCGCTCAGCTTCCTTTGAGGGATGTACGGTCCAATTCCACGTTGGGGGCAAGATTTCCAATCCGGGCACAGCAAGTCCCAGTCCCGGAAGGTTACCGCTCCCAATTGGGGTGATGGGCAATTTCTAGCCTCAAGATTCTTAACTTGACAATTTCTGGTGAGGTTATTGAACTTTCCACGACATTGCAGCCAGGTCCTGGCCACTAAGCTTCTAGCATTGACCTGTTTGGCAACCTTTTTCCATTAGCATCGGTGAAGATGTCGCTTGGAGGACTTTCTGCCTTCTAGGGATGGGGGTGGGAAGGAATAGGATTCTCCTCCCCCAGTCCATTGCTTGCACCAGGGCCACCAATGCAGCATCTGGGTGAGAACCTGGGTGCCATCGCAGTGCTTGCTGCAGCCATTTTTCTCTTCTGAAGTCTTTCCTCCTGCCTATAGTCACAGACTCACCTCCCCTTTTGGAGGTGCTGAATACCTTTGCATGGCCGACTTCTGGCTCCGCCCCCCTCTCCGGAACCTCATTAAAATGATTCAGGCAACCAGCAATCTCCATGCTATTCATTGGCTGCATAGCTGAATCATTTTAATTTAATTTAAATTGAATGCGCTTCCTGCGTGCCCATTTCTGGGTCTATGTATTTGAACTGCAAGGTCTCCCTGTTCATCCACACCCTTCAGCATCTTTTCATTGAGTGTATACTCTCAATTCTTGTTTTTTCCCTTCAAAAATGTATTCGCTCATTTTTGTCCAACACGTTTTCTTCCACAGGGGTGAGGATGTGCAGGTGGTCTCGGCCTCCTCTGGTTTGGGGCCTGCGATCGCAGGTTGTGCTTGACCTTCTCCTACACAAAAGGAGGGTACGTGTTAGTGAAAGTCTTGCGAAGTGTTTAGAGAATATGCTTGTCATGGTAGAGTAGTTTGTATGTAGTGTGTAAGATGTGCGGAAGTGAAGGTTGCAGTAGTGGTGAGAGTAGGAGATGCAGAGTGTGTGAAAAGGAGGTGGAGTGAAATTAAGGCGAATGAAGAGAAATAGGGAAAGGGAGTATTGTGAATAGTGAGGCGGCAGATGGTGCAGATGTGAGCAGAGAGTAAGAGAGCAGGATTCTTACCTTGATCACTCTAGTGGGGTAATTAGACATTTGTTTACATTGCAGCCATGTCCTAAGAGCTAAATTCCTGGCATTAACCTCCTCTATAACTTTTGCAGGAGCAAAACTTAAAGGGGAGGTGCACTGCGCTGCGTGCCACCATCTTTTTTTTTTACCTCCCGTACCGGTTGGGCCGTTTCTCGCTCCTTTCGTGGGGTACGAGCTGCGATCGTGCAGCCCGGCACTCCGTTTCAGTGCTGGCCTATGGCCATGGCACCCCTTTGCCCTGGTGGCCCAGTGGAGGTCATCAAAGGGCTGCGCAGAGCTCGCAGCGTCCCTCCCCTTTAACGGCATTGAAACACGTCAGTGCTATGTGGAGAGGCAACGTGGTGCTCTGTGTTGCGCCTGGGTAGCGCCCCGATCCCAGCCCAAAAGGAAGTGGAGCACGTGACATTGCGCTCCACTTCCTGTGAAGAGCGGTAACCCAAATTTTGATTCTGGGGCAGGACTTCTGCGCCGGGCGCAGAATATCCGGCCCTGGAGAGGTTACTGCCCCCAACCGGGGTGATAGGGAATTTCGGCCCCATGCTTCCTAATGGTTCACAACAGCATTGGTAGGTACTTAAGGATGAATTTTCCGGGGTGGTAGTGGGCCAGATCGGCAGTGAGTCATGTGGAAAAGTTGTGATTTTTGACAACGGTTCGGGGACCCACTGTTATTTTGCTCCCACGTGTATTTTCCACAGGCGCATCTGTCATTGTGGAGCTGACCCGACCTGCAGCGGCTGGCGACCCAATTGAAATTATCATGAGAAAGTTTACAGGTACTTAGGAGCCTTCTTCCTCCACTTTTTAAATTTCCCTGCATGGCCACGGGATTCACATAGCTCAGGAACCACATCTGTCAACCTGAGACGTGAGTTACTTGAAAGTATGGAAAATAAATCCAAATAAAAACATGTTGCTTAAATCAGTTAACAGATTGATGGGGATTCTGTTGTACTTGAAAAGCTACTGGTAAATGTTAATTCAGAAATTCCTGAAGGGATGTAAGTGTTACCCTGGGTGGTGAGGGAAATACATTTTCCACTGGCATTCTCAGCTGTTGCCTTCCAACTCAACGGTAATTGCAGTGAATTGATCTGCAATATAAAAAATGATATATACCATTTAAATACATTTTGTGTTGCTTCTGGTCTTTTCAGGTTTTTCTTACTGTACACTGTGATTGTCCAGTTACACATTAAATCAAGTCATCAACAATTTCATTCTCATCACTCATTCCACTGGTTTAATTTGCTTGCAGTCCCTGAATATGAATAATTTAATTTTTCAGTCTGAGACTTTAGGGTGAATTTCTGCAGAGGTTTTCTCACTTGTCCATTGTTAACTTCAACGGAAGAGCTGCAGAAACACCAGAAACACATTGTAAGCACCACTTATACTGTTTGTCAGGGATTCCGCAGCTCTTACGCTGAACATGATCGTATTTGTAGATGGTGTCATATTGCTTAATGATATTATTTAAATATTTCTTTGTCACTCATATACAACTGTTATTATACTATTGATTCAACACCCACTATGTTTGACTGAACTTAAAATTTAATGGCCATGGTCTTTTTAAGGATCCCAAATTTGTTCCCATCTTTCCCGCAATTCCATGTTTGAATCCCTCCAATTCGGTTTCTGCACCATCCACAGTACCAAAACGGCTCTCATCAAAGTCACAAATGATATCCTTTGTGACTGTGACAAAGGCAAACTTCCTCCTCATCCTTCTTGACTTATCTGCAGCCTTTGACATAGCTGATCACTCTATCCTTCTCCAAAACCTCTTCACCGTCGTCCAGCTGGATTGGACTACATCGCCTGGTTCCATTCATATCTATCTTATCATAGCCAGAGAATTACCAGCAAAAGCTTCTCTTCCTGCCCCCACCTCATTACCTCTGGTGTCCCCTAAGGATCTATCTTTGGCCCCTCCTATTTCTCATCTACATGTTGCCCCTTGGTGACATCATCCGAAAACACAGTGTCAGTTTCCATATGTACGCTGATGACACCCAGCTCTACCTCACTATCACTTCTCTCGACCCCACAACAGTCTCCAAATTGTCAAACTGCTTGTCTGACATCCAGTTCTGGATGAGCAGAAATTTTCGGCAATTGAATACTGGGAAGACCGAAGCCATTGTTTTCGGTCTCCACCATCAACTCCGTTCCCTAACCACTGACTCTATCTCTCTCCTCAACTTTTGTCTGAGGCTGAACCAAACTGTTTACCTTTGTGTCATATTTGACCCTGAAATGCATTTTCAACTACATATCCGCAGCATAACTAAGACCGGCTATTTCCATCTCCGTAACATCACCCATCTCCACCCTTGCCTCAGCTCATCCACTGATGAAGCTCTCATCCATGCCTTTGTTACCTCTATTGCAACGCACTCCAGGCTGGCCTCCCATATTCTCCCCTGCATAAACTAGAGATAATCTAAAACTCGGCTGCCCATGTCCCGCTCACCCATCACCACTGTGCTCGCTGACCTACATTAGCTTCCGGTTAAGCAACGCCTCGATTTCAAAATTCTCATCCTTGTTTTCAAATCCCTCCATGGCCTTGCCCCTCCCTATCTCTGAAATCTCCTCCAGCCCCAAACCCCCCCTGAACTATCTGCACTCCTCTAATTCTGTCCTCTTGAGCATCCCAGATTATAATCACTCAACCATTGGTGGCCGTGCCTTCTGTTGCCTAGGCCCTAACTCTGGAATTACCTGCCTAAACGTCTCCACTCTCTACTTCTCTTTCCTCCTTCAATATGCTCCTTAAAACCTTTATCTTTGACCAAGCTTTTGGTCACCTGCTCTAATTTCTCCTTATGCGGCTCAGTGTCAAATTTTTTACCTCATAATACTCCTGTGAAGCGCCTTGGGACCTTTCACTATGTTAAAGGCGCTATATAAATACAAGTTTTTGTTGTTGAACCCCCAACCTCCTGTGGCTGATGTTATATCTTACCACCTCCGCTCCCCCCACTCCCCGCCAATAGGGACTAGGATTAGCCCACCCCTCTTTTTCCTGGCAATTGTGACCAGGCCCTCCCCTGCGGCCTCTCTCTCACCCACGCCAGTTGCCATGCTCCCTGGCACTTCCGGCACCGACAATCCCGCAGTACGAGCCCAGCCGGAAACTCAGAAACAACAACGCAGAACTGTTGTACAGTGAGTCACTCTGGCCATTGTACAAGTTGTTGTTTAATCGGCTTGCCAGCAAAGTTGAAGTGCATGGAATAAAAGGGACAGTGGCAGCATACATATGAAATTGACTAAGTGACAGGAAACAGAAAGTAGTGGTGAACGGTTGTTTTTCGGACTGGAGGAAGGTGTACAGGGGTGTTCCCCAGGGGTTGGCACTAGCACCACTGCTCTTCTTGATATATATTAATGACTTAGACTTGGGTGTACAGGGAACAATTAAAAAATTTGCTGATGACACAAACTTGGAAGTATAGAGAACAATGAAGAGAATAATGAGGACATAGACAAGCTGGTGGAATGGGCGGACATGTGGCAGATGAAATTTAACACAGAAAAGTGCAGTGTGATACATTTTGGTCGGAAGAACGAGGAGAGGCAATATACAGGATCCTGGGCTTTATAAATAGAGGCATAGAATACAAAAGCAAGGAAGTTATGATGAACTTTTATAAAACACTGGTTTGGCCTCAACTGGAGTATTGTGTCCAATTCTGGGCACCGCATTTTATGAAAGATGTGAAGGCCTTAGAGAGGGTGCAGAAAGATTTACAACAATGGTTCGAGGGATGAGGGACTTCAGTTATGTGGTTAGAATGGAAAAGCTGGGGTTGCTCTCCTTAGAGTAGAGAAAGTTGAGAGGTTTGATAGAGGTGTTCAGAGTTATGAGGGGTCTAGACAGAGCAGATAGAGAGAAACTGTTTCCATTGGCGGAAGGGTCAAGAACCAGGGGACACAGATTTAAGGTGTTTGGCAGAAGAACCTAAGGCAACATGAGGAAAGACTTTTTTATGCAGCGAGTGGTTATGATCTGGCATGCACTGCCCAAAAGGATGGTGGAGGCAGATTCAATCGTGCCTTTCAAATGGGAATTGGGTAAGTGCCTGAAGGAAAAAAATTTGCAGGGTTACAGGGAAAGGTTGGGGTAGTGGGACTAGCTGAAGTGCTCCTGCAGAGAGCTAGCACAGGCTCGACGGGCTGAATGGCCTCCTTCCGTGCTGTAATCATTCTATAAGTTAGCCATTAGAGCTGCACACTAATGGCTCTGGGGTGGGGGGGTACACTCACTGCCCAGGGGTACACTTTGAGAACGTGTTTTGTGAACCGGGGACTCTTCCAGGAATATTGTTTACCCCTGGGGACAGAGTACCTCAACCAGGGACTGACCCCGTAGAAAGGGGACATATGGTCACCAATGTTACCGTTAATTTTTCTTTTGGGTGCGCAGCTCCTTTAACGGGCTGCGCAGCCCATTCAAATTCCTGTACATACACGGTTTTGCCGATTGTAAAGCCGGCAAATGGCCTGCACAGTAGCTCCAGACAGCTTAAAGGGAACATTGACAGTCATCCTACCTTAAAACCGACCTCTTTTATCAAGCTTTTAGTCACCTGTCCTAATGTCTCCTCCTTTGACTTCATGTCAATTCTTGTCTGATTATGTCCCTGTGAAACTCCTTGTGATGTTTTATTACATTAAAAGCACTATATAAATGCAAATTGTTGTTTGTGTCAGCCTTTCCCATTGTAATTGCCATGTCTACATTTCCCATTCAATTCAGTTTTCTCATGTCAAACCAGTAGATTGCATTTGATCATGACTCTGCTTGTACAACATCATGGGAAATGGACTGGTATGCTATTAAGAAGACTGAGATATGCTACTAAAAAGACTGAAACAGATTGTAATGCTATTTAAACAAGTGGACTCGTGGTTATTTTTTTTAGGGCGCGATGAAATAAAACAGATTAGATTTTTAAACCAAAATGAGTGAGTGTCAATCCACGTGACTGTGACGTAATCTGCTACAGGGTTAAACTGAGACCACTGGAGGAGTCCCAGGAGAGACTGGGAGTGTATTACAACTATAGTTAAAAGACTGCTTCTGCAATTCACAGGGCAGTAGTTTGGAGCACACAGTGCAGGCACATTTGGAAGTCAGGGCTGTATTTATTATTTTACTCTTAGACTACAATCAGGAGTATAATTGGCTCAAGTACAAGTCACATGACAAGAATTAATTTCTCTCGCTGGCCGTCAGTGAGGATACCTAAATGGGGTCCTGTGATGCTGTCAGCCATGATGACATGCACACACTCTGCAGTGACTGCCCACAATCCTTTGCAGCTTATTTCTGCAGCTCGTTTCACTGTGTTTTTAAAAAAGATGTGTATCTTAACTGTTTGAGTGCTGAATTTCCTTTTCAGAGTGCACTGATAATTTGGATCATAATATGGGCAAGACTGATTACACGGTAAGCTTCTAATGTAAAGCTGAACAGGTTCTTAATTTTCACTGTTTAACTGGATATAAAACTGACATCTTTTAAAGTTGTCCCTATTGTTAGGTCTCGCACCTCAGTGGCTCGTTGCTATGTGTGACTGGCTGCCCTAAAATACCTTGCTGTGGACAGTAAAGACGGTGAGTCTCCTTTTCTGCTACTGACAGGGCCAGCAGGCAGCCTCTCAGATCTCTGCCAATGCTCTGCTCTGAATCCCTGAGAACAACCTAGGATGACACTGCTCCTGGTGTTTGCTGAGTTGTGGGGAAGCATCTGGTTTCTGCTGTCATGCCACCCTTCTCTTCCTTCTGCTGGGTGAGATTTACAACATGGCGTCCAGGGGGCCACAGGTGCAAAAATGTGTCCACCCCTCCTTGAGATGCAAAACTGTGCCCAGCACTTCCCGTGTTCAGATTAAGAAAGCGAATAGATCTTTCACATCAACCCACATCGTTCATTTGCAGAAAGAAAAAACACGTCTGCTGACATGAAAAGGTCATTTATTTGTTAAGGGTCACACTTTATGACAGTGGAAGGAAACTGTTAGGCTTGGAGTATGCAATAGCCGTGCCAGCCCTTTCCTGGGTGCCAGTGCTCATCAGATCATATTACTGGACAGTTTAAGGTGATAATTAATAGGTACTGGCCAGTCCATGTTACTTTTGTTCTGAGACTGCTAGTGCAGCTTTCAAATGGTAAGGCCGATGTTACTCAAATCATAATACTGTATTTCTGAATCCTGTGAGTAAATTCATTGTTATTAGGATGAAGAGGTATTGCTTGACTACTTAAAGTTTTATATATTTCCTGAGCTAGTCATTGTGTACTGTGTACTGTGTGCGGAGTGGGGGTGGAATATATGCATTTGCAATCACCCATTGTTTTTTCTTGAATTTAAAGAAGAATGTCTTTCTCCCTCTGCATAAAGGTTACACTCGACATAGGATATACAGCACAGAAACAGGCCATTCGGCCCAACCAGTCCATGCTGCCATTTGTGCTCCACTCGAGCCTCCTCTTGTCTGTCTTCATCTAAATCTATCAGCATAACCCTCTATTCCCTTCTCCCTCATGTGCTTGTCCTGCGTCCCCTAAAATGCAACTATACTATTAGCTTCAACCAGTCCCTGCAGTAGCGAGTTCCACATTCTCACCACTCTTTCAAAGTCTTACTGACCGTCTAAGTGCTTTTGATGATTTACTACAACAAAGGTGCTATATAAATGCAAGTTGGTGTTGTTGTCTGTGTACTTCTCGCATCTTCCAATCCTTCACGATTCTTTTCTTCCTTTTGATTGTGTCTGTCCCTTTGTAATTTGCAGCCGTCCCACACACCACTGACAAATTCCCGATCTACATAAGAACATAAGAACATAAGAATTAGGAACAGGAGTAGGCCATCTAGCCCCTCGAGCCTGCTCCGCCACACAACAAGATCATGGCTGATCTGGCCGTGGACTCGGCTCCACTTACCCACCCGCTCCCCATAACCCTTAATTCCCTTATTGGTTAAAAATCTATCTATCTGTGATTTGAATACATTCAATGAGCTAGCCTCAACTGCTTCCCTGGGCAGAGAATTCCACAGATTCACAACCCTCTGAGAGAAGAAATTCCTTCTCAACTCGGTTTTAAATTGGCTCCCCGTATTTTGAGGCTGTGCCCCCTAGTTCTAGTCTCCCCGACCAGTGGAAACAACCTCTCTGCCTCTATCTTGTCTATCCCTTTCATTATTTTAAATGTTTCTATAAGATCACCTCTCATCCTTCTGAACTCCAACGAGTAAAGACCCAGTCTACTCAATCTATCTTCATAAGGTAACCCCCTCATCTCCGGAATCAGCCTAGTGAATCGTCTCTGTACCCCCACCAAAGCCAGTATATCCTTCCTTAAGTAAGGTGACCAAAACTGCGCGCAGTACTCCAGGTGCGGCCTCACCAATACCCTGTACAGTTGCAGCTGGACCTCCCTGCTTTTGTACTCCATCCCTCTCGCAATGAAGACCAACATTCCATTTGCCTTCCTGATTACCTGCTGCACCTGCAAACTAACTTTTTGGGATTCATGCACAAGGACCCCCAGGTCCCTCTGCACCGCAGCATGTTGTTATTTCTCCCCATTCAAATAATAATCCCTTTTACTTTTTTTTTTCCAAGGTGGATGACCTCACATTTTCTGACATTGTATTCCATCTGCCAAACCTTAGCCCATTCGCTTAACCTATCCAAATCTCTTTGCAGCCTCTCTGTGTCCTCTACACAACCCGCTTTCCCACTAATCTTTGTGTCAACTGCAAATTTTGTTACACTACACTCTGTCCCCTCTTCCAGGTCATCTATGTATATTGTAAACAGTTGTGGTCCCAGTATCGATCCCTGTGGCACACCACTAACGACCGATTTCCAACCCAAAAAGGACCCATTTATCCCAACTCTCTGCTTTCTGTTAGCCAGCCAATTCTCGATTCAGGCTAATACATTTCCTCTGACTCTGCGTACCTTTATCTTCTGCAGTAACCTTTTGTGTGGCACCTTATCGAATGCCTTTTGGAAATCTAAATACACCACATCCATTGGTACACCTCTATCCACCATGCTCGTTATATCCTCAAAGAATTCCAGTAAATTAGTTAAACATGATTTCCCCTTCATGAATCCATGTTGCATCTGCTTGATTGCACTATTCCTATCTAGATGTTCTGCTATTTTTTCCTTAATGATAGCTTCAAGCATTTTCCCCACTACAGATGTTAAACTAACCGGCCTATAGTTACCTGCCTTTTGTCTGCCCCCTTTTTTAAACAGAGGCTGCTTTCCAATCCGATCTACATCAAAGGTCTATTTTATTCCTTTTTAGTTTTCAGTTAACGTTTAACTGCCAGTTTTTTTGATGAGGGAATGGCCAATTCATATGAATTTCAGTAAAATGTCTTCTTAGTAAATAGTGCAGTAAATTGTCTGGTTTTAATAATATTTCTCTCCCATGATCCTTCATATCTCCTTACAGAAAAAGACATTCTTGGCCTCTGCCAATGTACTTTAAACCCATACATTTAGAAAGTAAGCACCAACATGCCATGCCACTGATTGGTAGGTTGCAAGTTCCAGCACACAAAAGCAAATTCTCATCCAAGTCCTTGTAGAGAGCTGCTAAGTAGAGGCCAGATGTATCGCCACAAGGGGGAATTGAAAGCCATAGTGTGCATCATCCGAAACCACTGCTGCACACCATCTGGTAATCATAAGTATCCTTCCCTCGATAGATGTAGTTCCTTCTGAACATAATCACGTGTAGAACAATCCATGTATTCAATGGCACATCTCGAGGAGGTGATTTCACTTTCTTTGAGATGATTTCTCCTCATTATCTCCTGGGTTTGTTCTTTGAAAATGGGAACTGTCAGTGTACCTGTAAATATTCTGCATTTAAATGCTAATTGTCACCTCAAAAAGCAATGTTTTCGATTTTCAGCCAAGGAGTTTGTGTCATTGGATTGTTACTTGTATTTTATGACTCAACTATCAACGTACATTTATATATATTTTTTTTAAGTCCCAAGGCATAATAATGTTCTACAAGTCAGGATTGGCGAGATTAGGAGGAGTAGTCGAAGGCTAGGTTGAAGCGATGGGTTTTGAGGAGGTTTGTAAAGGTAGACAATGACTGTCCAACATTTTTATTCAAAATTCCAAAATACATGATGTCCTCCTCATCAGACCCAAGATTGAAAATCTGATCTGTGAGTTTCTTTATTGACTTTTTTGTTGTTGTTGATTTTTGTGATGATTGCTGAGGAGGGAACATTGTTTCGCAGACTTCTTATGTTGAACAATCTCTTGCTCTACCAGACAGGACAGATTTGCTATCCAAAATAGGAGGGAGATTATAATACTACACCTAGCCTAAACAACCTGATTGTTGAGCAGGATAATGATGACTTGTGTTTATGTAATTCTCTTTACATGAAAGAGCTTAATAGTCCGAGGACTGGATTTTTGGGTCTTCCCCACTCCGTTTTTCGCCCCAGAGCAGTGGCAATGGCGGCAGTGAGGTATTTTGGCCAGGCGGTCAGCCTCCATCACCCCGCAGTGATTTTTGGGTCCGGTTTAACGGCGGCGCGAAGCAGCACTGCCAGGAAGAGCTGTACCCAGTGTGCAACACCCCTGGTTGTGACACCTGCGCCAGTTTTGATTCTTGCCTGACCCGTCCGCCCCAAAGGGCACCTCGCACTGACGGTCTGGGAAATCAGGGCAGTCCAATGCTCCTGATAGTGGAGAGGTAAGTAATGGACTTCTAAGGTAAGTGTGATTGTTTTTTCTTCTTTTTTTTGCGATTTGTGTTGTGGTGGCATGGGCAATGTTTTGGGAATGTTTTCATGGTTTTTTTAGTTTCCCTCCCCCCAGACTCCTGGCTCGGCTCTTTAGCTTGGGAGTTTCCCATCCTAACGCCCTAAGAGAGGTAATACCTCCCTTAGCGCTGTGCCCCCTGACTTGGGGTCTAGCTGCTCAAACTTACCTACTGAGGCGCTAACTTTCCAACCCCGCCGCCATTATCGCCCCAAAAACATCAAAGCCGAAAATCCAGCCCTTGCAAAGCTTTTAGTGAGAAGTAATTCAAATCAATACTAAACCACCCAAGCTGTGTATAACGATGGAGGAAGTAGTTCCTGTCAGGATAATAACTGAGAATTTTCTGAATCCTTTTCTTTGCTAGTCCTATCAAAGTGCAAAAAACACTCTGAAGAATCTGTCGACTCTCTGGTATCTCAAGTTTATGAAGTGGTTGAGAAAACTAGTTCTGCACTCTTTCCTCTAGCCGTTTCAGAAAGCTGTTCTTCCTTTCAAGGAGCTGCCTGTATCTCCATATCCACTTCAGTATTCCCATTGAGACAACAAATTCTCCCAGTTTCTGTGGCCTTTGGCCCTGTTAGAAGGTCCAGTGGACTGCACGCCTTACTTACTGATTGTACTTTGTCAAACAACGATGTGGATTTTCTCTCTCCTGTCAATTAGGTGGATAACTTGGACCTTAGATCAAGAGGTTTTGTTTCTACCAATTTACCTTGTTACTGATGAACCAAAGATGGAAATCCAATTGCACTCCACAGCTGAACATAGAACTTTCTACTATTGTGAAGATGAAACAGAGAGCTTCAGAAAATCTAGTTGAGAGCTGTGGAAACAAAACAAACTAGATAAATCTGTTCATTTTGCCATGCTCTGGTTAGCTTTACAGTTCAAAGAGTTGGCAAACTGCTACAATTTAGGAGACAAATTGACGAGTCTGACCTATAGAAATATTGGCTGACGCTCTGAAGGCTGTGCATGTTGTGTTGTATCCCTGCGATGAATTTCCGTGGCTCTACCTCTCATTTGTTCAATGTAAAAGAGAATGATTGAAGAGAGTTGAGTTGTGAAATACTTCAATTATGCCTGCAGCAATGATAGGTAAAGTTTCATTCCAATGATTCAGTTTGTAGCAAATCTTAACAATTTTGGACCCAAGTACTAGAGCCAAATGTGGGTAGGTATTTCTGCCTTCTGGTAATTGCAGTATTTCGATGGAACTAGTTTTAGTACCATGTAGGATGTGAAGAACAGGCTTGTCAGGATATGGTAGACTGCCTCTGTCTTTGCTTGGCTCCCTGCCCAGCCTTAATGCACTGGTAGAAACAGCTGCTTTCTCTAATTCGAAGAGTGAAGAAAGGGCACGGAAGTAGAACTTTGTATCACTCGAAGAAAAAGTGCAAACACCCTGTTCTACAGGCCAGAACAACCTACTTTTCACTTTTATGTAGCAAACAGGTCTTCAGGCTTTCCTTTAATTTTAGTGTCCAGTTTTACATGACCATGAAGTCCAGCCTGGCACTCTTAGTTATGCAAAGACTCTACTTAGTGTGCACGCAGAAACTAATTTACATGTAGAACAACAATTTGCATTTTATAGAGCATTTTTAATGTAGCACTTTTAACCTCCACTGCTTCTATACTGTCAAGCTACTTGTCCAATTGCCGAACTCATGGGCACTATTTTGCCGGCCGACCGGGAAGTTTGCCGGCAAAAATTAATACATGGCGGCTGCAGCAGTGGGCGTTCCCCTTGAAGGGCCGCTGCGCTGCCGGGCTGCACTCACTGCGGAGAAGGTGCACCGACACACAAAGCTGTCGGGGACACCGTGCGGCACTATTTTGCTGAATTTCGGGCGGATTTTTTTGCAGGTGAGGGAGAACGTTCTGATGATGCGCTTGCGGTTGTCATCAGCATCATGGCGGAATCGGGCCATGGCCGAAAAATCCTGACCTGAATTTGGGTCGGGGCAGCCATTTGATGACAAAGTGGAGGCCACGTGATTCCGCCGCATGGCTGCCGCAAATGGGCAGTAATGGGTCTCTCTGAGACAATAAATTTTGGCCTCACTGTCTCAAGCCGAACTAGACTGTTTATAACCTTGATATTCCTTTTCACCCTATACTGGGTTTTTGACCTCGTATCCTCTCTATCACAAAAACTGCCTAATCTGCAACACTGCCTGGTTCTGCCCTGCCTCAGCCTATGCATTGCTGAAATCCTCATATGAATCTTTTTCACCTCGAGACTTGATTATTCCAATGCTTTTCATGCCAGCCTCCTATCCTCCACCTTCCATAAACTCCAGCTTACCCACACTGCACTGCCTATCTCCTATCATATCCTGCTCTTCCAGGAACCTGTCTTTGCTGGCATATATTGGGTCTCATTCCCCAAATACTTCAGATTAAAAATTGTTGGACTGGATTTTCCATTCCTGGCCGTATTTGTTTTTGTTCCGGAGAGGCGGCGGTGAGCTCTTTTGGGCAGGAGGCCAGCTACCAGCGCCCCGCCGAGATTTTCGGGGCCGGCTTCGGCTGGGTGTGGAGCATTACCGCCCGGAAGAGGCAAGCCGGTGTGCAACGCCCCTGGTTGCGACACCGGATCGATTTTTGCCTCCCGCCAGACCCATAGCGCTCTGTAGAGCGAGGTGCTGGGACCGCCTGTGAAAGCAGGCGATCCGACCTCTAGCGGCTGCACAGGTAAGAAATGTCGACCTTGGGTAAGAGTGATTGTTTTTTTCTTTGCGATTCATGTAGTGGTGGTGTGAGGTATTTTTTGGGAATGTTTTTGGTGGGGGGGGTTTTTTCAGGTTTTTTTTTTTCTCCCCTGGCCTCCGAGTGCTCTGAGGCCAACTCTTTAGCTCGGGATTTTCGCATGTCAAGCCGGCCTAGCACCCTAAGAGAGATGTGCAATGAATCCCTTAGCGCTCCGCCCACACTCGGGGCCCAGCTACCCAATTTTACTGACTGAAATGCAAATTTTTTCCAGGTGGGATCAGGACCGCCCAAAAATCTTAAAAGTCGAAAATCCAACCCAAAGTTTTTGTCTTTAAATCCCTCAATGACCTCGACCCTTCCAATCTGTGTAACCTCCTTCAGTACTATAACTCTCCCTCCCAAACTCTCTGTTCCTTTGACTTTGGATCTTCTGCATCCCCTCTCTTCCTTAGCTCCACCAATGGAGTCAGTGCTTCCGACAGCATACTTCCTACTTTCTGGAATTCCCTCCCTAAATCCCTCAGCTAAGACCATGTTGAATGAAACTTCTGTCCAGGGTCATTTTTTCGTCTAAATGGAATATCTTCAGTTCAGGATAGTCACTTTTCAGTAGACGCTAGTCAATGTATACATGTGTATTTGCACTTCACTGCGCAGAAACATTCTGATTGTTTTGACTGATAGATGAGATAATCTATCAGTCTAGTACAAATTTAAGTTTATCTCCTGGATTTGAATGTAACTGTGCTGTGTTCTTTAACCCTGCGTACTCAACATTTCAACAGTATTGTTGAAAGACTCTGATACTTGTAATTCCTTCTTTCTTCATACTGTAAAACTTGTTACCTCCCTCAGCCTTTCTTGTCTTTTAAAATCATGAGGTACTTCTAACTCAAGCTAGGTACTACCTAATTATTATCGACTGATTTCCCTGCCTGGTCGACTGCCGATTTTTATTTGATTTGAACTCGGACAAGAATTGAGCATGGGAGGCAGTGGGCCGAGAGGTAGGCACACTCCAACTTGCTGACTTGAGGCACCGAGTATTTTAACTCCCAGGGCTCATTACCATGATCCAGTCCAAGCCGATCACCGTCACGAAAAGGGGAAGGGAAACCGGGATCAGGGGAGACCTAAAGATTCCTTGTGGGGCCTGGAGAAGCACTCCTGGTCATCATGGCCCACAACAAAACCTTCAAAAGAAATGTTATATTTTACTTCTGGCATTGGAACTTTTTTCATGCCAGCTTCCCTGGACACAATTGGTACTGTGAGTGAGCCACACGGCCCAGGGTTAAAATAATGCCAGTGATTGATGTCATCAGACCCTGACTTTTGCATCTTAATGAGACCCTCTCCTGTCAGGACTGAAGGCCTCCAATGCTATCCAAAACGCACCTGTTCAAATGGTGTAAAGCACGAATGCGGCTTGGAGAAGCAGATGCTGCCGCGATTTTAACCCCCTCCCCCCTCCACCTCATAGGCCACGTTCTGAATGGATGCCTGAGGTTAAAATTGAGGCTTAAAGGTTTTATATGGATAAATATATTTCAAGTATTTTCTTCATTGGAAAAAGCTTGATGAGGTACTAAAGCTGGTAAAGTTAGATACCACCACTGTTGGTAGAAGAGAAGTTGATCCTTATTCCTTATCCATCCTTTTGTCACCTCCAGACAACTTCTCTAATGTTCTCCTCATTAGAATCATAGAAGTTTACAGCATGGAAGGAGGCCATTTCGGCCCATTGTGTCCATGCCGGCCGACAAGAGGTTATCCAGCCAAATCTCACTTTCCAGCTCTAGGTCCGTAACCGTGCAGGTTGTGGCACTTCAAGAGCAAATCCAAGTACTTTTTAAATGTGGTGAGGGTTTCTGACTCTACCACCCTTTCAGGCAGTGAGTTCCAGACTCCCACAACCCTCTGTGACGATATTTCCCCTCAAGTACCCTCTAAACATTCTACCAATTACTTTCGATTTAACTTTGACCTCATTAACCTCCCATCGTCCACCGACATAAGCTCCAACTGGTTCAATACAGCAGCCCCGCAGCCCCCACCTCCCCAGCCTGCATTCTGTGCTCCCATCTACACTGACTACATTGGTTCGCAGCCTTCCAATGTATTAAATTTAAAATCCTTGTCTTCAAATCCCTCCAGAGCCCATTCTACCCTTATCTCTCCAACTTCCTCCAGCATTATATCCACTCCCGCATCTTTTTGCCCTCTGGCTCTAGTCTTTTTTGCAATTGATCCCCTTCCCCACCCTCATTTTCTCAACCATTGGTGGTTCAGCCTTTTGGAGCCTCAGTCCCATTTTCTGAATTCTCTCCCTAATTCCCCTTGCCTCTGTTCCTATATTACAACAGCGACTACACTTCGAAAGTACTTCATTTGCTGTGAAGTGCTTTTGAACGTCTGGAGGTCGTGAAAAGAGCTGTATAATTGCTAGTCTTTCTCTTTCTGCATCGTTGAAAATTTTCTCAAAACTCATCTTTTCGACCAATCTTTTGGCCACCCCTGTGAATCTTGCCCTCTATGTGCCAGTGCCTGTTCCCTTATTCTCTCTAAAGCACCTTGGGGTGTTCTCTACATTAAGGGTGCTTTATGCAAGTTGTTGAGATAAATCAGGACCTAGTGACTAAGTGATGCTGAGCCTCGGCTTTAAAGGCATTAAGAGTATAAGGTTGAACTGTTGATGCAATACTTTTTCATTTCTTTTGACTGATGGAGACATCTTGGTACTCACAGTTCCTATTAACTACCAAGTTCAAACCCAGAAGGAATACAGGTGACTGATGAATAAAATATGATGTCGTAGTAATCAACATAGTTCTGTTCATGTAGTAAAAAGATTTAGCCTCCCCCACGAAAGATAGAATAATTATTTGAGTAAACTGAAGATTATTGGGGTGATACCCTGTTTAATTTGTGTTGCTTCTGCTATAATCCATACAGCAGGGTATGTTCTCCAATCTGCCACACTCCCAGTGGATTTTCAACCAGTAATTAAACTGCAGAGGAATATTAAATTTCCTTTGCTGAAATTATCAATTTTCATGCAGCAAATAAAAACTGATTATACAATACGTATAAATACCAGCAAGGGAAATCTAATTGCTGTATTTAGAGTTTAATATCTTCTTGTGCAATTGACGTTACCGGAAAGACTGTGCATGTTACAGCTAGCCAAATGATTACACAGATTCCCTGAATTTCCCTATCTGACTGCAAATTATTTGTTGGTGGGAGCTTGTAGTGGTGAAATTTAGATGTTGTTATATGGGGTAGAAAGGATTAAGTGACAATAGTTTTGTCGATTGTCCACACTACTGCGTAGTTTTCATTTTAAAATTGTATCTTGGGTAATGTATTTGCTGTTTGAAGATTAAACCTAAACATGTCTGTAATCCTATCCCAACCTCCTTTCTAATGTTTAGCAATTTGATCCATGTCCAGCTTACTGCTCCACCCCATATCCTTCCTTATTGAGTGAGGCTGTATGATAATGGCACGCCGCTGTGATTGTAAAGTGGGTTAAAGTCAAGAAGTGGTGATGCAAAGGAGAGGATAAAAACAAAAGGAATGTTGCTTTTCACAAGTGACTGGATATCACTTTATCTTATGATGACAGACAAATGTTGTTGAACTTAATATCAAATATCAACATTGACCAAGAGGTGCTGGGAGAAAAAGTCATTCAAGATTGAATGTTTCATTATTATCTCTGAAGGTTTATGAATTAGATGACAAATGTGCTAATTGGGCATTGGAGCAAGCATGTGCGAATCTGGCAGAAGAGAACATTTACTGGAAATAGTGACTTCCCTTCAAAAGGGAAGCGGATAAAAATTTGAAAAGGAAACATTTACAGGGCTATGGGGGAAGGGCGCGGAAGTGGGACTAATTGGATAGCTCTTTGAAAGAGCCAGCATAGGCATGATGAGCTGAATGGCCTCCTGTGCTGAGAGAGTCAAGGGGCCCGAAATTGGTCAAGGCCCAGCCAAGTGCTGCCCAAAGGGCCGCCGAGAGACCAGGCGGTACTTTGCCGGGAAGGTTCCTCTAAAAAAGGTGGCAGTATATCGCCCAGTGGCCAAATAACGGCTTACGCTGTCAATCTAGGCAGCAGCGGGTGGGAGCTCTCAATCTCGGCAGCAAATGCGATTGCCGCCCAAGTGCTGCCGAGGATGGAATTGGGCCCAGGGAGGGTGGAAGACCTGAAAACGAAAATCATCCCCAAAAAAGCAAAACACCGGAAGACCTTCAGGGGAGCCCATACAGATAAGACACACTGTTTAAAAAAAAATAAATAAATAAATAAATAATTTTAAAAAGGTTCACGAACCTTTTTACCGTCGGGGTTAGACCTGCCCCCACGCAGCGGTGCTTCCCCCTGCTGCCACCTAATCCCGCCCGCACCAAACTGGCAGCTCGGCGGGTGGGAGAACACTTGCACTACCTGGCTGCCGGCAGTCGTCAGTGGGCGGTTCCCAACGGTACTCCCCTCCCGCTGGCTGTAGCCCTAGTGGAAACTGGTACAGAGGGGAGACTGGCGGCAGTGGGCGCGAAGGCCACCAATTTTGGGGCCAAAGATTTTTTTTAAAAACCCTGCAGTGATATTAAGTAGTAAACTTGGAATTCTGTTAAAGCACAATAATACATGCACAGTGTTTTTTAAAAAATACTTTTAAAAACGTGTTTGATAACTGCCACATCAATACTGGCAAAATGTTTGCACATTTGTATATGGTCAACAGAAATAATGCAGTTTAGGGGATTAGGTGGTATCTGGGTTTGGGCCTAGACCAGACTGCTGGGTTGTCCGCTGCTTATTAGCTGCAAGGAATCTTTGTGAGATTATTCTATCGGTTCCTAATCGACATGGTGGTCCCGAGCTTCTGCATCTAGGAGTCAGTGAGGTATGGCACAAGTAGACCAATCCTGTTTGATTTTCCCATTCTACAGGGGGAAATGTCACAGTCATTGCCCAGTGTGCCTCACACCAAGAATTGAACAGATTAAGGAACCAGCCTGAAAATGATAAATAATGAGATATTGCAAAGTATTTATGTTTCTCACCAGCTTTAATATAGCTCTGATCCGATCCTTTATGACATTATAGTCCCTTAATGATGATTTAACAATTTTTCTGGAAGGAAAATGTCATTTAATTTTCAAACCTTCGATGGGAAATGATCACAAAAATCATGTTTGCTTGAAATTGTAAGTAGTTAGATGTTAAATGGATATTAAAATTTAGTAGCTAGACAGTTCAGAGTTTAAATATTTTTGGAAGCAAGAGCTTTCTTTTTAAGGAACATCTATTCCCTTTCCCCTTTCTTCCCTTACGGTACAACATCTGTAGGTGGGCTGTGGGACTGCCAATATTGCCCTGATTGGCCTCTGCTAGAGATGTGTGTCACAGCCTAAGGCAACCTTCTTTCAAATTGACTCTAACTGCATAGTGCCTGACCTCAGCTTAGTGTTTTTTCTAAAGCATCATAGCTAAGGTAGGGATGCAGGGCACATCACATGAGTGTTATATCTTCCTGTATAATCTGTAATTTGTTTAACGATTATTCCACTAGTTAGAAATGCCGAGAGCTGATCAAGTTTGGGAGTACAGATATTGCAAATGGGAGCTTCAGCTCATTCCATCTACAGTGTTTTTGTTCTCTCAATGATCTGGATGTGCCTTTTACAGATGATGATGAAGTTATTATAAGAATAAAAATGTATGATTAGAGCGGTATTGCCAGAAGTCATTGGATGCTATCACATTTTGGGTTTATTTTTAAAAGCAGTGTATTCAGATTTTTTTCGAAAAGGAAGCTGAAACAATAGGTAGTTAAGATGCTAATGAGCGACATTGAACATAAGAAAATAAGAAATAGGAGCAGGAGTAGGCCATTCGGCCCTTCAAGCCGGCTCCGCCATTCAATAAGATCATGGCTGATCTTCTACTTCATCTCCTCTTTCCCACTCTATCCATATCCCTTAATTCCCTTAGTATCCAAAAATCTATCCATCTCAGCAACTGAGCATCCACAGCTCTATGGGGTAGAGAATTCCAAAGATTCACAACACTTTGAATGAAGAAATTTCTCCTCATCTCAGTCCTAAATGGCCGACCCCTTATCCTGGGACTGTGGCCCTAGTTCTAGACTCCCCAGCCAGGGGAAACATTCTCCCTGCATCTACCCTGTCAAGCTCCATAAGACTTTTATATGTTTCTGTGAGATCACCCCTCATTTATCTAAACTCTGGGAAACATAGGCCTAGTCAAGAAATTCATTAGCTTGTCTCAGCAATAAAACAAAACCTCTTGCACCTTTTTATATCAAAACATTTTTGATCATTTTTTTCTGCCTGTTAGCTGCAAGGGATAAAACCAAGAGACAGCCACAGAACAGTCAGTTTTCTTTTTGCTTGCAACAGAATGCTGTGAGAAAGCCCTCTGAAGTGGGAGCTGGGGATAAAGCAGACTTATCTTTATTGCCCGCATCCTACGAAAAATAATAAAAATAAATAATAGCAGTGTTGTAATTGGGCATCAGTGTTTCAAAATCCCTGATGTGTCCTCATTCAGAATATCCATGTTGAATTTCCTACTTGATTTTCATTACAGTAAGATGGCATACATGTCTCTGGAGGCGGAGAACACAAGCTCGTGAGGTAGTTTGTTCCTTCCAGCTGGAGGCATAGTGCCAATAGCAACAACTGTAAATGCAGTTGTCCTATTGCTGGCCATCTAAGCTTTCAGCAGTATCAGAAGATTCCCAGCCAGAATTGTAAAGTTGCAAATGTGACCTTTTGAATAACTGTGCAAGAGTGTTTTATTTTGGTGCTGAGTTGCTTTCTAAATCCATCCTGCAGTATGAACGGAGAATTCACAGAGAATTGGATATGTACCTGGAGAAAGATTTGATAGGGTGTCATGGCAGGGATCGTGTGACCTGGTGATATTTCCTCGAGACCGAGACTAACCAAATGGATTGCATTGATCTTTTTCAGTCCTGTATATTTCTGTACTGTAAGATATTGAAAAACCATGACAACAACAACTTGTATTTATATAGTGGCACTTCACAGGAGTATTATGAGATAAAACATTTGACACTGAGCCGCATAAGTAGAAATTAGCGCAGGTGACCAAAAGCTTGGTCAAAGAGGTAGGTTTTAAGGAAGGCAGAGAGGGGCAGAGAGTTCCAGAGCTTGGGGCCGAGGCAACAGCAGGCACGGCCACCAATGGTTGAGCGATTATAATGCTCAAGAGGGCAGAATTACAGGAATGGGGGAGGGGTTGTGGGGCTGGAGGGGATTACAGAGAAAGGGGCCATGGAGGGATTTGAAAATAAGGCTGAGAATTTTGAAATCGAGGCGTTGCTTAACCGGAAGCCAATGTAGGTCAGCGAGCACAGGGGTGATGGGTGAGCGGGACTTGGTGTGAGCTAGGACATGGGCAGCCGGGTTTTGGATCATCTCTAGTTTACATAGGGTAGAATGTGGGAGGCCAGCCAGGCATGCATTGGACTAGTCAAGTCTACAGGTAACAAAGGCATGGATGAGAGCTTCAGCAGCAGATGAGCTGAGGTAAGGATGAAGACGGGTGATGTTATGAAGGTGGCAATAGGTGGCCTTAGTTATGCTGTGGATATGTGGTCAAAAGCTCATTTCAGGGTCAAATATGACACTAAGATTGCAAACAGTCTGGTTCAGCCTCAGACAGAAGTTGGGGAGAGTGATGGAGTCAGTGACTAGGGAACGGAGTTTGTGGTGGGTACTGAAAACAATGGCTTTGGTCTTCCCAATATTCAATTGGAGAAAATTTCTGTTCATCGAGAACTGGATGTCGGACAAGCAGTCTGATAATTTAGAGATCGTGGAGGGCTCGAGAGAGTGGTGGTAGTGAGTTAGAGCTGGGTGTCATTAGCGTACATGTGGAAACTGACGCTGTGTTTCCAGATGATGTCGCCAAGGGGCAACATGTAGATGAGAAATAGGACAGGCCATGGATAGATCCTTGGGGAACACCAGAGGTAACTATGCGGGGGCAGGAAGAGAAGCCGATGCAGGTGATTCTCTGACTATGATTAAATAGTTAAGAATGGAACCAAGCGAGTGCAGTCCCACCCAGCTGGACGACACTGGCGAGGCATTGGAGAAGGATAGATTGGTCAAAGATTGCAGACAAGTCAAGAAGGACGGTCAATATATAGGAATATGAGTGGTCTCTACGTGCCTCTTGTTCCACTAAAACTGATGGCAATTAGGTTTATTTTTGATTTTTTTTTTTTTAATGTACTCGCTTAAGAAAAATATGATTAAATAGAATATAATGTAATGGCCTTATGGTGGAATAATGAGTGATAAGCCATTCATTTGCCTGTGTCTTAACATGACAGGATTGACATAGGATGCTTTGCCTCATGACAGAACAATAACTGATCCGATGAAATCCTTCTGGTGTATGTGCCTCATTCATGGTCATTGCATAAACAAATCCTCTATGATACTTGGGCTTAATTTGCATTTCTGATTTGCAAACCAGCAGAGTAAATAAAGGTAGTGTTGCTGGTGCTACAGGTCATGCACAATATCAAAACAAAATGTTCCTCTTTGGGTAGCTGACAGATGCAGCATCATGAGGCTGTGTGCACAGGTTTCCTTCCTTGGGCCATTTGTATGCCCCATGGGTACTCCTGGCTCAGGTTTTGCTCCCTGGCTGGGCCTTGGGTGTGTTTAGGATTGGAGGAGGAAACAAGAGTGTGGCTGCAGGCTGGAGAGGGCTGCAGCTGTGCACTTGGATGCCGAAATTGGGTCCTTTAAGTTTATGATGGATAGTAAGTAACAGCCAGAAGGCCACGAGACTTTAAGATCATCGGGAGGAGGGGGTGAAGAGAGCTGTGGGTGGAAATAGGAAAATTAGACTTGCCTGCTCAATTTTCAGGATGCTCCCAGGATCCCTGCAAACCCTCTAGTTCATGGGTTCTCGTGCAAACCAGATTTATTTGGTTTTCCTTCCTCTGGGATGCCCAAGATGTTAGCAGACAGGGATCTGAGGTTACAGGCCCACTGACATCAATTTTGGGTACGACCAGGAAATTCTGGGGCGTTTTAGTGAGGGCAGAGATTTGACATAATGGGGTGGATTTTGACCCCCAAAACACAGGTGGGTTGGGGTCCAGTGGGAGACTAAAGTGTTACAAACGTGAATCACGACCCTGACCCGCCCACTTCCAGTTGTAATGGAGGAGGGATGGGGCGGGCTCCCAACCCATTCTCAGGAGGCTGGTTGGCATTGTAGATGATATAACGAGGCTGGAAGCTTTGGATTTAACCTGCTCCGGTTGGGCCTCGCATCGACCTGTGGCTGCGGCCTCTTCTCCAGCCTTCCCCATCCAACCGGAAATTAGCCTGTCAACCAGGCTGACTACTGGGCGGGGAACACGCACGAGAAATTGCACAGCGTGCGGGGAATCCTGCACTCTACCCCCACCCCGGGCAGGTCCAAATGTCCAAATTGCGGCCAATAGGTTTAGCCTCTTTGCTGCACCTGAAAACTTGCGGTTCCCCAGGTGCAGGGAATTTAGGGTTAGGGTTAGGGTTGGACGCCCGTTTTTCGCGCCACAAAGTGCGCCTAAAAAAAAACGTACCTCTTCTCCGGCTCCCTGCAGGTCCTCTGGAGCTGGACGCAGCGCAGCACGAGCTGTTGGGGGCGGAGCCAGGTCCCTGCGCTGAAAACAGTGCCGGGACCTCTGCACATGCACGCTACAGTGGGCGCGCATGTGCAATAGCTCCATGCGTCCAAAACTGTGGGAGGGGCCCGAAGCACGCAGCCCCTAGCCCTGGCCGAATGGCCTCACTGGGGCTGCGTGGATAAGGCTACTCCCACCCGACCGGACCCGACCCGACCCCCGCCCCCCCCCCCCCCCACGACTCAACCTCTGCTCCCCACCCCCCCCGCCCCCAGCGACCCGACCCTCCGCTCCCCCCCCCGACCCGACCTCCGCGCCCCCACCCCCGGACCTCCGCGACTCTTTCTCTTTTCCCCCCCCCGCCCCCGACCTCCGCGACTCTCCCCCTCTCCCCCCCCCCCCCGGTCCTCTGCGACTCTCCCCCCCCCCACCCCCCCGGACCTCCGCGACTCTTCTCCGTGACTCTTCTCCCCCACCCCCCCAGACCTCCGCGACTCTCCTACCCCCCTTCCCCTCTTACCCCCCTTCTCCCCATCCTCTCGCTGTCAGAAACACAGACACTGACAGACAGAGAGTGAGAGACACACAGACAGACAGAGAGATAGAGACACTGACAGAGACACACTGGGGGGGCCGTCCCAGCACGCTGTTGGATGACTCCCGGTGCTGCAGTCGGTAAGTAGAAAATGTTTTATTTATTGATTTTTAAATTAAAAAAAAAAAATTTTATTAATTTTTTTCGATTGATTTATTGGTTGATTTATTGATGTATTTATCATTTATTATTGATGATGGCTCTTTATTTATAAAACTGAAGTGTTTAATGTTTGTAAACTTCCCTTTAAACCCCCCCATTCCCTACGCCTAATTTGTAACCTACGCCTGATTTTCTAAAGTGTAGACAAGGTTTTTACAAACGAACAAAAATCTTCACTTACTCCATTCTAAGTTAGTTTGGAGTAAGTTTTCACTGCCTTAACTTTGAAAACAGGCGTAAGTGGCCGGACACGCCCCCTTTTTAAAAAAAATTGTTGTTCCAAAGTGAAACTGTTCTAACTGACTAGAACTGGAGCAAACTAAATGCCGAGAATTCAAAATTCTAAGATACTCCGTTCTACACCAGTTGCTCCAAAAAAACATGAGCAACTCAGGCTGAAACTTGGCCCCAAAGGTTGTAGTTTCCTTGGATGCAATATAAACTAAGTGTTCTTGTCAACTGAGGTAGCCAAAGTTGAGGCAGGCCAGTGAAGTCGGTTTTTTTTTGTGCTTGCTGGCCTGTGGACCTTCCTAGGCATTGGGGGAAAGGATAGCTGCCAGCCACGTGAAAGGGAACTGCTACCTGCACGTGCCCAGTTTTAAAGGGGTACTGTTTGCTTTAGACCCTGTTCTGAGGGAAATTGCTGGTGCTGAACTCTTGCCCTCGGGTTACACAACCAGTCTCTAAGGATATTGCATAAGAATAGTTTATTTTTGGAAACCATGCAACAGAAGGGAATTGCTGTACGTGTTTATTGTACAAAGCTAGAGTCCAGTCCAGCCAGCAGGCTTTAAGCCCCATTTTCTGTATAGCTACTAGGAGGTTTGTATTACGGTAAGTGGTATTCCCACACTGCGATATGTGTACGCATTAGGTCCGTGCAGCAGAGCAGGTCTCCAGTCATCCTGGTTAACCCTCGCCACTGGATAAAGGCCTAACTCTGTCAAGCCCGTGTGGTGGCTGATGTGCAACGGTCACCACACGTTTTTTTAAAAAATCCACGCACAGGCATCTTCCACCCCTTCAATTGGAGTTCAGGGGACTGGAATATCGGGTCCTTCATTGAAACATCTGTGAAACAATGTGGAAGCAAGTCATCCTCGTTCGAGGGACCGCCTATGATGATTAAGTGGTGTAGTAAGATTCAAAGTGGATTAACATACATTTTTTTCCAGTTTTTCCCTCCAATATTTTTCTCTCCCCGAAGGTACTGAGGGGCCGAAATTGTTTGGGGCGGTAACCTTGGCAGCCGAACGCAGAAGTCCCTCCCTGGCAGCAAAATGAGGGTTACCGCTCCCGAGAGGAAGTGGAGCACAATGTCGGGTGCTCCACTTGCTCTCTGGGTCAGTACTGGGGCGTTAAGCGTGCAAATGTTGCAGCGCTATGCGGCCTCTCCTTTAAAGGGGAGGGCATGCAGTGAGCTCTGCAGTGGGGCGAGGGGCCTCCAGTAGGCCACCGGGGATGCGGAGTGCTGGGGCCGCAGCCCGGCACAGAAGTGGAGTGCCGTGCTGCTCCATTGTGGCACGGACCCCGCAAAAAAATAATTGAAGGCCAACAGGTCAATATGGTGTCGTGTATCTCCCCTTTAAATTTTGCCCCGTGAGCGGAGTGCGGCCCGGTTCGCGACCCGCGAGGCTGGCGCTGACTTCGCCCACGGTGGCCTCATGGGGTGCTGCCCAATTTCCACCGTGGTGTGAAGCAGGCTGGGTGGGGCGAAAACAGGGCACTACGCACCGCGATGATAGCATCGCTGGAGGTGCAGCGGCTTAGGGTGCTACCGGTGGGAGCGGGGTTTTACCGTTTTGCGCCTCCGCTTACACCCGCACAATTTCGCAGGAGCAAGTAGCGCCCCCGGGCGAGACGTGGTTTGCGTCCCGTAAGCGCCCCCCTGGAGGCGCTAATGGTAGTTACAAACCATGCAGATTCCTCCCCCTGAATCTTGCTTAATTACAATTCTACAAATGCTGTTTGCCCTACAGGATCTTGGCATTCTTCATGTGTATACCAAGCTAGTAAGTGTCCATTCTTCATATGAGAGCCTGAATGCTCCATAGGCTGTTACCCATGGAAGGCATCATAGGCCTAAATCCTTTCCTTACCTGGTGACCAATCACGTGCTGGTCCCACAGATATCGCCTTATAGTTCCTATAGCGGTCAAGCGTGAGAATCTGTCCCATTTTCTCTCCTCCCTAAACTGAAGGTGCTTGTTGCATACTCACTGCTGCCCTTTCTAAGATCTACTAATTCAGTTAACCTGAGTCAAGTGTTGTTGGCCTACACAATGTGTGAACGTTGCATGTTCCTGAGTAAGGCTACTCTTACAAGTAAGTGGTTCTGTTTGCATTAAGAGACACCCCTGCCTTGCATTTTTTAGAAATCTGCCTTACACTAAGTAAAAGTTCCAAAACTATAAATCAGCTCTTAAAATTATACTTCTCATTGGGATTAACTAAAAACAAATAGTAAAGATATTTACAATTTAACATTTGTCATAAATGGCAGAGACAAAATTGCTAAAGGAAATCAATTGAAAAGATATTAACCTTTTCAACAATTTTAATTTCCCCTTCTCTCTTTGTCATAGTGCGTAGGTCCAGCTGTGATAGAACCTTCTTTCTTCTGTTCTTCACAGTTGGTAAGATCTCTTAAACTGCACCAAAGAAAGATTTGCATTTATATAGCACCTTTCATGATCGCCGGACATCCCAAAGTATTTTACAGCCTATGAGGTATTTTAAAGGGTAGTCGCTGTTGTAATGTAGGATTCATAATGTACCAGTGCATAAAATAACAGTCATGGATGGACTAGGGACACGTAAGGGGCGATTCACCTAGTTTGGGGGGCTAAGCTTGAGGATTTGACTGGATGCAGATCTACTCTGCACTTGAAATAATTCGGCCCATATAGAGGTATAACTATTCAGTAGGACTTTCTGCTCCCAAATAAACATGTACCATACAAATTGGATTATAGGCTGTAGCTTCACACAGGCCTATAGAATCTGTTGGATGGGAGGAGTGTGATTTTGTGGAGTCAGTAATGTGTGTTACATACTGTAGCCAGTAGCAGGCACCAGGCATCAATGATCTGGATGCAATATTGTGCAAATATGTGCTCCAGCAGGATTGCATTCTCTTAAATTACAGAGAGTTAAATTGTACACTATCTATTAATATTCCAGTTTTATGGTAAGTGCTCTTGCCTTTGTTTTGCACCAATATTACTAAATTACTCTTTCAGTAAGGCACCTCTCTTTAGAATACCTGAGAAATTATTTTACTTTTAAATGTAAGCTAAGCTATTATTGAGGATGGCCAGAAAAATAACACAAGCTCTGATGTCGCAGGCTTCTGGAAAATTATTGTTCAATTTTACAAAATAAAATTACTCGTTTAAATGTGGCTTCAGTCCAGGCATATCAATGACTATATTATTTTATGGCAAGAATCCAAATAAATTGTCGATGGCCAAACATTTCTGTTGTCAGTAGTAACATTGGAATTTGTTCTTGGGAGAGCTTTGGAATTTCTGCAAAATGCTTTAGGTTAAACGTTGTTGTAATTCTGAGCAAGGCACGATCATGTAATATTTGTTTTGCATACAGCAAAGTCCCACAAAGAGCAATGAGATAAACGGCCAGTAAATTTGTCCGTGCCGTTCATTTGAGGGATAAATATTGGCCAGGACACCAGGAAAACGTCCTGCTCTGCTTTGGAAAAATGCTATGAGGATAGTGCAGGCAAGTGGAGTTGAGGTAGAAGATCAGCGATGATCTAATTGAATGGTGGGGCAGGCACGAGTGGCCTAATGAGCGGCGGCTGAGGCCGGGTCGTGTGGCTATGCCAAGAGCCAGATCAGAGCGCGCTCCGCGGTCTCGGTTGGTGTGGGTGAGTGTCGGGCTGTGGCGGGGGGTAGGAGGAGCCGGTGATTGCCGCCGGCAGATGCTGTGAACAGCGACCGCACTATTCAAGCGGAAAGTTTTGTTAGTTTGCATCAAAATAACAACAACAGTTGCTTCACTACACTGCGCAAACTACATCTTCCATCCTGCTACTTTGCTGTACTCCCACCCTGTTTGTCCCCGGATTCAGTTTAGAAAAAATGGTCATCTGATCTGATCCCATCAGCTTCCCCGAGGGCAGGTTAGGCTAAATTTACTCCAACATAAAACTCCATGTGTAACTTGAACTTTCAATCAGTCTTTTTTAAACAAATGAATGCAAGTGATATTTTGCTATTCAGCAGTTTTGCCTAAATATTGTAAATGCAACTTTACATATTGGGAAGGTTTAAAAATATGAGGCCTGCTATCAGTAGATGTGTGAACTGCTGCAGAGCACTTCATCTACTCTTTCTTTATTCTTGTCTCTAATTGTGATAATGCTTAACTGAAAGTGAAACTGAAGCAACTGCCTGTGTTTTGTGGCATTTTCATCAGGTTGACCATGCCTCTGTGAACAAATGATTCTTTTTCAACAGACATCTTCCTGAAGATTGCTATACAGGGCTGCCGGAGCTGTGGTGTGCAGTGTAACCAGGGCTGTGACGTGCATGAATGCTATCATGGCTGAAAGCTATTTAGCTGGCCCTGGATTGCCTGAATGCAGTCTTTCTTTAAATAAAAGAAAAGTCCTACATATGATATTAGAGTGCTGTCTACTGCTACATGATATTGCAAAAATGTACTGCACTGCAATATCTTAATTGTTTCCCAAAATATAACCATTTTCTTTCGAGATAGGGTGCCCCTCCCCCATCCAGAACAACTGCTTACATAACAAAGGAGTCAACTTTCTTACTGAACTAGAAAGACCTCGGGCAATTTATCTTTTTGATGTTTACTTTCTTTTGAAGGAGGAGGTAAGGAGAAATTATGCTTACTATTTATGAGCATCCGTTGAAGTTTAAGGTTAAATTTGTTGTCATTCTGAGATTTAGACGTGTTGTGCCAGCTGAACAGTGCGATAGGTGCACTCATGTATTAACCCTTTGGGAACCGCAATAATTCAGTGCAAAAATTGTTTACAACAATAAACTGCAATTAATCTTTTGGTAAGAGCTCAAATGTATTCTTTTTTGATGGGAGCTTAATGTTAGTTCTCCGGGAAATGCACAGGCCAGCTGGAGCTGGGCCTAGTCACACAAACTATATACCTTCATTTCCTCCCTGGCCACTGTCTGAGGCTGAACCTGACTGTTTGCAACCTCGGCGTCCTATTTAACCCTGAGCCGACCCCCTATCCTCGAAATCACCAAAACCACCTACTTCCACCTCCGTAATATCACCTGCCTCCGCCTCTGCCTAAGCCCATCTGCTGCTGAAACTCTCATCCATGCCTTTGTAACCTCTAGACTTGTCTATTCCAATGCTCTCCTGGCCGGCCAGCCACCCACCTTCCATCCTCTGTAAGCTTCGGCTCATCCAAAACTCTGCTGTCTGTATCCTAACTCACACCAAGTCCCGTTCTTCCATCACCCCTGTGCTCGTTGTCCTCCATTGGCTCCCAGCCTAGCAAAGCCGCAAATTTAAAATTATCATCCTTGTGCTCACCCCTCCCTATCTCTGTAACCTCCTCCAACTCTATGACCCTCCAAGAACTGCATTCCTCCAAATCTGGCCTCGTGTGCATCCCCCAATTCCCTTCACTCCATCATTGGTGGCCATACCTTCAGCTGTTTAGGCGCCAAGCTCTGAAATTCCCTCCCTAAACCTCACCACCTTTCTCCTTTAGAACACACCTTAAAATCTACCTTTTTGACCAAGTTTTTGGTCACCTTTTCTAATATTTATTTTTATGGCTTGTCAAATTTTGTCTGATAACACGCCTGTGAAGCACCTTAGGGCATTTTATCATGTTAAAGGCACTATATAAATGCAAGTTGTTATTCATAAAATCTGTCTATCCAGAATAAATACCACAAATTCTAAATTTGGAATGGATTACACCCATCTCTGGGGGTGTGATATATGTGGGGACTTATCTGAGACAATGCTGTACAATGGTTATTGGCATTATAGTTGTATTCTCTCCACCTTCCAGTATCTGCAGGCACATTCCAGCTCCCCCAGTGAACCCTGACCGAATGCCCCTAACAAAATTAAAATGGATACACACTGCGAAGACTTGATTTGAGCAACAGTTGAATTCTGCTTTCCACAGGAAGGGGTTACACTTTGAGCTGAGAATGATCAGCTTACATCTTCCAATTCTTTAGAAGCCCTGTTTATATGCACTGCTTCTGCTTTTTGAATTTGAGCTTCACTGAAATTTGAAGTACAGACAATTTTTCAAAGAAGATTTCTCACCAGCAGTATCCCCTACAAACATCAATAGATTGGGAAAATAGGATTCATTTTAATAGTTTTTAATCTCTTTTTTTCCCCTATAGTTGTTATATATATTTTTTTTTGTTGAGGTCACAGAGAGGTTGATGAGGGCAATGCGGTTGATGTAAATGGACTTCCAAAAGGCATTTGATAAAGTGCCACATAATAGGCTTGCCAGCAAAGTTGACGTCCATGGAATAAAAGGGACAGTGGCAACATGAATACAAAATTGGCTAAGTGACACGAAACAGAGAGGAGTGTTGAGAGGAGATTTGATAGAGGTGTTCAAAATCATGAGGGGACTAACCTGAGTAAATAGAGAGAGAAACTGTTCCTATTGGCGGAAGGGTCGAGAACCGGAGGACTCAAATTTAAGGTGATTGGCAAAAGAACCAAAGGCGACATGAGGAAAAATCTTTTTACGTAGCAAGTGGTTAGGATCTGAAATGCACTGTCTGAAAGAGTGGTGGATGCAGACTCAATTGTGGCTTTCAAAAGGGAATTGGGTAAGTACCTGAAGGAAAAAAATTTGCAGGGCTACGGGGAATGGGCGGGGGAGTGGGACTAGCTGAAGTATTCTTGAGATTCGGCACAGGCTGAATGGCCTCCTTCTGTGCTGTAATCATTCTATGATTCTATATTAAATCGTACTGATAAACATGAGGCAAAACTGGCTTATGTCGACTGCAAACATAATTGTATCACGCAACATAATGCACCTGATTTGCGATTGTCATTTAAGTGCAGATTTACATGTCGTCTGTGGCTCCGTGGTAGCGCTTGTCTCTGTCCGAAGGTTCTGGGTTCAAGTTCCACTCCAGAGACTTGAGCACATAATCAACACTGACACTTCAGTGAAGTATTGAGGGAATGCTGCATTGTCAGAGGTGCTGTCTTTTGACTAAGATATTAAATACGTTTGCCCTCTCCAGAGGCCTGGACTAATGATCCAGAGATGTGAGTTTAAATTCCACCACGGTAGCTGGGGAATTTAAATTCAGTTAATTAAATAAATCTGGAATAAAAAGCTAGTATCAGTAATGGTGACGATGAAACTACTGGATTGTCGTAAAAACCCATCTGGTTCACTAATGCCCTTTAGGGAAGGAAATCTGGCGTATATGTGATTCCAGACCTACAACAATGTGGTTGACTCTTAACTGTCTGAGATGTACCAAACTGCTACAAAGAATTATCACCTCACTACCAAGTAGGGATGGGCAATAAATGCAGCAATGCCCACATCCTGTGAACGAATTATAAAAAAAAATCCCACGCCACTATTCGAAGAAGAGTTCTTCCCCGGTGTCCTAGCCAACATTTATCTCTCAACTAGCACCTAAAGCAGATGACATGGTCATTTATTTAATTGCTGTTTGTGGGAGCTTGCTGTGCACAAATTAGCAGTCGAGTTTCCCACATTACAACAATGCCAACATGTCAAAGGTACTTCATTGGTTGTAAAACGTTTTGGGGCGTCTTGAAGTCATGAAGGGTGCTGTATAAGTCCAAGTCTATCTTTCTTTCAGTATAAAGTTAATCTAATTTTAGGGGTTTATTACATAGTAGTGTTAATCTGGATGCATGTAATGTTCCCATTAAGAAGAGAAATGTAGCCGAACGGAAGGGGAGGGCCCTGTGCTCCCTCCAGCACCACGCAGTGCTCCACGTAGCGTTGGAAAATTCCCGCGGTTAGCGCCCTAGTCCCGTCCCCGAGGTCAAGTGGAGCGCCCAACTTGGCGCTCCACTTCCTCTCGGGGACGGTAACCCCAATTTTGCTGGCGGGGCGGGACTTGTGCGCCAGGCGCAGGAAGCCCCGCCTCGCAGCGGTTACCACCCTCAAACAGGGCGGTACCGAATTTTATCCCCCATATATTTAAAGCAATTCAACACAGACAAATGTCGTTTCCAAATGGTTGTGTGTCCCTGGGTGAATTTACGTGTTGTTCATGACGCTCGCGCTTCTCTTCAGCTGTGATGAGTTGCTGTTACTAAAATACCGCCGAATGGGAACACAATGGGTTTGAGCCGGGAGCCACACTCGTTCAATTGTAAACCTGGCCCAACCCTTGCCTTCCCATTGTGGCGGTTAAAATCGAGACCTAGTGCCACTCAGCGCTGGACTCCACCATCTGCCAAAAGCTGGGAGATTGCATTGCTAAGGGCTTCAGTTATGTGCCATATATCTTCTGCGGTCTCCTCTCCTGCAGATCAGAGGGAGTGCTGAGCCACAGCGCGATGGCAGGGGCAGTGTTGCATGGGAGTGGCACATGTTGTCGTCTCTCTCAATGACGGCATGCCTGCTCCCCTACCATCCCCTCAACCGATGCTTGCTATAGTGCCAAAAAGCCAGCTGGGTCAGTCTTCATCTGGGCTGTCTTGGGTCAGGGGTCCCAGATGCTGACCTCTGAGGTGGCCAAGAAGGAGTTTTAAGTTGAAGCACCGGTTTAGCCTGCGTTTAGTGGAAGACGCTAGCTTGGTAAAGGAGTTAACGTTTGCACTGTGCACGGCTGCCCGGAGGATCATTAAGTAACGCTCAAAATCCTCTGCACAACTTGCTTACTCCCAATCAGCTGGTCGCTGTTAGGTGAGGACGCTAGGTCAAGCGCCGTCCACTAAAATACTGTGCAGCCTCCTTAATGAGCGCTAGCAGGCAATTAACTGTGAACTTGGTAAAGCCAGGTAACAACAACAGCAACAACGTCAACTTGTATTTCTATAGCGCCTTTAATGTAGTGAAACGTCCCAAGGCGCTTCACAGGAGTATTATGCGATTAAAAATTTGACACCGAGCCTCATAAATAGAAATTAGCGCAGGTGACCAAAAGCTTGGTCAAAGAGGTATGTTTTAAGGAGTGTCTTGAAGGAGGAAAGAGAGGTAGAGAGGTGGTGAGGTTTAGGCAGGGAGTTCCAGAACTTGGGCCTCAGCAACAGAAGGCTCGGCCAGCAATGGTTGAGCGATTATAATCAGGGATGCTCAAGAGGGCAGAATTAAAGGAGCGCAGACATCCCGCGGGGCTGGAGGAGATTACAGAGATCGGGAGGGGCGAGGCCATAGAGGGATTTGAAAATAAGGATGAGAATTTTGAAATCAAGGCGTTGCTTAACCGGAAGCCAGTGTAGGTCGGCGAGCACAGTATAACATGTATAATGATAGAAATGCCTTTATGAAGAGTAGAAGGATTGGTTCAGATGAAGTTTTGGGTGAAAACTAGGAGGGTGTGGTGAGATGGGGAAGCAAGAGTTTCGAAGTGATGTTCACCGAGTTGCTGGCGTACAGATCTGGCAGTAGATTTATGTTGGAGATCTCCTGTTGTGGTTTCATGAGCAGCTCACCATTGGGCCTTTTGTATATCATCCAAATGACTTGACCCTGGTCAGTAAGCATGAGCAAGCTATTGAATTGCAATCCAAGCCAAACCCTTTCCTCACCTGTTATCCACCTGTGGAAATTGCCAGCATAGGTTGCTGGAGAGGGGGATCGTGAGTGGGGCCCCTGGCTGTGTTCTTTTTATGTTTTCATCTCTTGCCCTTTTCTTAATGTAATGATATTGAAAGAAAACACTTGCATGTATATAGCGCTTTTCACACCGTCAGGATGCCCCAAACGCTTTACAACCAATGAAGTATTTTTTGAAGTGTAGTCACTGTTTCAATGTAGGAAATGGGACAACTAATTTGCGTACAGCAAGCTCCCACAAACAGCAATGAGATAAATGGCTAGATCATCTGTTTGAGATGTTGGTTGGGCAATTAAATATTGGTCAGGACACCAGGGAGAAGTCCCCTGCTCTACTTCGAATAGTGTCGTGGGTTCTTTTACGTCCACCTGAGAGGGCAAGTGGGGCCTCGGTTTAAAGTTAAGTCTAACTAGCATTTTACTGTTGCCTCAGATGAGATCATCTAGCTCAGCACAGATCAGGGATTAAACCTAAGGCTCTCTTGATGTTTGTAACTCAGTACCACATCACATGGTACATTTACCCACTGCACCTTCAGGTTCTTTGATCAATATTTTTGCATACTGAGCTTTACAATGTACACCAACCACTGTGCTAAGAATTCCATTTGGGACTGGTAAACCTGTTCAGACCAGTTGATCTATGCAAAAGTTGTTTTTATTGTAATTCTTCTTTGAATGAAATATGTTAACACATGTTCATGATATTAGCTGTAAATGGTAGAGTATACATTGTGGTAGCTTTAGTGAGATGTTTCATTTGTGGACTTATTTCAAGGAGTGCAAGTGGTTTTGATGTTTGCTGCTGTACTCGGGCTGGGTTTTGGTTGTAAGAACATAAGAAATAGGAGCAACGAGTAGGCCATTTGGCCCCTCCGCCATTCAATAAGATCATGGCTAATCTTATTTGGCCTCAACTCCACTTTCCTGCCCACTCCCCATAAACCTTGTGCTATCAGAACTTTGACAGTTACCCTGTGCACTCCCCAAGGCTGCACCCTTGGCCACCAGCAAGTAAGCATGCGACTCGCGTAGTCCTCACATGCTTGGACCTGCACGGGGGCTGTTGTCACATGCTTACTAGCTGGTGGCCATGGGTGCAGCCTTGGGCGTGCATAACATCCTTGGACTGAACCGTCTTCCTTCGTGTCCCAATCCACTTCTGCCACCACCTTGGTAGGATATTGCAGGATCTTGCAGAGACATCATCGTTGGGAGGACAGACTCACCAACATCAGCGTCCTCGACCAGGCCAACATCCCCAGCATTGAAGCACTGACCGCACTTGATCAGCTCCGCTGGGCAGGTCACATAGTTCGCATGCCAGATACAAGACTCCCAAAGCAAGCGCTCTACTCGAAACTCCTTCACGGCAAACGAGCCAAAGGTGGGAAGAGGAAACGTTACAAGGACACCCTCAAAGCCTCCCTGATAAAGTGCAACATCCCCACTGACACCTGAGAGTCCTTGGCCAAAGACTGCCTTAAGTGGAGGAAGTGCATCCGGGAGGGTGCTGAGCATCTCGAGTATCGTCACCGAGAGCATGCAGAAATGAAGTGTAGACAGTGGAAAGAGCGTGCGGCAAACCAGTCCCACCCACCCTTTCCCTCAATGACTAACTGTCCCACCTGTGACAGGGACTGTGGTTCTTGTATTGGACTGTTCAGCCACCGAAGGACTCCTTTTTAGAGTGGAAGCAAGTCTTCCTCGATTCAGAGGGACTGCCTATGATGATGATGATGGTGGGATATATCAATGCAGGACACAATCATGGGCTATAACTAGAAGTCCATGAGCTTTTTCTGATCTAGGGGGATGTGGTGGATGTGAGTTAATGGAGTGTTTGGTGTTGTTTATTAAATCTTGCACCATACCTTTTGTGTTTACAAAACAAATTTGAACCAGTACAACAAAGAAATTCAACATTGCTTTACTGTCTTACCACAGGAAAAGTGTAAGATAATGAGGTAACATTATTACGTGCCACAAAAGGGAAATCTTAAAATTGCAATTTAGTTACAAAGTCAGTATTAACAGTGATACGATTATCAATGATGCACACCATTTAATATTTTTGAAGACTAATGTACTTTATTTTAAATTGGACAAGAACTTGTGTGGTTCTCACCATAACCTCTTGGATAGTCTGTTGGTTTTCTTCATTTTATTTAGCTATAACAACAACTTGTATTTCTATAGCGCCTTTAAAGGAGTGAACCGTCCCAAGGCCTTTCACAGGAGTATAATGCAATAAAAATTTGCATAAGTAGAAATTAGCTCAGGTAACCTAATGCTTGGTCAAAGAGGTATGTTTTGAGGAGCCTCTTGAAGGAGGAAAGAGAGGTAGAGAGGCGGAGAGGTTTAGGCAGGGAGTTCCAGAGCTTGGGGCCTAGGCAACAGAAGGCACAGCCCCAAATTGTTGAGCGATATTAAGCTCGGGAGGGCATAATTAGAGAAGCGCAGACATCTCGCGGGGGTGGGGGTGGGATGTTGTGGGGCTGGAGGAGATTACAGATAGGGAGGGGCGAGGCCATGGAGGGATTTGAAACTAAGGATGAGAGTTTTGAAATCGAGGCATTGCTTAACCGGAAGCCAATGCAGGTCAGCAAGCACATGGGTGATGGGTGAGCGCAACTTGGTGCGAGTTAGGACACGAGCAGCCGAGATTTGGATCACCTCTAGTTTACGTAGGGTAGAATGTGGAAGGCCAGCCATCATCATCATCATAGGCAGTCCCTCGGGGTCAAGAAAGACTTGCTTCCACTCTTAGCATGAGTTCTTAGGTGGCTGTACAGTCCAATATGAGAACCACAGTTTCTGTCACAGGTGGGACAGATAGTCGTTGAGGGAAAGGGTGGGCAGGGAGCCTGCTTTGCCGCACGCTCCTTCCGCTGCTTGCGCTTGATTTCTGCATGCTCTCGGCGACGATACTCGAGGAGCTCAGCGCCCTTCCGAATGCACTTCCTCCACTTAGGGCGGTCTATGACCAAGGACTCCCAGGTGTCGGTGGGGATGTCGCACTTTATCAGGGAGGCTTTGAGGGTGTCCTTGTAACGTTTCCTCGGCCCGCCTTTGGCTCGTTTGCCGTGGACGAGTTCCGAGTAGAGTGCTTGCTTTGAGAGTCTCGTGTCTGGCATGCGAATTATGCGCCATGCTGGGGATGTTGGCCTGGATGAGGACGCTAATGTTTGTGCGTCTGTCCTCCCAGGGGATTTGCAGGATCTTGCGGAGACATCGCTGGTGGTATTTCTCCACTTGAGGTGTCTACTGTACATGGTCCACGTCTCTGAGCCATACAGGAGGGCGGGTATTACTACGGCCCTGTAGACCATGAGCTTGGTGACAGTTTTGAGGGACTGATCTTCAAACACTCTTTTCCTCAGACGGCCGAAGGCTGCACTCGGTCACTGAAGGCGGTGTTGGATCTCATCATCAATGCCTGCTCTTGTTGATTGGAGGTTCCCGAGATAGGGGGAATGGTCCACGTTGTCCAGGGCCATGCCGTGGATCTTGATGTTTGGGGGGCAGTGCTGTGCGGCGAGGACAAGCTGGTGTAGGACCTTTGTCTTACTGATGTTTAGCGTAAGGCCCGTGCTTTCATACGCCTCGGTAAATACGTCGAATATGTCCTAGAGTTCAGCCTCTGTGTGTGCAAAGATGCAGGCGTCGTCCGCGTACTGTAGCTCGACGACAGAGGTTGGAGTGGTCTTGGACCTGGCCTGGAGACGGCGAAGGTTGAACAGCTTCCCACTGGTTCTGTAGTTTAGCAGCCAGGAGTGCGTTGGAATAGTCAAGTCTAGAGGTAACAAAGGCATGGATGAGGGAATCAGTATTCATTCATTGCCCAACCATTCACTTAAAGACAATCTTTGTGTACTACTTTTTAAAATAAAACACTCCTTGCAGGCCGCTTTCGAGCACAGGTGCCGTAGCCAGAAGAATGCAGATAATTTGAGCGATGGATTTAAGAAACCATTGGCAATGTTGCTCTGTGATTAACTGTTAGGCGGTGTGAGCTCAATGTGGCAGTAGCGGACTTTCAATTCGGCAGACTTGACTGCTGTCCATCCCACCAGGCTGGCAGCAGTGCATTGCTTTTTGCACTGGTGAGACTCATCCAACACATTGCATATCAGAGCTGCTTAACTTGTGATGGTCTGGTTGGGGGAAAAAATGTTCAACAGTTTGAATCAGCCAGGCCCTCCCATCTGCAAGAAATGAAGGTGCTATATAAATACAAGTTGTTGTTGTTGTTGAAATACTGTATGTTTGAGCCACTGGACATCAAATAGTTAATTTGCAGTGGCCCAAACTGGGAAGCTGTCCGCAGTGATAACACCCCTCCCCCATCCCATTCTTTCTTATGCTTTATCCAAGCTCGTAGTAAAACTTGCTTTATCCCTTTCACAGGACTTTCTAGGCTTCTACTTGTCTGTCAGTGAAACTTTGTGTAATAATCGTGTTTGAATTGGAATTTTGCTGGTTTCTTATCGATGCAATAGGTTTGGAGTGGTGTTCGTCAGTGATTTAAAAATAAACTAGCAAGGTTTTAAAAAAAAATAGTCCCACATACCCATGATTATTGACTGTTGGGAGTCTGAACTGCTAAAATGAAGGCGAGGGCCCTGCTGAATAAAGAGGATAAAGCTTTCAGGAGGACGAGACAATTAGCAGAATACACATTTGTTTCTAAAATGGCTTCTTGCTAAAGGGTGTGGTTAAAAACAGCAGAACGACTGGTATTTTGTGATCTGCATTCCCTGTGCTGTGGCACGTCAAATCCCATAAATTCCAATAAAAATCACTGTGACTCTTCCTGGCTAAAAGTAGTAAAGGAGTTTGATTTACTGGTTTAACAGCGAGCATCTGATTTGGCAGCTTTTAAGAAAAAAAACAGATTTTGTGGCACCTTCTAATTTTTTTTTTGTTTAGTTAAAATCTAGTCCCGTTGGCTGCACTGTCGCTGAATGTTCAACAACTGAGCAGATAATTTTAGTTTAACAGTTTCCTCAGTGAATTTATTTCTGTTAGGACACTGCAGCCATTGCATACGGTAGTGTCACAAAACCTTTATTACAATTGACTTTCCCAGAGATCACAGCAACATGCTGGAAAAAATAAAGGTAGGGAACTGTCTGGCTTTATTTAGATACGATTCTACAGGCGCGGTGTTGTAAAAGAACAGTTTAAAATGTATTTTTTAGGTAAAAACATTGCAATAATGTGGCATAAGCAAAGGGAAACACTGGGCAGTATGTGCTGCAGTACAGGTTTCCATAGCTGTATGTGGGGTGGCTGGAACCGGCTGGAACTGGTTTGAAGCAGATCAGCTCATGAACAATGCAGCCACTCAGCTACATTGCTTCCTTCTTCATGGCAGCAATACAAGAAGCTTGCAGAAAGGTACCATCCAAAACAGCATGATTGCACCCTAGCCACACTATTCTGGTATGTGGATAGTATGCTAAATACTTTATAAATGGGTGTGTTTGTAATATCTTTAAAAAAACTGTTTCACTGTCTCAAGGTAAAGGATTCAAGTATGAAGGAAGGTTTGTGTGCTCCCTTTTACCAAAAAAATGGTGGATTGGGGTAATCTGTTACTTTCTGAGAGATGAAGTGTATATGGATCAGGAGCGTATATTTAAATCTGAAACCAATTTTTTGTTGCTGTGCAAATTAGAGTACTGCAAGCTGGCTTTTTTGTGCATAACATGGGGCAGAAAAGACACGCTTTGCTAGCTTGCTAGCAGAGAAGATGGAGGCTTTTTCTGGTGCTGCTTTTTCAGTTAAAGAGCATGTACTTCCT
Organism: Pristiophorus japonicus; assembly: GCF_044704955.1. Taxonomy (NCBI): domain Eukaryota; kingdom Metazoa; phylum Chordata; class Chondrichthyes; family Pristiophoridae; genus Pristiophorus; species Pristiophorus japonicus. Next base: position 68,682,322 of record NC_091978.1, read on the forward strand.
AATGAAGTGGTTAGAAAATCTTTAATTTGGGGACAAAAAGCCACAGTCTTGTACTATAAACACAGCAGACTACATGAACGGTGTCCTACATTATGCAAGTCACCATGCCAGGAGAATTATGGTCATAAATTTAACCAGTTGAATTTATCAATTATTGTAAAAGATTAAAAAAAATAGTTTTCTTGAGAATGAGGTTGTTTTAGTTAACTGCCATGTGTATATATATATCTTTTTTAAAAATGGTGTGTGTGTGTTTATCTGTTTCTATAACTTGAGTATCAGCACAAAGCCTTCTGGGGCTACTGATTGACACCTCCCTTTAAAAGCCTTACAGACGTTGGTCCCTCTAAAGCTTTAAAAAGGAGGAAATGTTCTTTGTTTTCATACAGTTCTCAGGAGGGATTTCTCAGCTACCACCACCAGTTTTTTTTCAAAACTGCAATCTGATTTGAAAATAATATGCAGAACACACATATATATGATTAAAAATGATTAAATTAAAGAATTTGAGTTAACAAATTTGATAACTTTTCCTTGAGCTGAAGCATTCAGGCCTGTCGCCCAGTGTTTTTTTTTCTCTCTTCCTTCCGTTCTGGGTTACAGTATTTAACTTTTGCTGCCAGTACTCCAGGCAACCCTTTTATTGTACAAAAACATTGGTATTCTCATTAAAAATGACGCATTGTAGCTATCCTTTTTGTCGGGTTTTGCACCTCATTTTGAAGAATACTGGAATACAGAAAATGTCGACAGTCCTTGGATATGTCTCCGTGGTGGTGTGGCGGCCTCGTTCAGGGTAAGTAACTTTGATAGTTAAACAGATTATTTTCTTTCCTTAAACGTTATCTGTATGGTCCCACAGTTTCTCCAGTGTTGAAATAGGTTAGTGCCTTGGGAGGGTGTCACGTAGTAGGATCATTGGCCTACTAGTGTCAGCACACACATCAAAATACAATGGGTGAAGTCCTGGGGCCTAGTTCTTACTACTGACATTTTGGAGCATTGCAAACCCATTTTGTTCATCAAGTAATCAAAGAGAAGTGTTTTTATATTTTTACATTTAGAATAAAATGGACTATGATTTAATGTGTCAATGTAGCACAGCTCCTCACAGAATGAACTCAGCTGTGTGCTTGCTTCACAGGGAGGAAGGAAATATTGTCATCCAAGTCACCCACTCCTGGTTCTGCTCTTGGTTTACAGAATGACATTGACAAGAACTGGATGTCACCTATTTTCTAAAAAAAAACAGTTGCTACATAATCTACTGAGCCGTGCAACTAGGATTTCCTGAGTTGGATACCTGGCGAGTGCTGAGTTAGCTGGAGTGCTGTTGCGAGTGCTATAACTGACCTTGGTACCCTGGGCTAGAGAACAGTTAGTCATCGGTGATTGCTGCTGGATTCATCCATGCAATTGTTTCCTCAGACTACTATTCCAGTGCTCTCCTGGCTGGCCTCCCAGCCTCCATAAACTTGACCTCCTCCAAAACTCTCTATCCTAACTCGCACCAAGACCCGTTCACAGATCTTCTCTGTGCTCGCTGACCTACATTGGCTTCCCGACCCCAAACGCCTCAATTTTAAAATTTCCCATCCTCGTGTTCAAATCCTTCCATGGCCTCATCCCTCTCTGCCTTTGTTACCTCTTCCTAAAACCCTCTGGGAACTCTGGCCTCTTGTGCACCGCAAATTTTCTTTGCCCCACCATTAGTGGTCGTGCTTTCAGCGGTCTAGGTCCTAAGCTCTGGAATTAATTCCGAAACCTCTCTGCCTCGCTCGCTCTCTCCCTCCTCCTTGAAGATACTCCTTCAAGCCTATCTCTTTGACCAAGCTTTTACTCACCTGTTCAATATCTCCTTCTTTGGATTGATGACAAAACATTTTTCTTGATTACACTCCTGTGAAGTGCCTTGGGACTTTTTAACTATGCTTATGATTCTAAAGACACTATCTAAATGCAAGTTGTTGTTGTTGGTGTGTGTGTACAGAAATCAGGTGAAGATGGTAAAAAGCAAAAGTTTGCTGGATATCTGAAACGAAAATAGAAAGTGCTGGAAACACATGACATGTCAGTTTTGTGCCAAACACAAAATAAGTTCATGCTTCAGGCTAAACCGTTCATCAGAACTAGGTAACTTAAAATAAAAAAAATATTCACAGGATGTGAGGGACGCTAGATAGGTTGCATTTATTGCCCATCTTTAGTCGCCTTGAAAAGGTGGTGATGGGCATCCTTTTTTAACAGAGTATTTTGCTAGTCCTACATTACAACAGTGACTGCGCCCCAAAAGTACTGTAAAGCGCTTTGAGATGTCCGGTGGTCGTGAAAGGCGCTATATAAAGGCACGTTAAAAAAAAGATGGTGTGAAGAGTCAACAATGTGGTGTGGAACAGGAATAACATGCAAGAACGAAGGAACTTGTGTTTGTATAATGCTTTTCATTACTTCAGGATGTCCCAAAGTGCTTCACAGCCAATTAAGTACTATTAAATTATTGTAGTGTAGGGAAATGCAATGACCAATTTGCACACAAGGTTCCACAAATAGCAGTGAGATAAATGACCAGACAATCTGTTTTAGTGATGTTAGTTGAGGGATAAATATTGGCCAGGACACAAGGAGAGCTCCCTTGTTCTGCTCTGAATAGACTCATGGAATCTTTGACGTTCATCTGAGAGGGGAGACAAGGCTTAAGTTTAATATCTCATCTGAAAGGCGACACCTGTGACATTGCAGCACTCCTTAAGTACTGCACCGAAGTGTCATCTTAGATTATGTGCTCAAGTCTCTGGGGTGGAACATGAACACATCACTTTCTGATTCAGAGGTGAGAGTGTTACCACTGGTTCAAGGTGACTGTAGGCAGGGTCCCCTTACCTGAAGGGTGTTATTGAACCAGTTGGGTTTTTACTACCATCCGACAGTTTTCGTGGGCCTTCTTTGGTGCCTGCTCCAAATTCAGTTTTAGAAGTAGCCATGGTAGGATTTGAACATGACTTCTAATGCACTATGCTTTTGTACTGTAATGTATTAAGCTCAGCTCTGTTAAGACTCCTTTTTATAAAAAGCCTGCTTGCCCCTCCCTAGCTTTGTAACCCTCTCCAGCCCTACAACCCTCAGATCTCTGCACACTCCAATTCTGGCCTCTTGCGCATCCCTGATTTTAATCGCTCCCCATTAGCAGCCATGGCTTCAGCTGTCTAGGCCCTAAGATCTGGAATTGCCTCCCGAAACCTCTCTGTCTCTCCCTCTCTCACCTCCTTTAAGACATTCCTCAAAAGCTACCTCTTTGACCAAGCTTTTGGTCATCTGTCCTAATATCTTCTTATGTGGCTCGGGTGTCACATTTTGTTTGAGAACACTCCTGTGAAGCACCTTGGGACATTTTCCTATTTTAAAGGTGCTCTATAAATGCAAGTGTTGATATTCACTCTCCTGACTTTGAATTGAAGAAATGTAATTTGAGTGATGTAGAGAATTGTCTTTCAACATAATTTGGTACCTTCAGAAGACAATATGGGGATGGTGGGGAAGGAATTAAATTGTTTCCCCTGTTGCTTGTGTCTTTGCAGAGTTTTGTATTATTCCTTGTCTGAGTGGGTTGGAGTAAGTGGCTAGTTCCTAGAATTGTACAAATAAAGCTTTTTGAGTCAGCTGTTGGCGAGGTGTGAGAGTGTCCTTGCCTTCTGTTGTGACTTCCTGCATGGTATGGCTGATACAGTAATTCAGCATGTTGGAAGTGGTTCACATGTCCTTGTCTTTCAAAATTTGCATCCTTATTTTCAAATCTCTCCATGGCCTTGCCCCTCCCTATTTCTCTCATCTCCTCCAGCCCCACAACCCCCTGAGATGTCTGCGCTCCTCTAATTCTGCCGTCCTCAGCAATCCTGATTGTAATCGCTCAACCATTGGTGGCCATGCCTTCTGTTGTCTAGGCCCCATGCTCTGGAACTCCCTACCTAAACTTCTCCACCTCTCTACCTCTTTCCTCCTTCACGACTCTCCTTAAAACATACCTCTTTGACCACTCTTTTGGTCACCTGTGCTAATTTTTACTTATGTGGCTCAGTGTCAAATTTTTATTGCATAATACTCGTGAAGCGCCTCGGGACATTTCGCTACGTTAAAGGCGCTATATAAATAAAAGTTGTTCTTGTTACCACTCTGAGCAGTGGTTTGGCGCTCTATTTTTAGAGTTTTTTGTTTTTACCCTTAGTTGGGTAATTGTGTGTAGTGTTGTACAAAGGGGAAATGGAAGGGACATAAGACACAGGCAGCTAAACCAGCTTGGTGATAAAAGTTTATGAGCTCATTTCGCTTATTGTTGGAGAGGAGGATGGAAGGTGCCGAGGGAGAGTGGTTTAAGGCGATGATAAGCAGAGAACAGAAGCCAAGGGTTACCTTTGCTTTCCAAGATGATTCTGAAGTAGTAAGCGGCTTGGGCAGAGGGGAGTAAGTCCTGATAGCGCTTGATGCGGTCCAGTCAGATTTGGCAATTCAAGTCTGGGCCCCTTGGACTCGAGGGAGCAAAGATGGAGGCCATACCAGGGAGAATGAGCAGTCTGGGAGATGAAAGGTTTTACTGGAGACAAGGGCACCGAAGACCTCAGGCATTTGAGCAGCATGTGGTTCCATGTCTTAAATTGATCGAGCCCGAAGGTGGTTTCTCAGCATTAATGTCGCCTCTGGTATGCCTCAGGTACTTTGTGAGTTGGCACATGCTTCACTTTTGTGGAATCGGCTGCACATGAGGTGTTGAGATTGTTGTATTTTACTGATAATTATACTCTGGGTATCATTACAGGGATTGCAGTATGCTGTTATTTGTTCTTGGAATGTGGACTGCATTGACATTTATTACTCATCCCTGGCTGTCCTCAGGGGTAAGAGTCAACCAAATTGTGTGCGACTGGAGTCACGTGTAGGGTGGCAAGTTCCCTATCCTGAAGGACATTATTGAGCCAGGATTTTAATGCCAAATGCAACTATTCTGACCATTTTATCACAACTTCCCATGATGGGATTTGAACCCACGACCTCTGGGTTGCTAACCCAGTACCATGACCACTTTAAAAATTCTGATTTATATTCCTCTGAATCACTCCAAAAGTACTTTATTGGCTGTAATGTACTTTGAGATGTCCAGTGATTGTGAAAGGCACTATATTAATGCAAGTCTGTCTGTCTTTTTTCATCACCCTGCAAATGTTTCCTTTTCAACTGTATATCCAATTCTCTTTTGAAAGTTACTATTAAATCTGTTTCCACCACCCTTTCAGAGAGTGCATTCCAGATCGCTTTGCCATGATCTTAAATCTATCAACGGAAACCGATTCTCCCTATCTACTCTATCAAAATCCTTCAGAACTTTGAACACCTGTATTAAATCACCCTTTAACCTTCTCTGCTCTAAGGAGAACAACATAGCAGGAAGCATCCGATTGCTATTTTAACTGCCAGCATGCACTGTTCCTACTGGGTGGGCAGGGTTAAAATTGGGGCTATGTTTTTGGAGAATTTTATTGGTTTATTGTTGCCACTGCCATTGGGTTGTCCAAAAATATGAGATCACAAATATTGGATCATTTTGGGGGGGATGTGGGAGAATGGGCATTCTGCCCCATTGATGAAGATCCAGGAGAAAGGGGATGGGTGCCCCTTATACCTGCCTCCTATTATCTTTCAGAGCTGTTTTGGGGATGTGTTTTAGGGGTGTTCCTGGACTACCTTGGGAATTCTGCCCAACTCACACCTGAAAGGCAGAGGAGGCCCGAGCCCTGCTGCGAGTAGGCACAGGTTGCATTGTGGGCCTATCGTTGGTCCCAAGAGGGAGGACAAAAACCAAATGTGACCCTGTGTACCCTGAGGAGAATATAAAATGTTTCAGTGACTATATTTTCCAGTGCTGTTCTGGCCTCTGCCTCCTCAGCAGAGTGGCTGCCCCTGTGACACAGCTGCAGGTGTGGAGGACAGCCCACACATAACCCGTATCATGCCATCCCTGGGATTTGAGACTGGGTCAGCAGGGCCAAAGGGCAGCTGAAAGTACCACACTTCCACCCCCTCAAAAAAGGCTGCTGAATTTCCACCTCATTTGTGTTGTTAGTTATCTTCAACAAAGTGATGCATTTCTTTGCCAGTGTTCTCCCCATGCTCTACAGAATGGTTTACCCTCTTTTTGAAAGAGGGCCCTCACCACAAATTGACATACTCTGTAATTTGGTGTCATCAGCAAATTTCAAAATTCTTAATTCTTCAACACAGATTACTTATGCATAGAATAAATAAGAGCAGCCCCAACAAAAACCTGTGGGGAACATCACTCACTACATCGGTCAAGTCTGAGACACCTTTTTTTTTACATCTACCTTTTACATCCTGTCCTCCAATTATCTCTCATTCCATGGAGCCACATTCCCATTATTTCCATGAGTCGTTAACCATGTCATAATTTCCTCATGTGTTACTGGCTTTTATTATACTATTTGCAGCAGAAGTTAATGAACAGCAAACATGATATGCAGCCTGGATGGGTTTTTTTTTTCTTCCCTTTTCTAGTCCTCTCCTCTTCCCATGCGCTCCACCACCGCACAGGCTGAGATCCAGTGACTCCGCACACGCCTGGAATCAAATATGCATTCTTGTTCATATGGCTCAGTACAAACCAATGACTCATGCACTGATTCATAAGCCAATATTTAAAGAGATTGACTGTTTGTTTCAGGCCTGTGAGACATGTCCCCTTTTGGGCGCTTACTTTTGCAATCGATGTTCTACTAAGTAGCAAATGGATATAGATAGAATGGAATTGTAGGCTTACAAATAGTCTGTTTAACACTAAGGTGATCAATTAGGCAACTAAAGAGAAAGCTTGATCATGATGTTACCCACCCATATCATCTGCAAAAGTGTCAAATTCTAATCAGTTAAAGCCATTCCGTTCCTTAGCTTGGTGATTGTAATCTGATCCCCTCTGCTGAGTCAAACAAGTGCCAAAGCAGGAATAAGATTGGAAATTGTAAAGAAAGCTCTCTTCTCCTTGCTGCAGTTGGCAGCTTCACCGTTCTCACAAGCCTTTATTTGTCCAATGGTGAGTATTTGGCAGATTGCAGAAAAAATCTATCTCTTCCTCTTGGGCTCAGTAAACTCTAAAACCAGTTAGACTCCTGGATTCGATGAGGTTGTATTACTGGATGCCATCCTCCATAGTGTCAGCTATGGCTCCATGGATAGCACACTCGCCTCTGAGTCAGAAGGTTATGGGTTGAAATTCCACTTCAGTGACTTGAGCACAAACATCTAGGCTAACAGTGCAGTGCTGAGGGAGTGCTGCACTGTCAGAGATACCGGGGCTGAAATTGCCCTCTGGCCAAAACAGGGCACACTCTCCGTTTTCTTTGTTGATTTATCGCCTCAATCGTTGGGGCGATGTCTGGAGCCATTTTGCCTCGTTTTAAAATTTTTCTTCTGGCGGGGCGGTGAAGTTAGGCTGTGATGAGGCAGAAGGCGGGCGGATTCATGAGCGTCGCGCTGACACGTCACAACGCCCTTCCCCTTCAGTTAAAGGGGAGGACCGCTGCGAGCTCTGCATAAGCTTTAATGGTGCCCACTGGGCCACCAGGGAGGGTTTCGGCTGGGCCAGTGGCCTGGCACCCAAGAGAAGGTGCCGGGCTGCCTGGCTGAACCTGTGGCCGCCATTGTCGGGCAGATTTCGGAGTCGGACGACCATTAAAATAAAATGGCGGCCGCGGCAGTGAGCTCCCACCCCTTTAAGGGCGGATGCGCCGCCCAGCCACTAACAGCTTCCCGCTGGGGAAAGCTGTCGGGGGCACCGAGAGGGGGCCGATTCGCTCCCGCGGAGCAATTTCCCACGTGTGGCGGAAAGGGAGTCGCTGCCGGTCAGTAGGGGGTCGGCGCGTGCCGGGCAGGGCAGGAACCGTGCACCGCCACAAAACTAAAGGAAGGTAATTTCTCAAATGTTGGCTCCTCCGCCCCGACTGAGCAGTACGTGCTTACCGATCCGTTACTGACCTCTTTATAAAAAGGGGCAGTTTTTGCCCCACCGTCTTTTGGATGAGACGTTAAACCGAGGCCCCATCTGCTCTTCAGGGGGATGTAGAAGATCCCGTGGCACTATTTTGAAGAAGAGCAAAGGGCGTTATCTGGGCCAATATTTATCCCTCAAACAACATAACAAAAACAGATTATCTAGTCATTATCACATTTCTGTTGTGGGAGCTTGCTGTGCGCAAATTGGCAACAGCTGCATTTTCTACATTACAACAGTGACTACACCAGAAGTACTTCATTGACTGTAAAGCACTTTGAGATGTCTGGTGGCCGTGAAAGGCGCTATATAAATTCAAGTATCTTACAAGTGTTGTAGAGGTATGAGCAAGCCGTCAGTCCTCTGCAAGTTCATGAATAGAATTTTCAACAAGTGCTAATGTTGAAACCCAGCTTCTTTGTTGATCCAGGAACATCAGAACTATTGCAGATGACCCTTGACACCCTTGTATTATTCTGTGGCAAAGTTCTACATCCATCTTTCACTGACTTTAAATGTGCATCGCCCAGACAGTGTGATCACCTGGAACTCTCATTTCAGAAATTCAACAGGGAGTTGACTTATCTGTTGCACCTGTATTAAAATTCTCTGGAAAGGTTTCACTTTGACCTTTGGCACCTAGCACAAATTTCCTGTGCATATTGTGTCTAAGGATAAGGGGTAAGCCATTTAGGACCGAGATGAGGAGAAACTTCTTCACCCAGAGAGTGGTGAACCTGTGGAATTCTCTACCACAGAAAGTAGTTGAGGCCAATTCACTAAATATATTCAGAAGGGAGTTAGATGAAGTCCTTACTACTAGGGGGATCAAGGGGTATGGCGAGAAAGCAAGAATGGGGTACTGAAGTTGCATGTTCAGCCATGAACTCATTGAATGGCGGTGCAGGCTAGAAGCGCCGAATGGCCTACTCCTGCACCTATTTTTCTATGTTTCTATGTATTCTTAACAACCAGCAAGATAAGTTTTGTGAGACATTTGTCCTTGTTTCAATTGCCTCTGAATGTTTATAGATAGGGGAAAAAATCTCTAGTCTAGATAAAAAGAAAAAAAAAATTCTAAATGCTGAAAATCTGAAATGAAAACGAATGAAAGCACCTGTGAGTATGCTCACAGGTTTGCAGAGCTGTTGAAATTCCGGGACTTTTTGGTGGAATGCCAGGGTTGCCACAGTAGAGCCCATCTGGCCCTGGACAAATAGTCCGAGCCAGTGCTGCTCATCAGGTCCGTCTGCGCCGCTGTTAAGGCCCTGCCTGCGGCCATGGCTTTATCAAAACAGGAAAGACTTGAGCTGCGTCGGCTCAGAACGTTCCTCGCTGGGTTGCTGAGGGAGTGGAGGTCATCAAACGACTCTGCTCCCTCCCCCACAGTAGTTTAAGTTAGAGGTTGCACTATACTTTTGCCATGAAGATAACCATAGCCAGCTTCAACATCAACGGTGGCAGAGAGGCACGCCGTAGATTTAACAATTTTTCGCTCCTGCGGGAGGGGAAATATGCAGTGTGCTTCCTGCAAGAAACCCACACTGTTCTGGGAGATGAGGCCACATGACTCCTGGAATGGCAAGGAGAGGTCCACATGAGCCACCTCACTTAAACTTCTTGTGGGGTGGCTATCTTGCTGGCCCTACATTTTCAGCCGGAGATCTTGGGGGTCGAGGGGCCTGTGCCAGGCCGCTTGCTCCATACCATGGTTCGCCTGGGGGACGTGCCGCTCCATTTCGTGAACATGTACGCCCCCCAGCCCGGCCAGCAACAAGTGCGCTTCTTCGAAGAAGTGTCCACTCTTCTAGGTTTCGTCGACGTCGGCGACTGCATTGTCCTCTGGGGGGGGATTTTAACTGCACCCTCGAGGCGAGGGACCGCTCCGGTGCCCCACAGAGCATGACGGCGATGGAGAAGTTGAGGGGCCTGGTTGGGTCCTTTGACTTGGTGGACGTCTGGCGAAATCTCCAACCCGACTCCAGCGCCTTTACTTGGGTGAGGCCTGGAGTAGGATGGTCCAGAATCGATCGCCTTTACATATCTCGGGCATACGTCTCCTGCGTTCCGGCGGCTTCCTTGCGGCCGGCGCCGTGCTCGGACCACCACCTGGTGTGGGCGGAGCTTGCTTCGCTCCGCGCGCGAGTGGGGTTCGCGTACTGGCATTTTAACAACCTGTTGCTGGAGGACGAGCGGTTCCAGGATTCATTCGGTCGGTTCTGGTCCGACGGGAGAAGGAAGCAGGAGGGCTTCCCCTCCTTGAGGTTATAGTGGAACGTGGGCAAGGCTCACTTCCATCTCTTCTGTCAAGAGTATGCGAAGGGGTCGACCAAGGGGCGGGAGGTCAGGGTTGGGTGCCTGAGAAGGAGGTGCTCGACCTGGAATCCCGTCTCGGTCAAGCCGTTGAGGACCCGTCCCTGCGGACGGTGTACGAAGTAAAGAAGGCCGCACTGAAGGACCTGCAGCTTGTCGGGTCCCGAGGCACGTTCGTGAGGTTGCGGATCCGTTTCCTCCGGGACCTGGACCGTGGCTCCCCCTTCTTCTACACACTGGAAAATAGACAGGAGGTCCGTAAGCAGCTCTTGATGCTGCTGGCCAACGACAAATCTCTGGTCTCTGATCCGGAGGGCATCAGCAACAGGGCCCGAGACTATTATGGGGCTCTGTTCTCCCCGGATCTGTCCAGCGAGGAAGCGCGTAGAGTTTTGTGGGAAGTCCTGCTGAAGGTCGGTCCGGAGGGCGCCAAAAATCTGGATGCTCCGCTCCGGGGCTGGACAGGCTGACTATAGAGTTCCACAGGACGTTCTGGGACGTCCTGGGAGAATGTCTGGCGACCGGGGAGATGCCCCTCTCTTGGCGCAGGGCAGTCATCGTCCTGCTGCCCAAGAAGGGCGATCTCCGCCCACTTAAGAAGTGGCGCCTGGCCTCCCTCCTCAGCACGGATTACAACATTTTTGCCAGGGTGATGTCTGCTCGTCTTGGCGCCGTGCTGTGCCACATGATCCACCCCAACTAGTCCTACGCGGTCCCGGGCCGGACAATCCACGATAACATCCATCTGGTCCAGGACCTGGTCCACCATTCCCAGAGGGCTGGTTTGTCGGTCGCCTTCCTTTCCCTAGACCAGGAGAAGGCGTTTGACAGGGTGGATCACGAGTATCTGTTTGGAACTCTGCGTGCTTTCGGGTTCGGGACACATTCCATCGCCCGGATCCGATTCTTGTGCGCCACCACAGAGTGTCTGATTAAGGTTAACGGGTCTTTGACGGTGCTCCTTTGCTTTGGGAGAGCGGTGCACCAGGGATGCCTCATGTCCGGCCAGATATATGCCATCTGCATGGAGCCTTTCCTGCGCCTCTTGTGGAAGAGGTTGATGGGACTGGCTCTGCAAGAGCCGGGCGTGGAGGTCGTCCTCTCGGCTTACGCCGATGACGTGCTCCTCACGGTAGAGGATCCCGTTGACCTGCGGAGGATGCGTGAGTGCCAGGAGATTTACTCAGCCGCATCCTCCGCCAGGATCAACTGGGAGAAATGTTCCGGACTCCTGGTGGGTCAGTGGCGGGTGGACTCCCTGCCGGAGGAGCTCAGACCATTTGCCTGGAGCACGACGCATCTCCTCTATCTGGGAGTCTACCTTGGCCCTGAAGAGGAAGCCTGGCCGGCCAACTGGCAGGAGCTGGAGGCCAAAGTTGCCGCTTGCCTAGGGCGCTGGACAGGACTGCTCCGAGTGCTTTCCTACAGGGGTTGAGCTCAAGTCATAAACCAGCTGGTGGCCGCTATGATGTGGTACTGGATGGTCACTTTGACCCCTCCCCCTGCGTTTGTCGACAAGATACAGAAGAAGCTGGTGGACTTGTTCTGGAACAACAGAAAGCACTGGGTCTCTGCTGCAGTTCTGAGTCTCCTGCTTAAGGAGGGCGGTCAGGCATTGGTGTGCGTTAGCACCCAGCATACGACTTTCCGTCTTCAGACCCTGCAGAGATACCTGTACGTCAAGCCCCCTCCTTGATGGTGTGTGCTGGCGATGCATTTCTTCCGCCAGCAGTACTGCTTTAACTACGACACGCAGCTGTTTGTGAACCTGGGGAGCATCAGGGCCGCCATGCGGGGGCTGCCTGTCTTTTAGCAGGAACCCATCAGGGTGTGGAACAGAGTCGCCACCAAGCGCAGTTCTCCCCCGTCTGGAGCTTCAGCTCAGCTGTCCTTCGGGAGCCGCTGCTCAGGAATCCGTACCTCCACGACTGCGGTTTTAGGTGGCAGGCGGATGAGAGGGCTGTGGCTGGCGAGGTGACCAGGGTCAGGGACCTGCTTGATGGCGGAGGAGCGAGCTGGATGGCGCCAGACGTGCTGGCACAGCTCCTATCCTGGGCTAACATCCAGTGCGTGGCCAATGCCATCGAGTCGCTAAAAACAGCGCTGGGCCCTGCCTCTGTTAGGAGTGTCGAGGATGCTCAAGCAAGTGAGGAGATCGCGTCCAAACTGACCCCCGTCCGGACAGAATTCCTCATCGGCGCCAAAACTCGAAACCTCTCGGGAGCCAGCGCCTCGCAACTTGAACCTCCTCGGGGTAATCTCCTCCGTGCCTTTCAGTTCTGTGCAGAGGGGATTCCTGTACGGGCTGCTCTTGCACGCTCTCCACGTTGCCATCCTCGTCTGCCGTCCGGACACGCCATGGCACACCATCTTGCCGTCTGGAGGAGGCGGGGGTCCCCAATGGAGTGGACTCTGAGGGAGTCCTCCCTCTATTTATTGGGGACTTGGCCTGGAGGGTGTTGCACGGAGCAATCCTGTGCAATAAGTTTTTAAGTTGGTTCACAGGCTCCCAGGCCGCCTGCAATTTCTACGATCTGGAAGAGTCCGTGTTCCATGTTTTTATTGAATGTGCCAGGTTGCAGCCCCTCTTCCAACATTTGAAGGGGCTGCTCCTCAAATTCTGGTTGCACTTTGGTCCCACACCCCTGATCTTTGGGCACCCTGTGCAGAGGCAGGCAGGTCGGAAGGCTTCCTCGTAGGACTGCTCCTGGGCATGGCCAAGAGGGCCATCAGCCGGTCCAGGTAGCAGGTGCCCGACTGCCTGCCTCTCTTCTGCGGTTACATCCGAGCCAGGGTGTTTCTGGAGATGGAGCACGCAGTGTCCACCAGTATGCTCGCAGCCTTCCGTGAGAGGTGGGCGCCGGAGGGACTGGAGTGCATCATCACCCCCGCAACCAAATTTTAATTTGAACCACGTGTAATGTTTTAATTTGTTTAACTTTGTCGGTTTTAGTGCCCCTCCCCTTTAAGCCAGAGGGCACTTGTATAAGTTGTGTGTTTGGTGCCCTCAAAAAAAAAAAAAATATGGGGGCACTTGAAAAGTTTTTTGGGTGTACCCCCTGCTCTCTCCACGCACTCCCCCCCCCCCCCCCCCCCCCCCCTGTAAATCAGGGGCACTTGTTTAAGGTATACAACAAAATAGTTGCAGAGCTGTTGAAATTCCGGGACTTTTTGGCGGAATGCCAGGGTTGCCACAGTAGAGCCCATCTGGCCCTGGACAAATAGTCCGAGCCAGTGCTGCTCATCTGGTCCGTCCACGCCGCCGTCAAAACCATGGCCGCGGACGGGGCCTTATCAAAACAGGAAAGACTTGAGCAGCGTCGGCTCAAAACGTTCCTTGCTGGGTTGCTGAGGGAGTGGATGTCATCAAACGACTCCGCTCCCCCCACCCACACCACCCCCCCCCCCACAGTAGTTTAAGTTAGAGGTTGTACTATGCTTTTGCCATGAAGATAACCATAGCCAACTTCAACATCAACGGTGGCAGAGAGGCACGCCGTAGATTTAACAATTTTTCGCTCCTGCGGAAGGGGATATATGCAGTGTGCTTCCTGCAAGAAGCCCACACTGTTCCGGGAGATGAGGCCACGTGGCTCCTGGAATGGCAAGGAGAGGTCCACATGAGCCACCTCACTGCCACTTCTTGTGGGGTGGCTATCTTGCTGGCCCCACATTTTTAGTCGGAGATCTTGGGGTCGAAGGGCCTATACCAGGCCGCTTGCTCCATACCATGGTTCGCCTGGGGGACGTGCCGCTCCATTTCGTGAACGTGTACGCCCCCCAGCCCGGCCAGCAACAAGTGCGCTTCTTCGAAGAAGTGTCCACTCTTCTAGGCTCCATCGACGTCGGTGACTGCGTTGTTCTAGGGAAGGATTTTAAACTGCACCCTTGAGACGAGGAACCGCTCCAGTGCCCCACAGAGCATGATGGCGATGGAGAAGTTGAGGGGCCTGGTTGGGTCCTTAAACTTGGTGGACGTCTGGCAAAATCTCCATCCCGACTCTAGCGCCTTTACTTGGGTGAGGTCTGGAAGAGGATGGTCCAGAATCGATCGCCTTTACATATCTCGGGCATACGTCTCCTGCGTTCCGGCGGCTTCCATGCGGCCGGCGCCGTGCTCGGACCACCACCTGGTGTGGGCGGAGCTTGCTTCGCTCCGCGCGCGAGTGGGGTTCGCGTACTGGCATTTTAACAACCTGTTGCTGGAGGACGAGCGGTTCCAGGATTCATTCGGTCGGTTCTGGTCCGACTGGAGAAGGAAGCAGGAGGGCTTCCCCTCCTTGAGGTTATAGTGGGACGTGGACAAGGTTCACGTCTGTCTCTTCTGTCAAGAGTATGCGAAGGGATCGACCAAGAGGCGGGAGGTCTTGGTGGGGCGCCTGGAGAAGGAGGTGCTCGACCTGGAATCCCGTCTCGGTTAAGTCATCGAGGACCCAGCCCTGCGGACGGTGTATGAAGTGAAGAAGGCCGCACTGAAGGACCTGCAGCTTGTCTGGTCCCGAGGCGTGTTCGTGAGATCGCGGATCTGTTTCCTCCGGGACCTGGACCGCGGCTCCCCCTTCTTCTACTCGCTGGTAAAAAGCAGCTCTTGACGCTGCTGGCCGATGACTGACTGATTTCTGGTCTCAGATCCGGAGGGTATCAGCAACAGGGCCCGAGACTACTACGGGACTCTGTTCTCTCCGAATCCGCCCAGCGAGGAAGCGCGTAGAGTTTTGGGGGAGGACTTGCCGAAGGAGGGCGCCGAAAATCTGGATGCTCCGCTAAGCTTGGCTTTTGAGGGGAAAGTCCCCAGGGCTGGACGGGCTGACCGTGGAGTTCCACCGGGCATTCTGGGACGTCCTGGGGGACGACTACGTGCGGATCCTGGGGGAAAAGTCTGGCAACCAGGGAGATGCCCCTCTCTTGGCGCAGGGCAGTCATCGTCCTGCTGCCTAAGAAGGGCGATCTCCGCCTACTTAAGAAGGCCTCCTCGTAGGACTGCTCCTGCATATGGCCAAGGTGCCCCTGGAGATGGAGCATGCGGTGTCCACCGGTACGCTCGTTGCCTTCCGCGAGAGGTGGGCACCGGAGGGACTGGAGTGCATCATCACTCCCGGCAAACAAATTCTAATTTGATCCATTTAATGTTAAAAGTTTAATTTGTCAGTCTTAGTGCCTCTTTAATAAGGGAGCACTTACAGTTTCAACTTAAAATAGTTGTAGAGCTGTTGAATTTGATTGGTTTAAGTTCACTGCAAAGTTTTATTTGGAAATTTGTGGGTTCTAGTGCCCTTGCTAAAAGAGGGCATTGATTTAATGTTCTACTTGAATAGTTGTTGAGTTGGGAGTGGCTTAGCCAGTTACGTGATATTTCAGGGGATCCGTGATGAGGCAGGCAGTTGTGAGCCTGGTGGATGAACTGGAAATGTGTAATGTGTCGTGTGATTGTTAAACCGTTGCTCATAAACCAACTAGTTCTTAATGTCAATGTTTTGCTATAAATTCATAAGCAAATGGCCCATGAAGCAAATATATTACAAAATAAATGTCTACTGTGAAAATTTTAAATGAGAAAAATACAGGTGAATGCAGGATGTTAAACTCATTTTACATGGTGGACCTTATCAGGCATCCTGGTACTTGACTGGAGCCACATTCAGCAAAAGTTAATTGGACGCACTTTGGTAGAAATTGGTATGTGTTTCGGTGGAGCATGCTGCGACTAGTCTTTCCAGGTCCACAGCGGTCCTTAAAGGGACTGCCGGAGACCATTGAAGAAATTGTAGGGAAGCTTTTATTTATCTCCCCTTCTGTGGATTAGGAGTGGGCCACTGCTGGCTTGTCCTCGGCCCTCCAGCAGCTTGCTTCTCCATGTATTGGAGCGTGTGATGTAACGTCAGGACTTGCAGCTCCCTGTGCGCAGTGAAAATCCTCCGTCTCTGTACCCTTCATCCTCATTCCCTTACCAGTGGAAGCAATATTTCACTATTTAACCACAGTAAGCTCCCGGTTTAACTCTCCTCTTTAGTGGCTGCTCCTTTCTTGGCGCTGTTCCTCCACCACCGACTTCCCCTCTCCACGAGTCACAAGATCAGTTACCCTCACTCACCGAAAAAAGTCCTAATCTTCTGTTCCCCTGATCTTCTTTTTTTTCTCAGAACTTTAATGTGATTTTTTTCATAGTTATTAGAGGACAGGGAGAGTCAAGTGAGGAAGGCAAATGACAGGCTGTAAATATTTCAAAAACCTTGCTTTTTTGTAGGCTAATCCTGATATCTTTTGGTCCAAAAAAGTGAGGTCTGGTCAGGTTTGTGAGGGTGTTTGGCTTGTGAGTGACAGTTTTTCCGAATTTACCGATTGCTGCTTGAGTCTTCACCGTTGTCTGAACAGATGGCAGTTTTCTTTGAGCCAGTCAGTCACTTGTGGTGGACACGTTACATAGGTAAGGCTTTGCAAATGCGATACTTATGTAATGTAAACTCTTTGCATGTGTGACATTGAAATGTTTAGATGCACTTTCCTATACACTGGGGACTGCACTAGATCCAAATATTTAATCTCTGGTGACATTGCTCACAGAGAGAAACATTTCCTCTCTTCCTGAAATTAATTCGCTCTTCCCCACTCATGGCTGCACCCTTGAAATAATCCATTGGCTGTAACATACTTTGTTTGATTTTCTTTTCAGTTTGTGGGGCGAATTCCACTGCTGTGTACTTCCCATTAGCGCCTCCAAGGGACGCTAACAGGGCGCGAAAGTGTCTTCGCCTGGGGGATGGCGCTACCGGCTCCCGCGACATTGCGCGTGAGTTAGTGGAGGCGCGAAACTGGTAGCGTCCTGGGCTGCTGCGCCTCCAGCGATGACGTCATCGGCGCGCACGCCAACCTCTTTTCGGCCCACGGCAGAAATTGGGCAGCGCTCCGTGAGGTTGGCGTTGTCAGTGCAAGCCTTGTGGGTCGCAATCCGCTCGCGGGGCAAAATTTAAGGGGGAGGTGCGTGACACCATTTTGTGCTGCCCTCCGACTTACTGGTCTGGCCTCGGTGTTGATTTTCGCGGGGTCCGTGCCGCGATCGTGCAGCCTGGCACTCCGTTTTGGTGCTGGGCTGAAGCCACAGCACCTCATATCCCCGGCAGCCTAGTGTAGGCCCCTGAAAACCTGCGGAACTCGGAGCATGCCCTCCCCTTTAATGTAAGCGGAGGGCTCTTGTAACGCGTTAGCGTTACGCGGAGAGGCCACGTAGTGCTTCTACCTTACATAAGAACATAATAGGAGCAAGAGTAGGCCATTTGGCCCCTCGAGCCTGCTCCGCCATTCAATAAGATCATGGCTGATCTGATCATGGCCTCAACTCCATTTCCCTGCCCGCTCCCCATAATCCTTGACTCCCTTATCTTTCAAAAATCTGTCTCTCTCCGCCTTAAATACATTCAATGACCCAGCCTCCACAGCTCTCTGAGGTAGAAAATTCCAAAGATTCACGACTCTCTGAGAGAAGAAATTCCTCCTCATTTCCATTGTAAATGGGTGACCCCTTATTCTGACACTATGCCCCCTAGTTCTAGATTCCCCACGAGGGGAAACATCCTCTCTGCATCGACCTTGTCGTCCGGAATGTGCCCCTGAGCCGGCCCCAACAGGAAGTGGAGCGCCCGACCTTACCCTCCACTTCCTCTCGGGGGGCGGTATGGCAATTTCACTTCCGGGACGGGACTTCTGTGGTGGGCACAAAATGTTGAGCCTCGCAAGGGATACTGCACCCAAACGGGGCGATACGCAATTTCAGCCCCTGTCTCTTTCCCACTATGTCTAGTTCTCAAATACCTTTTTTTCAATGTGGTTTATCTCTCTGTCTTGGATTATTTCTCACTGTTCCTCTCTGTCTTAGTGTAAGTCTCTGCTTGCTTGTGTTTCCTCTTCTGTATGATTCCCAATCTTTCTGCATGGCTTTCACGCACCATCATTATAGGCTGTCCCTTGAAATCGAGGAAGACTTGCTTCCACTCTAAAAGTGAGTTCTCGGGTGACTGTACAATCCAATGTGGGAATTACAGTCTCACATGTGGGACAGACAGTCGTTGAAGGAAAGGGTGGGTGAGGACTCTGGTTTGCCGCACGCTCCTTCCGCTGCCTGCGCTTGTTTTCTGCATGTTCTCGGCGACGAGACTTGAGGTGCTCAGCGCCCTCCCAGATGCTCTTCCTCCACTTAGGGTGGTCTTGGGCCAGGGATTCCCAGGTGCCGGTGGGGTTGTTGCACTTTATCAAGGAGACTTTGAGGGTGTCTTTGAAAAGTTTCCTCTGCCCACCTGGGGGTCGCTTGCCGTGTAGGAGTTCCGAGTAGAGCGCTTGTGTTGGGAGTGTTGTGTCTGGGATGCGGACGATGTGGCTTGCCCAACGGACTGGTCAAGTGTGGCCAGTACTTAGATGCTGCGGATGTTGGCCTGATTGAGAACACTGACGTTGGTGCATCTGTCCTCCCAGTGGATTTGCAAGCTCTAGCGGAGGCAGTGCTGGTGGTACTTCTCCAGCACTTTCACACATATTCTATCACCAAGAACACGACTTCAAGTTTTAAAAAAATCCCAGAATATGCAGTCGGGTTATCGCAGATGTACTGTGCCTGTGTGCCTGAGATGGCTGTCGAGGAGATTCTGGAACATGTGCAGGCAACAATGAAAATGGGGAGGCATAGGCAAGGACAAAAGCAGAAACATTTGGAAAAGTGCACATTTTTACCAAATGTTGCCGTACCCTCACTCGCATATCCACTGGTGTGGGCAAGTTAAAAGTCGTGCAATCTGGTTAATTTCGAAACATTTTTACTTACAGGTTGATGGGAAAAATAAATCACATCTGGGTTATCCGATATAGGCATAATGGCCGAATTACCACCTCCTGTGCTGTATCAGTCTATGTACGATAATCACCAAAACAATTATATTGCTCTCCTAAACCCAAGTCACACCCCTCCCCTTCACAATGGCACTCTTCACCTCCTAAGTGTTTTCACAGCTGAGTTACTATCTTTCCCTCTAACCCAGTTCAGAGAAACATTCCCCTCAAACTCTCCCCATCAATCCACGGGTGCTCTGTACCCCTCCTCCCCATCAATCCACAGGGTGCTCTGTACCCCTCCTCCCCATCAATCCACAGGGTGCTCTGTACCCCTCCTTCCCGTCAATCCACGGGACGCTCTGTACCCCTCCTCCCCTTCAGTACACAGAGGCACTGTACCCCTCCTTCCCGTCAATCCACGGGGCGCTCTGTACCCCTCCTCCCCATCAGTCCACGAGAGGCTCTGTACCCCTCCTCCCCATCAGTCCACGAGAGGCTCTGAACCCCTCCTCCCCATCAATCCACGGGGCGCTCTGTACCCCTCCTCCCCATCAGTCCACGAGAGGCTCTGTACCCCTCCTCCCCATCAGTACACGGGGCGCTCTGTACCCCTCCTCCCCATCAGTCCACGAGAGGCTCTGTACCCCTCCTCCCCATCAGTACACTGGGCGCTCTGTACCCCTTCTCCCCATCAGTCCACGAGAGGCTCTGTACTCCTCTTTTATTTTATTGCTCATTCAGGGGATGTGGCGTCGCTGGCAAGGCCAGCATTTATTGTCCATCCCTAATTGCCCTCGAGAAGGTGGTGGTGAGCCACCTTCTTGAACCGCTGCAGTCCTTGTGGTGAAGGAACTCCCACAGTGCTGTTAGGGAGGGAGTTCCAGGATTTTGACCCAGCGACGATGAAGAAACGGCGATATATTTCCAAGTCAGGATGGTGGTAACTTGGAGGGGAACTTGCAGGTGATGGTGCTCCCATGCGCCTGCTGCCCTAGTCCTTCTAGGTGGTAAAGGTCACAGGTTTGGGAGGTGTTGCCAAATAAGTCTTGGCGAGTTGCTGCAGTGCATTTTTTAGATGGTACACACTGCAGAGAGACTGTGGAGGGACGTGATCGGGGCCAGGGGCCCAGGGGCAGTACGGACCAGCCCACACTGCCATACGTGTACACACTAGGTCTGTGCAGCAGAGCTGGTCTCCAGTTGTCTTGGATAATCCTTGTCACCGGACCAAGACCTAGCACTATCAAGCCTGTGCGGTGGCTGATGTTAAAAAATGCACGCACAGGCATCTTCCACCCTTCAGGATGTAGTTCGGGTCCTTCATTGAAATACCTGTGAATTCCTCCTTTTTTTGGCGTGGAAGAACATATGTTCTTATGTTCTTATGAAGCAAGTCATCCTCGTTTCGAGGGACCGCCTATGATGATGATGACACACTGCAGCCACGATGTTCTGGTGGTGGAGGGAGTGAATGTTTAAGGTGGTGGATGGGGTGCCACTCAAGTGGTCTGCTTTGTCCTGGATGTTGTTGAGCTTCTTGAGTGTTGTTGGAGCTGCACTCATCCAGGCAAGTGGAGAGTATTCCATCACACTCCTGACTGTGCCTTGTAGATGGTGGAAAGGCTTTGGGGAGTCAGGAGGTGAGACACTTGCCGCAGAATACCCAGCCTCTGACCTTCTCTTGTTGCCACAGTATTTATGAAGCTAGTCCAGTTAAGTTTCTGGTCAATGATGAGGGATTCGACAATTGTAATGCCATTGAATGTCAAGTGGAGGTGGTTAGACTTGCAAATGGAACTGAGCTCTGTACAATCATCATCATCACTTCTGACCTTATGATGGGAGGGAAGGTCATTGATGAAGCAGCTGAAGATGGTTGGGCCTAGGACACTGCCCTGAGCAACTCCTGCAGCGATGTCCTGGGGCTGTGTTGATTGACCTCGAATAATCACAACCATCTTCCTTTGTGCTAGGTATGACTCCAGCGAGTGGAGCGTTTTCCCTCGATTCCCAATGAATTCAATTTTACTCGGACTCCTTGGTGCCACACTTGGTCAAATGCTGCCTTGCTGTCGAGGGCAGTCACACTCACCTCACCTCTGGAATTCAGCTTTGTTCCATGTTTGGACCAAGGCTATAATAAGATTTAGAGTTGAGTGGTCCTGGCAGAACCCAAACTGAGCATCGGTGAGCAGGTTATTGGATAGTAAGTGCTGTTTGATAGCACTGTCAACAACAGCTTCCATCACTTTGCTGATGATTGAGAGTAGACTGATGGGGTGGTAATTGGCCGGTTTGGATTTCTCCTGATTTTTGTGGGCAGGACATACCTGGGCAGTTTTCCATTTAGTTGGGTAGATGTCAGTGTTGTAGCGGTACTCGACTTCTCCCTCCATATAAACACTCTGACCCATATTCACAACCACTCTCGACCTTGCCATTTCCTGTGGTCCCTCTACTCTCATGATTTCGATCTCTGACAAAGCTATCTCCGACCACTTTCTTGTACCCTTCACCGCGTACATCGCTCTTTCCCCTTCAAATCTAGACTCTCTCCGATCTCCCCTCTGTAAGGGGTGGTTTGCAGGGGGTCAGCTTTCCCATCTGACCTTATATGAGCGGTTCCGAATCGCTCCCACACCCTTGGTTCTCGACACTGGAATTATGAAGGGACTGTGACAGACTTGGACAGACAATCGGTTTCAAGGTAGGAAGCAGGTATGGCTTTATTGTGTTTAAAAAGAAGTAAAAAGGCACACCTTTAGTAACACACACACAGGCCAATACACACTGAAGGGTACAACACATTGAATAAATTGTCCAATTACAGTCTGTGGGGAAAAGAATACAGCTTAAACTCTAAATGGGGTAAAGAGTCGAATGCAGATACATTTACAAAGTTATCCCAGCCTCCCCCCCCCTCCCAATTCCCCTAACTAACTAAGTTATAGCTCTCAGGGTTCAGGGGCCATGCTCACCAATCCCCTTTTAGACAGTTGCCAGTGAATCGCGGTTTCGGGGTTCGCTGCACTTGGCCTTCTAGGCGAGCCGTACCCCGGTCGGAGGAGAGGACTTCGGACTGCGTGGTCTTCGGTTGGGGTGCGTCCGTTGATGCGGTAAGTTGCGTTTTGGATGTATGGGGTAAGTACCCACTTTCTTTGGTTAGGAATAGTTTAGTTAGTCCCTTTTGGTAATTTCTCACCTGTTGGTCGTTCCGAAGTAGATTGTAGAGTGGAAATAAATGTCGATTCTTCGGTTTTTGCTGAGTTGGTTTTGGTTGGTCGTTTCGCTGGTTGTGGTGGCCCGGGTTGTCAATTTGGTTGCTGACAACCTTCCATTTCGTGGGCCTCGTGCTCGGTCGGTCCTTGATGATTTCTTGTAGTTTCCTTCACTACTCCATTTCTTCACTCCCCACCTCCGGCTGCTTGTGTCTGTCTGTGTTTGAATCTGTGTTCTGCTCCTTGCTGGCCTTTCCTTGTAAAAGCTGGGGGATAGATATATTCCAAAAAAAGGCTCCGTTATCTCCCATCAAATCTCTTGGGCTCTGTTTGAACTGTTCTGTCCACTGATTTTCAAATGTCTCCTTTGTCAGCAGTAACTCGATTAGGGTGTGAGAATGTGTTATCATTGGTTTTGCATTGTTTTAGAATTGTCCAGTTTCTTGACCATGATTTCCATTGTGCTTGATTGGGTAATTCGATTATCTCTTAGAGGGTGAATAGTTCCCCCAGACAGTCTGGGGTCTTTAATACACGAATTTGCTTCAGACCTTGGCTCCACCTCCTGTATTTGGTAACTCTTTTTCGCAGCCAAAATGTTGTAGAATCTTAAAATTGATATGCTCCTTCCCATAGATGTTTAGGGGATCTCAAGCTTCTGTAATTTAGGTCCATTTTGAATTCCCTTTCCTATGAGTCCAAACACTGGGGGGAGTCTCCATGAATGCATCCCCTTTTATCCCCCGGAGGCTTTGCCTGCCCCTTTAAACTCATTTTAAAAGCCCAGAAAGGGATTCTTCTCCTCTGTAGGGGAAAGGTACCTGGAATCTTTGCGAGATATTGGTAAATTCTACACCTCATGCCCTCTCTGAGGTCATCTCATGCATGCGGCCCACCTCTTCCTCCCTTGATCCCATTTCCACTAAACTGTTGACCACCCAACTTCCTTTCTTGATCCCCAGCCTAGCCTGACATTGCAAACAGTTTCCTTTCCTTGATACTGACCTCTTTCCTTTCAAAACCGCCATCATTGCCCCTCCATAAAAAAAAATTCCCATATGTGATCGTTTTCACACCAGAATATTAAGAGAAACAGGTGAGGAAATTGCAGCTGCATTAAGTCATAATTTTCCAAAGCTCTCCAGACGTAGTCATTTTTCCTATAGATTGGGAAATTGCAAGTCTGACTCTATTATTTAAGAAGGGAGAAATCTGGTAATTGCAGACCTATCATTTAAACATCAGTTGTGGGAAAGTTACAGGAATCTATCATCAGAGACAAAGTGACTGAGCATTTGGACAAGTATTAACTGATCAGCATGGTTTTGTCAAAAGTAGATCATGTCCATTTAATCTAGTTGAATTTTTTGAGGTTGTCACCGGCACAGAGAGTAGGAATAAACGGCTCATTTTCGGGTTGGCAGGCTGTAACTAGTGGGGTGCCGCAAGGATCAGTGCTTGGGCCCCAGCTGTTCACAATCTATATCAACGGTTTGGATGACGGGACCAAATGTAATATGTCCAAGTTTGCTGATGATACAAAGCTAGGTGGGAATGTAAGTTGTGAGGAGGATGCAAAAAGGCTTCAATGGGATATAGACAAGCTAAGTAAGTAGGCAAGAACATGGCAAATGGAATGAACTGTGACGTTATCCACTTTGGCAAGAAAAATAGAAAAGCAGAGTATTTTTTAAATGGTGAGCGATAGGGAAATATTGGTGTTCAGAGGGACCTGGGTGTCCTTGTACACGAATCACTGAAAGTTAATATGCAGATTCAGCAAGCAATTAAGAAAGCAAATGGTATGTTGGCCTTTATTACAAGAGGATTTGAGTATAAGAGTAAAGACATCTTCCTGCAATTACGGGCCCTGGTTTGACCATACCTGAAGTATTGTGTACAGTTTTGGCCTCCTTGCCCAAGGAAGGATATACTTGCCGTAGAGGGAGTGCAACGAAGGTTCATCAGACTGATTCCTGGGATGAGGGGATTGTCCTATGAGGAGAGATTGAGTAGACTGGGCCTATATTCGCTGGAGTTTAGAAGAATGAGAGATGATCTCATTGAAACATACAAAATTCTTACAGAGCTTGACAGGGTAGATGCAGGGAGGATGTTTCCTCTGGATGGGGAGTCTCAGAATAAGGGGTCGGCTATTTAGCACTGAGATGAGGAGAAACTTCTTCACTGAGAGTGGTGAATCTTTAGATTTCTCTACCCCAGAGTGCTGTGGATACTCAGTCGTTGAGTATATTCAAGACTGAGATCGATAGATTTTTGGATAGTAAGGGAATCAAGGGATATGGGGATAGTGCAGGAAAGTGGAGTTGAGGTAGAAGATCAGCCATGATCTTATTGAATGGCGCAGCAGGTTCGAGGGGCCGAATGGCCTACTCCTGCTCCTAAATGGACTTGCAGAAGACATTTGATAAGGTTCCGCCCAAGAGATTATTAGCAAATATGGAAGCCCATGGAATTGCAGGTGACCTTGTGACGTGGTTTGGTAATTAGTTGCAAGGTAGGAGACAGAGTAGGGATAAAAGGAACATTCTGATTGGTAGGATATGAAATGTGCTGTTCCCTAGGGATCTATATTGATACACAAGACAGAGTCACAGGAACGAAGAGTTCAGGGGGCGGGGGGGTGGTGGGGTGTTGTTATAGGGCTGATGGAGGTTACATAGATAGGGAGAGGCAAGACCAGGAAAGGATTTAAACACACAAGATGAGAATTTTAAATAGGAGGCATTGAGGGTCCAGCAACCAATGTAGGTCAGCAAGGGCAGGGGTGATAGGTGAGCGGAACTTGATGTGGATAGGACTCCCTCAAGTAAACCAATTAAAAAAAAAATAATATGACTTGAATTATTTTAAAGCCACAGTAATTTCTGATTCTGTTATATGAACAGAATGTATACCAGATGACACAAGAATATTGAATCTATTTCACTCATGAGAAAGGCCTATATGCTTTCTGATTGACTTTTTGTTATTCAATTAGTTATGTTACAAATTGTCTTCACTCGTGGAATATGGTGGTCCACTGTTACCTGTTGTGTAAAGGCATCAACCCTGGTAGATGATAATTATACTAATAATAGGTCTTCCCTAGGAAAATAACAATTTTGATTTACAGGTGGGAGGATCCTTGAGGGTGAGACACCGCATTTTGGTCCCTGAGTAATTGGGAAGACAGCAGTTCAACTTTCAATGAATGTATCCTGTGTGTATTTGGATTTGGCTTGGAATTAGTTGAATCTGGCTCAGTAGTCCAATTGTTCTCTTTTGACTGTTCTTTTGATAGGTGCGTCTTGCAAAATCCAGTTTAGGTCTCCTTAGTTAAGGAGTGATATACTTGCATTGGAGGCAGTTCAGAGAAGGTTCACGAGGTTGATTCCTGAGATGAAGGGGTTGTCTTATGAGGAAAGATAGAGCAGGTTGGGCCTATACTCATTGGCGTTTAGAAGAATGAGAGGGGATCTTATTGAAATGTATAAGATTCTGAGGGGGCTTGACAAGGTAGATGCAGAGAGGATGTTTCCCCTCGTGGGGGAATCTAGAACTAGGGGGCATAATTTCAAAATAAAGGTGTTGCCCATTTAAAATGGAAATGAGGAATTTCTTCTCTGAGGGTCGTGAATCTTTGGGATTCTCTTCCCTAGAGAGCTGTGGAAGCTGGGTCATTGAATATATTTAAGGTGGATATAGACAGATTTTTGAATGATAATGGAGTCAAGGGTTATGGGGAGCGGGCATGGAAGTGGAGTTGAAGCCATGATCAGATCAGCTATGATCTTATTGAATGGCGGAGCAGGCTCGAGGGGCCAAATGGCTTACTCCTGCTCCTATTTCCTCTTATGTTCTGGTTGTTTAGTGTTGAACTCTCCTGTTGAAAGAAAGCCTGTATCGTGGGGAATAACAACACCTGATTGCTGCGATAATAAACCATATTATATTTGTCAATAAGGCCATCTAAATGTCAGAGAAATCATAAAATGATAATCAGGGCCATTTGTGTGCTGACCATTGAAACGCAAATGTGGGGAATTCTGATGAAGATCCTATGGGCCCACATTTGCCCAGGCGTTGCTCCGTTTTTTTTTGAAGCAACTTGATTTTTCTGGAGTTTCTTAAAAAATCCCCATTCTGCACATTTAATTTGCGCCAGTGTAAGTGAGTTAGTTAGGATTTTTTCTAAGTTTAATTTTTTTTTCCAAATGGTGGCGTTACCAGTCACCTATGCCTGTTTTGGCCATTTATGCCAGTTTGGACAGCTAATAGTTGCTCCAGACTAACTTAGGTCAGCACAGAAAACCCTTGCGGAGAGTTAAGAAATCAGCGCAGGTAGCCAGAGATAGGGGGAGGAAGAGAAGCGGAGGGGACCTTGCAAAGCACTAAACACCTTCACAACAACATTCAAGAAGCATAAAAACCATCAATAATAAATAAAAAAATAAATAAATAAAAAATAAAACTTAAGTCCTACCTTCATATCTCAGCCCGGGAAGTCAGCGGGCCTGCCAGCCGGTGCGAGAGGTTACTCTATTGGGGATAGGTGCAGGTGGGTGGGACGCCCGGGCGGGAGAGAGAGCGCAGATGACTGGCCACACACAACACACAGTAGGCTGGGCTCGCAGAACACGGAGACTGCAGGAGTCAACTCCGAGGGACTGATGGACTTCTCCTCCGAGGGACTGGTGGACTTCTCTCTCCGAGGACTGCTGACTCCCTGTTCCCCCGATCAAAACAATCTTCCTCTCCACCCCATCTCCTCCCCCTCCCCCGGATCAAAACTTTTTTTCCACCTCCCCATCAAAACGCTCCTCCATCCCCACCCCCCTCCATCAAAACTCTCCTCACGAAACAAAGCACAACCATCAATAAATAAAAAATAAAACTCAAGTCCTCCCCCAGCCCGGGAAGTCAGCGGGCCGGCCGGCCGGTGCAGGAGACCACTCGGCTGGGGATAGGTGCAGGACTCTCTCCATGACGTGCAGCAACCCGGCGCGCATCGTGAGGCCACTCGGCCTGGGATAGGGGAAGGACATCGGGACCCACGCTGCAGAGGAGCTATTGCGCATGCGTGAAACCTCCAGTGCGCATGCGTTGAGCAGCCAGCACTCTTTTGAGTGCAGGGCCCTAGCTCCGCCACCTAAATGGAATTGCTCCGCTGCGCCAAGCACAAGATCAGTCGAAAGAGCGGGGAGAATACGGGGACATCTTTTCGGCGGCGTTTTGAGCGTAGGAAGTCTGCGCACCTCACGTGAGTGTGCCGAAAAAAACGGTGGGCCAAATTTGGCCCTAAAGCTGCAATCTCTGGGCTTTGTAGCCCTGTGTATTATTTTTTAGAATACTCCATCTTTGTGGCCAAAATGTGCAATACACACCATACTGTGCTGTGCATTACAGATCTATTATACTACACAGTGGTAATAGATGCAGCTATGCTAATTTTTCTGTAAACCACCAAGGTTATATCAAGTTTACAAGTTTAGATTTTATTTAAGGAGATCATGATTTTAGAAATAAAAAGCAAAATGCTGGAAATCTGTGACAGAAACAGAAAAAGATGGAAATATACCAATCAGTCAGCAGCAATGGAGAGAATAGACACGTTGATGTTTCAGGCCGGGCTGTTCTTCAGAACTGAAAATTATCCAATAAACAGGCTTATTAACAGAATCAGTAAAAGTAGGAGGGGGAGAAACAAATAGCTTTGACCCAGACGCGCTGAATACCAGAGAAGACGTGAGGGTAGCTATCCTTGATGTGAAGACATAGTTTGATCAAGTGTGGCACAAGGAGAGGAGATTTACAAGAATATTGCCTGGACTGGAGAATATTGTCCATGACAAAAGATTGGAGATGCTGGGACTGTTTTCTTTGGAACCGAGGAGGCTGAAGGGAGACCTGATTGAGGTGTATGAAATTATGAGGGACCTAGATAGAATGGATAGGAAGGACCTGTTTCTCCTGGCAGAGGGGTCAACGACCAGGGGTCATAGATTTAAAGTAATTGAGGGGAGGGGGGGGGAATATAGAGGAGACATGAGGGGAAATTCCTTCACCCAAAGGGTGGTGGGGGTCTAGAACTCACTGCCTGAAACATAGAAACATAGAAAATAGGTGCAGGAGTAGGCCATTCGGCCCTTCGAGCCTGCACCGCCATTCAATGAGGTCATGGTTGAACATGCAACTTCAGTACCCCATTCCTGCTTTCTCGCCATACCCCTTGATCCCCCTTGTAGTAAGAACTACATCTAACTCCTTTTTGAATATATTTAGTGAATTGGCCTCAACAACTTCCTGTGGTAGAGAATTCACAGGTTCACCACTCTCTGGGTGAAGAAGTTTCTCCTCATCTCGGTTCTAAATGGCTTACCCCTTATCCTTAGACTGTGACCCCTGGTTCTGGACTTCCCCAACATTGGGAACATTCTTCCTGCATCTAACCTATCTAAACCCGTCAGAATTTTAAACGTTTCGATGAGCTCCCCTCTCATTCTTCTGAACTCCAGTGAATACAAGCCCAGTTGATCCAGTCTTTCTTGATATGTCAGTTCCGCCATCCCGGGAATCAGTCTGGTGAACCTTCGCTGCACTCCCTCAATAGCAAGAATGTCCTTCCTCAAGTTAGGAGACCAAAACTGTACACAATACTCCAGGTGTGGCCTCACCAAGGCCCTGTACAACTGTAGTAACACCTCCCTGCCCCTGTACTCAAATCCCCTCGCTATGAAGGCCAACATGCCATTTGCTTTCTTAACCACCTGCTGTACCTGCATGCCAACCTTCAATGACTGATGTACCATGACACCCAGGTCTCATTGCACCTCCCCTTTTCCTAATCTGTCACCATTCAGATAATAGTCTGTCTCTCTGTTTTTACCACCAGAGTGGATAACCTCACATTTATCCACATTATACTTCATCTGCCATGCATTTGCCCACTCACCTAACCTATCCAAGTCACTCTGCAGCCTCATAGCATCCTCCTCGCAGCCCACACTGCCACCCAACTTAGTGTCATCCGCAAATTTGGAGATACTACATTTAATCCCCTCATCAAATCATTAATGTACAGTGTAAACAGCTGGGGCTCCAGCACAGAACCTTGCGGTACCCCACTAGTCACTGCCTGCCATTCTGAAAAGTACCCATTTACTCCTACTCTTTGCTTCCT
Source organism: Pristiophorus japonicus (assembly GCF_044704955.1). Lineage (NCBI taxonomy): Eukaryota > Metazoa > Chordata > Chondrichthyes > Pristiophoridae > Pristiophorus > Pristiophorus japonicus. The sequence goes on from NC_091978.1 coordinate 68,711,903, forward strand.
GTCTGCCAACCAGTTCTCAATCCACGTCAGCACACTACCCCCAATCCCATGTGCTTTAACTTTGCACATTAATCTCTTGTGTGGGACCTTGTCGAAAGCCTTCTGAAAGTCCAAATATACCACATCAACTGGTCCACTCTACTGGAAGCATCCTCAAAAAATTCCAGAAGATTTGTCAAGCATGATTTCCCTTTCACAAATCCATGCTGACTTGGACCTATCATGTCACCTCTTTCCAAATATACTGCTTTGACATCCTTAATAATTGATTCCATCATTTTACCCACTACCGATGTCAGGCTGACCGGTCTATAATTCCCTGTTTTCTCTCTCCCTCCTTTTTTAGAAAGGGTGGTAGAGGCATAAAACCTCACCACATTTAAAAAAAAATACTTGGATGTGTATTTAAAGTGCTGTAATCCACAGGACTATGGACCTAGAGCTGCAAAGTCATCATCATCATCATCATAGGCAGTCCTTGGAAACGAGGATGACTTGCTTCCACGCCAAAAAAAGGACGAGTTCATAGGTGTTTCAATGAAGGACACAAACTATATCCTGAAGGGTGCAAGATGCCTTTTTAAAGGCATTTTTTTAACGTGGGGTGGCCGTTGCACACCAGCCACCACACGGGCTTGACAGAGCTGGGTCTTGGTCCAGTGGCAAGGATTACCCAAGACAACTGGAGACCAGCTCTGCTGCACGGACCTAGTGCGCACACGTATCGCAGTGTGGGCTTAGGAGTGTGTTGGGCGGCCAAATACTCAAGTCAATCTACCCCTGAATCCGGGAGTAGCTGGGCCCATTTTACCATGTGGAAATCACGGCAACCACAGTGGATTCGTTTGAAAATTCTTTTAAAAATGTAAAAATCACTTTATACAAATACAAGCGGCTCTCTATTGTATCTCACTGACATTTAAATAATGTTCTTAATTGTTCATTTACTCTTTGCATCAGATACAAACTGGAACAGATTAATGCATAGTCTATAAAGTGGAATAATTCATGATTGTAGAACAAAAGGGAGCCTTTAACCTCAGTTTCAACCCCTTTTAAATTAATTCAGTTTATTCACTTAAAAAAATTAATTACCAAAACACATTAAAATTCTGCAGTGTGTCCTACGGAGCTCCCCGATTTAAGTGAAAGTTTTGTCCAAAAGAGAAATCGCTTCCTTCGCCGGCAGCTCTTTACTATCACCCTAGGCTGGGCTGAACCAGGGCGGGCCATCCAGCTTACAGATCTGCTGCGCAAGAGGGCATCAGAGGTCAACTCTCACTGGGCATCAAATCACCTTGTGGGAGCTTAAGTCAATATATTGGCGCCGCCCGCTCGCTTGTTGTCTCTCTGTGTCTCTGTCTCACTCACATACATACACTACACGTTCGTGCTCAGCCTGTTACCATGACCACCGCCACCTCGCAACAAAGTGGGACTAGGCTGGATAGCTCTTGGTCGGCCGGCGCAGACACGATGGGCCGAAATGGCATCCTTCCGTGCTGTAAATTTCTATGATTCTATGAATTAGATCACGGCTGATCTGTACCTCAGCTCCATTTACCCACCTTTATTCCAAATCCCTTGATAGCCTTAACTAACAAAGAGTTCAGCCTTAAAAATTTCAATTGACCCAGCGTCCACAGCCTTCTGGGGGATGAGAGTTCCAGGTTTCCACTACTCTATGCGTGACAAAATGCTTCCCTATTTCACTCCTAAATGGCCCATCTCAAATTTTAAGATTTTGGCCTCGAAGTTCGGTGGCGCAAAATGGGCGACATTGGACTGACTGCCCGTTCTGTGCAATGCCTGATATTTAGCTTCACAGCAGTCAATGATGCTGAATATCAGACACTATGTATAACAGGCGGCCGATCCCATACCGCCTGTTTTGCGCCCGTGCCCGAGACAAATTTCTAGGCCATATGTTTTTTTTTTCTTTTGGATTCCCCACCAGAGGGAATAATTTCTTTGTATCTACTGTATCAACTCCCTTAATCATCTGGAACACCTCAATTAGATCACCCCTCAACCGTCTATAAGCTCAAGGGAATACAAACCACATTTAGAAAAAAGAAACATAGAAATTAGGTGCAGGAGCAGGCCATTCGGCCCTTCGAGCCTGCACCACCATTCAATAAGATCATGGCTAATCATTCAACCTTGGTATCCCTTTCCTGCTTTCTCTCCATACCCCTTGATCCCTGCAACTTGTCCTCATACTTTAACCCTTTAAGCTCCGGTATAATTCTGGTGAATCTGTGCCAATACCCTTTCTAACTCCAAATATACCTTTCCTGAGGTTTTGTGTCCAAAACTGAATGCAGTTCTCCAGATTGGATCTGAACAAGACTCTACAACTGAAGTATCACTTCCTTACTTTTGAATTCCAATCCCCTTGAGATAAAGGCCAACATTCTATTAGCCTATTTGATTATTTTTTGTAACTTTAGCTTTTTTGATTCTGTACATGGACATCTGAATCCCATTGCCAAGCCTCCTTGAAAAAGTGCAACATCCCCTCTGACACCTGGGAATCCCTGACCCAAGACCGCTCAAAATGGAGGAGAAGCATCCGGGAAGGCGCCGAACACCTCGAGTCTCTTCGCTGGGAGCAAGTGGAAGGAGCGTATGACGACCCAAGAACCCCACCCACCCGTCCCTTCAACCACCGTCTGCCCCACCTGTGACAGAGACCAGGTGCTGTATTAGACTCATCAGTCACCCAAGAACTCATTTTTAGTATGGAAGCAAGTCATCCTCGACTCCAAGGGACTGCCTAAGAGATTGCTCCTAGTCTTTCACCATTGAGAAAATATTCTTATTTGTCTTTCTCGGATCCATATTACCCCAGTCCTAGCAAACTTTTATTGGCTTCCCAGCCCACAACACATCAGAATTGAAATCCTCATCCTTGTTCAACCTGCTTCTGCAACCTCATCTGTTTACACTTCACCTTTAGTGTAGAAGCTTTCAGCTGCTTTGGCCCTATACTTTTCAACACTTCCCCATAATGGTGAGAATGCTATAATAGTACACTGAAAAAAAAATTAAAAGCTGTAAAGTGACCATCTAAATAAAACTGTATCCTGTGCGATCTGATATATGATGGTGTTTCCCTGACTTCGCTGCTTTATTAAAGATCAGCGTCCATTGTCTTCCAGAACCACAACACTCTTCCCCTCCAATGTCGGGTTCTCTGATCTACTCATGAGTTTTCCATTGCCTGCCTTTTTCTTTACGTCATGTCCATTGAGTGAACTACTTTATATTCCTCTCTTTCACTGTCCGTGTCCTACTTCTTTCACTCTACCCCATCGCCACACTTTTGCTGACTCTTTCCAGTCTTCGGATGAGATCTTAAATGAGGTCCCAGGTGCTTGTTTTGGCTGTTAACGGGCGTTCAAGATCTAAAGGCTATATTCAAAGGAGTGCAGAGAATTTTACTGGTATCCTAGACAATAGTTTTCCACTACCAAAAACCAATTGACTGGTCAGTCATTTCATTGCTGTTTGTCGGATCTTTTTGTGTGCAAAATGGTTGTCCTAGGTAACGATCACCACATTTCAACAGTAGTAATTCATTGTATGTGAAGCACATTGACCTTTCTGACTAATTTGATACAAGTGAAAGTGTTTTATTTTATTCTGGTATGTCCAATCAAACTGGCCAAATTTGAACCTTATCAGGGCAACCTCTTTAAATTGGTCTTTATTGAGGTTGCCTTTTGAAATAGGCTAATGGAGAGGTCCAGTTCATTTCTGAATGCAGGTTTCACTGTATAGCAAATCAAACAAGGCTCCCTTGAAATGATCCACCATAAAAAAAAAAATTATTTGTACATTCAGCCAATTTAATAAATACATCGCTACGGTACTTTTGGTATTTACCTAACTGCTGGTATTCTTATCAGGAAGGGAAGTGGTTCAGTTTTCACAGTTGAAAAGTAAAATGTGATGCAGGGTACGAGGGAGTAGTGGGAAGACCAGAGATTAGCGAAAGGTGACATTTTATTGATGTTAGTATAACCAGGCAATCTCCAGACCCAGGTGGTTTTTAACCCAACAGCAAAATAAATATCCCAGGAAACTGGGATAGCAGTGTGTATATTCTACCAAAGGTTATCTGGTTCAGGGTTAGTACTGGCTATTATTTTTATTTCCCGCTGCCATCAGTCAAGTTCTATTGAATTATTTTCAAAAAAGAGACCAGAATTTTGGATTGAGAATCGTTAGTCCAGACCATTATCTACCCTCTCTCGTCAACCAAGGTCATCCAATGCAAATATTATCAGGCATCTACTGTTTCTCATTGCTTCTCCCCGCCCTCATTCCCCCACCCATTTAAAATAAAATATCCCTAGGTAGTCCATTTTACTTTGTCTTACAAATTGTACGATTTTGGAATTAAGAATTTCAAAATCTGCCATTCAGTACCGAAGAGGAGGCTGACATGTTTGAGGCATTGCAGATTTTTGGTAGGAAATGATTTGACAGTAATTTATCTGAAACCCGATGAACTCGTTCTATCGTTATAGAGGGCGCTGCCTGTGGATCACGTAACTAGAGTAAGCTCTATTCCTGGTCTGAAGCTGTGCAGAAGGAATACAAGCGGGTGAAATTCAACTTTGGCAACAAAAATAAGGCAGCGTGTATATCTGCTGCTACCAGTTTTGCGGCCCCAGGGATGTTGAACTTTATACCCCGGATATTTTTAAACGAGAGGAAATTTCTGAGTGTTGGTTCCTTTTTAATTAAAGAATTCTCTTACTGCTTTGTCGAGGTAGCTTTCATCCTATCGGGTTCTTTCTCCTTAATCTGTGGAACAGGACGGAGTGCTTGAATTGCTAGGAGGGAGAGAGTGTATCCAGTGTGGACTGTCAGTTACTATAAAAAGAAGGGATTTGAAAACAAAATAACAAATTAAAAGGAACATTAGTTTGCCTCAATGGAAGAAAAGCAATTACAAAGCATCAGATCAACAGCCATTTTGAGTGTTATTTTGGTGTGTACTTAATACTGGTATTTAATGTAGGTAAGATTTACATCTAATGTACTCCATTTTTTTTAAAAAAAAGCTCTTTACTTCAACAAAGGGAAATGAAGCTACAGGGTTATTGGCATACTTTCTCGTCTTGGCTAGTTCAAATGGAGCCCAGAGTATATTTCTTCAAAATCAAAAGTATTGAAAAAATCCACTGGGCCAGTCTTGAGCTGGGAGATTGAATAAATGCCTGTGTTTAAATAGAAAATATGCTATATCGCAGGAATGCTGAAAGACCTTTGTATTGCCCTTTACTTTGTGATTGCTGCACTGACCTCCCTGAATCTGAGGCTAGCGAATGACATACAGTGTAAGCTGATAATGCAATAGTAGGCTGTGCTGTTTACGTTTGATTAGCAACTGCATGGCCCTCAAACACCCCAATCAAACACATAATTTGCAGCTCAACTAAATTAAATATAGAATAAACATAAGAGGACTTCATATTTAAGTTTGTAAAAATATATTGGCCAAGTCCCATTTTGAGGAATGTCTCTACTTTGGAGAGAGAGAGAGAGTCATAGATTATATGAGCAGGAACTGCAATCATCGTAGCAAATATCTGTGCCAAATGCTAATCTCTATCACTGGAAGTGCGTGTGTGGAAGATGTCCTTCAAAGTGTCAGCTTTAGGTTTTGGAGAAACACCAAAGGCTAGAATTTTGACACATCATTGCCCATTTAAGCGCTGAGATTCAGGCTATGCCCATTTTTGATGAAAAATGGAAACTAGCGCCCGATTATAGCCCATTTATTGCCGGCGCAACTTTTGGCATACAGGAATGAGCTGTATTGTCCGGCCTATTTTTTTAAAATGATGTCAACCTCGTGCAAGGCCCAGAATACTGTTTATAATAGAAACTAGCGCCTGATTATCGGCGAGCGCTACTTTCGGCAATTTGCCCAAATGATCGCTGGCCCAAAAAGACGCTCCAGAAAAGCTGCAATCCCCTGACCTTAACTCTGCACTATGGATGCCATTTTGTAACTCGGAGGATCTTTAATAAAAGGCTGCTTGAAGTGGTTGGGAGGAGAAGCAATTCGTGAGTGACTTTAAGGGCGTTTTTGAATCTTGTCAATCATCTAATCACATTGTGGTTAATTTGCAGTTTATATTGTATTTGTTGAGGATAATTTAAGAAGACAGATTAGGGAATTTATAGTGATGGGGCCTGTAATTTCTCTACCAGTATTGATGACTACTCACATGCTGCAGAATAGAGATGGGAGAAGGTTCATTGAAGAGCATTATGTGCCCAATCAAAGAGGTGGCAGACTGCTGAGGAGGAGGAGCCCTTACAGCCAATGCATTTACAGGGATAAACAATCATACCTAGGCTTGTTTGATAACACATGAAGTTAAAGGCTGCAATTCTGAAAGGAGGTCATCAGTGAGATATGTCAGCTAATTAAGGGAGATCTGCAGCCTACCAGCACCATCAGGACCGCACTGCCCATTGAGGTTAAGATTACTGCAGCACTTTCCTTCTATGCATCGGGCTCCTTTCAGGCCTCAGCTGGCGACATTTGCAGTATCTCTCAGCACGCCACACATTGCTGCATTCGACAGGTGACTGAAGCCCTTTACGCACACAGGATGGACAGAGTGAGAGGGCTTTGGGGTTCTCGAGGATAGCAAACTTCCCCAAGGTGCGGGGAGCAATAGGCTGTAGGCACATCGCCCTGTGAGCACCTTTACAGGATGCAGAGGTGTTTCGGAACCAAAGGGGATTTCATTCCCTGAATGTGCAGTTCGTTGTCGAACACAAGCAAATAATCATGGCAGTAAATGCAAATTTTCCAGGGAACATCCATGATGTGCACATCTTGCATCAGAGCACTGTCTCTGATCTGTTTAAGAGTCAGCCACAAGGTCACAGTTGGATGCTGGGGAATAAAGGATATGGGGCTAGAACCTCCACTTTTGAGCTTATCGCCCAAAAATGGGCGTTATTTCCGTCGTGGATGTTAAAAAAGGATTTTCAGATTGCCGGCTTCTCGCCCATTCTCAAAGCACCTACTTTACATTTTTGAAAATGGGCGTTACCATGAGCAATATCAAATGGGCGGTAATGTTAAATTTTTCTGACCTTCTGCTGTAAAGTGTCGCCTGTCGCTGTCCTTAGCAACGGCATGGCAAAGCTCGATTCCTGTGATTCTGGAGGTCAAGGGCCACCATGACATGCGCCGAAGAGGAGACACAGAGGGAGCTCAGAGGCACTGAAAGCGTGTGTGGCTGTGGTGTGTTCTGCTTTGGCTGTTGTGGGAGGAATGACTGAGATTCACCAGCAGCAAAAAGCCTACTAAGCACCAAGAACATAGTTGGCACTGAGATTTTGTCTAACAAATAATATATAACATGGAAGGGATGGAGGAGCTGGAGCTGGTAGCCAGGAACACTGGTGGCAGAGGGCTCCCAGTGGTCCCGGAGCGCGGCACTGCACCCCAAGGTGCCGCACCCCCATTGCCAACCACACGAGAGCCAGCAGCAACACCTTGCTTATGGCTCAGAGCACGTTCCAACCTCGGGACCGTCCTTTCCCGTATCCATCCAAGCAGCGCTTCGGCCGTCACCCCCCCCCCCCCCCCGGCCCCCAAATGAAGCATCGTCTGAGGATCTCCTTGGCCAGACGGCTTGGAGTCAGGAGGGGGAAGGGGTAGAGGTGGGGAGGAGAAGTGGGGGGGTGGGAAGGGTTGGTTAATAAAACCTTGTCGCACATTGGCTCAGATAGCTGCACCATTACATGCTGGTGATTCCTTAACATCAAAGGATATAATTACACTTAACTTCAATCAACTTAAACTTTAACTGTCACCAAGGTGATGCCTACCATTGATGTATCACCTACACATCCAGCAGTGTGTGAGCCTTGTAAATAACACAACGTTCTTTCAGGCAAAACCATCATTGATGAGCTCCTGACATAAGGCTCTTGCAGCTATCATGCCACCATAGGCCCTTTCATGCAGTCTGCAGGGGAGTGGGGGCATGGCTTCAGCGTCGGCCTGAATGTCTGGCCCGATGTCAGCATCCGCCTCCTCGTCCTCCTCTTCCTCTCTCTGGTGAGGTGGACTGTCAGGCTCATCAGTCAATTCTTGTCCCCTTCTGATAGCCAAGTTGTGTAGCATGGAGCACACCACCAAGAATTGAGCTACCTGCTCAGGATGGTATTGTGGGCGAAATGTGTGCGAGGTGGTGAAATTGACGATGGGCGATCTCCATGGCCGTTAGTTTTGGTAAATATGCTCTTAGCGACAAAAAACAGTCGGCGGTCGTTAATTTTGAATCTCAGCGTTAATTCCGCGCGGAAATTAACGCTAGATAATATTATGGGCTTTGATTTCGCCCATCCTGCTGATTCTGGCCAAACAAATTGGGCGGGCGGTAATACTTTTTTTCCGCATTAACCACATGGGGAAAGTAACGCTAGGCGATAAGTTTTTCCGAAAAATTCCCCGCCAGTTTCCATTTTGTGTCAAAATGGGCGATATATGGGCGTCATACATAATTTCAGATGGTAAAATGGGCGATAAGTGGGCGTTAAGCAGGCAAAAAAAGTGGAGGTTCTTGCTCATGGCTTTGCCAGCTGGCTCATGACCCCCCTCCCCCGCCGCGTAAGCCCCAGACAGAAGCCGAGAAGCGCTACAACGAAAGCCATATAGCCAAACGCAATATTGTCGAAAAGACAATTGGAGTTCAGATGCCTGGACCACTCGGGAGGCAACCTACAATACCACCCTGAGAAGGTCGCTGAGTTCATTGTGTGCAGCTGCAAAACTGTTGAGTCAGCAGCTCATAAATGAACGCTTAGCGTGAAGTTATGTTGGTGACAGTTACAGTTGCGTTACATTTCATCCTTGTCTGGCCATGGCCATTGTTTCCAACCCTTGTATTGATATTTTACTGTACGTTATAAAAGACACTTCACAACAATTATAAAGTTCAATAAAATGTTTTAATAATTTAACAACTTATTTAAAATATTTTTTTTAACAAACTATAAACCCCCCAACCCCCCAACAGTGAACAACATTTTGGAAACAACAATACAATGAGAACCTCCTCCCACCATCCCCAACAGTCAACAATGAACACATTTTTAAAAGTAATAATAAAGGCCACCCCCCATCCTCCCTACCCCCCCATCCTCCCCACCTGCAGCCACGATTCCCTCCTCTAACTTGACCCCCCTGGTCCTAAACCCCCACTTTCCCACTCAGTCCCCTTGTAACGGGAACAAGACGTCTTGTAGCAGAGCACCTCGAGGGCCGGGTGACGTCGGCAGAATGAGGAGAAGATGTTTGCGAAGAAACGTCTTCCAAGTCAGAAGGAAGTTTTTCCTCCTGTCTCGCATCTGTCATGCTGATTGGTGGTACGGCACCTTGGAGTGCGGTGCTGTATTCCGATACTATTGCGTGTTGCAAGGCATCGACAGAGTCGGTCGTTCGTCCCATTGCCCCAACCATCTGCCCCATGCCCTCCGTTATTCTGGCAGACAGTGTGGCAGTGTTGTCGGTCAACCCACCAAGCGCTTGGAGGAGCTCTCGACTAATGTCGACGCTCTCCCTTGACAGTGACACCATGTCGTCGTTGACATCTGCCCATCACAGTGCATGCCTACCTCGTCGATTCAACCTCCGTGGGGTCAGCGTGCACACTGGATAACTCTGCTCTGCTGCAAGCCGCTCATCCCTGCTACTTCATCCGTTGAGGATGAGGTGGCCGCTGGTACCACAGATGATATATCCGGCTCCTCATCATCATCATCATCCTCCTCCTCCTCCTCCTGCAGTGGTATTGGTGATGCTGCAGGGGCTTCCCATTGCATTTGGGGAGCTGGAAACGTAATTGAGGTGAGTAGAACAGAAGGGGAGACATGAGAATGCTTGCGCTGTGCAGGCATATGTCATTATCATCATCATAGGCAGTCCCTCAGAATCGAGGAAGACTTGCTTCCACTCCTGAAGTGAGTTCTTTGGTGGCTGAACAGTCCAATACGAGAGTCACAGGTGGGACAGACATTCGTCGAGGGAAGGTGTGGGTGGGACTGGTTTGCCGCACGCTCCTTCCGCTGCCTGCGCTTGACCTCTTCACACTCTTGGCGTTGAGGCTCGAAGAGCTCAACGCCCTCCCGGATGCACTTTCTCCACCTAGGGCTGTCTTCGGCCAGGGTCTCCCAGTGGTGATGTCGCACTTTATCAGGGAGGCTTTGAGGGTGTCCTTGTAATGTTTCCGCTGCCCACCTTTGGCTTCTTTGTACGAAGAGCAACACTACTGCAATAAATGTGAACGAGAGACATGATTAACATGAGAGTACAGAAGAGCACAGAAGCTGCATACATAACATTACATCATTCATATATTGTAATCAAATGGCATTAAATTACTTTAAATTGCCACTGGTTTGCACATTATTCCCGTGGTGCAACAACGGGATCTGCACCACCACGGGTGGCAGAACGATTATGGCTGCCCACAAAGGCTGCAGCAAGCTCCTCCAGATCAGTGAGAGGGTGCAGCTCAGCAGGCCCTCCTCCGATCCGTCTCCGCTCCTCCTGATTCTTAGATATCTTCCTCTGCAAATGTGACAAGAACATGGCATAAGCTAATTGACTTGGTACTATTACGGAAACATAACAGATATTGTAACCCACAATTAGTCACCCCACATGCTATTCATCGTTAACATTATATGCTAAAATGGTTTGTATCCAATGGATGCATGGTTATAACATCTACGTTCAGAGAAAATATTTAATAATATCGTGTTTAGGAACTAATGCTTGACACCAACCCTCTCGCGTACAATCCCCAGGAAAGACCCCATCCACGGGCCGTGCCATTCGGTGCCTGAGGGGAGGGAGGCGGTTTATTGGATTCGATGGAGGTCCTCGGGGGGGGGGGGCGGTGGTGGAGAAAAATTAGGTCCGCTGGTGAGCTCGGCAATGACAGGACTGTAATGGGAGGGGGCACCGTGTCCCTGGGCTATGCTCGGAGATCTCCGTTTGGCCGGAGTTAATAGAAACATACATAGAAACATAGAAAATAGGTGCAGGAGTAAGCCATTCGGCCCTTCGAGCCTACACCACCATTCAGTAAGATCATGGCTGATCGTTCACTTCAGTACCCTTTTCCTGCTTTCTCTCCATACCCCTTGATCCCTTTAGCCGTAAGGGCCATATCTAACTCCCTCTTTAATATATCCAATGAACTGGCATCAACAACTCTCTGCGGTAGAGAATTCCACAAGTTAACAACTCTCTGAGTGAAGAAGTTTCTCCTCATCTCGGTCCTAAATGGCTTACCCCTTATCCTTAGACTGTGACCCCTGGTTCTGGACTTCCCCAACATCAGGAACATTCTTCCTGCATCTAACCTGTCCAGTCTTGTCAGAATTTTATATGTTTCTATGAGATCCCCTCTCATTTATCTAAACTCCAGTAAATACAGGCCCAGTCGATCCAGTCTCTCCTCATATGTCAGTCCTCTCCTCATATGATCCCGGGAATCAGTCTGGTGAACCTTCGCTGCACTCCCTCAGTAGCAAGAACATCCTTCCTCAGATTAGGAGACCAAAACTGAACGCAATATTCCAGGTGAGAGGCCCCACCAAGGCCCTGTACAGCTGCAGTAAGACTTCCTTGCTCCTATACTCAAATTCCCTAGCTATGAAGGCCAACATGCCATTTGCCGCCTTCACCGCCTGTTGTACCTGCATGCCAGCCTTCAATGACTGATGTACCATGACACCCAGGTCTCGTTGCACCTCCCCTTTTCCTAATTTGCCGCCATTCAGATAATATTCTGCCTTCATGTTTTTGCCACCAAAGTGGATAATCTCACATTTATCCACATTATACTGCATCTGCCATCATTTGCCCACTCATCTAACCTGTGCAAGTCACTCTGCAGCCTTTTAGCATCCTTCTCACAACTCACACCACCACCCAGTTTAGTGTCATCTGCAAACTTGGAGATATTACACTCAATTCCTTCATCTAAATCATTGATGTATATTGTAAATAGCTGGGGTCCCAGCACTGAGCCCTGCGGCACCCCACTAGTCACTGCCTGCCATTCTGAAAAAGACCCGTTTATCCCGACTCTCTGCTTCCTGTTTGCCAACCAGTTCTCTTTCAATACATTACCCCCGATACCATGTGCTTTAATTTTGCACACCAATCTCTTGTGCGGGACCTCGTCAAAAGCCTTTTGAAAGTCCAAATACACCACATCCACTGGGTTCTCCCTTGTCCACTCTATTCGTTACATCCTCAAAACACTCTAGAAGATTTGTCAAGCATGATTTCCCCTTTATAAATCCATGCTGACTTGGACCAATCCTGTCACTGCTTTCCAAACGTGCTGCTATTACATCTTTAATAATTGATTCCAACATTTTCCCCCTTACTGATGTGAGGCTAACCGATCTACAATTCCCCGTTTTCTCTCTCTCGCTCCTATTTTAAAAGGTGGTGTTACATTAGCTACATTCCAGTCCATAGGAACTGATCCAGCGTCGATAGACTGTTGGAAAATGAACACCAATGCATCCACTATTTCGAGGGTCACTTCCTTCAGTACTCTGGGATGCAGACGATCAGGCCCTGGGGATTTATCAGCCTTCAATCCCATCAATTTCCCTTACACAATTTCCTGACTAATAAGAATTTCCTTCAGTGTGTGTGTCTCAGTCCCTCATGTCCCAAAGTGTCCCAGGACAGCTCTCCCCCAGTCCAGGCCGGGTCACTGTGTGAGTGACAGCAGTCGGAGAGACTCAATGTCTGGGTAAAGGTGACCGGACCCCTCAGTGCTCAGTCGTGCCCTATCCACCAACCTAACCAAAAACGAGACGGTTCCCAAATTACACAAGTACACAAGCAGCGATATAATTTAATAATTCTCCTACTAAACTAAAGTGGTAGAAATGCGGTCTGTCTGTTTCCAGTCATTTCTTTGGCCACAATTTTCGATCAAAGCCTTTACATAATAATTAATACTGTTGATTACATGTAAGGCATCTCAGCAAGATTAGACTTAAAGGGCGCAGGTTCCAAATCCTGTCCAAATCTTAGCAGGGAAGCTACCCAAGATTACCCAGTTTAATTACAATCCGGCAGATTTACATTCTAATTAATGAGTCAGTGCGTCATTACAATTTTAAATTGAACAATTTAATACTTACTCTTGCCAATGCGACAAGACTGTTCCAGCGCTTGCGGCATTGGTATGCCTCATGCCTAGTGTGGGCCATTGAAGAAACGAGGGTGGCGATATCCGCCCATATTTTTTGATAAATCGAGGATGGAGGTTTCTCGCACCCACCCTGGGTTAATTGGCCCCACCGAGTCGCCTCATTAGCCTCAACTGAAAAGGCTTTCGCTCTCCTTCTTCCTGATACCTCCTCCACACTCTCTCCCAACTCATCATGATCCATATCCATTGTAATTCCTCTCAAGCACTTCCAAAAAATCACTTCTACAAAACCTTGCTTCTCTCCCTCCGTTTGCCTTCTGAGCATGCGTAGATGACCCCTGACCTCCCGAATCACATGAAAAGTTATTTGCCTGAAAAAAAAACGGGCATGCGCAGAACGGCCGTTGCTATGGACGCCAGCCTTGCATGACTGAATACATCACTAAGGCCCATTTCACATCGCTAAGGCTATCGCCCAAATTAAAAAGGCGAAACTAGCGGTTTTTAAAATGGGTGATATTCCAGCGATCCTGAAAAATAAAAAAAAGCACTAAGGCTGGACATATCGCCCAAACAATCATAGTGGAAAGTCTAGCCCCAAGAAAATGTCTGATTATTCACAAGCTTGATGCTTGCTAGTTGTAACTATTTAGGCAAAGATGTGCCACTGCAGTAACAAAAGTGTTTTTCTCTCCAATTTTCCCACTCTGGTTTCTGTCGTCTTTCAGATTTGAAAGAGGTTACTCATGGTCGGAAGGTTTCATGGAAGCCTTTTTGTCAACAGGCATTTAATTGGAGATTTGTACCATAAATATAGACTAATTAAGGTTTACTTAACTAATGTAATGCTGGAATGATTACCCTAATCACTTTTGATTAGCAGGATTCACATTGACTCAAATAAATTTTATACAGTAAATCATGATTTTTAATAGAAATGTATAATGATGTGGTACTGTGCCAAATGCATGGCAGAATAGTTGAGCTGTTTAAAGTGTTGAATCAAAAATAGCAATTTTTTTTAATATTCAGAGATGTCAGGTCAATAACAGATTTTTAAATTTAGGAGTAAAAAGTTTTAATCGCATGTTTGGGCAGAATGTGGGTGTCAGTCACTAATTAATTAAAGATTTGAATTTGCACACGGGAGTCCTTGGCCATAGACCGCCCTAAGTGGAGGAAGTGCATTCGGGAGGGCGTTGAGCTCCTCAAGTATCGTCGCCGAGAGCATGCAGAAATCAAGCGCAGGCAGCGGAAGGAGCGTGCAGCAAACCAGGCTCCCTGCCCACCTTTTCCCTCAACGACTATCTGTCCCATCTGTGACAGAGACTGTGGTTCTCGTATTGGACTGTACAGCCACCTAAGAATTCATGCTAAGCGTGGAAACAAGTCTTCCTCGATCCCGAGGGACTGCCTATGATGATGAAAGATTTGAATGAGAGCATATCATTTAAATTAGCTTTAGATACAAAGCATATTTTTTTAAACATTATAACACAAGAAACCTGCTACATTTTAGAGTTGGTTAAACTTGAGATCCTTGAACACTGAAAAGATTAGCATGAGGTTAGCAACAGAACCTCCACACAGTGATACAAAGATGTACATGAGGGCAGCAGTGGAGCTGCCACACAATACAATGGTATGCGTAAGGAATTTAGTGGAGCCTGCACACTTTGATGCAGAGATGGGAATAGCAACTGATGACGTCCAGCTCTACCTCACTACCACTTCTCTCGACCCCTCCACGGTCTCTAAATTGTGCGACATTCAGTTCTGGATGAGCAGATATTTTCTCCAGTTGAATATTGGGGAGACCGAAGCCATTGTTTTCGGTCCCTGTCAGAAACTCCATTCCCTAGCCACTGATTCCATCCCTTTCCCCAATTTCTGTGAGGCTGGACCAGACTGTTCGCAAGCTTGGTGTCATGTTTGACCCTGAAATGAGCTTTTTATCCACATATACTAGGCATAACTAAGACTGCCTAGTTCCACCTCCGTAATATTGCCCGTTCCGCCCTTCCTTCAGCTCATCCGCTGCTGAAGCCCTCATCCATGCCTTTGTTGCCTCAAGACTTGACTATTCCTTCTTCTTCTTAGGCGGTCCCTCGAATCGAGGATGACTTGCTTCCACGCCAAAAAGGGATTAGTTCAATGAGTTCACAGGTGTTTCAATGAAGGACCTAATATTCCAGGTCCTGAACTGCATATTGAAGGGTGGAAGATGCCTGTGCGTGGATTTTTTTAACGTATGGTGGTTGTTGCACACCAGCCACCACATGGGCTTGACCGAGCTTGGTCTTGGTGCAGTGGCAAGGGTTAACCAAGACGACTGGAGACCAGCTCTGCTGCGCACGCGGACCTAGTGCACATACATATCGCAGTGTGGGCTGGCCCGCGCTGCTCCTGAGCCCGCGCCTCTCCTGGGCCCCGATCACATCGCTCTGCAATCTCTCGCCACTCCATCGTCCTGACCTCGCTGCTCCTGCTGTACCTGCCCATGCTCCAATCACTGACATGGGTTATGGGTTAAGGAGCGTCGTGCGGCGGCCTGGGAACAGCGTGGCAGCTCCGACCTGCGTGGGAACATCAGCGGCAGTTCGGGGCCATAAAAGGAGCGTCGTGCGGCGGCCTGGGAGCAGCGTGGCGGCATACCATTACAGGGTACAGCGCGAGCTGGTCCAGGAGGGCAATGGCTGTGAAGAGGGTGACTGGATTGGACGTCACCATAACCCAGGTCGGTGACTGGAACATGGGCAGGTTGACTATTACAATGCATACCTGGCTGGCCTCGCACATTCTACCCTACGTAAGCTAGAGGTGATCCAAAACTCGGCTGCCCATGTTTTAACTCGCACCAAGTCCCGTTCACCCATCACCCTTGTGCTCGCTGACCTACATTGGCTCCCGGTTAAGCAACGCCTCAATTTCAAAATTCTTATCCTTGTTTTCAAATCCCTCCGTGGCGTCGCCCCTCCCTATCTCGGAAATCACTTCCAGCCCCGCAACCCCCGAGATGCCTGCTCCTCGAATTCTGCCCCCCTGAGCATCCCTGATTGTAATCGCTCAACCTTTCGTGCCTGTACCTTCTGTTGCCTAGGACCCAAGCTCTGGAACTCTCTGCCTAAACCTCTCCACCTCTACCTCTCTTTCCTCCTTCAAGACGCTCCTTAAAACATACCTCTTTGACCAAGCATTTGGTCACTTGCGCTAATTTCCAGTTATGTGGCTCGGTGACAAACTTTTAGAAACATCGAAACATAGAAACATAGAAAATAGGTGCAGGAGAAGGCCATTCGGCCCTTCGAGCCTGCACCGCCATTCAATGAGTTCATGGCTGAACATGCAACTTCAGTACCCCATTCCTGCTTTCTCGCCATACCCCTTGATCCCCCTAGTAGTAAGGACTATATCTAACTCCTTTTTGAATATATTTAGTGAATTGGCCTCAACAACTTTCTGTGGTAGAGAATTCCACAGGTTCACCACTCTCTGGGTGAAGAAGTTTCTCCTCATCTCGGTCCTAAATGGCTTACCCCTTATCCTTAGACTGTGACCCCTGGTTCTGGACTTCCCCAACATTGGGAACATTCTTCCTGCATCTAACCTGTCTAAACCCGTCAGAATTTTAAACGTTTCTATGAGATCCCCTCTCATTCTTCTGAACTCCAGTGAATACAAGCCCAGTTGATCCAGTCTTTCTTGATATGTCAGTCCCGCCATCCCGGGAATCAGTCTGGTGAACCTTCGCTGCACTCCCTCAATAGCAAGAATGTCCTTCCTCAAGTTTGGAGACCGAAACTGTACACAATACTCCAGGTGTGGCCTCACCAAGGCCCTGTACAACTGTAGCAATACCTCCCTGCCCTTGTACTCAAATCCCCTCGCTATGAAGGCCAACATGCCATTTGCTTTCTTAACCGCCTGCTGTACCTGCATGCCAACCTTCAATGACTGATGTACCATGACACCCAGGTCTCGTTGCACCTCCCCTTTTCCTAATCTGTCACCATTCAGATAATAGTCTGTCTCTCTGTTTTTACCACCAGAGTGGATAACCTCACATTTATCCACATTATACTTCATTTGCCATGCATTTGCCCACTCACCTAACCTATCCAAGTCATTCTGCAGCCTCATAGCATCCTCCTCGCAGCTCACACTGCCACCCAACTTAGTGTCATCCGCAAATTTGGAGATACTACATTTAATCCCCTCGTCCATATCATTAATGTACAATGTAAACAGCTGGGGCCTCAGCACAGAACCCTGCGGTACCCCACTAGTCAATGCCTGCCATTCTGAAAAGTACCCATTTACTCCTACTCTTTGCTTCCTGTCTGCCAACCAGTTCTCAATCCACGTCAGCACACTACCCCCAATCCCATGTGCTTTAACTTTGCACATTAATCTCTTGTGTGGGACCTTGTCGAAAGCCTTCTGAAAGTCCAAATATACCACATCAACTGGTTCTCCCTTGTCCACTCTACTGGAAACATCCTCAAAAAATTCCAGAAGATTTGTCAAGCATGATTTCCCTTTCACAAATCCATGCTGACTTGGACCTATCATGTCACCTCTTTCCAAATGTGCTGCTATGACATCCTTAATAATTGATTCCATCATTTTACCCACTACTGATGTCAGGCTGACCGGTCTATAATTTCTTGTTTTCTCTCTCCCTCCTTTTTTAAAAAGTGGGGTTACATTGGCTACCCTCCACTCGATAGGAACTGATCCAGAGTCAATGGAATGTTGGACAATGACTGTCAATGCATCTGCTATTTCCAAGGCCACTTAAGTACTCTGGGATGCAGTCCATCAGGCCCTGGGGATTTATCGGCCTTCAATCCCATCAATTTACCCAACACAATTTCCCGACTAATAAGGATTTCCCTCAGTTCCTCCTTCTTACTAGACCCTCTGACCCCTTTTATATCCGGAAGGTTGTTTGTGTCCTCCTTAGTGAATACCGAACCAAAGTACTTGTTCAATTGGTCTGCCATTTCTTTGTTCCCCATTATGACTTCCCCTGATTCTGACTGCAGGGGACCTACGTTTGTCTTTACTAACCTTTTTCTCTTTACATATCTATAGAAACTTTTGCAGTCCGTCTTGATGTTCCCTGCAAGCTTCCTCTCGTACTCTATTTTCCCTGCCCTAATCAAACCCTTTGTCCTCTTCTGCTGAGTTCTAAATTTCTCCCAGTCCCCAGGTTCACTGCTATTTCTGGCCAATTTGTATGCCACTTCCTTGGCTTTAATACTATCCCTGATTTCCCTTGATAGCCACGGTTGTGCCATCTTCCCTTTTTTATTTTTATGCCAGACAGGGCTGTACAATTGTTGTAGTTCATCCATGCGGTCTCTAAATGTCTGCCATTGCCCATCCACTGTCAACCCCTTAAGTATCATCGCATAATGTAGCCCTGTGTATTTTTATCCAATTACCATTTGAAAGCTACTATTTAATCTGCTTGCACCACCCTTTCAGGCAGTGTATTCCAGATCGTAACAACTTGCTATGTAAAAACAAAAAATGTTTCCTCTGGTTCTTTTGCCAATCACCTTAAATCTCTGTGCTCTGGTTATCGGCCCTTCTGCTACTGGGCGACAAATAATATCAAAAATGTTCATGATTTTGAACATCTCCATCAAATCTCCTGTTATAAAGAAATAATTTTATCGTATAATACTCCCTATATTACAGGCGCTATATAAATACAAGTTGTTGTTGTTGAAAGACACTTATCTGCTGGGGTACAAGGATCTTTAAGACCAAAACAGAACCTCAGCAACAGTCATATGATATAGGATCTGCACGAGGACAGTAAGTGAGCCTCTGCACAACAACGTAATTGTAGAATCACAGCACAGAAACAGGCCATTCAACCCATCGTGTCTGTGCTGGCGCCTTGGTAGAGCTATCCAATTAGTCCCACTCCCTGTCTCTTTCCCTGTAGCCCTGTGTATTTTTATCCAATTACCATTTGAAAGCTACTATTTAATCTGCTTGCACCACCCTTTCAGGCAGTGTATTCCAGGTCGTAACAACTTGCTGTGTAAAAACAAAAAATGTTTCCTCTGGTTCTTTTGCCAATCACCTTAAATCTCTGTGCTCTGGTTATCGGCCCTTCTGCTACTGGGCGACAAATAATATCAAAAATGTTCATGATTTTGAACATCTCCATCAAATCTCCTTTTATAAAGAAAACAACCTCAGCTTCTCCAGTTTCTTCACATAACTGAAGTCCCCGGTTCCATTCTAGTAAATCTCTTCTGCATCCTCTCTAATGCCTTGACATCCTATCTCAAGTGTGGTGCCCAGAATTGAACATCATACTCCAGCTGAGGCCTAAAGGTTTATCATAACTTCTGTGCTTTTGTATTCTATGCCTCTATTAATAAAGCCATGGCTGCCATATGCTTTTTAACAACCTTCACAACTTGTGCTACCATCATTAATGTTTTCATAGAAATTTATAGCACAGAAGGAGGCCATTTCGGCCCATTGTGTCTGTGCCTGCATCAGTATTGTGTCTGCATCCCAGAGTACTTAAGGAAATAGCCCTAGAAATAGTGGATGCATTTGGTGATCATAGCCTTATCGACTCTGGATCAGTTCCTATGGACTGGAGAGTAGCTAATGTAACACCACTTTTTAAGAAAGGAGGGAGAGAGAAAACGGGTAATTATAGACCGATTAGCCTGACATCGGTAGTGGGGAAAATGTTGGAATCAATTATTAAAGATGAAATAGCAGCACATTTGGAAAGCAGTGACAGGATCGGTCCAAGTCACCATGGATTTATGAAAGGGAAATCCTGCTTGACAAATCTTCTAGAATTTTTTGAGGATGCAACTGGTAGAGTGGACAAGCGAGAACCAGTGGATGTGGTGTATTTGGACTTTCAAAAGGCTTTTGACAAGGTCCCACACAAGAGATTGGTGTGCAAAATTAAAGCACATAGTATTGGGGGTAGTGTACTGACGTGGATGGAGAACTGGTTGGCAGACAGGAAGCAGAGAGCCGGGATAAATGGGTCCTTTTCAGAATGGCAGGCAGTGACCAGTGGGGTGCCACAGGACTCAGTGCTGGGACCCCAACTATTTACAATATACATTAATGATTTGGATGAGGGAATTGAGTGTAATATCTCCAAGTTTGCAGATGACACTAAGCTGGGTGGCGGTGTGAGCTGTGAGGAGGATGCTAAAACTGCAGGGTGACTTGGACAGGTTAGGTGAGTGGGCAAACGCGTGGCAGATGCAGTATAATGTGGATAAATGTGTTGATCTCTCTGCTAAGGGAAATAGGCCCTTTCTATCCAGTATATCTAGGCCCCATAACACTTCATTGAGGTCTCACTTTGGTGGCAAAAACACGGAGGCAGAATATTATCTGAATGGCGGCAGATTAGGAAAAGGGGAGGTGCAACGAGATCTGGGTGTCATGGTACATCAGTCATTGAAAGTTGGCATGCAGGTGAAGAAGGCAAATGGTATGTTGGCCTTCATAGCTAGGGGATTTGAGTATAGGAGCAGGGAGGTCTTACTGCAGTTGTACAGGGCCTTAGTGAGGCCTCACCTGGAATATTGTGTTCAGTTTTGGTCTCCTAATCTGAGGAAGGATGCTCTTGCTATTGAGTGAGTGCAGTGAAGGTTCACCAGACTGATTCCCGGGATGGCAGGACTGACATATGAGGAGAGACTGGATCGACTGGGCCTGTATTCACTGGAGTTTAGAAGGATGAGAGGGGATCTCTTAGAAACATATAAAATTCTGACGGGACTGGACAGGTTAGATGCAGGAAGAATGTTCCCGATGTTGGGGAAGTCCAGAATCACGGGACGTAATCTAAGGATAAGGGGTAAGCCATTTAGGACAGAGATGAGGAGAAACTTCTTCACCCAGAGAGTTGTTAACCTGTGGAATTCCCGACTGCAGAGAGTTGTTGATGCTAGTTCATTGGATATATTCAAGAGGGAGTTAGATATGGCCTGTACGGCTAAAGGGATCAAGGGGTATGGAAAGAAAACGGGAAAGGGGTACTGAGGTGAATGATCAGCCATGATCTTATTGAATGGTGGTGCAGGCTCGAAGGACCGAATGGCTAACAAGAGACAATCCAGCCTAATCCCACTTTCCAGCTGTCGGTCTGTAGCCCTTCAGGTTACAGCACTTCAAATGCACATCCAAGTACTTTTCTGCCTCTACCACCCTTTCAGGCAGTGAGTTCCACACCTCCACCACCATCTGGGTGAAGAAATTTCCCCTCAAATCCCCTCTAAACCTTCTACCAATTACTTTAAATTTATGCCCCTGGTTGTTGACCCCTCTGCTAAGGGAAATAGGCCCTTTCTATCCACTATATCTAGACCCCATAAAAACTCATTGAGGTCTCCCCTCATTCTCCTCTGTTCCAAGGAAAACAAACCCAGCCTATCCAATCAGTCCTCACAGCTAACATTCTCCACTCCCGGCAACATCCTCGTAAATCTCCTTTGTATCCTCTCCAGTGCAATCCTGTACTGCGGTAACCAGAACTGCAAGCAGTACTTTAGCTGTGGCCTAACTAGTGTTTTATACAGTTCAAGCATAACCTCCTTGCTCTTGTATTCTATGCCTTGGCTTTTGTATTCTATACCTTTTGCATACATACAGCCCCAGCTCTCTCTGTCCCTGCAACCTCTTTAAAATTGAATTGTTTAGTTTATATTGCCTCTCCTCATTCATTGTACCAAATGTAAATGCTTCTCTACGTCGATGTGTCTGCCCATTTCACCAGTCTGTCCAGGCCCTCCTGAAGTTTCACTATCCTATTTTGCTTACTACATTTCTGAGCTTCGTGTCATCTACAAACTTTGAAATTATGCTCTATATACCCAAGTATTAATATACATCAAAAAGAGCAGTGGTCCGAATATTGATGATGTAAAGGACTGCGCAAGTATTGTATGGAAAGGGTGTCCAACAGATTTTCAGGCCTCTGACCTCTGCCCTTCTTACCAATTTGCAAACCAGTACAAATGATCTTTTACTATTTATCCTTTTAAAAGCTTTAATAAATTTGAAAGCTTGATTTTGATTTTCCCCCTCCTGAACTACTGCAATTTAAAAAAAAAAAAACAATTCTTTTGAGCTTTCCTTCATAATTACAATCTTTCATTCCTGGTATCATCCTCTGAGATCTGTGCGTTCCTCCAATTCTGGCCTTTTGTGCATTCCTGATTTCAGTCGCTCCACCACTGGTGGCCATGCCTTTAGCTGCTCTAAGCTCTGGAATTCTCTCCCTAAACCTCTCTGACTCTACTTCTCTCTCCTCCTTTAAGATGTTTCTTAAAATCTACTACTTTGACCAAGGTTTTGGTCACCTGTCTTAATCTCTCTATTTGATTTGTTGTCACATTTTGTCTGATAATGCTCCTGTGAAGCGCCTTGGGACTTTTTTTTAACTATGTTACTCATCATCATCATCATAGGCAGTCCCTCGGAAACGAGGAAGACTTGCTTCCACTCTTAGCACGAGTCCTTAGGTGGCTGAACAGTCCAGTACGAGAACCACAGTCTCTGTCACAGGTGGGACAGACAGTGGTTAAAGGAAAGGGCGGGCGGGGAGTCTGGTTTGCCGCACACTCCTTCCGCTGCCTGCGTTTGATTTCTGCATGCTCTCGGCGATGAGACTCGAGCTCAGCGCCCTCCCGGATGCACTTCCTCCACTTCGGGTGGTCTTTGGCCAGGGACTCCCAGGTGTCAGTGGGGATGTCGCACTTTATCAGGGAGGCTTTCAGGGTGTCCTTGTAACATTTCCGCTAGCCACCTTTGGCTCGTTTGCTGTGGACGAGTTCCGAGTAGAGCGCTTGCTTTGGGGGTCTTGTGTCTGGCATACGAACTGTGTGGCCTGCCCAGCGGAGCTGATCAAGTGTGGTCAGTGCTTCAATGCTGGGGATGTTGGCCTGGACGAAGATGCTAATGTTGGTGCGTCTGTCCTCCCAGGGGATTTGTCGGATCTTGCAGAGACATCGTTGGTGGTATTTTTCCAGCGACTTGAGGTGATAACTGTACAAGATCCACGTCTCTGAGCCGTACAGGAGGGCGGGTATGGTCTATGGGCCCTGTAGACTATGAGCCTGGTGACAGTTTTGAGGGCCTGGTCATCAAACACTCTTTTCCTCAAGTAGTCGAAGGCTGCACTGGCGCACTGGAGGCGGTGTTGGATCTCGTCAATGCCTGCTCTTGTTGATAGGAGACTCCCGAGATGAGGAAAGTGGTCCACGTTGTCCAGGGCTGCACGAGAGGGGCAGTGTTGTGCGGTGAGGGCAGGCTGGTGGAGGACCTTTGTCTTACTGATGTTTAGCGCAAGGCCCATGCTTTCATATGCCTCAGTAAATACGTCGACTATGTCCTGGAGTTCAGCCTCTGTGTGTGCACAGACGCAGGCGTCATCCGCTTACTGTAGCTTGATGACAGAGGTTGGGATAGTCTTGGACCTGGCCTGGAGATGGCAAAGGTTGAACAGCTTGTACATGAGGCCAAAGAGGGTTTTTACTCCAACGTCGAAAAATCCCTGACCTGCATCCCCTCGGGTGACAAACTGATCCTCCTCAGTGACTTCAAGGCCAGGGTCAGCAAGGACACAGACCTCTGGGGAGGCGTGATTGGCAGAGAGGTGGTAGGGAAAGCCAACTCCAGCAGTACCCTACTCCTAAAAAAAAATGTCTCGAGCATGAGCTTGTCATCACCAACACCTTGTTCCGACAGAGGGATAAATACAAGGCATCGTGGCAACACCCTCACTCCAAACACTGGCACCTACCCAGGGATCGCAAGGATGTGCACATCACCTGCGCCATGACAGGAGCCGACGACTGCTGGACGAACCACCACCTAATTCGATCTATCATTGACATCAACATAGCCCCAAAGCGGAGGGGGCAGCAGAAGCAGTGTCGCAAAAAAATCAATGCCGGGGCACTTAAGGACCCAGCTAAGAGAGCCCTATACAGTCAGACCCATCTCGGGACTCTATACAAAACGACGGTGGCCGGAGCAGTAGCGTAAATGGGACACTTAGTGACCCAAGTCTCCTTTTGGGGCGCTACCTATCGTTTACAGCAGATACATGGTGTTAAAATAAGCCCTTATCTACATGCAACCTAAACAACAGTTACAAACCTTATCAGTTAGGGTTTGCTTATTACTGGTTCTTTTTGTGAAAATATACTATTTCATATTTTACTTCTGCCCCTCCTGGCCCAACAAAAATAATTTTAAACTTAACATTTCAGGGCTGCTTCGGCACTATCACGAGTAAAACTCGTAAAATAGCAATTGGCTTCTTGTGTATGTTATAGAACCCGGATTTACATATTAAAAGGGTGCCTACTGCCTGAGTCAGGCAAGTGTTTAGACCCTTAGCAATGAGCTCCTGTAAAAGTGACAGCGGGCGTATCAACCCTGTTAACAGGAGCAGTAAGTCTACCAATCTCATTTTGGGGCCATTCATCACCATCACCACCATCATCATTATCATCATAGACAGTCTCTCTGAGTCGAGGATGACTTGCTTCTACTCTAAAAATGATATCTCGGGTGACTGAGGAGTCCAATGTTGGACCTCCGGTCTCTGTCACAGGTGGGGCAGACAGTGGTTGAAGGAAAGGGTGGTTGGGGAGCCTGGGTTGACCCACGCTACTTCCGCTGTCTACGCTTGGTTTCTGCTTGTTCTCGGTGATGAGACTCGAGGTGCTCAGTGCCTTCCCGGATGCTCTTCCTCCACTTTGGGCGGTTGTGGGCCAAGGATTCGCAAGCGTCGGTGGGGATGTTGCACTTTATCAAGGAGGCTTTGAGGGTGTCCTTGAAGCATTTCCTCTGCCCACCTGGGGCTTGCATGCCGTGTCGAAGCTCCGCATAGGGTGCTTGCTTTGGGAGTCGTGTGTCGGGCATGCGGACGATGTGTCCCACCCAACGGAACTGATTGAGCGTGGTCCATGCTTACGATTCAATTAACGACATTTTCAGCAATTTAAAATTGACCTCTAATTGTTTACCTCCAAGTGGAGTAAGATTTAACTGGTGTATAAAAAATACATCTAATAAACGAAAGCTTGATATTAAAGTGGCTCCAGCTTACTGAAGGAAATGGCTTTAAAAAGGCTGAAGGCCTTTATACGACATGCTAATTTATACATCGTAAAAAGACCACACCGAAAAAGATAGGTCACCATCCTAATTTGACCTTAGCAACAAGAGCTCGACTCCAGAACTCTTTTTGGGAGGAAACAAAAACATTAAATCGTGGCCCCCCGATCTGGGGGACGCACCAAACATTTACAATGCTCTTTTTTTGTTGTTTTTTTTTGTATTTTTTTTTTGTTTTTTTTTTAAAGTTTTGTTTTTGGGCACTAAAATCATATTTTTTCTCCAAGTGCCCCCTATAAAAGGGGAGGGGGACACTAAAAACACCGGCAATTAAAACAAATTCAACTATAAAACATAAAATCAAATTAAAATTTGGTTGCCGGGCGTGATGATGCACTCCAGTCCCTCCGGTGCCCACCTCTCGCGGAAGGCCGCGAGCGTACCGGTGGACACCGTGTGCTCCATCTCCAAGGACACCCTGGCGCGGATGTACGCACGGAAGAGAGGCAGGCAGTCAGGTTGAACGACCCCCTCGACCGCCCGCTGCCTGGACCGGCTGATGGCACTCTTGGCCGTGCCCAGGAGCAGTCCTACGAGGAGGCCCTCGGACCTACCCGCTCCCCTCCGCACAGGGTGCCCGAAGATCAGGAGTGTGGGACTGAAGTGCAGTCAGAATTTCAGGAGCAGCCCCTTTAAATAATAAAACAGGGGCTGCAACCTTGTGCATTCGATAAAAACATGGAACACGGACTCTTCCAGACCGCAGAAATTGCAGGCGGCCTGGGAGCCCGTGAACCGGCTTAAAAATTTATTGCACGACACTGCTCCGTGCACCACCCTCCAGGCCAAGTCCCCGATAAATACTGGGAGGACTCCCGCGTAGAGTGCCCTCCATCAGGGACCCCCACCTCCTCCGGACGGCAAGATGGTACGCCATGGCGTGTCCGGACAGCAGACGAGGATGGCAAAATTGAAGGTGTGCAGGAGCAGCCCGTACAGGAAACCCCTCCGCGCAGAACTGAAAGGCACGGAGGGGATTTCCCCGAGGCGGCTCAAGTTGTGAGGCGTCGGCTCCCGAGGGAGGTTTCGGGGTTTGGCGCCGATGAGGAATTCCGTCCGGACGGGGGTCAGTTCAACTCGATCTCCCCACGTGCTTGAGCCTCCTCGATGCACCTAATGGAGTCAGGGCCCAGAGCTGTTTTTAGCGACTCGATGGCATCGGCCGCGCGGCGGACGTCGGCCGTATTTAGGCGCCGTGTCAGCGTGTCTGGCGCCATCCAGCCCGCTCCTCCGCCATCGAGCAGGTCCCTGACCCTAGTCACCTCACCAGCCACAGCCCTCTCGTCCGACTGCCACCTAAAACCTTGGTCGTGGAGGTACGGATTCCCGAGCAGCGGCTCCTGCAGGACGGCCGCCACTCCAGCCGGTGGAGGGCTGCGCTTGATGGAGACTTTGTTCCAGACCGTGGTGAGTTCCTTGTAAAAGACAGGCAGCTCCTGGAAGGCGGTCCTGACGCCCCCCATGCTCACAAACAGGAGCTGCGTGTCATAGTTGAGGCCGTGCTGCTGGCGGAAGAAATACGTCGCCAGAGCACGCCACCTAGGAGGGGGCTCGACGTAAAGGTATCTGCAGGGTCTGAAGACGGAAAGTCGCGAGCTGGGTGCTGACGCACACCAACGACTGACCGCCCTCCCCAAGCGGGAGCCTCAAGACCGCGGCAGAGACCCAATGCTTCCTGTTGTTCCAGAAGAAGTCCACCAGCTTCTTCTGTATCTTGGTGACAAACGCAGGGGGAGGGGTCAAAGTGACCAGCCGGTACCACAGCATGGCGGCCACCAGCTGGTTTATGACTAGCGCTCGACCCCTGTAGGACAACACTCTGAGCAGTCCTGTCCAGCGCCCTAGGCGAGCAGCGACCTTGGCCTCCAGCTCTTGCCAGTTTGCCGGCCAGGCTTCCTCGCTCGACTCCAGAATGGCTGGAGATCATTTGAACACCTGTCTACTTAACTTGATTACTTCATCAATTGTGGATTGTATTTGCAGGAGAGGTGTTGACGAGAGGTGTGGTTCAAAGTTAAAGACTTTTAAAGCTAATCAAGTTAGAATTGGGGAGACACGCAGCTCCAGGGTGACTGCTCCAATCTCAATTTTGGCCTTGTGGTGTTGCCTCACAGCTTCATGCCTCGATGCAGGTTTACAGATTACCTGTGAAGCAGATGACTTGGTTACAAGAGAAAGCCACGCTACACTACAACGTCCTCCATCAAAATACTTGGGATCTTCTTGACAAGCTTGAGCCAACAATGAGTATGTAACTTTCATTACATAGTCAGAAATTTGCCACCATAATGATCGACTTAGCTCCATATTTTGGAGCTGAAAGTTTTTTTTTGGAACTAAATAAATTTAGGGCCATTTTGCTAGTTTTGCTAGTGGTGTTATGCCGTCCTTTTAATTAAAAAAAATAAGGGCCGATTTTTTTTGAGAACATTTTGTGGCATCACTCGGGGTCAAACTCAACAATAACGCTGTTTTTGTGAGTTTCCCCAATAAGGATATTTTTAAGGACAGTGCTAAATACCGTTTTTAAAAAGTTTGCCTTACCTAGTCGAGTCCGATCGAAATCAGCGCTAACGGCACCACCTTGGAAAATGGAGCCGAGTTAAAGCTTTTGGAGGGAATGCTGCGTTTACAGATTGTGCTTTTTGTAACTTGTTTTTAAGGCCATTTAAAGAACGGGAGCTATTCTAACTTTGCCATATGTGGCGCGTGCTTATGCTCTCTGGCTTTTCATCGAAGAAGGCTTATTCGGCAGCATTATCTGCGTAATCAAAGAGGTCACAGATTTATGAGGAGGAGGCTTTATCCCGAATGAGTTTACAGGGAGAGGCACTCATACCTGCACCTGACTGAGGCACAGTGCGTTAGAAGGCTGTGTTTTCGAAAAGAGGTGGTCACCGAGATATGCCAGCTCATACAGCAGACATTACGCCTAGAAGCGGGAGGAGGACTGCACTGCTCGTCGAGGTCACGGTAACTGCGGCACTTGCCTTCTATGTCTCCGACTCCTTTCATGCATCAACTAGGGATGTCTGCTTCATCTCGCAGCACGCTACACATCGCTGCATTCGCCAGGTGACAAGGGACGACTTCGTCAACTTCCCAATGACCACGGAGGCACAGAATGAGAGGGCTATATGCTTTTCGCTGGCTTCCCCAAGGTGCAGGCTGCCATTGACTGTATGCACATTGCCCTGCGAGCACCTTTAGACGATCCAGAGGTTTATTGAAATCGAAAAAGATTCCACTCGCTGAACGTACGGATCGTCTGCGACCATATGCAGCGTGCCCTGGCAGTAGATGCAAAATATCCAGGGAGCATCCACGATGCTTTCATCTTGCGTGAGAGCAGTGTGTCACAGATGTTTGACCAGCAGCCAGAAGGGCAGAGCTGGGGGACAAAGTTTACGGGCTCACCGCCTGGCTCATGAGCCCCCCTCCACAAAATGCAGACAGAAGGCGAGCATCGCTACAATATGTGCCACATAGCCACACGCAACATCGTGGAGAAGACAATTGGAGTGCTAAAGCAGCGTTTCCTATGCCTGGACCACTCCCCTCAACAGGTCAGTGAGTTCACTGTGGTGTGTTACATGCTACACAACTCAGCCATCATAAGGGAACAGGATTTGCCACTGGGGATTGCAGAACCACCTCAGGAGAGAGGGGAGGAGGAGGGAGGACGAAGAACTCTTGGCACCACTACAACCTGCAGGACGACTGGGGAGGAGGTCTCGTGGATGTTACGCCGTTGCAAGAGCCTTGCGTAGGCAGCTGATACTTCACCGCTTTGCATAAAGGCTGAACGGCACATTTGACCATTGTATACCACCATGTTGACTATTTCCATCCGTTATTCTGCGAATAAGACACTACATAAGTTTGGGTTACCTGAAAAAATAATTTTCAGTTTATTAAACATTTGTACACTTGTACTTAACTTTAATTAAAAAAAATATTAAACTTTAAACGTTTAAATTAACATCACCTTAAATAACAATAAAAGAACAGCAAAACAACAACAACAGCAGCAAATAAACTTCAGCTGCAGCCACCTCTCTCCTCACCTCCTTATTTAAAGACCGCTCTGCCCGCCCTTCTTGCCCTTGCCTTTAGCCTTGCCCGTTACTGCAGGCTTAGCCCTTCTCCCGATGAGCCCAAGATTCTTACTAGGGTCTCGAGTACGGCGCTCTGCTTGTTGGGGGACAGACCCAGGATACGGCAATCCGGAAGGCCCGGGTTCGGCCTCTTCGGCCTGTAGACCAACCTGCGGAATTGGAGTGGGAGTGGCATCACTTGCTACTTTCAATTGCCGCTGGGCAATGTCAGTCTGGGTGTATTCCCGCGTTGCAGCGACTATCTCCGACATGCCTGCACATAGTGCTGCTATTCCTCCTGACATGCCCTCCCTAATATCAGCAGATTGTGCTGCTATTTCTCCCTTGATCCCACCCATGGCCTGTAAGCTGAACGCTCTCACCTCATTCCCACGAGCTCTACCACCTCCCGTGGAGCCTGCATTTCAGGAGAGCGCTGTTCAGGTCTCGTCCTCCTCCTCCGTATAGACGGGCCTGCTGCTGCCCTGGGTGTGCTTTCCTGGGACCCGTGACCTCGGAGGGTGGACAACCCACAAATGTCCCCTCGCGCGTAGAGCTCTTGAAAACGCTTGGTATATCCATGGCCTGCAACTCCTCCAATTACAATATCACTATCTGATCAGCCTCCTCCTCCCGCCTCCCAGCTGAAAAATATTGTCGGGCTCCTACTCCTTCTCATTCTCCTTCTCGTTTTCCTCCTGATCGCCCTGTGGAACTTGTTCAGTATGGCTGATGTCGTCGGGCTCATCCACTTCTGCTTCTGGCAAGGTGACTGGGTGTTGTCCTTCATTATTGGATGATTGGATGTCTGTGCAACATCTGCAAAATATAACAGAACAGACGAATGGTTAGCAGCAGGGGAGGGGGGCAGGGTGACATGAGTAGGCTCATACAGCGCAGGGTCATTTGAAGGACCATGACGAATGATGCTACATCACATAAACCGAAGCACAGCCGACAGAGAGTACATCGCATAAACCGAAGCGCAGCCCACTTGTGCCAACCCAGACTGGATTTTGCAGGACTTGCCCGCTCTCTGCAACCTGGGCCCAGCATCCGCACGGGTGGTCGATTTTTGGGACCCACCAATAATACTGCGATTCTACTTTCCAGGGCTGTTAATGGGTGCACTCTTGGAGGACCGCCACCAGTTTTCATCTGCTCTCAGTTGTTGTCGAACACCTTCTTCTGCAAAGATGGCAATATAAATTTTTAGGAGAGGGGCCTTCTGCTGTCGTGGCATACACAGATAGTCACATTTACAATTCAAGTAATTGTAGTGCATAAATAGTGCCACATAAGAGGTTACTGCACAAGATGAAAGCTCGTGGGGTTGGGGGTAATATATTAGCATGGATAGAGGATTGGCTAACTAACAGAAAACAGAGAATCGGGATAAATGGGTCATTTTCCGGTAGGCAAACGGTAAATAGTGGGTTGCCACAGAGATCGGTGCTGGGTCCTCAACTATTTACAATCTATATTAATGACTTGGATGAGTGTAATGTAGCCAAGTTTGCTGATGATACAAAGATGTGTGGGAAAGCAAATTCTGAGAAGGACACAAAAAATCTGCAAAGGGATCTAGACAGGCTAAGTGAGTGGGCAAAAAATTGGCAGATGGAGTATAATATGGGAAAATGTGAGGTTATCCACCTTGGCAGAAATAATAGAAAAGCAAATTATAATTTAAATGGAGAATAATTGCAAAGTACTGCAGTACAGAGAGACCTGGGGTCCTTGTGCATGAAACACAAAAAGTTAGTATTCAGGTACAAGTAATCAGGAAGGTAAATGAATGTTGGCCTTTATTACAAGGGGGATAGAGTATAGAGTATAAAAGCAGAGAAGTCCTGCCACAACTGTACAGGGTATTGGTGAGGC
Organism: Pristiophorus japonicus; assembly: GCF_044704955.1. Lineage (NCBI taxonomy): Eukaryota > Metazoa > Chordata > Chondrichthyes > Pristiophoridae > Pristiophorus > Pristiophorus japonicus. Next base: position 68,743,326 of record NC_091978.1, read on the forward strand.
CATACCTAGAGTACTGCGTACAGTTTTGGTCTCTGTATTTAAGGAAGGATATACTTTCATTGGAGGCTGTTCAGAGAATGTTCACTTGGTTGATTCCGGAGATGAGGGAGTTGACTTATGACGATAGGTTGAGTAGGTTGGGCCTATACACATTGGAGTTCAGAAGAATGAGAAGTGCTCTTATTGAAACTTCTAAGATAATGAGGGGGCTCGACAAGGTGGATGCAGAGAGGATATTTCCACTCATAGGGGAAACTAAAACAAGGGGGCATAGTCTTAGAATAAGGGGCCGCCCATTTAAAACTGAAATGAGGAGAAGTTTCTTCTCTCCAAGGGTTGCAAATCTATGGAATTCTCTGCCCCAGAGAGCTGTGGAGGCTGGGTCATTTAATATATTTAAGGCGGCGATCGATTTTTGAGCGATAAGGGAGTAAAAAAGGGCAGGAAAGTGGAGCTGAGTCCATCATCAGATCAGCCATGATCTTATTGAATGGCAGAGCAGGCTCGAGGGGCCAAATGGCCTATGCCTGCACCTATTTCTTATGTTCTTATGTTCTTAAATAATAACATAAAAACATTACAACTGCTTGTCAAAGGTCCTGCCACTTCTTCCGGCACTGCTGGCCAGTCCTCCTGACGGACCTGACTGAGAAAACCTGCTTAGCAACGCTATTGTTGCTGGTTTAAGTTTACCAGGACCCTTCTTGCCAATCTGGTGCCATCCTCTCTCCACAGCACCTACCAGGGCCTCATTGGTGTCTTGGTTAAACTTCCTGGCCCTTTTCCTTTCTGATTCAGACTCCATTTTTCGTTTTGCAGCTCCTATGTCAAAGTACCATCAAATCTCCTGCAAGTTACAAAGGTCTTTAAAAATGGCTGATCCAGACCAGGAAGTATACTGCGCATGCGCGGGCACACCGTCACATGGAAAACGGGCAATTTTTTTTTCCGCTTGCACAGAACAGGATTTATTTTTAACGCAAAAAAAATTAGCTCCATTCTTAAAAACAGTGGTATTTTAACGCTACACCAAAATTTAAAAAACTTTTGGCAAAACTTAGGCCTTCCTGTTTTGGTACTTTTTCGGTATTACAAAATCGGCCGTTATTCGCAAATGGCTCCAAAAAACTATCTTCTTCTTAAATGTGGAATTTCTAACCCTTGATTTCTAAAAGGCTATGCATTTTGGGAATTCAAAAGCTGCTGTTTTATTGTTGCTGAAGCAATTCTAAATCCATAAGTCCAAGATGCGTAATTCTAATGTCAATGTTTCTATTGTATTAACAAATAAATGATGATTGTGTTCTTTGTAAAACCATGGTTTGTGCCTGAGGTTTATTTCGGAAAAAGAGCCATTAAGTTAAATATACAATTAAACCATGTGGAGATGAAAAGCCATTTCCCCAAATTAAAGTTAAAATCACTTGGCCCATTTTTGCTGCTACACTGGTCTATAATTTCCTGCTTGATCCCTTTTGCCATTTCTTCAGCTGGAATAATGCCAGGGTAAAACTATGAGGACAGGCTGCATAAACTTAGATTGTTTTCCTTTTGAGTGTAGGGGGTGGTCCAACTGAGGTGTTTAAAATGATAAAAGTATTCGATAGAGTAGATACAGGGAAGCTATATCCTCTGGAGGGGGAGTCTAGAAAAATAAGAACATAAGAAATAGGAGCAGAAGTTGGCCATTTGGCCCCTTGAGCCTGCTCCGCCATTTAATACGATCATGGCTGATCCGATCATGGATTCAGGTCCACTTCCCTGCCCGCTCCCCATAACCCCTTATTCCCTTATCGGTTAAGAAACTGTATTTCTGTCTTAAATTTATTCAATGACCCAGCTCTTTGAGGCAGTGAATTCCACAGATTTACATCCCTCCTGAGAAGAAATTCCTCCTCATCTCATTTTTAAATGGGCGGCCCCTTATTCTAAGATTATGCCCCCTAGTTCTAGTCTCCCCTATCAGTGGAAACATCCTCTCTGCATCCACCTTGTCAAGCCCCCTCATAATCTTATACATTTCGATAAGATCACCTCTCATTCTTCTGAATTCCAATGAGTAGAGGCCCAACTTTCTCAACCTTTCCTCATACGTCAACCCTCTAATTTCTGTAATCAACCTAGTGAACCTTCTCTGAACTGCCTGCAAAGCAAGTATATCCTTTCTTAAATATGGAAACCAAAACTATGCGCAGTATTCCAGGTGTGGCCTCACCAATTTTTTCTGCCAAAGTGCATGACCTCACACTTTCCAACATTACACTCCATCTGCCAAATTTTTGCGCAATCTTAAAATTAGAGCTAGGCCATTCAGGTGTGAAATCAGGAAGCACTTTTTCACACAAGTGGGAATGTGGAATTCTCTTCCCCAAAAAAGTTGTGGATGCTAGGTCAATTGACATTTTAAAAACTGAGATTGATGGATATTTATTAGGCAAGAGTATCAAGGAATATGGAACAAAGGTGGTAAAGGGAGTTGAGGTACAAATCAGCCATGATCTATTTCAATGGAGAAACAGGCTCGAGGGCTGATGGCCTAGTCCTGTTCCTATGTAACCAGCCACCCTCTGGGCCTCGAACAAAATTGTTGTTTCCAAAGTGTGGTGCATAAAGTATAACCAGGAAGTGGGACAGACAATTTTTTATTATGTGTATAGATAGGTTTATAATTTTGTTCAATTATATTTATCCCTCAATCAACATAACTAAAAGAAACAGATTATCTGGTCGTTATCACATTGCAGTTTGTGGGAGTTTGCTGTGCGCAAACTGGCTGCCGCATTTCCTATGTTACAACAGTGACTACACTTGAAGTACTTCACTGGCTGTAAAGCACTTTGGGACATCCTGAGGTTGTGAAAGGGGCTATATAAATACAAGTCTCTTCTGTATAATTTAACATACTTCTATTTATACATGGATATGTTATACAGTAACAGTTGGATGTATTTCTAATCATATTATTGGATATCCTTATGTCTGAATAGTCGATACCTTGTAGCATTGTACACTGGGAGACAAGACCAAGTGTACTCAAGTGTAGTTAGGAGTGAAGTATACTTGGACCAGGGTGCATAGACCGAATTCAGTCACTATTTTAAATCTGTATATCATTTTTATGCAATAATTTAATTTTTTTAACTATCATTTATAGTTAATTTATGGGCGTTTGGAAAGCAGCAAATAAAAGTTGGTTTAAACATAGGAGTTTCTCTGTAGTACAGACTGAGGATGCAAGACTGAGGTGCTACAGTGCCACCACTGGCAGGAGGGTATAGTTACAGAGTAACACGTTTCTGTATCCTCTGATATATTCTATACATTTCTGATTATCTAATCTACCTACTTCTGGTAATGATATAATGAGGGACAGATTTACTTAACTGGGGTGGGGAACAAACAGGTATATTTATATACTTGATTTTTAAAAAATGTTTGTCTGTGAGCAGTGTCATCGGAGATCCACCAACTTGTTGTATAGAGGCTGTGTTTTTAAAAACATTTTGTTTGCCATTTAATTTCAGACCATAACCTCTGCTCTTATTTTTTCACATGGCAGCTGTTGATGCTTCTGCCATTCCCATTTACACCACTTCGAGACTCATCTTTTGTTTCTTTACTTGTCCCGTTACCTTCTCCTTTTGCTTTGTACCTGTACTAGCGTCCCTTTTGTCTTTTAATCTCGCCTGCTTTCCACCCTATCACAGACCTTCCCTTTTGTTCTTTCCTCCCCTCCCCCCTTTCCCTGCCTCTGCACCCGCTTAAAATCTGTTACATCTCTTAACTTTTTCCAGTTCTGATGAAAGGTCATCGACCTGAAACGTTGGCTGTGATTTCGCCTACCGAGGCGGGTTCGGTGTGGCCACCATTGGTAACGGGGTCAAAATCCGTGCTGGCTGCAGCCTGCTCTGTTGAAGTGATCTTACGATAATTTGTCTTGTTAAGCCTGCTTAGCGAAGTCCCCGGCCAATTGAAAGAAGCGGGACTGATGACATCATTTGATGACACGTCATCAGCCGGTTTCCTTAAAGGGACCATGTCCAAATTGATTTTGACACTTGTGCTGTCACTACAGCATTGAGGTGCTGCAAACATTGAGAAGCACTGCACAAAAGTGCACGGCTGCACCCAGACTCTCCCATAACTCCCTCCATTTGCTTATGGAGGAGTTACAGCACACACGGAGAATCTCTTCCCTTCCAATGGGCGGAAGAGAACTCCCCAGGAGACTAACGCAGCCTGGTTGCACATTGCACAGAAGAGGTGTCGTCTGGAGGAGCTGGCTGCAGTGGCGCAAACCTTTCAATGATCTCAGTAGATCATGAAATGTTACTGCAAGGCCACATCCAACCTCATCCTGCTGTGCCATTTATCACATCCCCGTCACTCTGCCTTCTCTACCCTACTCCTGCACATCCTTACTCACACCAACTTACCTTGCACCTCCACCCGTCCCTCTCTATCTACATTATTACTTCCCCATCTCACTAGCTACCCCTCACACTCATCCTAGTCCAATCATACCAACTAACAACACACAAGGGTAGGCACTTAAGTGTTTTCACCAAAGTACCTGTAAAGTTTTTGTTAATGTGTTGGCAAACATTGAAACCTTTATTTTCAACACTTTGCATTCTTGGACAGATTTGTGTGCACCTTTCGAAGTGGCTTAGTGAATTGCAGTAAATGGTGAGACATAACGATATCCTCCCCCACAATGGTGATAAGTGTGATAAGGAATGGCTTGGGCATTATAGGGATGCTTCATGGTGTTGGTGTGGGGTGGTGCCAACCTGGTGTATCATGTGGCAGCCAGGGTGTTAAGTGTCAAGTAAAGTAAATCTGGCCATGGTGAGGCCATCCCTGGCGTCCAAGGCAGCAACGTGGTCGATTGCTGATGTCCTGTGCAGCATCAGTTGATTGCGGAGAAGGTTGGTGTTACTGGTGATGCTGGTGTTGGGGCTGATCGTGGTGGGATTCTGAGGACCAAGGTGAGATTTTTTTTCAAGGGCACTGATGCTGATGGAATAGATGGCAGGTGAGGTTGAGATGACAGAAGTGATCTGTCAATGGTGAGAGAGGTTGTTCCAATGAGGTGACACTGGATAGAGAGTTTGCTCCAAACACTTGCAAGCTGCATAAAGCTCAATCTGTCTTCCAAATGTAGTAAGCAACAACTTCTAACCTTGGAAAGTGCTCACCCCCTATGAAATGGGAGCTTTCATAGACCATTTGCAGCTGTCCAGTTAAGAAATCATCCCATGGTGACACAACACCCGATCTCTTTACCGAACGTGATCCCCGAGCAGCGGGGAACCTGTTGACGAACTCTTTAAATCTAAAGATGAACTTAAAATAGTTTTTTAGTGCCTGTTAACAAGCCCTTAATAATCTAAATTGCCTCCCCCGGTGTTTGGTGTCAGGTCTGTTCAGCGCTGACAGACCCGATACCTGGGAGACTGGCGTGGAGACGGGTTGACAGTAGGGTCCCGACCCGCTGTCAATCATTTCAAATTTCTCTGCTGACCCTCCTCCGATCCCATCCTCTGTGCTGGTAAAATACCAGCTATCAGATGCTGCTTGACCTGCTGAGTATTTTCAGCATTTTCTATTTCTATTTCAGATTTCCTGCATCCGCAGTATTTTGCTTTTGACTTATTTGAATGGGATCGTTTCCCAGCTGCTGCGGTTAATATGCATTTCATTATGTGAAATAATTGTCACTCTCCTATGAATGCGTGTTTTATCTGAAATGTGATCGTCTCCAGCCAAAAACTAGCACCTCCTTGTTGCTGCACAGTTGATGCAAGTTTAGTGCGTTAAGCAGGGTTACTAGCTGAGTGGTTGCACTTCCTTGCTGCTGCATGGTTAATTCATATTCAATCTTAACTAGGATGTTTACTTGAAATACTCGCAAAGAGTTAATTATGCCTGACAAAGAAGGAAAATAACAAGTCAGGGGAGTATTTTTTTTTACCGGTGAAGGGTGTTGAACTTGTCTGTGATTGGAGATGGTTATTTTGATTGGAACTTTGAAAGAAGCTGTGGTTCGTATTTATACAGCCAAAGTGCTGGTTTTGAGAGTCAATCGTCAATGTAAGTTTCTCATTAAAATATTTTCCAGTTGGGCAATAAGTAATCTTGAAGCATCAATATGCCTTATCAAAATTGCTTTTTAAAATGTAACAGAGAATTCTCGCCCACAATTCCATCAATATTTTGCTGCTTTGTTGCTGATATTATCGCTATCAAACAGTAACATGTTGACATCGTATTGAATATGTTTTTTTTCCGAAAAGGAAGTAAACATTTGGGGCTAAACATTTAGTTGGATCGCGCCCCTGCCACCCCCCCCTCACCCCGCGAGGGATGCTAAAGGGTTGTCAACAGTAGCGCCGCTCGGTAAATTCCGTGTGCCGTTACCAGCGGCGTTGAGGGGTATCACTCGGGAGCATTTGTGCTGGTGTGCAATGCCCCTGGTAGTGAGACAGAAGCAAACTTTGGTTTGATAACCCCCTTAGCGACCCGCGGCGACCCCGCCAGAGAAAGCCTGGCGGCAGAGCTGTCCCGGAGCGCTAAGGGAAGGTATGACTGCATCAGGTAAGTGATTGATTTTTTGAATTTTATTTGTTGCGATATAACTTTATTTGGGGTGAGTAATGCATAGGGAATGTTTTTTGTGAATTTTGTTGATGTTTTTTTTACAGGGAGGCCTCTATTCGGGCGCTATGAGGCCGGCTCTTTAGCATGGGATCTTCAGATGCGCACCCGGCTTAGTGCCCTAAGAGAAGTATGGAACGCTTCCCTTCGCGCTCCACTCCACACTCAGGACGCTGAAACTGAATTTTGCTGGACCCGGCGCTTAAAATCTTCCAGCGCTAAATTTAGCGCCCAGGCAATGTTAGCGCCTTAGGAGCCCTCCAATTGAATTGCTAGCCCTTGTTGTTGTTTTGTTGTGATTCTGTCTGTATTATGTTTAATCTGATGCTGATGAACAGGCCACTGTGTATTTTGAATGCAGTTCCGTACATATAGGACAGGCTTGATGTCAGCACCTTTAGTCCATTATGTAATTTTTTGGCAATCACAAAAAAATCTATTAATGACTAGTGGCACTGCCCTAATTTAATGCTGATGAAACGGTTGTTGTTGTGAATATTTGCTCCAGAGATCATCTTTTTTCTATTGGAGGGGAGGAGTGTATAAAATGCCAGATAGCAATTCCAATGTCGCATTTGTTTGTAAAGCGTTGTAGTGCATGTTGTACAATTTCTTGATCCATTGATATTGCTATATTTTCTGAATCACTGACAATAGTCCTTTTTAGGAAAGTTTGATTTTTTAATAAAATTCTTTAGTTCCACTCCTGAGAATTGAGCATATATAATCCAGGCTGCCACTTCAGTACAGTAATTAAGGAGAGCTGCACTGTTGGAGGTATCATCTTTTGGGTGAGACATAAAACCGAGTTCCCGTCTGCTTTCTCAGGTTGACGTAAAAGATCCCATGACACTATTCGAACCAATGTCCTGTCAAACATTTTTCCCTCAACTGACATTGCTGAAACATTATCTGGTTATTATTTCCGTGCTGTTCCCAATTTGGCTGCTGTGTTTCCAACGTTACAACAATGACTATACTCCAAAAATGCTTAATTGACTGTAAAGCGCTTTGGGATGTCCTGAGGTTGTTACAGGCGCTATATAAATACATGTTTTTTTTTGTTCCTTTCTTTAAAACTTAATAAATTTGTGACCGGTTTTATGCAAGAAGTCTTACATTTCAAATGGTAAGTATCATTTGAGCCTTGAACCAAAATGTATTCCTTGTGTACAAACCCTGTGGGTGAACTATTTGGTGAGGGCTCAAAAATAAAGCTTGAAATTTAAGAGTTGCATTCTATAAATTCAGGTGGCCTGTGCTTGCGGTTAAAATACATTTTTCAGACATCAGTTCTAGCATATTTCCTATGGTTCATTTTGCCCCATTGGTATCTAGTTTACATAAGTCACTTCACCAATTAAAGCAGGTGAGCTGGGAAAGGAATCAAACTGTCTGTTTGTCAATTACAAGAAAGAAAACTGCATTAATGGTGTCAAAAGGTGTAACTTTATTTTTTGCTCTTCTTGCAGCTTTGCATACCTATAAATTGATGATCATGGGGGATATGAAAACCCCAGACTTCGATGACCTGCTTGCTGCGTTTGACATCCCAGATATGCAGGTTGATCCTAAAGCAGCAATTGAATCTGCGCACGATGAGAATGAAGGGCAACTAAAGCAGAGCATCCCTGTGGATGAGGATGCTCAGGTCCCCTCGGCACCAGATGGGGTAGTGAGTGTGATTGTAAAAAACATTCGAACTCTTGATTCATGCGAGACTGCGGCCACGACGACGGAAACCCCAGCTCTGGATAAAGAAAATCATCATTCTTCAGGCAATGGCTTGCACAATGGCTTCCTCAGTGTGTCAACGCTAGATGGGTTTTCTAAAGATTCGGACAGTAAGTCAGTCAGGTGTGAAGGACCACCAGGGACCGAAGCAAAACTAGATTTGTCAAGAGCCGAAACCATTGATGGCCCTGAAACTGGACTCAAAGACTCTGCGTTTAACCAGTTCAGCCCCATTTCTAGTGCAGAAGAGTTTGAGGATGACGATAAAATAGAGGTTGATGATCCTCCACAGGTCAAAGTGGAAAGTCAACCAATTTTTCAAGCAAACGTACTTCCGGGTCTAACTGCTGAGCGAGAATGTGAGAAAGCGAGGAAGCCAGGAGGGGAGAACGTGGTCAAGCCGGAAGTGTCCATCCCAGATGCTGAAGAAAAGGGTAAGATATTGAAAAGCAGCAGAGAGAGTGAAAGCCTCAGTGTTAATTCAGGGATTCTTGAGACATTTAAAGCCCGAGATGTGGATGAGAAATTGTCAGACGAGGACACTGAAAAGAGCTTTAAAAATTCCTCTGAAAAGCAGCTTGATAACAGAGCCATCGATGGCAAAAGTGGTGAGAAAACCAGTGCGAATGTCACTTGTTCTTCAAATCTTAGGGCCAAGTCCTCCTCCAAGCTTTCCTCGTGCATTGCAGCAATTGCTGCTTTGAATGCTAAAAAGGCTGCAGCAGATACCAGTAAGGAGCCTCAGTCTGTCTCTAGGGGGCCTTCTCCGGTTTTAAAAGAATCTAGAGAAAGCCCTAGAGTCACTGAAAAATCTCCAGAGGGCCCTCTGAGCCCAATGGAAGTGGTGAAGAAAGTTGCCATCAAACAGTCCGATAGCCCCAGGAGCGTGTCAAGTGAAAGTAGCATGAAAGGGTCCCCTTCCTCTCCTGCAAGCTCACCGCCTGCAATCCCCAAGGTCCGCATCAAGACCATCAAAACGTCATCTGGTGAAATTACCAGAACAGTGACCAGAATCATGCCAGACGTTGAGCAAGAGCTTGGTAGAAGAGGACCAGAACAGGCAAACTCCATGGTTGTCTCATCACTTTTGTCGTCTCCGCCTGCTGAGTCTGCTGTGTCTTCGCCTCCTACGACACCAGTGCAATCGGCGCTTGTCACAGCTTCTAATACAGTAATGTCTCCTGAAGTTGCTCAAAAACAGGTTACAATTAAACCTGTTGCCACTGCTTTCCTTCCAGTGTCTGCTGTGAAGACGGCAGGATCGCAGGTGATCAACCTGAAGTTTGCGAACAACACTACAGTCAAAGCCACCGTGATTTCTGCTGCCTCAGTTCAGAGTGCCAGCAGTGCCATCCTGAAGGCTGCCAATGCTATGCAGCAGCAAACAGTGGTCGTCCCAGCATCCAGCCTTGCCAATGCCAAACTTGTGCCAAAGACTGTCCACCTCGCTAACCTTAATCTTCTGCCTCAGACTGCCCAGGCCACTTCTGAACTCCGTCAGGTGCTTTCCAAAGTGCAACAGCCCATAAAGCAGACACTAATCACTGCTTCTTCTACCCAGCCTCCTAAAAAGGTATCTAGAGTTCATGTGGTGGCCCATTCCCAGAACGCAGTGGTTGAGACGTTTAACAAGGTGCTGAGCAGTGTAAATCCGGTCCCTATCTACACACCTAACCTTAATCCTCCAACTAGTGCTAATATCACGATACCACTTCGTGGTTACAAGTGCTTAGAATGTGGCGACTCGTTTGCTTTGGAGAAGAGTTTGGCACAGCATTATGACCGGAGGAGCGTGCGGATTGAAGTGACGTGCAACCACTGTGCAAAGAACTTGGTCTTCTTCAACAAGTGCAGTCTTCTTTCTCATGCTCGCGGGCACAAAGATAAGGGCGTGGTAATGCAGTGTTCCCATCTGATCATGAAACCCATTCCTGCGGACCAGATGATTGTTCCCAGTTCCAGTACTACAGTTTCTTCTATTACTATATCTGCGCCGCTCTTAACGTCTGCAGGTGGCACTGCAAGTGTGGTTGCAAAAACTGTTCCGAGCGTACCCAGTGCAGTGATCTCTGCGCCTGCCAATGCTCCCATTCTTCCAGCAATGCCCCTCGATGAGGATCCATCAAAGCTTTCCCGACATGGCATGAAGTGTTTGGAGTGCAGCGAGACGTTCCTGGACGAGATGTTGCTCGCCACACATTTCCAACATGCCGCAGAAGCAGGAGGACAGGTAAATCAACTTGTGTCAAAGTGGGTTGGAAATTGTCCTCTAATTGCATGCAGTCAAATGTTTTCCGTCAGCGTCACAGTAATGGCCTGTCTGGTCACTGGAGCATACCTGGACAATGAATAGTGCTCTTCCTGGAAACACTTTTAATTATGCCTGAAGCAATAAATAGGTGCAACTGACAAGAAGAACTTGCATTTATAGAGCACCTTTAATGTAGTAAAAATGTCCCAAGGCGCTGCACAGGAGCATAATCAGACAAAAATTGACACCGAGCCAAAAGAGGAGATATTAGGACAGGCGACTTAAAAGCTTGGTTAAAGAGGTCGGTTTTAAGGAGCATCTTAAAGGAGGAGAGAGAGGTGGAGAAATTTAGGGAAGGAATTCCAGAGCTTGCGGCTTAGACGGCTGAATACATGACCACCAATGATGGGGTGAAAGAAGTCGGGGATGCACAAGTGGTCAGAGTTGGAGGAACACCGAGTTCTTGGAGTGTGGAGGGCTGGAGGAGGCTAGGGAGGGGGAGAGGCCATGGACGGATTTGAAAACAAGGATGAGAATTTTAAAATCGAGGCGCCGGTGGACGAGGAGCCAAAGTAGGTCAGCGAGCACAGGAGTGATGGGTGAACGGGATATGGGCAGCAGTATTAATGGACGGTGGAAGTTGGGAGGCCGGGCCAGAAAGAATTGGAATATTCGAGTCTGGAGATAATACAAGGAATAGATTCCTGAGGGGGGAAACTTTAATCAGTGATCACAAAATTCGATACAGGAATTGTAAACAGAAATGTTAAAGCTGGTGTCAGCTGTAAGAACTCTGAACTGTTTTGTACTCTTGGTTTAACTGCTTTTAAAGCTGTACATGATGTGATTTAATATGATTTCTTTCATTTAATTCTTCGATTTTCATTATAGCACAATATGCCATATTTACAGTGTCACAGGATGGGTTCAGATGAATAAGGCCTTTGGAAATATTTGAACTTATCTTTCTTGAATACTATTTCTACTGTGTTTCCATTAGAGTAGGAGTATCCAAATTCAGATCGATTGTCCATGTTCCCTGGCAATCCAGCTTGCAAAACCTAAGCAACTGTTCTACTTTTGCTTGTATTTCTTACTCGTCGGTTTGACCTGTTTGAATTTGATGAGCCTGGAAGTTTGCAAAGGGGTGTTCTTGGAGCTGTTGCTTCATTGGTGAATAAATCCTAAATCAGAACACCAAGTTCTGCTGGCAACAGCAGCCTGAGATATATATACGGTAATGGAAACAGTGGAGTAATTATTGATTATGTACGATAGTGTAAAATGGGCAATTAGGGATGGGTAGTAAATGCTGGCCTTATCAGCGACATCCATAACTCATGAACGAATAAAAAAACATGATTATTTGCACTAGTTTTGTGTGTCCTTCAGCGCAAGCGCGCATTGGACTCCACCAACCTTTTGCGCGAGGGCGCTCTATTCGGTCGTGCATATGCAATGCGACGTACAAGGAAGCCGGAAGTGGAGCCAAACCACGAGCTGCGAGGAGCTGCCGCTGGAGCTGCTTCTAGCTTTTGGATTATCATCAGGACTTTTGCCTAGAATATCGCTATGATTGTTTCGAGGCCTTCTGTGGGAGAGAAAACATCGGAGGTAGTGGGGGAGAAAGAGAGGGAAGGAGGGAGAGAGAGAAAGACTGGGGGGGAGAAGGGGGTGGAAGAGAGAGAGACTGGGGGGGGGGGGGAGGGCGTGGAAGAGAGAGAGAGAGAGACTGGGGGGAGGGAAACAGAGAGAGACTGGGGGGAGAGAGAGATTGGGGGAGGGAGTGAGAGGGAGATAGAGAGAGCGAGAGAGAGCCACTGGAGGAGGGAGAGCGAGAGAGAGCGACTGGAGGAGGGAGAGCGAGAGAGAGCGACTGGGGGAGGGAGAGGGGGAGAAAGCGACTGGGGGAAGGGAGAGAGAGAGAGAGAGAGAGAGAGAGAGAGACTGGGAGGGAGGGAGAGAAAGACTCTGGGGAGGGAGAGAGAGAGAGGCTGGAGGGAGGGCGAAAGGGAGAGAGAGAGGCTGGGGGAGGGCGAAAGAGAGAGAGAGGCTGGGGGGAGGGCGAGAGAGAGAAAGAGAGAGACTGGGGGGAGGAGAGAGAGAGAGAGAGACTGGGGGGAGGGAGATAAAGAGAGACTGGGGGGAGGGTGAAAGAGGGACTGGGAGGGAGAGAGAGACTGGGGAGGGAGAGCGACGGGAGAGGGAGAGAGACTGGGGGAGGAAGCGAGAAAGAGACTGGAGAGGGAGAGAGAGACTGGGGGGAGGGAGGGAGAGAGAGACTGGGGGGAGGGAGGGAGAGAGAGACTGGGGGGAGGGAGGGAGAGAGAGACTGGGGGGAGGGAGGGAGAGAGAGACTGGGGGGAGGGAGGGAGAGAGAGACTGGGGGGAGGGAGGGAGAGAGAGACTGGGGGGAGGGAGGGAGAGAGAGACTGGGGGGAGGGAGGGGGAGAGAGAGACTTGGGGGAGGGAGGGGGAGAGAGAGAGACTGGGGGGAGGGAGGGGGAGAGAGAGACTGGGGGGAGGGAGGGAGAGAGAGACTGGGGGGAGGGAGGGAAAGAGAGATACTGGGTGGAGGGAGGGAAAGAGAGAGATACTGGGTGGAGGGAGGGAAAGAGAGAAATACTGGGGGGAGGGAGGGAAAGAGAGAAATACTGGGGGGAGGGAGGGAAAGAGAGAAATACTGGGGGGAGGGAGGGAAAGAGAGAGAGACTGGGGGAGGGGGGAGGGAGAGAGAGAGAGACTGGGGGGAGGGGGGAAATGAGAGAGAGACTGGGGGGAGGGGGGAAGTGAGAGAGAGAGAGAGAGACTGGGGGGAGGGGGGAAGTGAGAGAGAGAGAGACTGGGGGGAGAGGGAGAGAGAGAGAGACTGGGGGGAGAGGGAGTAAGAGAGAGAGACTGGGGGGAGAGGGAGTAAGAGAGAGAGACTGGGGGGAGAGGGAGTAAGAGAGAGAGACTGGGGAGAGGGAGTAAGAGAGAGACTGGGGGGAGAGGGAGTGAGAGAGAGAGACTGGGGGGAGGGAGGGAAAGAGAGAGATACTGGGGGAGGGAGGGAAAGAGAGAGATACTGGGTGGAGGGAGGGAAAGAGAGAAATACTGGGGGGAGGGAGGGAAAGAGAGAAATACTGGGGGGAGGGAGGGAAAGAGAGAGAGACTGGGGGAGGGGGGAGGGAGAGAGAGAGAGACTGGGGGGAGGGGGGAGAGAGAGAGAGACTGGGGGGAGGGGGGAAATGAGAGAGAGACTGGGGGGAGGGGGGAAGTGAGAGAGAGAGAGAGAGACTGGGGGGAGGGGGGAAGTGAGAGAGAGAGAGAGACTGGGGGGAGGGGGGAAGTGAGAGAGACTGGGGGGAGAGGGAGAGAGAGAGAGACTGGGGGGAGAGGGAGTAAGAGAGAGAGACTGGGGGAGAGGGAGTAAGAGAGAGAGACTGGGGGGAGAGGGAGTAAGAGAGAGACTGGGGAGAGAGAGACTGGGGGGAGGGAGGGAAAGAGAGAGATACTGGGGGAGGGAGGGAAAGAGAGAGATACTGGGTGGAGGGAGGGAAAGAGAGAGATACTGGGTGGAGGGAGGGAAAGAGAGAAATACTGGGGGGAGGGAGGGAAAGAGAGAAATACTGGGGGGAGGGAGGGAAAGAGAGAGAGACTGGGGGAGGGGGGAGAGAGAGAGAGACTGGGGGGAGGGGGGAATGAGAGAGAGACTGGGGGGAGGGGGGAAGTGAGAGAGAGAGACTGGGGGGAGAGGGAGTAAGAGAGAGAGACTGGGGGGAGAGGGAGTAAGAGAGAGAGACTGGGGGGAGAGGGAGTAAGAGAGAGAGACTGGGGGGAGAGGGAGTAAGAGAGAGAGACTGGGGGGAGAGGGAGTAAGAGAGAGACTGGGGGGAGAGGGAGTAAGAGAGAGAGACTGGGGGGAGGGAGGGAAAGAGAGAGAGACTAGGGGGAGAGGGGGGAGGGAGAGAGAGAGGGGGGGAGGGAGAGAGAGAGGGAGAGACTGGGGGGGGGAGAGAGAGAGAGAGAGAGACTGGGGGGAGAGAGGGAGAGGGAGAGAGACTGGGGAGGGAGAGGGAGACTGGGGGGGGGGGAGACTGGAGAGGGGGAGAGTGAGAGACTGGGGATAGGCGTGGAGAGAGAGAGAGACTGGGGGGAGGAATGGAGAGAGAGAGAGAGAGACTAGGGAGGGAGATAGAAAGAGACTGGGGTGGTGGGGAGAGAGAGAGAGACTGGGGGGAGGGAGATGGAGAGAAAGACTGGGGGCAGGGAGGGACAGAGAGAGAGACTGGGGGTGAGAGGGAGAGAGACTGGGGGAAGGGAGGGAGAGAGACTGGAGAGGGATAGAGACTGGGGAGGGAGAGTGAGAGACTGGGGGGAGGGAGTGAGAGAGAGAGACACTGGGGGGAAGGATGGAGAGAGAGAGACTAGGGAGGGAGATAGAAAGAGACTGGGGTGGTGGGGAGAGAGAGAGAGGCTGGGGGAGGGGGAGGGAGAGAGAGACTGGCGGGAGGGAGAGAGACGGGAGGGAGGAAGAAAGAGAGATACTGGGGGGAGGGGGGGGAAGAGAGAGGCTGGGAGGGGGAGGGGGGGAGAGAGAGACGGGGAGGGGGGAGAAAGAGACTGGGATGGGGAGGGAGGGGAGAGAGAGACGGGGAGGGGGGAGAAAGAAACTGAGTGGGAGGGAGAGAGAGAGACTGGGGGTAGGAGAGAGAGAGAGATACTGGGGGGAAGGGGGGAGTGAGAGAGACTGGGGGAGGAATGGAGAGAGAGAGAGAGAGACTGGGGGGAGGGATAGAAACATAGAAAATAGGTGCAGGAGCAGGCTATTCAGCCCTTCTAGCCTGCACCGCCATTCAATGTGTTCATGGCTGAACATGAAACTTCAGTACCCCCTTCCTGCTTTCTCGCCATAACCCTTGATCCCCCGAGTAGTAAGGACTTCATCTAACTCCCTTTTGAATATATTTAGTGAATTGGCCTCAACTACTTTCTGTGGTAGAGAATTCCACAGGTTCACCACTCTCTGGGTGAAGAAGTTTCTCCTCATCTCGGTCCTAAATGGCTTACCCCTTATCCTCAGACTGTGACCCCTGGTTCTGGACTTCCCCAACATTGGGAACATTCTTCCTGCATCTAACCTGTCTAAACCCGTCAGAATTTTAAACGTTTCCATGAGGTCCCCTCTCATTCTTCTGAACTCCAGTGAATACAAGCCCAGTTGATCCAGTCTTTCTTGATAGTCCCGCCATCCCAGGAATCAGTCTGGTGAATCTTCACTGCACTCCCTCAATAGCAAGAATGTCCTTCCTCAAGTTAAGAGACCAAAACTGTACACAATACTCCAGGTGTGGCCTCACCAAGGCCCTGTACAACTGTAGCAACACCTCCCTGCCCCTGTATTCAAATCCCCTCGCTATGAAGGCCAACATGCCATTTGCTTTCTTAACCGCCTGCTGTACCTGCATGCTAACCTTCAATGACTGATGTACCATGATACCCAGGTCTCGTTGCACCTTCCCTTTTCCTAATCTGTCACCATTCAGATAATAGTCTGTGTCTCTGTTTTTACCACCAAAGTGGATAACCTCTGGGGGGAGGGAGGGACAGAGAGAGACTAGGGAGGGAGATAGAAAGAGACTGGGGTGATGGGGAGAGAGAGAGAGAGGCTGGGGGAGGGGGAGGGAGAGAGACTGGCGGGAGGGAGAGAGACTGGGGGGGGGGGAGGGAAATAGAGAGACTGGGGGGAGGGAGGGACAGAGAGAGACTGGGGGTGGGAGGGAGAGAGACTTGAGGGAGGGAGAAAGAAAGAGAGAGACTGGGGGAGGGAGGGAGAGAGACTGGGAGGGGGAGGGGGGGAGAGAGAGACTGGGAGGGGGAGGGAGAGAGAGAGAGACGGGTTGGGAGGGAGAGAGAGACTGGGGGGAAGGGGGGGAGAGAGAGACTGGGGGGAAGGGGGGGAGAGAGACTGGGGGGAAGGGGGCGAGAGAGAGACTGGGGGGAAGGGGGGGAGAGAGAGACTGGGGGGAAGGGGGGAGAGAGAGACTGGGGGGAAGGGGGGAGAGAGAGAGACTGGGGGGAAGGGGGGAGAGAGAGAGACTGGGGGGAGGAATGGAGAGAGAGAGACTGGGGGGAGGGATGGAGAGAGAGAGACTAGGGAGGGAGATAGAAAGAGACGGGTGGTGGGGAGAGGGGCTGGGGGAGGGGGAGGGAGGGAGAGAGAGACTTGTGGGAGGGAGAGAGAGACTGGCGGGGGGAGGGAGAGAGAGACTGGCGGGGGGAGGTAGAGAGAGACTGGCGGGAGAAGGGAGGGAGAGAGACGGGGGGGGGGAGGGAGGGAAATAGAGAGACTGGGGGGAGGGAGGGAGAGAGAGAGAGACTGGGGGGAGGGAGGGAGAGAGAGACTGGGGGGAGGGAGGGAGAGAGAGACTGGGGGGAGGGAGGGACAGAGAGAGACTGGGGGGTGGGAGGGAGAGAGACTGGGGGGAAGGGGGGAGCAAGAGACTGGGGGGAAGGGGGGAGAGAGAGAGAGAGACTGGGGTGAGGGAGCGAGAGTGACTGGAGGGAGGGAGAGAGAGATTTGGGGGGGGGAGAGAGAGAGAGACTGGGGGGAGGGGGAGAGAGAGAGAGAGCGATCGAGAGAGACTGGGGTGAGGGAGCGAGAGAGAGTGACTGGAGTGGGGGAGAGAGATTTGAGAGCGGGGGCGGGGGGAAGAGAGAGAGAGAAGAAGAGAGACTGGGCGGGCGGTGGAAAGAGTGAGAGAGTGGGCAGAGAGAGAGAGGGACTGCGGGAGAGGGGATTGGTGGAGAGTGAGGAAACTCTAGGAAGATGGATCACGTTCTCCCAACCCCACCCCCTTTACACCCATAACCGATTTCTTGGAAAGCTTGGTGCATGTGTGACAAGGGACATCATTGGAGTGGATGAAATCTGGAAGTCACGACACTGTTAGTCCGTGACCCACACAATGCACCCATCTATGGTGCGGTGAGTGGGTGGATGGGTAAGGTCAGGAACTTGGGCTGGGGGGGGGTTCAGGAAATTGGGCTGTGGAGGGCAGGAACTTGGGCTGTGGAGGGCAGGAACTTGGGCTGGAGGGGTTCAGGAGCTTGGGCTGGGGGGCAGGAACTTGGGCTGGAAGTTCAGGAACTTGGGCTGGAAGTTCAGGAACTTGGGCTGGGGTTCGGGGGGGGGGTCATGAACTTGGGCTGGGGGCGATCAGGAATTTGGGCCGGGGTGGTCAGGAACTTGGGTCAAGGGGGGTTGTCAGGAACTTAGGCTGGGATGGGTAGGATCCTGGGCTGGAATGTGACAGGAACTTGGGCTGGGATGGGGCAGGATCTTAGGCTGGGGGTGTCCGGAATGGGCTGGAGGGGGAGGGGCGTGGCAGGGGTTGTCAGGAACTTGGGCGGGGAAGGGGGAAGCGCTCTCCTGTCTGGAGTTGGCAGCCAGAATGGTTCGAATTACACTTTGCAAAGTCACTCAGAACTTTGGCTGGGCAATTCTAATTACATATTCTAGAGAAACATCTGGGTGTGTCTTATCCTTCAAGGAGATCAATCAGCAATCGGGTCATTGGGTCTCTGAGATCACATCACAGCATTTTCCTTGCGCAAATAACTACATCCATAAAAAAAATAGTGAGTCGGCAGTCCGTTTTACATCGCCCCTGATTTTTATTTCCATTGACTCGGAATAATTTTAAATAAATGAAACCATTTAAAAGAATTATGATAAACACCTTTTTATTTTTTTCTGTTTATTTCTGTTTTCTTTTAGTGGTGATATTTTTGTTTAACATAGAAATATAGAAAATAGGTGCAGGAGTAGGCCATTCGGCCCTTCGAGCCTGCACCGCCATTCAATGAGTTCATGGCTGAACATGCAACCTCCGTACCCCATTCCTGCTTTCTCACCATACCCCTTGATCCCCCTAGTAGTAAGGACTATATCTAACTCCTTAAGTGGCATCAGTGCTGAATGCCCTGATCAGGAAGGAGGTATTGAGAGTGATTGCAGGGAAATGAAACTAATTATATAGATAACTGAGTCTCCAGGTCTTGTAACTATCTATGACAACTAGTATTTGTGTAGTAGCTTTAACAAAGAATGTCCCTAGGCATTTCACAGATGGCCGAGAGGAAAACAGATGCTGAGCCAAGAAGAGCAAGATTAAGAATGGTGATTAGAAGCTTGGTCCTGGCCAATATTTATCCCTCAACCAACATCACTAAATTAGATTACCTGGTGATTTATCTCATTGGCCTTTGTGGGAACTTGTTGAGTGCAAATTGACTGTTTTTTTCCCTACATTACAGCAGTGACTACACTTCAAAAGTAATTCATTGGTTATGAAGTGCTTGAGGTCATGAAAGGGGCTATATAAATGCAAGTTCTTCCTTCCTTTGGTCAAAGAGTTGGGCTTTGAAAACATTTTTAGGAGAGGGAGGTGGAGAGGCAGAGAGGCAGAGGAGTTTTAGGAAGGGAATGCTAAAGAATGGGGCTCAAATGGCTAAAGGCTCTGCCACCAAGGGATGGGGAAATGCACAAAGAGCCAGAATCAGAGAACCGGTATGATTGGGGCAAAGGGGTATATAGGACTGGAGAAGATTGAAAGGATAAGGTGGGATAAGACCATAAAATGATTTAAAAACAAGGAAGAGGATATTAAATGTAATGCGCCTGGGGATTGGGACCAATATAGGTCAGCAATGAAATGGATAATGACTGAGCGTGATTTAGTCCAGGACTGGATATGTGCAGCAGAGTTTTGAACAAGTTGGAATTTATGAGCAGTGGAGGAAGGGAGGCAAGAATAGCATTGGACTAGTTGTGTGTGGGGATGACAGATATTTGAAGATTTTAACAGCAAAGAGGCTGAGGCAGAAGTGGAAGTGGGCATTTTGTGACGGTGGAAGTAAACATTCTTTGTGTTGGCGAGGATATGAAGTCTGTGATGCGAACGATCTAATTATCTCTTGTTATGAGTTTAGCTATTGTGCAGGTAAAAGTACACTTTGGGCTACAGGGAGCATGGTCTCAACTGGGAGTGGTCTAAGACACTAAACTTGAATATTATGACTTATTAGTTCTAACATACACTTGTGATCTTCCCTGACTTCGGAAGTGATCGTATAAACACTTCACAAAAATATAACTTTGACTATAACTGCCAATCACATTTATTAAACAGCAATTAGATAAGAGAACAACAGCAATGACACATTGTAGATTTTACAGTAGTTATAAGTTGAACTATCCTCAAACTGGTGAAAATAACATCATTGAGTTTGATTTGTTAAACTGAAATGTAAATGTGAACCTTGTTGCTCATCTATCTGTCTTTGATGGTTCAGGACTGACTACCTAATTTTACAAGGTAGAAAAATGTATCACAAAATAACCAGAACAAAGTAAGTTTAAATACATATCTCTTAAATGCAAAAAATGGTTGTCAATCAAGCAGATATATAAACAAAACCCACAAAAATTGGATTGGTCCCTTTGTCGATACCTGGCCCAGACAATAAAGTCTGGTTATGTTTGATGTTAAGGTGGGACATTATCTGTGAGAACCTGGTTTGTAACTCCACATCTATGGCAACAAAGAAAAAGGCAATACTCAAGATACATCGTTGACAAAAACGGTTAATTTTTGTCACACCCACAACCTTCTGACTCAGAGAGCTATGATTCAAACAAGCTGATGCTGACTCCTTCAAACCAGATATCTAATTATCTCTCATTATGTGTGATGTCGTCTACACTTGCTATTTAAACAAAATATTTTTTTAATGTTGAATTAGGCCTAATGAAGTGTACATATTTTAATCTTGAGTTATTGCTTTTGCCACAACTGAAACTAGATTAAAACATTTAATTTTCCACATATAATCTTCAACAAACTATTAGTCTGTAAAGGGTAATAGACATGCTCCATTAGAACAATAATTAGTGAGCTGAACAATTTAAAATTGCTAAAGTAACTGAGAAAGATTTTCCACATGAATCAAGATTATATGTTGAACTAGGGGATGACTGGAAAGTACATTTGAGGATTTTATACTATCTAAATTAAAACAGGTTGTATTTTATAAAGAAAGAAATCCTGTGGGATCGAACCAGTTTATACCACCACCTGTTATCGCGCACGGGAGGCGGCTAACGGCGGCAAAGGCCTACCTTCGACAGAGGTGCCAAGAGGCAACGCTGTGCCGGCTAACGCCACCCAGGTGGTGACGTCATCCAGCGTGCATCGCCTCCTTGGCACCTCTATCCAGCAGAACTCGGGCGGAATCGGCCAGAGAGCAAGGTAAGTTTGTATTTCTTCATTTTTTCATTACTTTTAACAATGGGGGAGTTTGTGTCTGGGCTGGAGAAGTTTGAGTGTTTTTTTCTTTCGTCCCTTTTTTTCCTGTTTTTCAACTAGCATGGCGGCAGCCTCCCAATGCAAAATTCAGTAGGCCTCCTGAGCTCGCGCCCGAGGGTGAGTGTGAAACACCACACTTTACCGCTGCTCTCATCTTTGGGTGTAAAAACTGAATTTTGTAGTTGGAGTCTGCATCTAATGCCAGGCGGTAAAATCAGCACTCAGGTGGGACACCGCCTCAAAAACGGCGATACCGAATTTTGACCCCTGTGTGTTTTATAAAGAAAGACAGATTTGCATTTATGTAATGCCTTTCACGACCACCGGGTGTCCCAATGCGCTTTACAGCCAATGAAGTACTTTTTGAAGTGTAGTCATTGTTGCAATGTAGGAAACGCGGCAGCCAATTTACACACAAGCTCCCAGAAATGTGATAATAACTAGATAATCTGCTTTTGTTATATTGATTAAGGGATAAATATTGGCCAGGACACTGGGGATTACTCCCTTGCTCTTCTTCAAAATAGTGCCATGGGATCCTTTACGTCCATCTGAGGGAGTACACGGGGCCCCGTCTAATGGAGAGAAATGCGAAATGAAGGAAGAATGAGGAGAGGCAATATAAACTAAATGGTACAATTTTAAAGAGAGTGCAGGAACAGAGAGACCTGGGGGTATACGTGCAGAAATCATTGAAGGTGTCGGGACAAGTTGATAAAGCTGTTAAAAAAGCACATAGTTTCCTTGGCTTTATAAATAGAGGTAGAGTTTCTGCTTTGGGTGCAATTGGCGATACTGCTGCAAATTGTGCCCATTTTTGAAAAGTATTTCCTCCCCTCCTCCCGAGTTTCCACTCAAACTCATTTGTATATCACCGGACACAAAATCTGCATGAACCAACGCAATTAGGCAGCCTGTGTTTTAAAAAGTAATTAAAAAGAAAAATTTGTTTAAAAAAAAAATTCCTCGATATAGTTAAAAGTGGCAACATGTTAAAGTTCGATTAACACAGCTGAAAATGGGTTTATCACAAACAAAGTATTTTAAATTACAGTGTCAATCCACCACCTGTGAATAACCCGATTTTAAATGACTGAAATGACTTAAAAAAAATATATACAAAACTATTTTCTAGTTAGATTGGGGTACAGTAGTCAGTTCTTTAGTAAATTAAAAAATAAATAATTCAAAACCTTTCAAAACGTACCTATGAGTGTCTGGAGCCTCCTCGAAGGCCCGGAAACAAGCACAATTAATGGAAATTCCCAATGATGATCAATTCATTCAAGGGGCATGGTCAGTTTTGTGGGCGGGTCCTACGTCTAGCACAATGTTTTTAAAACTAGTGCAAAAGATTGCGCCACTTAAGCTTAAAATTCCGTAATCTTTTGCACCGGTTATACCAATATGGGGGGGGGGGAATGGGAGGGGGATTGAGCCGGCAAAATCAGTGCAACCGAGCATAAATTCCAGGCATAGACTACAAAAGCAAGGAAATTATGGTAAACCTTTACAAAAGCACTGTGAGGCCTCAGCTGGAGTATTTATTTTATTCATTGAAGGTGGGCATCACTAGCAGAGCCAGCATTTATTGCCCTTGAGAAGGTGGTGGTGAGCTGCCGCCTTGACCTGCAGAGGGCAGTTAAGAGTCAACCACATTGCTGTGGGTCTGGAGTCACATATAGGCCAGAGCGGGTAAGGATGGCAGATTTCCTTCTCCTAAAGGGCATTACTGAACCCGATGGGTTTTTTCAACAATCTGGTAGTTTCATGGTCACCATTACTGATGCTACTTTTTAATTTCAGTTTTATTTAATTAACTGAATTTAAATTCCACAGCTGCCGTGGCAGGATTTGAACTCACGTCTCTGGATCATTAGTGCAGGCCTCTGGATTACTAGTCCAGTAACATTACCACTATGCTACCATATCCTGATTGTGTCCAATCTAGGATGTTAAGGTCTTAGAGGGGGTGCAAAGGAGATTTACTAGATGGCACCAGGAATGAGGGAATTCAGTTTTGTGGAGAGACTAGAGAAGATGGGATTGTTCTGCTTAGGGCAGAGAAGTTTAAGTGGAGATTTAATAGCGGTGTTCAAAATCATGAAGGTTTTTATAGAGTAAATAAGGCAAGATGATTGGTAACCAGAGGACACAGATTTAAGGTAATTGGCAAAAGAGCCACAGATGAGATAAGGAAAAAAAAATTACGCATTGAGTTATTATGATCTGAAATGCATTGCCTGAAAGGGTAGTGAAAGAAGATTCAATAATAACTTTCAAAAGGGAATTGGATAACTATTTGAAGGGGAGAAAATTACAGGGCTACGGGGAAAGAGCAGGGAAGTGGGATTAATTTGATAGCTCTTTCAAAGATCTGGCACAGGCATGATGGGTCAAATGGCCTCCTTTTATGCAGTAAGATTCTTTGATTCTTTGAAACTGGACTAGAAGCTGGACACCTGCTTTGGAAGGAGGTCATTTGACCCATTGTGCCTGTGCTAGATCTTTGAAAGAGCTATCCAATTAATCCCACTCCCCTGCTCTTTGTCCATAGCCCTGTAATTGTTCACTGTTTTAGGCATTGTCCTTCCATGGTCTCAGTCCTCCCTATCTCTGTAATCTCCTCAGCCCCACAACCCCCACCCCACCGAGATGTTTGTGCTCCTTTAATTCTGCCCTCCTGAGCATCTCTGATTATAATCACTCAACCATTGGTGGCCGTGCCTTCTGTTGTTTAGGCCCAACCTCTGTCGTCAAGCTGCAGTACACGGACGACGCCTGCGTCTGCGCACACAGAGGCTGAACTCCAGGACATAGTCGACGTATTTACAGAGACGTACGAAAGCATGGGCCTTACGCTAAACATCAGTAAGGCAAAGGTCCTCACTGCACAGCACTGCCCCCCAGTCATCAAGATCCACGGCGCGGCCCTGGACAACGTGGACCACTTCCCTTATCTCGGGAGCCTCCTATCAACAAGAGCAGGCACTGACGACGAGATCCAACACTGCATCCAGTGCACCTGTGCAGCCTTTGGCTGCCTGAGGAAAAGAGTGTTTGAATACCAGGCCCTCAAAACTGTCACCAAGCTCATGGTCTACAGGGCTGCAGTAATACCAGTCCTCCTGTATTGCTCAGAAACATGGACTATGTACAGCATACACCTCAAGTCGCTGGAGAAATACCACCAATGATGTCTCCGCACTATCCTACAAATCCCCTGGGAGGACACACGCACCAACATTAGCATCCTTGTCCAGGCCAACATCCCCAGCATTGAAGCACTGACCACACTTGGATCAGCTCCGCTGGACAGGCCATATAGTTCGCATGCCATACACGAGACTCCCAAAGCAAGCGCTCTACTCGGAACTCCTTCACAGCAAACGAGCCAAAGGTGGGCAGCGGAAATGTTACAAGGACACCCTCAAAGCCTCCCTGGTGAAGTGCGACATCCCCACTGACACCTGGGAGTCCCTGGCCAAAGACCGCCCGAAGTGGAGAAAGTGCATCCAGGAGGGCGCTGAGCTCCTCGTCTCTCATTGGTGAGAACATGCAGAAATCAAGCGTAGGCAGTGGAAAGAGCATGCGGCAAACCAGTCCCACCCACCCCTTCCCTCAACGACTATTTGTCCCACCTGTGACCGAGACTGTGGTTCTCGTATTGGACTGTTCAGCCACCTAAAGCGAGCTCAGGGAGGACAGAAACCTCCCATGGAGCAGAAGGGCATGTTAAGAGTGGAAGCAAGTCTTCCTCGATTCTGAGGGACTGCCAATGATGATGATGTTTAGGCCCCAAGCTGTGGAACTCCATTGCTAAACCTCTTCACCTCTCTACCCCTCCTCCTTCAAGACGCTTCTTAATACATACCTCTTTGACCAAGCTTTTGGTCACCTGTGCTAATTTCTACTTATGTGGCTCAGTGTCAAATGTTTTATCTCATAATGCTCCTGTGAAGGGCCTTGGGACGTTTCACCTTTTTAAAGATCTTCTATAACTACGTTGTTGCTGTTGTTTTTCTTGGTTACATTTCACAATTAATAATCTGCTGCACTGAAATTGTTTGGGTCAACAGTAGAAGTAATTTGTTACGGGAATCTCACATGGCAACAAATAATAAATAGCACTGATTAAATTCTATCTGCTGCGCCACAACCAAAGGACAGAAACATGCACTGAATGGTTTCACAGCTGATTGCCATCTGCAGTCAGTGGTTGTTGTATCCTTTGTAGTAGGAGGACTAAAGGAGAAGAACCTGATCAACAAGTATATTTAACAATGAGAGAATTTGTGTTTCGATGTAATGAGTAAATATTTTAATACTTTGTCCTATTAGTGTTAGGACACTGAAATTCACTTGCTAACTTGTATCTGTGCAACCATTTTTGTTTAATTCTTCACAATTCCTGTCAGGTAGTGTTCATTACGAAAGCTGATTTGAGTTGTCAAAATGGCTGCCTTGTTTCCTATTATTGAGCTGTTGTAGAGTTAAGTTTGCAAATAACGAGTAATTGGGTAACAGAACTAAAAAAATGACATTGATTCATGCTGGCATCTATGCATCCCAAAGTATACAAATAATATTTTACTTGGACCCTAAATGAGTTGGAATGGAGCCAAATGTAGCGTGTGTGTGTGATTTAAGCAGCATTGCTTCTTTGAAATGAAGTTGTGACGAAAGACCATCATTACAGGGAAAATAATTTTCAAGGTAATAGATTTAGGACAGATAATAGAAAACATTTTTTCAAGCTAATAGATTTAGGACAGATATTAGAAAACATTTTTACACTTCGAGTGTGCTTTTGGGCACCTTCCTCTTCTGCTGCTGCTTTGATTTGACTCCAAACTATGTAACACCTGGGATGGTTTGTGTAATGTATTTGTTCATGGGTTCTTTGCTTAAGAATTCGTAGCAACACATTGCTAATAAACCAACTAGTTCTTAACAGCAAACCTTTTAACAATCACACTACACATTACCAGTTCATCCACCAGGCTCACAACCACCTGCCTCATCATGGATCCCTTGAACCCAACTGGCTGGGGTTTTATTGAGTCTTGTCAACATCATGTGACTGGCTAAGCCATTCCCAACTCAACAGCCCCAGAAACCTGTGAGCATACTCACAGGTGCATACATTACAGTTTACTACATTAAAGGCACTGTATAGATACAAGTTTAATGTATTATTAGTACTGACAACATTTCTAGAATCTTTAAGTTGTGTTTTGATTACAGTACCATTATTCTATTGATGTCTTAGTGGCAGTTGTGAGCCTCATGGATGAACTGGTAATGTGTAGTGTGATTGTTAAACCTTTGTTAATAAACCAACCAGTTCTTAATAGCATTATGTTGCTATGAATTATTAAGCAAACAACCCCTGAAGCAAATCCATTACAGTAGGAAATGAAAAAAGGGCGATGGCTTTGATTTTCCCAGTGTCAAACTGGAGAAACTGCGGCTCAACTAAGGTTAGATGTTGGACAAGCCGTCTGAAAACACAGAGGCAGTGAGGGGTCGAAAGAGATGATGGAGAAGTAGAGCTGGTTGTCATCAATGTACATGTGGAAGCTGACCTATTTTCTGTGAATGATGTCGCCAAGGGCCAGTATGTAGATGAGGAAGAGGCGGGTGCCAAGGATAGATCTTTCTGGGACACAGTGGAGCGAGGCAGTTGCTCTGGCTCTGATTGAATGAATAGGTAAGAGTAGGATCAGAGGAGAGATGTTAGAGGAAGATGGTGTGGTCAACCATGTTTAGAAGTTTAGGAGTTTAGAAGGATAAGGGGATCTCATAGAAACATATAAAATTCTGACGGGACTGGACAGGTTAGATGCAGGAAGAATGTTCCCGATGTTGGGGAAGTCCAGAACCAGGGGACATAGTCTTAGGATAAGGGGTAAGCCATTTAGGACTGAGACGAGGAGGAACTTCTTCACTCAGAGAGTTGTTAACCTGTGGAATTCCCTACCGCAGAGAGTTGTTGATACCAGTTCATTGGATATATTCAAGAGGGAGTTAGATATGGCCCTTGCGGCTAAAGGGATTAAGGGGTATGGAGAGAAAGCAGGAAAGGGGTACTGAAGGAATGATCAGCCATGATCTTATTTAATGGTGGTGCAGGCTCGAAGGGCTGGATGGTCTACTCCTGCACCTATTTTCTATGTATCGAGGCGTGATAATGCACCATGGACATAGTCAGAGAGGCTGTCATATGTGACTTTAGTTAAGGCTGTTTTGGTGCTGTGTCAGTGGTGGAAACCTTAGTGGAGAGACTCACGGAAAAAATGGGCATGGATTTGGGAAGCAACAACATGTTCAAGGGCTTTGGAGAGGAAAGGGGGGGTTGGAGATGGGGTTGTAGTTTGCAAGGCTAGTAGGATCGAAAATGGGGTGATGATGCTGGTTTTCAAAGGTATGAACAGAACTTGAGAGGGAACCATTTACAATGTCAGCTAGCATGGAATCCAGAACAGAAGCTGGAAGGTTCAGTGGGAAGATCAGGAGGTGGGTCTGATGGACAAGATGAGCATGGAAAGGGTATGAGAGGAGATAGCAGAGAACCTAAAGAAAGACTCAGCTTCAGTGTTTGGGCTGCGAGTTGGGGCGGGGAGACTGGTTGGCTTGGTAGACAAGGGAAAGTGGAGGATGTGGCAAGACCAGCTGAATGGATGCCTCAGTCTTGGTGACGGTCCATGAGCTCCTTGTACTTGTTGGAGGTGAGAATAGAGAGGAAAGAAAGGAAACAAAAATAACTTCACAGCAAATTAATTACTTTTCTGAGTTGTAGTCACTGTTGTAATTAGGGAAAATGGGGGGGGGGGCGGGTTTAAGGAGACAACAACAACTTGTATTTATATATCGCCTTTAACATAGTGAAACCTCTCAAGGTGCTTCACAGGAGTATTATAAGGCAACAAATTTGACACCAAGCCACATAAGGAGAAATTAGGGCAGGTGACCAAAAGCTTGATTAAAGAGGTAGGTTTTAAGAAGTTTCTTGAAGGAGGAAAGAGAGGCAGAGCGGTTTAGGCTGGGAATTCCAGAGCTTAGGGTCTAGGCCACCAGCGGCTGAGCGATTATAATCAGGGATGCTCAAGAGGGCAGAATTAGAGGAGTGCAGACATCTCGCGGGGGGGTTGTGGGGCTGGAGGAGATTAGAGATGGGGAGGGGCAAAGCCATGGAGGGATTTGAAAACCAGGATGAGAATTTTGAGATCGAGCCGTTACCAAGATCTGGTTCTGTAAGATCCAGTGTAATTTTGCCTCATCACTGAAAGACAGTAGAAGGGTAGGATAGTGTAGTGGTTATTACACTGGACTAATAATCCAGAGAACGCAAGTTCAACCCCCACAATGGCAGTTTGAGAATTTCAATTCAGTTTAATTGTAACAAAACCCAATAAAGTCAATGGAAAAGAAAATCAGGTGACTTCTGAAACAGGCTGCCAATTTGTTACCACTGAAGAAAAATTTTACACCCCCTATATTTTTGCTTTGAATCGTGAAATTGTACCTGCATACTAACTTTTGTATTTCATGCACAAGGATCCCAGGTCCCTCTGTACTGCAGCACTTTACAATTTTTCTCCATTTAAATTATAATTTGCTTTTCTATTTTTTTTCTGCCAAAGCGGATAACCTCACATTTTCCCACATTATACTCCATCTGCCAAATTTTTGCCCACTCACTTAGCCTGTCTATATCCCTTTGCAGATCTTTTGTGTCCTCTTAGTTAAAATCAACCGTTTCTTCTGTCTGTGGAGATCCTCCCAGATTACACCATTATCAGGAAATTGTAACATGGAAGTTTCTAATGCAGAATTATGGGACATCAGTTGATCTTTGGCAAGTCAGTAAAATGTCTGCAGCCACTGGTACCAATTTGTGAGAAACTTTTCTCCAGTTGCATTGTAATTAAGCATAACTTAGAAAAAAATACATCTAACATTGAGAAAGTAAAAAGAAACAAACCAGGGAGACTGACGTGTGGTCTGAGTATATTATTGGAAGACATTTTTACGTGATAAATCTCTAATCTAGTGAAGGAGTAAAGATTGCATCATAAAAGTGAAACCCAAGCAGTTCACAAATGTCATCTGAATGCTGACATAGGAGGGTGAGTGCTGAGTCATTTAAAATTCAGAAAGGACTTGGACACATTACAAAATCAACGGGATACAACAGTGTTGTCCAATATAAATTGACTTGCCACAGGTGTAGCTACGGCAACACCGTTTTAGCCACATGCACTAATTTTATTCGAAAATGCTTTGTTCAAATGAACAGCCATTTTAAAAGTATTCATTCCCAGGGCAGATGGGGAAGACTTGGATTAAACCCAAAACCAGGAACACGAATTGTACAAGGTGCTTAGAAGAAAATGAAAACACAGATGTACATGCAAAAAGAAATGGTAATCCAGGAAGAATGTGTAGAAAGAGAGTGAAATAGAGGGGCAAAGTACTTGAGAGAAGAGAAATGAAAGGTAGCATGACTAAGTAACAGGAAGGTGAAGAGACTGGAGAGAAGGGGCAAGAGGGAAAATAAGGGTCTGGAAGTAATGGGCTCGGGTGTGGAGCAACAGCCCAAGTGCACACACGAATGGACACACACAGATTTTATATTACATTGGCATGGCTGGGATTAGGAGCCCTGGTCCTGTCATGTCCTGGTCATAAACAGAGGACAAGAAGCAGGTGATATGAGAGAGCCCAAAGTTAAAGTCCGAAGTCCAGTGGTGAGATGAAGTTGACTTGTAGACAAGGTGGAGTTAACTTTAAGCATCAAGAACCAATGTCAGGTTAGGAGCTAGTTGTGGAGAGCGAGTGAATCCAGGAGCTGTTCGAGAGGCAGAGTAACTAATCCAAAGAACTGGTATAGTAACTACAGTTCTCGTGTTGTTCTTGAGCTCCTTCCTATCCTAGAGTTGAGAGATGTTAGTCAAGTAGGTCCAGAATACACATGAGTTGTTAATAGATTATTCTATCCAGATGAAGGGAATCACCACCAACTATTAAATTACTAAACTATTCAACAACAACAACAACTTATATAGCGCCTTTAACGTAGTAAAACATCTCAAGGCACTTCACAGCAGTGTTATAAGACAAAACAGATAAATTTGACACTGAGCCACATATGATGAAATTACGGCAGATGAACAAAAGCTTGGTCAAAGAGGTAGGTTTTAAGGAGCATCTTAAAGGAGGATAGAGAGGCGGAGAGGTATAGGAGGGAGGGAGTTCCAGAGCTTAGGGCCCAAGCAGCTAAAGGCATGGCCACTGATGGTTGAAACATAGAAACATAGAAAATGAGTGCAGGAGTAGGCCATTCGGCCCTTCGAGCCTGCACCTCCATTCGATAAGATCATGGCTGATCATTCCCTCAGTACCCCTTTCCTGCTTTCTCTCCATACCCCTTGATCCCCTTAGCCGTAAGGGCCATATCTAACTCCCTCTTGAATATATCCAATGAACTGGCATCAACAACTCTGCGGCAGGAAATTCCACAGGTTAACAACTCTCTGAATGAAGAAGTTTCTCCTCATCTCAGTTCTAAATGGCCTACCCCTTTTCCTAAGACTGTGTCCCCTGGTTCTGGACTTCCCTAACATCGGGAACATTCTTCCCACATCTAACTTGTCCAATCCCGTCAGAATCTTGTATGTTTCTATGAGATCCCCTCTCATCCTTCAATGTATAAAGGCCCAGTTGATCCAGTCTCTCCTCATATATCAGTCCAGCCATCCCAGGAATCAGTCTGGTGAACCTTCGCTGCACTCTCTCAATAGCAAGAACGTCCTTCCTCAGATTAGGAGACCAAAATTTAACACAATATTTCAGGTGAGGCCTTACCAAGACCCTGTACAACTGCAGTAAGACTTCCCTGCTGCTATACTCAAATCCCCTAGCTATGAAGGCCAACATACCATTTGCCGCCTTTACCGCCTGCTGCACCTGTATGCCAATTTTCAATGATTGATGAACCATGACCCGCATGTCTCATTGCACCTCCCCTTTTCCTAATCTGCCACCATTCAGATAATATTCTGTCTTTGCGTTTTTGCCCCCAAAGTGGATAACCTCACATTTATCCACATTATACTGCATCTGCCATGCATTTGCCCACTCACCTAACCTGTCCAAGTCACCCTGCAGCCTCTTAGCGTCCCCCTCACAGCTCACACCACCACCCAGTTTAGTGTCATCTGCAAACTTGGAGATACTACTCTCAATTCCAGTTATAATGAGGGATGCTCAAGAGGGCAGAATTTGAGGAGCGCAGATGTCGCTTGGGGTTGTGAGGCTGAAAGAGATTACAGAGATGGGGGGGGCGGCAGGGGGGCAAGGTCATGGAGGGATTTGTAAACAAGGATGAGAATTTTGAAATCTATGCATTGCTTAATCGGGAGCCAATGTAGGTCAGCGAGTATAGGGGTGATGGGTGATCGGGACTTGGTGTGAGTTAGGACACGAGCTGCTGAGTTTTGGATGAATTCAAGTTTGTGTAGTGTAGAATGTGGGAGGCCAGCCAGGAGTGCATTGGAGTAATCAAGTCTAGAGACAACAAAGGCATGGATGGGGGTTTCAGCAGCAGAAGAGCTGGAGGGGCGGAGGCAGGCGATGTTATGGAGGTAGAAATAGGCGGTTTTAGTTATGCCGCAGATATGTGGCCGGACCAGTTAGCCTCACATCTGTGGTTGGGAAAATTCCATTATTAAGGAAGCAGTAGCGGGACATTTGGAAAAGCATGTTTCAATCAAGCAGAGTCAACATGGTTTTATGAAAGTTAAATCATGTTTGACAAATTTGCTGGAGTTCTTTGAGGATGTAACGTGTAGGGTGGATAAGGGGGAACCAGTGGTTGTGGTGTATTTGGATTTCCAGAAAGCATTCAATAAGGTGCCACGTAAAAGGTTACTGCACAAGATTAAAGTTTACGGGGTTGAGGGTAATATATTAGCATGGATAGAGGATTGGCTAACTAACAGAAAAGAGAGAGTCGGGATAAATGGGTCATTTTCTGGTTGGCAAACAGTGACTAGTGGGGTGCTGCAGAGATCGGTGCTGGGTCCTCAACTATTTACAATCTATATTAATGACTTGGATGAAGGGACCGAGTGAAATGTAGCCAAGTTTGCTGATGATACAAAGATGGGTGGGAAAGCAAATTCTGAGGAGGACACAAAAAATGTTCAAAGGGATATAGACAGGCTAAATGAGTGGGCAAAAAATTGGCAGACGGAGTATAATGTGGGAAAATGTAAGGTTATCCACTTTGGCAGCAAAAATAGAAAAGCAAATTATAATTTAAATGGAGAAAAATTGCTAAGTGCTGCAGTACAGGGGAACTTTGGGGTCCTTGTTAATGAAATACTAAAAGTTAGTATGCAGGTACAAGTCTTCTGGAAGACAAATGGAATGTTGGCCTTTATTGCAAGGGAGATGGAGTATAAAGCAGAGAAGTCCTGCTACAACTGTACAGGGTATTGGTGAGGCCACACCTAGAGTATAGCGTACAGTTTTGGTCTCCGTATTTAAGGAAGGATATACTTGCATTGGAGGTTGTTCAGAGAAGGTTCACTAGGTTGACTCTGGAGATGAGGGAGTTGACTTATGAAGATAGTTTGGGCCTATACACATTGGAGTTCAGAAGAATGGTAGGTGATCTTGTATGTTTTGATAAGATAATGAGGGGGCTCGACAAGGTGGATGCAGAGAGGATATTTCCACTCATAGGGGAAACTAAAACTAGGGGACATATTCTCAGAATAAGGGGACGCCCATTTAAAATTGAGATGAGGAGGAATTTCGTCTCTCGGAGGGTTGTAAATCTATGGAATTCTCTGTCCCAGAGAGCTGTGGAGGCTGGGTCACTGAATATATTTAGGGCGGAGATAGACAGATTTTTGAGCGATAAGGGAATAAAGGATTATGGGAAGTGGAGCTGAGTCCATGATCAGATCAGCCATGATCTTATTAAATGGTGGAGCAGGCTCGAGGGGCCAGGTGGTCTACTCGTGCTCCTATTTCTTATGTTCTTGTGAATCTCATTTCAGGGTCAAATATAACGCCTAGGTTCTGAACAGTCTCGTTTAGCCTCTGATAGATGGTAGGGAGAGGAATGGAGTCAGTGGCTAGAGAACGCAATTTATAGCAGGGACCAAATGGCTTTGATATTTCCAATATTTAATTGGAGCAAATTTCTGCTCATCTAGTACTGGATTTAGAGACCATGGAGGGGTCGAGAGAAGTGGTGGAGAGGTGGAACTGGGTGTTGTCAGCGTACATGTGGAAACTGAC
Organism: Pristiophorus japonicus; assembly: GCF_044704955.1. Classification (NCBI taxonomy): domain Eukaryota; kingdom Metazoa; phylum Chordata; class Chondrichthyes; family Pristiophoridae; genus Pristiophorus; species Pristiophorus japonicus. The sequence goes on from NC_091978.1 coordinate 68,776,641, forward strand.
TACATATTTTCGGATGCTATCGCCAAGGGGTAGCATATTGATGAGAAATAGGAGGGGGCCAAGATAAGAAACAGGAGGGGGACACCAGAGGTAACGATGTGGGAGTGGGAAGAGAAGCCATTGAAGGAGATTTTCTGGCTATGATTAGATAGATAAGAATGGAACCAGGCGAGTGCAGTCCCACCCAGCTGCACGATGGTGGAGAGGCGTTGGCGGAGGATGGAGTTGTCAACTGTGAGAGAGGCTGCAGACAGGTCCAGGAGGGCTAATTTACCTTTGTCACAAAAGATGTAATTTGTGACTTTGATGAGAGCAGTTTTGGTACTGTGGAAGGGGCGGAAACCAGATTGAAACATGGAGTTCCGGGAAAGATGGGCATGGATTTCGTTTCGGACTTTGGAGAGGAAAGGGAGGTTGGAGATGGGGCGGTAGCTAGCAAGCACAGTGGGGTCAACGGTTGTTTTTTCAGGAGATTTGAAAGCAGGGGGACAGTACCTGAGGAGAGAGAATAAACAATGGAGGAAATTTAATGGAGGAAACACTTTATGTTAAAAAAAAATATTGGCAGCACAGAGTAATAGAACACGGATCATCCCACGCTAAGTTGTCAGTCTCAAATTTGACACGATGGGGACATAACAAATTGAGGCCTGTTGCTTGCCAAAAGAAGGGAGGTAACATCTAATACCTGGTTAACTCGAGCTGTGCTCACAAATGTCCTGGTGCTGATTATAGAATAGCAATTACAAAAACATTTGAGCAAGGCTCTATTAAATCCTTTGAAGAAGGGATTTTTTCCCCCCATAAGGTGAAGTATTCAACATGTAAAATTTTTAAACTTTGATTCCTGAAATAGTATTATTTCTGATGACAGTTTCAGCTACTGTCAAGATAACCAAACATGTGAAATTTATGTTCCACACACAAGTATCTAATGTAGTTCAGCTTGCAATAGTTTCACCTAAATAGTCAGGAGGATTTGATATATAAATCGACGTGCAAGAATTACACATAATAGCAAAGTAAAGGCTCCTATGTGACGTTTACCACTACTCAGTTAAATTCAACCAGAAAAGTAAATAGTGTAATTCAGCAACTATGTGATGCAGCAAATGACCACCTGATGCAACCTAGCAAATGTTCCCACTTCTCAAAATATGTACCTGAGTATATAACATCATTAATCCAAAAAGAAAGGAGCTAGTGTTTCACAGTTTGCACGGTAGAACATTCCTGAATATCAGGCTAGCTTAAAATTTAAAATCTCAGATGTAGCATCACAACCATTAATCATAGAATCTTACAGCACAGAAGGAGGCCATTCAGCCCATCAAGCCTGTGCTGGCTCTTTGAAAGAGTTGTACAATTAGGACCACTCCTTACTCTCGGCACATAAGCTGTTCTTTTCAAGCATATATTCAATTCCCTTTGTGTTATGATATTGGGAATTCTTACCGCCAAAAAACTCCTTCACACTAATCAGCAACTTGGCACAGACTGCGTATGCATGTGTACTTTTGTGCATTTGTTGGTAAAATGGTAAGACATAAAACAGAGTATGCTGAGTGTTTTTTGATCATTGTGAGTGCTTTAATCCTTGGTTACGGGTTGCAGACATCTGTTAAGTATATATACACTTATACCTCTATTGTATGAGTTTATGTAAGGCATCAACCCCTCCTCAAAAAACTCATCTTTGACCCCTCTATCCTGAAAAACTACTGCCCAACCTCCATCCCTCTCCAAACTTGAACGTGTTGTCACCTCCCAAATCTGTATTCAGCTTGGGAATTTTAACCCCAAAAACAGGTGGGTTTGGGAACCCTGACCAGAACTCGCCTCCAACCCACAAACTTCGGGTTTTAATAGAGGTGGAACAGTGGGGTGGACAGCCAACCTGCTCCCAGGAGGCGGGTCGCCCATTTAAATATTATAATGAGGCTGGCGTGCCTCAGATTTAACTACCATTTAAAATTTAACTGTGGCTGGTTGGGTTTCGCAGGCCTCCAGAAACCCAACAGCTAATGACAGGCGAGGACTGCTGGATTCGCGGTAAGTGCCTTTGTACAAGGCCTCCGATTCCCCCCCCACCCAACTATGTTCATTCATCCCTCCCCTCCCCCATCTCCGATCACCTTCCCAACCTCCTTTCCCCACCCCAATCGTTCTGATGAAAGGTCATCGACCTGAAATGTTAACTCTGTTTCTCTCTCCACAGATGCTGCCTGACCTGCTGAACGTTTCCAGCATTTTCTGTTTTTATTTAAAATTCTAATTCTTGTATTTAAATTCCTTCGTGGCCTTGCCCCATCCTAACTCTGTAATCTGCCCCAGTTCTACAACCCCCCACAGAGCCCTCGTTCCTCCGACTCTAGCCTCATGCATTCCCCCTCCCTTTGCCCTACCATTGGCGGCTGTCCTTTCAGCCTTATAGGCCCTACTCTCTGGAATTTCCTCCCTCAACTTCTTTGCCGCTCCTCCTTTTAAGGCCCTCCTTAAAGCCCACCTCTTTGACCAAGCATTTGGCTATCCTTCCCAATATCTCCTTCTCTGGGTCAGCAGCCACTTTTGTCCGAGGTTGCCTCTGTGCAGCTCCTTGAGATGTTTTTCTATGAGGGCACTATATAAATGCAAGACATTGTTCTTGTAGTTTGTGATGATGCTGTGTCATGTGGCGGGCACGTCAAGTTATTAACTGAAAATCTTTGTGTTATCCACAACACAGACGTGTCAGATCTGCCAGATGTTACTTCCCAACAAGTGCAGTTTTTCATCGCACTTAAGAATTCATCAGCACAAATCTCCATACACATGCCCAGAATGTGGAGCGATATGCAGGTCCTCGCACTTTCAGACTCACGTCACCAGGAACTGCCTGCACTACACCCGCAAAGTGGGATACCGGTCAGTTGTGTGTTTGTGTTAATCAGTGAGCTTATTACTGTATTTCTAAAATATTGATGTAGATGGGGTTTAAATTCTATTTTTCTTTCCCCCTTTCAATATATCTCCCCTCCTGGTATCCCGTCAGCCCACTTATTACTCCTATTTGGTAGCTCACTCAGTCCAAGTACAAAGTTTAACTCGCAGAATGTGCGGGATTTACTGGAGAAATCCGTTCTTCTAACAGCTTCCCCTACTTTCATCACCAATTCTTTGATCCAGTGTTGATCAGATATAATCAACCGCATTTGAAAAATATGGAATAATGCTTTGGTTGTAAATGTTTCTTCATTTCTGACTGTAGCTGGGAAGTTGGCACAAAATGTGGGAGGAGACGAGGCAGTGGTGCTGCCAGCAGAGGTGGTGCACACAAACAAACAATGGCTTGGACCCACACCTCCGGCAACATAAATGCATGGGGAAATTCAATGCTACACTTTATATATAAGAAATTACATTTCAGATTGTCGCAAGGATGCTCTGAGTATTTTATTTCTGACGCCGGCACTGATTTTCTTCTTGCAGCTGTATACATTGTGGCGTTGTCTATGCTGACCTAGCTGCGCTCAAGTCTCACATCCAAGGTGCCCACTGTGAGATCTTCTATAAATGTCCTATCTGCCCCATGGCTTTCAAGTCGGCACCGAGTACTCATTCACACGCCTACACACAGCACCCGGGCATCAAAATAGGAGAAGCTAAGTAAGTATTTGTAAGCTTGCTATTGGATTGAGCACAAATATTTTTATGACTGTGAGGAAGCACTTCTATTACCTAAAATGTTATTGCTGGCTGTAAGGGTCTACATGAATGGAGTTTGGACAACCTCAATCTAGTTTCCTGTGGGAATATGCCTGCAGCCAAAACTCATCCTAAATGAACTAAATTAGTGCACTCGCTCCGACAGGTCACGTGAACAGCAGAAGCTTGGCAATGGGTTGCCTGTCCCTTGCCTCACTTAGGGAATGTGGTCCTGGGGGGGAGACAGATTAAAGGCAACCTAGGCTGCAGAGAGAAACTAACATATGATTACAGGAGAAGTGTCACACAGGTGCAGTAGAGGATGTTCTTCTGAGGTCCAGAACCGTTAGGACCACTGTTTCTGGAAGGGACATTACTCTGCAATCTCCCTGTGCTATACTGAACTGGGTGCTGATACTAGGTGGCGGAAATGGAAATTGTCACATTCCTGGCACTAGTATCTCTCACCTTGACAAACAGCTAATATAAAATGTTCTTGAAATTCAGAGAATGGAAATCCGTATGCATGCTTACCCTCAACCTCAGTTTATATGTTAGATTCTCTCTCTACCCGAGATTGCTTAAGTGAGAAAAGGGCCTGGCAACCCTTTGCCAAACTTCGGCTGTCCGTAAACCAGTCACAAATAAGTACAAGATAGTGTGGTTGCATTGACCCCTCCCTGTCTCCCTTGGATGAAGCATCTCATTTTGACACCTCCCCTCAGTCTCCGATCTAGAACCAGTCATTGTAGAATATCTGTTTATTAAAACAAATGTCACTTTTGAACATCATATAGCACTGACACTGCACAACAAACTGCTCTCTTTTAACAGGTAAAATTGCTCCTGGAACTTTTATAGCCAGGTGAGCCAAAATAAAAATAATGCCTGCTAGCACCCCTTAAAAGAGATTAATTGGGGTGGGTTTTGACTTTGTGCAATAGTGTAAAACGGGTCATAGCAAATCTATTATGGAAATAAAAATTGGGAGAGGTGTAAAAAGGGTTGCCGATTCACTATCACCTGTTTTACAGTATCGCACAAAGTCAACATCTACCCCAGAGTATCCAGTTGAATTTGACTTGCATAAAATGATAACTGTCTTTTTGGACATTGAAAAACAAAAACTACTTCTAAAGTGCGTTGACACTGCACCTTTTAGTTATGATGTCTCTGTGGTTAAAAAGGCAGCAGTCATTTTTGCCTTCCGTTAAATCTGTTCAATCTTAATATAAAGCCAGCATGACAAAATGAACACCTGTTTAGTAGAAGGTCCCTGGAAACATATAGCCAATGACACATCAAAATGTGAAATAACCAGATCCCCAGAATAAAATAATTAGAGCCATTGTGCTCTTGACATTTTCAAGCAGTTGTTCACTCATAATTTTGTTTGATGTGGTTGTTTATGAAAGACGAGCTTTCTAAAAGTGTTAATGTGAATTTTCATTCTTTGTTTCATTTAGGCTCAGGGGTGCATGGTATTGAAAATTGTTTATGTTACTGGAGGGACTACAGTTTCAGAGTCAAGACATGATTTATGGTTAGAAATCGTGACCTGTGTTTTTCATACTTCTATCACACCATTATCACTGACTGAAGGGTGAAATTATGTTAAGATTATAGAGAGCTGATAAGAAATAGTTTTTAAATGGAAAGCGTAGCTTGATAAATTCCATTAGGAAAGGAAAGGAAGAACTTGCATTTATATAGAGTGGCCTCACGACCCCAGAATATCTTAAAGCACTTCACAGCCAATGAAGCATTTTTTAAGTGTAATTTAGGCAGTCAATTGTCAATGACTGGAAGATTTACTGTACTTCCTAATCTCTAGACAAGGTAAACTTTCTAGCCCACTGGGCCAGGAACTTTCAGTCAGTAGCGAAGTGATGGCGTTCGCTGCTGACCTCGAAGAAAGCTGCCTACAAAGATCTAGTCATCTCTGCGTCGTCAATTCAGCTCTCCCGACCTTTGTTTGAATCTGGCTCCAAATCATGTGAATCTTCAGCATCCAGCAACAGCGACGTCATCAAGCAGGCTGAGCAGAGCACCAATCACATTGAAAAATTCTCACAGACCACAAACCAGGAAGTAAAATGCACAGATTCTAATTTACTTTTTATAAATTTTACAGTGAGCGAAATAAAGATTGGAACATGCACATAGGATTATGGTAGAAGCTGAAATGCCATAAATAAATTTTAAAACATTTTTTTTTAAAACCACGTAATTCTTAATCATATTAATGGAAAAATTTGACATTCCACAAATACAAAATTAGTTTTTCAGGGCTGAGGGGGTGATTTAACAATGATATTCCATTCCAATGCAATAGGGAAAGTTTTCATCCTTCAGTATGATTTGAATTGATTTCCGGCTCTGGGAAATTCCACACGCATCCTGTGGCGGTGCAGGGAATGACTGACTGAAACTTCAGGATTTCTGCATTTATCTGCGCATGCACTAAATCCTGAAGTTGCTATCAGTTTCAGAGGGGTAATGTCGGTGAACACTGAGTTTCGTTGTCATTACCACCTTAAAATCCGGGCCAATATCGTGCTTAGCCAACTTTCAATGTGTAATCCATTGTAAACTGACAACAAACAGTTCATTGGATATTCACTCAATGGCACCCATTGCTTCTTTTGACTGTTGGTAACACTGGAAGTAGAAATTGAAATCCGGAAACTCGGCTGGAGTACGGTACTCTTAACTAATAAGACTAAGATTTTCACTCTGCTCCTAGTCAGAGCTTCAGTAATCTGGGAGGGTAGTGACTTAAATTACCTACAAAACAGTCAGCTGGAAAGAGCTGCATTTGCAGTCCAAGCAAAGACAAATTTAGATGTAAATTTGGTAGATGGGAATAAATAAAATGTTATTCATGGACTTTAGATTTAGATGTTCTGTCCTGTAATTGGTGGTGAGTGAAATTAAAGCAAGTCATGAGCCCTTGCCCAATTACTGTTACTGGGAGATGTGAAAGCAATGGATTCAGATGTATTTGATTGGTTCTAGAGAATTAGATTTTCCCCACTAAAATTAAAAAGATAATTAATACTTATTGTTTAATTATAAGATCATGAATTCGGCTGTACTCTAGGCTTATATGCAATACAGATGTACTTAGGGGAAAGGAAGTATAGAAAGGCTTGCTTTAAAGGTTTTTCTTTCTACAATGTAATCTCATTTTATAATAGCCTTTGGTTGTACTGTAGGCAGAACTGTTCCAGTATTGAATTCAACAAGGTATGGGGACAGACCAGGCTATAAAATATTGATTCCAATCTGTTATTCGTTAAAATATTTAATTATTCTTGCTTTCACAGAAATGGACACGGGATGGTTGCAAGTAACTGCTCTAAGTCATAAAGTAGTTTAAAAATACATGCTCATTTTTCACCTTGTTTTTAGAATAATCTACAAATGCTCCATGTGTGACACAGTATTCACCCAGCAAACCTTGCTGTGCAGTCATTTTGATCAACATGTTTCTAAGCAGAAAGTTTCTGTCTTCAAGTGCCCAGATTGTGCTTTGCTGTATGCACAGAAACAGCTCATGGTTGAACACATTAAGGTATATTCCATTCATTTGTGTTACATTTGTTGTTGAAAATGGGTAAACTATTTTGTTAAATAATTGTTTATTTAAACAAATAAAAAGAATTCTTGGAGTGTTGCTAAGAGCCCCATCCTACAAACTTTAAGCATTGATTCTCTGAAACTACTGAAGGCCTGGATGTTCTCCGTCTCAGTACAGGTGCTTACATAGACCTTCTCAGTTTCCCCATTCACCAGCATTTCAATTTTAACCAGGAGCATGTTTTAAAGTGATGATGAAATAAAGAACTTGTATTTATCTAGTGTCTTTCACTTCAGGATGTCCCAAAGCGCTTTACAGCAGATGAATTACTTTTGAAGCATAATTACTGTTATGAAGAGAAATGTGGCAGCCAATTTGCACATAATATTGTCCCACAGAAATGTGATAATGATCAGATAATCTGCTTTAGTGATGTGATATATATTGGCCTGGACACTGGCAGAACTCCCCTGCTCTTCCACAAATCGTGTAATGGGATCTTTTACGTTCACCTGAGAGAGCAAACAAAGCCTCAGTTTAACATCCCATCCAAAAGACGACGCCTCCGACAGTACAGCATTCCTTCAGTAGTGCAGTCAGCTTGGATTATGTGTTGAAGTCTCTAGAGTGGGGCTGGAAACCACAACTTTATGACTCGGGGATGAGAGTGCTACCACTGAGCCAAGGCTGACACTCTGTTGCCATTTGCCACCCTTTGTCAACATTCGCTCCATTTTCCTACAAATGGCACTATATAAATGCAAAGCTTTCTTCTTACTGGCACTTGTTAATTGTGTTTTTTAAATGTATTTATTCATGGGATGTAGGCGTCATCAACAAGGCAGCATTTATTGCACATCCCTATTTGCCCTAGAGAAGATGGTGGCCAGCTGCCTTATACAACTGAGTGGCTTGCTAGGCTATTTCAGAGGGCAGTTAAGAGTCAACCACATTGCTGTGGGTCTGGTGTCAAATATGTGCTAAAGATGGCAGATTTCCTTCCTTAAATGAAATTAGTGAACTAGATGGGTTTTGATAGAAATCTGATCATTTCATGGTCACCGTTACAGATACCAGTGTTTTTGTTTCCGATTTAATTAATAACTGAATTTAAATTCCCCAGCTGCCGGTGTGGGATTTGAACTTGTGTCTCCGGATCATTAATCCAGTCCTCTGGATTACTAGTCCGGTGACATAACCACTATGCTACCGTACCCGCCATTAAATTGTGATTCTCTGTATTAAGATTGTTAATTTTTTATTTAAAACTGGGGTCAGTGTATTTGCATGTAATTGTGGTCACAGTATATGAATGTTAAAATGTTCTAACTATAAATGAGGTTTGCTTCAAAACTTTGTCCCAACAGATTCAGTGTAATAGTGATGACCTAAATCTCTCACCCTTTCATTTTATAGTCCTTGCACGGCACACTCAAGAGCATTGAGGGTCCTCCCAACCTGGGGCCTCAGCAGCCATTGGTCACAAAGGTGGTAACTACAGCAACAGGACAGAACAAAACTGATGGGAATGCTGTTAATGGCACTGACCGGCTTGGGAAGAAAACTTCAGTGGTTGTGAGGAAAACTGGGGGCCGGTCAAAAGCAAATAACCCTGGTTGGATGTGTCAAGACTGCGAAGAATGGTTTCCTGAACGAGAGGACTACATTGCTCACATGAAAAAAGACCATGGAAAGGTATGAGCCAAATAACATGGGAGGGAAATGTGCAATAATTTCTGGGATCCAGGGAGTTCTGTAAAAATGTACAGGCAGAAATATTAAACTAAATAATCTCTATATGGCTGTGCTTCTCTCTAATGCTGTATTTGGAAGCCATTTATAAACACGTCATAATGAAGGGGAACAGGTGCTTTATTTCGGGTTTCTATAAATTGTAAATGTACAGATGGCATTATGCTATTTCCGAGTTGTAACGAGTAGTTATTTCAATCTCCAAAATATACCCATGGTTAAAAATGTCACAGTATAAATGATTACTTCAGTATGTTGATCATCCTTGATGATTACAGAGAATAATGGCATCATTTTAGCAAATCACACAAAGAACAACAACAACAACTTTATTTATATAGCACCTTTAATATAGTGAAATGTCCCAAGGTGCTTCACAGGAGTATTATGAGACAAATAATTTGACACCGAGCCAGGAGAAATTGGGGAAAGTGATCAAAAGCTTGGTCAAAAAGATAGATTTTAAGCAGCATCTTGAAGGAGAAAGAGATGTAGAGAGGCTTGGTTGTTGTATATTCTGAGCAGTAAGCCCTACCTGTAGCAGGCAGAAGTGGGATTGGATGCTCTGATTAAAAATGGAGCACCCCGAATGACTCCATTGAGCTTTAGACTTTTCAGGAGTGCTATAGTATTTCTGCACCAAAGTGACAAATGTTTTAACAACGTACGCTACATTTGTGCAGCAAGAAGTCTTGAATGCTTTTATGTTAAGGTGGACTAAAGAGTGGACACCAAGCAGGAGAGGGAGAAAAATAGAAAATGGAGAGGGTTAGTATGGGGAGACTGAAGACATGGTCGAGGAGAAGGATTATGAGAAGGTTTATGAAGCAGTGGGAGCATTTGTATAATTACTTTGCATCAGTATTTGCAGGAGAGGAAGAGGATAGCATGCCAGAAATCCCAAGGAAACAAAATCAGGGACAAGGACTCAATAAAAATTAATATAAGTAAAATAACAGTAATGAAGAAAATAATGGCACTAAAGAGTCACAAATTCCCAGAACCAGATGAATTCCATCCCAGGGTTTTAAAGGAAGTAGGTGAGTACATTGGAAGTGCCCTAACTATAATATTCCAAAGTTCTCTCGATTCAGGAACTGTACCTTTTAGATTGGAAAATTGCACATCACTCCGCTATTTAAAAATGGTGAGAGGGAAACCAGGGGATTATAGACTAGTTAGCCTAACGTCTGTTGTTGAGAAATTGCAAACATCTATAATTAAGGATCGGGTGATTAAACACCTCGAAAATTTTCAGTTGATCAGAGAGAGCCAGCATGGATTTGTGAAAGGTAGGTCATGCCTGACAAACCTGACTGTATTTTTTGAAGTGGTGGCTAAAGTAGTAGACAAGGGAATGTCTATGGATGTTATTTATATGGACTTCCAGAAGGCATTTGATAAGAGACTGTTAACTAAGGTAGAAGCCCACAGAATTAAGGGCAGATTATTGACCTGCTTCGGAAATTGGCTGAGCGGCAGGAGAAAGGGAGTAGGAATAATGGGTAGGTACTCAAATTGGTAGGAGGTGACTAGTGGTGAACCGCAGGGATCTGTGTTGGGGCCTCAACTATTCACAGTATTTATTAACGACTTCGATGAAGGCATAGAAAATCATATAACCAAATTTGCCGATGATACAAAGATAGGTGGAATTGTAGGCAGTGTGGAGAGAAGCATAAAATTACAAAGGGATATCGACAGATTATGTGAATGGGCAAAACTGTGGCAAATGGATTCCAATATAGGTAAATGTGAGGTCATCCACTTTGGATCTAAAAAGGATAGAACAGGGCCCTCTCTAAATGGTGAAAGACTAAAAACAATGGAAGTCCAAAGAGACTTGAGGGTCCAGGTACATAGATCATTAAAATGTCATGAACAGGTACAGAAAATAATCAAAAAGGTTAATGGGATGCTGGCCTTTATATCTAGAGGACTAGAGTACAAGGGGGCAGAGGTTATGCTGCAGCTGTACAAAACCCTGGTTCGAATACACCTGGAGTACTATGAGCAGGTCTGGGCATCACACTGTAGGAAGGGTGTATTTGCCTTGAAGGGAGTGCAGCGTAGGTTTACCAGAATGATTCCTGGACTTCAAGGGTTAAGTTACGAGGAGAGATTACACAAATTAGCGTTATATTCCCTGGAATTTAAAAGGGTTTAAGGAGATCTGATCGAAGTTTTCAAGATATTAAGGGGAACAGATAGGATAGATAGAAAGAAACTATTTTCGCTGGTTGGGGATTCTAGGACTAGGGGGCAGAGTTTAAAAATTAGAGCCAAACCTTTCAGAAGCGAAATTAGAAAACACTTCTACACACAAAGGGCCTGAAATTGGTCGGCATACCGCCCAAAATCGCGACACTCATTTAAAAAAAAATACCTACATACTGCCCGGTGGAAAATACATCAGAGACACACTGCCGTGCGGTATGTATACCATCCGCCGATGCACACCGCTAACACACCGCCCAAAATTGCAAAATTCATCACTTACCACCAACATACCAGCGACCCTGCAGACTGCCTTGGAAAAGGTGGTTTTAAGTTGATCTTCAGTCGGTGGTATGTATCTTTAGCTGTAAAATAAAAATGTTGTCTCTCCCACCCCCAAGTCTCTTCCTCCCCCCATAGCAGCGATCTCCCTCCACAGTACTGGACTCTCCCCCCACCCCCACCTGTCACAGAAAGGGTAGAATAACCTAGAATTCTCTCCCCCCCCCCCCCCCCCCCCCCCAAAAGGCTGTGTGTGGATGCTGACACAATTGACATTTTCAAGACTGAGATTGATGGCTCTTTATTATGTCAGGTTATCCAGGGATGTGGAACAAAGGTGGGTAAATAGAGTTGAGGTACCAATCAACCATTATCGAATGAGTGATAAAACAAGCTTGATGGGCTGAACGGCCTATTCCTTTTCCTATGTTCGCAGTGCTCTGCTTCTATACTTCTGAGGGTGGTCACTTAATGTGGAGGTACAATTCCACAATAACAACAGCATTGAGATGCTGCTACATGTTAATGCGTGAGCTTAGGTAGTGAAGACAGCAACCTGGTTGACCTCAATCTTGTCCGACGCTCACAAAGCAGGGAGTACTTGAAGTTGCTCAAATGCAGGACCCCTGGCCAGTATTTCCCATCCCTTGCTTGATGGTACTCAGGAGAACAGTTGTAGTACCACACCACTACTCTGGCTAACATTTGCTGCTTGAACACAGCAGGAATGACTCTGGATCTGTGGGGTACTTGGGCACACACTACCTTTGCATTTCCTACTTAGTTATCAGGGGAGCTCTCTTAAATTTTGAATTATGCTGATGAATTTTAGTCTCGGTGAGGAATTTGCCGTCAGAGCAAACCAAAATGGTGGTTTGGTCAGCACATTACATCACCTGAATAAGTTTTCATTTTAATGGAAATGATAATGGATTTCCCCTCCTCATTGAATTTCCAGCGAAGAATAAATTGTGTGCTGCTTAGTATCCAAGCACCTAGAGGACAGTATGTAGGTGGATCTATTAGTCTGGCACCTTATATTTTTGCATTTGGAGCACATCATTACCCCAATTATTGAGCAGTGTGCTTCTGCTGTTACGGGCCAGCACCATTTTTTTTTCTGCTGCAAACACAGCTACATTACATTCATCTCAAATGAGCGTAATATTCATCTGTCTGTATGTGGGCAACTACTTTTGTCTGTAATTGAAACTTTGTGTTGGTGTTCAGAACGGGGTTATTGAGGATGGCTTACCCGGGCAGCGTGATCCTTGGGGAAGGTTACCTAATGTGGCAAAAATGGAGCAATTTTGATTATACAGCGTGGCAAATACTGCTTTTTAAAAAAAAAAAGAGACATCCATTTTTTGTTTCTTTTCCCTGTTCATGTCACAATTCCCCACAAAGAACGTAACCAGCTCCCAGACCTTTGCTAATGCCATTCTTCAGTTGGTCACTACGAGGTGCAGTGGAGCAGGGCAATGCCAGGTGATTTTGCATCTCATTCCTCTGCCTAACCTTCTCTGCCCTTCCTTCACAAGCAAGTACTTCTGTCTTCTCAGCTGAGATGAGAAACTCAATCAGTGAAATTGCAGATGCACTATATCTATGTGCTCTTAGCAGGTTTGGAAGATCTTGTTAAGACTTGGACCTGGTGTTTTCTCCACATGCCTGTATTCAGTTTTTCAATACTTCTATTAATTTTATTCTGTTTGTCAGCAAGTTTGTTAATCTGATTTATCAGTTAATACAGATTAATTGTTCTGTATTCTAGGTTGAAAAATGGTATTACATTGAAATGCATTGCATCTGAGAGAATTGTTTTATGTACTGTTATAAGGTACACAATATCCTTTGCGGTTCCAATATCTTTAAGAACATAAGAGCAGAAGTAGGCCATCTGGCCCCTCGAGCCTGCTCTGCCATTCAATAAGCTGATCTGATCTTGGCCTCAACTCCACTTCCCTGCCCTCTCCCCATAACCCTTGACTCCCGTATCTTTCAAAAATCCATCTATCTCTATCTTAAATATATTCAATGACCCACAGCTCTCTGGGGTAGAGAATTCCAAAGACTCACGAACCTCTGAGAGAAGAAATTCCTCCTCATTTCCATTTTAAATGGGCGACTCCTTATTCTGAGGCTATGCCCCCTAGTTCTAGATTCCCCCACGAGAGGAAACATCCGCTCTGCATCTACCCTGTCACAGCCCCTCAGAATCTTATACGCTTCAATAAGATCACCTCTCAGTCTTCTAAACTCCAATGAGTATAGGCCCTACCTGTTCAACCTTTCTTCATATGACAACCCCTTCATCTCAGGAATCGACTGTAAAGAAAGTCTTTGGAGCACTTTTTCTCTAAACTACTCCCCCAAAATCTATTAAAAAATAAAATATATATATCTATAATATTCCTTGACAGTTTTTTAAAAAGTCAAGTTTTCTATTCCTAATAGAATCCTGTCATGTCATGGAGAAGTCATGTTTGACAAATTTGCTGGAATTCTTTGAGGATGTAATGAACAGGGTGGATAAAGGGGAAACCAGTGGATGTGGTGTATTTGGACTTCCAGAAGGCATTTGACAAGGTGCCACATAAAAGGTTACTGCACAAGATAAAAGTTCACGGGGTTGGGGGTAATATGTTAGCATGGATGGAGGATTGGCTAACGAATAGAAAGCAGAGAGTCGGGATAAATGGTTCATTCTCTGGTTGGCAATCAGTAACTAGTGATGTGTCGCAGGGATCAGTACTGGGACCCCAACTATTTACAATCTGTATTAACGACTTGGAAGAAGGGACCGAGCGTAATGTAGCTAAGTTTGCTGATGATACAAAGATGGGAGGAAAAGCAATGTGTGAGGAGGACACCAAAAATCTGCAAAAGGACATAGACAGGCTAAGTGAGTGGGCAAAAATTTGGCAGATGGAGTATAATGTTGGAAAGTGTGAGGTGATGCACTTTGGCAGAAAAAAATCAAAGAGCAGGTTATTATTTTAAATGGAGAGAGATTGCAAAGTGCTGCAGTACAGCGGGACCTGGGGGTACTTGTGCAAGAAACACAAAAGGTTGATATGCAGGTACAGCAAGTGATCAGGAAGGCCATGGAATCTTGGTCTTTACCGCAAAGGGGATGGAGTATAAAAGCAGGGAAGTCTTGCTACAGTTGTGCAGGGTATTGCTGAGACCACACCTGGAATACTGCGTGCAGTTTTGGTTTTCATATTTACGAAAGGATATACTTGCTTTGGAGTCAGTTCGGAGAAGGTTCACAAGGTTGATTCCGGAGATGAGGGGGTTGACCTAGGAGGAAAGGTTGAGTAGGTTGGGCCTCTACTCATTGGAATTCAAAAGAATGAGGTGATCTTATCAAAACGTATAAGATTATGAGTATGCTTGACAAGGTGGATGCGGAGAGGATGTTTCCACTGATAGGGGAGACTAGAACTAGAGGGCAAAATCTTAGAATAAGGAGCCGCCCATTTAAAAACTAAGATGAGGAGAAATATCTTCTCTGAGGGTTGTGGATCTGTGGAACTCACTGCCTCAGAGAGCTGTGGAAGCTGGGACATTGAATAAATTTAAGACAAAAATAGACAGTTTCTTAAACAATAAGGGAATAAAGGGTTATGGGGAGCGGGGACCTTAGTCCATGATCGGATCAGCCATGATCGTATTGAATGGCGGAGCAGGCTCGAGGAGCCGTATGGCCTACTCCTGCTCCTATTTCTTATGTTCTTATGTCCCATTGTTCCGTGATTCTTTAATAATACTGATGGGAAGAGCCTGTGCTGCAATCTGACTTTTAGGGCCAGATTTTTGGTTTTCAGCAAAATTACCGTTTTCGCTGTGCTAATGTTTTTAGGCCTAACTTTCGGCCTTTACGTCGGTAAAGTTGGGGTTGCACGAGGATTCGCAGCGCAACCCGCGAGTTTTGGCAACTTTAGTCTGGGGCCGGTAGCGCTGCGAGAGAGGCCTTGGGAGGTGGGAAAAAAAAAACAAACATTCAAAATACATTCACAAAACATTCAAAAAACCATTGCCTACTAAATCGCTGAAAAATAATTAACAAATAAAAGATTTTACTTATCTTTTTGCAGGTCTTCATACGTACCGCTGTTGGCAGGGCTGCACCGACAGGTTTGACCCTGTGGGTATTCTGGGTGTGGTAGAGAGTGCCGAAAGTACGACGGTAACGCAATCCGTGGCGTTGCACGTCGTTTCACGTCGGCGCGCCTCTCTCCGGTAGTACTCCAAAGCGTCGCCGCAAAGAGGTACCCGAGGATCCCGACGACTGGGTTTTCGCCGCGGAGGGTCAAATCGCAGCAAAAACCCTGTCGTAAAGTTGGAGAAAATCCAGCCCATAGAATCATAAAATGATACAATACAGAAGGAGGCCATTCGGCCCAGCGTGCCTGTGCACAATGGGCCGAATTCGCCGATATTACTGGATAGGTATGAGCATACCAAAATCGTCCTCCTAAAGCTTTCCTTTCCCTTGAACAGTACAAATTATTTAATTAGGTAGTGACTCATACTTATAGTTTGGGATTGAATTAAAGTACTTAAAAATAAAATGCACCAAGGGAAGCTTGTGTTTCGGTTGACAATATCTTTTATTCATTCCGGGATGTGGGCGCCGCTGGCAAGGCCAGCATTTATTGCCCATTCCTAATTGCCCTTGAGAAGGTGGTGGTGAGCCGCCGCCTTGAACCGCTGCAGTCCGTGTGCTGTTAAGGAGGGAGTTCCAGGATTTTGACCCAGCGACGATGAAGGAACAGCGATATATTTCCAAGTCAGGATGGTGTGTGACTTGGAGGGGAACTTGCAGGTGATGGTGTTCCCATGCGCCTGCTGCCCTTGTCCTTCTAGGTGGTAGAGGAGGTTGTGGGTTTGTGAGGTGCTGTTGAAGAACATTGAACAGATTACCTTTGTTCAGAGAAACTAGTCAATAAAGCTGTAAGTGGAGCAGATTGCTACTTGACCCTCTCAGTCAGGAAATTGCGTGCAACACAAGAATAAAGGAGGAGAAGAAACGATGTCTTGGGAGGGGTAAAGATATTAAAAATGATAGCATAGCTAACCCATAGTATGTGGAGTTTGAAATAACTGCAATGCAGACGCATTCTGGATCCTGACCTGCAGTGAATATGGAAATTGTAAATTTACTACCGAGTATCCATAGCCATGTTTGTTAAATGAGGGGAATTGTAACCATTGGTAAGGTTATAGTTCTTTTTTTAATCACCATTGTGATGTTAAAATGTATATTTATTCCATTGAATGCTTGTTTTACCTTCGATAAAAAAATGCTAGCACATTGCTCAAAAGGTTGGCTTAGTTTTTGCTCATTTTAAGAGTAAAATCAATAGCAATAGTTATGATGGTGTGATGTTTTCTTTTGCTAACAGCAAATGAAGAAGCACCCATGCCGTCAGTGCGAGAAATCCTTCAGCTCCTCGCACAGTCTGTGCCGGCACAATCGCATCAAGCATAAAGGCATCCGGAAAGTGTACACATGCTGGTAAGTGCAGCTGTAAAGTGCAACTCCATTTTGGATTTTTGTTTAAAAAAATGGGGCAATTATCAATTGTTTACTTCAGAAACCAAATATTGTTTGAGGGAATGGTATCCATTTTTGATGGGAATGGGACTAGGAGAGAGGTTTAGCTTTGTGGCAAAGGGGGCAAGAAGCAGATGCAGCTGAATAGATGGTCTCTATCTTAGAGATGAAGAAATCCATGAGTTCTTCAAATATTGTCATTAGAGGTGAAGACAGAGGGAGAAGAGGAAGCGTTAAAGCAGAAGGCTGGTAGAAAAGGATTAGCTTTGGATTAACTTTGTCCTCCTGAATGATCCGTGAGTAGTCGTCTGTTTTATAGAGGAGAGCAAAACCCAAAACCTGTGCAGGGGATAGATGGATAAAGTTAGCTTTGTGCTCGGTACATTCAAGTTTACTCCCCATGAACTCGAGGGAACAAAGATGAGGCTGCAACAGGGGAAATGAATGGGATGAGAAACTGAAGGACTTGCTGGGGTTGAGGAGGAATGGTTAAGCAAATCAACAGCTGCAGAAATATTGTGGTGAAAGGAGAATGCGGTGTAATGACTTAGAGGTGGGGGTTTTCCCCCCCAGAGATGGATCCAGAAGAAAGTAGGTTAAGGGGATGTGAGTAGTGATGAATAAAAGGAAATGGTAGGAGATGGCATTATTGGTGATTGAGACCCTTGGAGTGGCGAGGTCACAGGAGTGGTTGGTTATGAATATGGTTAGGAACGTTTCTAGGGAGGAAGAGGCTCTATCACTCTATATTCTACCCATATCCAGTCTATCTCTTCTTGCTTAATTTCCCCTCCTCCTATCCCTCCTCATTTCAGCCATTCTCCTACTTCTTACCCTGTACTATTTTTGTATTTTTACCTCTTACTTTGTCTCTCGAACTGTGAGTGGTAAGCAGCAGCAGCAGTGGGACTTGGGCAAGTGTCTTGAGTCAGCGGTGAGGAGTCAGGCTTTAGATAGAAGCAGCCACCTTGGGACTCGGTTGGGAGGGCAGATTAATAGCTGAGCATCGTGTCAGTTAGTTGAGAAGAGATGCCAGTGATGTCTTATGCTTCGGGATAGGGTCTAAGGGCTGGATTTTCGGTTCTGCTCTTTTCGAGGTGATAATGGTGGCGGGGCAGTAAAGTTTGCGCCCAGGAAAAGTTCGCGCCTCAGTCAGCAAAATTCATCAGCTGGGCCCTGAGAGTGGGGCGGAGCGCTAAGGGAGCGTTACACACCTCTTGGAGTGCTAGGCCGGTTGAGCAAGTGAAAATCCCGAGCTAAATAGCCGGCCTCGGAGCGCTCCGAGAGGCCTGGGGAGAAAAGAAAACCTGAAAAAAAACACCAAAAACGTTCCCAATAAATACCTCACACCACCACAACATAAATCACAAAAAGAATAAAAAATAAAAAATAATCACATTTACCTGAGGTCGACATTCCTTACCTCACTGCAGCCGCTAAGGCTCGTTTTGCCTGCTTCCACAGGCGATCCCAGCAGGGCGCTCCACGGAACGCTAAGGGTCGGGCGGCAACCAAAGTTCAAGCCGGTGTCACAACCAGGGGCGTGACACACCGGCTCGCTTCTTCCGGGCAGTTCTGCTCCGCTCCCCGTCGAAACCGGCACTGAAAGACCCGGCGGGGTGCTGGAAGTTTGCGGCACGCCCAGAAGTGCTTATCACCGCCATTGCCACCGCTCCGGGGCGCTAACAGGGGCAGCAGGAGCCTGAAAATCCAGCCCTCAGAGTTTTTGTTTGGTGTCTAGTCTGTAGAGGGTAGCACTGCAGCCTTTATGAAGTTGCTCAAAGATGGACCACCTTTTTTCCACTCAAACCCCAGTGCAAAGCCACAGATAAATGAAGTGAGTTAGCCATGAAAAATGCTCACCTCTGGAAAATCTCCAATCCACTGGTGGGTTTGTGGCAATTTTAAACAAATCATAGGCAGCACCGCTACTTTTGCCAGCGGGTGTGCAGTAGATTGACATTCAGCTCCCCCTTCACTTGGGACATGCAGTATTGTGGATTCCTGAAGCAGGTCCTGACTGAAGGTCTGCTGTGAGCAGGAGCTAGCTGCCTGTCAATCCAGTGCAGTCTACTGATTTAACAAAAAAATTCTCATAAACTCTTGGAAATCAGTAGTGGGAAGGATCAAAGGTTAGAGCTCCATGGACCAATTAAGATTAGAAAATGAGTCAGGTTTAGGCTTAAAGCATTAAGAAGTACCTGTACTGCGTAATTCAAAAATTAGTATGGAATATGAACATCGACCATTGTGTCTTTGAACTTGATTGGCAGCTTTTTAGGCAGAGACCTCTTGGCTTGGCACATATAGTACAGATATATTTAGTTGTTTCTGGAACTGACTCTTGAACTTGGGCTAACATAAGAATCATGTTGCCCACATGCATCACTGAATCATTAAGGGTATCCAAAGCCTCATCACAATGATCTGTGCAAGAAAAACATTCTAGAAAAGGGAATTTTGCCCTTCATGGATACAGTCAATTTTTATTGTTTTTAAGTATTGTATAATTCGTATCTTACTGTTTCTGTGTAGCTACAGTAAATAAATTGATCAATTATTTTTAGCCCGATCATAACAACATGCCAGGGATACACGCTACGTTTTGGATTAGATGGGAGAACTTGTTGGCTTCCCATGTAGTCTCTTTTGTAATATACTATAATGAAAAGGTATTTGTCCTGTGCCACACTATCGCACTCATGGCATGTATAAAGGTTGCAGATTTCAGTTCATACGATGCACAGTCCGATTATGTGAACTCCCTTTTTGCTTTGATCAAGAAACAAAGATTTTGTGTGGTTTTGAAATAATTCATGAAAAAACTCTCCCAATTATCCAAGTATCATTGTACACCCACATTTTCCCTTTGTTTTTCTTTGTGACTAATTGTTTTGATTTATTGACCAGAGAGAAATAAAAGTAATTGAGTTCAATTAGCCATAAATAATAAATACTCTGTTCTTTAGAGACTTTAATAGCTGGCTGCCATGGATCTTGATGGATTATTTAAATACTATTGCACCATCCATTTTCAAATGACTGCCATCATTTTTAGTTACCAAAGGGTATGTGTCAAAACAATCTTAAACAATATTAAATGTTCTAAGCAAATGTTTTTAATATAATTACAGTACAGTTTATCAGTGACCAGCTAGTTAGTGTAAAAAGGAAGATTGAAAATAGTCCAATGCATTTTATACACCTGTAACTAGTCCCTATATATTTCATGAGGATAAAAGGGTAGCTGTAGACTAATATGGCATGGGGAGGGAAAAACAAGAGGAAGCAACAGAGAGGATAGAAAACGAGTGGAGGGATTAAAACAGTAAGACTAAACAGGCAGAGGCATGGTTGTGCTGCTTGTGTGCACAAACTATTGTGAATAAAACTAATGAACTCGGAACACAAATTACTATTGACGGGGAGTATTATGTAATAGCATTAACAGAGATATGTCTTAGATTGTGGCAGGACTGGGAGCTAAATATTCCTGGTTACAAAATATTCGTGAAGAATAGAATGGGAGAAAGGAAACGAGATGTGGCAATGTTAATGAGATTTTTCATTATAACATTTGGACGATGATCTTGGGGAATTGTTCAAAAGCTGAATCTTATTTGCTTAGAGTTAAGGAATATGAATGCCACCATTATTCTATGAGGAGCTTATTGCAGAGCATCAAGCAGTGGAAAGGAGATAGAAGAAGAGTCAAATCAAAAAATTAGAGGAATATGCAGAAGTAACAAGGTCATAATGGTGGGAAACTTCATTTATACAAAGATAAATTGAGGTAAAAGCAAAGCAAGAGGCAAAAACGGTGATGTCTCTATGTCTCCAGCACTGCTTTCTGGATCAATATGTTATTATTGGAAGGGCAAGGAAGAACCAGCTATTGTTCTTGGAAATGAAGTGGGAATAGTTGGGCAATGTCATCATGGGGGATGTCTAGGAAAAATAACATAATTATGTTTGTTATGAAAATCAAAAAGGAGATGTTCTGGGACTTGGATCCAAACACAACTCAGAGTGATGTGAGAAAGATTTCCTCTCTGCCCATAACTTCACTTGAGCAATTATTTATCTAGGTCCTAGTATAAGTTCACAACACAAACCTTGCCCACATATTCAGCATAAATTAGCAATTTCACTCAACCTTTTAACAACACTGGCTTTCTCTAAATGTGAATTTTTAAATTTACAGCCAAGTACAGTTAGAGGGCTTGCAGCCAATAGTATTTTATTAAACTGTATGTGGACTCTGGTGATGAAATAATCCATTATTTAAATCTCTTCTACTATGTTGGAAATGACCTTTACACTATAGCTGTGTATTCACATTTCTATATGCTGGTTTATAAGATGATAGAAATGTGGGTTATAGAGGATTCGGTCTATTACTTACCTGTCAAGTTATTTTCTCGGTTCCCCTCTGCTATTGCTTCTGTATCTCTTTCACCAGCCTCTCGTTTGTATTGTGCTCCTTTGTACTACCCCTAATGTTCTGTATCCTTCCTGTGCCCTAGCTGTCCCTCTAGTCAATGACCATTTCCTCACCCATCTGCTCACCTTTCACCTCTCATCCCACCATGCCTACACCCCTGATCTCCTTTCCTATCATCTCCATTTAGCTGCCCCTCCCTGAGCCCCCATTTCATTATTTGATCAGCCTACCTCCTTTGGGTCAATCATCCGCACCCTCAGCCCATAACACATCCCACTGCTTCCCACCATTTGCACCGATTCCCTCACTCCCACAGGCTGACATGAAAGCCAACTTGCCCATCTGACAAACCCCATGCATTTTCCCAGTTTACAACAAGGCTGTTTGTTTATTAAAAGAATACAAATTGATCTGGAGCGCCACCTGCTGTTAGGAGGCTGAAAGGTAAGTAATGATAGCATTGAAAGCAATTCTTAGTTTAAAAGCATCTTTAGGCATCATCTGATGTGACAGAAATGTGACACAGAAAGTAAGTGTGACAAACAGGAAGTATATACTAGACCAAGCCTTTTATTCTATTAGCAGATCTCCTACGGCATTTCCATTGGTGAGTGTTTGAATATGCTATTTAATAACAATATGGATGTTCCTGCCATAGAGGGAAGAATATCAGGGCCGTTGTGTTGCAGTGATCAAATACATCAAATTTAATTTTTATTGCATGATATTCTGGGATTTTTATTGGTCCTTTGGGATTAAATTCTACTAATTTGGGAAAACAGTAAATGAGTTTTATATGTGTTTCTTTACCTTTTTATTTAATTTTATCCCTTGACACTTTTAAAGCTGAGGAGAGACATCAAGAAGGGATGCAAGATGTAACAGTTTGAGGTAGGTATCTGGTATTTAGTAGTACTTGGTGTGGAGGGTGGGGGGTTGGCGTGGGGGGCGGGAAGGGAAGCTTAGATGCCCTAGGGACAGTTCTGGGTCCTGGGTTTTGGTAGTACCTGGAAATGGTCCTAGGTTTGGCAGAGCTGGGGTGAGGTCCTGGAATTTGGCAGCACTCAAGTGTAGGTGTTAAGTTTTGGCAGCATAGGATTTTGGTGGGGGGAGTGTCTTTTTCAGTAGTCTGACTGCACTGCGAATGAATTGTCCGAAATCTAGCAGCACAGGTTTGTATATATCTAAGAGATCTCTACAAATACAGTGTGATTGATGTCTGCACATCCGTATCTGTGTGTGTATTTGTGTGTGTCTCTCTCTCGTTTTTTTGTGTGTATCTGTCTCAGCTATCACAGACTAGAAAATATACACAAAACACAATCGATGATATCCTTTCTGTTTGCTTGAGAAGTGTAATGTCTGTAAGTTTGTAGTTCCACACTGTGGATGTGGACGTATTGTGTACTGCAACTGCAGAGTTAATAATAAACAGAACCAGGCAGATTCCAGAGGCTTCCGAGAGAGCTGCCTGCCATGTAGGAAGCTATGTGCGCTTGTGCTCTGTGAATATATCACATTTGGCGGTGAGATGGGATTTTTCGGGTGATTTAAAGCTTAAATTTTGTTGGTAAAGGATTCAGCCAGCCGACAGAGAGACTTTGGAAGTTTCTGTCTTTGGAAACAGCTACAAAAATCCAAGGTAAAATACAGCACAAAGTGCGAACAGTTAGAGATTAAAATGGCAGGTGTAATCGGACATTTGGAGTAATATAGACACGACCGGGAACATTTTAAAGCATATGTGGATCGGCTAGAAATGTATTTCACTGCAAATAACAATCAAAGTTCCAGATAATGCAGTCCAGAACCGGGCTGTGTTGGAACGTAAGAAAGCGATCTTCTTATCGGAGGCGGGTCCGGCATTGTATGAAACCATTGTAAATCTGCTTGTGCCTGACGAGCCAAAGGAGACAACGCTTAAAGAGATTTTAACAAAGCTGGAGTAGCACAATAACCCCAAACCATTAGAAATTGCCATGAACTCATTGAATGGCGGTGCAGGCTCGAAGGGCCGAATGGCCTACTCCTGCACCTATTTTCTATGTTTCTATGTTTTGTGATTCGGAATCAAAAGGCTGATGAAAGCTACAGGGAGAAGGCAAAAAAGAAGTAGAAAGAAATCAAAAGGTGACGTCACAGCCAAGAGGGTAAGTGATTGGCTGGTGATTGGTGAGTAGTTTTTCTTTTTTCTCTTCTATATCAGTGAGTAACTTTTAACATTGTTGTTGCCAATTTAAGTGTATATAAGGGTTAAGTCATGGCAGGAGAGCTCGGTCGGGTGTTATGCTCCTCCTGTACCATGTGGGAACTCAGGGACACTTCCGGTGTCCCTGACGATTACGTGTGCGGGAAGTGTATCCGCCTCCAGCTCCTGACAGACCGCGTTGCGGAGTTGGAGCTGAGGGTGGATTCACTCTGGAGCATCCACGATGCTGAGAATGACGTGAGTATCACGTGTAGCGAGTTGGTCGTACCACAGGGAAAGGGTCCACAGCCAGATAGGGAATGGAAGACCAACAGGAAGAGCAGTGCAAGGAAGGTAGTGCAGGAGTCCCCTGTGGTCATCCCCCTGCAAAACAGATACACTGCTTTGGGTACTGTTGAGGGGGATGATTCATCAGGGGAGGGCAGCAGCAGCCAAGTTCATGGCACCGTGGCTGGCTCTGCTGCACAGGAGGGCAGGAAAAAGAGTGGGAGAGCAATAGTGATTGGGGATTCAATGGTGAGGGGAATAGATAGGCGTTTCTGCGGCCGCAACCGAGACTCCAGGATGGTATGTTGCCTCCCTGGTGCAAGGGTCAAGGATGTCTCGGAGCGGGTGCAGGACATTCTAAAAAGGGAGGGAGAACAGCCAGTTGTCGTGGTGCACATTGGTACCAACGACATAGGTAAAAAGAGGGATGAGGTCCTACGAAACGAATTTAAGGAGCTAGGAGCTAAATTAAAAAGTAGGACCTCAAAAGTAGTAATCTCGGGATTGCTACCAGTGCCACGTGATAGTCAGAGTAGGAATCGCAGGATAGCGTAGATGAATACGTGGCTTGAGCAGTGGTGCAACAGGGAGGGATTCAAATTCCTGGGGCATTGGAACCGGTTCTGGGGGAGGTGGGACCAGTACAAACCGGACGGTCTGCACCTGGGCAGGACCGGAACCAATGTCCTAGGGGGAGTGTTTGCTAGTGCTGTTGGGGAGGATTTAAACTGATATGGCAGGGGGATGGGAACCAATGCAGGGAGACAGAGGGAAACAAAAAGGAGGCAAAAGCAAAAGACAGAAAGGAGATGAGGAAAAGTGGAGAAACCCAAGGCAAAGAACAAAAAGGGCCACTGTACAGCAAAATTCTAAAAGGACAAAGGGTGTTAAAAGAACAAGCCTGAAGGCTTTGTGTCTTAATGCAAGGAGTATCCGCAATAAAGTGGATGAATTAACTGTGAAATAGATGTTAACAAATATGATGTGATTGGGATTACGGAGACGTGGCTCCAGGATGATCAGGGCTGGGAACTCAACATCCAGGGGTATTCAACATTCAGGAAAGATAGAATAAAAGGAAAAGGAGGTGGGGTAGCATTGCTGGTTAAGGAGCAAATTAAGGCAATAGTTCGGAAGGACATTAGCTTGGATGATGTGGAATCTATATGGGTAGAGCTGCAGAATACCAAAGGACAAAAAACGTTAGTGGGAGTTGTGTACAGACCTCCAAACAGTAGTAGTGATGTTGGGGAGGGCATCAAACATGAAATTAGGGGTGCGTGCAATAAAGGTGCAGCAGTTATAATGGGTGACTTTAATATGCACATAGATTGGGTTAACCAAACTGGAAGCAATACGGTAGAGGAGGATTTCCTGGAGTGCATAAGGGATGGTTTTTTAGACCAATATGTCGAGGAACCAACTAGGGGGGAGGCCATCTTAGACGGGGTGTTGTGTAATGAGAGAGGATTAATTAGCAATCTCGTTGTGCGAGGCCCCTTGGGGAAGAGTGACCATAATATGGTGGAATTCTGCATTAGGATGGAGAATGAAATAGTTAATTCAGAGACCATGGTCCAGAACTTAAAGAAGGGTAACTTTGAAGGTATGAGGTGTGAATTGGCTAGGATAGATTGGCGAATGATACTGAAGGGGTTGACTGTGAATGGGCAATGGCAGACATTTAGAGACCGCATGGATGAACTACAACAATTGTACATTCCTGTCTGTCGTAAAAATAAAAAAGGGAAGGTGGCTCAACCGTGGCTATCAAGGGAAATCATGGATAGCATTAAAGCCAAGGAAGTGGCATACAAATTGGCCAGAAATAGCAGAGAACCCGGGGACTGGGAGAAATTTAGAACTCAGCAGAGGAGGACAAAGGGTTTGATTAGGGCAGGGAAAATGGAGTACGAGAAGAATCTTGCAGGGAACATTAAGACGGATTGCAAAAGTTTCTATAGATATGTAAAGAGAAAAAGGTTAGTAAAGACAAACGTAGGTCCCCTGCAGTCAGAATCAGGGGAAGTCATAACGGGGAACAAAGAAATGGCGGACCAGTTGAACAAGTACTTTGGTTCGGTATTCACTGAGGAGGACACAAACAACCTTCCGGATATAAAAGGGGTCGGAGGGTCTAGTAAGGAGGAGGAACTGAGGGAAATCCTTATTAGTCTGGAAATTGTGTTGGGGAAATTGATGGGATTGAAGGCCGATAAATCCCCAGGGCCTGATGGACTGCATCCCAGAGTACTTAAGGAGGTGGCCTTGGAAATAGTGGATGCATTGACAGTCATTTTCCAACATTCCATTGACTCTGGATCAGTTCCTATGGAGTGGAGGGTAGCCAATGTAACCCCACTTTTTAAAAAAGGAGGGAGAGAGAAAACAGGGAATTACAGACCGATCAGCCTGACATCGGTAGTGGGTAAAATGATGGAATCAATTATTAAGGATGTCATCGCAGTGCATTTGGAAAGAGGTAATATGATAGGTCCAAGTCAGCATGGATTTGTGAAGGGGAAATCATGCTTGACAAATCTTCTGGAATTTTTTGAGGATGTTTCCAGTAGAGTGGACAAGGGAGAACCAGTCGATGTGGTATATTTGGACTTTCAGAAGGCTTTCGACAAGGTCCCACACAAGAGATTAATGTGCAAAGTTAAAGCACATGGGATTGGGGGTAGTGTGCTGACATGGATTGAGAACTGGTTGTCAGACAGGAAGCAAAGAGTAGGAGTAAATGGGGACTTTTCAGAATGGCAGGCAGTGACTAGTGGGGTACCGCAAGGTTCTGTGCTGGGGCCCCAGCTGTTTACACTGTACATTAATGATTTAGACGAGGGGATTAAATGTAGTATCTCCAAATTTGCGGATGACACTAAGTTGGGTGGCAGTGTGAGCTGCAAGGAGGATTCTATGAGGCTGCAGAGCGACTTGGATAGGTTAGGTGAGTGGGCAAATGCATGGCAGATGAAGTATAATGTGGATAAATGTGAGGTTATCCACTTTGGTGGTAAAAACAGAGAGACAAACTATTATCTGAATGGTGACAGATTAGGAAAAGGGCAGGTGCAAAGAGACCTGGGTGTCATGGTACATCAGTCATTGAAGGTTGGCATGCAGGTACAGCAGGCGGTTAAGAAAGCAAATGGCATGTTGGCCTTCATAGCGAGGGGATTTGAGTACAAGGGCAGGGAGGTGTTGCTACAATTGTACAGGGCCTTGGTGAGGCCACACCTGGAGTATTGTGTACAGTTTTGGTCTCCTAACCTGAGGAAGGACATTCTTGCTATTGAGGGAGTGCAGCGAAGGTTCACCAGACTGATTCCCGGGATGGCGGGACTGACCTATCAAGAAAGACTGGATCAACTGGGCTTGTATTCACTGGAGTTCAGAAGAATGAGAGGGGACCTCATAGAAACGTTTAAAATTCTGACGGGGTTAGACAGGTTAGATGCAGGAAGAATGTTCCCAATGTTGGGGAAGTCCAGAACCAGGGGACACAGTCTAAGGATAAGGGGGAAGCCATTTAGGACCGAGATGAGGAGGAATTTCTTCACCCAGAGAGTGGTGAACCTGTGGAATTCTCTACCACAGAAAGTTGTTGAGGCCAATTCACTAAATATATTCAAAAAGGAGTTAGATGAAGTCCTTACTACTAGGGGAATCAAGGGTATGGTGAGAAAGCAGGAATGGGGTACTGAAGTTGCATGTTCAGCCATGAACTCATTGAATGGCGGTGCAGGCTAGAAGGGCCGAATGGCCTACTCCTGCACCTATTTTCTATGTTTCTATTACATCGTAATATTAAAAAAGCTATCGATGCACTGTAATTTTGGAAACTTTCAAAAACGAGCATTACGGGATCGTTTTGTTTGTGGGGTGAAAATTAATGATGCGATCAGAAGGAAGTTATTGACGACGGATGACTTGACTTTGGGAATTGCTTGTCAGACAGCGAAATCGATGGGCGTAGCCGAACAATATTCCCGAGAATTAAATAATGATTACGGTCATCAGTCAACTGAGGTTCAAAGTAAAAGATGGTGGGGGTCCAAAGTCTCAGAAATTGGAAATTCTAACAGAGCATCGAAGTCTTGCTATAGGCGCCTGGGACAACACATTGCTCAAAGTTGTCTATACGTGAAGGCAGAGTGTTTCTTCTGCAGAAAGACTGGGCATTTTGCGAATGCATGCCGACTGAAGGGTAAACCAGCTTTTTAAGCTAAGAGTCCACGTTCAAAGCTATGAGTAGAAATCCCAAGAGACTACATAGCATGGAAGAACAACAACAGGACGAGGAGATGTTAGAGTTGCACATCATCAGGAGCATGAGGTTAACGGACAGCGATTCGGAAAGCATCAAAATCCACATAGATGTTGCGGGATTCAAGATACCAATGGAAATTGTCATGGGTGCATCCGTGAATGTAGTACCGGAGTCACTATATCGCGACAAATTGCGTGATTTTCCACTGGAGAAATCCAAGATAGAGCTGCGAGGCTACTCGGGAGAGTAAATTCCTGTGGTAGGTCATATCACCATACCGGTGAAATATCAAGATCAATTTCAGAACTTGCCTCTAATAGTAGTGAAAGGAGACAAGTCTGCCTTACTAGGAAGAAATTGGTTGAGCTCACTGAAGCTGGATTGGAGTAAGATTTTCCGTGTGGAAGCGAGATTTTCATCAACGGATGTGATTATCAAGAAGTATCCGAAGGTGTTCTGTGAATCGGGCAGTCCGATTCAAGACGAGTGTCAGGGTACAGAAGGACGCTAGATCGGTTTACTACAAGCCACGTTCCGTACCATATGCACTCGGAGAAAGTTGAGCAAGAACTCAAAAGACTAGAGACTGAGAACATTATTTGTAAGGTAGATCGATGTAATTGGGCTATACCCATTGTTGTTGTACCTAAGTCCGATGGTAAGGTAAGATTGTGTGGTGATTATAAAGTAACCGTAAACCAGGTTCTAGAGGGTAATGTCCCCAATTCATTGCCGAATATAGAAGATTTGTTCACAACACTGACAGGTGGCCAGATCTTCTCAAAACTGGATCTTACGAATGCCTACTTACAGCTTGAACTAGATGAGGAGTTCAAGTCATGTTTGACTATAAATACTCATCTAGGCCTATATCAATTTAATAGGCTACCAGATGGAGTGTCTTCTGCCCCTGCCATATTCCAAGGGGTGATGAACCAGATTTTGCAAGGTATTGAAGGGGTAATATGTTATTTGGATGATATACTAATTTCAGCACCAAATAGGCAAATTCATAATAACATATTGAATGAAGTCCTCAAATGGCTAGAGAAGCACAGAGTACGAGTGTCTGCTCGTAAGTGTGAGTTATTTAACAACTCAGTGGAATACTTAGGGTACAGAGCAGACAAAGATGGTTTACATCCAACCATGGAAAAATTGGATGCAATTAGAAATGCACCCACTCCCAGGAATGTCACTGAACTTCGTTCATTCTTGGGTCTTTTCAACTATTATGGGAAGTCCCTACCAAATTTGGCTACAGTATTACATCCACTAAATGAACTATTGAAAAAACAGGTCCATTGGAAGTGGTCAAAAGAATACAATACAGCATTCAAGGAGTATAAAAGCAAATTGGTAGAGAGCACCATGTTAATTCACTATGACATATCTAAGGAGATTAAGCTAGCCTCTGATGCCTCTCCGTATGGAGTTGGGGCAGTGATCTCTCATATATCACGTAGTGAGGAGGAGAGACTCAGTGCCAGGGAAAGTAATTATGCGCAAATTGAAAGGGAAGCTTTGGCATTAATTTTTGGGGTCAAGAAGTTTCACAAATACTTGTATGGTTGTAAGTGTACCATCGTTATGGACCATAAGCCCCTAACAGCAATCCTCCATCCAAAGTCCCCAGTTCCAGCATTAGCTGCAGCCCGAATGCAGAGATGGGCTTTGATTTTGTCAACATATACATATGATATTGAATACAGATGATCAGCTGATCACAGTAATGCTGATGCAATGTCTAGATTGCCTTTCCCATCACAAGTTACACCCGATAGGGAAGAAGTGTTTTATTTTTCATACATTGATGAACTGCCAGTCACAGCTGGGGAGATTGGTAGAACAACCAAACGTGACCCAGTGATGTCAAAGGTGTATGAGTATATTGCAAATGGATGACTAAACCAGGTACACATCCATTCTTCATTCGTAGGAATGAATTATCAGTCAATAAAGATTGTATCATGTGGGGTGCAAGAGTGGTTATACCAAATAAATTCAGGTCCAAATTATTAGGAGGCCTCCATGACCAGCACCTGGGAATGTGCTTGACCAAGAGTTTTGCACGCAGTTATTTATGGTGGCCAGGTCTTGATAAAGATATAGAGTACATCGTGAGTCAGTGTACAACATGTCAATCGGTAAGCAAGCAACCACCACCAGTACCATTTCAGCCATGGAAATGGCCTCCCAGGGTGTGGTAAAGGCTACATATTGATTTTGCTGAGTTAGAAGGACAACAATTGTTCAGTGTGATTGATAGTCATTCGAAGTGGGTTGAGGTGTTTCCAATGTGGAAAATAACAAGAAGTAAAACATTGGACATTTTGCAAAAATTTTCTTCATTTGGCCTCCCTGAAGAAATTGTTTTGAATAATGGACCACAATTTCATTCAGAAGAATTTGCACAATTCATGAGCAAAAATGGTGTGAAACATACCAAGGTTCCACCATACCATCCTTCTTCAAATGGTGCAGCAGAGCGCACTGTACAAATTGTAAAACGTGCCCTCATAAAACAAATGTTAGATCCAACTCCAAGGAAACGACAGTTGTTAATGGATCACAAATTGGCTAATTTTTTGATTACATATCGAAATACTCCTCATACAACTACAGGTAGAACACCAGCAGAGTTGTTTCTCAAACGACAGCCATGAACCAGATTCTCGTTGTTAAAACCAAATTTGGCACAGTCGGTAGAAGAGACACAATTAAGACAGAAAGAGAATCATGATAGAGGTAGAATAAAAGAGAGAAGTGTGAAATCAAACCAGAAGGTGAGAGTGAAGAATCATCACCATAAATGGTTGAAGTGGTTACCAGGAAGAGCGGTGAAGATATGTGGTCCTCACACATATTTGGTAAAGATGTTTGATAATGGACAGGTTAGGTTTGTTCATATTGATATTTTACCTGCAGACATGGAAGGAGTCGAAGGTGGGAATAATTCAATTATTTCTGACTCGTTAGCTAGTTTTGATACACCAATAGCAAATCCTAAGTCCAATGTACTGGAAACAAATCCAGGAGAGAATCAGAATGAAAGTCTGAGTCCGAGTCAGGAAAACAAAGAGCCTGAAGTTAGAGTGAGTTCAAATGAAAATCAAGGAAATTCCATGGAGGAAAACGCTCCTCAGGATGAGCCTCGAATGAGTTTAGATTCGACACCATGTTTGGAAGGTTCTGTTCGAGAGCGAAGGTATCCTCTTTGAAACAGAAAACAAGTGGTAAAGTTAAATTTGTAAATATGGGGGGAAAAAATAAGTTTATATCCTGTGTTATGTATAACCATGAAAGTTATGTATGATGTTATAATAACTTCTTCATTATGGAAGGAGAAGTGTAATGTCTGTAAGTTTGTAATGTTTGTAGCTCCACTGTGGATGTGGACATATTGTGTACTGCAACTGCAGAGTTCATAATAAACAGAACCAGGCAGATTCCGGAGGCTTCCGAGAGAGCTGCCTGCCATGTAGGAAGCTGTGTGTGCTTGTGCTCTGTGAATATATCACAAGAAGCTTGCAAAATTCAGTGCTGTTGTGTTTTGTTTTTATTCTGCAAAAACAAAACTCAAAAAAGTCTCGTCTCTTTGTCTCATAAATTGATAATTTTTCAGGACAGGAGGAGGCTATTCGGCCCACTGCACCCATGCCAGTTTTTTGAACGAGCTATTTACGTGGTCCCATTCCTCTGTGCTTTCCTTGTTAAATTTTTAGTTTTCAAATACTAATTTCCTTTCAAAAGTTATGATGCCACCGTTTCTGGTAAGACATTCCATGCTCTTGCAGTCAACTGTGTAAAAAATAAAGTAACCTCTTCCTTTGATCTTTTGCCGATTATCGTAAATTTATGCCTTCCACTAACCGTTGAAAATAATATTTCCCTAT
The DNA here is from genome assembly GCF_044704955.1 of Pristiophorus japonicus. NCBI lineage: Eukaryota > Metazoa > Chordata > Chondrichthyes > Pristiophoridae > Pristiophorus > Pristiophorus japonicus. Next base: position 68,808,814 of record NC_091978.1, read on the forward strand.
TTATCTTGTCAAAACCCCTCATAATTTTGAATCCCTTTTTATGATTTCCTATTAACCTTCCCGTCTCTAATGAAAAGAACCCCAATTCTCCAGTCTGTCATAATATAAGCTTATCTTTTCTCATATCGTAAATAAATTTCTTCTGTAACTTCTCCATGATATTTCTAAAATAGTGCATGCAAAACTGCGTATAATGTTATAATTGTGACCTAACCAATGATTTGTGTAAATTTAGCATTACCTCTTTGCTTTTAAACTTGATGTCTATATTTTTGAAACCTAGGGGCCGAAATTGCCCGTTCCGATAAGGCCTCTGGTTGCCTGAAAGCTGCGCGGAATGGCTACCGGCTCTCCGCGGTGGGGCCGCCATTTTGGAAATGGCCCTTCGTAAGTTTTGGAGCGGTGCCCGAGACTTTCGCACCTGTTTTCCCACCGTGGCGTGCACGCCCTGACCCCTTACCAACTGGCGGGGACTCCCTCGCGAAATTGCCCCTCGTGAAATTGCCCCTCTCCTGGTATTGCCCCGCGGGAGCGGCCCCGTTGCAGGTCGGTGCCCCCGAAAGTACACTCTGTGGCCGCCCTTAAAGGGGAGGATGTACTGCTGCGGCCAAAATTTTTTTTTGTCGGCCGACTGCCAGGTCAGTCTGACAATTATGCTCACGGGTTCGGCCGGGCCGCCAGCCTGGCACCCCCTCTTGACCGGTTATTCAGGATTAGTGGGTGCCAGGCCACTGGCCTGGTCGAAACGCTCCCTGGTGGCCCAGTGTTTGCCACTAAAGTGGCTGCAGAGTTCGCAGTAGCTCTCCCCTTTAACTGAAGGGGAGAGACGTTGTACCGCGCGAACACAGTGATGTCATCAGTGCAGCGCTGATAACTTGAGAGCCTCGGCTACTCTGCCCCGCTATTGACTGCCACTCCGCCCTGCCCCCACTTCTGTCCCCATGATGAGACCACTTCCGCCCCGCTGCAAAAAAATCCCCGAAGAGCTGAATTTCGGCGGTGAGGCTGCCACAATGCATGGGGCAGCCAGAACACATCGAAACCGGTAGGTGCAACTTGTTTCGGTACCGGTGGGTAATTTCGGCCTCCTAGGATCTTGTACGTGTTTTCTTAACGACTTCCTCAATGTGTCCACCCACTTTTCAAAGAATTGCGTATCTGAACTTCCTATGTCTCTCTGATCTTCTACTCCTTTTAAAGTTTCACGTTAGTATATTTTTCCTGTCCTTATTCTCCATCCAAAAATGGATCATTTCCTGTTTGAAATCGGTCTGTGTTTCGCTCAGACTCAAACAGCTTCCCCATTTAAAAAAAAAAAGAAAATTCACTCAGTACAAACTTTATCTGAAGGAACTTTTGAAATTTTTGCTCTAGCTTTCCACCAAAGAATTACAAAATTAATCAAAAAGATATTGTTCGAAGCTGAGATGTACTTTGTCAGTTGGGCTAACTAAATACTACTAATGCACATTGAACATGTGCAGACTGCAATTTCTGCCTCCAGATACTGAATCAGTGGGCAAAAATATCAAGTCCAAACACAAACTTTTGGGAGAGGCTAAGGTTTTCAAGTAAAAAGATGTAAATTTAATCATGTTGCCAAATATGTAATATTTTTATTATTTATTTACTTATTTAAAATCCACTTTAGACATTAGAAATTTCAGTTGCTGATGAAAAAATGGCTCAATTCAAGAAAAAGGATTTTGAGTAATTTGATTGGTTCACCCATTTTAATTTTGTTTTCATTATGATATGTAGATTCATCTGACTGGTTATTCAGGATTAGTTGTCTTCATAGTCCTTAGTAGTTTCTTATCATCAATTTTGCATTGCTGAGCTTGCTTTTGATTCACTTTTGGTCCCTTACCCCACCTCTTCCGTTCTGATTTGCTGCTGTTTACAATCCACAAAGTGTGATGGCATAAGTATGACAAACAGGATCTGTGTGTTATGTGCAAGATTTTTAATACATCTTAGTTAGATTTTTTTTCTTGGACAGCAGAGTGCAGTTAGGGCGACTGGAGGAAGTACAGTAATCTTATGGATGTGACCCTCGAGGTTGCTAGAGGTACGGAACTTGCAGAAATTGAACTAGGTATGACTTAGCAAATTGCAATTCACAAAATTTCCAATATTCAAATGCCTGCTGCAGCAACCCTGCCAACATTGTGATCCTAGTTCAGGTCACTTCCCGAAACCTGTAAATCTTTGCTGTTCGAATCTCTTTTTTACCTCATGAAAAACTGCAACATATGGAAGGAGGAAGGTAATGTGATCATGTCAAAGCACAGATGAAAGTGAATGATGAGGTCAGTTGCATTGTGTCCAAACAAATTGCGATCTGTAATAAACATGAAATAAGCTCTTAGCTCTTATCATGTACAGTGCAGATTTTAGTCTGGTACATTTTCCTTATACGTGTACAATTTCAACGTCACCAAGAGGGTAGGTGTTCTTACTGATGTGCATTAAGAAAATACAATTTTACTTTTCTAGAGCTTCAGCAAATCCTGGTCTGACTTTCTTTTTTTTAGGGGGGGGGTTCTGTATTTTTAATTTTCCTGTGAGCTACCAGTTTTCCATATTTTCCATTTTATCTTATTGTACAATTTCTGAAGATGCGAAAACACGACTGAACACATTTATTAAAGCAGCCCTTCTATTTTCAAGCTTGTAAATGAACAGTATTGAAGCAAGCCACCTACTTTTCAGCACGCCACTGCTGGGCAGTGTGTCGTGTTGATTTATCTACAGTTTATTATAAGTTAACCTTTACCTGCCATCTGTTTGTTGGCTGGGGGCAGGGCGTGGGGTTGAGGCTCCGAACTTTTTATTTTCGCCCAAGTAGTGATTGCCGAAATCAGGCAATCTGTAACTGACCACTAAGAAAGTCCATGGAAACAGCCCAAGAAGGTTAATCACTCTCTCTGCGCTCTCCACTCAGTATCTTCCCACAGTGGCAGTCAGCTGTTTATTTCTGTAAGATCTGAGGTTTGATTTGGTGCAAAAGCATATTTGCTTCTGTTCTTTTATATCATAATCTACTTTCAATTGACTCGTATTGGGTAATTTTGACCCCAAAAAACAGATGGGTTGGGGTCAGGTGGGAAGTTGAAGTGTTAGAAACCTGAATCCCAACCAGAACCCACCTCCAACTTGCCCACTTCCTTTTTTAATGGCGATGGGGCCAGGCCGGGCTGGGCAGCCATCCACTCCCAGGAGGCAGGTTGCTCCTTTAAATATTATAATGAGGCTGGCATGCCTCAGATTTAACCACCATTTTAAATTTAACAGTGGTAAGTCGGGTTTGGCAGGCCTCATTAAACCAGCCAGCTAATGGAAGGCGAGGACTGCTGGATCCAGGAGCTATTTCCATAACACCAAAAGCAAAATTAGCCACAATTCAGCGCAATCTCTTGGGCCATTCCTGCTCCTAATTCTTAGTTCTTATAATTGGGCAGTGTTTTAGAAAGTAATTAAAAAAAAAACATTTTTTGCTTTAAAAATATTCCTTGATATATTTAAGAGTGATTACTTGATGTACTTTGATTAATACAACTGAAAATGGGTTTATCACAAAAAATAAGCATTTTTAATCAGTGTCTACTCTACACTCATTAGTAACCCAATTTTTAATAACTGAAAATGGCAAATAAAATACAGAATCATTTGCTAGTTATATTGGTGTACAGTAATCAGTTTCTTAGTAAATTTAAAAAAGATTATATTCAAAAGCTTTTATGAGGTGTATATTAATGTCTTTGCGCCCAAAAATAAACAGCTTAATTTTAAGAGCCTCCTCGAAGGCCTGCAAGCGAGTGCAAATAGTGGAAGCTGGCAATGGTAATTAATTTGATCTGGGGGTGTGGCCAGTTTTGTGGGCAGGGCCTGCTTCTCGCGCAATGTTTTTTAACCTAGCACAAAGGATGGAGAAAACTCGATTTGCGCTTGAAATTCCGCGATCCTTTGGGCTGGTTTGACTGATTCTGAGGCGAATTGCGCTGAAAGGAACAACGCAACCTAGTGGAAACTTCAATCCATTATGCCCTCTCCATATTTGTTTATCGAATGATCGAGCCATAGAAGTTAACAGCACAGAAGGCCATCGTGTCTATGTTGGCTCTTTGCTAATGCCACTGCCTCACACTCTGCCCGTAGCCCTGCATCTTCCTCTGCTTCAAATAATTATCAACTTTTCCATTGTTGGATTGAATGATCTGTGCTTCAACAACTACCTGTGGCGGAGCATGGTCTCTGCTTCAACTACTTAAGGTGGCAAAGCATCCAATGCTGCAACAACCCTCTGGCTGTGTGAAGAAAGTTTTCCTAACCTCGCTCTTCACTCCCAGTGAAAGTGTTAAATTGATTACTCCTCATCTCTGAGGTGCCAACCAGAGGAAATGGTCTTTCCTATTCACTATCAACAACCTTTATTATTTTTTAAACTTTTATTAATTCTCCTTAGACCTTTCCCTTCCAATGCAAGTGCACCATAATTTAAATCTCTCCTAATCTACTAAATAATTTGTAAGCTGATTAGATACCATTGAATGGCCCACTATACAAAGCTTGCCTTGAGAACAGTTGGTCCTGCATAATTGCACAAGATTAATAGAACTGTCTTCTAAATCAATTCTACTTGAAAGTAAAATCATTACATGCTGGTAATTTAATTTGTACAACATTCCAGCCATGATCCGTTTCCCATTATATTAAGTTGGTTATATATCAGAAGTCTGCATATTGACATTTGGCTGTCTCAGCGGGAACATGAGCTATCAATACTTGACAACAGAGGAATGTATGTCACTCTTCACCAGCTGCTCAGTGTTCATTATAAGGATCTCAGTTACAAGGCTGGTGAACACTGGCTCTCAATATTTCATGCTACATTTAAGTACCTGGTTTGCGCATATTTGATTTACTATGCTATTCACCTCAACATAAAGTATTAATGAAGAAATACCATTTAACTGATTGAGTCCACTCTTTCCAATAGCCCATGTGTGATTTTCACTATCATGGACTCCCTCTATTAATGTCCTCAAGTCCTGACCACATTCTTGTTTTTTGCCACCATTTAACAATAAATTTATTGTTGCTCCTTTGAATAACTTCTTTCCTCATTCTCCTCATCATTTCCTATTTAAAAGGGTTGGATAGACATTGCTTCCAAGTTTCTGAAAATGTTGGGTTTTTTTCAATGTGCATTGTGTACGACTGGCTCACGGTAACTTTTATTTATATTACTCTCCTCATCTAAAGAAATGGGGAAAATGCACTCAGTGCTGCTTTGTGCCTCTCCCTGGCACAATGTGTTGAAGGGCCAGTGTACTGTGTTCGGAAGATGGTGCAGTGCAACTGTAGTAGTCATTTGCCAGAAATGTAATCAGAATTTGAATTGCATGTGTGTTTTTATTTTTGGTTCTGTTGCACTCCAAATGAGCTGCACAATGCCAGTGTAAATCACGCTCAAATATTGACAAAGGTTGAAAGTTTCATTTTTTTTTCAGGCATCACATTCTCACCAAAGTTTAGCAAGAGTGTAATTGTCCTTAAGGTAAAATTATGATCTCATTAAAACTCAGCACGAACAGAGCAGGAGCATGACCACTGATGGCCTCTAACCTTTTAGAGGTTTGTTGACATAGACAGCAGTCTCACTAATTAGATTTGATGACACTATCATCACAATAAATGCTGCTCACCTCTGGGTAAAGCAATGTTTTTTCACTAGGAAAATGGAAATGTTGTTGACATAGACAGCAGATCCACTAATTAGATTTGATGACCATATCAGCACATTCATTGCTATTCACCTCTAGGTAAGGACGATTTTGTGCTGGACAAATGGAAGTTATTTTCAGTATTTTCTCTGGGTCGGTTGTAGAAGATCCATTTTCTATTTCTATTAAACTGGTATTTAGGCTGTTTTGACCATTGGCATGACGTAGAAAGCATTATGGTAATTGGTTGCAATGGAATTAGACCGCAAAGGATTGTCGATCCATACATCTTCATATCCAAGGGCCATGGCTGCTGACGGGAGAAAATTCAGTGGTGGATACCACTTCACCCCCACCTGAGATGTGTTGTATTGTCCAGAGCAAGACATTGAATTAGATAAGATTCACCCCTCCACCACGTGCACACACTTACATACATACGCACGCACACACACACACACACACATCCCCACAGTTAAGTTTATATACAGCTGTTAAAATTACACTGGATCCAAGTAAAATGTCCAACACTTAGTGCACATAGTTTAACGACACTTAAAAGTTTACTTTGCAATCTAGATGATCTATATTGAGTAAAATGCAAAGATATTTATAATCTATATTGATTTGGATGAAGGGACCGAGTGTAGTGTAGCCAAGTTTGCTGTTGATACAAAGATGGGTGGGAAAGCAAATTGTGAGAAGGACACAAAAAATCTGCAAAGCGATATAGACAGGCTAAGTGAGTGGGCAAAATATGGCAGATGGAGTATAATGTGGGAAAGTATGAGGTTATCCACTTTGGCAGATTTTTTTTTAAAAGCAAATTATTATTCAGATGGAGAAAAATTACAAAATGCTGCAGAACAGAGGGATCGGGAGGTCCTTGTGCATGAAACACAAAAAGTTCGTATGCAGGTACAGCAAGTAATCAGGAAGGCAAATGGAATGTTGGCCTTTATTGCAAGGGGGATAGAGTATAAAAGCAGAGAAGTGCTGATACAACTGTACAGGGTATTGGTGAGGCCACACCTAGAGTACTCATACAGTTTTGGTCTCTGTATTTAAGGAAGGATATACTTGCATTGGAGGCTGTTCAGAGAAGGTTCACTAGGTTGATTCCGGAGATGAAGGGGTTGTCTGATGAGGAAAGGTTGAGTAGGTTGGACCTATACTCATTGGAGTTCAGAAGAATGAGAGGTGATCTAATTGAAACATATAAGATAATGAGGGGGCTCGACAAGGTAGAAGCAGAGAGGATGTTTCCACTCAGGATAGAATCTAGAACTAGGGGGTATAGTTTCAGAATAAGGGCTTGCCCATTTAAAACAGAGATGGGGAGGAATTTCTTCTCTCGGAGGGTTGTAAATCTGTGGAATTCTCTGCCCCAGAGAGCTGTGGAGGCTGGCTCATTGAATATATTTAAGACAGAAATAGACAGATTTTTGAGCGATAAGGGAGTAAAGGGTTATGGGGAGCGGGCAAGGAAGTGGAGCTGATCCCATGATCAGATCAGCCATGATCTTATTGAATGGCGGAGCAGGCTCGAGGGGCCAAATGGCCTACTCCTGCTCTGCTTACAATCTTTTGGCAGTAAAAAAGAGCTCTTGTCTCAGTTTGTGAATGAGTTTATTGTAGAATGGTCTAGTTGCCTTTGAATGGTTATTCCTTGTGTTAAACATGATAGAGAAGCATCTGCCTTTGTTCCATTAGAGAATGGGCTATTCCTGGTTGCCCAAACTATTTTGGCTGTGGAATAATATAAAATAAAAAAATTTTGGTTTTCATCAGTTTTTCACTGTCTATCAATAAATTCAATTTGAGTCAAGCCTCACAAATGGATTATATCCAAACCAGGCTTGTTCGACAATAACGTGTATGTTCCATGCTCTGACCTCTTGCTGTCCAATCTACAATCAATAGGATTGTGTCAGTGCTCCATGGCCATAGGAATATATTGTAGGACCATTGTAGTTCAACAACAACAACTTGCATTAATATAGTGCCTTTAATGTAGAAAAATGACCCAAGGCACTTAACAAGAGCATTATCAATAGGAATGTTGACACTGAGCCACAGAAGGAGATATCAGGAAAGATGACCAAACATAAAAGCAAATTACTGCGGATGCTGGAATCTGAAATAAAAACAGAAAATGCTGGAAATCTCAGTGTGTCAGGCAGCATCAGTTGACCAAACACTTGGTCAAAGTGGTTTTAAGGTGTATCTTAAAGAGGGTAGAGAGGTAGAGAAGCAGAGAGGTTTAGGGAGGGAATTCCAGAGCTTAGGACCAAGCAGCTTAAAGCATTGGCTGCCAATGGTGGAGCAATTAAAATCGGATCTCAAAGTCTTTTAGGGCTAGAGGAGGTTACAGAGAGAGGGATAGCTGAGGCAATGGAGGGATTTGAAAACAAGGATGAGGATTTTAAAATTGAGGCATTGTCGGTCTGGGAGCCAGTGTAGGTCAGCGAGCACAGCGGTGATGGATGAACGAGATTGGAGCGAGTTAAGATACAGACAGCAGAGTTTTGGATCAGCACAAGTTTATGTAAGACGGAGGCTAGCCAGGAGAGCATTGGAATAGTAAAGTCTAGAGGTAACAAAGGCATGGATGATAGTTTCAGCTGTAGAGCAGCTGAAGCAGGGTTGGAGTCGGGCGATGTTATGGAGGTGGAAGTAAGCAGTCCTGATGATGGAGTGAATATGTGGTCGGAATCTTATTTTGGGATCAAAGGCAACAGCAAGATTGCGAATGATCTGACTCAGTCTCGGGCAATTGCCGGGAGAGGAATGAAAACGGTGGTCAGGTAATGGAGTTTGTGGTGGGGACCAAAGACAATGGCTTTGAGTTGGAGAAGATTTCTGCTCATCCAATACTGAATGTCGGACAAGCAGTGTGACAAATCAGAGACAATGGAGGGGACAAGAGAGGTAGTGGCGAGTTAGAGCTGAGTGTACATGTGGATGTTGTGTTTATGGATGATGTCGCCGAGGGGCAGCACATAGTTGAGAAATAGAAGGGGGACAAGGATAGATCTTTGGAGGGACTCCAGCGGTAACGTTGCGAGAGTAGGACGAGAAACCATTGCAGGTGATTCTCTGGCTACATTTGGATAGGTAAGAGTAGAACCAGGCAAGGGCAGTTCCACCCAACTGGACAACAGAGGAGAGGCATTGAAGGAGGACAATTAGGAGCACAGTGATATAGAATGTCATTTGTGTCATTGAAGAGGGCTGTTTCAGTAACGTGACGGGGCGGAAACCTGAATGGAGGGATACAACATGGAATTGTGGAAAAGGTGGGCATGGATTTGGGAGGCGACAATACGTTCAAGAACTTTTGAGAGGAAAGGGAGGTTGGAGATGGGGCGGTAGTTTGCAAGGACATCGCAACAGTTCTGTCGTCAAGGAAATACTAGCCAAAGTTTTCCCATTGTAATACTGATGGGTCACCTTGAGAGTTACAGTCGTAAAAGCTAGACCAGCAAATACCGCTTGTATTCCTATCAAATATTTGTCAAGGTACTGTTTCAATTCTGCTTTGAATATGCTGATACATCCTCCCTACTGCCTCTCTTGACAGTACATTCCATGTATTCACCACTCTGTGAAAAGTAGTTAAATCCTCCCTCTTCACTGGAAGATTTGCCCTCTTATAGACATTTATCTTGCTTATATCCTTTAGAATCTTGAATACTTCAATAGGATCACCCCTAAGTCTTCTCTCCTCCAGTGTAAACATTCCCAGCTTCTGCAGCCTTTCCTCATAATCCAGGTGCTTAATCCCAGCTATCCCAGATAGCAATTTGCCTTTTGCTGCACCCTTTCAATGCCTGGATGTCTTTCTTAATAATATGGTGACTAGAATAGTACACAGTGCTTCAGCTGATACTGGGCTAGTGTGCTGTGCTCATTCAGAATATCTTCCTGGGAGTTGTCCTTAATTCCTCTGGTTATGCAACCTAATATCCGATTTGCTGTCTTTCCTGCTGCCGCACACTGTGTTGGTCAACGTAGAGTGATAGATTTTAGGCAGGTTAGGTGTGACATTAAGACTCCACTGTATTTCACAGTTTACAGGTCATCACATATTCTTCAAACCCTGTGAAAACTAAAAGACTGCTTATTATTCAGTAAATACACATTTTTCTTGAATATAATTTAGGCAGCAACATCTCTGCAATTTTATAACAACTATAACGAAAGGGAAATGAGAGGGACAGATCGAGCCATAAAATGGGGTTTTGCATGTTTCGTTCTGACACTTCCTTTCACGACTCCTTGATAAGCAATGGGTAAATGTCTTACTTCTGATGATGCTGTTCTGAATCAGCTACTGCATTTACACATTTATTGTCCTTCTGATTTTCTGTTCTTCTGGAGAATCATCTTGGCTCTCCTTATCAAATCTCCAAGTGACCCAGAAGAGATTGCAATCTCATCCTAGGAGGATTTTTCTTGGCACTTATTGCTATTGGAATGACTGAAAATAGGTCATCTTCAACAACTCGCATTAGGTACTAAATGCATAAAGAAATGTCTCTCATTACTGAATGAGAGAAGGTGGACACTAAGTAGGAAGTGAGATTTAGAGGTAATGACCAAAAGCATAGTCAGAGAAAAAGTCTTCAGGAGCTTTTGAAAGCATAGAAAGGTAGGAAGGTGAAATTGTTCCAGAAGGTAGGGCACGGTGATTAAAAGATCTTTGATGGCGGAGTGCAGGGAGCGGTGAAGAAATAGTGAACCAGAGTCAGAATAGCAGAGGGTAAAAGCTGGGAAAAGAAAGAACTGAACAGGATAGAGCAAGGTCATGACGGAATTTCAAGATAAGGATAAGGATCATGAAGCAAAGAGAACCAATGCAGCATGGCGACGGCAGAGCTGATGGGTGTGCATGACCTTGTGTGGGAACTGCAGTGTTCTGGTCAATTTCAAGATCATAGAGGATGGAGCTAGGGAGGCTAACAAGGAGAGAATGACAGGAATCTATATATTCATGGTGATGAAAGTGTGGTTGAGTATTTCAGCAGCAGTGTAGGGATCTAAGCGGCGAGTGTTCCAGAGGTTGAGAAAGGTGGTCTTGGTAATGGGCTGAATGTTTGCTTTGAAACTCAGGTCAGATTTAAAGCATGCTGAGTTTGCATTTCACTATGTTCAGATGGGTGAGCAAACAGAAAGGTTAATAACATTGGAATCCAAGGTGTGCAGGAGCTGGTGGGAGCTGCTCAAAATGACTCCAGCCATGTAGAGAATTGGTGGATTTATTTTTCAACTTCTCCAACTGAACATTCGAAAACCGAATCTGTTGTTGGCTCCAGCCACAAACTCTGTTCCTGTCCGAGTCACTCAAAAATCCAATTTTTCCAAAAATGGCTCTTCCCAGCCACTTGCTAGCTTCACATAGGAGCTTTTGCGTGTGATGATAAATTAACATCAATGGGGCGTGCTGCAAATGTAAATGGTAGAGAAGAGCGAACTGAGTCGATGGTCTTGACTTTGGAAACTAAGAAGTTCCCTGAGGTCCTCGCACATAGCATCAGAGGTGGGAATGGATGCTGGAAAATATGGTTCATGGTGGAAAAGATGAGTTTGCGGTTGTCCTTTCCTTCCAGAATAACCCTGGAGTAATGCGAGGGAGTGAGGGAGGGCTTCAGAGAGGGCGAGGCAATCCTGTTTGAGATCGTCAAGCAGATCTGGAGTGGACACCAAAACTGTTTGTAAGCTAAGTGTGCTAGTCTATGGCCTTTGGACTTGAGAACATAAATGTGGCAATTATACAGGAGAATGCGGCTGTTGGACCATTCAAAATCTTTGATGGGGTCAAGAGCATTGAAAGCAGAGGCAAGATTATTATTGAACAGATTAATGGCTATACCAATGTCAGGATGAGTGCCAAGTTAGTGGAGGGAGAGTTATGAGTCAGAAAGGGTTCTGGTGAAGGAGCTCGGGACCATTTTACAGGGAGTTGGAGAGTGGGGGGGTGGTCGGTGGTTGAGTAGGCACAGCAATGTGAGTGGTGAAAGAGATGAAATGATGTAATCCTAGAGATGGCGAGACCATACGCGATAGCAAAGGTCAAGGGCATAATGTTGGATGTGAATGGTAAAGTTAAGCCCTGATTTTAACTCCAGGTGGATTCCCAGCTCAGGCCTGAGTTAAAATTACAGTCAGGTCTCAATGTGGTCATCGGGCTGCAACATGCATATGTAAAGAAGGTCCCCGTTGGTTCTGGTTGCGAGTCCTTGCTGCCTGCTCAGGAGAGCAAGTTAAAATTGCAGATGTTGCAATCATAGCGGCATTCGGACAGATAAGAGCCAGACGATTGTAACTGCCCACCTGCCAGGTTTCTGCTGAGCGAGTAGGGTTAAAATTGCCCCCCCACCCCTATCTGATTTCAAGCCCTTTCAATACTCCTCCATTCCTTTTCTCTCCAGGAAAGCATCAGACTGTATCTTGAACATGCTTATCTCATCTGCTTCAGTGGTCTTCCCTTAAAACTTATTGCACAATTCTGTCACCCTTCGGGTGAAAAAGTGACCTTGCTCCTAACTTCCTAATTTTTAACTTGGGTTCTTGCTATTTGAATTCGTCACCACAGTGAACAATTTGTCTTTATAAATTTTGTCAAATCTCTTCATAATCTTGAATACTTCGTTATATCATCTTGAAGTCTGCTCTTCTTGAAAGGACACAAGCCAAGCTTCTTAATTTCTTGATAAGCTGAATTATCGTGTTTCTGTCTATACCCACTCAAGGGCCGTAATATTCTGATGATCAAGTGCTCAAAACTGCTTGTTATCTGGCCAAAATATCAAGTTGGAATAACCACAACGCAAATGGTTAATGAGGACAATTTGTTCAGTTATCTGTATAGAAATTGAACATGCCAGTTATGAGGCAATAGTTGGTTGAGTCCATGCACTATACATCTTGCTTATGTGTCCATGTCTGTTTATTTCCAGGAACTGCCCAGATTCGAAACGTACATTCACCAAACGGTTTATGCTAGAGAAACACATTCGACTCATGCATGGCATTAAAAATCCTGACGTGTCACAAATGACAGAGTCAACAACTATAGTAGAAACCCCACAGAAAGAAGAGAAGAAGGTGAGTAATTATGCATTGGGACACAGATGATAGGGTGGGCGGGGGGGTCCAAAGTATGTTTTCCCTGTAATTATTCCTGAAAAGCTATAAGCCCTAAAATTGCGAGATTCCATTCCTAATTTGGATTTGTGTGCTCTGCAGTCCTGTCAAATGAGATTCCTTGCTGGAAGTCCTGTGATTTTGGGACTACGACGAAAACTTAAAAAGTATAAACTACAATTTCCAGAAACAATTTTCCTCCTGCTTTCTATCGACCGTTCAGATTCCTTCTTTTTCCTGACTATCCGAAAATATTTCATTAAAGAATGTTGGCCTCTGCCGAGGCCCTGAGCCTTGGATTTGAGTATGTAGCAAGACAAATGAAATGTTCAGCAGTTAAAGTTGTTTTGCGATGTAGTGAACATAGAATTTTCCAAAAATCAACTGGAGATTATTCCTCAGTAAACCTGCAGTAATGGTATCATTATTTATCTTCCTATGTGAATGTCATCATACATCAAGTCAGAGGACAAATAGTGTAGTGAGTTAGAACATTATGTTCTAATCTGTTCCCAGTTTGACTGGTTGAATGTCAGTTCTCCTTGATAACTATTTAGGGCTTAGATGAAAGGAATTTGAGCCATGTTCTCAATCAATCATTCAGCACAATATAGCACTCAGCAGTCCTGGCTTGATATTTTTAATTCATTTTTGGGATGTGGGTGTCGCTGGCAAGGCTGGCAATTATTGTCCACTCCTACTTTCCCTTGAGAAGCTGGTGGTGGGATGCTTCTTGAGTCACTGTTGTCCATGTGGTGAGGGTGCTTCCACAATGCTGTTGGGTGGGGATTTCCAGGATTTAGATTCAGCAATGATTTTGTGAATTGCAGGCGAACGTGGAGGTGATGGGTGTTCCTCTGCACTTGCCATGCTTGCCCGTGTCCTAAGTGGTGAAAGCTGTGGGTTTGGGAGGTGTTGCCGAAGAAGTGGTGCGCCTTGTAGATAATACACACTGTAGCCACGGTACACCAGTGGTCGAGGAGGTGGATGTTTAAACTAGTGGATGAAGTGCCAAACAAAAGGACTGCTGTGTCCTGGATGTTGTTGATATTCTTGAGTATCCATCCAGCTAAGTGGAGAGTAATTCATTATTTTCCTGACATACCTTGCAGGTAGTGAAGAGGGTTTAGGGAGTAGGCAGGTGAGGTACTCACCACAGAATACCCAGCCTCAGACCTGCTCTGGTAGCCACAGCACTTATGTGGCTGCGATAGTTGGTCCAGCATTTATATGGCTGCACTAGTTGAGTTTCTGGTCAATGGTGAACATACCAGGATGATGATGGTGTGGGTCTCGGCAATGGTAATGTCATTTAATGTCAAAGTGAGGTGGTTATGCTCTCTCTCGTTGGAGATGGTCATTGCAAAATCCAGGCTTGAGCTGATGTGGCAAGTAACATTCGCGCCATACAAATGTCAGGCAATGACCATCTATATGGCACGAATGTTACTTGCCACATCAGCTCAAGCCTGGATTTTGTCTACATCTTGCTGCATTCGGGCACAGACTGCTTCATTATCTGAGGAATTATGAATGAAGCTGAACACTGTGCCATCATCAGTGAACAGCCCCAATTCTGACTCTATAGAGGAAAGGTCTTTGTTGAAGCAGCTGAAGATGGTTGGGCCGAGGACGCTGAGGAACTCCTGCAGCGATGTCCTGGGACTGAGATGATTGGCATCCAACAACCACAACCATCTTCCTTTGTGCTAGGTATGACTCCAGTCGGTGGAGAGTTTTCCCCCTGATCACCATTGACTTCAGTTTTATTAGGGCTGCTTGTTGCCACACTCTGGTCAATTTCTGCCTTGATGTCAAGGGCAGTCACTCTCACCTCACCACTGTTGTCCATATTTGGACCAAGACTAATGAGATCTAGAGCTGAGTACTATAAGGATAATTGAAGTGGGAAATGGAAATGTCATAATGATACAGCTTCTTGATGTTGAGATTAAGGCACATTTTGGGGCCAGAGAGTTTGCATAGGGTTCCCCAGAAATTAGTGAATTCCAAATGGGATCCCAGGAGGTCATCACATTTCTTTTTTTTATATTGATCAACTTTATAGTAAGTTAGATTGCCTGTTGCATACTAAAACATCTGTAAAAAGTCTGTAATAATAACACTGTTTCTCTTTATTTAATTGACACTGGCCCTGAATTTGTGGTCGGAGGCTTTCCACGGGGAAAATACCTCCGATCCACAAATAAAATGACTGCGTACCTAGGGACCGAAATTCAGGTGCACCAGAAAGCTGGCGCACCTTTTGAGTTTTTTAAGTGGTACTCACCGCTGGAACTCTTGGTGCGGTGAATAGATCATTTTCAGGATTTTGAATTTTTTTCAAAGTCCTGCAGGAAATGGATCATCATGGGGGCGGGCTTTAGACTCAAAGCCAGGCTGACTGGCTGAAAATGGGTCGGTTGGGCTGTCCAACGTGGTGACGTCACAACGCGTGTGCGTCACCACGCTCTCACCCCTCCGTTAAAGGGGAGAGATGCGATCATTTTTTAACTTTGACCACTGGGCCATCAGGGAGGGTTTCGGCCAGGCCAGCGGTCTGGCACCCAAGAGGGGATGCTAGGCTGCCTGTTGGTGGCCCGGCTGAACCCGGGGCCAGTATTTTGCCGGCCGATTGGCAAATCACCAGAAGTTTGCTGTCACTATTTGACACAATTTGAATCCCTCAATTAGGTTATATTCTTATTATCGTTGCCAGGCTCTAAACTTGGTTTGATTTTGTATCCTATCGATCACTAATATGCAAGACATTAAATGCAATTTAAAAGTCCGTAATGGGTTCTGAAGAGATGCAGTTTCAGATGCCCTTAATGGTAAGAAATGTAATGCTACTGGAGTTTCCCTGAGATTGACCGAGCGTATTTTACTTGGAGCCTTGTTGTTTCCTGCAGATGCCGATACCCCCGAAGAGGAAGTTGGAGGACGCAGTGGTGGAGATTCGGCCTCCGCCCAGAGGAGCCATTACACAGCCTTTGAAGAAGCTGAAAATCAATGTCATCAAACTCAATAAATGTGCTGTGTGCGGCTTCACCACAGAGAATGTGACTCAGTTCCAAGAGCACCTCCCCCAACACAAGACTGACGGCTCAACCTTCCAGTGCAGGGAGTGTGGCCTCTGCTATACCTCTCTCCAGTCTCTAACCAGGCATTTGTTCATTGTCCACAAGATGAAGAATGCCCAGCAAGTTGCCAGACAGAACGGGGCCAGGGAGGACAACTTGGCAGACAGCAAAATGAGTCTGGAGGACAATCAGGCTGAAATGATGCTGACGGACAAAAAGTGCAAAGTTTGCTCTAAAACCTTTGAAACTGAAGCTGCCTTGAACACACACATGCGGACACATGGCATGGCCTTCATAAAGTCCAAGCGCCTGTGCGCATCAGAAAAATGAGGAGCAGCTCTCACAAAATGACATTGTTATCAAGCAGTAGAGGTGACTTCATGCAGAAGGGACTGCTTTGGTTGGGACAAACTCTCCCCTGTTGCAGCTTTTACTTGTTTCGATGGAACGTCACGTAAACCCCTCAAACACCTCACCTGTACAGACTGTAGCTGTTGTCATGGCCAGCATCACTTCTAAGCTGTAGTTTGATTAAAAGGAAAACTCAACACTTTGAAGAAGTATACGTTTTTTGTACAGTTGCAAGACATATTTACTTCATTTTTTTAATGCTACATAACACAAAGTTCTCCTATCACCTCGAACCATGCTCACTTTTGGTCGCCATGTAGTGAATTGGTTTTCAGCATTGAGAAGCATAATGGTATTCACTGAACTTATTTTAAAAAAACAGAGGGGAATTGAATTTCAATGAACAGGATTTTGTTAAAATGTTGTTTACTTACCTTAAGCTGTTTTATCTGAAAGCTGTCTTTTTTTAAATTGGAAGTTTGCTTCTGATGGACCAAATTAAAGAGAGGTGTATTGCATCATCATTGTACTTTAGTAAATTGATTAGTTATTGTGATACATTGAAAGAAAAAAAATCAGGAAAATAACGCCCATAAGGTATGTGCGTGTTTGTGTTCAAGTCTAAAAACCATGAATGTTTGTGGGCAACTTAATATTTATTTTTTGAAAGGTCGGCCAGTGTCAGTTTCCTTGCAGTTAATAATAAAGATCTTTTGAGAGAAATTAGTGTGCGTGTGTTCGCGTGCACGCGCGTGTGTGTTCGCGAGTATGTGTTCTCGTGCGCCAATAAGCGGGTGTCTGAGAGGTGATTTTTTTTTTGTTTCTGATGCAAAAAATAGGACAATTGTAAACTGATGAACAGAAACCGCTTGCCATTTCAGATTTGGGTTATTGAAAGTTGTAGAAATTCAAGTACTGTACAGGTACCACCATACAAATTTTGCAGAGCAACATTGCACTTCTTGATAGGTTGTCCTGCATTATGTTCGTTTTCTTTAAGGAACTCCACTTCCCTAGTGCCCTTTAATGTTTTCTTATAGCAGCTCATTCACCTTACCAAGTCAATGATAGGTCCATACTGACATCATAAACTGAACTGGTCCAGTACCAACTACTTTCGGTTCAGTCATCCAGAAGAAAATTATATCTCTGAAATTTGATAGATTGCGTACATTGCATTAGGTGAGGGTGTCCAAACTATGATCTATGGATCCCATGCAGCTGGAGGTCTTAAAAAGGCTGTTCTTGGAGCTGTTGCCTCATTGTCAGATAGATCCTAACTAAACCAGAGCACTCAAGATCTGTTAGCTTCCTTAGAAATGTAGAAGACTGGAAAGCACCATTGCAGAACATCTAGCCAGCCCAGTTGTTTGAGGTACATAGAAATTAATGGGAACATGAATTCAAATTTTTATGTGACCTGCAAGGTTCCATGCGATGCACCCAAATGTCCCATAAATATAAAACATTTTGGAACACTTCTGCTTTTAGGCTGTAAAGTTGTAGGACCTGCTGGCTTCCTCTAGGGGCTCTTGCAGTATTATGGTGGCACCCAGTGGCGAAAGTTCAGAAATACAGCCAATGCTATTTGTTTAAATAGTCAGTGATTTGAGGAAGCAATAATGCAAGATTCTCAAAAAGTACTGCCAAATGTTAAAGAAAACAAAGAGAGAATGGGCTGACCTGTGATACTGAAGTTCAGACTCATGTTTTTCAGTGTGCACTTGCATCCTGCAGGACTGAGCTTTCACAGCTGGTGGAAATATTTCTGATAGCTTCTCTCCTCTGATCAGTAAGCCTGAATTTTTGGCTTGGCCTAGAAAAGTAATGTAATCAGCCTGGCCTGGCAAAGTCGTGTTTTTGTTTAGAGCCGTTCTACTCTAACAATTAAGTTAGACAGACAATAGGAAATGAAATGACTGCAAGGTCATCAATGGCCCCTCAGAACACAGTAACATGTGCAAGCCAAGATTACTGGTGGTGAGCGGTGTAGAGTTGATTTAAGTATACAATGCCTTCATTTTTAACGTTGAAATGGAACATTTTTTTTCATGTTTAATTACTGTCTTGATTTTTTTTCTATTGTGCAGTTTGGGGTTTCCTTCAATCACAAACAAGTTTTAACAATATCTCTTCGGTTCTGACTACATTTCCATTAAGTCTAACCAGATTGTTTTACTACAGTAAATTTTACCTTGTCTAATTTCTGCAGGGTGCAAATTGTAATTACTGCTTCTAAGTGAGTCTGATGTCTTCTCTGGTCTGATGAGATGGTAATGTAGCACTACCCTATGTCCCATGAAGAGTTTTTTTTTCTGTCTAACCTATTGTAAGCTTCCAATGAACACGATGAATCTATAATGGGGTGGGTGGTGGGTGAGAGACAGGCTAATGACTCTTGGTACAGCATAGCTATCTGCAAAAGCCAAGAAATAGAGTTCTATACTTTAAAAGGGTATTGGCTGCTAACTTGCCTTATAGGGTGCTGTTTAATGTTTATAAATGGAAGAGAATGCACTGACAAGCACCTTGCCTGATGCTACAGATTTACAGTTTTCTCCCAGCGTGCTAGGGTACTGGAAGGGATGGGGTGCAGTGGGTTAGCAACATGCCTTTTCATCCCTGGGACCTGGGTTCAAGTGGAGCCTGAACCGATGGATTGCAAGTATTCTTTGCCAGTTGTAAAAGTCCTATGTAAAATAAGGTTAACACAATCCCAATGCAGTTCTTCATGGCCTCTGATGTGGCACTAATTGGCATTAAATTGGCAGTTTCAATTAGAGGACCGAGATTGCCAATTAGTGCCAGGTTGTGGTAAATGGAAACAGCACAATAGGAGAGGCTTCTCGACGTTGGGATAAAAGCACATAGCTGGAGAAAATAGAGGGAGCCTTATTCTGCATCTAATTCATTCTATTACAATTCAGGAGTGGTTGGCACTGCACTGGGTGGAAAAATGTCTCTTGCCCCAGCATTGAAATTGCTCAGTAACAAAAAGCACCAAAGATATTTAGGGAAAAAGTAAAGTCATAATAGAGACTGTGGTGTTGCAGATTGCAACATCCCCAGAACCACATGAATTTGGTTAAATCCATTCTTTTGAAACTGAGATTTCCAGATTTTTCATCTGCTGCAAGCTTCCCTGCACAACTGCATTATTACACCAGAATGTTCAGAGCAGTTTGGCCAAGAAAGTAAGCCAGCCGGAAAGCAATGATAATGCTCTGTTTCATTTTTTATTAAACTGTGAAGCTAAGTATCTTGTATTGCCCAATGTCCCACAATCACCTGAATTTTGTGAAACCCATTTTTTTTAAACTGCGACTTCCAGATTCCTTGCTTTAGAAACAAAGAAAATATGTGCAGGAGTAGGCCATTCGGCCCTTCGAGTCTGCACCACCATTCAAGAAGATCATGGCTGATCATTCCCTCAGTACCCCTTTCCTACTTTCTCTCCATACCCCTTGATCCCTTTAGCCGTAAGGGCCATATCTAACTCTCTCTTGAATATATTTTCAGTTTGATTATCCTGGGCACCTCTGGTTCTATAGTATTACTTCCATTGCAGTCAGAGTGGAATTGCTGCTGGTCTTGCACTGGACCTTAATTTGAAAAAAAAATCTAGAATGATGGTAAAACTGGATTCTATGAACCGAGAGGATTTAATGCACAATAGGCGAAGATTATATTTTTTTATTTTGTTTGCTATCAATTGTAGAATTGAAATGCTTAAATAGGCAGGTGCCAAAACTTGGAACATATTCCTCAATATTTTTTTTTTAAATAAATGAAGAAATACCTGTACTCTACTAGGGAATTGATTATAGGCAGGTCTCATTATTTTACCTGTCATTCCCAGTACAGCACGGGTAGAAATCCGTTGTCCATTATCCATTGTTACTGGTCCTTTTCAGTACCCCGATTGTATTTCTAGATTCTTTTCAGCTTTAGTTAATAGATTACTGCGCTGGACCTCCTACAATAGCCTCCTTTGCAACTGACATGAAATTTATTTTAATTGACTAACACCCTGTAGGGGCCTCCAATTGCACCTTGAATGTCCTTAGGCAAGTTTAAACGTTAGGGAATTCAGCCAATTCCTGTACTGAGTGGGACTCAAAGACGAGGGTTATTTTCATTAAATGATGATATCTAATGTTGGGAGAAGGGTGAAGCAGGATGGAATGATAATAGTTAAACAATATCATGGCATCAGTTATATTAGCAATATTGATGGATGTACTCTGAGCAGTCCAACTTAGTACAGATTCTGTATTTTATCAGCAGGTAACATAAATTACATTTTCAACAAGGCTGCAATGAGCAGAAAATATTGTACAGGAAAAAGCCCTCTTCTGTTTTGCTGTTGTAAATTGCTCCTCATCCAAGTCTGAGCTTCTCATTATCATATTTTTTGAGGCTTTTATATCTTGTGTGTTTAGTTCAATAAAAATTTTGTACTTTTTTAAAATGATTTTTTTTGGTGTAGACTTTAATGGCATGAAAGAAATGTAGCCATTGTCTTGTTCCGTTCCTAGGGCGTGTCTTGCTGCTGTCGTCGATAGTAAAATTTGTCAGCTGTAATCTCATCAGAGTTTAAACATTTAATAAATGTTTAAAGTATTTAAAAAACTGATGCGTACCAAAGCTTTTTGTTCTCTTGCAGTGGTGACATTTTGTGACTTGAATTTTTGTTTAACTTCAAATTTATGAAGTTTCATAGCTTTGAGGCTTGTGAGGTCCGACAAACTTCATTTAAATAAAACAGAAGCACATTTTTGCTCTTTCTGGTTTATTTCATAAGTACAGTGGTGACACCACTTCAACCTGCTCCAGCTAATGGACGTGATGTAATGCCAGTGAGAGGCAAGTGGAGAGTTGGCATCATAATAACTATTCTGGAAATACTGAGCCCCTTTTTTTGGGACTGATTCAGTAATTGTGCCAGTTCCATTGTTAAATCACCCCCTTTATATTGCACAACAGAACACTGCATATGCACTGCGATGCTCAACTTTTAACACTATTTTAATATGTATATTTACAGTTGCTGCAAAGTCACATCTTGGGCTTTTTGGATTTGGCTCATGATCCAAACAGGTCAGAAATGCTGAAAGATTATTGATGAGCTCTACTGAACAAACCCAAAATGAAGAATGGGAAGTCAGCTGAAACGTTTTCATCCAAAGGGCAATAGAGTTCTGGAACTAATCACCGAGGAAGGCCATTGAAGTGGAAAGTCAATAAATTTAAGAGTCAATTAGATGTATTTCTGGAAAGAGGGAATTCAGAAATATGGCAAAAGAGTGGCTTGTTAAGCCTAATTTTTTCCTATTTCTAAATATTGTATGGCTCGATACAACAGATGAGTCAAATGTGGTATTATGTTTTTTGCTGCTTTCCAATTTATATTTTATGGAGTTATACAATGTTACAAGTTTAGGGTTTTGCTTTAGATATTCTTTCAGGCATAGTGGTGCTAGCAGTTTAAGCATCTTGCGTTTAGGATTGTGCCTATACTGCCCAATATCTAACGATATGATAGCATATCCCAAGATGTAACAACAGTACGCCTTTGTGATGGAAACTGGATATCCGTGTATTGTGGCCCCATTTGCAGGTCTCCAATCTTTTTGAAGACAAACTGAAAAAACAATTGGTAAGACAAGGCCAGATGCAAATGGTTAAGCTACATTAATTCATAACAAGTGAATGCGCAGAGTAAGTTATGATTAAAGTCACTTAAAATAATCAGTACAACTTGTCTTTGCATAATAATATAAAAGAGCATGCTATGCTTCCCCACATCATTGGGTTATGTTGCGGTTCTCTTTCCGAGCCTGGTAAACACTTGCCTAAGCAGCTTTCTGTGTTAAAACATGACTGCCCATCCAGGTTTCTGTCTTTTTTTAAATTTCCCTGTGTTCATAAGTGGAGAGAAGAGCCCATGCCAGAAACTCCCGACCTGAGACCAATGACATCCCAACACAATGGAGGGACTTTTAACTTCAAAGAGCGAGTGGGTTTGGGAGTGGTTGGGGTGGTTAAAAGCACTGAAATTGACAGCACGTCGGGAAACTGGACGGGTGCTTTCAACTTTAACTGTGGGTGCACGAGTTTCCTTCCATGGATCTGCTGGAGACATTTGCAGGATTTTGCAGTCGGCCACCCACAAATGCATCACACAGGTGACCGATGCCATGTTTGTCAGGGCAGGCAATTATGTACATTTTGCCATCTATGAAGCCAGTCAGAATGAGCGGATGCTCAGGTTTGCAGCTCTGGCTGACTTTCCACAACTGCACATATGGTAATCAAGGCACCCCCAGATCTCCCAGGAGCCCCAGGAAACCTGACCAGCCAGAGTTAAATTTGTAATGGTGGATCATGGGAGCGTGTTGCCCTCTGTCCAGCCTCCATTGTAACCGGAAGTGGGCAGGCTGGAGGTTGGGTGAGGTCGAGTTCCATTTTTAAAAATTCTTTAATGTGGGATGTGGGAAAATGTGAGGTTATCCACTTTGGCAGAAATAATAGAAAAGCAAATTATAATTTAAATGGAGAAAAGTTGCAAAGTGCTGCAGTACAGAGGGACCTGGGGATCCTTGTGCATAGAATACAAAAAGTTAGTATGCAGGTACAGCAAGTAATCAGGAAGGCAAATGGAATGTTGGCCTTTATTGCAAGGGGGATAGAGTATAAAAGCAGAGAAGTCCTGCTACAACTGTACAGAGTATTAGCGAGGCCACACGTAGAGTACTGTGTACAGTTTTGGTCTCCGTATTTTAAGGAAGGATATACTTGCATTGGAGGTTGTTCAGAGTAGGTTCACTAGGTTGATTCCGGAGATGAGGGGGTGACTTATGAGGATAGCTTGAGTAGTTTGAGCCTTTACACATTGGAGTTCAAAAGAATGAGAGGTGATTTTGTAGAAACTTATAAGATAATGACGGGGCCCAACAAGGTGGATGCAGAGAGGATATTCCTACTCATAGGGGAAACTAAAACTAGTGGACATAGTCTCAGAATAAGGGGCCGCCCATTTAAAACTGAGCTGAGGAGGAATTTCTTCTCTGAGGGTTGTAAATCTGTGGAATTCTCTGCCCCAGAGAGCTGTGGAGACTGGATCATTGAATATATTTAAGGTGGAGATAGACAGATCTTTGAGCGATAAGGGAGTAAAGGGTTATGGGGAGCGGGCAGGGAGGTGGAGCTGAGTCCATGATCAGATAAGCCATGATCTTATTGAATGGCGGAGCAGGCTCGAGGGACCAAATGGCCTACTCCTGCTCCTATTTCTTATGTAAACGCCCACCTGACCCCAACCCACCCGTTTTTGGAGTTAAAATCCCCCCCCCCCCGCCCTCCCTAGAGTTGTTTATTGATTGCAGAATCACCCCAGCAAAGTGCTTTTTTTTTACAGTCTTTGAGGAAACAGCTTCAATTACATTAGCATTTTCTCCACCTTTTGTCTGTGTTTGTGTGAATCCACTGTGCTTTAAAAATTCAATATTTAAATCCAATATTTAAAGATAACTCTTTTCCAAATCCTTTTTATACGAAAAAGGTTAAAAATTCCAAAATATGACATACAGCCTTTGTTACTAGCCAAGATCTTTACCTTGCTTGAACAAAGGGAAGTTGCAATCTCTAACTAAAAATATCAGCCCAGTATCAATAGATAGAAATTAAATGATGTAATAGTTTATTGTGACTGTTCAGCACGAAACTGTTTAAATTTTCTTTCAAGATATGACTAGATCATGGAAACCTCATTGAAAGGCAGCAACTGAATAAATAATACACTCCTAAATAGGAATAGAAGTGTAAATGGCAATTAAAGATTACGAAAGGTTGTGAAATGTTAAATAGTGACAGACTGTTCCATTGGTTGGCAAGGCAGCAACAAGGGGGCTCAAATTTAAGATAATCTCAAAAAGAATTAAAAGGATGGACAATTATACAAGGCAATTATAGTTTAGAGTCTACACAATCCTGGGCACTGGGATGGAACAACAAAACCAGAGACCTGCAACATCAAGTCTTCACCCCGATTACACTGCCCTGGGACTTTTTGTAGCTTCCCACAAAATGTGTGAACCTGAGCCTATAGTAGGCACACACCCAGTGCTGGTATTACAATGACACAGGAGCATCATTTTCCCAGCTTTTGATCATTTGACAGCCCAGCGGAAGACTGCCTGAAAAACTTATGGTGAGAGAGCTTGTCCCTCGTTTCTTGTGGATGGGAGGATTCGGCAATCATCTCAGCCCCAGGATATCACTGCAGGAGTTCCTCGGGGCAGTGTCCTAGTCTCAATCATCTCAGCCCCAGGATATCACTGCAGGAGTTCCTCGGGGCAGTCCCCTAGTCTCAATCATCTTCAGTTGCTTCCCACCATCATGTCAGAGGTGGGGATGCTTGCTGATGAGTGCACAGTGTTCAGTTCCATTCACAACTCCTCAAATAATGAAGCAGTCCTTACCCACATGCAGCAAAACCTGGACAACATTCAGGCTTGGGCTGATAAGTGGCAAGTAATATTTGCTCCACACAAGTGCCAGGCAATGACCACCTCCAACAAACGAGTCTAGCCACCTGGCCTTGACATTCAACGGGTTTACCATCGCCAAACCCCCCACCATCAACATACTCGTGCCAGCATTGACCAGAAACTTAACTGGATCATCCACGTAAATACTGTGGCTACGTGAGCAGGTCAGAGGCTGGGTATTCTGCGGAAAGTGACTCATCTCCTGACTCCCCAAAGCATTTCTACCATATACAAGGCACAAGTCAGGAGTGTGATGGAATGCTTTCCACTTGCCTGGATGAGTGCAGCTCCAACAACACTCAAGAAGCTCGACACCATCCACAAGATGCACTGCAGCAACTCGCCAAGACTTCTTCGACAGCACCTCCAAAACCTGCGACCTCTACCATCCAGAAGGGCAAGAGTAGCAGGCGCATGGGATCACCACCACCTCCAATTTGCCCTCCAAGTCACAAATCAACCCGACTTGGAAATATATTGCAATTCCTTCATCGTCACTGGGTCAAAATCCTGGAACTCCCTTCCTAACAGCACCATGGGAATGCCTTCACATCACGGACTGCAGCGGTTTAAGAAGGCAATTAGGATGGGAATTAAATGCTGGCCTTGGCAGTGACGTCCACATCCCCTGAATGAACAATTAAAAAAAGATCATAGAGAAAATAGAAGAGGTAAATTCTAAACAGTACTTCAAGTTAAACCATGATAGCAGGAGAAGGAGGCAGATGTTCAAATTGTAGAACTGGTTTCAGGACGTTCTTCACATAAACATATGGAATAATCTTCTGGTTGGATAACGGAGGCATGAACAGTGGAATCACTTGAGATTGTTGAGATTAAGGGGACTGTGGGCTGGTTAAGATGACCTTCCTGATCTGTATTTATCCTGCTGTTAATGAAAATATTGGAATTTAAATTTATATATTGGAATTGAAATATATATTTCATGAAAACCTGCAATTATCTCTAGAATGAAGGCAGAAAGGAAGTAGAATATTAAAGTTCAGCTGAGGTAATTGCACAGCACCTTTCCAGTACTGTGTATTTAGATAAACTCTAGTGGAGCTCTCTGAGATCAGCAATTCTATGGGCCCGAAATTCATCAACATACTGCCCACTACCGCCCAAAAACACAAGTTTCGTCAAAAAACAGGTACATACCACCAACATACCATATGACGTAAGTTTCATGAGTGACATATTGCCAGGTGATATGCACACCACCCACCCATGCAGACCACCCACATAACTGCCTAAAAGTACAAGTTTCATGACATACTGCCGACATACCACTGGAACTGCAGATTGTCCTGGAGAAAGTGTTTTTAAGTGGATCTTAAGTGGGGCGATATGTACACAGAGTTGACAGGTTTGTTTTTTATATTTCACAGATCTTTACAGTTTGATGTATTTTTTATTTAATGGATTTTAGTATTTTCTAGTGTTAGGCAATAATATAAATAGTCTAATAGAGCCTTATTTACTCCTTTATTAATGAACTATAATAAAAATGTTATTAGTCTCTCACCCCCCAGTCTCTCTCACCCCCCAGTCTCTCTCACCCCCCAGTCTCTCCCCCCTCCCCACCGCAGTGATATCTCTCCCACCCACCCCGCCCACAGCGATTTCAGGTCGGCAGTCTCTGGCCTCTTGTCGCTGCCTCTTGGGGGACAGAGTTTTACAGCTGCGCGCACGTGCGTACAACTCAGGAGCCAAACATTCCGAAGTCGAAAGGTCTCTTTTGCCGGCCACCGCCTGCTGCACTCCACCACTGCCCACTGCACTCCGCTCCGGTTACCGCCGAGAAAAGCGGGATGAAACTCCCGTCTGCTCGGCCCCAGTTGGACCGGGCAGTAAAAAATGATGTATAGCCCGGGGACCACCAAAAAACGGGCAGAACTTGTGTTTCACCAATTTCAGCCCCTATCGGTTTTACGATCCTGACTGTTAAGAGTCCTTGACTGATGCTCACCATTGCACATGGTTTAACCACTTCCAATTTACAGACCCTCTTGGGCATCATGCATTCTGGGTCACTTCTGCCATTTCCACTTGTTCAGGATTATAATACGTAAATCATAACTGACATAAATCAATATCCTTAAAACCAGAAAAATTATCTCCAGGGTCCACAGTTAAGATAAACATCCTCAAAACCTCGAGAGCAGCTATCAGTTTTGAGAAACAATCTGTTTTAATATTTGTTTTCAACAATAATTATGTTTTAATAGGTTATTCCAAACTATTTTCTGGATTGAAAGGTAATGTTGCGTGAATTGGCAGTACATAAGACAAAACAGATTCAAAATAACCATGACTCATAACCTTTTGATTTAAAAAAATCTGTTTCTTAAAAAGTTTAATATTTTTCTTTGAACACCATGGGTCCGAAATTGCCCCTTCCCTTAAGGCCTGTTAACACCGGAAGTCGGTGGCCATGCTGCGGAGTGCAATGGCCGCTGATTTTTCATGTAATGGCTGCCATTATCAAAATTCCGTTCCTGCAGTATCCCGGCGGTGGCCCACTCCCCGCTACCGCTCCACTGCTGCCGAACCATCCTAAGTCCATCATCAGAGTGCGTAACACCCCAACGGTGACATTTCGCCAAGAAAATCTTCCTCCCACCCGGGCGGTGCCAAATTCTGCTTTTTTGAGATGTTCCAGTGAGGCTGTGGCCTTCTAAAATGTCGGTGCGGCTCCCATTGAAGAGGAGGATGCATTGCCGCAGCCGCCATGTTTTTTTTTCCGACAACTATGCCCCCACCAACAGGCAGCCTGGCCCAGCTGAAACCCTCTCTGGTGGCCTAGTGGACCGAACTTTAAAAATCGCACTTTAAGTGAAGGGGAGAGCCATGGTGACGCGGCCCCGTGATGACGTCATCACCGTTACGCTGACGACTGACAGCAGCGGCCAGTCCGCACCCCCACATCTTCCGCCCCTCAAGTGTGCTCACCACCGCACAACTGCCCCCATTATGGGCGGCTTCTGGTCCGCTGAAAAAAAAAAGCCAACGAGCGGAATTTCGCTCAAGAGGCCACCTCATCCACTGCGGTGGTGAATACAACAGAAACGGGGTGCTGTTGTTAACCTACAGACTTCGCTATGTCAGTTCTTTTGATGATCTAAACTGCACTTGGGGGCTGAAATTGCCCCCCGCTAGAAACGAGGTGCCGTCTGTAGGTTAACAACAACAACTTGAATTTATATAGCGCCTTTAATGTAGTGAAACATCCTAAAGCGCTTCACAGGAGTATTATAGAAACATAGAAACATAGAAAATAGGTGCAGGAGTAGGCCATTCGGCCCTTCTAGCCTGCACCGCCATTCAATGAGTGCATGGCTGAACATTCAACTTCAGTACCCCATTCCTGCTTTCTCGCCATACCCCTTGATCCCCCTAGTAGTAAGGACCTCATCTAACTCCTTTTGACACCAGTCATATAGGAGAAATTAGTGAAGGTGATAAAAGCTTGGTCAAAGAAGTAGGTTTTAAGGAGCGTCTTGAAGGAGGAAAGAGAGTTGGAGAAATGAAGAGGTTCAGGCAGGGAATTCCAGAGCTTAGGCCTAGGCAACAGAAGGCCACCAATGGTTGAGCGAGGTAACAAAGACATGGATGAAGGCTTCAGCAGCCGATGAGCTGGGGCAAGGGCAGAGACGGGCGATGTTACGGAGGTGGAAATAGATGGTCTTAGTTATGCTGCAGATATGTAGTCGAAAGATCATTTCTGGTCAAATATAACATCAAGGTTGCGAACAGTGTGGTCAGCTGCAAACAGAAGTTGGGCAGAGGGATGGAGTCAATGGCTAGGGAATGGAGTTTGTGGCGAGGTCTGAAAACAATGGCTTCGGTATTCTCAATATTCAATTGGAGAAAATTTCTACTCATCCAGAACTGGATGTTGGACAAGCAATCTGACAATTTAGGAACTGAGGAGGGGTCAAGAGAAGTGGTAGTAAGGTAGAGTTTGGTGTCATCAGCGTATATGTACATAAACAATTTAACAAACACAGTTCACAATATAGATGCAGATGAGAGACCTTATCAGCCCATCTCAACTGATCCATCATAGCATAATTAGGTTCATTGTTAAAAAATTGAAAGCGAGGAATTATCGAAGATAAAAGCACTCGACTGAGAAAGGAATGTTTTAACAAAATAAGGCAAATAACCCAGATAATTTGGAAAGAAAAATGAACAAGTAGGGCAGCAGACAAACAATGAGAAAAGTTCAAACAGGAGTTAGATAAGGTGCAAACTGAACATATTCCCACAAGTGATAATGGGAGTGCAGCAAATGCTGGAGTTCCTTGAGTGAGTAGAGAAGTTCATATGAGACTTGAAAGCAAACAGGGCTAATAATACAAGCAGAGTATAGAGAAGAAGCAAAATAGATAGAGTATGAAGGAAGACCATGATCATATTGAATGGTGGTGCAGGCTCGAAGGGCCGAATGACATACTCCTGCACCTATTTTCTATGTTTCTATGTAACAAAGGAAATAGTGAAGATTTAAAAGACATACGTAGAAAGTCTAAGAATAGTTTTCAAGAAAGCCTGTATCAAACAAAAAAAGAGATCGCGTGGAAGATTAAGAAACGGTAAAGATACAAAATGAGGACTTGGCCTCGATTTCACAGATAACGGGCTGGAGTTTAGGCTTTTATGTTTTGGGGGTAATAATGGCGACGGGGCGGGAAAGTTAGCGGCTGGGAATAGTTTGCGCCTCAGTCGATATGTTTGGGCAGCTGACCCCCGAGTCAGGGGTTGCAGCGCTAAGGGAGGATTAGTACACCTCTCGGCACAAGGATGGGAAACTCCCGAGCTAAAGAGCCGGGCCAGAAGCACTCCGCGAGACGTCTGGGGAGGTGGGCAAATCTAAAAAAAAAACATCACAAAAACATTCCCAAAACATTGCCCAGGCCACCACAACACAAATTGCTAAAAAAAAGTTAAACGAAAAACCGTCACACTTACCTTAGGAATTCATTACTCACCTCTTCGCCGACGGGATGGTTGGACAGCCCTGATTTCCCAGGCTGTGCACTTCCGGGTGGATGGGTTGGGCAGCAGCTCAAACTGGCGCCTATGTCGCACCCTGGGGTGTTGCACACCAGCGCAACTCTTTTGGGAGGTACTGTTCCGTGCCCCTACAAAACCGGACACAGGGCACAGAAGACCTCACCGCGCTGTAATGTCTGAGCTTGTAATGTTTGTAGCTCCACACTGTGGATGTGGACGTATTGTGTACTGCAACTACAAAGTTAATAATAAACAGAAGCAGGAGGTTCCGGAGACTTCCGAGAGCTGCCTGCCATGTTAGAAAGCTGTGTTGTGTGCTGTGCTCTGTGAAAATATCACATTTGGCGGCGAGGTGAGATTTTTCGGATGACTTAAAGCTGAAATTTTGTTGGTGAAGGATACAGCCAGCCGACAGAGAGATTTTGGAAGCTTCTCTGGCTTTGGAAATAGCTACAAAATCTGAGGTAAAAAAAACGAGCACACTAGTTTAAACTGCAAAGTCAAAAATGGCGGCATCCGTAGGAGTAATGGGACGCTTAGGTGAATATAAATGTGATCAGGAAAGATTTAAAGCGTATGTGGATTGGCTAGAAATGTATTTCACTGGAAATAATATAATCGAAGTTCCAGAGAATGCAGATCAGAACCGGGCTGTGTTGGAATGGAAACGAGCTAGCTTTTTATTGGAAGCGGGTCCGGAATTGTATGAAACCCTGGTAAATTTGCTTGTGCCTGATGAGCCAAAGAACACAATGCTTAAAGAGATTTTAATGAAGCTGGAACAGCACTATAATCCCAAACCGTTAGAAATTGCTGAAAGCTATCATTTCGGTATACGAAATCAAAAGACTGATTCAATTTTCAGTGATTACATTGTAGCATTAAAAAAGCTATCTATTCACTGTAATTTCGGAAACTTTCAAAACCGAGCATTATGGGACCGTTTTGTTTGTGGGGTGAAAAATGATGCAATCAGAAGAAAGTTATTGACGACGGATGACTTGACTTTTGAGATCGCTTGTCAGACAGCGAGGTCGATGGGCATGGCCGACCAATATTCCTGAAAATTTCCTAGAAACATAGAAACATAGAAAATAGGTACAGTAGTAGGCCATTCGGCCCTTCGAGCCTGCACCATCATTCAAGAAGATCATGGCTGATCATTCCCTCAGTACCCCTTTCCTGCTTTCTCTCCATATCCCTTGATCCCCTTAAGGGCCATATCTAACTCCCTCTTGAATATATCCAATGAACTGGCATCAACAACTTTCTGCGGCAGGGAATTCCACAGGTTAACAACTCTCTGAGTGAAGAAGTTTCTCCTCATCTCAGTCCTAAATGGCCAACCCCTGATCCTAAGACTGTGTCCCCTGGTTCTGGACTTCCCCAACATCGGGAACAATCTACCCGCATCTAACCTGTCCCATCCCGTCAGAATCTTGCATGTTTCTATGAGATCCCCTCTCATCCTTCTAAACTCCAATGTATAAAGGCCCAGTTGATCCAGTCTCTCCTCATATGTCAGTCCAGCCATCCTGGGAATCAATATGGTGAACCTTGGCTGCACTCCCTCAATAGCACGAACATCCTTCCTCAGATTAGGAGACGAAAACTGAACACAGTATTCCAGGTGAGGCCTCACCAAGGCCCTGTACAACTGCAATAAGACCTCCCTGCTCCTATACTCAAATCCCCTAGCTATGAAGGCCAACATACCATTTTCCTTCTTCACCGCCTGCTGTACCTGCATGCCAAATTTCAATGACTGATGAAGCATGACACCCAGGTCTCGTTGCATCTCCCCTTTTCCTAATCTGCCACCATTCAGATAATATTCTGTCTTTGTGTTTTTGCCCCCAAAGTGGATAACCTCACATTTATCCACATTATACTGCATCTGCCATGCATTTGCCCACTCACCTAACCTGTCTAAGTCACCCTGCAGCCAATTAGCGCCCCCCTCACAGCTCACACCACCACACAGTTTAGTGTCATCTGCAAACTTGGAGATATTACACTCAATTCCTTCATCTAAATCATTGATGTATATTGTAAAGAGCTGGAGTCCCAGCACTGAGCCCTGCGGCACTCCACTAGTCACTGTCTGCCATTCTGAAAAGGACCCGTTTATCCCAACTCTCTGCTTCCTGTCTGCCAACCAGTTCTCTATCCACGTCAGTATATTACCCCCAATACCATGTGCTTTGATTTTGCACACCAATCTCTTGTGTGGGACCTTGTCAAAAGCCTTTTGAAAGTCCAAATACACCACATCCACTAGTTCTCCCTTGTCCACTCTACTAGTTACATCCTCAAAAAATTCCAGAAGATTTGTCAAGCATGATTTCCCCATCATAAATCCATGCTGACTTGGACTGCTCCTGTCACTGCTTTCCAAATGCGCTGCTATTTCATCCTTAATAATTGATTCCAACATTTTCTCCACTACTGATGTCAGGCTAACCGGTCTATAAATGCCCGCTTTCTCTCTCCCTCCCTTTTTAAAAAGTGGTGTTACATTAGCTACCCTCCAGTCCATAGGAACTGACCCAGAGTTGATAGACTGTTGGAAAATGATCACCAATGCATCCACTATTTCTAGGGCCACTTCCTTAAGTGCTCTGAAATGCAGATTATCAGGCCCCGGGGATTTATCGGCCTTTAATCCCATCAATTTCCCTCACACAATTTCTCGCCTAATAAGGATATCCTTCAGTTCCTCCTTCTCACTAGACACTCGGTCCCCTAGTACTTCCGGAAGGTTATTTGTGTCTTCCTTCGTGAAGACTGAACCAAAGTATTTGTTCAATTGGCCTGCCATTTCTTTGTTCCCCATTATAAAGTCACCTGAATCAGACTACAGGGGACCTACGTTTGTCTTCACTAATTTTTTTCTCTTCCCATATCTATAGAAGCTTTTGCAGTCAGTTTTTATGTTCCCGTCAAGCTTCTTCTCGTACTCTATTTTCCCCCTCTTAATTAAACCCTTTGTCCTCCTCCTCTGAATTCTAAATTTCTCCCAGTCCTCAGGTTTGCTGCTTTTTCTGGCCAATTTATATGCCTCTTCCTTGGATTTAACACTATCCTTATTTTTACTCCAGACAGGGATGTACAATTGCTGAAGTTCATCCATGTGATCTTTAAATGTTTGCCATTGCTTATCCACCGTCAACCCTTTAAGTATCATTTGCCAGTCTATTCTAGCCAATTCACGCCTCAAAGCATCGAAGTTACCTTTCCTTAAGTTCAGGACCCTAGTTTCTGAATTAACTGTGTCACTCTCTATCTTAATAAAGAATTCTACCATGTTATGGTCACTCTTCCCCAAGGGGTCTTGCACAACAAGATTGCTAATTAGTCCTTTCTCATCACACATCACCCAGTCTAGGATGCCCAGCTCCTTGGTTGGTTCCTCGACATATTGCTGTCGAAAACCATCCCTAATACACTCCAGGAAATCCTCCTCCACTGCATTGCTACCAGTTTGGTTAGCCCAATCAACATGTAGATTAAAGTCACCCATGTTAAGTGCTGTACCTTTATTGCATGCACCCCTAATTTCTTGTTTGATGCTGTCCTCAACCTTACTAGTACTGTTTGGTCGTCTGTACACAACTCCGACTAGCGTTTTCTGCCCTTTGGTATTCCGTAGCTCCACCTATACCGATTCCACATCATCCAAGCTAATGTCCTTTCTTACTATTGCATTAATTTCCTCTTTAACCAGCAATGCCACCCCGCCTCCTTTTCCTTTTTGTCGATCCTTCCTAAATGTTGAATACTCCTGGATGTTGAGTTCCTAGCCTTGGTCACCCTGGAGCCATGTCTCCGTGATGCCAATTACATCATACCCGTTAACTGCTATCTGCGCAGTTAATTCGTCCACCTTATTCCGAATACTCCTCGCATTGAGGCACAGAGCTTTCAGGCTTGTCTTTCTAACACACTTTGCGTCTTTAGAATTTTGCTGTAATGTGGCCTTTTTTGCTTTTTGCCTTAGGTTTCTCTGCCCTCCACTTTTACTTTTCTTCTTTCTATCTTTTGCTCCTGCCCCCATTCTACTTCCCTCTGTCTCCCTGCGTAAGTTTCCATTCCCCTTGCCATATTAGTTTAACTCCTCCCCAACAGCACTAGCAAATACTGCCCCTAGAACATCGGTTCTGGTCCTGCCCAGGTGCAGACCTTCCGGTTTGTACTGGTCCCACCTCCCCCAGAACTGGTTCCAATGTCCCAGGAATTTGAATCCCTCCCTACTGCACCACTCCTCAAGCCACGTATTCATCTGAGCTATCCTGCGATTCCTACTCTGACTAGCACGTGGTACTGGTAGCAATCCTGAGATTACTACTTTTGAGATCCTACTGTTTAATTTAGCTCCTTGCTCCCTAAATTCATCTTGTAGAACCGCATCCCATTTTTTATCTATATCGTTGGTACCTATATGCACCACGACAACTGGCTGTTCGCCCTTCCTTTTCAGAATGCCCTGGAACCGCTCCGAGACATCCTTGACCCTTGCACCAGGGAGGCACCATACCATCCTGGAATCTCAGTTGCGGTTGCAGAAACGTCTATCTATTCCCCTTACAATTGAATCCCCAATCACTATAGCTCTCCCACTTTTTTTCCTGCCCTCCTGTGCAGCAGAGCCACCCACAGTGCCATGAAGTTGGCTGCTGCTGCCCTCCCCTGGTGTGTCAGCCCCACCAACAGTACCCAAAGCGGTGTAACTGTTTTGCAGTGGGATGACCGCAGGGGACCGCTGCACTACCTTCCTTGCATTGCTCTTCCTGCTGGTCACCCATTCCCTATCTGGCTGTCTAACCTTTACCTGCGGTAAGACCAACTCACTAAACGTGCTACTCACGTCATTTTCAGCATTGTGCATGCTCCAGAGTGAATCCACCCGCAGCTCCAGTGCCGCAATGCGGACCGTCAGGAGCTGCAGCCGGATACACTTCCCGCACATGCAGTCGTCGAGGACACCGGAAGCGTCCCTGACTTCCCACATAGTACAGGAGGAGCATAACACGTGTTCGAGCTGTCCTGCCATATCTTAACCCTTAGTTCAACTTAATTTGGCAACAACAATGCTAAAAGGATACTTACTGATAAAGAAAAAGAAAAACTACTTACCAATCACCAGCCAATCACGTGCCCCCATGGCTGTGATGTCACCTTTCGATTTCTTTCTACTTCTTTTTTGCCTTCTCACCCTGCTGCAGCTGCACCGGCTGGGCCTTTATAGGCCTCACCAATGCTGCTGCTCCGCCTCTCCGACTGCCACCGATCCCCGAACTCCCGCTGGGCCTTTATAGGCCTCACCAATGCTGCTGCTCCGCCTCTCCGACTGCCACCGATCCCCGAACTCACGCTGGGCCTTTATAGGCCTCACCAACGCTGCTGCTCTGCCTCTCCAACTGCCGCCGATCCCCGAACTCCCGCTGGGCCTTTATAGGCCTCACCAATGCTGCTGCTCTGCCTCTCCGACTGCCGCCGAACCCCGGACTCCCGCTGGGTCTTTATAGGCCTCACCAACGTTGCTGCTCTGCCTCTCCGACTGCCGCCGAACCCCGGACTCCCGCTGGGCCTTTATAGGCCTCACCAATGCTGCTGCTCCGCCTCTCCGACTGCTGCCGATCCCCGAACTCACGCTGGGTCTTTATAGGCCTCACCAATGCTTCTGCTCCGCCTCTCCGACTGCCACCGATCCCCGGACTGCCGCTGGGCTTTATAGGCCTCACCAATGCTGCTGCTCCGCCTCTCCGACTAATTATTACTGTCGTCAGTCAACCGAGGTGAATCACCTGCAGATTCAAAATAAAAGGCGGTGGGAGCCCAAAATCTCAAAAACTGGAAATTGTAACAGAACATCAAAGTCATGCTATCTGGGACAACACATTGCTCAAAGTTGTCCATATGTGAAGGAAGAGTGTTTCTTCTGCAAAAAGACTGGGCATCTTGCGAAGGCATGCCGATTGAAGGGTAAACTAGTTTTCAAAGCTCTGATTCCAGTGTTCAAAGCTATGAGTAGAAATCCTCAGAGACTACATTGCATGGAAGAACAACAACAGGACATGGAGATTTTAGAGTTACACGTCATCAGGAGCACGAGCTTAACGGACACCTTTTCGAAAAGTATCAAAATCCACATAGAGTTTGCGGGATTCAAGATACCAATGGAAATCGACACTTGTGCATCCATGAGTGTAGTACCAGAGTCACTATACCTCGACAAATTGCGGGATTTCCCATTGGAGAAATCCAAGATGGAGCTGCGAGGCTACCCGGGAGAGAACATTCCTGTTGATATGTCCTTACTATACAGTATAAATGCACACGAGGCCCATACTTGAGAGAAGATCACTCTGTGACCAGTTACCTTTATTACCAAGACCTCAAGAGACTGAAGGTGGATGGAGCTTCCCCTTTTATACCGGAAAGTCCAGGTTAGGAGTGTCTCCCACAAGTTCGCCCCTTGTAGTCAATGTTCTCACGGTGTACAACTTAGGTCAGTTTATACATGGGTTACAATGATAGTTGAATACATGACATCACCTCCCCCCCCAAAGTCTTATTGGGATCACAGGTTAAGTCTCTCTAATGGTATATGCTCCCTTGTAGAACGCCTGAGTTGGTGCTCCGGTTGTTGGGCGCTGGTCTGAGTGTCTGCTGTTTGCGGTGCCTCAGGCCTGTCCGGACTGCTCACAGTGACTGGGCTCTCCTGCACTTGGTTCCAGTGTTCGGTCACCTGTGGTGGAGTAAACTCTACGTCGTGTTCTTCCTCTGCTTCTTCTATGGGGTTGATGAACCTCCTTTTAGTTTGATCCACGTGTTTGCGGCAGATTTGTCCATTGGTAAGTTTAACTACCAGAACCCTATTCTCCTCTTTGGCAATCACAGTGCCCTCAAGCCATTTGGGCCCTGCAACGTAATTAAGGACAAAAACAGGGTCATTGACATCAATACATCGCGCCCTCGCATTCCTGTCATGGTAATCACATTGTGACTGACGCCTGCTCTCAACAATTTCTTTCATAGTAGGGTGTATAAGGGATAACCTGGTTTTGAGTGTCCTTTTCATTAGCAGCTCTACGGGTGGAACCCCTGTGAGTGAGTGTGGTCGGGATCTATTGGCCAACAGGAGGCGTGATAAGTGGCTTTGTAGGGAACCCCCTTGCATTCTGAGCATCCCCCGTTTGATTATCTGCACTGCTCGTTCCCTCTGGCCGTTTGAGGCTGGCTTGAACGGTGCCATTCTGACATGGTTGATTCCATTGCCTGCCATGAAGTCCTGGAATTCAGTGCTTGTGAAGCACGGGCCATTGTCACTGATTAAGACGTCCAATAGACCGTGGGCAGCGAACATTGCCCATAGACTTTCTACCGTAGCAGAGGATGTGCTTGAATTTAAAATTGCACACTCAATCCATTTGGAGTAGGCGTCTACTACAACCAAAAACATTTTTCCCATGAAAGGACCTGCGTAGTCCACATGGATGCGTGACCATGGCTTGGTGGGCCAGGACCAGGGGCTAAGAAGGGGCTTCCCTGGGTGCGTTGCCCAGCTGAGCACACTTATTGCACCTGCGAACACAAAGTTGCAGGTCTGCATCTATCCCTGGCCACCAAACGTGTGACCTGGCAATTGCCTTCATCATGACAATGCCCAGGTGCTCATTGTGAAGTTCTCTGATAAACACCTCTCTGCCCATCTGAGGCATGACTACTCGGTTGCACCATAGTAGGCAATCAGCCTGAATCGAGAGTTCATCCTTGCGCCTATGAAATTGTTTAAATTCCTCAGGGCAAGCCCCGTATGTGGCTGCCCAGTCCCCGTTCAGGACACATTTCTTAACTGAAGACAGAAGCGTGCCTTTATTTGTCCAGTCTTTAATCTGATGGGCTGTCACAGGTGAGCCTTCGCTTTCGAAAGCTTCAACAACCATGACCATCTCAGCATCATGCTCAGTTGCCCCCTCAGTGGTGGCTAGTGGGAGCCTGCTAAGTGCATCGGCACAGTTTTCAGTGCCCGGTCTGTGCTGAATTGTGTCGTCATTGGCGGCTAATGTAAGTGCCCACCTCTGTATGCGGGCTGATGCATTCGCATTTCTGGTCTTGTTGTCGGCCAAAAGGGACGTTAGGGATTTGTGATCTATCTCCAGCTCAAATTTCCTGCCAAACAGGCACTGGTGCATTTTTTTTACTGCATATACACATGCTAGCGCTTCCTTTTCTACCATCCTGTAGCCCCTTTCTGCCTGGACAGACTTCTGGAGGCATAAGCTAGCGGCTGTAACTGACCATTGGCATTCACATGCTACAACACACACCCGACCCCATAGGACGACGCATCGCACGTTAAAACAAGTTTCTTACACGGGTCATATAATGTTAACAGTTTGTTGGAGCATAACAAATTTCATGCTCTATCAAAAGCCCTTTCCTGGCTGTCGCCCCAGACCCATTCGCGACCTTTGCATAGGAGCACATGTAACGGCTCCAACAGCGTGCTCAATTTGGGAAGAAAGTTGCCAAAATAGTTCAGGAGCACCAGGAACGAACACAGCTCCGTCGTGTTACGGGGTCTGGGTGCTCTCTGGATCGCTTCCATTTTGGACGCAGTAGGTCTGATCCCATCTGCTGCTACCCTCCTCCCCAGGAATTCTACCTCTGGAGCTAAGAAGACGCACTTCGCCATTTGCAGTCACAGCCCTACCCGGTCCAGTCTGCGTAGCATCTCCTCCAGGTTGTGGAGATGTTCTTCAGTATCGCGACCCATGATGAGGATGTCGTCTTGAAAAAACCACCGTCCTTGGAATCGACTTGAGGAGGCTTTCCATATTTAGTTGAAAGATCGCAGCGGCCGAACGAATTCCGAATGGACATCTGTTATACTCAAACAACCCCTTGTGTGTTGTGATAGTGGTCAGCTTCTTCGACTCACTCGCCAGCTCCTGGGTCATGTAAGCTGAGGTCAGGTCTAATTTTGAAAAATTTGCCCCCGGATAGCGTCGCAAAGAGGTCTCGGTAGCGGGTACGGGCCTTGGAGTGACACTCGATTGATGGTGGCTTTGTAATCGCCACATATCCTGACCGACCTACCCGCCTTGAGCACCGGCATGATTGGGCTTGCCCAGTCACTGAATTCGACTGGCGAGATGATGCTTTCCCTCAGTAGGCGGTCCAATTCGCATTCTATCTTTTCCCTCATTACGTACGACACCGCTCTGGCCTTGTGGTGTACTGGCCTGGCGTCCGGGTTTATGTGAATCACTACCTTGGCCCCCATGAAAGTGCCGATGCCGGGTTGAAATAAAGAGTCAAATTTGTCCAGGACCTGTGAGCATGATACTCGCTCCACAGAAGAAATTGCATTGACATCGCTCCATTTCCAGTTCATGACAGCAAGCCAACTCCTCCCCAGTAGTGCGGGACCGTCCCCCAGGACAATCCAGAGTGGCAACCTGTTCTCCGAATCTTTGTGGGTCATGACTACCGTGGCGCTGCCTCGCACCGGAATGATCTCCTTTGTATATGTCCGTAGCAGTGCGTCAATCGGCAATAATTTTGGCCTCCTGGCCTTGGACATCCACAACCTTTCGAACTGTTTGATACCCATCAGAGACTGGCTGGCCCCCGTGTCTAGCTCCATTAATACTGGGATGCCATTGAGGAGCACTTTCATCATTATCGGTGGCGTCCTGGTATATGAACCGTATTTGTGCTCCACATGAACTCGCTGAACTTCAGCTTCCAGCGATTTCCCCCAGTATTCATTTGGCCTCGTAGGGCTTACATCGGGCCCGTCCTCCTCGTACATCAACCTGGCTGCAGGCTTCCTGCAGATACGCGCCAAGTGACTGCTGACGTTGCAGTTTCTGCAGGTATATTGCTGATACCTGCAAGCTCTGGCTGGGTGTTTGCCTCCACACCTCCAGCATGAGCTGGAGGCCCCATTGTTGGAAACAAAAGGTCCATTACCAATCGATCATCTCTGACTGTCTCTGTAACTGTCCTTAAGCGCACCATTAACAGGTGTTGATGGCCCCATTACTGGCCGCATTTTCCATTGTGATGGTATGAATCGCCGATCTGCTAGCCATTGTCTCTATTGAATTCCCCCTTTGGGTTCGACTGCATGCTGGGGCATGTCCGATTGCCCTTGTCTGCCTAGAGAACTGTGTGCCGCGTTAACAATATTGACTCCCTGGTCGTTTGCCACATTTGAGTCAAGATTTTTGCCATTCTGGTCTCTTCCTCCCCTGAGATAATTGTCTGGGCTATCAGAGCCACCGTTTCCAGGGTCAAGTCTTTGGTCTCAATCAGTTTCCTGAAAACCCCAGCATGCCCGATGCCCTCAATAAAAATGTCTCACAGCATCTCCGCTCTGCATGCATCTGGGAACATACATAGGCTCGCCAGTCGCCGGAGATCTGCCACGAAGTCTGGAACACTTTGCCCTTCTCGCCGCCGATGCGTGTAAAACCGGTGTCTTGCCATGTGCATGCTGCTCGCCGGTTTAAGGTGTTCCCTTATCAACTTACTGAGCTCTTCGAACGTCTTGTCCGCCGGCTTCTCTGGCGCTAGAAGGTCCTTCATCAGGGAGTACGTTCTGGATCCACAAACCGTCAGGAGATGAGCCCTGCGTTTGTCGGCCGAATCCTGTCCCAACCATTCCTTAGTGACAAAACTTTGCTGTAGTCTCTGAATAAAGTCGTCCCAATCATCACCAACACAGTACCTCTCTTCTGTGCTGCTAGTGGCCATGCTCGCGTGGTTTAAATCCCAGTTTCTCATCGCCAATGATATGTCCTTACTATACAGTATAAATGCACACAAGGCCCATACTTGAGAGAAGGTCACTCTGTGACTAGTTACCTTTATTACCAAGACCTCAAGAAAGTGAAGGTGGGTGGAGCTTCCCCTTTTATACCGGAAAGTCCAGGTTAGGAGTGTCTCCCACAAGTTCGCCCCCTGTGGTCAATGTTCTCATGGTGTACAACTTAGGTCAGCTTATACATGGGTTACAATGATAGTTGAATACATGACACCTGTGTTGGTCACATCACCGTACCGATGAAATACAAGGATCAATTTCAGAACTTCCCTCCAATAGTAGTGAAAGGAGACAAGCCTGCCTTACCAGGAAGAAATTGATTGAGATCACTGAAGCTGGATTGGAGTGAGATTTTTTGTGTTGAAGTGAGATTTGCATCAACGATGATGTTATCAAGAAGTATCCGAAGGTGTTCTGCGAAACGGGCAGTCTGATCCAAGGCTTTAAGGCAAGTATCAGGGTACAGAAGGACGCTAGATCAGTTTACTACAAGCCACGTTCCGTTCCATAGTTGAGCAAAAACTCAAAAGACTAGAGACTGAGAACATTATTTCTAAGATAGAGCGATGTAATTGGGCTACACCCAATGTTGTTGTATCTAAATCCGATGGTAAGGTAAGATTGTGTGGTGATTATAAAGTAACCGTAAACCAGGTTCTAGAGGATAATGTCCCCAATAGATTGCCAAATATAGAAGATTTGTTCACAACACTGACAGGTAGTCAGATCTTCTCAAAACTGGATCTTACGAATGCCTACTTACAGCTTGAACTAGATGAAGAGTCCAAATCATACTTGACTATAAATACTCATCTAGGCCTGTATCAATTTAATCAGCTACCGTTTGGAGTGTCTTCCGCCCCTGCCATATTCCAAGGTGCGATGAACCAGATTTTGCAAGTTATTGAATGGGGTAGTATGTTATTTAGATGACATACTAATTTCAGCACCAAATAGGCAAATTCATAACATATTGAATGAAGTTCTCAAATGGCTAGAAATGGACAGAGTACGAGTGTCTGCTCGTAAGTGTGAATTATTTCAAAACTCGGTGGAGTACTTAGGGTACAGAGTAGACAAAGATGGTTTACATCCAACTATGGGGAAACTGGATGCAATTAGAAATGCATCCATTCCCAGGAATGTCACTGAACTTTGTTCATCCTTGGGTCTTTTGAACTATTATGGGAAGTTCCTACCAAATTTGGCTGCAGTATTACATCTACTGAATGAACTATTGAAAAAAACAAGTCCATTGGTCAAAAGATTTCGATACAGCATTCAAGAAGTGTAAAAGCAAATTGGTAGAGAGCACCATGTTAGTTCACTATGACATACCTAAGGAGATTAAGCTAGCATGTGGTGCCTCTCCGTATGGAGTTGGGGCAGTAATCTCTCATGTATTATGTAGTGGGGAGGAGAGACCAATTGCTTTTGCTTCACGCACTCTCAGTGCCAGTGAGAGTAATTATGCACAAATTGAAAGGGAAGCTTTGGCATTCATTTTTGGGGTCAAGAAGTTCCACAAATATTTGTATGGTCGTAAATTTACCATAGCTAACAGCAATCCTCTATCCAAAGTCCCCAGTTCCAACATTAGTTGCAGCCCGAATGCAGAGATGTGCTTTGATTTTGGCAGCATATACATATGATATTGAATACAGACAATCAGCTGATCACTGTAATGCTGATGCAATGTCTAGATTGCCTTCCCCATCAAAAGTTATACCAGATAGGGAAGAAGTGTTTTATTTTTCATACATTGATGAACTTCCAGTTACAGCTGAAGAGATTGGTAGAGCAATGAAACGTGACCCAGCGATGTCAAAGATGTATGATTATATTGCAAATGGATGGCCAAACCATGTAACAGACAAAGATATTCATCCATTCTTCATTCGAAGGAATGAGATATAAGTCGATAAAGATTGTATCATGTGGGGTGCAAGAGTGGTTATACCAAATAAATTTAGATCCAAATTATTAGGAGTCCTCCATGACCAGCACCTGGGAATGTGCTTGACCAAGAGTTTGCACGCAGTTATTTATGGTGACCAGGTCTTGATAAAGATGCAGAGAACATCGTGAGTCAGTGTACGACATGTCAATCGGTAAGCAAGCAACCACCATCAGTACCATTACAGCCATGGAAATGGCCTCTCAGGGTGTGGCAAAGGCTACATATTGATTTTGCTGAGTTAGAAGGACAACAATTCTTCATTGTGATTGATAGCCATTCGAAGTGGGTTGAGTTGTTTCAATAACAACAAGTAAAATATTAGACATTTTGCGGAGTTTATTTTCTTCATTTGGCCTCCCAGAAGAAATTGTTTTGGATAATGGACCTACAGACATGGAAGGAGTTGAAGGTGGGAATGATTCAATTATTTCTGACTCATCAGATAGTTTTGATACACCAGTAGCATATCCTACATCTAATATACTGGAAACAAATCCAAGAGAAAATCAGAATGTAAGTCTGAGTCCGAGTGGGGAAAATGAAGAGTCTGAAGTTAGTGAGTTCAAATGAAAATCAAAGAAATTCCTTGGAGGAAAACGTTCCTCAGGAGGAGCCTCGAATGAGTTTAATTCGCCACCATGTTTGGAAGGTTCTGTTCGAGAGTGACAGCATCCTCTTCGAAACAGAAAACAAGTGATTAAGTTAAATTTGTAAATATGGAAAAAAATAAGTCTATATTCTACGTTATGTATAAACATGCAATTTATATATGATGTTGTTATAATAACTTCTTCATTAAGGAGGGAAAAGTGTAAATCTGTAAGCTTGTAATGTTTGTAGCTCCACACTGTGGATGTGAACGTATTGTGTACTGTAACTACAAAGTTAATAATAAACAGAAGCAGGAGGTTCCGGAGACTTCTGAGAGCTGCCTGCCATGTTAGAAA
The DNA here is from genome assembly GCF_044704955.1 of Pristiophorus japonicus. Taxonomy (NCBI): domain Eukaryota; kingdom Metazoa; phylum Chordata; class Chondrichthyes; family Pristiophoridae; genus Pristiophorus; species Pristiophorus japonicus. The sequence goes on from NC_091978.1 coordinate 68,852,447, forward strand.
GCTGTGTTGTGTGCTGTGCTCTGTGAATATATCACATGCGCCATTGCCACCGTTCCGGGGCAAAAATTTGAGCACAGAAGGCTGGAAAATCCAGCCCAATGTATGATAATGGCAATGAAAGGGTAAAAGAGGAAGAGGTAGGAAAACTAGATAAGATAACTATCGATAAGGAAGGAGTGCTGAAAAGTTGCTAGGACTCAAAGTAGAAAAATGCACCAAGTCCTGAGGGAAGTCAGAGAGAAAATAATGGAGATTTTGACTACAATCCTTCACATTTCCTTGGAAATGAAAGTTGTACCAGAGGACTGTAAGGTTGTCAATGTAGTAACTCTGTTTGAAAAGGATGTAAGGGATAAATCAAGTAACATTAGACCAGTCAACCAAACATCCACAGTGGATAAGCTTCTAGAAACCATAATATGGGTTAAAGATATGGGTTAATAAAGGTCAGCCAACAAAGTATAATTGTGCCCAACAAATTTAATATAATTCTTTGGGGAAGTAATGGAATGCATTGACAAAGTGAATGTTGTGTATATTGATTTTCAAAAAGTATTTGATAAGCTGCCACATAGGAGACTTGTTGATAATATTAAGGTCACGGTATTAAAGGGAATGTCACAGCATGGATAAAAAGATGATTCAAGGACAGAAACTGAAAGTGTTAGTTAATGGATATTTTCAGATGAGAGAGATCTAAACAGCGATGCCCTTTAGGAATTGATGTTAGGGTGTTGCTGTTCTAGATATGCATACATATATAAATTTTATGTAGTGCTGAAGCCTTATGCTCCAGAACTAGCCACGTCTGTAGCCAAGCTGTTCCAATACAGTACAACACTGGCATCTACTCGACAAAGTGGAAAATTGCCCGGGTTTGTCCTGTCCACCAAAAGTAGGATGAATCCAATCCGACAATTACCACCCCATCAGTCTACTCTCAATCATCAACAAAGTGATGGCAGGTACCATCGACAGTGCTATCAAGCGGTACTTACTCACCAATAACCTGCTCACCGATGCACAGTTTGGGTTCTGCCAGGACCACTCAGCTCCGGATCTCATTACAGCCTTCCTCCAAACATGGACAAAAGAGCTGAATTCCAGAGGTGAGGTGTGAGTGACTGCCCTCGACATCAAGGCAGCATTTGACCAAGTATGGCATCAAGGAGCCCGAGTAAAATTGAAGTCAATGGGAATCAGGGGAAAACTCTCTACTGGCTGATGTCATACCTAGCACAAACGAAGATTGTTGTGGTTGTTGGAGGTCAATCATCTCAGCCCTACAACATCACTGCAGGAGTTCCTCAGGCCAGTATCCTAGGCCCAACTATCTTCAGCTGCTTCATTAATGACCTTCCCGCCATCATAATGTCAGAAGTGGGAAAGTTTGCTGATGATAGCACAATGTTTAGTTCAATTCGCAACTCCTCAGATAATGGAGCAGTTTGTGTCCACATGCGGCAAGACCTGGACAACATTTAGGTTTGGGCAGCTGTACGGCATGAATATTACTTGCCACTTAACTGCCAGGCAATGACTATCTCCAACAAGAGAGTCTAACCACCTCCCCTTGACATTCAACGCCATTAACATCATTAGGTGAGTGACTCACCTCCTGATTCCCCAAAGCCATTCTACCATCTACAAGACACAAGTCAGGAGTGTGATGGAATACTCTCCATTTGCCTGGATGAGTGCTTCTCCAACAACATTCAAGAAGCTCGACACCATCCAGGACAAAGCATCCCATCCACCACCTTAAACATTCACTCCCTCCAACACCAGTACACCATGGCTGGAGTGTATACCATCTACAAGATACACTGCAGCAACTCACCAAGGCTTCTTCGGCAGCACCTCCCAAACCCGTTACCTCTACCGTCTAGAAGGACAAGGGCAGAAGGCGCATGGGAATACCACCACCTCCACGTTCCTCTCAAAGTTATACACCATCCTGACTTGGAAATATATTGTCATTCCTTCATCATTGCTGGAACAAAATCCTGTAACAGCACTGTGGGGGTACCTTCACCACATGGACTGCAGCAGTTCAAGGTGGCGGCTCACCACTGGCAATTAGGGATGGGCAATTAAATGCTGACCTAGTCAGCAACGCCCATATTTCGTGAGTTAATAAATAAAAAGAATGGGGGACACAGTAGCAGACAAACACAAAAATAGAGATCGTACTTAACTGTAAAAAGGATTGTAAGTGACCCAATCTTGGGGCTAGATTTTCCACTCTTTTTACATGCTTAACACGCACTTAACGTCCATTTTACCGCTGAAATGACGTATAACGCCCATATATCGCCCATTTAGCCACAAAATGGAAACTGACTGACATTTTTCAGAAACTTATCGCCGAGCGCTACTTTCCCCAAGTGCATACCGCTCGCCCACTTTTTTTGGGCGGAATCATCAGAATGGGCAAAATGAACGCCCATAATATCGTCGAGTGTTAGTTTCCACAAAGAATTAACGACGAGATTCAATAATACTGACCGCCCACTTTTTTTTGTCGTAAAGATCACATTTGAGATCGCCCAGCGTCACTTTCACCACCTCGCATACATATCGCCTACAATATCGCTCGCCCAAAAATCCGCCCGGAAAAAGTGGAACTAACCGGAACTACTCACAGCATTATGGACGCCATGTTCTACATCACATGTCCCATCTTTTAAAAAGCTGCTCTGCTTCAGCCTCGGGGGAGTTCGGATGTACTCTGGAGGTCTTTGGAGGTGATGTGATCATCTGTACAAACATCTTGACCATACTGTGACCGATTGGAATTTAATAGGTATCTTTGTCGGGATATTCATTCTTTGTGACCAATCGGTGGCAAACAGAGAGCTATTGCAATGGGGCCTGTCCTTTCTCACCCTCTTTTAACGACCAATTACATGCTACAGACTCAAAATGGCCGAAGGTATGCTCCACATTCTTATGTGCCCAATGTAAGATGTGCCAGACTGATGAGGAGGACCAGACATTACAACCCCGCAAGTACAGGGAGAAGCAGTCTTACCTCGACTTGCCCTGAACAAATACTTTGGTTCTGTCTTCACGAAGGAAGACACAAATAACCTTCCGGAAATACTAGGGGAATGAGGGTCTAGCGAGAATGAGGAACTAAAGGAAATCTTTATTAGTCAGCAAATTGTGTTCGGGAAATTGATGGGATTGAAGGCCGATAAACTCCCAGGGCCTGATAAGTCTGCATCCCAGAGTACTTAAGGAAGTGGCCCTAGAAATAGTGGATGCATTGGTGGTCATTTTCCAACATTCTATCGACTCTGGATCAGTTCCTATGGACTGGGGGCTAGCTAATGTAACCCCACTTTTTAAAAAAGGAGGGAGAGAGAAAACAGGGAACTATAGACTGGTCAGCCTGACATCAGTGGTGGGGAAAATGTTGGAATCAATTATTAAAGATGTAATAGCAGCGCATTTGGAAAGCAGTGAAAGGATTGGTCCAAGTCAGCATAGATTTATGAAAGGGAAATCATGTTTGACAAATCTTCTAGAATTTTTTGAGGATGTAATGAGTAGAGTGGACAAGGGGGAGCCAATGGATGTGGTGTATTTAGACTTTCAAAAGGTTTTTGTCAAGGTCACACAAAAGAGATTAGTATGCAAAATTAAAGCACATATTATTGGGGGTAATGTACTGACGTGGATAGAGAATTGGTTGGCAGACAGGAAGCAGAGAGTAGGAATACACGGGTCCTTTTCAGAATGGTAGGAAGTGACTAGTGGGGTACCGCAAGGTTCAGTGCTGGGACTCCAGCTATTTACAATATACATTAATGATTTAGATGAAGGAATTGAATATAATATCTCCAAGTTTGCAGATGACACTAAGCTGGGTGGCATTGTGAGCTGTGAGGAGGATGCTAAGAGGTTGCAGGGTGACTTGGACAGGTTAGGTGAGTGGGCAAATACATGGCAGATGCGGTATAATGTGGATAAATGAGAGGTTATCCACTTTGGTGGTAAAAACAGGAAGGCTGATTATTATCTGAATGGTGACAGATTGGTAAAGGGGGAGGTGCAACGAGACCTGGGTGTCATGGTACATCAGATTGAAGGTTGGCATACAGGTGTAGCAGGCGGTGAAGAAGGCAAATGGTATGTTGGCCTTCATAGCGAAAGGATTTGAGTATAGGAGTAGGGAGGTCTTACTACAGTTGTACAGGGCCTTGGTGAGGCCACTCCTTGAATATTGTGTGCAGTTTTGATCTCCTAATCTGAGGAAGGACATTCTTGCTATTGAGGGAGTACAGCGAAGGTTCATCAGACTGATTCCCGGGATGGCAGGACTGACATATGAAGAAAGACTGGAGCGACTAGGTTTGTATTCAATGGAATTTAGAAGAATGGGAGGGGATCTCATAGAAACATATAAAATTCTGACGGGTTTAGACAGGTTAGATGCAGGAAGAATGTTCCCGATGTTGGGGAAGCCCAGAACCAGGGGTCACAGTCTAACGATAAGGGGTAAGCCATTTAGGACCGAGATGAGGAGAAACTTCTTCACCCAGAGAGTTGTGTGCATGTGGAATTCTCTACCACAGAAAGTTGTTGGGGTCAGTTTGTTAGATATATTCAAAAGGGAGTTAGATGTGGCCCTAACAGCTAAAGGGAAAACGGAGTGTGGAGAGAAAGCAGGAATGGGGTACTGAAATGCATGATCAGCCACGATCATATTGAATGGTGGTGCAGGCTTGAAGGACCGAATGGCCTACTTCTGCACCTATTTTCTATGTTTCTATGACACCACCTGCCTTCAGAGACTGCGCTTCCGCAAAGAGGTTATCACTGAGGTATGCCAGCTCATAAGAGGAGATCTGCAGCCTGCCAGCAGCATCAGTACTACACTGTCCGTTGAGGTCAAAGTCACCGCGGCACTGTCATTCTATGCGCCGGGTTCTTTTCAGACCTCAGCTGGCGACATTTGCGTTCTGTCTCAGCATGCCACACATTGCTGCATTAGACAGGTCACTGAAGCCTTGTACGCATGCAGGAGGGACTTGATCAGCTTCCCTATGACCAGGGAGACACAGACTGAGAGGGCTCTAGGATTCTCCAGAATTGCTAACTTCCCCAAGGTGCAGGGAGCAATTGAATGTATGCACATTGTGATGCGGGCACCTTTTCAGGATGCAGAGGTTTTCAAGAACCTCAAGGAATTCCACTCCATGAATGTCCAACTCATTGTCGACCACCAACAAATTATAATGGCAGTGAATGCTAAATTTCCGGGCAGCATCCTTGATGCTCACATCCTGCGTAAGAGCACTGCATCTGTCTTGTTTAATAATCAGTCACAAGGTCAATGCTGGATGCTTGGTGACAAAGGATATGACCTTGCCACCTGGCTGACAACCACACCGGAGCCGAGAGGCGATGCAACGAGAGCCTCAGAGTCACTCGCAATATTGTGGAGGAAACCATTGAAATGCTTAAGTTGCCTGGATACCTGGACCACTCAGGAGGCAACCTCCAATACCACCCTGAGCAGGTAGCTCAATTCGTGGTGGAGTGCTCCATGCTGCACAACTTGGCTATCAGGAGGGGACAAGAACTGCCTGAAGAGTCTGACAGTCCACCTCACCACAGAGAGGAAGAGGAGGACAAGGAGGCAGATGCTGACATCGGCACAGACAATCAGGCTGACGTCGAAGTCATACTCCTGCCCCCCTGTAGACCGCATGAAAGAGCCCATGGTGACATGATAGCTGCAAGAGCCTTACGTCAGGAGCTCATCAATGAACGCTTGAAAGAACGTTGGCAGTATTTACAAGGCTGACACACTGCTGGGTGTGGAGCTCATACATCAATAGTGGGCATCACCTTGGTGACAGTTAAAGTTTAAGTTGCTTGAAGTTAAGTGTAATTATACTCTTTGATGTTAAGGAATCACCAGCATGTAATGGTGCAGGTATCTGAGCCAATGCGCAACAAGGTTTTGTTAAATAAAAAACATTAAAATTGAACATTATTTCTGTAAAAACCAACCCTCCACGCCCCCCTTCCCCCACTTCTCCTCCCCACCTCTACCCCTTCCTCTTCCCCTCCTGACTCCAAGCCGCTTGGTCGAGAAGCTCCACAGATGATGCTTCATTGGGCGGGGGCGGGGAGGTGGGAGTTGGGGGGTGGGGGGAAGGGTGATGGCCGAACCACTGCTTGGACGGATATGGGAGAGGATGGTCCCAAGGTGGGAACATGCTCCGAGCCAAGATGTTGCTTCTGGCTCTCATGTGTCATTGGCAATGGGGATGCGGCAACTTGGGGTGCAGTGCCGCGTTCCGGGACCACTGGGAGCCCTTTGCCACCAGTGTTCCTGGCTACCAGCTCCAGGGCCTCCACCATCCCTTCCATGTTATGTCTTATTAGTTGGACAAAAACTCGGTGCCAACTATCTTCTTGGTGCTTAGTAGGCTTTTTGCTGCTGGTGAATCTCCCTCGTGCCTCGCACAACAGCCAAACAAGCACACACCACAGCCACACACGCTTTCAGTCCCTCTCAACTCCCTCTCTCTCTGTCTCCTCTTCTGCACATGTCATGATGACCCTTGACCTCCTGAATCGCGGGAATCGAGCGTTGTCATGCCGTTGCTAAGGACGGCGACACTTTATGGCAGAAGGTCAGAGGGATTTAATGCTGCCGCCCATTTCATATCGCTCACGGTAACGCCCAATTTTAAAAATGGAGATTCATCATTATAGGCGGTCCCTCGAACGAGGATGACTTGTTTTGGTGAAGGACCCGATATCCCAGTCCCGAACTCCAATTGAGGGGGTGGAAGATGCCTGTGCATGAATTTTTTTAACGTGTGGTGACCGTTGCACACCAGCCACCACATGGGCTTGACAGAGCTATGTCTTGGTCCAGTGACAAGGATGCTTGGAGAAGCCGGCGATCTGAAAACCCATTTTTACCACCCACGGTGGAAATAACGCCCATTTTTGGGCAATCTGCATAAAAGTGTAACATCTAGCCCATAGATTTATTAGTAGATTGGATAGATAGATATCAGATTAATGAGCCTAAGCTTTTTGCTTCCCCTACTCTAACTCATTCTTTATATGAAGAAGCTCTTTCCGAAGTCTGTTCTAAACTTTCATTTCACTACTTTTAATCTGTGCCCCCTTAAGATTGCATTTCAGTCATCTACTTTCAAGGCTAAAGAAGCCAGAAGTAGATTTTAACTATTGGCTGATTCTGCCGGCGAGAGGCCTGCTCCATTTTGAATGTGGGCCTCGTTACCATGTGGCTGGTGAGCTGCTGGTGTCAATTGGGCATTTAGAAGCTGCACCGGTGACAGGAATATAGGTTTGGGGAGTGTGATCGTGGAGGGAGGAGGAGCTCAGGGCGGAAGTAACTGACATCATTCATATGGAGCCCAGAGGAGCACTCCTAATCTTCCTGGCCCCCCAAAAAATAATTGTATCACATGCCTTTTCGGGCCTTTTCTGCTGTGCCGCCAGGTTTTACTGAGTGGAGCATCACATTCCACCCAGTAGCCAGTCAAAATTGTATCAGGGTCCTTTGTACACCGTCAGACCCCGATTTATCTAGATTAATGAGGCTCTGGCTGGATTCAGGCGGCTGCTTCGGCCACCCAACAGAAGGTCCTGGGGAAAGTGGCAATGGAGCGGGAAGCCTGTGGTAAGACCTCTTCCATTTTAACTCCACTACCGTCTCGTTTCTGCTGGATGGAGGGAGTTAAAATCTTTACCGCCACCTCTATATTTTCTTGTCATTCAAACCTTTGATGCAACCAACATCATGTGGTCTTCTCTGGACCACATCCATTACTTTTTGAGAACCAACACTGAATACTGTACTTAAGTTGTGATCTGAGTGAGGCACTGCACAGCTTTAGCATAATATCTTTTGACTTATAAATGTTGTCAAATTTTTGTCTTATAACACTCCTGCGAAGCGCCTTGGGACGTTTTGCTATGTTAAAGGTGCTATATAAATACAAGTCGTTGTTGTTGTTGTTATACTCAACTAAGTTAGCAATGTAATTAAACATTCAACTCACTTAGTAGATTTGGTGTTTAACAATTCATTGTATGTCAACATTAGTCAATCACCCCAGGTCCTTCGCAACTTCTTTAGCTATTTCAGCATCAACCATAGTATATTTGTGATGTACATTTTTCCTATCAATGAGCAGTACCTTTCACTTATTTGTCTCAAATTTCATCTAGTACTGATTGTCCAATTGCAGATTTTATCGAACTTCTTTTGTAGGTTCCTAGCTGCTTCATCACCCCCTCTAGTTTAATACTGTGTGGAAATTTGACCGTTGTGTATTGCACTAAAATCAGTAGTGTAGGTTAAGAATGAGAGTCCCCAGAAATGAAGCAAGGGCACTCAACTCAGTACTTTCTCCACCCTCACCACCCTGAACCTGGGATGGGCATCAGCAGAGCAGAGGTTAAAGTGTGCCATGATCTATTTGGCCCCTGGAACGTGAGACCTGGGCGATTTTAACCCCTGGTGTTCATTTTACTGTTTCCTCACAGACTCCCGCACAAAGCCAGTGGGAATGATGTAAAGACACAACTTCACCTGCCACCTGGGACCTAAGAACACAGTCCCCGGCAAGATATATGAACTGGGGGTGGTGGTGGGGTGGAGCCTGGGGCAGGCGGCAAGGCCCAAGATCAAAAAAGGACCTCTTCTAGCCATGTACCTGCCTATTTCCAGCTTTTACTGGAGCCTAAGACTATGCGGGCCTTAATTGACCCAGAGTTAAAATGACATGCAACCTGGACCCTGTTTGTCTGGAGTGGATGTCTGTCCAGAAGCCGGAAAATCGGCAGTTAAAATGACGTGTATCCTGAACCATTCAAGAAGAGTGCAAGGTTCCTCTAGCTGTTCCTGGTGTGAACAGGGCAGGTTAAAATCGGGACTTACTGCTCTAGCATGTGTGTGCTGCTTTTTTTTCCTTTAGCCAATTCATTATCCACACCTAGGTTGCACTGGCTTCAGCTTGAGTAGCAGCCTTTTGCAAGGAACGTTATGGAAGGCTTTTTGGAAATCGAAGTACACCATGTTATCTAGCTTACACTGTCCTCAAAAAAAGAGTTTTCAAACAGGATCTTCCCCTCATAAAGCCACATTGGCTACTATTTATCAAGTACTCCAACTTTTCTACTGATGATCCCTTCCAATTTATTGATTTATGAGGTACCTTTTGTTTTTTCAATTTTGACTGTTTGATTCCACCAAATATTAGACACTACAACAGTGACTACACTCCAAAAGTACTTACTTGGTTGCAAAGCGCTTTGAGACGTCCGGTGGTTGTAAAAGGCACTATATAAATCCAAGTCTTTCTTCTTTCTTTCTTCTTATAGATTTCACACTCACTCAAAATATTTAGCTGTGTATTCCTGAAGAGTGATTCACAAAGCTTTAAAGGTATTGGGCTAGAACCTCCACTTTTTTTGCATGCTTAACGCCCACTTAACACCCATTCTACCGCTGAAATGACGTATAATGCCCATATATCGCCTATTTTGGCACAAAATGGAAACTGACGGGCATTTTTAGGAAACTGATCGTCGAGCGTTACTTTCCCCATGTGCTTAACGCCGGGAAAAAATATTACCACCCGCCCACCTTTTTTGGGCGGAATCATCAGAATGGGCGAAATCATCGCCCATAATATCACCTAGCGTTACTTTCCGCATGGAATTCACGCCGAGATTCAATAATACCGCCTGCCCATTTTTTTTTTGTCGTAACGAGCACATTTGGGGAAACTAACGCCCAGGAGATCGCCCACCGTCACTTTCACCATCTCGCACACATATCGCCCACAATATCGCTCGCCCAGAAAACCGCTCAGAAAAAGTGGAACTGTTCTGAAGTAACGCCAGCGGTGTGGCTATCATTTTTTAAATCGCAGTCACTTCATTCAAAATGCTGCTTCAACTTTGGGGGAATTTGCATTGACTCTGGAGTTCTTCTCAGGTGAAGTGAACATCTCAACAGAAATATTTTCAGATTCTGGACTGTTGGGGGTTTACTCTAGGTGTATTTTAGTGAGGAAATCATTGCTTCTGATCAATCGCTATTATACTTTCAATGCAATGGGGCCAGCCATTTCTCAGCCTGCATCGATTAATACGCAGATGCTGCAGATTGCAGATGGTTCTATGTGTGATGCACATCATTATGCCCCCAATTTAAGACATGCAAGAATGAGAAGGAGGGCCAGACCATACACACCCCACACGTACAGGGAAAAGAGATCTTACCTCGACGTCTCCGACCACACCTGTCTTCAGAGACTGCGCTTCCACAAGGTGGTGATCAATGAAATATGCGAGCTCATCAGGCCACATATACAGCCTGCCATCAGGACATCAGTGTCGGTCAAGGTCACTGCGGTACTGTCTTTCTATGTGTCCAGTTCCTTTCGGGCCTCCGTGGTCGAGATTTGCCCTCTGTCTCACCACGCAACCCATCGCTGCATTAGACAGGTCATGGAGGCCCTGTTCGCGAGAAGAATGGACGTTATCAGCTTCCCAATGACCACGAAGGCTCAGACTGACAGCAATGCGGTAGAATGCTCCAGCCCTAAGTTCCCCAGGGTGCAGGGAGCTATATAGTGCACTCACATTGCCATGCGGCCACATTCTCAGGACCTGCAGCGCTTTTGTTGTGTATCTGGAAAGCATGCACTCCCATGTTCCGCCACCAGGGAGCGCATCCCCTGAAGTCCCAAGGGATCCCAGCATCCTTTGGGAGCACTGTATATAAGCTGGCCCCTAGGCCTGTTCCTCACTCTGGAGTGTGTTAATAAAGACTGAGGTCACTGTTACTTTAACCTCCCTGTGTGCAGTCTCAGCTGTGTTAGGAACACAATAACTGCTGACGAGGATACGAATCCAACACAAAGATGCAGCAAACTGTGGGCATCCTGGAGAAGTTCTCGGAGGGTGAAGACTGGGAAGCCTATGTCGAATGGCTAGCTACTTTGTAGCCAACGAGCTGGACGGAGAAGGAAGCGCTGCAAAAAGGAAAGTGGTCCTCCTCACGGTCTGCGGGGCACCGACCTACAGCCTCATGAAGAATCTTCTGGCTCTGGTGAAACCCACAGATAAGTCGTATAAGGAGCTGTGTACACTGGTTCGGGAGCATCTTAACCTGAGGGAGAGTGTGCCGATGGCGAGGTATCGGTTCTACACATGGAAGTGGTGAGCTACGTCGCCGAGCTAAGGCGACTTGCAGGACAATGTGAGTTTGATGGCTACCTGGAGCAAATGCTCAGAGACTTTTTTGTATTGGGCATTGGCCACGAGACCATCCTACGAAAATATTTGACTGTAGAGACACTGACCCTCAGTAAGGCCATTGTGATACCACCAGTGATAACACCAAACAAATCTCTCAGCGCACAAGTGCTAGCAATGTTCATAAATTAACTGGAACTGTGTTTGTGAGCAGAAATGTACAGGGCAGAAACCACGAGTCTGCAACTGTGAGTAGGCCTCAGGGGACCCAGATGACTCAGATTCCGCAACAAAGATTGAATGCAAGGCAATTCACACCTTGTTGGTGTTTTGGAGGCTTCCATTCAGCCACTTCAAAGGATATGTTTGCAAGAACTGTGGAACAATGGTGCACCTCCAACGAGCTTGCAGACGAGCTGCAAGCTCTGCAAAACCTGCTAACCACCACGTAGCAGAGGAAGATCAGTCCATGGTGGACCAAAGCAATTTTGAGCCTCAGCGAGAGGAGGCAGATGCTGAAGTACACAGGGTGCACACATTTTTGATGAAATGCCCACCTATAATGCTAAATATAAAATTGAATGGCTTATCCGTAGCCATGGAACTGGACACTGGCGCGAGCCAATCCATCATGAGTAAAAAGATGTTTGAGAGACTGTGGTGCAACAAGGCAGTCAGACCAGCCCTGAGCCCCATCCACACAAAACTGAGAACGTGCACCAAAGACCTCATCATTGTTCTGGGCAGCGCCAAGGTCAAGGTCACCTATGAGGGCACAGTGCACGAACTGCCACTCTGCATTGTCTAGGGAGATGGCCCCACACTGCTTGGAAGGAGCTGGCTGGGCAAAATCCGCTGGAACTGGGATGACATCCGAGCGCTATCACATGTCGATGAGGCCTCATGTACCCAGGTTCTTAACAAATTTCCTTCCTTTTTGAGCCAGGCATTGGAAACTTTTCCGGGGTGAAGATGTGGATCCACTTGGTCCCAGAAGCATGACCCATTTACCACAAGGCACGAGCGGTACCTCACATGATGAGGGAGAGAGTGGAAATCGAGCTCGACAGGCTGCAACGCGAGGGCATCATCTCCCCAGTGGAATTCAGCGAGTGGGCCAGCGCAATTGTTCCAGTACTCAAAAGTGATGACACGGTGAGGATTTGCGGTGATTATAAAGTAACTATTAATCGTTTCTCGCAACAGGACCAATACCCACTACCTAAGGCAGACGACCTATTTGTGACGCTGGCAGGAGGCAAGACGTTCACCTAGCTCAACCTGACTTCGGCCTACATGACGCAGGAGCTGGAGGAGTCTTCGAAGGGCCTCACCTGCATCAACATGCACAAGGGACTGTTCATCTACAACAGATGCCCGTTTAGAATTCGGTCGGCTGCAGCGATCTTCCAGAGAAACATGGAGAGCCTACTCAAGTCCGTACCACACACGGTGGTTTTTCAGGACGACATATTGGTCACGGGTCGGGACACCGTCGAGCACCTACAAAACCTGGAGGAGGTCCTCCAGCGACTGGATGGCATAGGGCTGCGGCTAAAGAGGTCGAAATGCATCTTCATGGCAACAGAAGTGGAGTTTTTGGGGAGAAAGATTGCGGCGGACGGCATTTGGCCCACAGACGCCAAGACAGAGGCTGTCAGGAATGCACTCAGGCCACAGAATGTCACAGAGCTGTGGTCATTCCTGGGACTTCTCAACTATTTTGGTAACTTCCTACCGGGGTTAAGCACCCTCTTAGAGCCCCTACATGTGTTATTGCGCAAAGGTGAGAACTGGTTATGGGGAAAAAAAACAAGTAATTGCTTTTGCGAAAGCCAGAAACATTTTATGCTCCAACAAGCTGCTTGTATTGTATAATCCGTGTAAAAGACTTGTGCTAGCATGTGACTTGTTGTCGTACGGAGTCGGGTGTGTATTACAACAAGCTAATGTTGCGGGGAAGTTGCAACCTGTCGCCTATGCCTCCAGGAGCTTGTCTAAGGCGGAGAGGGCCTACAGCATGATTGAGAAAGAGGCATTAGCATGTGTGTTCGGGATAAAGAAAATGCATCAGTACCTGTTTGGCCTCAAATTTGAGCTGGAAATCGATCACAATCCCCTCATAAACAAGGGGATAAGTACTAATGCCTCAGCCTGCATACAAAGGTGGGCACTCGCGCTATCAGCGTATAACTATACCATCCGCCACAGGCCAGGCACCGAGAACTGTGCGGATGCTCTCAGTCGGCTACCATTGCCCACCACGGGTGTGGAAATGGCGCAGCCTGCAAACTTGTTGATGGTGGCGCAGCCCGCAGACTTGTTGATGGCCATGGAAGCGTTTGAAAATGATAAATCACCTGTCACGGCCTGCCAGATTAGGACTTGGGCCAGCCAAGATCCTCTGCTGTCCCTAGTAAAAAACTGTGTACTGCATGGGGGCTGAGCCAGCATCTCCGTTGAAATGCAAGAGCTAATCAAGCCGTTCCAGCGGCGAAAGGACGAGCTGTCCATTCAGGCAGACTGCCTGTTGTGGGGTAACCGCGTAGTGCTACCCAAAAAGGGTAGGGAGACATTCGTCTCGGATTTTCACAGCACATACCCGGGTATAGTAATGATGAAAGCGGTAGCCAGATCCCACGTGTGGTGGCCCGGTATCGACTCTGACTTGGAGTCCTGTGTACGGCAATGCAGCGTGTGTGCTCAGCTGAGCAACGCGCCCAGGGAGGCACCACCATGTTTCTGGTCCTGGCCCTACAGACCATAGTCAAGGATCCATGTCGACTATGCGGGCCCGTTTCTCGGTAAAGTGTTCCTGGTGGTGGTGGATGCTTTTTCAAAATGGATTGAATGTGAAATAATGTCGGGAAGCACCGCCACCATTGAAAACGTGAGGGCCATGTTTGCCACCCACGGCCTACCTGACATACTGGTCAGTGATAACGGGCCATGTTTCACCAGTGTCGAATTTAAAGAATTCATGACCCGCAATGGGATCAAACATGTCTTCTCGGCCCCATTTAAACCAGCCTCCAATGGGCAGGCAGAGCGGGCAGTACAAACAATCAAACAGAGCCTTAAACGAGTCACAGAAGGCTCACTCTAAATCCGCCTGTCCCGAGTACTGCTCAGCTACTGCACGAGACCCCACTCGCTCACAGGGGTGCCCCCGGCTGAGCTACTCATGAAAAGGACACTTAAAACCAGACTCTCACTAATTCACCCCAACCTGCATGATCAGGTAGAGAGCAGGCGGCAGCAACAAAATGTAAACGATGGTCGCGCCACTGTGTCACGGGAAATTGATCTGAATGAGCCTGTGTATGTGCTAAACTATGGACATGGTCCCAAGTGGATCGCGGGCACGGTGATAGCTAAAGAAGGGAGTAGGGTGTTTGTAGTCAAACTAGACAATGGACAAATTTGCAGAAAGCACCTGGACCAAACAAGGCTGCGGTTCACAGACTGCCCTGAACAACCCACAGCAGACACCACCTTTTTCGAGCCCACAACACACACCCAAAGGATCAACGACACCACCCCGGACCAGCAAATCAAACCCATCACGCCAACAGCCCAGTAAGGCCAGGCTCACCCAGCAGCTCTGCAGGGCCAACAACATGCCAGCCCAGCGAGGGCACAGCCAACACACTAGAACAGACATTTGTACCGAGGTGGTCCACCAGGGAAAGGTTCCCGACCGCCTCACCTTGTAAATAGTCTTCACATTGACTTTGCGGGGGAGTGGTATTGTGTATCTGTAAAGCATGCACTCCCATGTTCCACCTCCAGGGAGCCTCCCATGTTCCACCTCCAGGGAGCGGATCCCCTGAATTCCCAAGGGATCCCAGCATCCCTTGGGAGCACTGTATATAAGCCGGCCCCTAAGGCCTGTTCCTCACTCTGGAGTGTCTTAATAAAGACTGAGGTTACTGTTACTTTAACCTCCCTGTGTGCAGTCTCATCTGTGTTAGGAACACAATAGTTTTCATAACACAAAAGGATTTCACTCCCTGAAGGTCCAACTAGTTGTCGACCACAACGAGATCATACTGGCAGTGAATGCCAAATGTCCGGGCACCTTCGATGAGGCTCACATCCTGCATGAGAGCGCTGTCTCTGACATCTTTAAGAGTCAGCCACAAGGACAATGCTGGATGCTTGATGATAACCGATATAGCCTAGCCCCCTGGCTGATGACCCCCCCTGCGTGACACCCACACCGAGACCGAGAAGCGATACAACCAGAGCCACAGAGACACATGCAATGTGGTCCAGAAAGCAATAACTGTGCTTAAGCAATGCTTCAGATGTGTGGACTACTCAGGAGCGAAGCTACAATACAACCTTGAGCAAGTAGATAAATTCGTGGTCGTGTGCTCGATGCTGCACAATCTGGCTATCAGGAGGGACCAAGAATTGCCAGAAGGGACTGATGCTCCACCTCAGGAGAGAGAGGAAGAGGATGACGAGGGACTGGATGCTGACCTAAGGCCAATCAGGCTGGCTATGCAACCATGCCTATAATCCCCTCCAGATTGCAGGAAAGGGCCCGTGATGGCTACATAGCTGCAAGACTCTTATGTGAGGAGCTGATAACTGAACAATTTGCCTGAAAGAACATTGATGTGAGTGACAACACTGACACACTGCTGTGTGTGTGCAGCTCAGACATCAATGGTGCCCATCAGCTTGGTGCCAGTTAAAGTTTACGTTGATTGATGTTAAGTTTTATTTAACCCTTTCATGTTATGGAATCACCAGTGTGTAATGGTCCAGCTATCTGAGACAATGCGCAACAAGGTTATGTACAATAACAAATGTTTTATACCAACATTGCTCTGAAATCATAAGTATCACAGGCAATAACACCCAACCCCCGCCCACACCCCACTTTTTCCACCATTAACATCAATCAAATGTCCAACATATCCAGCAACACAGAATACACAGCAAAGCAGGAGCGTGGTCCCTTCCCCCCATACATTACAACGTATTGCATACACCCAGATGGAGATATAACAGAGCCATCACCTGCTGACATGCACTTCACTTTCTTTCCCCTCTCCCCTTCTTCTCCCCACCTCCTCGCTCCATGGCGCCTGACCGAGGAGTTCCTCAGGCAGTGCCTCATTGGGGGGGATGAAGGCAGATGCGGTGGTTGCACGGCTAAGGGAGCGGGGGGATGCCAAGGGGGCAACATTCTCTGATGCAGAAGCAGGATCTTGCTCCTTGCTCTTATCTGTCATTCGCAGTGGTGGTGCGGAACCTAGGGGTGGAGTAGGACCACTGGGAGGCCTGTACCAGCACTGTTCCTGGCTATCGCATCCAGGGCCTCTGCCATCTGCGGAATGTACTCGGCCATGGTGACCAGCTGTCGGGATATGCCCCCCAATGCTTCGATATGCTGGTCACCAATGTCTACAGTCCGCCTGGACAACTGTACCATCTCTCCACTCATGTGGCGCTCGTGTAACAGACCTGTCGCGTCCACGAGGCCTCCGCGGGGTCGGTGCTGTCCTGGGGACAAATGGCGTGCCCTGTGGCGAGATGCTTGGGGCCGGTACCTCCAGAGTGGAGGCAGGAATGACGAGAGGACCACTAGATGGCCTTGGGGTGGAATGGCTTCTGGTACGGCCGATGCAGGTTCCTCGAAGTCTGCGCTCTCATCCGTGGAGAACAGACACAATGATTGACGGGCGAGAATCGGAGTTCCTCAGCACCAGATATAGGATCGTCCGGAGAGTCGGGCCCCACGCCCCCACCTTCTGGCCTCTGTGGTCTTGCCTGGGGCTGCGCTGCTGGCTGAGGTTATTAGAGGAGAATGGGGTGCTAGGGTCACAAGGTGAGTCCAGCGCTATACACAGCATATGCACGACAAAAGCACCATCGCTCTCAAAATCATCACAGACATCACATTTCATGACCATCAACACATTTGCATTGCAATGATTTTCATTAGGCCAGCATTATTTCTATGACAATTTTAGAAATCATCCATCATATATGATTGTTCAGAGATGAGTTGGTGTGGCATCTATTGACTTTACATTATGCAATGGTTTAAGCTTTACTCACATAGCATCACTTCAGGGTCTGCAGATGTGTCCATGGCTGTCCGGGTGTGCTTCCCCACGAGTGCGAGCACCCACTCCTCCATCTCAGTGATGTCGCTGGGGACTGGTGGCCCCCCACCTGTTCGCTTCTGCACGGACCTCATAATTGATAGCGTCTTCTGTAAAAGGTGACAGGACGACAAGGCATGAGATCATTGCGTGATATCATTGCTAGGTACTGTCACAGAGACTGATACAACACATAACCGACAGATGTAATCATGATTATTATGAAAATTATCTTCTTTACCGAAGGACGTGCACCGTGACTGCAGGCTTTGAGTAAAACATTCCCGGTAAAAGTGCAAGACCTCACATCTGCTGATAGTCACTCATGACTTACAAATCAAATTATCTAAATACGTAAGTACCTGTAAATCAATGTAATACTTACTCTTTCAGATCCGACAAGATCGTTTGTGGCATTGGTTGCCCTCACGAACCTCGCTGGTCGCCGACGAGACCTATCTTGGTCCATATCTTCTAGTAGGCCTTTGAGGTGGGCTTCCCACACCTTCCCTGTGTCAAATCACCCCAGCGTAACTCGACCTCCTGCAGGAGGGAGGCATTTGTCTCGTTCGAGAACCTCCTGGCTATTTTGCGCCCTCCAATGTGCTCCTCTCCCACCTCACTGCTCTCTCCAGCGTCAGTCTCCACCTAGCGTGCTGTGATGACTCCTCCTCTCCATCCATTATAGGCCAAATTCAGACAAATATGTGGCTGGTAACAGCTACTTTTTGTTTGCCTACTTGTTGTGAAACTCTAAAGTCTCCCTCCTTCCTCCTAAAGCAGCCACACCACACCCAGACATGCCTTCAGTCCCTCTGAGCTCCCTCTCTCTCTCTGTCTCCTCTTCTGCACATGTCATGATGACCCTTGACCTCCTGACTGGCGGGAATCGAGCGTTGCCATGCAGTTGCTAAGGACGGCGACACTTTACGACAGAAGGTCAGCGAAATTTAAAGCTACCGCCCATTTGATATCGCTCACGCTAACGTCCATTTTCAAAAATGGAGACTAGATGCTTTGAGAATGGGCGAGAAGTCGGTGATCTGAAAACCCATTTTTACCGCCTACGCCAGAAATAACGCCCATTTTTGGGTGATATGCACAAAAGTGGAAAATCTAGCCCATTGTCTTCTTCTCAGCATGAACGCTATCAATATTAGCATTGCATTATTAAACCCATCTTTCACAGATACAGAACTTGCTTTTTGATTGAATTCTCAAAAGAATGCATTCATATATATATTTATGAAGCCATTGTACAATTATATTGCACAATCCTCTGGCTACAGGAGTTTGCCAGAGGATTGGAGAACTGATAATGTTGTACCAATGTTCAAAAAAGGAGGAAGGCAAATTATTGGAATCAATTCTGAGGGATAGTATAAACCTTCATTTAGAAAGACAGATTAATCAAGGACAGTCAGCATGGATTTGTTAATCATAGGCAGTCTCTCGGAATCGAGCAAGACTTGCTTCCACTCTTAGAATGAGTCCTTAGGTGGCTGAACAGTCCAATATGAGAGCCACAGTCCCTGCCACAGGTGGGACAGATAGTCGTTGAGGGTAAGGGAGGGTGGGACAGGTTTGCTGCGTGTTCCTTCCGCTGCCTGCACCTGTTTTCTGCATGCACTCGGCGATGAGACTCAAGGCACTCAGCGCCCTCCCGGATGCACTTCCTCCACTCAGGGCGGTCTTTGGCCAGGGAATCCCAGGTGTCAGTGGGGATGTCACACTTTATCAGGGAGGCTTTGAGGGCGCGGACAACACCTGCATCTGTGCACATTCAGAGGCTGAACTCCAGGATATAGTCGATGTATTTACAGAGGCATATGAAAGCATTGGCCTTATGTTAAACATCAGTAAGACAAAGGTCCTTCACCAGCCTGTCCTTGCCGCACAGCACTGCCTCCCAGTCATCAAGATCCACGGCGTGGCCCTGGACAACGTGGACCATTTCCCATACCTCGGGAGCCTCTTATCAACAAAAGCAGACATTGATGAGGAGATTCAACACCGTCTCCAGTGTGCCAGTGCAGCCTTCGGCCACCTGAGGAAAAGAGTGTTCAAAGACCAGGCCCTCAAATCTACCACCAAGCTCATGGTCTACAGGGCTGTAGTAATACCTTCCCTCCTGTATGGCTCAGAGGCATGGACCATGTACAGTAGACACCTCAAGTCGCTGGAGAAATACCACCAACGATGCCTCGTCAAGATTCTACAAATCTACTGGGAGGGCAGACGCACCAACATTAGCGTCCTCGACCAGGCCAACATCCCCAGCATTGAAGCACTGACCACACTTGATCAGCTTCACTGGGCAGGCCACATTGTCCGCATGCCATACACGAGACTCCCAAAAGCAAGTGCGCTACTCGGAACTCCTTCATGGCAAACGAGCCAAGGATGGACAAAGGATTTGTTAAAGGAAGGTCGCGTTTGACTAACTTGATTGAGTTCTTTGAGGAGGAAACAAGTAGGATCGATGAGGGCAGTGCGTTTGATGTAGTTTACATGGATTTTAACAAGGCTTTTGAAAAGATCCCACATGGTAGGCTGCTGAAAGCCCATGGGATCCTACAGAGAGTGGCAAATTTGATCCAAAATTGGCTCATTGACAGGAAGCAAAGGGTAATGGTTGAGGGGAGTTTTTGTGCTTGGAAGGCTGTTTCCAGTGATGTTCCACAGGGCTTAGTACTCGGTCCCTTACTTTTTGTAGTGTATATTAATGATTTAGATTTACATGTAGGTGGCATAATAAAGACATTTGCAGATGATACAAAATTTTCCATGTGGTTGACAGTGAGGAGAAAACCTCTAGACTGTAGGAAGATATCGATGAATTAGTCAGTTGGGCAGAAAAGTGGCAAATGGTAACGTGTGAGGTAATGCATTTGGGGAGGGGCAACAAAGCAAAGGAATATACAATAAATGGGAGGAACAGAGGGACCTTGGAGTGTATGTCCACAGATACCTTAAAAGTAGCAGGACAGGTTGATAACGTAGTTAAAAAGGCTTATGGAATGCTTTCCTTTATTAGCCGAGGCATAGAATACAAGAGTAAGGAAGTTATGCTCGAACTGTATACAACACTAGTTGGGTCATGGCTAGCGGACTGCGTGCAGTTCTGGTCACCACATTACAGGAAGGATGTGATTGCACAGAAAGGGTGCAGAGGAGATTTATGAGGATGTTGCCAGGACTGGAAAACTTTAGCTATGAGGAAAGATTGGATAGGCTGGGGTTGTTTTCCTTGGAACAGAGGAGGCTGAGGGAGATTTAATTGAGGTGTTTAAAATTATGAAGGCCTAGATAGAGTAGATAGGAAGGACCTATTTCCCTTAGCAGAAGGGTCAATAACTAGGGGCATAGATTTAAAGTGGTTGGTAGAAGGATTAGAGGGGAGATGAGGATACATTTCTTCACCCAGAGGGTGATGGGAGTCTGGAACTCACTGCCTGAAAGGATGGTAAAGACAGAAACCCTCATCACATTTAAAAAGTGATTGGATGTGCACTTAAAGAGTCGTAACCTATAGGACTACGGACCTAGTGCTGGAAGGTGAGATTAGGCTGGGGAGCTCTTTTTTGAATGACACAGACACGATGGGGTGAATGGCCTCCTTCTGTATCGTAATTATTCTATGATTCTATGACTCTTTAATTCATATATTTCAAGTATTTGACCAGGTACTGATGTTAGACTGTTGGGTCTGAATTTCCCTAACATTCTGTAACCTACAAATGTGATGACATCGTACTTAAGCCTCTAATATGGCCGGCAGGAAGTGTGCACTCTTTTGAAGCCAGAAGTCGCCTACCATATTGGTATAGACAAAAAAAAAGGAATCCAGGGTCCATACCTGAAATGGACGTAAGATCCATTGCTTATTCAAATAAGGGGGCTGACACCTGCTTGACGGCCCTATGCCCTGAGTGCAGAAGGCGCTGGACCAGCTATGCTTAGGAAAACCAGGTCTACACGCGGCCTAAACAGTGGTCCTTAAAGGGACCGCTGTAGGCTGCCACCAAAAAGGTAAGTTTGTTAAAAAATACTTACCTGAAGGTTGAGATGGGAGGAGCAGGAGATTTGATAGAGTGAATAAGGAAAAACTATTTCCTTTCTTTGGGCAGTCAGTGACAAGCAATCATCGATTTGAAATTGTCGCTAAGAGATTGAGGAGAGATATCAGAAGAAATTTCTTTATGCAGTTGGAGCATGGAATGCTTTGTCATAGAGTGTGGTTGAAGCAGAAACCACTACATCTTTTAAGGGACAATTGAATAAATATTTGAAGCAGAGGCAGATAGAGGTCTAGACAGAGAGAGTGGGGCAGTACGATTAGTTTTCATTTACCCTGGCAAAGAGCTTGCCGAATCGCTGGTTTCAAACTTATCTTAGGAACATAAAAACTGACTGCAAAAGCTTCCATAGATATGTGAAGAGAAAAAGATTAATGAAGACAAACGTAGGTTCCTTGCAGTCGGATTCAGGTGAATTTATAATGGGGAACAAAGAAATGGCAGACCAATTGAACAAATACTTTGGTTCAGTCTTCACGAAGGAAGACACAAATAACCTTCTGGAAGTACTAGGGGACCGAGGATCTAGTGAGTAGGAGGAACTGAAGGATATCCTTATTAGGCGGGAAATTGTGTTAGGTAAATTGATGGGATTGAAGGCCGATAAATTCCCGGGGCCTGATAGTCTCCATCCCAGAATACTTAAGGAAGTGGCCCTAGAAATACTGGATGCATTGGTGATCATTTTCCAGCAGTCTATCAACTCTGTTCCTATGGACTGGAGGGTAGCTAATGTAACACCACTTTTTAAAAAGGGAGGGTGAGAGAAAGCGGGTAATTATAGATCGCTTAGCCTGACATCAGTAATGGGGAAAATGTTGGAATCAATTATTAAGGGTGAAATAGCAGCGCATTTGGAAAGCAGTGACAGGATCGGTCTAAGTCAGCATGGATTTATGAAGGGGCAAATCTTCTGGAATTTTTTGAGCATGTAACAAGTAGAGTGGACAAGGGAGAACCAGTGGATGTGGTGTATTTGGACTTTCAAAAGGCTTCTGACAAGGTCCCACACAAGAGATTGGTGTGCAAAATCAAAGCACATGGTATTGGGGGTAATATACTGACGTGGATAGAGAACTGGTTGGCAGACAGGAAGCAGAGAGTCGGGATAAACGGGTCCTTTTCAGAATGGCAGGTAGTGACTAGTGGAGTGCCGCAGGGTTCAGTGCTGGGACCCCAGCTCTTTACAATATACATCAATGATTTAGATGAAGGAATTGAGTGTAATATCTCCAAGTTTGCAGATGACACTAAACTGGGTGGCGGTGTGAGCTGTGAGGAGGACACCAAGAGGCTGCAGGGTGACTTGGACAGGTTAAGTGAGTGGGCAAATGCATGGTAGATGCAGTATAATATGGATAAATGTGAGGTTATCCACTTTGGGGGCAAAAACGCGAAGACAGAATATTATTTGAATGGCGGCAGATTAGGAAAAGGGGAGGTGCAACGAGACCTGGGTGTCATGGTTCATCAGTCATTGAAAGTTGGCATACAGGTACAGCAGGCGGTGAAGAAGGCAAATGGTATGTTGGCCTTCCTAGCTAGGGGATTTGAGTATAGGAGCAGGGAGGTCTTACTGCAATTGTACGGGGCCTTGGTGAGGCCTCACCTGGAATATTGTGTTCAGTTTTGGTCTCCTAATCTGAGGAAGGACGTTCTTGCAATTCAGGGAGTGCAGCGAATGTTCATCAAACTGATTCCTGGGATGGCTGGACATATGAGGAGAGATTGGATCAACTGGGCCTTTATACATTGGAGCTTAGAAGGATGAGAGAGGATCTCATAGAAACATATAAGATTCTGATGCAGATTAGATGCAGGTAAAATGTTCCCGATGTTGGGGAAGTCCAGAACCAGGGGACACAGTCTTAGGATAAGGGGTATGCCATTTAGGACTGAGATGAGGAGAAACTTCTTCATTCAGAGAGTTGTTAACCTGTGGAATTCCCTGCCGCAGAGAGTTGTTGATGCCAGTTCATTGGATATATTCAAGAGGGAGTTAGATATGGCCCTTACGGCTAAGGAGATCAAGAAATATGGAGAGAAAGCAGGAAAGGGGTACTGAGGGAATGATCAGCCATGACCTTATTGAATGGTGGTGCGGCTCGAAGGGCCGAATGGCCTACTCCTGCATCTATTTTCTATGTTTCTATGTTTCTATCTGCGATGAGTTTTGCAAGCTTCTCATAATTGACTCCATCTCCCAGCAGATCTTTCAGTATCCTGGTGCACAACCACTTCATATTCACAGAGGGTACGTTTGCCAAGGTGCTGATCTCTGCCTGATCTATTTGCCCCGCTAGTCACTGTTTTGATATGCTTTGTAATGTTCCTGTAATCTTCTCACTGGATCCCTTGCAGGCCTTGTGAAGCTAAGTTTTCTTTCTTATTTCACTTCTGACTGTCTTGTTGAGCCACCTATAAAAGTTATTAGATATATCCTTATTTTCCATAGTATGCCTTTGATGGGTTTCCAATTGTTTTGTATTGAGGTGCTAATAAATAATTTTTTCAGCAGCACCTCCTAAACCCGCGACCTCTACCACCTAGAAGGACAAGGTCTGAAGATGCATGGGAACATCATCTCCAAGTTCCCCTCCAAGTCACACACCATCTCGACTTGGAAATATATCGCCATCCTTTATTGTCGCTACGTCAAAATCCTGGAATTCTCTCCCTAACAGCACTGTGGGGGTACCATCAACACATGGACTGCAGCGGTTCAAGAAGGTGGCTCATCTACACCTTCTCAAAAGCAATTAGGGATGGGCAATAAATGTTAGTGTGGCCCACATCCCATGAATGAAAAAAAATACCTTTGTAGTTGACCTTATAACATTATATACCTGGGCTTTGGACCTCAGCAGTGTTGAATCCAAAATCAGAAGTGTCATGCTTGCTGATGTATCCTGGATTAGTGATGATTTTTTTTGACTGTTAATTCAGCCCCCTCACGATGTCTTAATGCAGTAGCCTCTCTAACCAATTCTTCTAAATATGTTTTCAGCACTTCCCCTGATAATTCTTTGTAAATAGTTTCAAAACAGTTATGAATGATGAGATAGCTCCTTTCAGATTAAGCAGAAAACTAACTGGGTGTATAATCTCTGTGAAGTGTTGTCATAAAGAACGTTCTGTACATCACAAGGATTTTTATAGCAATGTTTTCTATCAATTTAGAGCTAGGTGCCTTTAACTGCATCCTTTACACACTTCAAATAGTAAAGCCATCACTAATGTACTAATGTACTGCGTCGTAAAGAAATAAGAGTAAGCTTGTGTTGTGTTCTGTGGTTCTTTTTATTTGGCTTGTATACTGAAATAAGAAAAGGATTCATGAAATTAGTAGGCTTCCAGATCATTCACTTGGTAAAGGTACTGCAAAGGGCAGTTCAATAATAAAACAACTTGCATTTATTTGTCCTCTCTATTGTAGAAAACACCCCAGCTGCTTCACAGAGGATCAGGGAACAGACAGTTCGGCATTGAAGGAGAGATTAGAACATGTGACCGATAGCTGAGTTTTGGACAATTAGAGTTTATGGAGGGTGGATGATAAGAAGCCAACAAGGAGAACATGGGAGTAATAGACCTCAGATTTCTGACTCCCCTCAACAATTTTTCAGTGGATGTTTTGCAGGCAGAGGCGAAAAGTCATTTTCTGCTGGTTGGGCTCAGCAGAGGAAACTGAGTGTGCCTATTGGGACTGTACCAGGGGAACAGAAGAAGTGGGAGATGGTGAATAATCAGAAAGGAATGAGGGTTTGATGGCTGAGCAACTTAACAGTTGAATGGCAGAGAAGGTGTCATAACAGGTAGGAGGCAGAGAAGAGGGAGTTGGCAGTGAATTAGGGGATGGTGACTACACTCCAAAAAATATTTCATTGGCTGTAAAGCGTTTTGGGATGTCCTGAGATCGTAAAAGGTGCTATATAAATGCAAGCTTTTCTTTAAGCAATGTGGGAAAGTAGAAGAGCCAAGGGCCCATGGGCCCAGGGGCAGCTTGGGCCAGCCCACACTGCGATATGTGTGTGCACTAGGTCCGTGCAGCAGACCACGTCTCCAGTTGTCCTGGTTAACCCTTGCCACTGGATCAAGACCTAGCTCTGTCAAGCCCGTGTGGTGGCTGATGTGCAACGGTCACCACACGTCAAAAAAATCCACGCACAGGCATCTTCAACCCCCTCAACTGGAGTTCAGGACTGGAACATCGGGTCCTTCATTGAAAAATCTGTGAACTCTTGTGGAAGCAAGTCATCCTCATTCGAGGGATCGCCTATGATGGTGAAGAGGATGGTAAAGGTAGTATGGCGGGGAAGGATGTGGGTAGTAAGGGAGACAAGAAAGTGGTCAGAGATGACTTTGTCAGTGATCAGGACCTTGGTGGTGTTGGGGCAATGGCAAGGTTGAGGGGACGGTCATGGATGTGGTTGGGATAATTTACCTGAGGAATGACAGCAAGAGAGGATAAGAGGGCAAATAAGTTGGAGGAGAGGGGACAAGGAGTGTTAAGGTTGAAGTTACCTGGGATGAGTACTCACTCAATACAAACCTAAGGGAGGTGAGAAGGGAATACATCTCAGTGAGAAAGCTAGCATGGAGCTTGGGATAGCGGTATCGGATGAGAATTTTGAGTTAGGGATGGAAGGGAATGAGTTGCTCGTCAGAGGAAAAGGTGCCAAAAAAATGCATAAAGGTATTATTTGACAATAAGAGCTTCATCACTGCCCTAGTGATTTGGGCAAGAGAGATGTGTCACCTGGTGAGGAGACTTGAGTGAGGGAGAAGAATCTCCATCTATGAGCCATGTTTCTGTTAACACCAGGATGTCAGTAGATTCATCCATGATGAGGTCATGTATAGTAGCAGCCAGTAGGAGAAACTGAAAACACAGAAAGCCTGTTGATCAGGCCTGAAATGTTTCCATTTTCTCATTCTTTTTGGCTGAACCTCTCACAGCTATGGCTACATGCATGGTCTTTTGTTCCATTAATGTCTCTAATTTATTTAATGCTACTTTCTATTGCCGGAGTGATATGAACTTTTACATCATCTAGCAAACGCCTGCTTTTCTTTTAAACAGGTTAAAGGTCATTCAATCATTAATTTTCACTTTATGCTTGGAGTAGCCATTTGTTTTTCCCCTCTCCCTTTTCTCTGATTGTTTGTTTATGTCATGTATTCAACTATCATTGTAACCCATGTATAAGCTGACCTAAGTTGTACACCTTGAGAACATTGACCACAAGGGGGTGAACTTGTGGGAGACACTCCCAACCTGGACTTTCAGGTATAAAAGGGGAAGCTCCACCCACATTCATCACTTGAGGTCTTGGCAATAAAGATTACTGGTCACAGAGTGACCTTCTCTTAAGTATGGGCCTCGTGTGCATTTATACTGTATAGTAAGGACATATCATTGGCGACGAGAAACTGGGATTTAAACCACGCGAGCATGGCCACTAGCAGCACAGAAGAGAGGTACTGTGTTGGTGATGATTAGGACGACTTTATCGAGAGACTGCAGCAAAGTATTGTCATTAAGGAATGGTTGGGACAGGATTCGGCCGACAAACGCAGGGCTCATCTCCTGACAGTTTGTGGATCCAGAACGTACTCACTGATGAAGGACCTTCTAATGACAGAGAAGCCGGCAGACAAGACGTTCGAAGAGCTCAGTAAGTTGATCGGGAAACACCTTAAACTGGCGAGCAGCATACACATGGCAAGACACCGGTTTTACACGCACTGGCGGCGAGAAGGGCAAAGCGTTCCAGACTTCGTGGCAGATCTCCGGCGACTGGCGAGCCTATGTAAGTTCCCAGATGCATGCAGAGCAGAGATGCTGCGAGACTTTTTTTATTGAGGGCATCGGGCACTCTGGGGTTTTCAGGAAACTGATTGAGACCAAAGTCCTGACCTTGGAAGCGGCGGCTCTGATAGCCCAGGACATTTAACTCAGGGGAGGAAGAGACCAGAATGATGTATGACAAAAATCTTGACTCAAATGCGGCAAACGACCAGGGAGTGAACATTGTTAACACAGCACACAGTTCTCTAGACAGACAAGGGCAATCTGTAAGTTCCCAGATGCATGCAGTTGAACCCAAAGGTGGAATTCAACAGAGACAATGGCTAGCTGAATGGCGATTCATGCCATTGCAATGGAAAATGCGGCCAGTAATGGGGCCATCAACACCTGTTAATGGTGCGCTTAAGGACAGTTACAGAGACAGTCAGAGACGAACGACTGGTAATGGACCTTTTGTTTCCAACAATGGGGCCTCCAGCTCATGCTGGAGGTGTGGAGGCAAACATCCAGCCAGAGCTTGCAGGTATCAGCAATATACCTGCAGAAACTGCAACGTCAGCGGTCACTTGGCGCGTATGTGCAGGAAGCCTGCAGCCAGGTTGATGTACGAGGAGGACGGGCCCGATGTAAGCCCTACGAGGCCAAATTAATACTGGGGGAAATCGCTGGAAGATGAAGTTCAGCGAGTTCATGTGGAGCACATATACAGTTCATATACCAGGACGCCACTGATAATGATGAAAGTGCTCCTCAATGGCATCCCAGTATTAATGGAGCTAGACACGGGGGCCAGCCAGTCCCTGACGAATATCAAACAGTTCGAAAGGTTGTGGGTGTCCAAGGCCAGGAGGCCAAAATTATTGCCGATTGACGCACTGCTACGGACATATACAAAGGAGATAATTCCGATGCTAGGCAGCGCCACAGTAGTCGTGACCCACAAAGATTCGGAGAACAGGTTGCCACTCTGGATTTTCCCGGGGGATGGTCCCGCACTACTGGGGAGGAGTTGGCTTGCTGTCATGAACTGGAAATGGGGCGATGTCAATGCAATTTCTTCTGCGGAGCGAGTATCATGCTCACAGGTCCTGGACAAATTTGACTCTTTATTTCAACCAGGCATCGGCACTTTCATGGGGACCAAGGTGGTGATTCACATAAACCCGGACGCCAGGCCAGTACACCACAAGGCCAGAGCGGTGCCGTATGTGATGCGGGAAAAGATAGAATGCGAATTGGACCGCCTGCTGAGGAAAGGCATCATCTCGCCAATCGAATTCAGTGACTGGGCAAGCCCGATCATGCCGGTGCTCAAGGCAGATAGGTCGGTCAGGATATGTGGCGATTAAAAGGCCACCATCAATCGAGTGTCACTCCAAGACCAGTACCCGCTACCGAGAGCGGAGGACCTCTTTGCGACGCTATCTGGTGGCAAACATTTTTCAAAATTGGACCTGACTTCAGCTTACATGATCCAGGAGCTGCCGAATGAGTCGAACAAGCTGACCACCATCACGACACGCAAGGTGTTGTTCGAGTATAACAGATGTCCGTTCGGGATTCGTTTGGCCGCCGTGATCTTTCAGCGAAATATGGAAAGCCTCCTCAAGTCGATTCCAAGTACGGTGGTTTTTCAAGACAACATCCTCATCACGGGTCACGATACTGAAGAACACCTCCACAACCTGGAGGAGGTGCTACACAGACTGGACCGGGTAGGGCTGCGACTGCAAAAAGCGAAGTGCGTCTTCTTAGCTCCAGAGGTAGAATTCCTGGGGAGGAGGGTAGCCACAGACGGGATCAGACCTACTGCATCCAAAACGGAAGCGATCCAGTGAGCACCCAGACCACGTAACACGATGGAGCTGCGTTCGTTCCTGGGGCTCCTGAACTATTTTGGTAACTTTTTTCCCAAATTGAACGCACTGTTAGAGCCGCTACACGTGCTCCTGTGCAAAGGTCACGATTGGGTCTGGGGGGGACAGCCAGGAAAGGGCTTTTGATAGAGCACGCAATTTGTTATGCTCCAACAAACTGTTAACGTTATATGACTCGTGTAAGAAATTTGTTTTAACGTGCGATGCATCGTCCTATGGGGTCGGGTGTGTGTTCCAGCATGTGAATGCCAATGGTCAGTTACAGCCGGTAGCTTATGCCTCCAAAAGTCTGTCCCAGGCAGAAAGGGGCTACGGGATGGTAGAAAAGGAAGCGCTAGCATGTGTATATGCAGTAAAAAAAATGCACCAGTACCTGTTTGGCAGGAAATTTGAACTGGAGACAGATCACAAACCCCTAGCGTTCCTTTTGGCTGACAACAAGACCATAAATGCGAATGCATCAGTCCGCTTACAGAGGTGGGCACTTAAGTTAGCCGCCTATGACTACACAATTCGGTACAGACCGGGCACTGAAAACTGC
This sequence comes from Pristiophorus japonicus, assembly GCF_044704955.1. Classification (NCBI taxonomy): domain Eukaryota; kingdom Metazoa; phylum Chordata; class Chondrichthyes; family Pristiophoridae; genus Pristiophorus; species Pristiophorus japonicus. Next base: position 68,882,152 of record NC_091978.1, read on the forward strand.
GCCGATGCACTCAGCTGGTTCCCACTAGCCACCACTGAGGGGGCAACTGAGCATGCTGCTGAGATGGTCATGGCTGTTGAAGCTTTCGAAAGCAAAGGCTCACCCATGACAGCCCGTCAGATTAAAGTCGGCACGAATAAAGACCCGCTTCTGTCTTTAGTTAAGAAATGTGTCCTGAATGGGGACTGGGCAGCCACGTACGGGGCATGCCCTGAGGAATTCAAACCGTTTCATAGGCGCAAGGATGAACTGTCGATTCAGGCCGATTGCCTAGTGTGGGGAAACCGAGTAGTCATGCCCCAGGTGGGCAGAGGGGTGTTTATCAGAGAACTTCACAATGAGCACCCGGGCCTTGTCATGATGAAGGCAATTGCCAGGTCACACGTTTGGTGGCCAGGGATAGATACAGACCTGGAACTTTGTGTTCACAGGAGCAACATGTGCGCTCAGCTGGGCAACGCACCCAGGGAAGCCCCCCCTTAGCCCGTGGTCCTGGCCCGCCAAGCCATGGTCACGCATCCATGTGGACTACGCAGGTCCTTTCATGGGAAAAATGTTTTTGGTTGTAGTAGAAGCCCACTCCAAATAGATTGAGCGTGCCATTTTAAATTCAAGCACATCCTCTGCCACGGTAGAAAGTCTACGGGCAATGTTTGCCGCCCATGGTCGACCGGATGTCTTGGCCACGACAATGGCCTGTGCTTCACAAGCACTGAATTCCAGGACTTTCTGGCAGGCAATGGAATCAACCATGTCAGAACGACACCGTTCAAGCCAGCCTCAAACGGCTAGGCGGAACGAACAGTGCAGATAATCAAATGGGGGATGCTCAGAATCCAAGGGGGTTCCCTACAAAGCCGCTTATCATGCCTCCTGTTGGCCAATAGATCCCGACCACATTCGCTCACAGGGGTTCCACCTGCAGAGCTGCTAATGAAAAGGACGCTTAAAACCAGGTTATCCCTTATACACCCCACTATGAAAGAAATTGTTGAGAGCAGGCATCAGTCACAATGTGATTATCATGACGGGAATGCGAGGGCGCGATGTATTGATGTCAATGACCCTGTTTTTGTCCTTAATTACGCTGCAGGGCCTAAATGGCTTGCTGGCACTGTGATTGCCAAAGAGGAGAATAGGGTTTTGGTAATTAAACTTACCAATGGACAAATCTGCCGCAAACACGTGGATCAAACTAAAAGGAGGTTCAGCAACCCCATAGAAGAAGCAGAGGAAGAACACGACATAGAGTTCACTCCACCACAGGTGACCGAACACCGGAACCAAGTGGAGGAGAGCCCAGTCACTGTGGGCAGTCTGGACAGGCCTGAGGCACCGCAAGCAGCAGACACTCAGGCCAGCGCCCAACAACCGGAGCCCCAACTCAGGCGCTCTACAAGGGAGCGTAAATCACCAGAGAGACTTAACCTGTGATCCTAATAATTTAGGGGGGAGAGGTGATGTCATGTATTCAACTATCATTATAACCCATGTATAAGCTGACCTAAGTTGTACACCTTGAGAACATTGACCACAAAGGGTGAACTTGAGGGAGACACTCCTAACCTGGACTTCCAGGTATAAAAGGGGAAGCTCCACCCACCTTCATCACTTGAGGTCTTGGTAATAAAGATAATTGGTCGCAGAGTGACCTTCTCTTAAGTTTGGGCCTCATGTGCATTCATACTGTATAGTAAGGACATACAAGTTTACTTTTCACTTTTCAGCCCTGAAGAAAGACATGCCGAAATATTGTCCTGTCTTTTGCCTTCACAGAAGTTGATTAATCTCCGTGTGTTTTCAGTTTTTTGTTACTGTAAGGATACTAGATATTTTAACAGAAGTTTACCATAAAATGTGCTGTCAATGATTATAAAATGACTATCGATTTATATTATAAAGGGAATGCTTTCAGCTAATGCTAAAAAAGGTGTAAAATATGTAAATGCTTTCAGATTATCTGTTGTCTGAATGCGTGTCAGTACTGAATGTACTTTTGCTGCAGTATCTAATAGCCTGTTATGATCATTACTTTGTTGCACAGTTTGGGCTCCCAAGAGCCCAAAAGCTTTTAGCTGTGGAAGGAGGAGTGAATCACAGTCTAAAGTTGTATAAGTTGAAACATATACGGTGTGTTTTAACTGGAGCGACTGGTAGCTGCAGAACCAGTTCCAGCCTGGTAGTATCTTATTTATAAGAAATGTTGGAAATACACAACAAGCAAACATAATAGACAGACTGGGGGAGAAATTAGGCTCTGTAGCCCCCTTTTTTTAGGCACTTCAGAGCCTCCTAACGCTTGAAAAGGGGGTCCATGATCCGTGTGCACACCTCCGACGGGAAGTGTGCAAGACACCATCTTGGTAAAGGACAAACAAGATGCGTCCTTTACTCATGTCTGAAGCAGGCATTAGGCCATTTGCACATGCAAATAAGGGCCCTTAATGCCTGCTTCTAGCATCTGCTGCAACTTTGGTTTATCCTGAGGCAGCAAGTGCCAGTGCCGGCCGCCTCAGGGAAAACCAACTCTAAACACTATGTATGTTAAAAAAGGTAAGTTCTTCACATAATCACTGCCACTCCCAGTCCCGTGGTCTCCGACCTCGCTCCCGACTCCGACCTCCAGGCCCACTCAATCCCCACTTAGTCCTTGCCCCAACCTCCTAACCCTCCCGACAGCACTCCCGGCCCCCCAACAGTATTTCCGAGGCCTGCAATCTCCCTACCTGATCCCCCAATGGTACTCCCGAAGTTCCTCCTCCAGACCCCCGACCCGATCACTTACCTGTAAATCGGAGCACTAACCTGTGCGGGCTCCTACCGCTGCACATCTACATTATGATGAGGTCCGAGGCCGAAAATCCAGGTCTCCTCTGACTTCATCATTTGAGTGCTGATCGTTAACATTGGTAATGCCCACAAATGGATGCTCCCAAATTTATCCCCTAGGGTGTAGACCATTCATCAAAACTGGAAACTTGTAGAAAAATGAGCCCTCTATCAGGACTGAACAAGTGAAGTGGATGGGAGATAATTTTAATAAAAGTCACAAGGTAGGAATGCTAGCTCCCTCACAGAGAGCCACTTAAAGGGTTAAATAGGCAGCAAATTGTTTTTTCTTAATGAAAAGCTGGAACGAAGTGAAAACTGGTTAATGTAGGAAAATCATCTCACTGAGGCAATGAATAGGCATGAACCTTGTGACATTTTGTATCATGTCAAGCTTAAGACAAGACTGTAACTGTTTTTTTTCAGACTATATATAATGATTGATTTGTTACTGACTTAAAGAAATCAGTACAAAGCTAAAACAAAATAGATTATTTTTATTTTTGTCACCCTTCTCATGATGTGCGGCACAATTCACCATAGCCACCCAGTCCCCAACCTGTGTATCTCTAAGTACATTTACCCATTAATTGCTATTACAAGCATTTTAAATGTTGTGATAATCATAAGTCATGTGAAATGACTCTCATTCCAACTTAGATGTGAATCATACAAACATAGAAATTTACAGCACGGAATTTTTGGCCCATCGTGTCCGCGCCGGCCAACCAAGTGCTATCCAGCCTAATCCCACATTCGAGCTCTTAGTCCGTAGCCCTGTAGGTTACAGCACTTTAAGTGCACATCCAAGTATCTTTTAAATGTGGTGAGGGTTTCTGCCTATACCACCCTTTCGGGCGGTAAGTTCCAGACCCTCACCACCCTCTGGGTGAAGACATTTCCCCTCATATCTCCTCTAAACCTCCCCCCAATTACTTTAAATCAATGCCCCCTAGTTGTGACCCCTCTGCCAAGGAAAATAGGTCCTTCCTATCCACTCTATCCAGGTCCCTCATAATTTTATACACCTCAATCAAGTCTCCCCTTAGCCTCCTCTATTCCAAAGAAAACAGACCCATCATCTCCAATCTTTCGTTATAGCCAATGATCATCATCTCGAAGAATTGGTGTAGATTGACAACACCAAATTTTATAGGATAATATATTTCAGAATATAATATGTTGGAATAGTGAGTCATGATGCTAAGATAGGTATTAAATCTGATACAGTAATGCAACTGTAGTGAGGGATGTAGGCTCTAATTCCACCATGGCAATGAAATACTGATCTCAGCTGCTCTACCGTGGGCAGGTCAGTTGCAGCATCTTCCCCAATAGAAGAGAGTATACTTGTGCATCTATTTGTGTCTACCTCAAAAGCTGCACTGGCAGGAGCCTGGAGCAGATTGGACAACAGATTGGGGAGAAAAATGGAAGGATTCATACTCTTGTCTTCCCACCAAAAGAAAGTTATGTACTGCATCAAAACACATTCTAGTTCTACACAGTAACATGTAATTTACTGTTTTTTTTTTAAATTGTGTTTTTATTGCCCTGATATCGAGTCACAGAGCTTAAACCTTATCTGCGTTATGTGACTCACTGCCTGTAACATTTCTATTTTCGGTTTGCATAGCCACAAGGCCACATCTAGGCATTTAAGTTTCTATGCACATATAAACAAAAGAGAAAGAATGACTTACGTGTCATTTCATTCCAATGTATTGCATGTTATTTGGGAAGAAGTGGCGAGCAGAGTTCAGTGAATAGTTTGTTCTGTTGTTTACACAGTTTATAATAAATATGGGAAGAATCTGTCCAGTAACAATATAAGGTTAGCAGATAACATGAAGATATATGGTCAAATATCTAATGGAGGGTGGATGGCAGGTTAAGGAATGGGATATAAGAGGAGAACTGTCATTCCAATGTGCCAGTGATGGATGTACTTGTTGGGCACAGGTGATGTGGAAAATTTGGGGCTAATTTAGAGCACTGAAAATGTGGCACGAGCATGCTGACCATTTCCTATCAAGGAACAGTGGAGACTCAGAAAGCTTGTACTGCTGAAGTGCACGAGTCACATCACTAAAAGATGTTAATTAAGGCCGACCTCCCTGCATTGAATTGGCATTCCTCAGCCCTCAGGGCTCTTGAGAATGAGGAAGAGCTGTACAGCAACAATCTCTGCCCGAGCCTCTGCTACTGCCCAAGCATGTGTGCACATCAACTTTGGTAGAGCTACGTGGGTATGTCAGCTGGAATGTGCCTTCCCCACCTATGCTCTCTGAGGGATACCTTTCTTCTGCTCAGGTTTAGACCCTCAATGCACCATCTTATTTTAGTAAAATTCTGGTCGAGGGATTGTAATTTGGGGTGGACCACAGATCCGCTGGTTTGACATTCCATTGAGAACTTGGGGAATGGCGTATAAGAGGTGATCTTTTATTCCAATATGCCAGTGATAGACTTTGCTAGAGCATCTCTCTGGGGGAACAAGTACTTCTACTGCCCACCCTACATCGGCAGCTCCAGTATTTTGGAAGATTGTTTGGGCCCATTGCGAAGCTACCTTGGGAATTCCACAATTTACATTGCTGTGGACTGCCCTTTATTTATTTAATCTCTTGAGGGTTGTAAACGATTCAAGTGGTTCAGCAGGTTAGCATGCTGCCCATTGGTGACTGAGACATGTGTGTGTCCAACCCAGACTGATAGAATAGGCTGGAGGTGTCTCTCTCTCTCATAGTTGGTGTGAGGAGTACTCTTAGAGTGCTTGATCAGATTGTTCTATTTTCACTCCAATAACCTTCGGTTCCTATCATTAGTTGGAATTCAAACGGCCCTTTTTAAAAGAGAAGTAAATTGATATACTGTTATTTATTTTTGATGTGAATCTATTCTATCTGTCTATTAACCTGAGATTAAAAATGTCTTATTAAAAAAAATCCATGCATTGGCTCAGTGGTCACACACCTGCCCCTGACTCAAAAGGCTGTGGGTTCAAGCCCCACTCCAGACATTTGGGCGCATAAACTACGCTGACACTTCAGTGCAATTCTGCGGGAGTGTTGCATTGTCAGATGAGACATTAAATCCTCTTAGTCAGATGTAAAATATCCCACACTACTATTTGGAGAAGGCCAGGGGAGTTCTCCTGGTGTCTTGGCCAACATTTATCCCTGAACAAACATCACTAGAACAGGTTATCTGGCCATTTATCTCATTACTGTCCATGTGGCCTTGCTGCATGTAATTTGACTGCTGTGTTTCCCTACATTACAGCAGTGACTGTATTTCAAAAGTTCTCCATTGGATGTGAAGCACTTTGGGATGTCCTGAGTACATGAAAGCACTATAAAAATGTAAGCTCTTTCTTTCTTTCTTTCAGTTTTCTTCCCTTAATCCTTTCTTTCCTTAAGGCACCTGAAGGACAATGGGATTGCATTACTTCCTGTCCTCAGATGCTGTTGCAGTAGCGATCACTGGATAACAATCAGCAGGAAGAACACTGGCTATTATTTCTCTAACACCAATGTTTTATTGTTGCCCTAGCTGAGATCAGTGGACTTAAAACACAGATCAGGGATCAAATTGGGACCTTCCTAGTCTGTATCCAGAAAGAAAAACTCTTCACACAGGAAGATGTGAGCTTGGGAATGCACCATCCCAGAATGCTATTGATGCAGAATAAATTGAGGTTTTAAAAGCAAAGATAGACACTTCTTGGGAAATAAGAATATTAAGGGATTATGGGGATTAAAAAGATAATGTTGGCATGGCTAATACAATGGCAGAATATGAGTGATCAGTCGAAGAGTCCATCCTGTTTCTATGTAGTTAATGTCTGCCACAGTACAATGCCAGGCTATGCATTTACTACTGAGCCATCAGGATGAAGGGAACAATCTAATTTCTAATTCTTACTACTCAAGTTTGCCTACATAATAACAATCACCTCTACTTCAAGAGTATTAATTGGTTGTGGAGAATTGTGAGAAGTTCAAGGACTTATAAAATGCTATATCAAGTTTTTCTTAACATAATTGCATTCAGATAATTTCCTTTGAGTCTTTCAGCAGTTATTTCCTTGCAAAAATAAAATAAAAGAAAAAAAACCTTGGATTTATATAGTGCCTTGCATGACCACCGGATGTCTCAAAGCACTTTACAGCCAATGGAGTACGTTTGGAGTGTAGTCACTGTTGTAATGTAGGAAATGCGACAGCCAATTGCGCACAAGCAAGCTCTCACAACAACGATGTGATAATGACCAGTTAATCTGTTTTTTTAATATTGATTGAGGGATAAATATTGGCTAGGGCACAATAATAATAAATAATAAATCATACAAAATTCTTACATGGCTGCACAGGGGAGATGCAGGGAGGATGTTTCCTCTGGATGGAGAGTCTAGAACCAGGGGTAACAGTCTCAGAATAAGGGGTTGGCCATTTAGGACTGAAATGAGGAGAAATTTCTTCGCTCAGAGGATGGTGAATCTTTGGAATTCCCTACCCCAGAGGGCTGTGGATGCTCAGTTGTTGAGTATATTCAAGACAGAGATCGATAGATTTTTGAATATTAAATGAATCAAGGGATATGGGGATAGTGCAGGAAAATGGTGTTGAGGTAGAAGATCAGCCATGATTTTATTGAATGGTGGAGCAGGCTCGAGGAGCTGAATAGCCTACTCCTGCTCCTAATTTTTATGTTCTTATGTTCTTATAATCTATTTCCTAACCGACGTGTAACAGAACAGCAACATTTTGTCCACTGGAAGATGACTTGTTATTGGGGACTGTAGTCATTGGAAATCAGTTGGTAGCAAGCACTGAACTAACCTGGATGAATTTGCTTTCACAAACAATGACCATGACAATGATGAGGCAAATCAGTACTGTAACTGAAAAGATCTTGCAATTATGGTACTTTCAGAGGGGAAATTGATCCCGTGGTCTTACGTCTCTGTCAATTGAACAGCTGTCCAGCAGAGTAGCTACATGGATTTGAATTTCTTTCATATTTTCTCTTGAATATAATCAATTTTATGCCTTTAATTTGTATGGTGTAATCTTTTGACGAGCCATTTTGATGGTAGCATAAAGACTTGACGTCAAATGACATCACAAATGTTCACGTGTATAAGTATATATCCAAAGGACAGCAGGAGGAAGATTTAACACACAAGTAAAATGCTGGTGATTTGGATGTTTCTTGTGCTGTCCCTGCCCCAATTTAGAACTTTCGATGGAAATCTCTCTTCAAAATGTCTAGAAGACAGCAATGAATTTCTTGAGGACCTTCAGTCTGAAAACCCCCAAAAGTACTCCTTATTAAGTAAGTACTGTAATTGTGTTTTTTTAACCTGTGAGGCATTATGTAATGTTTAATAGAAAAGCTAAGATTACATATGTACATTCCATGTCAAACCGCTATATGGAATATAATAACAATCTCATGGGATTGAAGGGGAGGAAAAAAGAAAAGTATTAAATATTGAATGGAGGAAAATACATTAATTCAAAGAATGGAAAATAAAAGGAAAGAACAGAACGGAATGAAAATAACAAAAGACTAGAAGCAATAGGCACGGGCATAGGTTTTCAGAAATTAAGAGTCCCGTCATATTATCTGTGATCTCCTGGACTGAATGGCTGAATGGCGAAGCACAACCAGAATTGTAGCACTGTTCTTTTCTGACTGCAGCCCTCCACCAGTCATCCCTCAGGAGGGCTGGAATTTAAGGCACCTCCCCTCAGGAGATACACTGACTTTCAGGCTCCCAGTGGTCTACCCCAGAGAAATATCTGCCATAGCATTTCCTAGCCAAAGGGCTCAGAATGTGACAGGGCTCTTTATGACGGCTGTTGGGAGGTGTAGGAAAGTGGGCTTTACGGGTAGGGACAGATGACTGGGCCTCTTATTTTCCTTTCCTCCATGGGAAGAAGCACCGAGTACCTGCTCGTTTCCTTCCTCTAACAACTTTATGCATGGAAGTCACATTAAATAGAGCTGTAGGAAATACAGGAGCAGAAAAGACAAAGCAGTCCATCAGGCTGGTTCTGAAAACTAATACCTCCCAATTACCCGTTCTCTCGAATATCCTAATCAATTCTCCCTGACGTTTTGCCACACCAACTTCCCTGGATAGTCTGTTTCACATCTTCACCAGCCTCTCATAAAGTAGTTCCATTTAAACTGCCTGTTGCACCTTAGTTTTTCTTTTTTCTCTTCTATAACAGTGAGTAAACTTTGGCATTGTTGTTGCCAATTTAAGTGTATCTTAGGGTTAAGTCATGGCAGGGGAGCTCGGTCACGTGATATGCTCCTCCTGTACCATGTGGGAACTCAGGGACACTTCTGGTGTCCCTGACGACTACGTGTGCAGGAAGTGCATCCGCCTCCAAATCCTGATGGCCCGCGTTGCGGAATTGGAGCTGAGGGTGGATTCACTCTGGAGCATCCACGATGCTGAGAATGACGTGAGTAGCACGTGTAGCGAGTTGGTCTTACCACAGGTGAAGGGTCCACAGCCAGATAAGGAATGGAAGGCCAGCAGGAAGAGCAGTGCAAGGAAGGTAGTGCAGGGGTCCCTGCGGTCATCCCCCTGCAAAACAGATACACCACTTTGGGTACTGTTTAGGGGGATGACTCATCAGGGGAGGGCAGCAGCAGTCAAATTCATGGCACTGTGGCTGGCTCTGCTGCACAGGAGGGCAGGAAAAAGAGTGGGAGAGCGATAGTGATAGGGGATTCAATTGTAAGGGGAATAGATAGGCGTTTCTGCGGCCGCAACCGAGACTCCAGGATGGTATGTTGCCTCCCTGGTGCAAGGGTCAAGGATGTCTCGGAGCGGGTACAGAACATTCTGAAAAGGGAGGGTGAACAGCCAGTTGTCGTGGTGCACAAAGATACCAACGATATAGGTAAAAAACAGGATGAGGTCCTACGAGAAGAATTTAAGGAGCTAGGAGCTAAATTAAAAAGTAGGACCTCAAAAGTAGTAATCTCGGGATTGCTACCAGTGCCACGTGCTAGCCAGAGTAGAAATCGCAGGGTAGCTCAGATGAATACGTGGCTTGAGCTGTGGTGCAGCAGGGAGGGATTCAAATTCCTGGGGCATTGGAACCGGTTCTGGGGGAGGTGGGACCAGTACAAACCGGATGGTCTGCACCTGGGCAGGACCGGAACCAATGCCCTAGGGGGAGTGTTTGCTAGTGCTGTTGGGGAGGAGTTAAACTAATATGGCAGGGGGATGGGAACCAACGCAGGGAGACAGAGGGAAACAAAATGGAGACAGAAGCAAAAGACAGAAAGGAGATGAGTAAAAGTGGAGGGCGGAGAAACCCAAGGCAAAAAACAAAAAGGGCCACTGTACCTCAAAATTCCAGAGGGTCAAAGTGTAATAAAAAGGCAAGCATGAAAGGGTCCTTTTCGGGTTGGTGTGCCACAGGGATCGGTGCTGGGACCACAACTGTTTACAATATACATAGATGACCTGGAAGAGGGGACAGAGCGTAGTGTAACAAAATTTGCAGATGACACAAAGATTAGTGGGAAAGCGGGTGGTGTAGAGGATACAGAGAGGCTGCAAAGAGATTTAGATAGGTTAAGGTTTGGCAGATGGAATACAATGTCAGAAAATGTGAGGTCATTTACCTTGGAAAAAAAAACAGTAAAAGAGAATAGTATTTGAATGGGGAGAAATTACAACATGCTGCGGTGCAGAGGGACCTGGGGGTCCTTGTGCATGAATCCCAAAAAGTTAGTTTGCAGGTGTAGCAGGTAATCAGGAAGGCGAATGGAATGTTGGTCTTCATTGCGAGAGGGATGGAGTACAAAAGCAGGGAGGTCCTGCTTAAACTGTACAGGGTATTGGTGAGGCCGCACCTGGAGTACTGCGTGCAGTTTTGGTCACCTTACTTAAAGAAGGATATACTAGCTTTGGAGGGGGTACAGAGACGATTCACTAGGCTGATTCCGGAGATGAGGGGGTTACCTTATGATGATAGATTGAGTAGACTGGGTCTTTACTCGTTGGAGTTCAGAAGGATGAGGGGTGATCTTATAGAAACATTTAAAATAATGAAGGGGATAGACAGGATAGAGGCAGAGAGGTTGTTTCCACTGGTTGGGGACACTAGAACTAGGGGGCACAGCCTCAAAATACAGGGGAGCCAATTTCTTCTCCCAGAGGGTTGTGAATCTGTGGAATTCTCTGCCCAAGGAAGCAGTTGAGGCTAGCTCATTGAATGTATTCAAATCACAGATAGATAGATTTTTAACCAATAAGGTAATTAAGGGTTATGGGGAGCGGGCGGGTAAGTGGAGCTGAGTCCACGGCCAGATCAGCCATGATCTTGTTGAATGGTGGAGTCGACTCGAGGGGCTAGATGGCCTACTCCTGTTCCTAATTCTTATGTTCTTATGTTCTTATAACTCTGCTAACCTTGAGTCCATGTCCTTTGGCTTAAACCCTAACCCTAACCCTTTTGAAACCATAAATAAATTAGCCTAGAATTTCCTCAGGGTTTGTCCTGATCTCCCACCGTTACTTTGGCTGGGAATCATAGAAACATAGAAACATAGAAAATAGGTGCAGGAGCAGGCCATTCAGCCCTTCTAGCCTGCACCGCCATTCAATGAGTTCATGGCTGAACATGAAACTTCAGTACCCCCTTCCTACTTTCTCGCCATAACCCTTGATCCCCCGAGTAGTAAGGACTTCATCTAACTCCCTTTTGAATATATTTAGTGAATTGGCCTCAACTACTTTCTGTGGTAGAGAATTCCACAGGTTCACCACTCTCTGGGTTAAGAAGTTTCTCCTCATCTCGGTCCTAAATGGCTTACCCCTTATCCTCAGACTGTGACCCCTGGTTCTGGACTTCCCCAACATTGGGAACATTCTTTCTGCATCTAACCTGTCTAAACCCGTCAGAATTTTAAACGTTTCTATGAGGTCCCCTCTCATTCTTCTGAACTCCAGTGAATACAAGCCCAGTTGATCCAATCTTTCTTGATAGGTCAGTCCCGCCATCCCGGGAATCAGTCTGGTGAACCTTCGCTGCACTCCCTCAATAGCAAGAATGTCCTTCCTCAAGTTAGGAGACCAAAACTGTACACAATACTCCAGGTGTGGCCTCACCAAGGCCCTGTACAACTGTAGCAACACCTCCCTGCCCCTGTATTCAAATCCCCTCGCTATGAAGGCCAACATGCCATTTGCTTTCTTAACCGCCTGCTGTACCTGCATGCCAACCTTCAATGACTGATGTACCATGACACCCAGGTCTCGTTGCACCTTCCCTTTTCCTAATCTGTCACCATTCAGATAATAGTCTGTCTCTCTGTTTTTACCACCAAAGTGGATAACCTCACATTTATCCACATTATACTTCATCTGCCATGCATTTGCCCACTCACCTAACCTATCCAAGTCACTCTGCAGCCTAATAGCATCCTCCTCGCAGCTCACACTGCCACCCAACTTAGTATCATCCGCAAATTTGGAGATACTGCATTTAATCCCCTCGTCTAAATCATTAATGTACAATGTAAACAGCTGGGGCCCCAGCACAGAACCTTGCGGCACTCCACTAGTCACTGCCTGCCATTCTGAAAAGTACCCGTTTACTCCTACTCTTTGCTTCCTGTCTGACAACCAGTTCTCAATCCACGTCAGCACACTACCCCCAATCCCATGTGCTTTAACTTTGCACATTAATCTCTTGTGTGGGACCTTGTCAAAAGCCTTTTGAAAGTCCAAATACACCACATCCACTGGTTCTCCCTTATCCACTCTGCTAGTTACATCCTCAAAAAACTCTAGAAGAAACTCAGCGGGTTTCAGTGAAGTTACATTGAGAGGATCAGTGTCCATAAAAATGTATGAACATTATTAGGGTTCAATTAATCTATTTCCTTAAGAAGTTTGCATATTTCAATAATATTTCTTCTGAGCCTTCCAGAGTAACCAGTTCCAGGCTCTGTTCGACATTTCCTCATAGCTCAGTTTGCTTGTCCTTTTCTGCACTGCCCCCAGTGCCTGGATACCCTTGTTGTTGTACAGTGACCAGAATTGTATATAATACTCCAGGTATAGCTGTACCAGTGTCTTATATAGAAACCTTGTCTGTTTTTTGTGCCTCCCTGCTCAGTCACAAATAGTTATGTTTTAAATGCTTCTTTCTGCTTTTGTTCTGAAGTTTGAATGGAGAACAGTATGAACAGTTCATGTGGTACATAGACCAGTGGGAAAGTGCTAACTCAGACGTGTATTATCCTGCTCCTGAGGTGGCCCTAGAAATAGTGAATGCATTGGTGGTCATTTTCCAACATTCCATGGACTCTGGTTCAGTTCCTATGGATTGGAGGGTAGCTAATGTAACCCCACTTTTAAAAAAAAGAGGGAGAGAAAACAGGGAATTATAGACCAGTTAGCCTAACATCGGTGGTGGGGAAAATGCTGGAATCAATTATTAAAGATGTAATATCAGCGCATTTGGAAAGCAGTGACAGGAGCAGTCCACGTCAGCATGGATTTATGAAAGGGAAGTCATGCTTGACAAATCTTCTAGAGTTTTTTGAGGATGTAACTAGCAGAGTGGATAAGGGAGAACCAGTGGATGTGGTTATTTGGACTTTCAAAAGGCTTTTGACAAGGTCCCACACAAGAGATTAGTGTGCAAAATTAAGGCACATGGTCTTGGGGGTAATGTATTGACGTGGATAGAGAACTGGTTGGCAGACAGGAAACAAAGAGTGGGAATAAACGGTTCCTTTTCAGAATGGTGGGCACTGACTAGCGGGGTACCGCAGGGTTCAGTGCTGGGACCCCAGCTATTTACAATATATATTAATAATTTGGACAAAGGAATTGAATGTAATATCTCCAAGTTTGCAAATGACACTAAGCTGGGTGGCAGTGCGAGCTGCGAAGAGGATGCTAGGAGGCTGCAGGGGGACTTGGACAGGTTAGGTGAATGGGCAAATGCATGGCAGATGCAATATAATGTGGATAAGTGTGAGGTTATCCACTTTGGTGGTAAAAACAGGAAGGCAGATTATTATCTGAATGGTGACAGATTAGTAAAAGAGAAGGTGCAACGAGACCTGGGTGTCATGGTACATCAGTCATTGAAGGTAGGCATGCAGGTACAGCAGGCAGTAAAGAAAGCAAATGGCATGCTGGTCTTCATAGCGAGGGGATTTGAGTATAAGAGCAGGGAGATCTTACTGCAGCTGTACAGGGCCTTGGTGAGACCACACCTTGAGTATTGTGTGCAGTTTTGGTCTCCTAATCTGAGGAAGGACATGGACGTTCTTGCTATTGAGGGAGTGCAGCGAAGGTTTTCCAGACTGATTCCCGGGATGGCAGGACTGACATATGAAGAAAGACTGGATTGACTAGGCTTATATTCTCTGGAATTTAGAAGAATGGGAGGGGATCTCATAGAAACATATAAAATTCTGATGGGATTAGACAGGTTAGATGCAGGAAGAATGTTCCCGATGTTGGAGAAGTCCAGAACCAGGGGTCACAGTCTAAGGATAAGGGGTAAGCCATTTAGGACCAAGATGAGGAGAATCTTCTTCACTCAGAGAATTGTGAACCTGTGGAATTTTCTACCACAGAAAGTTGTTGAGGCCAGTTTGTTAGATATATTCAAAAGGGAGTTCGATATGGCTCTTACGGCTAAAGGGATCAAGGGGTATGGAGAGAAAGCAGGAATGGGGTACTGAAGTTGCATGATGAGCCATGATCATATTGAATGGTGGTGCAGGCTCGAAGGGCCAAATGGCCTACTCCTGCACCTACTTTCTATGTTTCTATGTTTATGAAGCTTCAGTTAGCATATTGATCCTTCTTTAATAAGATGTGGCTTCCTATCCTTGATATTCATGTTATATGTCTTTAGACAGATTGTTACTCTCTGAATTAGTTTATACAACAACAAAATTATGTCCTTATAATAAAGATATTTTCTCTCTTGGGAAATTCAGTGTATGATTCCATTGGAAAAGAAGGCAGCAATATTCTACATGGAAATATTGATCAATTGGGGTCCTACAGCGAATGTACCTCAGCTCAAGCCCTTTCTGGAAAGTTTAGTGGACAATATTGTAAACTGACAATTCAACAGGTATATCATAGCCCTTTAATCAAATAGATTTGCTGCTTGCCTTGTAGAACTGATCTTTAAATATAATGTTTCTTTATTTTGAATAGGGCAAGATTGACTATCATGTTGCCATTTGTGTGCCCAGTTCTTGTAAGAATGAGGATATAATGATGCTTGAATGGCTTGGTAAGAATGAATATATCTTATAATATAGTATACTTGTGTAACTTTCAGTGTCACTTGCTCTCAATAGATGTGTTTTGTCAGGTCTTAGCTTGGCTCCTGGTTAATATATATCAGTGGAACACTCCTTTGTTGGGAGAAGGAGGCAAAACCAAATCTGCCTTATAAATATAGTTTTCTTCGCTAGCTAACTGGAGAGTTGCATTGAATGCAGCATAAGCTGTTGCGATTTTACAATAAAGGCAGTTCTGAACAGACTCCGTTTTCATATCAAAGCAAATAAAGGAACATTCCATCAGTGATTCCTATGCTAATAGCCCTCTTGTGATCTGTATATTAACATAATTGTTGGCATTTCATTTATGATACAATTTATTTTATTCCACTTCCAATTTTCTCTTGAAGCTGCTTGGAGTATAGCTCCACTTACTCTGGGCACCCTCTGGTACCTCACCCAATTCCTTTATGTGTGAGCCTAGGCAGTGAGCACCATTATTTTTGTGAGAGGGGCCACAATCATGCTCAAACCTGAGACCTTATTGCTCTGTATAGGTCAGCTTTATGTTAACCAGTATAGCTACCAACTGGGACATCTACAGAAGCTATGAGCTGGATTTTCGGCTTGCTTGCGCCTCCGTTAGTGCTCCGGAGGGACAGTAAAGGGTGTTTCTAGGTGTTACGGAGGGTGTCCAGCTTTTACCAAGCAGTCAGCAAATTGGCTCATGATTTATGGCGGTGCAAAAACTTATCACCCTGCCCTCTAGTTTCACTGAGATCATAATGTCAACCGTTGAGCAACGCTCCACTAGGGCCCCAGATGCAAAATTAGGCCCTAACGCCTCATTATACGCCTGTCCCAGGAAATGTCTGAAAAACTAGGCGTTCGCCGGGTGCAGCATGCAGTATTGGTGGCGTATTTAAATGGAGGGATGAGGATCCCATATCACACGTCACATTGATTGCAACGGTTGTGCACAGCATGCTGCATGCAGCTCCGACTTGAAAGCGGCAGTTTTAGCTGCTATTACAATAACTTTACAATGTCAGTGAGAGAATTTAATGGGGGCATTACTAGTTCGCCAGCATATCGTGCTCCATGTATTGCCAGGCAGCGTCAAGCCAGAAGAAGGGCTCTTGGCCATGTTGGCCCACGGATGAGGAGAGGCCAAAGACGTCTGGGGAGGAGGGACTTAACCCATGGGTTTACAGGCACCAACGTTCGTACCTACAGCTCTCTGAGGAGCAGTGTGTGAGAAGGCTGTGCTTCCAAAAGGAAGTGCTGACAGAGATATGCCATCTCCTACAGGCAAACTGATGCCTGCACCGCTCTGGAGGTAGTCTTCAATACTCCCCTCAACAGGTATCCAAATTCATTGTGGTGTGCTGCATGTTGCACAACTTGGCCATCATGAGGAGCCAGGCATTGCCAGTAGGGTTTTCAGGCCCACCTCAGGAGGAGGAGGACGATGAAGCGAGGCCCCCATTGGATAGCCATCCCATCCACGGGGGAGGCAGCATGGACATGGTGCCAGACTAAGAGTCGCACGTCGCCAGCTCATAATGGACTGACTCTCCTAACTGGAGGAAACTGAGGGATGGAGCTAATACTGGACACACTATGTGCTCCCATAAAGGCACATCTCTGGTGAACGTTGGAATGATACACAAGACACCAAAGGCAAAGGATAAATCAAAAATGATACTGCAACAAAGTAACAAAAACACGACCCACCAAAAGAACACCATACAATATAACACGTTCTGTTGCAGGACACTGAACAACAATAATGTTCCTTAAATCAACAAAACATTTTTAACGCCGTGATTTTTGGCTGGGGCGCAAAAACTTCCTTGTGTAACGCCTGATTTTGTGCCTCCGATCATGGAACCTCATTTTTTGCTGAATTTTGCAGACGAAGGCACAAACCTTTTCCAGTGGTATCAGGACCGCCCCGCTACCATTACCGCCCCAAAGTCTCAAAAGCCGAAAATCCAGCCCTTTGTTCTAAACTTGCAAATTTATGCAGCAATCTGGCATGCTGCCGGGGTTACTACTGTCTATTTTCTAGATTGTAACTACAAATGTGGACAGAACAAGTTGGGATTGGTTTTGGGTTTTTCTTAACTCTCATAGAGTCAAATAGAAATTTCTATTAATAAATATTATACCTTTAGTTATTTTTGATTTTCAGGTATTTTCACGTACAAGAACATGTCTTTCATAGCTCCTTCACCAATACTATCATTCCTTGTGACCAACACCACATACAGAGTGAAAAGTGTCCACTGCCAAAATAATATTCCTTACATTGATGCCTTTGTTGGCATTTGTATGTACGTATTATACATATACAGTGTCTTATGACTTAACATTCCATTTTTGTCTTTACATGGAAAATGTTTCTTACAATCTTTTTTTCTGAAACAGATTTGTTATTGCTCTTTTCATCACCATGACGATAGCTGGGTCCATATTTATAACAATCAAGGAATGGAGGAGCAGATCATCTCGTAACGTGCTAAATGATGTTTTAAGTCCCACTCACAAGCACTATGGGGCAGTTTCAGTTAATAAAATAAATGGCCAGCAATTGCAAGAAAGTATTACAAAATCTAAGCATGAATCACCAGAACACAATGTAATGGAGAGAACAGAAAAGAACAATGGAGTAGGTAAGTTTGTATTTAATATTACGAGTATCTTATTTGAAAAACAATGTTGTCCCAGAAATCCCGGCCTCCCCGGGTCTGTACGGAGTTTCTACGGACCTGGGAAGGCATCGGAAAAGCCGGCTTACAGCGCACTATGCGCATGCGCTCAAAACTGGCTTTTCCGATCTGTCAAGTTTCTTGCTTGACAGATCTCACGCATATCGGGAGCTAGGACATTTGCAAGAGCAAGATTGCGGGATTTACGCATATCTTGCCCAGAAAATGTCCTCAAAACTCCTGCGCATAGCCTACTTTTACAGGCGGAGGAGTTTTAAAACACACAAAAACATTATAAAATAAAATTTTAAAAACACATGTTATTGTTAAAAACCCTCCCCACTATGGTAAGTTTATTTTAAACCTTAATTAAAAAAACATTTTAAAAAAATCAGAAAAAAAAATATTTTTAAAATACATAAATAACTTGAATTTAAATTAATAAAAATATGTTGTGCATTTTTTCTATCTTTTATTATTGCATATTAGTGTTTTGGGGGCTGTTTCTCATTCAGAATAATGGGAACTCCAACTTACGGAGTTCCCATTATTATGAATGAGAATATACTATACCTGATTGGCTGCCCAGAGCCATGTGACCCCAGCTCCAGGCCTGCGCACGTCCCAACGTGAACGGCTCTGTTGCGCAAGAAGAGGACGCCTCGACTCCGGGATCTCTGGCAAGCATTCAACCAAAAGGTAGGAGCGCATCTTCTGTCCTATTTTTAGTCGAACGCCCGCAGGAAGAAGAAACCGAGATTTCTGGGCCGTTATATCATAACATAAAGCAAATATATCTCTAACGATAGTGGTACAAACAATTAAAAATTGTGTTAAGGGACTGGACTGATTATTACACCAAAGGTTTCCTTTGTTATATGTGAAATGAATTGGAGTAATCACAATCCAGTTCTTACTGAGCTTAAATTTACAGCATAAAACCACCCTTAATGTGGCACTAGGTGGCACTAAATTAGCAACAGAACTTAAAAGGGCCACATGGACGGCTGCTGTGAAAAATATCACTGTGGTGCAGTCAGGTGTGCTGAGCTGAATTCGGTGCTGACATACATTGTTGGGGCAGAGCATAGGAAGCTTTATTTTGCATCTAATTGTATTATACCTGACCTGGGTGTACCTGCATCAGAATATTTAATTTCCAGCCATTAACGTCCCTCACTTTGATGAACACAAAGTTCACTAGTTGAATATTTTCAATTTGACACTCAGATGTAAAACTGGCATTGTGGATCACCCGCACGTTATACAAACCCTTCTCGTTCCAATGGAAATGATAATCGGGCAGTTTTTCTAATAGACAGCCGATCTGCAATGCTAGTTTTACACCAGATCAGCAAGTTGAACATCTACACCTATGTCATAATGTTGTAAAGCCCAAATGACTTTAGTAGCTAAAATAATAAGTTCTGAATATTTAATTATGTTTTGCCTAAATCACCACATCATTAATGTACCTTGCTATGTATGTGGCCAGCATTACAAGCAAACCTATAGGATGTACCATCTCCTTAGTAACTGATGACTAAATCTTTAAAACATTATTAGTACAACAAGTATAATCCTTAATGCAATGTTATTGAGTTAATGAGATCTTAAGGGCACCTTCACAAAATCATTCTACCACACAGAAGGAGGCTATTTGGTCCATAGTACCTGTGTTAGCTCTCTGAAAGAACTATCATTTGTCACATTTTGAATACATTTTTCACTTTGTCCCACTTCCCTGCCCTTTCCCCATACCCTTTTAAAATGTTCATTTCCAAATATTTATCCAATTTCTTTTCCTATTGTGAATCCTGCTTCTATTGTTACAACAGTGACTACACTCCAAAAGTACTTAATTGGTTGTAAAGTGCTTTGAGACATCCGGTGGTCATGAAAGGCGCTATATAAATCCAAGTTTTTATTTTTCTTTCTATTGTTGTTTCTGGAGGTATGGTTCTAACAATCCTCCGCAGAAAAACAATCTCCTAATCGCTCTCTTTATTGCTGATCTTAAACTTTTGACCTCTAGGTATCAACTCACCAACCATTGGAAATAACTTTTCCCTATATACCTTTTCAAAACCGCTCATAATTTTGAACACACCTATCAGATTTCCTCTTAGTCTTCTGTGTTGCAATGAACAGAGCCCCAGTTTCTCTAGTCTCTCCTCATAACTAAAGCCTGTACAGGTTAAACCTCCCTTATCTAGAACTCCCTTATCCAGAACCACCCCTCGTCCAGAACTATCCCTGGCCACCGGGTGCGCAGATCTCCGACATGAGCAAATTGAAGAAATTGAAGTCCTTCCTCACTACTGACTCCCGCAATCGCTGGCCTGACCCGGCGATTCACCGCCCGCTCCCCCTGCCATTATCTCTCTGCTGCACTCCCAGCTCCAAGCCAGCCAGCCCTGATATACCCTTGCTCAGTACTTGTATCATCCAATTTAACGTGACCACCCCTCGTCCAGAAAAATCCCTTATCCAGAACAGGCCAGGTCCCAAGGGTTCCGGATAAGGGAGGTTCAACCTGTATCACCTTCGTGAATCTATTCTATATTCTCTCCATAGCCTTGACACCCTTCATAAAGTTGTGTGCAGAGACTGGACACATTAACCCCAGAATTGCTGATGGGCCTATCTGCTGCCAGAAGTGCTGGGGGACAGGATTATTTACATAAAAGGGGCAGGCACTTTTCTGCTCCATTGGGGCATGAACTATTGTGGCCGAAGAAAGAAGAAAACTTTAAAACATTCAGCAATGCTCTGCTTCTGCTTTCCTAATGCAATTGATCGCTCTACGGTCAATTGCCATTAGGAAGCCTTACACTGGGCCCCACTTGCACTTCTGCATAGCAGGCATATTTCATGTTAGCTTTCTGAAAAGTGAAACTGGCGGGAATTTTGGAGGGAACACCATCCCTGCAATCCTAACTCTTTTAATGACACCATGACTGAAGGCGTGTCGGTAGAAGAACTGCTCTCACATTTTTATTTCGGGTTGTGGCCAGAAAGAGACAGAAACTTGGTAGAACCTGGTACTACCCAGAATCCCCCCCACCATTCCCCTCACACACCCAGTTTGCATAATTTTCACACTCAAAATGCAGAGCAATTTCTAATATTCTAACTATAGTGATTTGTATAGATTTAGCATTAACTTCTGTTTCTATACTCTATGTTTCGCTTAGAAAACCTAGGATCCCATGTGCTTTTATCTTTACAGCTTTATTAACTTGTCCTCCCATTTTTTAAGATTGACGTTCATGAACTCATAATATTTCTGCTCTTCTACTCCTTTGGAGTTTTGCAATTTAATTTATATTTCCTCTCATTATTCTCTCTTCCAAAATGTCTAACCTCACATTTCTCTGCATTAAATTTCATGAGATCTATCTATCCAAGCTATCAATCTGTCCATGTCATCCTGAACTATCGTCCCGCATTAGTCTTCATAATGACCCACATTCCCTATCATCTTTGCATTTGATATTGTGCCCCCTATACTGGAGATTATACATCATTTTTATATATTAAGTAAAGCATTGGTCCCAATACTGATCCCTGGGAACATCATTGTCTATACTCCCCTGTTGTTTGTCATTCATCCAATTTCCTATCCATGCTGCCACATTCTCTTTAATACCATTCACGTTCAATTTCTCAAAAAGCCTCCAATGCAGCATCAAATGCAGACTATCACTGGAGTTCTTTTTATCAATATGCTCTTTTATTTCTCAAAGAACTCTATTAAAACTGTCAGCGATGATTTAGGCTTTCATAAAATCTTGCTAACTACCTTTAATTAACCCATATCTTTCTAAGTGAGTGTTAAATTTATTCCTTAATGTGGCTTTCAGTAGCTCACCAAGGCTTCTTCAGCGGCACCTCCCAAACTCGTGACTTCTACCACCTAGAAGGACAAGGGCAGCAGGCACACGGGAACACCATCACCTCCAAGTTCCCCTCCAAGTCATATACCATCCTGACTTGGAAGTATATCGCCGTTCCTTCATCGTTGCTGGGTCAAAATCCTGGAACTCCCTCCCTAACAACACTGTCGGAGAACCTTCCCCATAAGGACTGCAGTGGTTCAAGAAGGCGGCTCACCATCACCTTCTTAAGGGCAATTAGGGATGGACAATAAATGCTTGCCTTGCCAGCACCGCCCACATCCCAGCAACAAATTTTTTAAAAAACACTGCCAATGTTGCACTGGCTGGTCTATATGTTGATGATGATGGCTGGTCTATAGTTACTTGGTTTATCCATTTATCCTTTTTACAAACATAGCTGTTACTTTGGAAATCCTCTGGTACTCTGCCCCAATTTTGGATTCAAAAATGTTTTAAAAATTGTGGTCGAAGCCTATGCTTTTTTCTTTCTGACTTCCTTCAGCATTCTAGAATGAATACCATTAGGGTTTTTTACAACTTCCACTCTTGAGTTCCATCAACATTTTTAATACGTTTTTCTTTTCTATAGCTATCCTAACTAATTGCCCCAACCTCGTCCATTTCTACCTTTTCATTCCTTTGTCATTCTCTTCTGTGAAAACCAAGACAAAGAACTAATTTTGTATCCCCTATTCCTTCATCCTGAATGAGAACATTTCCCTTTACATCTCAAACTGGTCAAGGGGTCTAAGTGTTGCAGCATCACAGTTGGTCAAGTATTGGGTACTAGACCACTCGCTATGAGATTTAAGATGAAAGTCCCATCATCGATTGACACTTGAGCTGCATAATTATCAGTTGGGTGAGTTTTGTTATCTTCCATCTGAATCACTCAGTAGGTGAGGCAACTCACAGATATGCAGAATTCCACCATAAGGGCATTGAAAACCGACAGGCAACTATCTCTGCTGTTTCCAATTCTAACCCCCTTCCTAGTAGTTGGTTGTATAAAAGTTCAGCTGAATTTCACTTTTTCAATTGACAATGGCAACCTTTTAGAGGAAGAGAATAATAATGAGAAAACACACATTGAAACAATTTTTGAGCATTTCCACACTGAATACCTTTTGCACTTTTTTCACAAGGACACAGTAGTCAGATGCAGAGCTCTACCATGTGCTGCAAGGACACCTGCAGCTAACATGAATCCACAGGACCAGCACAGGCAGTGACAGTGATAGTCAGCTGAGGCCTTAAACTCGCCTCTGCCACTTTCCAGATGTGCTGCAATACTAATGGTTCTATGGAATGGCAAACAGAGCCACTGCCTCCAAGCTAGCTCATTCATCACCACTTCCATTTCAGCAACAATCAAAGAAGGTGTCAGGCACTGGGCTGCTCTTTCACTTCAATGCAAATGTGTGCCTGCATCTTGGGTTGCCTTTCCCTTCATTGTTGCTTGTCACTTCTTAATGCTCTCTCCCTTCAAACTTGCCAGATGCTGCTAAATGGGTTGAAATGACTTTTGAACTTTTCCTAAGGTAGCAAGGACATTTGACTACAAATAAAAACAGAAAGTGCTAGAAATACTCAGGCGGTCAGGCAGCATCTGTGGAGAGAGAAACAAAGTTAATAGCCCAGATTTTGCGGTGGGGATAACGGTGAGCTTGCAGCGTTTGCCATCATTCCTCCTTTGAAGCTGACGGTGCAGGCGGAAATCCTGAAGTTGCGGTCAGTCATTGTCAGTTCTGAAACAGTCTGTGCTGTGTGCCCCCCTTCCCCCCCACCTCACCCCTCACAAAGCCAGCAATCTATGTAATCAGCCAACTCATTTAAACTGATGAAAACTTTAGCTCTTCTGTAGTAAATACACTGTTAAATTTAGACCCAAAGGGATCAGGTGTAATTGGGGTTTTGACAGCATTATTACTGCTAAACAAATGTTAAGGGCCTGGTCAACTAATTTTAATTTTGTGCAATGTGAAATTTGTCCATTTTAATAAAAATTAATTTTTTAAAAACCATTTTCAAATTTTTTTTAATGATTTTTAAAGTTTGTCCATCTTTATTTCATGTTTGTCTTTTCCCCATTTGGGAGCCCCAATCTTTGTTTTGCTCTCTCTAACATTTTTTTAAATTAGAATTTTAAGAGCTTATTAACTTCTTTGTTCACTGTGTGTGAGAATTCTGTCTTTTGATTGGCTGCTTAGACGTCTTCACATAAGGGGATCCCCACTACAGTCCATTGAATTGAATTGAATTGAATTGAATTAGGGGATTTGAGTATAGGAGCAGGGAGATCTTACTGCAGTTGTACAGGGCCTTAGTGAGGCCTCACCTGGAATATTGTGTTCAGTTTTGGTCTCCTAATCTGAGGAAGGACGTTCTTGCTATTAAGGAAGTGCAGCGAAGGTTCACCAGACTGATTCCCGGGATGGCTGGACTGACATATGAGGAGAGACTGGATCGACTGGGCCTTTATTCATTGGAATTTAGAAAGATGAGAGGGGATCTCATAGAAACATATAAAATTCTGACAGGACTGGACAGGTTAGATGCAGGAAGAATGTTCCCGATGTTGGGGAAGTCCAGAACCAGGGGACACAGTTTAAGGATAAGAGGTAAGCCATTTAGGACTGAGATGAGGAGAAACTTCGTCACTCAGAGAATTAACTTGTGGAATTCCCTACCGCAGAGAGTTGTTGATGCCAATTCATTGGATATATTCAAGAGGGAGTTAGATATGGCTCTTATGGCTAAAGCGATCAAGGGGTATGGAGAGAAAGTAGGAAAGGAGTACTGAGGTGAATGATCAGCCATGATCTTATTGAATGGTGGTACAGGCTCGAAGGGCCGAATGACCTACTCCCGCACCTATTTTCTATGTTTCTATCTCTCTATGTCAGAAAACCCAAAGTTCTCGACACAGGGATCGCAAGATCCATGTGCGAATCGTACTTCGGGGCCTTCAGCGAATGCCTTTGCTTCGCCGCTGACTGCAAATTCCGGGTCATTGTTTCAGGGCGATGACCTATCATCAGAACTATTCTGTTCTGACATTTCCTTTTAATTATCGAATTGCTTTAAATTTCAGATAGATCCAATTTTCCGATCTTACCACTGGCATGTTTCATGCATGCATCCAAATTTTTTCCTGGAGTTATGCATTATTATGACAATAAACTGATGGAGGAAAATTGCATGCAAACACCACACACCACTTCTGATGATCTTTTCACCTCTTTTGACCATTCGGGAATAAAGTGCACCCAATTTGGGAGAAAATCAATATACTGTCTCTGCGTGTTCCCCTGTGTTTGAATATTATTGCATTGATCAATTGTCAGTGTTTGTGCTGCAGATTTTGTTGAATGTTATTTGATCTTTGCAGGGTTTTTCGATTGGATGCTGACAAGCTTTGCCATACAAAAGAGTGTCCCTGCCGTGTTATCGACTGAGAGCAATGCGGGCAGCTATTCCGCGATAAATGGAATCCGAGTCCTGAGTTTACTGTGGATAATTTCAGGACATGTCTGCCATTTAATGTTATTCAATAATTTAGGTACAGTAGATGACATTAGGCATTATCTGTGCATGGGTACATCTTTTTCATCATTTATTTTTATTTGTTTTGCAAGATTCACTTAAATGAAAGGGAAAGATTACTGGAGAAATGTTAATGGAACTCTTTATTAAAAAAGCTTGTGTTGTTAGGAAGTAACTCCTGTTTACAATCTATATTTTTGTGGTATGTATTGGTTTTGGCAGAGCGAGGGCTAAAGTACAAAGTTAACAAATCCCATGCTTAGAAGGAATATTTTTTCCTCACGAATTAACTGATATCTGTAACTGACTCCCAGGAAAAGTAATTATTTGTCTCGATTAAAGCCTTTAAAGGTAGCTCAGATAAATATCTATTTAAGACATTGATGGTTATAAAAATAAAGACAGATACAGATTGTCAGCCACTCTAGGGAACATCAGGGATGATTTTCTGCATTTGTGCTTCTGATGCAGAGCAGTGTATGATTATTGTGTGTGGAAGCTGGTGGACCATTCTGCTGCCAGCCTGATGTTCTGCCCATTTACTGCACTGTTTTCTATGCTTGCTGCTCCGAGCCCAGAGCACAAAAGCAGAAAATTAGCCCATGATCTTCATATTTCACCTGTGGAATAAAACTAGCAAAGTTTAATAACATAGGACTCAAATTTCCCCCAAGTTTTTTTTTTGGCTTACTTGAAGAGTTACACCCGTTTTTTGGGGGCCCAAGTACACCCCAAAAAAAGTTCTAAATTTCCCCATTGGATTTCTTCATTTTGGCGCAGCATAACCTGTCCTTTAGTTTTGGGGGTGGAGTCTTGATCTGCATCAAAAAGATCGGGTTGCCACGGTAACCAGTGACACAATGCGAGCTGAGGCTGCAAAGTGAAACATACAGCCAGCTCGCAACACATTAAAACATATTGCATCAACTTAAAAACACATTAAAACTCATTGCATTAACTTAAAAACACATTCAAATATATTGCAGCAACTTATCTCCAATTATTAAAGCTGGTCCTGCTCCCCGCCCCTAGCCCTGGCCGAAGGGCTTGCCGGTGCCGGTTCCTCCCTCCCACCCCCAGCCCCGAGTGCCTTGCCGGTCCGATCCCGCCCCCCCCCCCTCGCAGCCCCAAGTGCCTTACCGGTCCAGCTCCCCACTCCTAGCCCTGGCCGAAGGGTTTGCCGGTGCTGGTCCTGGTCCACGCCCCCCCCCCCCCAGCCCCCCAGGCCCGAGTGCCTTGCCGGTCCAGCACCACACTCCTAGCCCTGGCCGAAGGGTTTGCCGGTGCTGGTCCTGGTCCACGCCCCCCCCCCCCCCCAGCCCCCCAAGGCCCGAGTGCCTTGCCTGTCCGCTACCCCGCCCCTATCCCAGGCAGAATGGCCACCTCCCTCCCAGTCCCCGCACCTAACTACACCCGAAAGGCTTCCCCCAGCCCCTCACGTCCTCTCCTCCCCCCCCCCTCACTCACACCCCCTTCCACCCCCCCACCTCGCTCTCTCTCCCCCTCTCTACCTTTCCTGCTGCTGCTGTCCGGTCATCTGCTGCATTTACCTGTGCCGATTTACTTACCCACACCGATTTCTTTAACTCTCTGGAAGGTTTTTCTGCAGAGGCCATATACACTGGCCTAAGCAGAACTGGAGTAACTCTCAGCTGGCCAAACTTGCCTAAATGGCCAGAATTGGCGCGGGTGGCAGGTTACGCCCCCTTTGGCTGAAAAGAAAACTTATCTAATAATATCGTAACTAACTGAGTTACGCTGGTGCAAGTTGATTGGGGTAACTGAAGCAGCCGAAGGCTGCACTGGCACATTGGAGGTGGTGTTGAATCTCGTCATCAATGTCTGCTCTTGTTGTACTAGGCAAAAGTTTAATGCAGTGTGCAGTTACAAGGCACATAAATATTTCACATTTGACACATTTCCCATTTCCAGTTTAAAAACCACATGTGTTTTTTTTCCCTCATTTCTTTTAGATAATCCAGTACAGTGGTTGGTGTCTGTCCCAAACAATGTCCTTTATATTTTTTCTCTTGGTGGCCCTTTCTATTTGGCAGTGGATACCTTTTTTCTAATTAGGTGAGTTTAAAAGACTCAGAGTAACACGCAGAACACAATAGTTAAACCTGTGATATAATGTTTATTGCTTTAGATGCCAGACTGGGCCTGCAGCAGAAGGTGAGAGAACCAACACAAGGTAAAAACCTACTTGACCTCGTCTTCACCAATCTACCTGTCGCAGATGCATCTATCCATGACAGTATTGCTGGGAGTGACCACAGCACAGTCATTGTGGTGACCAAGTTCCGTCAACACACATAGGACACCATCCATCCTGTTGTGTGGCACTACCACTATGTTAAATGGGATAGATTCAGACCAGATCTAGCAGCTCAAAACTGGGCATCCATGAGGCACTGTGGGCCATCAGCAGGAGTAGAATTGTATATTACCACAATCTGTAACCTCATGGCCCGGCATATCCCTCACTCTACCATTGTCTTTAAGCCAGGCGACCAACCCTGGGTTCAATGAGGAGTGTAGAAGAACATGCCAGGAACAGTACCAGGCATACTTAAAAATGAGATACCAACCTGGGGAAGCTGCAACACAAGACCACATGCATGCTAAACAGCAGAAGCAGCATGCTATAGACAGAGCTAAGCGATCACACAACCAACGGATCAGATCAAAGCTTTGCAATCGTGCCACATTCAGTCATGAATGGTATCGGATAATTAGAAAACTAAAGGGAGGATAGGGCTCCATGAACATCCCCAGCCTCAATGATGGCGGAGCCCAGCACATGAGTGCAAATGACAAGGGTGAAGCATTTGCAACCACCTTCAGCCAGAAGTGCGGCTTGGATGGTCTGTCTCGGCCTCCTCCTGAGGTCCCCACCATCACAGAAGCCAGTCTTCAGCCAATTTGATTCACTCCATGTGATACCAAGAAACGGCTGAGCGCACTGGATACAGCAAAAGCTAAGTGCCCTGACAACATCCAGGCTGTAGTGCTAAAGACTTGTGCGCCAGAACTAACCACACCTTTCGCCAAGCTGTTCCAATACAGCTACAACACTGGCATCTACCTGACAAAGTGGAAAATTGCCCAGGGATGTCCTGTTCACAAAAACCAGGACAAATCCAATCTGGCCTACTTTCAATCATCAGCAAAGTGATGGTGTTTTTATGAGTGCTATTAAGTGGCACTTACTCACTGATAACCTGCTCACCAATGCTCAATTTGGGTGCCGCCATCTCCAAAAATAGAGAGTATAGCCACCTCCCCATGACATTCAACGGCATTACCATTGCTGAATCCTCCACCGTCAAAATCCTGGGGCATCACCATTGACCAGAAACTTAACTGGACCAGCCACATTAATACTGTGGTTACAAGAGAAGGTCAGAGGCTGGGTATTCTGCGATGAGTTACTCACCACCTGACCACCACCTGCAAGTTCCGCTCCAAGTTACACACCATCCTGATTTGGAAGTATAGTTCCATCATCATCACTGTGTCAAAATCCTGGAACTCACTCCCGAACAGCACTGTGGGAGTACCTTCACCACAGCGACCGCAGTGGTTCAGGAAGGCAGCTCACCATCACCTTCTCAAGGGTAATTAGGGATGGGCAATAAATGCCAGTGACGCCCACATTCCATGAATGTATTAAAAAAATACTACCCACTCGCCTAAAAACAAACACCAGGCAAACAACAGGAGATGTTCATGAACTAATGTGGAAAAGAAAAAGAATTTGGGTACGATTGTTGGTCGCTCACTAGACATCTCCTGTCAACAAACGAATCTAATATTGGGATCCTGAAAGGCATTTGACTCTACGCTGAAGGAATTGTTTTAACCTTGTATGGATCACTGGAGAGGTCACATTTTCAATTTTACATGAAATTTGTGACACACAATGCTAGAAAAAATTACACTGCAGCTGCTTTCTGTTTCTAAATTAGGACTTTGTGTCTGATGCCTGACATTTTAGTGACATTGTACAGCAATGCATTAGTTTCTCTGGCAATCTGATGGTCATTCAGACTGGCTTTGGCTTCAGACTAGCAAATTGATATATTTTTTGATGGTGAAGGGACTTGAATACATTTTCTCTCTGAGTACATGCCACTACTAAGAAGCTGGATGAACAATCTAGTCCGAGGACCTGCCATTGATAGCACTAAGCCAGCCCTTAGGAAATGCACAAGACCAGTCCAAGGATGAGTTGCTCTTAAAAATTCCCCTTTCACTGTGGGGAGGCAGAGATTCTCTGCGTAGCATCTGAGATTTGGAAGAGTGTGGCGGGGGTAAGGAAGAATCAAATCTATCTGATGGTTGGTGGGATGAAATTTCAGCCAAAGTGTAACATAACAGAAAAGATGCCACAAACTGCACACAGTGGTCCAAATATCCACAGGGAACACCCCATGGTGTAAAGGCCAGGGTATACCTGTCATAGAAACATAGAAAATAGGTGCAGGAGTCGGCCATTCGGCCCTTCGAGCCTGCATCGACATTCAATATGATCATGGCTGATCATTCCCTCAGTACCCCTTTCCTGCTTCTCTCCATACACCTTGATCCCCTTAACCATAAGGACCATATCTAACTCTCTCTTGAATATATCCAATGAACTGGCATCAACAACTCTCTGCGGCAGGGAATTCCATAGGTTAACAACTCTCTGAGTGAGGAAGTTTCTCCTCATCTCAGTCCTAAATGGCCTACCTCTTATCTTAAGACTATGTCCCCTGGTTCTGGACTTCCACAACATCGGGAACATTCTTCCCGCATCTAACCTGTCCAGTCCCGTCAGAATCTTATACATTTCTATGAGATCCCCTCTCATCCTTTTAAACTCCAGTGAATAAAGGCCCAGTTGATCCAGTCTCTCCTCATATGACAGTCCAGCCATCCCTGGAATCAGTCTGGTGAACCTTCGCTGCACTCCCTCAATAGCAAGAACGTCCTTCCTCAGATTAGGAGACCAAAACTGAACACAATATTCCAGGTGAGGCCTCACTAAGGCCCTGTACAACTGCAGTAAGACCTCCCTGCTCCTATACTCAAATCCCCTAGCTATGAAGGCCAACATACCATTTGCCTTCTTCACTGCCTGCTGTACCTGCATGCCAACTTTCAATGACAATGTCAGTGACCTCCACTCATGATTCTGCCAAAGTATGTGGGGTCAGGGGCAGAATAGCTTATTTAAATAATGTTAATAGGTGCCCTCACCACTAGGGACACATCTTGAGCACCCACCAGACAGGGGAGACTGTTTAATGTGGTGGCTGCCAGCTCCCCCAGGAAACATCCTGTATGTGGCCCATCGGCCCCTTGCAACTTTTAAAATTTAAAAACCTTCGTGATCAGGGTTATGTCCCAGGCATGGACCCCCAGATGGGCTCCGCTTCCACTGATCGACAAGCCTTCTCTCCCCTGGCGTACCAGCCCGCCACTCTTCCATCAGGCTGTGGCTTAGGAAACTCCCAGCTGGGAGACCATTTCCCTGATACCTCCACTCTGACACAGCTGGTTTTGTTTAGAATAGTTGGAGTGTATTTGGGACCTTGCCTATTTCCTGGCCCTTGTACTTCACTCCCTCCAACCTTATGGGGGGAGTGCGATGAAAGGGCAATGGATTTTAGGGCTCAGACAATATAAAAAGCCAAAATAATTCATTAAGATCTGGGCAACTGACAAAATATAAAAAGCCAATGGTTGGTGGGATGAAATTTCAACCAAAGTGTAACATAAATAGTAAATCATAACTATTTGCCTTATATACAACTATATTATATTTAAGACTGAGCAAAGTTTTGTGGTAGCCTGTTACTATGGGCTCAATTTTCCCCAGTGATTTGCACCATTCTTTTTGAGCAGGCTGCTCTTTTTGGCCTAAGTTGAAAAACCACAGTTTCCCCAATCAATTTGTACCAGTGTAACTCAGTTAGCTACGATTTTTTTACGGCAGTTTTTTTTTTCAGCCAAAGGGGACGTAACCAGTCACCTCCGTCAATTAGGGAAGTTTGGCCAGCTGAGAGTTACTTCAATTCTGCTTCGGCCAATGTATGTGGCCTTTGCTGAAAAACCTTCCCTAGAGGGAAAGAGAGAGAGAGAGATAGAGAGAGAGGTGTCCCGGAGACCGGACCGTTCAGGCGGGGTTGGAGGTAAGTTGCTGCTATGCGTTTTTCAATTTTTTTAATGTATTGGGAGCTGGCTGTATGCTTCAGCCCGCATTGCTGGTTACCATGGCAGCCTGATTTTTTTGGCGCAGATCAAGGCTCCACTCCCAAAACTGAAGGTTGGGTTAGGCCACGCCAAAATGAAGAAATCCAACTTAGAATTTTTTTGGGCCGTATTTAGGCCCAAAAAATTGGGCGTATCTCTTCAGTACGCCAAAAAAATGCTTTGGGGAAAATTGAGCCCAATATCATTGGGAATAGGTAAATTTTAATAATCAAGAATAACTCTGCATAGTTTAATAAAAGACTAACCATGAACAAATGTTAATTTGTATTGTGATCTTTTGCAGCGGTTTGCTGAGTGCAAGAACGCTATTAAACATGCATGATCAACCTGAGCAAGGGCTGACCTTCAAAATTATAAAGGATTATGTGGTTAAGAGATTGCAAAGGTAAGATACTATTTAATGTTGCATCAAAAATGCAGTCGTAAAAAAAGTTTTCTTCAGCACAAAATCTAGGCTGACAGTTCAGCGAGTGCTGCACTGTCAGAGGTGCCAGCTTTTGGGTGAAATGTTAAACCCAGACCCCGTCTGCTCTCTCAAATAGATGTAGAAGATCCCATGGTATTAGTCGAAGAAATACAGGAGAGTTATGTAGTTTAGAAAAATGAGAGCTCATTGAAACATACAAGATTCTGAAGGGGATTGACAGGGTAGATGCTGAGAGGTTGTTTCCCCTGCCTGGAGTGTCTAGAACTCGGGGGCGCAGGCTCAGGATAAGGGGTAGGCTATTTAAGACAGAGATGAGGAGGAATTTCTTCACTCAGAGGATTGTGAATCTTTGGAATTCTCTGCCCCAGAGGGCTGTGGATGCTGAGTTTCTGAATATATTCAAGGCTGAGATCGATAGATTTTTGGACTTCAGGGAAATCAGGGATATGGAGATCGGGCGGGAAAGTGGAGTTGGAGATCGATGATCAGCCATGATCTTATTGAATGTCGGAACAGGCTCGAAGGGCCGTCTGGCCTACTCCTGCTCCTATTTCTTATGTTCTTATCTTATCTCTGGTGTCCTGGCCAATATTTATCCCTCAACCAATATCATTAAATCAGATTATCTGTTTTGTTTGTTTTTGCTTGTGGGACCTTGCTGTTTAACTGTTAAATAACTGTTGTGTTTCCTACATTATGACAGTGACTACACTTTAAAAGTGCTTTGGGACATCCTGAGATTATGAAAGGCACTATATAAATGCAAGTCTTTCTTCTTTCTTTCTTAAGTTATCTGCTCCCCTTTTCTACTAATTTTTTTAACTTGCCAGTTTCCTACATTATCAGCCTTGGTCCATCACTTAGGTTTCTTAATATAAAAAAAGCAATATTATTGAGTGTCAAGTACAGTGCTGGACATAACATATTTTCATAGAAATTTGTTCAAGAGGAGCACGATATGAACCATGATCCTCAAGCAAACAGTACAACTGTGGCTAGCAGCTGTGTCTGCTTGGTTCAGAGCAGAGGGTTGTGAGTTCAAGGCCCATTCTAAGACTTGAACAAAATCAGGGGGCAGTACTGTGTGGCGGGGGCAGGTTGGTAGAGGATCTTTGTCTTATGGATGTTTAGTGTAAGGCCTATGCTCTCGTACACTTCAGTGAAGATGTTGACGATGGTTTGGAGTTTGACCTCCGAGTGTGCGCAGATGCAAGCGTCGTCTGCATACTGTAATTCGATGACAAAGGATGGGACAACCTTGGATCTGGACTGGAGGCGGCGGATGTTGAATAGTTTCCCGTTTGTTCTGTAGATTAGTTCCACTCCAGCGGGGAGCTTGCTGAGGGTGAAATGGAGCATTGCAGCAAGAAAGAATGAGAAGAGCGTTGGTGCGATGATACAGCCTTGATTGACCCTGGTCCGTACGTGAATTGGGACTGTGGTGGATCCGTTGGTCAGCCGAATTTGAGGAGAAAACTCCATAATCCTTCACAGTCGACAGTGTCAAAGGCTTTTGTGAGGTCAAAGAAGGCTACGTACAGTGGTTGGTGCTGCTCCCTGCATTTCTCTTGTATTTGATGCTGCAAACTCTGCACAGCCATTTGAAGGCCTCCACAGAGACTGCAAGATCTTTGTGGCAGCTTTCTTCAAAGTCAGCAGCGATTGTCATTGCTTCGCCACTGACCGCAAATTCTGGGCCAATATTAAATGGGCGAATGTATGATGTCATCAAGACATTATGCATTAATTTACTTGCCACTGACCAAGCACAGATGAATGCTGCCTGCAAACTTTAAATACATG
The DNA here is from genome assembly GCF_044704955.1 of Pristiophorus japonicus. NCBI lineage: Eukaryota > Metazoa > Chordata > Chondrichthyes > Pristiophoridae > Pristiophorus > Pristiophorus japonicus. The sequence continues at coordinate 68,915,943 of NC_091978.1, forward strand.
ATTAACGAATCAGATTAGAGGAAAATGGCATTACAGATCTCCACCAAATTTTCGAATAGTGAACACCACTATATGCTCAAACAGCAGGTGTTCTGAATCAGGAAATCTAAGCTAATATCTTTCAGTCACTGGGCAGTCTGTTGTCTGAATATTGACTTTAGCAACTTCAGACATTAGCTGTATCTCTCATTTTCCTTACCGCATGGGATATCTGTGATGAGATTTTGCATTGACATTCTGGGTGTAGACCCTCCATCAGACTACCTTTCTGACGGTAGGGAAGGCCTGTTGAGCTTTCTTTCTCTGTTCATGATTGGTGAACCTACTGTTGGTTTCTACCATTATTTTTTTCCATTTCAGACCCCCTGCATTGGTAAGTTTGTTTTTCTGTATTTCCTGCAGTTTTCCCAATTTCCTGCCATCATCCATGTCTGGCCCCTTTCCATGCCTTTTAACCAAGCTCTTTTGTTTTTATTAATGTCTTTTCATTGTATCATTGAGATGATTTTTTACATCATTTAACATTTTCCTTATTTCCTATTAAGCAGTTTGCAGGGTACTCAGCCCATTGACCTCCTCTCTGCGATTGGGGTGTCTATTGATTCTTCCTGGCTCTCTTTTTTCTCAATTCTACTAAAGGGTTTCTTATCTTCCAGTTTTCAGTTCTGATGAAGAGTCCACATATGGAGTATTAATCTGCCTTTTCTCTTTATAAAGGTTGACTGACCTGCTGTCTATTCCCAGAATTTTCTGTCCTAACTTCAGATTTCCAGAATTTCTATGTGTTTTCATTTTATTTGTACTATCTGATACCTGCACATGGATTACTTGATCAGCCCATCAAGAAGGCCACAGACAATAAGATGCATTTGTTCAAACTTGTCTATGAAGGTAGGACAGTGAAGTTCAGGGCCTCTGAGTCCAGAGGGTTTCCTATATATTGCGGAGGTTTTCAGTGTCAATGCCATGGCTTGTCCATATTAATTAGGATGATCAGCTGTCACAATAAGTGTAAACTATTAGATGACACACAAAGGCAAAATTAAATCTATGTGCTCCTGTTGCGAAGAGGAAGGTTACATCCCAGAGCTTGTCTCAGCTGGAGACTTACTGGATGGGGGAATATCCTGGAACTGTATTTGTTTTGGGAAGTTCTGTGTCAATTAGATAAGCTGTCTAAGCTAATTTGCTCTTAATGGTCTCACACATAAAGATCATAATCGTTTTATTCAATTGAATAAGTTACAATGTACACAGCACTTACCTGCTTGCTATTAAATTACATGTCCATTGTATTCCTCACAATTTTCAATATCCATTGACAATAGAAACCCAGCAAAATGTCAAAGAAGTGAAGCATCTCTCGAGATTTAGTTTGAGACTATTATGTAGTAATAGCAAAGAGTGTCCCCAGCTCCTATATAATTACACCAGTAAAGTAGAAGGTGTATGCTGGAGAATATTTTCAAACTCTGACTGATTGCATAAAAGACTTCAGAAGTGTTACTGATCAGAAGGCAACACTACTCTAAAGGGAGATGATCAGAGTGAGGATAAAAAAAACTGAAAAAAGGTGAATAATTTCTTGCAAATAATGACTGAGTCATAGAATGCCATGACCCTGCAGGAGGCTATTCAGCCCATTGTGTCTGTACTGTATCCCTGAAAGATTCAATCCTATTGTCTTGTTCTTTCCTCAAAGCTTTTCCATTGTTTTTCAAAATCGTATCCACTTCTCTTCTAAAAGCTATAATGAATTCTTACCATTCTATGGGCTCAATTTTCCCCAAAGCTTGAAGAGTTACGCCCGTTTTTTGGGGCCTAAGTACACCCCCCAAAAAATCATCCAAGTTTGCCCATTTGAATTCTTCATTTTGGCGCCGCCTAACCTGTCGTTTAGTTTTGTGGGTGGAGCCCAAGATCTGCGCCAAAAAGATTGGGTTGCCATGGTAACAAGGGACACAATGTGGGCTGAGGCTGGAAAGTGAAACATACAGCCAGCTCACAGCAACCAAGCACAAGCACATTAAACATTGCAGCAACTTACCTCCATTAAATTCTTAAAGTTTAATGACAAAAGTTTATCTCCCCCCAGCTCCTGATGCCAGTCCCGCCCGATCCCCGCATCTATCCCAGGCCGAATGGCCTCCCGACGCCGGTCCATGCACCTATCTCAGGCCGAACGGCCTCCTCCCTCCCGGTCCTCGCACCTAACTATGCCGAAAGGCTCCCCCTCCCTCCCCCATCGCTCTCCCACTCTCTATCACCTCTCTGCTGCTGCTGTCCGGGCATCTACTGCGCTGATTTACTTACCTGTGCTGATTTTCTTAACTCACCAGAAGGTTTTTCCACAAAGGCCACATACGCTGTCCTAAGAAGAATTGGAATAAATCGGAGCTAGTCAAACTTGTTTAACTGGCCAGAATTGGCTCGGATGGCAGGTTATGCCCCCATGACACAAAAAAAGAGAACCTAAAAAAATCGTAACTAACTGATGCACATTGATTGGGGAAACTTTTAACTTCGGCCAAAAAGAGCGGCATGCACCAAAAAAAGGTGCCAATCACCGGGGAAAATTGAGTCCATAGCTTTTATCACAACATTTTAGTGAAGCAAAATATAATTTCTACCTCATAAAATCATAGAATCAGACAGCACAGAAGGTGGCCATTCTGCCCATCGTGCCTGTGCTGTGCTTTAAAAGGGCTATCCAATTAGTCCCACTCCCCTGCCATTTCCCCATAGCCCTGAAATTTTTTTCCCATCAATTATTCATCCAATTCCTTTTGAAAGTTATTATTGAATCTTCTTCCACCACCCTTTCAGGCAGTGTATTCTAGATCATAACAACGCGCTGCATAAAAGAAATTCTCCTCATCTCGTCTCTGGTTCTTTTGCCGATTACCTAAAATCTGTGTCCTCTGGTTACCGACCCTTCTGCTAGTAGAAACAGTTTCTCCTTATTTACTCCATTAAAACCTTTCATGATTTTGAACATCTCTATTCAACCTTCTCTGCTCGAAGGAGAACAACCCCAGCTTCTCCAAGTAACTGACGTCCCTCATTCCTCATACCATTCTGGTAAATCTCTTTGCATCCTCTTTAAAGCGTTAATATCTATCCTAAAGTGTGCTGCACCATATTTCAGCTGGGGCCTATTAAGGTTAAGCATGACTTCCTTGCTTTTGTGCTTTATGCCTCTGTTTATAAAGTCTAGGACCCTGTATACTTTTTAAAAGAAGAAAGAAAGAAAGACTTGTATTTATATAGCACCTCTCACAACCACTGGATGTCGCAAAGCACTTTACAGTCAATGGAGTACTTTTGTAGTGTAGTCACTGTTGTAATGTGGGAAACGCAGCTATCAATTTGCGCACAGCAAGCTCCCACAAACAGCAATGTGATAATGACCAGATAATCTGTTTTAGTGATGTTGATTGAGGGCTAAATATTGGCCAGGGCACCAGGGATAACTCCCCTGCTCCTCTTCAGAATAGTGCCATAGGATCTTTTATATCCATGCAAGAAGGAAGAAGAGGCCTCAGTTTAATGTCTCATCTGAAAGACGGCACCTCCAACAGTGCAGCACTCTAGTCTGCAGTGTCAGCCTAGATTTTGCTGCTCAAATCCCTCAAGTGGGACTATGAACCCACAACCTTCTGACTCAGAGGTGGAGATGCTGCCAACTGAGCCACAGCTGACACTGCATTTAACAGCCTTCTCAACTTGCCCTGCCACCTTAAAGATTTGTATGTGTACAACCCCAGGTCTCTCTGTTCCTGCACCTCTTTAAAATTGTACCATTTAGTTTATAATGCCTCTCCTCATTCTTCCTCCCAAAATGTATCACTTCACACTTCTCTGCATTAAATTTCATCTGCCATGCATCTGCCCATTTTATAAGTCTGTCTATGTCCTCCTGAAGTCTGTTACTATTCTTCTCACTGTTTACTATATTTCTGAGTTTTGTGTCATCTGAAAACTTTGAAATTATGCCCTGTATACCCAAGTCCTAATACCAACCCCTGGAAAACACCACTGCATACTTCCCTCCAATCTGAAAAACTACCGCTCACCACTCCTCTCTGCTTTCTGTCCCTTAGCCAATTTTGTATGCATGCTGCCACTGCCCCTTTAATCCCATGGACTTCAATTTTTCTAATAAGTTTATTATGTGGTACTTTATCAAATGCCTTTTTAAAGTCCATATACACAACATTTCTGTTACATCACCAAAGAACTCAATTACATTAGTCAAACACGATTTGCCTTTAACAAATCCTTGCTGGCTGTCATTTATTAACCCATATTTTTCAAAGTTACTTGGAAAATAAGAATCTAAATAGGATAGAGGAGAAAACAGATCTGGGCATATCAATGAACAAATCACCACAAGTAGCGACACAAGTTAATAAGATCATAAAAAAGCAAACCAAACACTAGGGATTATTTCTAGAGGGAAAGAATTGAAAAGAAAAGGCTGAGGGGTGACCTAATAGCAGTCTTTAAAATTATGAAACTTTTTAATAGAGTAGACACAGATAGAGTGTTTCCACTTGTGGGGAAGAGCAAAATTAGAGGTCATCAATATAAGATAGTCACCAATAATTCAAATACTGAATTCAAAAGAAACCTCTTTACTCAGAGAGTGGTGAGAATGTGGAACTCGCTGGCACAGGGAGTGATTGAGGTGAATAGTATAGATGCATTTAAGGGGAGAATAGGCAAGCATATGAGGGAGAAAGGAATAGAGGGTTACGCTGATAGAGTTAGATGGGGAAGGATGGGAGGAGCCTCGAGTGGAGCATAAACCATGGCATGGTCTCGTTGTGCCAAATGGTCTGTTTCTGTGCTATATATTCAATGTAATTTATATGTAATAAATTTTGCCTTGGATCATTGTCTCTAAAATATTCCCCATCACCGATCTTAGGCTGACTGGCCTGTAGTTATCGGGTTTATCCCGCTCCCCTTTTTGAACAGGGGTTTAACAGTTGCCTTCCTCCAGTCCTCTCACAGATAGAAGGAGAATTGATTTACTACGTCTTCTATTTCATTCTTTTCAATCTTGCTCGTGACCAACACTTCAGACCTTGGAAAGAAAAAATTATCTTGGTTAATTCCAATTCTGGAACTTTCAAAAAGCAAACAAATATTAAAATACTTCCATTTCTGGTTTCGTTTTAAAGTCGCTAGATTTTCGGCTTTGCTCATTTTGGGGCAGTAATGGCGGAGGGGCAGTAATGTTTGCGCCCAGGAATAGTTTGCGTCTCAGTCAGCAAAATTGGGCAGCTGGGTCCTGAGTGTGGGGCGGAGCATTAAGGGAGGGGTTACACACCTCTCTTAGGGCTCAAATTTCCCCAAGAGTTGCCCTGCTTTTTTTGGAGCAAGCAGCTTTTTTTGGAGTAACTTAAAATTCACAAATTTCCCCATTTAACTTGCTCCGGTGTAAGTCAGTTCGTTAGGTTTTGTTTTAGTTTAGTTTTTTTTCTCCAAAAGAGGGCGTGACCAGCCACTTACACCTGTTTTGACCATAGAAGCAAATTTGGCCAGCTGAAAGTTACTCCAAACGAACTTAGGCCAGTGTCTGTGGCCACTTTTGTAGGCACAGAAAAACCTTACCTACATTTAAGAAATCAGCGCAGATAGCCAGAGATGGGGGAAGGATTTGTGGGGGGGGAATAAGGTGAGTTAGAGGATTCCAAAGCTCCAAAGACCTTAACAACATCAGCACAACATTACAACATCTTCAGCACAACAGCTGCACAACATCACAACAAATAAATGAAAGATAAATCAGCTACTGAAAATAGAGCAGTCCTACCTTGCTGACTGCAGAACGCACCGGCTAGCCCTCCCGCCAGGGCTAGGGGTGGCAGGCATGCATGACTGTAGGGGTGAGGGATTTTAACTTTTTACAGTTAACCCTAAATGTTGCGTGGTCCTAATGGAGGATGATTCAGTTTTGATGCAAAATATCTTTTATTGTGAATATTACAGTGCACTTCAACAATACAACTAACAACAACAACAACATCCACAGCAGGAAAGAATGTCTGCACCCAACCCTCACCCACATCTCGGGGAAAGTGCACTTCCTTATAGGGTCGGTGATGGTGGTAGGGGGGTGGGGAGGTGGGTGCGGAGTGTTGGGGGTCCGGCTTGGGTCTAACCGGTGGCTGGTGCATGGAGTGAAATGGGAGTGAAATTTGAATCTCTGGCCTTTATGCCCTTATTGCAGAATCCAGCTCCCTCATGGCATCTGCCATTGTCTGCAGACCCTCTGCAATGCCTGCCCTCAGTTCCCGTCTTAGTGCAGAGATTTCACCCAATAGTGTGGCGACCTCATCACGCACCCCAGTGACAGCTGCCATGAGTGATCTTGCGAGGGCATTGGTCTCCTCACCCAATGAAAAAATCTGATTTTTTTTTTTTTTCGTTGCCAATCTTTCCAATTCTTTGTCAAATCACAAACGCCAGAGGTCACCTTGCACACATCAAGGATCACTCTGCGCCAATGCTCTTAGCCAAAAGGTCTAGAGCCACTGCACCGTTCCTGGAAGTACTGCAATACCAGGTTCGTGCCATGGAGGTGGATGGGTCAGGCCCCCCACACACCTCCGTGGAGGTGGATGGGTCAAGCCACCCCACCCACCTCCTATTTCCAAAAAGCATAGGAGAATCACCTTCCTGATCCAGGGAGAACCACGTTGGGGTCATGGTTACTCCCCTGTCAGGTCAGTTACGCATGATCTTAGCCAAAAGGCTGAGAAGCGATGAAAAACCTGATTTACTTCTGCTGAGGGCTGCGTCTCAGGAGAGACTGGTCGGCTTCTCCTTCCCCTTGCCGTGGGTCTACCTAGTGGCACCCCTCCAGTGCGACGTGCAGGCTGGGATGGTGGGGCACTGGGTGTCCCAAGATGCATTTCCTGACCGCCACTCGGACCCGTGATCCCAGAAGGTGTGAACCCATGGAAGCTTGCCGAGGAGCTAATGGAGGTTCTGGCTGTGTGATGCCCTGTGATACCCTGTGATATATTATGATCGATATCGCTGTCAGCATTCTCCTGAGCACAAATTCCCATAGACCCCTCCTCCCCCCCACTCGCCTTGGTCTGGAGTGCATGCATCTGGATCCTCAGGATCTTGAGGAGTGTCGTCGTCTTCTGCAAAAGACAACATAACAGTCAAATAATTAGCAGCACAGGAAGGGGCAGGATGGGTGGCACGAGTAGTCTGACGCATAGCAGGCCAGTCAGCAGGTTGATTTGAAGGGCCACTATGCATTTTAATGACTCACCCTCACCCTCGCGTGTGGGTCCAGCTTGTGCAGAGCTGATTCTTTTTCTGCCGGTGCGAGTCAGCAAGGCAGCAACCCTCTGTTCCAGGTGTGTCAGTTGATGCAGATTGGCGGATCTCCTCCTGTTCTAGTTCTCTCCCTCTTGCTGTGGGCCAATTTCTTCTGCAAAGATGAAAATATAAATTGTCAGACATGGTGCGCTTCTGATGGATGGGACACATACAGATGCTCACATTTTCCACTGCAATTCAATTTAAAGATGAAGATATCACTTACACTCACTACTTGACCAATGTCCTGCCATTTCCTCTTGCACTGGCTTCCAGATCTTGCAGTGTTGACCTCAGCGGAGAATTCTTCGGCAACGAGGTTCCATCTTTTTCTCATTTCCTTGGGGGAGATCTTTGACGGACCACTCTTGTTGATATCCAGCTCCAGCCATTTCCCCTCAATAACCGTTACTAATTTCTCCACTTCCTCATGGAGGAAATTCTTGGTTCTTCTTGCAGACTCTTGCGCTATTCGTCTATTGGACTCAAATGGAGGTAATGTTCAAAGATCTTACACCTGTCTCACACCTATCCAGCACTCCTTTCCACTCCCTCAGCCACACAAAAATCAATATTCAGACCTCACCTTTATATATGCTCCATAGCCACTTATTCTGAGGACGCTCTCCCTTTAATTGGCCGATTGCCAAGCTTCCTATTACACTGCGCATGCGGGCAGACTGGAGCGCCCATTGCGCATGTGCGCACACTGAAACAGTCATGCGTGCCCCTGCCGGCACTGCACGACACGCTGGGCCCAAGCCCCGCCCCCCCTGCTGGCGGCACTGAGCAAGCGCGGCCGAAGTTCCACCCCCCTCCCCACGCTCTGCTGCGCGACGCCAATGGATGTGGATGACGAGGGAGCGGCCAAATTCACAGGTAGATTTTTGGCGCTTTTTCTCCTCCAGGAAGTTGGTGCACCACATCGAGATACGCCGCTCTAAGCGACTGGGGAAATTTGGGGGCTTAGGATGCTAGGCTGGCTTAGCATGCAAAAATCCTGAGCTAAACAGCCGGCCTCTGAACGCTCGAAGAGAGGCTTGGGGAGAAAAAAAAACCTGAAAATAAAACTTTCCCAATAAATACCTCGCACCATCACAACATAAATCGCAAAACAATAAAATAAAAAACAATCACACTTACCTCAGGTCGGCATTACCTGCCTCACTGCAGCTGCTACAGCTAGGACCACCCACCTTCACAGGCAGTCCCAGCACGGTGCTCTATGGAGCGCTACAGATTGGGCGGGAGCCAAAAATCAAGTCAGTGTCGCAACCAGGGGCGTTGCACACCATGCCTCTTCTGGGCGATAATGCTCCCTGTCCCACCGAAACTGGCCCCAAAAACCCCGGCGGAGCGCTGGAAGCCGGCCGCCTGCCCGGAAGATGCTCAACGCCGCCATTGCCGCCTCTCCAGGGTGAAAACAGAGGCAGCAACAAACAGAAAATCCAACCCTTATAAGATTTATATTTTCTTTCCTTTGCTGATTTCTGTGGAAAAAAGTAGTAGCAAATATAAAACGAGGAACACTGCCTTCTATTCATGTGACCTCTTTTGCTAAAATTAGCAAATGGTAGAAAATGTCCCCCTAAGTGAGTCAGATCAAGAAAAGCAATGTAACCTAAAATTAGTGCTGTTAATTAAAAAGATTATAATACTGATACATTACAACAACAGGTTATGACAGGAGTAGGTACAACTGTCAGCATTAATCAAGATTACTTTTGGAGCTGTTGCGTGTGTGGTTGTCTTCTTGAAGATTTTATAATTCGAGTGAACACACTGTCAGGTCTGAGGTATAATCTGTTGCTCAGGGTTTCACTGCAGTATGGTATATTGTGGGAATGGCTACTGGAGATAGTGGTAGACTTCCTTTCTTTCAAACAGTGAAGGGAGCATTTACAGCGTATCTTGTTGCTATGCTGAATTTCCCAAGCAATGGGAAACGTTTTGCCAGATAAAATGGTGTAATATTCGATGGCATGTAAAGTAATCTGTCATTTGCATTCTGCTTCTTTCCTGGGAGTTGGATTCTTTAGTTTGACATTTTAAGTATCTGCGTACCCAATTGCAGAATGGAAATTTATATGCAAAATTTTTATATACCATTACTAGTTCTTATTATTTTGTAGTGATCCAATTATCTCCTTTCTGTAGCTTTACTGTTAGAATAAATAAATAATTGTGGACATTTTATACGATCTATCTATCTATCTATACATATATATAAATATACAATAATTGTTAAGCATTTCTTCAACAATCTTGTCCTTTCTTTTCAGAATTCTTCCACTTTACATCTACACCATGTGCTTATTTATTGGGATGTATTCGCTTATTCCCTGGAAGTCCTTAGGAGAAAATTCAAAGTCCCATTTGGATAAATGCAGGAGGTCCTGGTGGACAAATCTCTTGTTTCTCAACAACTTTATTTTGATTGACCAACATGTAGGTCTTTTCTTAATACAAAGTCAGACTGTTTATCATTCACATTATAGACGGTAATCCAGTTTGTATATTTGATGCTTTCGGATTTACTCAATTATCCAAGTTGCATGACCAGTATTTTATCTATTATATGGTGCTAAGCAGAACCACAGCTACAGTTACTGGGAAAGATAATGGCCTCGATATTAATACCACTATGACGGGCAGGGTGTTAAAAATGAAAAAAAGGGCAAACGCGACCCCAACCAGATGTGTACACGCCTGTCTCCAATTTCACAGTGATGGATTTGGTGATGTGTGAGTCTCTCGCCATGGAGAAGCAGGACACATCATTAACATATTTAAATCAGGCTTCCACAGTGCAATTCAGAGCCCTATTTAAATGAACAGTTGCCATGCGGGGTTCCTGGGGCTTGGGAAATCCGGCAGCGAAAGGAAGGCGGGAGCTTCAGCTCTAGCAGTTTAGTGTCTTTTGCAGCGGTTCTTGCAGGCCAGGAGGAGCAGGAGCGCTTCTGTATCCCCACACCATGCCTAAAGGAAAACTTCACTCGCCCTTCTGCCGATCACAGCCTCTATCCTCCCATCCAACCGCGATTGCAGCCAAGTTCCCCCCTCCCCCACCCCAAACACTGATCTCTGGCCTTCCCCCTCCTGCAATTGCCTCTCCCTCCCCCATTCCCTCCCAAGCCCCGATCTCCGGCCTTTCCCCCCCCTCCCCCCACCACAGTTCCTGATTACAGGGACTGCCCCAAGGGCCACCTATCAATTTGACCGGCTGCCAGTTGGAAAATGGAAGAAATAAATTAAAATCAAATCCTGCCGTTCAATTCGGCAGGCACTCCGTCACCAGCATTGCCGAATTTCTCTTCCGCAACCTTCCTGACTCCGCCTAAATATTGGGGCCAAAGATTGAATATACATATGAAGACACGGTTAGAATGTATATGGGACAATTCGGGGATGCGGCAGTGGCTGTGTTGGTAGAGTGATAATATTTTATATTAGAGACTTGGATTTGAACCTAAACTCTGACTGACACTCAAACTAAGTTATGCTAAGTTACATAAGTGTCATTGGAACAAATAAACACACCACAAATATGTTATGTCCAATTAATATGTGGATAAATGGATACTTAGTGCTACCTGATCTGTAACCTTAAACACCATAGTCAACAGGGCCACATTCATTTAAAGTTATTAGGATCTCAGTACAAAAGTTTTGCATTTAAAGTGATCTAGGGAGAGGATTCTTTGTTAGACCAGGGATAAATGCTTTGTACATAAGAACATAAGAAATAGGCCATTTGGCCCCTCGAGCCTGCTCCGCCATTCAATAAGATCATGGCTGATCTGATCTTGGCCTCAACTCCACTGCCCTGCCTGCTCCCCAAAATCCTTGACTGCCTTATCGTTCAAACATCTGTCTATCTCCACCTTAAATATATTCAATGACCCAGCCTCCACAGCTCTTTGGGGTAGAGAATTCAAAGATTCACGACCCTCTGAGAGAAGAAATTCCTCCTTATCTCTGTGTGTGGGTGTAAGCCGTACTGATCAGTTTTGATCCTTGGCCGGTCGGGCCAAAGACCTAAAGGGTTGAAATATTTCAATGAGCTTCCCACACTGTTGAGTTCCTCAACCTTCTTTGACTCCAAAATGAAATTAAATTATACTCCTGATAAGGTCCACTTGCAGCCTGGATGGCACCAATAACTGCTTTCCACAGCCATGGATTTGGGTTTATTGCAGGCATATCTGATGGGATTTCCAGGGTTGCCTGGGAACCCCCAGAGAGATTGCCTCAAACGGCTATCAATATTTGGAGAGGGACAGAAGAAGTGCATGCTCGCTCCTGCTGTGATGGGTCAGAAACCTGGAGAATCCAGGTTCCACCCCAAATTCTAGTGTCTCTGCCTCTGCGGTGCTCAAATTTCACCCCAAGTAGGAGCTGGATCTCTGGGCTCTGATATTCTAAGCAATAAAAGAAACAGACTGCTATACATTTAATATGAAATAGCTCACCAAAAGAATCTGTGTTTGCAGTGCATGGGTTGGACATGGTATCTTGCGAATGACTTCCAGTTTTACATCACAACACCTCTTTTCATCTTTCTGCTGTACAGGTAAGCTGTTTATCACTTCATGGTACCATCTCCCTAGGACAGAACTGAAGCTTGCCTGCAAGGTAGTGGACTAGACAATGTAAGGACAGAAATGACCATTGCTGTCACTGGCAGTTCTAGATCCACAGTGCTGGTCAGCTGCAGATGTTGCAGTAGATAGAAACATAGAAACATAGAAACATATAAAATAGTTGCAGGAGCAGGCCATTTGGCCCTTCGAGCCTGCACACCATTCAATATGATCATGGCTGATCAGTACCCCATTCCTGGCAGATCTGTCAGTGCCTCCCTGGTCATTCGAAACATCTGCATGCAGAGTTTCTCTGCCTGTAAATATTGGTGTAACTATATAATACGGGCACAATTGGTGCAGCCTGATCCACCTGGCCTCTGCCTGTTGCTTCTCCTTTGCTTCCTCCAAAAAAATTAAGTAAAGGGGAATTCCAATGGGGCAAACCATTGTGCCAATATTCTTCCAAAAACTTTGTGACAAATATCATGGCACGAAACTTCCTGAGCAGCTCAGTGTTCACACATAAAAGAAGAACAAAGATCAATAAAAGATGGAAAAGCAATCTCAAAATACAATTAGTCTTCTGAGAGACCTCTTTAAATGCACTTCCACATACTACACATTCTAAAGCAATCCTTGGTGCCCATTTTAAATGGGTGGGAAATGACTTAGTGAAATTTCATTGCAAACTCCAAGATATTGTGGGAACACTCAAATGATGTTACCGTCTTATTAAAATATTGGCTGTCTATGGGAAATATGGCTGATGTTTGATGACATAGCAGAGAGAGGGGGATTTGGGATAGTCTGGGAAAATTCTCTCTATTTACCTGCACAGGCCTGACCTGGAAATAATTTCTTAATGGTGACAGTTGGAGATGGAAAATGAATGTCTCTGCCATTGCTCATCAGCATGAGCAGAATCTTTTTTATATTAAAGAGCAGACATATTAACTTTTCTATCTGTGTTCAGGAACAGACTGTTAATGATTGTCCTGGCAGGAATTCTGTTGTTGGCCTGTTTCATTGCCACTGCTTTGATCTCATGGTTCTTCAAATTGCCAATAGGACTTCACTTGGATACCAGGTAAGCACAGAATCTGACCACGATTACAGGGAGATAGCTCTGGATAATATGTATGGGCTAGAAATCCCTTGGTGTCCCAGTTGGGGCATTAACTTTTGAAAAGTAGGAAAAGTAGCGCCAGGCGCTAATCATTCTCTCCTTCTGGAAATTCCATTTTGACACTCCAAGAGGGAAGTGGAGCACTAAATCAGGGGCTAAGCACTTTTCTTAGGGTACTAAAATCTGAGAGCAGAGCGCTGAACAATGTGGAGCACATTACTAATGGCATCAGAGACTGTTTCCCTAAAGGGAAGGGCCAATAGTGCACAACCTACTTGTCGACAGTTCTGTGTTGCAAGGCGGCCTGGGCGACTGCCATTACAGCCCCAAACACTCTCACAAAGTGGAGGGCTTGGACAGCTTGCAGCACTGAAACAGCAAAACCTTTGAGCAGGCACCAGACTGGTGCTAATACTAAAGGTTGGTCTACCTGAAAACCAATCCCTTTAATTTGCATTCCCTAAACGGCCAGCCAAGTTGACAATGCCTCCTCTTCCTGACGTTGCTTATGCCCGACGATACAGCAGGGTGCGGAAGGCAATTTTACAATCGGAGCTGTTTCGGGGCGCTGCGCATTTTATGACACCATGATCTGCGAGGTGCTGGAGGCCCAGGTGCTAAGAATTACCGGCACTGAAGTTCGCGGGTGTCACTGCATTCGCCGCGACCAGTCGCTAACCCTTTAGCGCCCCATTACTGCTCCCGCAGGCACTAACAGGAGGCGCTAAGCAGCCGAATTTCTCCCCCTATAAGTCTAGAAATTACGGTCATCAATATTAACAGATAAATGTTTAATGTGTTCATATAACATTTCTCCATTTGCTATTTTAACAGATGAGTTGGCCTGTTTATTTCAACTGGGTTAATGGTCATAAAGTTCCTTGGAACTGCTCCAGTTCTGCTGCAATAATTTCACCGAAAATATGTCAGAAATACTGTTTACGTACATAAATGAGGTTTCTGCCGCTCTTCTAGGGAAATTACAGCAGCGGAATGGGAGCAGGTCCAAGAACATTCCAGGCCAATGTCTGTATTAAAATCGTGGTCAGATGAATGTCATACAAGTGCATGAAACATTCATCCACTGACATCATCAACAGTAATTTCCAGGCTGTAATTTCTAGTCACGGTCAACATGCGACAGGGGACAAACATTCTGAGGAGTTGTTAGATATGATTTATACCCCATGGGTTTTTATTATGCATTCAGTTCATATAAACTATATCTCACAGTGCTTCAGAATATATCTCTAAGCTTTGAAGATTTATTTTGAGTTAGATTTACATCCATGGAAGGAGTTGTTGAGGTGAGTGCAAAATGCTGAGTGATGACCCCAGTGAGCAGTGTTACAACTGCTATTGTTTCTAATTTATTTTATATTAGCAACTTGGATTCAGAATGGTCAAATTTGCAAATTAAAGGTAACTAAGAGGGACAGTTTAAACTGAGGAGATAGCTTGGGAAGTACAAAATGAGTTAGACTAATTACATAAATGGGAAGATCAATGGCTGACCTAATTTAATATGAAAAAGTAAAGTACTTCACATTGGAAGAAAAAAATGGGCTACATAAGCACTCCATGAATGAAGTCAAAATAGCTAAAGATGAAGTTGAACAAAACCTAATACAAAAGCAAAATACTGCGGATGCCGGAATCTGAAATAAAAACAGAAAATGCTGGAAATCTCAGCAGGTCAGGCAACATCTGTGACGAGTAAGCAGAGTTAATATTTCGGGTCGATGACCCTTCATCAGAACTGGAGAGTGTTCGAAAAGAACAGATTCTTAACAAGCACTGAAAGGGGGTGGGAAAGAAAGAACAAAAGGGAAGGTCTGTGATAGGTTGGAAGACAAGAAGGATTAGAGAGACAAAAGGGATGATGGCCCAAATTCAAATGCTAATGCCAGGAGTTAGAAAAACATTAGTCAAGATAGGGTGTGAATGGTGGGATTATGACCAACTGCCATTAGATATTGAACAAAACCTAGTCGCTTTAATAGAATCAAGGCAGAAAGTGCCCATACAGTGTAGCGCAGGAATCGATGGAATAAATATATAACCAAAACAACAGAGTACAAGTTAGAGGAAATCTGGGCTGTTTAGTCTTGAAAGGAGGTGACTGAGAGATGACTTCACAGGGTAAATAAGAAAGAAAATGTTATAGAATGGGTAAATCTTGAAAGTTACTTCAAACTAAACTATAATAATGTAACAAGGGGACTTAGGATTGATTCTGAAGTCTCTCACATACAAAAATGTTGGAGTTTCTGAACAAAGTGAGTCTGGACCTTCCCACTGTGATTTTATTAGATAATGTTGTTTCAGTAGTCATTCATTTTCTGTTACTAACAATGTATTATATTTGTTTTCAGACTGTTTTCACATGCAGCATACAACATACAATACTATACAAAGCCTTATTGTCGTTATGGTCCATTTTTAATTGGAATTATGTTGGGCATTTTAATGCATCACAGAAAAACACCTTTGCTGACAACCAAGGTACTTATTTTAAGGCAAAAAATGAGGTGATAAAAAGTCAACAATAGACATTACGGTTGTGTTTGTGCAGTGGTAATAATGTCATAAATGTATCTGTAAAGAATTATGGATATTCTCTGTTTGCAGATCACTTAAAGTTGATCTATATACGGATATATTCTAAAGCTTTATACATTCCAGAGTGGCTAGCAGTTCTGAGGCATGCAGTCTCAATATTTGGCTCAATATTTCCAACACCCTTCCCATCATTTACCATATTGAGGTCCAGTAACTTGATGTGGTGTGACAATTTTGCATAAAAAGTTACGGAGACAATGAACAACAAATCACTTGTTCTAACTAACTATTCATGGAACATTTTACAAGGAAAAGTTTGTCATTGGATTTATTTTATCAATTCTGCTATGGTCATTGCTCCTTTGAACTTCACTCAGCTCCAAATATGCTGCCTTCCTCCATTCCATTTGAATCCCTTCGGTTTCTGCTGTGTTCACAGCACCAAGACTGCCAAAGTCACCAACAGCATCCTCTGTGACATTGATCTTGGAATACTTTCCTTCCTCGTGCTCGACCTCACTTTGCATTCAACAGTTGATCATACCATCCTCCTCCATCAGCATTCCTCCATTCTGCACTTCCACGAGATTGCCATTACATGGTTACACACCTGCCTATTTTACTAAAAAATAAAATAATAGAAATCCAAGGGGATAAGTCACTGGGCCAGGATGGCATGCACACTAGGCTACTGATGGAAGTCAGAGAGGTGATAGCAGAGTCGCTGATCACAATTTTTCAATCCTCCTTAGATATGCAAATTCTGTTAGGGGGCTGTAAGTTAGCCAATGTAACACCTCTGCTCAAGAAGGGAGAGAAAGATAAATGAGATAGCTATATACCACTGAATCTATTGTCAGTTGCGGGCAAACTCTTAGAGGTAGATATTTCGTTCTGCTTTTACTGGGCCACAATTTTCTACCAATTCACTTTACTGAAGGAAAGATTGCAACATGCTGTTGCTGAGCGTAGAAATTCTATTTCGAATCCCGATCTCCACCAGTCATAATTCCATGTTATTCAATGCATCGCCCACATTAGCAATTACCCACATCCTCTCTGACATCCTCGCTGGCTCCCTGTCCCACAAAGTATAGAATGATTAGCCTACAAATCATTCCATGGTCTTCGTCCACCATACCTCGAACCATTCTGCCCCTGCAACATTTTCCAGTCTGAATGTCCTCTTGCATGCTCTCGGGCCTTCTGATCCTGGCCTCTTGTGCATGCCTCCTCCCTCTGCTCCTGCATTAGTAGCAGAATCATCAACTGCCTCAGTCTACTTCTGGAACTCCTCCTTAAAATGCTTTTACCTCGCTACCTCCCTGCCTGCCTTTAAAAGCTTTCTCAAATCGTTCCTTTGACCAAGCCTTCAGCTACCTTTCCTAATTTTCTCATCAAGGCTCAACGCCCACTCCTGTCTTCCTCTGTGAAGTTCATTGGAACATTTTTTTTAATGTTAAATTGTTGTTGCTGCCTAATAACAATACCAAAATGCTTTCTTTGGTAGACTTCTGTTATTATTGGATGGCTGTGCTCTCTTACCACAATGGCTGCAGTGATTGCACTGGGGTATGCATTGGATGACTCTATTGAGTCCTACTCTGTCCTTCCTGTGCTCTACCAGGCTTTGCACAGAACTGCATGGGCTGCTGCAGTTGGCTGGATCATACTTGTATGTGAAGAAGGATATGCAGGTAAAGTACTCTCGTAGTTGTGAAATGCAGACAGGCTTTGCAAATTTTCACTTGTTAAACCTCAAGTTAGATTTTTCATGGTGCATTTTGCTTTTCTACCGTGATTCACTGGACAGCAAGCTGTGATTCCCAGCCTTAGCTACAGAATAGCGAGGTTGCGCCAACCTGAACAACTCTGGTGCACCTCCTGACAACTGCTTCAAGAGTAGGATTGGCAGAATTGGGAACAGTTTGGCTGAGGTGTAGAGAATGTTCCAAACTGCAGAACACAATTTACATTTATATAGTGTTAACATAGAAAAATGTCTCAAGGAGTTCCAAATAGGTGTAATAAAAAGAAATGGATGCTGAGCCAAAGAAGGACATGTTAGAAAGAATGACAAGAAACACCTTTGAACAGTTGGGTTTTAAGGAGCGAGGTGGAAAAGCGCAGGGAGTTCAGGGAGGGAATCCCAGAG
The DNA here is from genome assembly GCF_044704955.1 of Pristiophorus japonicus. Taxonomy (NCBI): domain Eukaryota; kingdom Metazoa; phylum Chordata; class Chondrichthyes; family Pristiophoridae; genus Pristiophorus; species Pristiophorus japonicus. The sequence goes on from NC_091978.1 coordinate 68,933,722, forward strand.
CATAGGGCCAGAGTCACAGGAGCAGAGAGTTCGGGGAGAGGGAGGTTATAAAGAAGTTACAGAGCTAAGGAGGGGCAAGGCCATGAAGGGATTTAAAAACAAGGCTGCTTGTTTGACATCCAGCCCTGGATGAGTTACAATTTCCTCCAGCTAAAAACTGGGAGGCCAAAACCATGCTAAGTTGCAGCTAACGCCATGTGACATGTCTTCAATAAAGACTCAGACTAGGTACTGCAAGCTCAAAGTAAGGTGTGACCGTAGTCCTTTATTACAGGTCTCAGAGTGCCTCTCCAGCTTGCGAGGCCTCCTTATATACAGGTGCTCCCAAGGGATTGTGGGATCCCTTGGGAGTCCAGAGGATAAGCCCTCTGGGGGTTAGACATGTTTTTTACAGGTTTACATACATAACAATATGGGTTCTGGCTGACCATTGTGGCTAACCCAGTTGAGCCTAGACAGTGTCAGGACACTATTCACCCATAGTATGTAGCACAGTCAATGCTGATGTCCACATATGCACACTTTCCAGGTGTTACTGGATAGCAATCAAGAGCGGGAACCCTGGGGGTTTCCCTTTCCCTAGGTCAGGGGTGCTGAGGCCAATCTTATCAACCCTATTGCCACCTGGGCTGAGATCAGCCAATGCCAAGCATCAAACCTGGACTTTTTGGTCTATGTGGATTATCTTTATTCTAGACAGAACATTTAGCAACTGAGCCATTAGTGTCTGTTTTGTTTTGTTTTAAAGCATGCCTCTAATAGAATTCAGGAAAGGCGAGAAATGTGTTAACACGACGCTTCAAAGAGCTTGTCAGGTTGCACAGTTTATATCAGAATCTGAAGTCTATCTACTGTAGGCTGATCGAGGTTGGAACTCTGACAGTTATGCTATTCATCACTGCAGGGAAGCTCTGACTATCAGTAATGCGCTGTGCACTCACAGCCATCAACAGGGCAATGAAAGATTACGCAACAGTTTAGAAGCAAATTAATTTTATTTAAAGCTGTAATATTCAAAGTTTTTTTCAGAAAATGTGATTTTAATGCATTGTAAAAATAATCTGAACCAGCAAAAATTGTTCTAGTCAACTGACTTTTAAAAACACACCATTTTACATCTGTACATTAATGATTTAGACGAGGGGATTAAATGTAGTATCTCCAAATTTGCCGATGACACTAAGTTGGGTGACAGTGTGAGCTGCGAGGAGGATGCTATGAGGCTGCAGAGCGACTTGGATAGGTTAGGTGAGTGGGCAAATGCATGGCAGATGAAGTATAATGTGGATAAATGTGAGGTTGTCCACTTTGGTGGTAAAAACAGAGAGACAGACTATTATCTGAATGGTGACAGATTAGGAAAAGGGGAGGTGCAACGAGACCTGGGTGTCATGGTACATCAGTCATTGAAGGTTGGCATGCAGGTACAGCAGGCGGTTAAGAAAGCAAATGGCATGTTGGCCTTCATAGCGAGGGGATTTGAGTACAGGGGCAGGGAGGTGTTGCTACAGTTGTACAGGGCCTTGGTGAGGCCACACCTGGAGTATTGTGTACAGTTTTGGTCTCCTAACCTGAGGAAGGACATTCTTGCTATTGAGGGAGTGCAGCGAAGGTTCACCAGACTGATTCCCGGGATGGCGGGACTGACCTATCAAGAAAGATTGGATCAACTGGGCTTGTATTCACTGGAGTTCAGAAGAATGAGAGGGGATCTCATAGAAACATTTAAAATTCTGATGGGTTTAGACAGGTTAGATGCAGGAAGAATGTTCCCGATGTTGGGGAAGTCCAGAACCAGGGGTCACAGTCTAAGGATAAGGGGTAAGCCATTTAGGACCGAGATGAGGAGAAACTTCTTCACCCAGAGAGTGGTGAACCTGTGGAATTCTCTACCACAGAAAGTTGTTGAGGCCAATTCACTAAATATATTCAAAAAGGAGTTAGATGTAGTCCTTACTACTAGGGGGATCAAGGGGTATGGCGAGAAAGCAGGAATGGGGGACTGAAGTTGCATGTTCAGCCATGAACTCACTGAATGGCGGTGCAGGCTAGAAGGGCCGAATGGCCTATTTTCTATGTTTCTATGTTTCTATTTAGTGTTTAAATGGATGCTAAGCTGTGACTACCTACGTGGTACTTATCATGATCAGGTTACTCCTAGCAACTTTGCGATAACAAGCACTCCATGTATCTGTGAACACTTACTGAATGCCTGCAGCATGTTTGCAGCTATTAATGTCAAATCCTGTTTAGGCCCCTTCGAGATGTTAACGAAAGGAAACTAGGTGAACTCAAAGAACTAACTCTATAACGCAGGGCCTAAAAAAAAGCAGGGTGAGTTCATTACTAGTCTTTTTCCTTTTTCCTTTTTCCACTTCACCAGGGTGTGCACACACTAGGATTTACATAGTTTGGGTGGATCATTCCAGTAAATAGTCACACATACAAACATGAGTACTTCAGAAACAATTATATGCAACAAGCCATTAATTCTTTACCTAGATTATTAGAGCTCAGACTATAATTAATTGTAACTCTGTAACTAAAAAAAAAGGCCACTTTTTATCAAACTACAGTAACTATTCTTTTCACTGAGAAATCAAGGCAAAGAGCTAAGGCCCCCTGTATGGGACAACACCAAGGCTGAAAAGATTAGGAGGAAAGATGCAGCAAACTTAAGAAATTAAGATGCCAATGTTTAAAAGGCTGTAATTTGTTAATGAAGGACTCTGGAGGAAGTAAGTTCTGAGATTCTGGGAAAGAATTAAGCCAATGTCTTCAGTGAGGATAGAGGGAGGAAGAAGAGTGCTTAGGTTGGCATATTTGAAATTTAGGAGCAAAAAGAAAGAAAAGCTCAGGTGAGCAATAGCCATAGTAATATATATAAAGTAGAGACGAACAAGGGAGAGAGGGAGATGAAAGAAAAATTGTTTATCAAATGGCAAATGTTTTCTTGTATCCTGTCCAAGAGAGGTGCTACAAAATTCATCTCGGATACAAAAGCAGTATTCAAACCTTGGACAGACTTAGGATTTGTAGAGATTTGTCACATCTCTTTTTTTATGCATAACACATATAATAATAATATTTATTTTATATAGCACCTTTAACGTAGTAAAAAAGTCCCAGGGCGTTTCACAACCAAATTACAAGACAAGACAGATAAATTTGACACTGAGCCACAAAAGAAGAAATTAGGGCAGATGACCAAAAGCTTGTTTAAAGAGGTAGGTTTTAAGGAGCGTCTTAAAGGAGGAAAGAGCGGCAGAGAGGTTTAATGAGGGAGTTCCAGAGCTTCGAACCCAGGCAGCAGAAGGCACGGCCACCGATGGTTGAGTAGTTATAATGAGGGATGTTCAAGAGGCCAGAATTTGAGGAGCGCAGACATCTTGTGTGGTTGTGAGACTGAAAAAGATTACAGAGATAGGGAGGGGCAAGGCCATGGAGTGATTTGTAAACAAGGATGAGAATTTTGAAATCGAGGCGTTGTTTAACCAATGTAGGTCTGAAAGCACAGGGATGATGGGTGATCGTGACTTGGTACGAGTTAGGACACGGGCTGCTGAGTTTTGGATGACCTCAAGTTTACGTCGTGTAGAATGTGGGAGGCTGGCCAGTTGGAGTAGTCAAGTCTAGAGGTAACAAAGGCATGAATGAGGATTTCAGCAGCTGAAGAGCTGAGGCAGGGGTGGGGTGGGCAATGTTAAGAAATAATTTAAAGAAATAATCAAAGGAGAAATGTTAAATGGTTAGAGTTAGGACATATCACGTTTTCAGGATTTGAACATAATGCATACTGTAAAACATATAAGACAAAGATTGGATTGAAAAATTGGACTAATAGAAATCCATAGTGACATCATCATCATAGGCAGTCCCACGAATGAGGATGACTTGCTTCCACATGAGTTCACAGATGTTTCAATGAAGGGCCCGATGTTCCAGTCCTGAACTCCAATTGAAGGGGTGGAAGATGCCTGTGCGTGGATTTTTTTAATGTGTGGTGATCGTTGCACATCAGCCACCACACGGGCTTGACAAAGCTAGGTCTTTATCCAGTGGCAAAAGTAAACCAGGACAACTGGAGACCTGATCTGCTGCAGGGACCTAGTGCGCACACATATTGCAGTGTGGGCTGGCCCGTGCTGCCCCTGGGCCCCCGGCTCTTCTGGGCCCCGTACCTTCATTTGCCGCACCTCTCCAATGATCTCTCGGCGCTCCTCCACCGCAAACATTTACTGCACCTCCGCCATGATCTCTCGCCGCTCCTCCGTCACAAACATTCACTGCACCTCCGGCTTGATCTCACACCGCTCCTCCGCCATGATCTCTCACCGCTTCTCCACCACAAAAACATTCACCACAGAGCTGGAGCGACATACTACTACAACTTCCAGCGAGTGCTGCTCCAAGTGTGTGACGATAGTGACATAGCATTATTATCATTTACATTTGATGGTAGAACATGGAATTATGTGCAGCTGAGTGAATATTTAAATTGTAATTGGATTGTTTGATGATTTCTAATATTAGCAAGAGTTGAAAGCAGATCTGAGATAGAACCATTGGAGAACAAGTTGGAAGTTAGTGGATATTCGTTACATTAACGAAATAGCAGTTAGGGTTTTTTTTCCTGGTTGGGAACATGACCTCACGAATGGCCGGCCCGTCCAGAAACAGCAGTGAGAAGCCCAACCAGTTTTAGTGGTCGGGCCTCATTTACATGCCCCTGTCCAACTTCCCGACCAAAACAGACATGAAGTCAGTGAGAAGCAGCTTCCTAAATGTTAAAAATTAGGTGGCTGGAGGCCACAATTGGGACTAGAATGAATAGTTCCCAGCACTAAAGTATGTGGTCAGGAGGGGATCGCAGTCATGGGGGGAGGGGAGGGGGGTGGGGGTGCGGTAGGAAGCCCAAAGTTCCCTGTTGACACTGGAGGAGTAATTCCGCTTCTTTGCATAAGCCTGGGCCTAAGATTGCAGTCGGGCACAAATTAAAGAAGGACTCCATCCATTTTGGGTGGCTGTCCTTTGTGCTTGCAGTCGGTCAGATTGGGGCATGGGGCCAATGGATCTTTCCTGCTTCATATTAACTGGCCCCCATTTGGTTTCCGCGAGGTGGGGGGGGGGCACGGGGGGTATGGTTTGGTGTTAACCTTGCTATTAGTATTTATATTGCTACATTTATGAAACTGTAAGGGTAGTAGAGCATGTTTTCTCAAACTATATGTCCACTCTCCTCCCTGTTATGTATGTTAATGTGTGTACTGTAACACTAGACCACTGAATGTATCTTCACACTGTATACACCATACCTGTACCACCAGAGGGTGCTATTGGTGGAGACCTAAGGGTCACCTGCACACTGCAGGTAACCAAGTATAAAAGGGAGCTCACCTCTTGGTATCCTTACTCAAGGAGCTGCAATAAACGGACTATGGTCACTGCAGGTCAAGTACTATACCCTTACCTCATGGAGTCATTATTAGAGTGCTTACATATACTACAACTGGTGACGAGGTTACGAATTTCCACGCACAACATGTCTAACCTGAGCAGCTTCCAACAATTCACTGATGGGGAAAATTGGGATGCCTTTGTGGAAAGACTTGAACGCTTTTTCATTGTGAACGACCTGGCTGGAGACTCACTGAACTCACTGGCTGATAAGTGCAGAGCCATCCTGCTCAGCAGTTGTGGGCCCAATGTCCACGGCCTCGTCACGGCCCTGCTAGCCCCAGCGAAGATGACAACCAAGACTTATGCGGACCTCGTAACTATATAACTCAAACGTAAAGAGAGCATCCTCACAGCCAGACACCGGTTCTACACTCACCGGCGGCTCGAAGGCCAAGAAATTGCTAAATATGCTGCAGATCTGAGAAGATTGGCTGCACCGTGTGATTTTGGCGACCACCTCACCGAAGCACTAAGGGACATTTTCGTTATTGGAATCAGCCACGAGGGCCTCCTCCATGAGCTGCTCTCTGCGGACACTATGGTCACCCTGCAGAAGGCAATCAAAGTGAGCCAGGCGGTCATGATTTCGGTCTGCGACTCCAAGAGGATGATGACTCACTCCCAGGATTCTAACCCGACGAATAAGGTGAACCGAATGGTGCCTTTCAGAGGCAAGGCTGCTGCCCCGAGTCCTGCAAACCAGAGTCCGCCACAAGGGGCCAACCAGCTAGCCCCGTGCTGGCGCTGTGGAGGAAACCACAGGGCCCATCAGTGCCGATACAAAGACTATACCTGCAAAAGCTGCAACACCAAAGGTCACCTCCAGCGAATGTGTAGAAGAAAATTTACTCACCGGGTGGCTGATGAGTTGGCCGATCACCCGGGCTCCAGCGCTGATGAAGACGAAGTGGCTCAGCCCCTGGAGGAGGTGTACGGAGTGTATACCTGCTCCACCGAGATTTCACCGTGGAAAATGGAAGTAGAAATCAACGGTGTTCCAGTCTCGATGGAGATCGACACAGGGGCGAGCCAATTGCTGATGAATCAGACAGCCTTCGAGAAACTCTGGGACAATCCCGCCAAACCACCCAAAATGTTCCCAATCCAGGCGAAGCTGCTCACTTACACAAAAGACACCATCCCAGTCGTTGGCAGCGTGGATGTCCAAGTGTCCCATGGTGGTGCGATGCACAAGCTTCCTTTGTGGATCGTTGCCGGTGAAACATAGAAACATAGAAACATAGAAAATAGGTGCAGGAGTAGGCCATTCGGCCCTTCGAGCCTGCACCGCCATTCAATGAGTTCATGGCTGAACATGCAATTTCAGTACCCCATTCCTGCTTTCTCGCAATACCCCTTGATCCCCCTAGTAGTAAGGACTACATCTAACTCCTTTTTGAATATATTTAGTGAATTGGCCTCAGCAACTTTCTGTGGTAGAGAATTCCACAGGTTCACCACTCTCTGGGTGAAGAAGTTTCTCCTCATCACAGTCCTAAATGGCTTACCCCTTATCCTTAGACTGTGACCCCTGGTTCTGGACTTCCCCAACATTAGGAACAATGTTCCTGCATCTAACCTATTTAAACACGTCAGAATTTTAAACGTTTCTATGAGGTCCCCTCTCATTCTTCTGAACTCCAGTGAATACAAGCCCAGTTGATCCAATCTTTCTTGATATGTCAGTCCCGCCATCCCGGGAATCAGTCTGATGAACCTTCGCTGCACTCCCTCAATACCAAGAATGTCCTTCCTCAAGTTAGCAGACCAAAACTGTACACAATACTCCAGGTGTGGCCTCACCAATGCCCTGTACAACTGTAGCAACACCTCCCTGCCCCTGTACTCAAATCTCCTCTCTATGAAGGCCAACATGCCATTTGCCTTCTTAACCGCCTGCTGTACCTGCATGCCAACCTTCAATGAATGATGTACCATGAAACCCAGGTCCCGTTGCACCTCCCCTTTTCCTAATCTGTCACCATTCAGATAATAGTCTGTCTCTCTGTTTTTACAACCAAGTGGACAACCTCACATTTATCCACATTATACTTCATCTGCCATGCATTTGCCCACTCACCTAATCTATCCAAGTCACTCTGCAGCCTCATAGCATCCTCCTCGCAGCTCACACTGCCACCAAACTTAGTGTCATCCGCAAATTTGGAGGTACTACATTTAATCCCCTCGTCTAAATCATTAATGTACAGTGTAAACAGCTGGGGCCCCAGCACAGAACCTTGCGGTACCCGACTAGTCACTGACTGCCATTCTGAAAAGTACCCATTTACTCCTACTCTTTACTTCCTGTTTGCCAAACAGTTCTCAATCCACGTCAGCACACTACCCCCAATCCCATTAACTTTGCACATTAATCTCTTGTGTGGGACCTTGTCGAAAGCCTTCTGAAAGTCCAAATACACCACATCAACTGGTACTCCCTTGTCCACTCTACTGGAAACATCCTCAAAAAATTCCAGAAGATTTGTCAAGCATGATTTCCCTTTCACAAATTCATGCTGACTTGGACCTATCATGTCACCTCTTTCCAAATGCGCTGCTATGACATCCTTAATAATTGATTCCATCATTTTACCCACTACCGATGTCAGGCTGACCGGTCTATAATTCCCTGTTTTCTCTCTCCCTCCTTTTTTAAAAAGTGGGGTTACATTGGCTACCCTCCACTCCATAGGAACTGATCCAGAATCTATGGAAAGTTGGAAAATGACTGTCAATGCATCCGTAATTCCAAGGCCACCTCCTTAAGTACTCTGGGATGTAGACCATCAGGCCATGGGGATTTATCGGTCTTCAATCCTATCAATTTCCCCAACACAATTTTCCTACTAATAAGGATCTCCCTCAGTTCCTCCATCTTACTCGACCCTCTGACCCCTTTTATATCTGGAAGGTTCTTTGTGTCCTCCTAAATGAATACCGAACCAAAGTACTTGTTCAATTGGTCTGCCATTTCTTTGTTCCCAGTTATGACTTCCCCTGATTCAGACTGCAGGGGACCTACGTTTGTCTTTACTAACCTTTTTCTCTTTACATATCTATAGAAGCTTTTGCAGTCCATTTTAATGTTCCCTGCAAGCTTCCTCTCGTACTCTATTTTCCCTGCCTTATCAAACGCTTTGTCCTCCTCTGCTGAGTTCTAAATTTCTCCCAGTCCCCTGGTTCGCTGCTATTTCTGGCCAATTTGTATGCCACTTCCTTGGCTTTAATATTATCCCTGATTTCCCGTGATGGCCACGGTTGAGCCACCTTCCTTTTTTATTTTTACGCCAGACAGGGATGTACAATTGTTGTAGTTCATCGATGCGGTCTCGAAATGTCTGCCATTGCCCATCCACTGTCAACCCCTAAAGCATCATTCGCCAATCTATCCTAGCCAATTTACGTGTCATACCTTCAAAGTTACCCTTCTTTAAGTTCTGGACCATGGTCTCTGAATTAACTGTTTCCTTCTCCATCCTAATGTAGAATTCCACCATATTATGGTCACTCTTCCCCAAGGGGCCTCGCACAAAATAAGAATAAGAACATAAGAATTAGGAACAGGAGTAGGCCATCTAGCCCCTCGAGCCTGCTCCGCCATTCAATAAGATCATGGCTGATCTGGCCGTGGACTCAGCTCCACTTACCCGCCCGCTCCCGTAACCCTTAATTTCCTTATTGGCTAAAAAATCTATCTATCTGTGACTTGAATACATTCAATGAGCTAGCCTCAGCTGCTTCCTTGGGCAGAGAATTCCACAGATGCACAACCCTCTGGGAGAAGAAATTCCTTCTCAACTCGGTTTTAAATTGGCTCCCCCGTATTTTGAGTCTGTGCCCCCTAGTTCTAGTCTTCCCTACCAGTGGAAACAACCTCTCTGCCTCTATCTTGTCGATCCCTTTCATGATTTTAAATGTTTCGATAAGATCACCTCTCATCCTTCTGAACTCCAACGAGTAAAGACCCAGTCTACTCAATCTATCATCATAAGGTAATCCCCTCATCTCTGGAATCAGCCAAATGAATCGTCTCTGTACCCCCTCCAAAGCCAGTATATCCTTCCTTAAGTAAGGTGACCAAAACTGCACGCAGTACTCCAGGTGTGGCCTTACCAATACCCTATACAGTTGCAGCAGGACCTCCTTGCTTTTGTACTGCATCCCTCTCAAAATGAAGGCCAACATTCTATTCGCCTTCCTGTTTACCTACTGCACCTGCAAACTAACTTTTTGGGATTCATGCACAAGGACCTCCAGGTCCCTCTGCATCTCAGCATGTTGTAATTTCTCCCAATTCAAATAATATTCCATTTTACTGTTTTTTTTCCCAAGGTGGATGACCTCACACTTTCCGACATTGTATTCCATCTGCCAAACCTACGCCCATTCGCTTAACCTATCCAAATCTCTTTGCAGCCTCTCTGTGTCCTCTACACAACCAGCTTTCCCACTAATCTTAGTGTCATCTGCAAATTTTGTTACACTACACTCTGTCCCCTCTTCCAGGTCATCTATGTATATTGTAAACAGTTGCGGTCCCAGCACCGATCCCTGTGGCACACCACTAACCACCGATTTCCAACCCAAAAAGGACCCATTTATCCCGACTCTCTGCTTTCTGTTAGCCAGCCAAATCTCTATCCATGCTAATACATTTCCTCTGACTCCACGTACCTCTATCTTCTGCAGTAACCTTTTGTGTGGCACCTTATCGAATGCCTTTTGGAAATCTAAATACACCACATCCATCGGTACACCTCTATCCACCATGCTCGTTATATCCTCAAAGAATTCCAGTAAATTAGTTAAACATGATTTCCCCTTCATGAATCCATGCTGCGTCTGCTTGATTGCACTATTCCTATCTAGATGTCCCGCTATTTCTTCCTTAATGATAGTTTCAAGCATTTTCTCCACTACAGATGTTAAACTAACCGGCCTATAGTTACCTGCCTTTTGTCTGCCCCCTTTTTTAAACAGAGGCGTTACATTAGCTGTTTTCCAATCTGGTGGTACCTCCCCAGAGTCTAGAGAATTTTGGTAGATTATAACGAATGCATCTGCTATAACTTCCGCCATCTCTTTTAATACCCTGGGATGCATTTCATCAGGACCAGGGGACTTGTCTACCTTGAGCCCCATTAGCCTGTCCATCACTACCCCCCTAGTGATAGTGATTGTCTCAAGGTCCTCCCTTCCCACATTCCCGTGACCAGCAATTTTTGGCATGGTTTTTGTGTCTTCCACTGTGAAGACCGAAGCAAAATAATTGTTTAAGGTCTCAGCCATTTCCACAACGAGATTGTTAATTAATCCTCTCTCATTACACAACACCCAGTCTAAGATGGCCTCCCCCCTAGTTGGTTCCTTGACATATTGGTCTCAAAAACCATCCCTTATGCACGCCAGGAAATTCTCCTCCACCTTTTTGTTTCCAGTTTGGTTAGTCCAATCTATATGCATATTAAAGTCATCCATGATAACTGCTGCACCTTTATTGCATGCACCCCTAATTTCCTGTTTGATGCCCTCCCCAACATCACTAGTACTGTTTGGAGGTCTGTACACAACTCCCACGAGCGTTTTCTGCCCTTTGGTATTCCGTAGCTCCACCCATACCGATTCCACATCATCCAAGCTAATGTCCTTCCTTATAATTGCATTAATGTCCTCTTTAAACAGCACCGCCACCCCACCTCCTTTTCCTTTCTGTCTATCCTTCCTAAATGTTGAATACCCTTGGATGTTGAGTTCCCAGCCTTGGTCACCCTGGAGCCATGTCTCCGTGATGCCAACCACATCGTATCCGTTAACTGCTATCTGCAAAGTTAATTCGTCCACCTTATTCCGAATACTCCTCGTATTGAGGCACAGTGCTTTCAGGCTTGCCTTTTTATTACACTTTGACCCTTTAGAATTTTGCTGTAATGTGGCCATTTTTGTTTTTTGCCTTGGGTTTCTCCGCCCTCCACTTTACTCATCTCCTCTCTGTCTTTTGCTTCTGTCTCCATTTTGTTTCCCTCTGTCTTCCTGCATTGGTTCCCATCCCCCTGCCATCTTAGTTTAACTCCTCCCCAACGGCACTAGCAAACACTCCCCCTAGGACATTAGTTTCGGTCCTGCCTAGGTGCAGACCGTCCGGTTTGTACTGGTCCCACCTCCCCCAGGACTGGTTCCAAAGCCCCAAGAATTTGAATCCCTCCCTGTTGCACCACTGCTCAAGCCACGTATTCATCTGAGCTATCCTGCGATTCCTACTCTGACTAGCATGTGGCAATGGTAGCAATCCCGAGATTACTACTTTTGAGGTCCTACTTTTTAATTTAGCTCCTAGCTCCTTAAATTCATCTCGTAGGACCTCATCCCATTTTTTACCTATATCGTTGGTACCAATGTGCACCACGACAACTGGCTGTTCACCCTCCCTTTTCAAAATGTCCTGCACCCGCTCCGAGACATCCTTGACCCTTGCACCAGGGAGGCAACATACCATCCTGGAGTCTCGGTTGCGGCCGCAGAAACGCCTATCTATTCCCCTTACAATTGAATCCCCTATCACTATCACTCTCCCACTCTTTTTCCTGCCCTCCTGTGCAGCAGAGCCAGCCACGGTGCCTTAAACTTGGCTGCTGCTGCCCTCCCCTGGTAAGTCACCCCCCCCAACAGTACTCACAGCGGTGTATCTGTTTTGCAGGGGGATGACCGCAGGGGACCCCTGCACTACCTTCCTTGCACTGCTCTTCCTGTTGGTCTTCCATTCCCTATCTGGCTGTGGATCCTTCACCTGCGGTAAGACCAACTCGCTACACGTGCTACTCACGTCATTCTCAGCATCGTGGATGCTCCAGAGTGAATCCAACCTCAGCTCCAATTCCGCAACGCGGTCCATCAGGAACTGGAGGCGGATACACTTCCCGCACACGTAGTCGTCTGGGACACCGGAAGATCCAACGCTGCTGGGAAGAAGATGGATGAAGCAAATACAAAACTGTTGGAGTGGGGAAAGCCTCCAGGCCTCGGCGATCGACGTCCTATGCGATCCCAAACTTGGATCCATCGCAGCACCTGGAATTCCTACTGTCCAGCTCGACTGCGTGGCGACGACACAGACTGCACAACTCAATGGCGCGATGATCCAACCTGAACGACCTGACCTCACCTTCCGGGCTCCAGTGGCAGGACTCCGAGGGAAGAAGATCGGCGCAGAAGGTAGATTCCTGGCTTCCGTGGCAGAACCTGGGGAGAAAAGAACCTCATGGAGAGAAAGAAGATGGTGCCCTCACCACGAGATGAAGCATCAGAAATCAAGATGGCTACGAACAGACCACGAGGGGCCGCTTTGAGGGAGCAACACGTGATGCTGAGCAGTGGACTGGATTGGTGTAAAGATTGCAAGACCCTCTTAATGGAGACCGGCAACCCAAAACAATTAAAGGAACAGTTCCACTCCTGGTACAGCGATGACGGGGACACTAATGATAAAGGTGTAATTAATGAATGCAAGTATATAAAGGTACTGTTGAATGGTACCGGTGATGCTAATGAGAGAAATGTAACTAACAAAGACAGGTATCCAAATGTAACCTTACACGGAAATGAGGATAGTACTCAAATAAGTGATGTAAGTGACAAATTTGTACTGTTGAACAGTGATGCTGGTAATGCTAATGAGACAAATGTAACTAACAAAGGCACGTATCCAAATGTAACCTTGCACAGAGATACTGATCATACCAGGAAAGTGTTGTAATGGACAAATATGAAAGTGTAAAGACAAATAACAATGTCAAATCGGCCGGTTGCGGCTGGAGCCAATGAATCATTTATGCCAATGATAAAATGAGAAATGATGCTGGGTTCTACATGTATGCTGACAATGCCAAAGGCAACCACCTGTGGGAAACACCCAGGCTCAGCGGGCTACCTGATCATGTAGCCTGCGCCTCCGGGACCAATGTGATGCCCCAGGGAGGGTGGCCACACACACACAGTGGGAGCAAACCCACCACCACTGGCAACCTGCCCCAGATCGGCCTACCCCCCTGGCCACCAGGACCAGCACTGGGAGCAAGAGGCCAGTACCCTCCAGTTTTCCCAGCGGGACCTGGGATAACCAGACTTCCACCAACATGAAGGGCAGCAGGGTGACCCTGCAGCCCTCAATGGAGGACAGGGAGGCCACACCACCCTGTGGCTCTGCCCACCACTAAATGTCCTGACCCACCCAAACAATATAATGTATGTACCTTACCTATAACATGTACTTGCTCCACCACTGCTGAACTCAAAAACAGTGACAAAACCAACCAAATTCCTTACTCACTCCACATGTATGCCAAATCAGGTGTTGAGCCACACATATGATTTATGTCTGGGGGGGGGGGGGGCGGAGTGGGGGTGAGGAAATGGATGTATGCAGCCATGAACACATGGATCACAACCAGAGCTCGCACAAACCTCACCACAACCTCTCAAGTCGAGGGCCAGAGACACAGTGCAAAAGCCTGTGGCACAAGATTAAGCGGGGAGTGTTGTTATGTATGTTAATGTCTGTACTGTAACACTAGATCACTGAATGTAGTACTGTTGGAGCGGATTTTTGGACATATACTTGACTAGTATACGGGACCAAACATTTGTTTTATTTTCCCCTTTAATGAATTTTGTAAGGGACAATACTGATGCATTATGCTTTATATATAAAAAAAACAGTTAGACTTCAAGGTATGCTGGCCTTGAGTTATGGAGATAGGAAAGTGAGATAATGAACACTGGAGAGTTAAGTGCTGGGTATGTTTGTTTATACCGGTGCCAAAAGCCTGCACTTGTTTATACTGCCCTGTCACAATGCAGGATGGTTTATATCAAAAGCTTAGCCTTCGATAGTAAAAGCTTTGTAGTGCTAAAGCATGTGATGTAAAGTGACGTAATTTGTAAGATAAAAGAACCTCACTGGAGATACCAATTTGAGAAGTGGTTCAGAGACAGGGGTCTCTAATACTTCTCCCAAAGCTTTGTCTCCGATTTAATAAACCTCTCTTTATATATTATACAGTCTCGGAAATATTTTTCCACAACAAAATGGCGTCACGAACAGGATACTGTCTGATCAGACGTGATCACTTAAGACAGTATCTGGAATCTGGTGTTAGAGACTGAAAAGAGAGGTGTACGGGCACGTCAGGATAGTGTATAAGATACGCGTAAGTAGATAGCGGGAAGAGGCTGACTAACCAGTTTGAGTTGTCCCTTTAGTAAATAAGGTCGGTGCGGAAGGGAACTGATCACTCCAACCTAGAGCTGAAAACTCTGGTGGTAAGGAAACACGCTAGCTTTGTTGCGAAGACAAAGGGTCTCCACAGAGTAGTCGTGGCCGTGAGTATTACAGAAACAAAGGGAAACGTCCGAGACTGGCGAACATGGAAGGTAAGGAAGGAAATGTAAAACGCGGGCTGCCCGGGTCATTAATTAATTGTAACTTGCGTAATTACGTAATGCCATAAAAAAGCTGATAGTGACTATCTTAAGTGACATATGGATCCTAACATAAGCTTTGTTGAATGAAGAGAGACTTTTGTGAGTGTCTATTTTGAATGAAGAGAGTACTCGAGTGATTTGACTGTGGAATGAATGAAAGCCTGTTTGGGAAGGTGTGGAGTTGCCTGCCTGTTTTAGCTCCACCCACTCTTTCCAAACAGAGTGAACATTTTTTTAACCCTTCGTAGTGTTGTCCTGTATGTGGGAAGTTTAAGAAACTGTGAACCTTATGGTATTACATTTTAAGTTAGAAACAAAGGTGTGGATATATTCGGATGATAAGTTACAGAGCTAGGAAATGCACAAAGGATAAGTTTGTTGAGTAAAAGATAAAAAAATACATGGTCCCGGTAGTAAAAAAAAAAGATTTTATTTGACACGCTCACTTACTTGTCGAAAGAAAACATGCAATTGGGTTGAAAGACATAAATTTAGTCTAGGAATGAGATAAAGAATGCCTTTTAAAACGCTCCCATTTTCCTTTGTGTAAAACCTTGACACGAAAGCTTCTAGCTCAGTAAAAAAAAAGAGTTTTAAATTTAGAAATACTTCAGGGATCAGGTCAAACTCCTGGGCGAGTGGTGAGCTATCTGTGAAGGTGTAAAAGGGACTTTTCAAAAAGGCTAAAACAGTAAGCTTTAGCAGTTTAGAAAAGAAAAAGATAAAGCAGGAAAAGGTCTCTGCCACGGGAACAGAAGGAGGGCAGAAAAGGGGGACTTGCCATAATTGTGGAAAACCGGGCCATTTTGCCAGGGAATGCAAAGGGAAAGGCAGTGAAAAGCAATGTACGTATTGTGGTAAGAAAGGGCATCTGGAAGCGACATGCTATGGTAAAAATGGCTATCCTAATAAGGCAAGGACCCTGTCAGAACAGGAATACCAGAAGTGGCAGGCATACAAAGCCACCCGGTGATGTCCGGCGGCCCCTGTACAAAGTAAAAAGGAGGGAAGGATATATGTGCCTGCACTAGTAGGGGGCCGACAGTGTGAGATGCTAGTGGACACGGTAGCCTCAATATCCATTACCAATATGCCCCTTCCCGTCACCGACAAGAAGGCTCTGATAAATGGAATAGATGGACGGCCCACACTGGCCTACCTGAGTACCACCCAATTGGTGGAAATTGATAACTTATATATACCCATGAGATTTTACGTATGCAAGAATCGTGAGGGAACAATATTGGGGAATGATGTAATGAGGGAATTTAAGGCCCTGATTGATTGTGGCAAGGGGAAACTGACATGGCCAAAGGCGGATGGCAGTAAGGGAGATATAGGACAGATAGCCCACCATGTGGAAAGTATAGGTGTAGCTACAGCCACAAAAACTGACTGGCTTATCGGGACTGGACGGTATGGAGGCATATGTACCTCTGTGCCCGGGGTCTGGGCACAGACAAAATTGGATACTGGAAAGGCGAAGATGGATCCTATTAAAGTCCCTGGACCACCTCATAAACCACATCGACAATACCCTATAAGACCTGAAGCTAGAACAGCGGTTGTAGAAATAGTAAAAGGGCTAGTGGAAAAGGGTATCTTAAAAGAAACAGTTAGCACCACTAACTCCCCAACATGGCCGGTAGGGAAACCAGATGGGAGTTCTAGACTCATTATCGACTACACTGCCCTTAACAAGGTCACCCCCAAATTACACCCGATAGTGGCCAGCCCCTCCACAATCCTTAATGGATTATCCCCTGAACATAAGATCTTTACAGTCCTAGACATAGCCAATGGTTTTTGGGCCCTTCCCCTCGACCCAGAATCACAAGAAAAATTTGCCTTCACGGTGGAGGATAAACAATATACTTGGACCCGATTACCACAAGGATTCCATAATAGTCCTGCCATATTCCATTGAGTCATGAGGGATATACTAAAACAAATAGAGGTACCGGCAGGAAATAGTATTTTACAATATGTCGACGACATATTAATAGCCTCAGAAACCAAGGAAGGACATCAGGCAACCCTATACTTAGTATTAAGTGCTCTGGAAATGGCGGGCCTTAAGGTTAACCCCAAAAAGGCCCAGGTAGGGAAATCCCAGGTCCTGTACCTAGGGTATTGCCTCTCAAAGGGGCTGAAAGAAATGCCCTCGGATAGGAAAAAAGCTGTCAAGGACATGCCTAGACCAGTAACGGTAAGGGGGGTGAGGAAGGTACTGGGCCTCTTTAATTACAGCCGGAACTTTATCCCTGGTTTTGCAAAAATTGCTGAGCCAATGCAAAGATTAGTGAAAGGGGGGAAATCGGCCCTAGACCTCATAGAGTGGGGCCCTGAACAAGAACAGGCGTATAGTAAACTCAAGTCAGAACTAGTTTCCACACCTGGATTGGGACTGCCTGACATGGGTAAGGATTTCCACATCCACTCTAACAATGAAGGTGGGTTCTATATGGCCGTGGTCACCCAAGATCACGGGGATAAAAGGAAACCTATAGCCTATTACTCAACCACCGAAAGCTCGGTGGTGACTGGGTTATCCAGAAGAATAGCCGCGCTAGATTGCGCAGCTTGGGCAGTAAAAAAATAAGCGAGCCTGTGGTGATGACCGGAAACATCATTCTCCACACCAAACACACATTGGTAGAAATGTTAAACACAGGAAAACTGAGAACCGTATCTAATATGAGACGGGCAAAGTGGGAAGCAGTCCTCTTAACACCCAACAAAGCGGTAACCATAATTAGGGATGTAGGAAACAACCCCGCAGAAGGTATGATGGGCGAGGGGGAACCCCACTTTTGCGAAGAGGTATGTGAGGATATGGAAGAGGATAGAATAAAAGACGCCCCCCTTCAAACCGCAGAACAAACCAGGCTTGTAATGAAAATACGTAGAGGGACTACCTCATACCGGATGGGCCGTAGTTAACTAGGAATATCTATACAGACAGTAGATATGCGTTCGGGGTAGTACACGATTATATGACAGCTTGGGGGAGAAGGGGTTTTATTACAACTAGCAGACATCCCATAAAGCATCAGCTGAGAATAGAAGCTCTTTTAGCAGCCAGTAATAAACCAAAACAGGTAGCGGTTATTAAAATTAAAGCCCACAGGAGGGAGCCGGACCGAACCAGTCCAGATTGGCTGAGGCACCAGGGAATAAAGCTGCAGACGTAGCTGCACAGAAGGCATTAGAACAAGAGGAGTGTGAGGAAGCCTCAGTCAGTGCCGCTGGGGCCCGAGACCAACAGATAAGTATTGAGAAACTACACCTGGACACTTCTGAGGAGGAAATAGGTATGTGGACAAAGCAGGGCGCAACGCAAGGGAAGGATAACGTTTGGAGACAAAACGACAAGGTAATGGCGCCTGAATGCATACAGAATACCTTATTGGAGTTGCACCATGGCCTGTCTCATTCAGGACGAGAGGGCATGACCGGGAGTCTTGGGAGAGATTGGTGGTGGATGGGGATGGGGAGAGATATTGGCAAATATTGCCATCGATGCGTTACGTGCGCACAATATAATCCAGGCAGGCCCATTAAAATTAAAATGGGACACCAGCCCCATCCACGGGGGCCATGGGAACACGTATAAATTGATTTCACAGGTCCTTTGCCCCCATCCCATGGAAAAAGACATTGACTAGTGATTATAGATCAATTTACCCGGTGGGTGGAAGCTTTCCCCACACGTGATTGCACTGCCTCAACAGTGGCAAGGATATTGACCGAGCAGGTGATTCCCCAATGGGGAGTGCCTCAACAGTGGCAAGGATATTGACCGAGCAGGTGACTCCCCGATGGGGAGTGCCTCAACAGTGGCAAGGATATTGACCGAGCAGGTGATTCCCCGATGGGGAGTGCCTCAACAGTGGCAAGGATATTGACCGAGCAGGTGATTCCCCGATGGGGAGTGCCTCTTCAAATAGATTCCAACCAAGGCACCCACTTCACCGGAAAAATTGTAAAAACAATATGCCAGCTGATGGGCATAAAACAAAAATTCCACATCCCCTACCACCCGCAGAGTTCTGGAATGGTAGAGCGCATGAACCGTACCCTTAAGAACGCCCTGGCAAAGGCCATGCAAACGTCAGGAAAAACGTGGACAGAAGTATTACCCATTATATTGAAGTTAAGAGCCATGACAAACTGGACAACCGGATTAACCCCTTATGAACTAATGACAGGAAGGGCGATGCAATTACCAGAGAACATCATAACAGGGGGGGCCGATGTAGGCCCATTAAAAGACAAAATAAAACGGTATGTTTTGGAACTAAATACTCAATTAAAAGGGATGCGTAAATTGGTTAGGGACAATCAGGAAGAAAGAGACGCGGAAGCAGAGCTTACAAAGCTCCCTGAAGTCCCGTTGGCGGGAAGTCGCGTTATGGTAAGGGTCCTCCCGGGAAAACCGGGGTTTGCCCCAAAAATGGATAGGACCGTATGAGGTTATAATCAGCAGGGACACTTGTGCCTGCATCGATGTTAAAGGGAGCGGACAATGGAAGTATTGGACCCAGCTTAAGGTTTTTGAACCAACCGTTTAGCACACGTATTAGTTGTTGTTTGTCTATTCTTCAAGCAAGCCATACGGCCATTTTGCCTTTGACTATTTGTTAATTATAGAGTAATAAGATGAAACTATATATTGCGATCAGTGCGATTATCATAGTTCGTGTTAGGTCCGGCCTGCTAGCTAGACCGAAACGAGAGTTACATGTAAATAGCATTTTGTACATGTCTTATGTTTATTAGGTGGCGACGGGGGCTGAGAGAGAGATTGGGATCGAATCTAACAGCATACAATGGCACTTATTTTGTGTGCGGGCATAAGGCCTACCCCTGGTTGCCACAGGACTGGAGGGGGTCCTGTTATTTGGTATATGTAGTCCCTTTTGTCAGACGGTTACGTACTTTAGCAGAAGTACAGACACTAGGTCGACTAAGACGAGATCTTACCCCGGTAGAGAGGCTATTTGGGGTCATGATGTCCCATTCGGGATAGGATGCACCATGGATGAATTACATAACCTAGAGAGGGTACTGGAACAGATAGTTAATGACACTGCTGAAGCAATGGAGGGCATAACGGCTGAAATGGTAGCCATACGCACAATGGTACTCCAGAACTGAATGGCCCTAGATTAGATACTAGCACAAAGTGGGGGCACATGTGCCTTAATTGGAGCTGAATGTTGCACTTACATTCCCGATAATTCAGAAAACATAACCAACCTTGCTGATCACATAAGAAGGGAGGTAAAAGAAGTTATCCACGACAGCAGGAGGATCTGGCTGGTTTGACTGGCTGTTAGGGGGATCCTGGGGGTCCTATCTTATGCATGGAGTAATTATTCTGGTTGTAATAATAATTACTTGCTGTCTGATTATCGGGTGTTTTAATATCTGCTGTAAAGTTATGATGGCCCGACTGATGCCAGTAGCCAGTGTAATCGCCGAAGAAGAAGCACATCTGATGGAAATACATGAAGACACCAAGAATGAAGAAACAGACGACGATGACACCGACCACTATCTTTGAAGGGTAGCCTAGAGCTACCGGCAAAGTGGACATATGGGACATCAGGGAAGTAACATACCCCAAAGGACGAATATATGACATCATGCTACTATCATTGTGGTCATCTGGATTTCGTGAACATCCTCCAGGACCAAAAGGGGGAATATTGTTGGAGCGGACTTTTGGACATATACTTGACTAGTATACGGGACCAAACATTTGTTTTATTTTCCCCTTTAATGAATTTTGTAAGGGACAATACTGATGCATTATGCTTTATATGTTAAAAAAAACAGTTAGACTTCAAGGTATGCTGGCCATGAGTTATGGAGATAGGAAAGTGAGATAATGAACACTGGAGAGTTAAGTGCTGGGTATGTTTGTTTATACCGGTGCCAAAAGCCTGCACTTGTTTATACTGCCCTGTCACAATGCAGGATGGTTTATATCAAAAGCTTAGCCGTCGATAGTAAAAGCTTTGTAGTGCTAAAGCATGTGATGTAAAGTGACGTAATTTGTAAGATAAAAGAACCTCACTGGAGATACCAATTTGAGAAGTGGTTCAGAGACAGGGGTCTCTAATACTTCTCCCAAAGCTATGTCTCCGATTTAATATACCTCTCTTTATATATTATACAGTCTCGGAAATATTTTTCCACAACAGTACCTTCACACTGTGTACACCATACCTGTACCACCAGAGGGTGCTACTGGTGGAGACCCACACTGCACGTAACCAAGTATAAAAGAGAGCTCATCTCTTGGTGTTCTCACTCAAGGAGCTACAATAAACGGACTAAGGTCACTACAGTTTAAGTACTATACCCTTACCTCGTGGAGTCGTTATTAGAGTGCTTACACATACTACACTCCCAATCCTTGGAAAAGACATCTGAGCCTTGAGGCAAAATCTCTGAAAAATACATTTGAGGCATAAAACTCAAAAAATAAATATTTTCTACCTATAGAACTGGATACTTTGTTCCTCTCAGGATGGTAATAGTGAGGTGGGATCTCTGCCCCGCTCTAAATCCAATCCATTTTTCTGGGTTTGGGCTCATCCGGCATACATGGTAGGTTCCTGCAGACATTCCTGCCACTAACAAGGTACTTGCCTTTTTCAAAGAGGAAAATTCTACCATTGTTGCAGCACCAGAGGAGGCTGCCTCAAGTTGAAAGGAGGTGGAAAATCCCAGAAGAGCAGCAAAACTATTTTTAGGAAGTCAACCAAAACTAAGGCCGAAAAAGCTAGGTGTTTGTGGCCCCTTCCTTTCATTGATTGATCTAGAGGGCATACTGTCGCTTGCTCAGGGACTACCACGATCTTTCTCCTGGGGATCTGTGGTTCTGGCAAAGACAACGGTGTTATGAATGGAAATCAGCCAGGAACCTGGGCCCTATTATGGGAAAGGAAAAAAAATATCAGCAAGTGTTTCCGTTTCTGACCGCCATCCAGTGACTTCTGCTTGAAAATACACTTGTGTGTATAGAAATTAGATATGGGTAGTCCCCATGAAGAATAGTCTGCCAACAGTCACTGCCTCAGCTATTTAAGAGAGGTAGCAGAGGACTACTGACACTGTGACAGTGTATGTCACCAAGAATCAGCGCAACAGAAGAGGAGAGGAGAAAACATGAGCTGAAAAATAAACTTATCGTGCCATATATGCTGAAAGCCTCAACTTGGACCTTATTCAGTTTATCTTCAATTTGGGGAGACAGTAAATGAGTATTTCAATGTGATGAAAATAAGTATGGATGTTTGATGGTCTAATATCCCATTGAAACCTGGGGCTAAATTTCAAATTACATTTTATTTCATTTTCCCTTAATTTTCCCCTTAGGGTTTGTTAGCAGTTTGTTGTCCAGCAAGTTATGGATCCCACTAGCCAATCTCAGCTATGCCTGTTTTCTGATACATCCTGTTGTAATAGATGTGTATAATGGGTTACAGGAGACACTCTTTCATTACACAGACATCAACATGGTGAGTAATCCCACAATTTCCTATCATTTAATTCTGGGAATATTAATGCAATTCCAACAATGACAACAACAAGTTGCGCCTTTAATATAGTAAAACACCCCAAGGTACTTTGCAGGAACATTATCAAACAGAATTTGACACCGAGCCACATAGGGAGATATTAGGAGAGGTGACAAAGAGGTTGGTTTTAAGGAACATCTTAAAAGAGGAGAGAGAGAGGTAGAGAGGTTTTGGGAGAGAATTCCAGAGCTTAGGGCCTAGGCAGCTGGAAGCATAGCCACCAATGGTGGAGTGATTAAAATAGAGTACCCGCAAGAGGCCAGAATTGGAGGAGCGCAGAAATCTCGGAGGGTTGTAGGGCTGGAGGAGGTTACAGGGATAGGGAGGGGTGAGGCCATGGAGGGATTTGAAAACAAGGATAACAATTTTAAAATTGAGCCTTTGCTGAACCTGGAGCCAACAGAGCACACAGGTGTGATGGATGAAAAGGACTTTAGGTGAATGCAATTTAGGATATGAACAGCAGAGTTTTGGATGAGCACAAGTTTATGGAGGGTGGAAGAAGGGAGAGCATTGGAATAGTCAAGTGTAGATGTAACAAAGGCAGAGATGAGGGTTTCAGCAGCAGATGAGCTGAGCCAGAGGCAGAGTCGGGCAATGTTACTGATGTGGCAATAGGCAGTCTTGGTGGTCGGAAGCTCATGTTGGAATCAAACACAACACCACAGTTACAAACGGTCTGGTTCAGCCTCAGACAGTTACCAGGGAGAGAGCCGGAATCAGTGGCTAGGGAACGGAGTTTATGACAGGGACCAAAGATAATGGCTTTGGTCTTCCCAATATTTAGTTGGAGGAATTTTCTGCTCATCCAGTACGGACAAGCAGTCTGAAAATTTAGAGACCGTGGAGGGTTGAGCAATGTGGTGGTGAGGTAAAGGGTAGGGGTGTTGTTAGCATAGATGTGGAAACTGACATTGTGTTTACGGATGATGTCGCCGAGGAGCAGCATCCAGGTGAGAAATAGGAGTGGGCCAAGGATTTTCACGGGCTTGGGAAACATCAGGAGTATTAAGAGCAGTTCTTTAAAATTTTTTTTCATATCTTCTCTTCTCAAGGAATTTTTAAAAACTGGTCAATAGTCACAAAAATTTCAGTCTTTTTAAAATATAACGATGGGAGTCAATCTTACTGCCCCTAGGTTGCTAGTCTATTACCATAACCACTAAACTACTGTAACCCCTATTTAAAGAGAGTTCAGAGGTACATTTGTATATGTTATGTCTTATTTTTCAGAATTATCCAACATGTTGAATTAAGTTATTTTAACCTGAAAATAATTGATCCACGTGAAATGTTTTTTATACATGTTACAACACATGGAGCTGATATTCTGATGTGATAAGAGTATTAAATCAACATGTAATGACAGATTAGGTGATGTACACAGTCATGTTTAACCCTCAAAATATCAATTGGATGCAGGATCATTCGTTTCAATTTTTAAAAACATTTATTTCTAGGCATCTAATGGAGAGCTTTTAAGGGCATATAATAAATGTTTGATAAACCTGCATCTACTTGAACAGGAGTTTCTGCTCAATTGTGTTGGTTTTTTCAGCACAATCCCCCCACCGCCCCCACTATATCGGCATAAGCAGCGCAAAAGATCACAGAATTTTAAGGGCAAATTACATTCAGTGCAGCGCGAGTTTTTGCAATCTTCTGCGTTAGTTTTAAAATCATCACGCTAGAAGCGGGTCCCGCCTACAAAAACTGTCTGCGTCCCCAGGGTAAATTGATCACCATTGGGAGTTTATGCTAATTGCGCTCATTTGTGGGTCTTCGAGGAGGCTTGAAAAATTAAGCTGGATTTGGGTTTTATTTTGGGTATGTTTTGAAAGGTTTTGAATTACTTTTTAAAACAGATTTGCTGAGGAACTGACTACTATACCCCAATCTAACTAGAAAATAACTTTGTATATTTTTTTTAAGTAATTTTCTGTAATTTGAAATCGGGTTACTCACAGGTGGTGGATTGTCACTGTGATTTAAAATGTTTATTTTTATATGATAACCCCAGTTTCAGCTGTATTAATCAAACTTTACCAAGTTACCACTCTTAAATATATCAAGGAATATTTTCTAAAGCAATTCTTTTTTTAAATTACGTATTAAAATGCTGCCCAACTGCGCTGGTTCATGGCAGATTTTGCGTTCAGCGATATGCAAACGAGTTTGAGTGGAAACTCGGGGGCGGGAAAAAAAATCACTTTTCAAAATAGGCGCAATTTTGGGCACTATTTGCGTTGAAATTGCCGATTATGCCCAAATCATTCTAGACATGAGGTTCAATGTTATAAAACATTGTAATGTCTGGATGAAATCTAATTCCATCCTTTTAGTAACATTTTTTTCACTTCTTACACCACGAATTTCCTCAGAGCTGCTCCTTCTTCATTACCATTATGTTTGCAAATGGAATTTCCCCCGCACTTCCAGTGAAGTTACAATGAGAGTAGGAGCAGTGCTGAGAAAATTCCAGGCCTACATAATATATACATTACACAGCCACTAACTTCCTGAGAAAGTCTTTTCTTCAAAAGATGTGTTAAATTATTTCAGATTTATGAACCATACTAATTTTCTCTTTTTTTTCCTCTTTCTAGTTCTACCTCTTCGTAGGTCACACAGTTTTGGCACACATTATAGGATTTGCATTATGCGTACTCATTGAAAATCCTATTCAAGCGTTAAGAAAATACTTCTGATGATCTAATTCTGGAGCGCTCAAGAAACACCTTCCCTGAGGATTCAACATTTTGATTTGGTCTTTATGAACATAATAGGCTGAAATGTTAAATCTTTAAGCCCCAAGAATATGGCCTTCTGGTTCAAAGAACATTTCATTCTTTGATAGCATTAGTGAAGAGGATTTTAAACACCTCTGTGCTATTTGAGACTGTTTAAGAAAATGTGATATACAAAATCCCTTCATATCTCAGTCACCATTCAAATTGAGGAGCATGCCACTCATTTAAACCCTTTTCATAATGAAATGCTAAACAATATTCAGGATTAACTTTTAAGTATATGAATAGTTGTATGGCATTTTTCATTAAAGTTTGCTGCCTAGAAACTTATTATATGAGCTGTTGAAGTCCATCTTTTTCGAAAGCACAAGTAAATAGAAATGCAACTTTAGATGTAGAAAATTTAACAATGAAAAAATGATTTCTGTTCTTTGAGCATTTGATATTGAAAGCAAATGTTATAATTCCACATTATGTAAAACCTACTGTATTTTATCTATAATGTATATATATGTAAATATACACACAAAAAAGTAAAATGCTGCAGATGCTGGAATTCAGAAATAAAAATAGAAACAGTTCTGATGAAGGGTTATCGACCCGTTCACTCTGTTTCTTTCTCCACAGATGCTGCGTGACCTGCTGAGTATTTCCAGCATTTTCTGTTTTTATATTGTATACATATATATATGGATGTAGTTATTAGTGTGAGATCATAGGAGAATCAAAAGAATCAAAAGGATGAAAGCAGTGAAAATGAAAGGGAAGCCTATTCCATTTAACAAACAAAATACATTTTAATCGTTCACACATAAGTTCCTCTGTCTGGTGCTTTGAGTACAGCTTGTCACATTGTTTAATGACTGGAAAGGAATGTACTTCTGGTCCTTCCTGTAGTGTACTTTAGACATTGTAACATCATTGAAGCAGACAATTAAAAAAAACCTATATATTTTTTAATTTGTTCATGCTATTTCAGCTTCTACCATAAGCCCATGTCTATGTCCCAATCTTGACTTCACTCTCTTTAACATTTTTAAAAATGCAGATAATCAGTGCTTTTCATTTCCTGGTTTGCTGTCTGTGAG
Organism: Pristiophorus japonicus; assembly: GCF_044704955.1. Lineage (NCBI taxonomy): Eukaryota > Metazoa > Chordata > Chondrichthyes > Pristiophoridae > Pristiophorus > Pristiophorus japonicus. Next base: position 68,960,095 of record NC_091978.1, read on the forward strand.
AATTCTTCAATATGATTGGCTGCTTAGAGAGCTGGATGACGTCACTGCTGCACTATGCTAGGAATCCCCTTTTCACAGCGTTACAATTAATTACACGTCGAGAAACCTAAAGTTTTTTGTAAACCAGACACTTGTCCATAATTTTTAGTCAGCGGTGCTGCAATGGCAAGCGGCACTGAATTCGAAGAAAGATGCCACAGAAATCACGTGATCCACAAATCAATGAAGACAGGAACAAAACTTAAAATCAATAGTTACTTATAACGTATAGTGCACTAAAAGCTCCTTTGAATGCATTTTAAGAACATAAGAACATAAGAAATAGAAGCAGGAGTAGGCCATACAGCCCCTCGAGCCCGCTCCGCCATTTAATACGATCATGGTTGATCTGATCATGGACTCGGGTCCACTTCCCTGCCCGCTCCCCATAACCCCTTATTCTCTTATCGGTTAAGAAACTGTCTATCTCTGTCTTACATTTATTCAATGTCCCGGCATCCACAGCTCCCTGAGGCAGTGAATTCACAGATTTACAACCCTCAGAGAGAGGAAATTCCTTATCTCTGTTTTAAATGGGCGGCCCCTTATTCTAAAATCATGCCCTCTAATTCTAGTCTCTCCTATCAGTGGAAACATCCTCTCTGCATCCACTTTGTCAAGTCCCATCATAATCTTATACGTTTCGATAAGATCACCTCTCATTCTTCTGAATTCCAATGAGTAGAGGTACAACCTTCTCAAACTTTCCTCAACCCCCACATCTCCGGAATCAACCTCGTGAACCTTCTCTGAACTGCCTCCAAAGCAAGTATATCCTTTCTTAAATTTGGAATTTTGAGGAAGTAACTAGTGGAGTGGACAAGGGAGAACCAGTGGATGTGGTGTATTTGGACTTTCAAAAGGCTTTTGACAAGGTCTCACACAAGAGATTAATTTGCAAAATTAAAGCACATGGTATTGAGGGTAATGTATTGACGTGGATAGAGAACTGGTTGGCAGACAGGAAGCAAAGAGTAGGAATAAACGGGTCCTTTTCAGAATGGCAGGCAGTGACTAGTGGTGTACTGCAAGGTTCAGTGCTGGGCCCCCAGCTATTTAGAATATACATTAATGATTTGGAAGAAGGAATTGAATGTAATATCTCCAAATTTGCAGATGACACTAAGCTGGATGGCAGTGTGAGCTGTGAGGAGGATGCTAAGAGGCTATAGGGTGAATTGGACAGGTTAGGAGAGTGGTCAAATGCATGGCAGATGCAGTATAATGTAGATAAATGTGAGGTTATCCACTTTGGTGGCAAAAACAAAGAGGTAGAATATTATCTGACTAGTGACAGATTTGGAAAAGGGGAGGTGCAACGAGACCTGGGTGTCATGGTACATCAGTCATTAAAAGTTGGCAGGTATAGCAGGCGGTGAAGAAGGCAAATGGCATGCTGGCCTTCATAGTGAGAGGATTTGAGTATAGGAGCAGGGAGGTCTTACTGCAGTTGTTCAGGGTCTTGGTGAGGCCACACGTTTAATATTGTGTGCAGTTTTGGTCTCCTAATCTGAGGAAGGACATTCTTGCTATTGAGGGAGTGCAGCGAAGGTTCACCAGAATGATTCCCGAGATGGCAGGACTGTCATATGAAGAAAGACTGGATTGACTAGGCTTATATTCACTGGAATTTAGAAGAATGAGAGGGGATCTCATAGAAACATATAAAATTCTGACGGGATTGGACATGTTAGATGCAGGAAGAATGTTCCCGATGTTGGGGAAATCCAGAACCAGGAGTCACAGGCTAAGGTTAAGGGGTAAGCCATTTTGGATCGAGATGAGGAGAAACTTCTTTACTTAGAGAATTGTGAACCTGTGGAATTCTCTACCACAGAAAGTTGTTGAGGCTACTTTGTTAGATATATTCAAAAGGGAGTTAGATGTGGCTCTTACGGCTAATGGGATCAAGGGGTATGGAGAGAAAGCAGGAATGGGGTACTGAAGTTGCATGATCAGCCATGATCATATTGAATGGTGGTGCAGGCTCGAAGAGCTGAATGGCCTAATCCTGCACCTATTTTCTATGTTTCTATGAAACCAAAACTGTACGCAGTATTCCAGGTGTGGCCTCATCAATACCCTGTATAACTGTAGCAAGACTTTCCTGCTTTTATACTCCATCCCCTTTGCTATAAAGGCCAAGATTCCATTGGTCTTCCTGGTTATTTGCATAGAACAGAGCGCAATCCTATCAGTTAGACCACACGTGGAGTACTGTTCTGGTCTAAATATTATAAAAAGGATATAGAGGCATTGAAGAAGGTGCAAAAAAGTTTTGCAAGGACACGGAGAAATTCGGTCGTGCCTCTGTTGCAATGTTGTCCCAGGCAAATGATTTGTGTCTGCCACCACAAAATTCATCAGCTGGGTCCGGAGTTTGGAGTGCAGCGCTACAGGAGACGTTCCACACCTCTTTTAGGGTACCAGGCCAGCTGAGCTGCTGAAACTCCCAGCTAAACAGCCCTTACAAAGGCTTCCGTGGAAAAAAAGCCTGAAAAAACCCAACAAAAACATTTCCAATTCATTACTGACTCGACCCCAACATAAATAATAAAAAGAAAAAAGCCCAAAACAATCACATTTACTTGAGGTAGACATTTCTTCAATCACTTCGGCCGGTACAGCTTGGAATGCCAGCTTTCACTGGTATTGTCACTAAGGCGCACTATATGGCACTATGGAATGGGCGCAATCCAAATATCGAGCTGGTTTCGCAACCAGAGGCGTTGCACACAGGTTCGCCTCTCCCGGGCACTATTGCTCGGCGCTCACGCAAATCCGGCACCGAATGTGCCGGCTGGGCGATGGAAGCTGGCTGCTTGGGTGCAAGTGCTTTCCGCTGCTACTGCTGCACCGCTGGGACGCTGAGAGGGGCGGAAAAAGACCAAAAATCCAGCCCAAGAATGATACCAGAACTGAGAGGATATACTTTTCAAGAAAAGCTGAACAGGCTAGGGCTCTTTTATTTAGAAAGGAGAAGGCTGATGGGTGACCTAATGGAGTCCTTTAATGCAATGAAAGGGTTTGATCGGGTAGACATGGGGAAAATGTTTCCACTTGTGGAGGAATTCAAAACTAGATGTCGTAACTATAAGATAGTCACCAATAAATCCAATAGGGAATTAAGGAGAAACTTCATTACCCAAAGAGTGGTAAGAATATGGAACTGGCTAGCACAAGGAATAATTGAGGCGATCACCATAGATGCATTTAAGGGGAAGCTAGATAAACACATGAGACAGAAAAGAATAGAAGGTTATGCTTATTGCTGATGAATGCTATGAAGTAGAATGGAAGAAGGATCGTGTGGAGCATAAACGCCCGCATAGATGAGCTGGGCTGAATGGCCTATTTCTGTGCTGCAGACACGAAGTAACAATGTTGGATGTTGACATTTTAGCCAGAATTTGTTGCAGACATGAAAATCAATGGTATTTCCTTTGCAGTGATTTACTTATAAATATACGTCCTCGTAACATACGGACAAAGGCAAAACAAACACCGAAAAGTCTCATAATAAATGTCTTTATAAATTAGATTTGCTGTATCTAGTTCAGGGTTTCCTTACAAATGTGACATCTGTTTCTACTTAACGGAAAGTCTTACAGAAATGGAACATTATTGTTCTCTATGCCAGTAGTTGACAAGTGATCATTTCCAGCAGATGGTGAACACAGTTCACAGAAATTGTAATAGAAACTGTATAATATTTTAGGACTGTATTGCTACTTTTTATCTCAGAAAAGTCATTTGATGCAATAACATTTTTCCTCAAAGTGACATTTACAGCATCATCTCTGCATATACAATGATATAGCATTAGAAGCAATTATTTGATCTCACCTCAGTTACTGAAACCCTTTGATAATGATTATGTCGGCTTAGAGCAATCCGAATGCTGATTTCAATCATTTCAACAATTTTAGAATGCTTAAATCTTGTTTAAATTATTTCTTCTAAATGCACTAAATAGCTGATTTGTTTGAATTTTACTGAGAGGTCAGTTGGTAAATGAATGCCTAGTGCAGAACTAAGCCAGACCAGGAAAACCATTAGGGAGAATTTAAACTCTCTCCGATTGGCGGGAAAGGAGCAGGGCAGCAATTCAAATGGAACGGTTCCATTTCCCTCTCCGCTCCCATAGACTCCCCATTTTAACGCCATTGGTTTTGTCGGGGGGGCAAGGTTTCTGCTGTTCATTAGTGGGAACCTCATTAGTAAATGCAAGTCGGAGTCACATGACGTAACTGGAACCCCAATGGCATTTTAAACCTTCACGACCGTCCCATCCAGTAAAACTGTTGGGAAGCCATACTGTGAAGTAAGTACAAAATAATCCTTAGTGGGGCCAGGAGGAGCAGGAAAGTTCTATAAGAAAATCTAGGGGGCCAAAATTGCCCTCAGTGAGAAATTGGGGAGGGCACTTCGAATTAGCCGGAGATTTAGCACCCGGCGGGAGTCGGAGGGAAAGAGTGGGTATAGAAACATAGAAACATAGAAATTTACAGCACAGAGGAGGCCATTTCGGCCCATTGTGTCCACGCCGGCCGACAAAGAGCCGCACAGCCCTTGGTCAGCAGCCTTAAAGGTTACATATAAACCTATTGTAAGGAGTTCTGGGGAGTGTTGTGCCTTGGGTGTCTCTCTCTGGGCTTCTGCCCTCACAGCTTATGCCTGGCCTGTGAGGTACCCTGAGTGCTGCAAGAGCACTCCTGGAGAGACTGTGTCCACAGCTTATGAAGGGGGACCCCACAGCTTATGCCTAGCCTGTGAGGCACCTGTGAGTGTCAAACACTCCTAACCCCTTTCTTCCCTAGCCTGTGGCACACAGTTGAGTGTTTTCGAGGTGCTCCTGGCTTCCCTTACACTGTTCTGACACAAGATTCATGATCAGGAGATGTAATACAACAGAACTGAGATGAGGCGATTCCAAGAGGAACTTTAAGCTTCCAATTTATTTGACAAGGTGTATCTCAACAAACAGCAATACACCATCAAAACAATCCCCCTAAATCCCACTAAACGGACACAACAAAAATTTTTACACAAGTATTAGCAGTACAATGCCCAACCTCCCACCTTTCCTGACCTAACTGAGTTGGGAGTTCTGGGGACCAGAGGTAGTACTCACTACTGTGCCTTCTGCAGTCTGGTGGTTTGTTTCTTCTGCCTTCGGTGTCCTCGGACACTGGTCTTCCTTCTGTGTCGAGAGGCTTGCTGGTTGCTGGATCACGAGAGCAGAACACCCCCACACACTGGGTCAGAACCCCCTTCTTATAGCCAGATATCCAATCCGCCTCTCATGCTGAAATCAATCCTTCCCATTGGTGGGCTTTGTGATTTTGAAAAATGCAGCAGTGTTAGATTTTGCGGGTTTTTTCCACTGACCATTCAGATGTTAACCTACTCAAGGGTTGAGTAGGTGTTGATTGGGTTGGCAGAGTGTGGGCATCCTGTAGCCATTGTGTAGGCCCTTGGTTTGTTTTGGGTTCCCTAGTTTTCTGAAGGTCTGCATAATTTCCCGATAATGGTGTAAACATGGGGAAGACAATAGCCCGATAATGGTGATGAGTCAGTCTCACAGTTTTCGAGCAAGTGCTCTCCCATTGGCTTGAAGCCCCTTGCTTTGGGCTAACGCTGTCCCACCATTGGCCCTCCGGTGTCCTCCCCCATCCAATCACTGCTCTGCCAAGGCCACATTGTCTCGGTCGCAACCCACGCCTGGATCTGGGTTCTCTGTTCCTTCCAGGACACTGGCCTTCTGTTTTATTACAGCACAGGCAGATCCCACAGCTCCTTTTCCTTCTGGGTAAAATGAGGGGGTTTTGTCCTCCCCTACATAATCCCCCATCTGACACAGTCAGACACCACTCGAGTGTGTCAAAGTTCAGGGTGATGAGAAAACCCTTGGTCTCCCAAATTGCCCAACTTTCCCCAGTTTAACTCTAAACTGATCCCATCGATATATATATCGTAATTCCTTTTAACGCGGTGCAAAACACAGAATCCAACAGGTTACAATATACAACAGCAATATATATATATGTACTTAAGGTTACAGCAGTAATTGTACATTGAGTCTCATTTCAGTCTTAACCGCAAAACAAACAAACCTGCCCTGTAAGCTCCCCAGGGGCCATGTATGAAAACGCGGTCATCCCTGGAAATAACAAAATCGCCTAAGTGTCGCGGTCAAGCTTTGTTTACACGCCTTGAGGGTTTAGCAACGTCTCTCCTGTCTGTGTAGTAGCCTGAGGAACTGCTTTTGTTTCCTTTTTCTCCTGAGTTTACAGCTTGTAGCTAGCAGATATGCTACAATCAGGAGTTGGCCGATTACCAAGACATGTGATCCCACCCGGATCCACGCAGGTATGTCTGCCCGTATCCCCAAATCCCACCATGCTGGGGGTTTAATCTGGGCAATCTCCCCTGTCAGAACTTCAGTTTTCTGCTCCATGGTGTAAAAATGTTTTTGAGACAAATCCACTGCCTGGAAGAGGGCTGTAAGTTTCTCAGATAGTGGGGCAATGGGATAGCCAAAATGGGCGACATATTGTTGTAGGTGACTGAGGTTGTTTTGTACCGTGAGGTGAATCGTGGAAGGTTCAGGGATGGGTGTGATTCTGGTGTGTGCCACTTGAACCTCTGCCCTGGGTTTAAAGCAAAAGCTGCTGTACAGTATTGGACACCACCTTCCCGGTCCGTGCTCATACCGTTGGGCACCGCCTACATATGCTACCTGTGGAGGCATGTGGTTAGGGGCCATTACCTCCATTGTACAATTGATAGGCTCTGCCCCAGCAGTGCTGAACCCGCATTGTGGCCTTACAAAAGCGTTCAAGTGCTGGGGGCACAGGATTACCTGTGCTCCCCTGCTCCGACAACCCGAGAGGTCTGTATCTGTCACAGTGTGCTCCCACATTGTGACATAAGGTGGGACCTCTTGGAATCGAACATGCACCCCTCCATGAATAACTCCCACATTCTCCACTCGGTACAGGGGTGCTGGTCATGGGGACGCCGCCATCACGGGCATCCTGACCACCACACCCATGATGGTATGGTTTGACTTTCCACAGTCCACCGGTACCAGGTAGGCTTCCGACGCTACACGAAGTTGGCAAGGACTCAAAACATTATCATAAGGGTGCAATGCTGCTAAGTGCTGGTTGCTGATCCAGGAGGGGACCTGTCCCTGTCTCAGATCCTCGAGGTTACTCCATCTCTCTCCCAGAAAGCAGGCCCCATAGAGCACGCACACCTCATTTTGGGCGGCTTGATCGGAGGTGTTTCTATCCTCCCGAATCAAAGCGTTTACAGCCCCGGCCTGTGCCTCCAATTGAGAGATAATCTCCTTTAAGTGAACTGTCATTGCCAGCTCTTCGTGGAGCGCGGATCCCACTACGGTATTCTCGTCCCCCAGGATTTTGCGCAGCTGATTCTTTAACCCATTTATCTGGAGGGCCAGCTGCATGTTATCCAAACTGTTTAAGGTGGACGCCCGGTGTTAAACCCCGTGAAAATATCATTTAAAGTGCCACGCCTCTGCCTGCCCAGTTCGGCCCTATCCCACTGTTTATACAAGTCTGTCACTTTGACATCCCCGAAGTCCAGTTCGTAGAACTTCCGGAACATCTCCCGCAGCAGAGCCTGGTATAACAGCTCGGTTTCCCGGGGACACCACGTAGGTAGACGGACTTCTGTCAGATTTAGCACCACTGATGCAACCCCGTAGTTTCTCGGTAGGGACCAACACTAAACCATTTCCCGGCCCCCTGGTTGTTGTCGGGCACCTGTGTGGGATGGTGGGCTTGGCCGTGGGTGGGGGTTTCCTTTCCCGAACTACTAGTTTGGTGACGTTTACTGATACCCGGGGATTGGGGGTCACACACGCCTCCCCGCTGTGATCCCATACCACCCCATCCCCGACATCCTGCCAGCACCTATAGAAAGCAATGGAGACCCCCGCTGAACACACGCGAGTGGATCCCCACATACACAAATAAATTCCTTGGTCATACGCCCACCATTTCTCCCAGCACACCGTGACCCCGCCGGATGACCCTGTGATGGTTCAGTAGGTATCATTATCCAGACGTTCCCAGTCCGAGTGACGGTCTCCCACATCCCTCTTGAGCTTTCTGAGCCACCACCATCGTCCCAGAGGTATGTCCCCATGGCAAGTTAGGCATACCTTCCTGCCTTTTGTCACTCTCACTCTGGAAGTGGCCACAGTGATCTCCGGGCAGGGGATGGAGGCCTCTCTGTAGGTAAAGTCCTTATGGTTGGAGTACTTGGTGGAGTTCAATCCCAACCACCCAGGCCATCTCCCTTCGTGCGAGTAGGTGACCCGGCCATCCGCCGCCGGAGTCCCTTCTCCTGTGGTCACTGTTGGTGCTCTGCCCCCAGAGATTCCGAAAACCAGGGAGTCCACGGTGTCCCCTCAGTACCCGGTGCAGATCCTTAGCGATACCAGCATCACTGACGTCCAGTAGGGAGGTGTTGACATCTGAAAGGCAAGAAGAACATGGCCTTGCCTTGAGAGACCTCTCCAGGCTCGGCCCGCGTTATGTTCCAAACATAAAATGCTGTACCCAACCGTCACTGCCTTACCTAAACACATATGCTCACAACACAAAGTAACAAAACAGGAAGGGAAAATATATACACCGCCACCCGTCCTCAGGTGGCCAGACTACATCCTGTCACTGTACAGGCGTCGTCGACCACTTGGCTGACCGTACCCTGGGGACCCGGATGCCCTCCGCTGAGGGGCTCGTATTATCCCCCTTAATGGGTCTGGTGTTGCCCTCCAAGGCCCTCCTGAGCCCCGGATAATTGGTGTGTTAGATCTCTTAATTTCCAATGAAATACGAACTCCGATTGTAGTTTTAATTTCTTTATTTCTGGCAGACAGCAGTAACAAGCTTCTGGCTTTAAGCCAGGTCTTTGTCCTTCTGAGACCACATGGTCAAAATGGCTGTACTTATACCTGGATCAATTTACAGAAAAGAACTCGCCTTCTTTGACCTTATTGGCTCAATTAATAGTCTTTTAACCTTTTAATTGGTTCGCTACCCAAAGTCCTAAAATGTCAAGTTGATTGATGATTTAATGCAACATGCTGAACTGCACGTAGTCATTGGAGTCTGTGTTTTCTCAACCTGTCTAAATGCAGCCTGTTTGAATTCTCTATCAATCCCCCCTTTGATTCTTTCACAAACTGAATCATAAAACATCAGGTATCACTGGTTAAACATTCTACAAAATAATTTCATACATGTTAATAGAGTTTCCTTCTAAAATTTGTTGATGTGTTTCGCCACATGTCCGGACTAGTAGCTTCCACACAAATTTACACCAACCCAAGTTCCATCGTGGCCACAATGGAAGTCTGGTTTTTAGTAGGTTAATTAACCTTATTCCAATTTAATCCAAATCAATATCTTAATTCAACCAGTAAACAACCTTCCTTTAAGCATAACATACCCCTGTGCCACGTACAGACGGTCTGCTGGGACCTGCAAGGTGTCTCACCTGCGGGACAGCAGCTACAGCCGCCTGGTCGCAACAACATTTAATCAACATAAACAAACAATATAAAAGTAAAATAATTACAATGAATAGAATTAAACCTTCCACCAATGAAGTTCCTATTGAACCTAGCCATTCAGTGGCTCCACTCCACAAAGTGAATGATGGGGGTTGCTTAAGTTTTTCTACCTCCTTTTGGATATGCTCCGCTAAGTGGGTAATTTCTTCGGAGCTATCTGGGATATACGTGCAACACTCAGTTCCGAGTAGGGTGCAAGTACCTCCCTTTTCAGCCAGGATGTAATCAAGGGCAAGTCTATTCTGTAGGGCTACTGTGCGGATTGCTACCATTTCTGCATTGATTTTAACTAGGGCCTCTGAGGTATCATTGGCTACCCGTTCCACAACGGATGCCATGTTAATGGATTCCCTTGCCAGTCTGGCGGTCCCATACCTGGGGATCAGAATGGCAAAGAACCTCTCTGTTTCTGTGATAGCTCTCTTAGGACGGTGTAAATGTTCCGACAGTGACTTTATATGATACATATAAGGCACAATGTAGGCTAAATAGCGGGATCCCGTCCAATTCTGGGGCAACCAAGGGTAGGCCTTGTGGCCACACACCCAATAGGTGCCATTATATGCAATGAATGTTAGCTGTTTCTTTGTCAGCAACACTCCGGGGACTGTCCAGGCTTTTCCATCTGTTTTATTCAGAATCCCAGTTATGTTAAAAATTCCCACATCGGCCCAGTTTGGACGGTTCCGTGGCTTGATTATATTATAATTCTGGGAGCAGTTACTATACCCCATATTTTGGCCTCCTTTGATGTTTCTAATCAGACAGACTGATTCCCCCGGTCTTCCTATTCCCGTTGTATTAGTGACAACAAAAAATGGGGGCCGTTTGGAATTATTGCAACACGGTTGGTATCCCCCTTCTAAGGTAGTCAGATTGTAACCTGCTAACTTCCATTTACGTGCCCAGTTTTCCGTATCCTGAAACGCATTGCCTGTTTTGTTTTGATTAATTATCCACTCAACCATTTCCGAGATATTCAAGGGAACTGGCCTCAAGGGAATCCCTCCCTTTGAGTGAATAGGAATATGCGCACACAGCCAACAATTAGAAATGTTACCTTGTTTGGCATAAATGTATGACATATATAAAAAGGTATTTACATGTAATTCCCTTGCTACTGTACTATTTCCCTTTGGTGCAGAGGGTCGGCTAGTAAGAAGTAGGCCTATGCCTAGAATACCTACAATCAATAATACAGTAAATTTATACATTTTCGCAAAAAGTAATTGTCCTTATTAGATTTCAGCTTCAGTTATGGGTGCTCGTTTAACGTGTGAAGCGTGGATCCAGGCTTTCTTTCCTTGGACTTTAACAGCTGCCTGGGTGGTCAATAACACTTGATAAGGTCCCTCCCACTTAGCACCCAAAGGTTCTTTATGCAACTTTTTCACATACACCCAGACTCCCTGGATGATGTCGTGTCCTCCTTCGGGTGGATTACCCCAAGCTGCCGATACCTGTCGGGAAACAGAACTAATAGCATTGGTTAAGTTCTGACAGTATGATAACAAAGTGTCACTCATTAAGTGAACATCAGCTTACCGTAAATCGATAGTTCCTGGCAGCGACATGGGTCTTCCTGTTATAATTTCAAATGGGCTTAGACCTATAGTTCTGTTCGGGGTTGCCCTAATGCTACATAGCACTATTGGTAGTGCCTGGGGCCATGGTGTTCCTTCTTGGTGATATTTGGCAAGCCGTTGTTTCAGAGTTCGATTCATTCGTTCTACTTGTCCTGATGATTGTGGATGATAAGGACAGTGTAAATCCCACGTAATGTTCAGTAACCTACAGACTTCTTGGCAGACAGCACCTGTGAAGTGTGTTCCCTGATCTGAGTCAATGCTACTCGGGACTCCCCATCGGGGAATGTAATCCTTACACAAGACCTTTGCAGTGTGATTGACTGTGTGTCCTTCTGCTATTCGACATGCTTCTGACACGGCCCGTAACTCGGCCTGTTGTGCTGACGTTCCTGAGGGTAAACATCCTTTTGCCACTACCTAATATAAGGTTGTAACTGCCCATCCTGCTTTTCTGGTACCATTGTCAACAAAGGAGGAACCATCTGTAAACAGGATGAGGTCTGGGTTGTGCAGAGGCTCCTCTGCTGCTAAGGCTGCTTCTTCTGTATCTTTTAAAATCTCCATGCAGTCATGCTCTTCACATTCTCCCCCCTCTTGCTCCCTCGATTCTGACATCGGGAGCATAGTTGCGGGATTAACCGGGCTGGCCGGACGATATGGAGATTAGGAGCTTCCAAAACTGCTGTCCAGTGGGTCCATCTTGCTGCCGTCACCTGAGACATTCTAGTCATAGACAGCAAAGCATATACAGTGTGGGGACACTTGACAATCAGCTTTTGGTCGAGGACTAGACCCGCAGTGCTCATTACCGCTCGACATGTAGCTTAGGCAACTTCCCCATCCGAGGGCTACCGCATCCAGTTTTGCCGAATAATAGCCAATAGGTCTTTGTCGATCCCCATGTTCTTGTGTCAGTATAGCTGTCATATATCCTTCTTTCTCATGGACAAACAGGGTAAATGGCTTACCACTGTCGGGGATTCCCAGAGCCGGTGCCGAACACAAAGCCTTTTTCAAACTCAGGAAAGCCTCTTGCTGTTCCTTAGTGAGGGTGATGGCTTCTTTAGAGGCATGTTTCCCCTTTAAAATATCATTCAGTGGCTGAGCAAGCTGTGTGAAGGAGTCAATCCAATTTCTGTTAAAGTTACACAATCCCAAAAAAGACCTTAGTTCCTGAATAGTGGTGGGTTATTTTAGCAGCCCGAATGGCTGCAGTTCTATCCTGGGTAAGTTCTCTCTTTCCTTGTGAAATCTTTTGTCCCAGGTATACAACTTCTTCTTGGGATATTTGTGCTTTGTCGATGCTGGCTTTATATCCTTTCAGCTGAAGGTGGTCCAGCAAAGCTCGTAAATCTTGTTCATGCTGGTCTTCCGTGTTTGAAGCTATCAGGATATCGTCTACATATTGGATGACTGTGGATGACAGGGGAGGTAATTCTAGCAAATGGCTTTGTAAAGTCATGTGGAATACCGTAGGGCTGTTGTGGAAACCCTGCGGTAACCGGGTCCAAGTATACTGTTGTCCTTGGACAGTGAAAACAAACCACTGTCGAACCTCCGGTGCCAGAGGCACCGACCAAAATCCGTTGGCCATATCTATAACCGAGAAATATTTATGTTCCAGTTTGAGGGCATTAAAAATGGTGGAGGGATCTGCGACCAAAGGAGCTTTTTGATCAATACACTGGTTAGCTTTCCTATAATCGACAGTCAAACGCCAAGTCTCATTAGATTTCTGTACCGGCCACACGGGGCTATTGGAGGAGCTATGCGTTTTAATAAGCACCCCTTGTTTCTCCAATTGCTGAATAACCGGTAAGATTCCCGCAATGGCAGTTGGACTGATGGGATACTATTTAGTGCATGGAGGATTGTTCCCTGTAAATGACGCAGGCTCCATCTGGAGTAGGCCACAATCGTTCTTATCTTTAGCCCATATCGGGTGTTCCTTCAATTCTTCTTTTTTCAAAGTTCTAATTGACCATGTCACCCGACCATCCTCGAAATGCAACGATGAATCTATTTGGATTAGAACGTTCATTCCCAAAAGGGGTTGATCTACTGGACCTATCCAGACTGGCGTGGTTAGTTCATGTGGACCCAGCCCTATAAGTACCGGTGTTGTCCTTTTTAATTTCCATTTTATGGCCCCCAACTCCATAGGCTGTACGTGCCCCACCATCCAACGGCAAAAAGTCTCCATATTGTAGGGGTAAGCATGTTAATTCCACCCCTGTGTCTAAAAGACAGTCCACATCCTTATCGCCCACCTTCACAGTTATATATAGCCCATCTCCCCTTTGTTGTATTAGTGCGAGGAGGGGGGCCAGGGTGGGCTCTAACCGTTTTTTGCTATCCCAAGTAACTCCTTCTGTTGTTGTATTGTCAGTCACTTAAATGCTTCTATGAGGTCGTTATCTTGTGACAAGCCTGGTTTGTTGGCTGAATTGTATCCCTGGCTGCGTCCTCTTCCCCAGTCATGACCTTGCTGTTTTGCCCTGCACGTCTTGGCCCAGTGACCTTCTTTCCCACAATAATGACATTTTCCGGGTAATTTTCCTAATGACTGTTTATCGGAATCCTGGGATTTCCATCCCATAGCCTGTACAGCTCGGACTTTAGCTCCCATATCCCGATCTAATTGGTTACATCGATCCACCAATGCTGCAAAGGTAGTTCCTCTACCTTCCCAGTCCGGTAACACTACCTTAAGCATTTTGGACAGTTCTGGCTTTAGACCTGCCACGAAAGCTGCTTTCAGGGGTCCAAACACTTGTTCATCCATTTCCTCATCCGTATTATTCATACCCGAATGTTCTAGCCACGTGCATTTAAATCGCTCGTCATACTCCAGGACCTCCTCTGACCCTTTCTGTTGGCAGGCTGCAATTTTTCCCCAGTCTGTCTTAGCTGGACTGAAGGCTTGCAGCCAGCATTTAATCGCCTCCCATCCTACATCTAATTCTTGCTCATCCTGCCCCAAAGCTTCTTCTACCTTGTCGTGCAATTTTCTTCCCTGTGTTTTTGGCACCATTATGGTCAAAATTTGCACTCCGTCCCAGGGATGAAGTTGATATATATTTCTTAAGCGGTCCAATTGGTCCCACGTTTTTACTCCCCCTTTCTTTGGATTGGACAATTCCTTGGACCATTTTATCAATTTTCTCTGGGTCTGCCGGATCATGAAATAAGTATTCGGCATACACCCTTTTCTTCGTTTTTTTGGTTCCGCCCTCATCCGCAGTCTCTTCTGATTTGACTACAACTCGTCTTTTTTTAAACGGGGCAAAGCGCACCCCTAATTCTTCATCCTCCGGCCCTGTATCGTCGGAGGATTCAGAATTCGTATCTATTCCTCGGTCGTGTCTTCGGGTTTGCGCTTTTAATTTATCCAAACATGGGTACCCTGGGAATTGACCGATACATTTTCCTTTTCCTATTACTGTCTCTTGACCGAATGATTTTTTCCATTCTTTAATTTCACCTTTAAGATCTTTAACTTCCGCTTCCAGCTTTTCAAGTTCAAGCTTTTTCTGTCGCAGCTGCGCACAAACAGCTTGCAATTGATCCTTTGTACTGGTCAGTTCTCGATCATGTTGGGAACGCATTATAATTTCATTCCGGTTTCGGATTTTTCCCATAACAGCTAGGGACCATCCAGTTCGCTCTTTATTTTGCATACGGGTCATTTTTCCCCAGACCTTTTTAATCTCGTCCAAGGACCATTGTCCTTTGGAGGTTCCGTACTTTTGTTCAATCTTAATATAGGTTTTAGATAAGTTGAATTGTTGCTCTATGTATTCTTTCAACTGTTCGAGAATTAAATCTAGCGAAACTTCAGGTGGTGCCTGCCCACCTTTAACAGTTGTAGCCAATTCTTTGCACTTATCTCCTGCTGCCATAATACTGATTTCTTTACTAGAGTCTCGAGTCGTAGGCTTTCCAGCCGATCAATAGGTCAGTGATTAATTAACTAACACACCGCCGAAGTTTAGACGTCTATGGGACCTCGAGCCGACTACCAACCAGAGGGTTCGCAAACCGGAATCGCGTAGAAGGAGAGGCGAATTTAGACTTTTGACCGAGGACTTTTTATAAAGAGGAGTCCTTACCTCAGTATGTAGGTCCGATGTCCAAAATTCAGTTTCTTTCCACAGCGATCCTGTTCGTGACGCCAAAATTGTTAGATCTCTTAATTTCCAATGAAATACGAACTCCGATTGTAGTTTTAATTTCTTTATTTCTGGCAGACAGCAGTAACAAGCTTCTGGCTTTAAGCCAGGTCTTTGTCCTTCTGAGACCACATGGTCAAAATGGCTGTACTTATACCTGGATCAATTTACAGAAAAGAACTCGCCTTCTTTGATCTTATTGGCTCAATTAATAGTCTTTTAACCTTTTAATTGGCTCGCTACCCAAAGTCCTAAAATGTCAAGTTGATTGATGACTTAATGCAACATGCTGAACTGCACGTAGTCATTGGAGTCTGTGTTTTCTCAACCTGTCTAAATGCAGCCTGTTTGAATTCTCTATCAGGTGAGAGAACCTTGCTAGCACAACAGAGCACCCTCCCTGTTGTCTTTCGCCTTCTCGGTCTGGGGCGGGGAGCTAAGTAAACAGAGGACCATGGCGCCCTGGGCTGTGGCACTCTGTCACTCCTCCTTACTGTCAGTGCAGAGTCCCACGTTATGGGCTGCAATGCTATCTCCTCCACCTCTTGGGCTAGCCCCAGCTGATCCACCATGGGAGGTTCAGCTTCCCCTCGGACCTTGCTAATGGTAGAGCCTTTCTCCCTACTTCTGTTAGTGGGCTGGGAACCCCTACCCAGTGGTGGGATAGCCTTACTGGAGCAGTGAATCATCCCTGGCTGTAGAGCTTCGGGGCCCGCTGCCTCCTCCGGGGCCTCCACATCCACCGGGGCCTGTTCTTCCCCCAGTGCCTGGTTTCCTTCCCTTGCTCGTCCCCTCTGTTTTTTACCTCTTTTGGGGTCAAACAGTTTACACTGATTAATATGATACCACTTCACCCGGCGAGGCAATTGAACCTCATAGACCATAGAGCTAGCCTTGTCGACTATGCTGTATGGTCCCATATACAGTGGTTCAAATACCCCGACCCGGGCGAAGCTTCTCACCATCACCTGGTCGCCCACCTCCCAATCATGGTGACTGCGGGGTTCCAGCAGCAGCCGATTGGCACGGTGCTGTTTACCCATGTTGTTGGCCGCCTGCCAGTGAATCTGTTGAAGCTGTTCAAACAGATTCCTGATGAAGCGGTCCCGGTTCACCTCTCGAACCTGCCCTTCGGTGAGAACCGGCGCCAACACATGCATTGGGATTCTCATGATCCGGCCCGTCATCAGCTCATGGGGTGAGTACCCTGTGCTCTTTGACTGACTGGCCCGGATTCCCATGAGGACCAACGGTAAGACCTCCACCCACTTGTTCGGTGAGTCTCCCGTCTCCTTGCGCAGCCTTTCCTTTAGGGTTCGGTTCAGGCGTTCTACGAGACCTAAGGACTGAGGGTTGTAGGCGACATGCCATTTGGCTCTTATCCCCAGTACCTTTAGGGTGGCCTGCATCACCTGGCCGGTGAAGTGGCTTCACCGGTCGGATGCCATGATTTGAGATAGACCCCGCCGAGAGAACACCTCCCTCACCAGGATTTTTGCAGTCCCCACCGCGGTAGCTGTTCGGCAAGGGAAGGCTTCCACCCACTTGGAAAACACATCCACCAGGACAAGGCAGTATTTATAACTTCCCTGGGTGGCCGGTAGGGGTCCGATGTAGTCCATCTGAATCGACTGCCATGGTCCCTCTACCCGCCTGACGTGTCCCATGGACACCTTCCTTTTCTGAGGGTCTGGGTTGTTTGCAGCACAAACCAGACAGCCCGCACAGAAGTCGCGGATGTCTTCCTGGAGGCCTGACCACCACCCTGCCTTTTCTACCTGTTGCCAGTTAGATTCCGGCCCGGGGTGTCCCGCACCTCGACCCTCATGGGCCAGCTGAAGGAATTCCCTCTGGTGTTGTGGCAGCACTACCCATTTGTCCCCTTTAAACAACATGCCTTCCCGCACAGCAATATCTGCAGCACTGTATGGGCCCTCCGCCTTTCCCCCCCTTTTTGATAGCAGCCAAGGCAGCCTTCAGGACCGGATCCTGCATCTGGACTACTTTAAGGTCCGGGGCCACAGCCGCCCCTACGCTCCCTTGTGTCCCTGGCTTGCTTCTTGCTGCTGCTATCCTGCCTGCCTTGTATGGGTCCCATAGGCAACCTGTACGAGCACCTTCCCTTGCCAGCAGGTCTGCCTGCTGGTTACCTTCCCCCCGTGGCTCAGCTTTGGAGTGGGCCTTTACCTTATGGATATATACAACCCCGGTTTCTCCCACTGCAGCCACGATCTTTTCTAGCAGCGGTTTGGTCACAAGGGGCTTCCCATCCGCAGAGGTGTACCCCGGCATGACCAAATCGGCAAATACTCTGTACACGAATTGCAAGTGAACATGCTGTCCGAGCAAATCGTGTATGGGGTAGGGAATTCCTCGGGGTGTGTGACCACATACATCACCACCGAGAGTTCCGCCTGCTGGGCGCTCAGGGTGCAGGGGAGTTTAAGAGCCAAGGCAATCCTTGCCTTGGGATCCCAAACTCCGCAGCCTGTGAGTCTTGTACCCGCGGACACTGAACTGGAGCCATCAATGTAGATCTCGTGACCTGTGGGGTGTATCCCTGCCCGAAATCCAAAGTTGATGTTCCATACCCCCTCCACAGAGCATCTATGTGGCTGCCCTGGATGGATTAAATTTGCTGCGAGCCTGGGCTCGCAAAGGTCCTTAACCTTTAATGCCATTTGGGAGAGGAGGAGGGTCCAGCGAGTGATTCTAGAACTGCTCACTGTCCCATCCTTAATCCTCCCGTCCAACAGCATCTGCGTCGGGGTATGATGGGTGAGGAGTGTAATGGGGGATATTCCGGTAAAGATCTGAGCTCTCTTTACTGCCCAGTGAGTGGCAAGCAAGTGCCTCTCACAATTGGAGTATCCCTTTTCTACCTCCGTGAGGACCCTGGAGGAGTACACCACTGATCTCAGCTGACCGTTTCGCTCCTGGAGCAAAACTGCACTTAAGCTGTCGCCACTGGCTGCCACCTCCAGGAAGAATTCCTCCCCCCCATCAATTGCCCCTAGGGCTGGTGCTACCTGCAGGTCTCTCTTCAGGTGGACAAATGCTGCCTCACAGCTCTCGTTCCATTCCCACTCGACCCCCTTGTGTAGGAGTCTGAGCAGAGGGGCGGCAGTGGGTGCATAGTCCTTGATGAAGTCCCTACAGTAGCCAGTGATTCCCAGGAAAGACCTTACCCCGACACATCCCTAGGGACAGGGAGTTCCTGTATTGCCTTTCTACTAGCATCATCAATGATCCTTTCTCCTGCCCTTATCGTCAGGCCCAGGAATTTTACTTCTCCTAGATCTATCTGGGCTTTCTTGGGGTTAACTTTAAAACCCCCTTCCTTCAGTAAGACCAGCAGTTCGGCCAGCAGTGGACCGTGTTCTTCACTGCTGTCCGTGAACAGCAACAGGTCGTCCACATACTGGACCAGCTGGTGTGGTTGGCTGAAGCCTTTTAAGCAGTTCGCCATGCATTGGTGAAAATTGCTGGGACTGTTATGAAAGCCCTGTGGGAGGCAGCTCCATGTATACTGCTGTTCTCTGAAGGTGAAGGCAAACTTGTACTGGTCTTCCCTCTGTACAGGGATAGACCAGAACCCATTGGATATGTCCAACACTGTGAACGTGGTTGCGGATGCAGGGATTTCCCCTATCAGATCCACAACCGCTGCTACTGTGGGGGCACAAGCTGGGATGTTTTCATTGAGCACCCTATAATCCACCGTAGCCCTCCAAGAATTGTCCGGTTTCCTAACTGGCCAAAGCGGGGAGTTGACATGGGTGGCTATGGGTCTCAAAACACCCTGATCGACAAGCAAGCTTAAAGCTGTCTCCAAGTCTGCTTCTGCCTCTCGGGGAAAGCCATACTGCTTTTGCGGGCGGGACATGGGATCCCCATCTATTCTAACCTCCACTCCTGTGACTCTCCCACAATCGTGTTTATGGGTAGCAAATGCTGCAAGATTTGCTTGCACATAGGCCCGGTACTTGGCCGGGGTGTTACCGACCAGAACCTCCAGGTCGTAACCCTCTTTTGGCTTCACTGTACACAGAGTCCTTTTTCCCTGTTTCTTATCAATAACCATGACTTCTCCCTCTGCACCCGTGCTCACTGTGCCCCATCGACAGTGATTCCTCAAGTCTACTAGGATCTGGTGAGCGATGATAAAATCAGCCCCCAAGATCCCTTTTCCCACCTGCTCCCAGTTCATCAGGATGCACTTCCATTGCTCCTAAACAAACTGCGAACAGGACTGAGAAAAACCCAGCCTTCTCATTTCCTGTGAACCCAACTAGTTGATACGGCACCCCGTTTGATAGAGGTGAGGTTGCAGGGTCCTCCAAATGGACTATCGTGCTGGAAGCACCAGTGTCCAAAAGGTAAGTGCCCTATACACCCTCAACCTCCATCTTGACCCAGGGTCGTTCCCAGGGGTCGTATTTGAGTGGGCACAGGTATGCAGGCTGGGTCTGGGCTAGTCACACCCTCTGTACTGGCAGGGTTGCTGGTGCTTCCCTGCCTGTTGCCGTGGCTACCTTCACAGTCCCCTCCAGCGCTGTCCTCACTGCAGCTACTATCTCGTCAAGGGATGGTGAGGAGCTCCCTCCACTTCCCCCACTCTGGGCGGCTCCTGAAGGACTTCTCCCCCCATATCTCTTTACTGGGCTCCTGCAATCCCTTTTAAAATGCCCAGATTTCCCACACCCGTAGCACATTCCCTCCTTATCAGACGAGCGGCCACCCTTCTGGTGCCATTTCCTTTTGGGAATTGAGTTGGGTTTTATTTCATTTACCCGACCTTTGGAGGTTTTCTCCTCCTCCCCTCCTCCATTCCGTTGGATCAGTGCCAGTTGTCTGACCACTGTTTCCTCGGTGAGGTTGGGGTCCCGGGAATCGAACCATAGTTCTGCCCTGGCCTTGAGCCAGGGCAAGCAGTTTGCCAGCAGCACCCTCAGCCAGCGGCCAGTCTGTACCGCAGAAAGATTCGCCTGGTCGAGGAGCTCCCCACAGGCTGCGTGGTATACCACCCACAGCCTGTCCGCAAATGCCTGCGGGGTTTCCCCTGCGAGCTGCCTTGTCCTTTCGACCCGTTCGAAAGGATTGCCGTCATCGAAGCCCATAGCCTCAAGGATGGCCCTCTGGACCTCAGTAAATGTGCGCTGCCCCCTCCGACATTCTGCCGATAGGGCCTGGTACAATTTGCTGTCCAGAGAGAAGAGCAGCAGCTTGGCTGTCTCTTCCTCATCGCACCCATTAATTTCCCCTGCCTGCACCACCTCCATGAAGTGGATAGACGGGTCCCCGATGTGAATGAGTTTGGCCAAATGGGCCACCATGGCCCTGAGTGATTGAACTCCATGGGGAATAATAAAGTCACTCTCCAGCGCTCCCTGACCTTGGCTACCTCCCTGTGGAAGGCTGTACTTGCGCTGCCTGACCGGGCACATCCGCCCTGGTTCAGGATCTTTCTGCGCTGGTCCCTCTACCTCCGGCTGTCCCACCATACCCAGTGCAGCAGACAGTGCCTGGTCGCCTGATCCAGTCCTTAACTGACCCTCGGCGGGAGCCTCACATCCCTGCTCCGAGCGGGACACATTGGTCCTGCCCCCAGCCCTGGGTATGCTACTAGCTGCACGCCCCGCTCCTCCTGGTACCCCACCGGACAAACCACCGGTGCCTCAGGAGGTGGTCGGGCATCTCTTGCCTTTGGATTCTCCTCTACCCCCCAATACTCTCCTTTGTCCCCTGTGGACCCTCCAGGTCCTATCAGGGCGACGATCCCCTTTGCCTGGGATAGAGCGTGGGTGAGAATTTTAATACTCTTCTGGCAGGGGCTGTGATCTGCAAACTCACTGCTACTGGTCACATTATAGGCTGCCTGTACATCTTTTAATTTATTCTCTAGTTCCCTAATTTTCTGGGCGTACCAAGAGTTCCGTTTCCGGAGGGACCCCTCACTACCCTTGGCCTCAGTGACCTGACACTGAAGATAGTCCCGGCTATTTCGGAAGGTCTCCTCCAACTGCCTCTTCCTTTGCTGCTCCTCAGCTAATTCAGCCAGCAAGTTGTCCCCAACCGCAGCCTGGATAGCATAGAGCTCCTCTGACTTCTGAAGACTCTGTTCCAAGTCCTTCACCCGCTGGTCAAGCTTTCGGACTTGGCGGATGAAGCAAATAAGCCAGATGGCCTTTTCCACCCTGTGGTTGTGATCCTTCCCTGCTGTCCACTGAGCAGCAGCATCCACTGGGCGCTCTGCCCATGTGAGGACTTGCACCCAAGGTTTGGTGAGGTTCACCTTGCCAAAAATGTATGAGGAAATTCTCTCCTCCATTTTAGTTTCTTCTCTTATCACCTCATCTGCTATATTAACATCTCCTGTTTGTTTGTGTCCTGCCACGGTCACCATGTTCTGTAAGGGGTTCTGGGGAGTGTTGTGCCTTGGGTGTCTCCCTCTGGGCTTCTGCCCTCACAGCTTATGCCTGGCCTGTGAGATACCCTGAGTGCTGCAAGAGCACTCCTGGAGAGACTGTGTCCACAGCTTATGAAGGGGGTCCCTACAGCTTATGCCTAGTCTGTGAGGCACCTGTGAGTGTCAAACACTCCTAACCCCTTTCTTCCCTAGCCTGTTGCACACAGTTGAGCATTTCCGAGGCGCTCCTAGCTTCCCTTACACTGTTCTGACACAAGACTCACGATCAGGAGATGTAATACAACAGAACTGAGACGAGGTGATTCCAAGAGGAACTTTAAGCTTCCAATTTATTTGACAAGGTGTATCTCAACAAACTGCAATACACCATCAAAACAATCCCCCTAAATCCCACTAAACGGACACAACGAAATTTTTTACACAAGTATTAGCAGTACAATGCCCAACCTCCCACCTTTCCTGATCTAACTGAGTTGGGAGTTCTGGGGACCAGAGGTAGTACTCACTACTGTGCCTTTTGCAGTTTGGTGGTTTGTTTCTTCTGTCTTCGGTGTCTTCGGACACTGGTCTTCTTTCTGTGTCGAGAGGCTTGCTGGTTGCTGGATCACGAGAGCAGAACACCCCCACACACTGGGTCAGAACCCCCTTCTTATAGCCAGATATCCAATCCACCTCTCATGCTGAAATCAATCCTTCCCATTGGTGGGCTTTGTGATTTTGAAAAATGCAGCAGTGTTAGATTTTGCGGGTTTTTTCCACTGACCATTCAGATGTTAACCTACTCAAGGGTGGAGTAGGTGTTGATTGGGTTGGCAGGGTGTGGGCCTCCTGTAGCCATTGTGTAGACCCTTGGTTTGTTTTGGGTTCCCTAGTTTTCTGAAGGTCTGCATAATTTCTCGATAATGGTGTAAACATGGGAAAGACAATAGCCCGATAATCGTGATGAGTCAGTCCCACAGTTTTCGAGCAAGTGCTCTCCCATTGGCTTGAAGCCCCTTGCTTTGCTTTGGGCTAACGCTGTCCCACCATTGGCCCTCCGGTGTCCTCCCCCATCCAATCACTGCTCTGCCAAGGCCACATCGTCTCGGTCGCAACCCACGCCTGGATCTGGGTTCTCTGTTCCTTCCAGGACACTGGCCTTCTGTTTTATTACAGCACAGGCAGATCCCACAGCTCCTTTTCTTCTGGGTAAAATGAGGGGTTTTCGTCCTCCCCTACACTATGAACAATGATGGAAAGGCAAAGAGCACCCAGCCCAACCAGTCCGCCTCACACAACTGTGATACCCCTTATACTAAAACATTCTACACTCCACCCCAACTGGAGCCATGTGATCTCCTGGGTGAGGCAAAAACTAGATAAAAACCCAGGCCAATTTAGGGAGAAAAAATCTGAGAAAATTCTTCTCCGACCCATCCAGGCGATCGAAACTAGTCCAGGAGATCACCCTGGCCGTATTCGATTCCCTGCAGTACTTAACATTATATCTGCACCGTCCAACAAAAAGTCCTCCAGTCTAATCCCAATTATCAGCTCTGCGTCCGTAACTCTGCAGATTACAGCACTTTACGTGCCCACTCAATCATCTCTTAAAAGTGGTGAGGGTTTCTGCATCCACCGCTCTTCCAAGCAGCGAGTTCCAGATCCCCACAACCCTCTGGGAATGGACTGCTCCATTATCTGAGGAATTGCGAATGGCACTGAACACTGTGCAGTCAATAGCAAACATCCCCATTTCTGACCTTATGATGGAAGGAAGGTCATTGATGAAGCAGCTGAAGATGGTCGGGCCTAGGACAGTGCCCTGAGGAACTCCTGCAGTGATGTCCTGGGCTGTGATGATTGACCTGCAACCACCACAACCACCTTTCTTTGTGCTAGGTATGACACCAGCCAGTGGAGAGTTTTCCCCCTGATTCCCATTGACTTCAGTTTTACTAGAGCTCTTTGATGCCACACTCAGTCAAATGCTGCCTTGATGTCGAGGTCAGTCGCTCTAACCTCACCTCTGGAATTGAGCTCTTTTGTCCATGTTTGGACCAAGGCTGTAATGAGGTCTGGAGCTGAATGGCCCTGGTGGAACCCAAACTGGGCATCGGTGAACAGGTTATTAATAAGAACATAAGAACATAAGAAATAGGAGCAGGAGCCCACCCCGCCATTCAATAAGATCATGGCTGATCCGATCATGGACTCAGGTCCACTTCCCTGCCCACTCCCCATAACCCATTATCCCCTTATCGTTTAAGAAACTGTATATTTCTGTCTTAAATGTATTCAATGTCCCAGCTTCCACAGCTCTCTGAGGCAGCGAATTCCACAGATTTACAACCCTCAGAGAAGAAATTTCTCCTCATCTCAGTTTTAAATGGGCGGCCCCTTATTCTAAGATCATTCCTTCTAGTTCTAGTCTTCCCCATCAGTGGAAACATCCTCTCTACATCCACCTTGTCAAGCCCCCTCATAATCTTATACGTTTCGATAAGATCACCACTTATTCTTCTGAATTCCAATGAGTAGAGGCCCAACCGACTCAACTTTTCCTCATAAGTCAAACCCCTCATCCCCGGAATTAACCTAGTGAACCTTCTCTGATCTGCCTCCAAAGCAAGCATATCCTTTCTTAAATATGGAAACCAAAACTGCACGCAGTATTCCAGGTGTGGCCTCACCAATACCTTATATAGCTGTAGCAAAACTTCCCTGCTTTTATACTCCATCCCCTTTGCAATAAAGGCCAAGATTCCATTGGCCTTCCTGATCACCTGCTGTACCTGCTCTCATGTATCCAGACATGTTTACTGCTTGTACTATTACAGATGATGTGCCACCAGAGGACACTACTATGGGAAACTTGTACACCGGCTGTATGGTCACTAAGGTGTGCCACCAGAGGGCACTGCAGTGGGAGATTTGTAGGTTACCTGTACAGGTGTGCTAGGCCTAGTATAAAAGGCAGGACACCATGTGTAATCCTCACTCTGGAGTTATATTAAATGGACTAAGGTCACTACAGTTCAAGTGCAATACATTGCCTCGTGGAGTCATTATCAGAGCATCCAAAGCCATACACCTGCATACTATCCTTCTTTGTTTCATGCACAAGTACCCCCAGGTCCCACTGTACTGTAACACTTTGCAATCTTTCTCCATTTTATTAATAACTTGCTCTTTGATTATTTTCTGCCAAAGTGCATGACCTCACACTTTCTATCTGCCAAATTTTGCCCACTCACTTAGCCTGTCTATGTCCTTTTGCAGATTTTTTGTGTCCTCCTCACACGTTGCTTTTCCTCCCATCTTTGTATCATCAGCAAACTTGGCTACGTTACACTTAGTCCCTTCTTCCAAGTCATTAATATAGATTGTAAATAGTTGCGGTCCCAGCACTGATCCCTGCGACACCCCACTAGTTACTGGTTGCCAACCAGAGAATGAACCATTTATCCCGACTCTCTGTTTTCTGTTAGTTAGCCAATCCTCTATCCATGCTAATATATTACCCACAACCCCGTGAACTTTTATCTTGTGCAGTAACCTTTTATGTGGCGCCTTGTCAAATGCCTTCTGGAGGTCCAAATACACCACATCCACTGGTTCCCCCCTTATTCACCCTGTTCATTACAGCCTCAAAGAATTCCAGCAAATTTGTCAAACATGACTTCCACTTCATAAATCCATGCTGACTCTGCCTGACCGAATTTTGCTTTTCCAAATGTCCTGCTACTGTTTCTTTAATAATGGACTCCAATATTTTCCCAACCACAGATGTTATGCTAACTGGTCTATAGTTTCCTGCTTTTTGTCTGCCTCCTTTTTTAAATAGAGGCGTTATATTTGCAGTTTTCCAATCTGCTGGGACCTCACCAAAATTCAGGTATTTTGGTAAATTACAACCAATGCTACCACAATCCCTGCCGTTATTTCTCGTAAGACCTTAGGATGCAAGACATCAGGTCCAGGGGATTTATCTGCCTTTAGTCCCATTATTTTATTGAGTACCATCTCCTTAGTATATTGCTGAGTAAGTGTCACTTGATAACACTGTTGATGACACCTTCCATCACTTTGCTGATGATTGAGAGTAGACTGATGGGCTGGTAATTGGCTGGATTGGATTTGTCCTGCTTTTTGTGGACAGGGCATACCTGGGCAATTTTCCACATTGTTGGATAGATGCCAGTATTGTAGCTGTACTGGCACAGTTTGGTTAGAGGTGCAGCTAGTTCTGGAGCACAAGTTTTCAGCACAACAGCCAGGATGTTGTCGGGGGCCCTTAGCCTTTGCTGTATCCAGTGCGCTCAGCCGTTTCTTGATATCACGTGGAGGGAAGCGAATCGGCTGAAGATTGGCTTCTGTGATGGTGGGGACCTTTGGAGGAGGCCGATATAGATTATCCACTTGGTACTTCTGACTGAAGAGGTTGTAAACTCTTGGCGTGAGGAACCCAGGGCAGCAGTGGGCTAGACTTTCCTTACAGAATATTTTTGCTCCTCCTGGCCCCACTAAGGAATTTCGTTATTACTTACTTTACAATGTGGCTTCCCAACAGCTTTACTGGATGGGATGGCCGTGGTGGGTTAAAATGCCATTGGGGTCCCATTTATATTGTTGGTGCTGCAAAGAGTAGGAGTAAACGGGTACTTTTCAGAATGGCAGGCAGTAACTAGTGGGGTGCCGCAAGGTTCTGTGCTGGGGCCCCAGCTGTTTACATTGTACATTAATGATTTAGACGAGGGGATTAAATGCAGTATCTCCAAATTTGCGGATGACACTAAGTTGGGTGGCAGTGTGAGCTGCGAGGAGGATGCTATTGGGCTGCAGAGTGACTTGGATAGGTTAGGTGAGTGGGCAAATGCATGGCAGATGAAGTATAATGTGGATAAATGTGAAATTATCCACTTTGGTAGTAAAAACAGAGAGACAGACTATTATCTGAATGGTGACAGATTAGGAAAAGGGAAGGTGCAACGAGACCTGGGTGTCATGGTACATCAGTCATTGAAGGTTGGCATGCAGGTACAGCAGGCGGTTAAGAAAGCAAATGGCATGTTGGCCTTCATAGCGAGGGGATTTGAGTACAGGGGCAGGGAGGTGTTGCTACAGTTGTACAGGGCCTTGGTGAAGTCACACCTGGAGTATTGTGTACAGTTTTGGTCTCCTAACTTGAGGAAGGACATTCTTGCTATTGAGGGAGTGCAGCGAAGATTCACCAGACTGATTCCCGGGATCAACTGGGCTTGTATTCACTGGAGTTCAGAAGAATGAGAGGGGACCTCATGGAAACGTTTAAAATTCTGACGGGTTTAGACAGGTTAGATGCAGGAAGAATGTTCCCAATGTTGGGGAAGTCCAGAACCAGGGGTCACAGTCTAAGGATAAGGGGGAAGCCATTTAGGACCGAGATGAGGAGAAACTTCTTCACCCAGAGAGTGGTGAACCTGTGGAATTCTCTACCACAGAAAGTAGTTGAGGCCAATTCACTAAATATATTCAAAAGGGAGTTAGATGAAGTCTTTACTACTCGGGGGATCAAGGGTTATGGCGAGAAAGCAGGAAGGGGGTACTGAAGTTTCATGTTCAGCCATGAACTCATTGAATGGCGGTGCAGGCTGGAAGGGCTGAATGGCCTGCTCCTGCACCTATTTTCTATGTTTCTATGTTTCTATGGTGTGCCTAGTGCTGCTGGTTTTGGGGTTGATCGTGGTTGGGATTCTGAGGACCAAGGTGACATAGGTTCAAGGGCACCAATGCTAAATTAATAGAGGGCAGGTGAAGTAGAGATGACAGAAGTGATCTGTCAATGGTGAGAGAGGTTGTTCCATTGAGGTGACACTGGATAGAGAGATTGCTCCAAATACTTGCAAACTGCTTAAAGCTCAATGTGCTTTCCAAATGCAGTAAGCAACAACTTTTGATCTTGGAAAGTGAACAGCTATGAGAGTCAAGTTTTTGTAGCACAATTGCAGCTAATAAGTAAAGAAATTAAATCATGGTCACACAAGTCCTGACGTCCTTACCTGACGTGATCCCCGAGCAGTATAAACCCTGTGGACAACCTGGTAAAATGGTAAGTTCAGTTTAAAATTCGTTTTAATAGGCTCTTAACAAGGTCTTAATGGCTTAAATTGCCTCCCCCATCACTGCGTGTCGGGTCTTTTCAGCATTGGCAGACCCGACATCTGGGGAAGTAATGTGGCGGTGAGATCCCGACCCGCTATCAATTATTTTAAATTAAACAGCTGACCTGGCATCCATCCCGTCCGCTGGGTGCTGGCAACATTCCGGCCTTGGTTTCTACCCGCTCCTCACTGGTCGACTGCCGCTTTCCACCCGAGACAGGCGATATGCTGCAATTAAAATGCTGGCCCTCCGACAGAGACTCTTGTGCAGAACTGCTGTCTGCTGCTGCCCTAAAATCAGGCCTGAAAATCCAATTCCCTCTCTATGATGAGTTGGTTGACCACGTTGGCCATGCTATGTGGGCACTATAATTACCACTGTTCTTATTTTGTAGGCTTAGAATAATCCTAATGCTGATTTCAATCATTTCAACAATTTTAACAATGCTTAAATTTTGTTTAAATCCAAATGCTCTAAATACCTGAGTTGTCTGAATTTCACTGAGAACTCAGTTGGTAAATGAACTGCCTGGTGCGGAACTAACCCATACAATCCAGGAAAGTCATGAGGGAGGGAGCTGCCTTGGGCTAGGAAAGGAAACTATTTATCCAGGTTTTTCCCTCCTGATCACTCTGTGGAAGTTTTGATATATTACCTCATAGGACTTTCCAACATCCCCTTGGGGTGCCACTGCCTCAAAAAAGGCAGGAGAGTTGTCCAGAACAGATGTGTCCCTTCTGTTGGCTCCCATCTACCATGTTAATTTTATATAGATGCTCAATGCAATGATTGATTCCATTATTTAAGCAGTTACTGATGTCTGATGGGCTGTGGTTTTCTGAATTTGTTTTATCATCTTTCTTGAAAATAAATAATACATTAGTTTGTTTTAATTTAGCGGGATCCTTCCTGTATTCATTGGCTGCCTCATGATGACTGTCGCCACTTTGCAGATTTTTTCCCTTGTCTCAGTTAGCATCTTTGAGCATATAGTATACATTCCTGTCAATCAATTGATTTTGAGCCCCTGAAGCCTGTCTTGGAGATCCATGCAAGTGATATCAAAGTTCTTAAAGATGAAACTTCCAAGAATATATAAGCCATGTGACTTTCACCTTGAACACCTTAAGTAGTGAAGTGAAAGCTCCCTTAAATCATGTAGTATTACATTCAACTCTGATCCTTTGTCATTCCAATGATCCTGTTATGTATGGAGAAAGAGTCAGACTGAACACTGTGAGCTCAAAGTAAAGTGTGACCGTAGTCTTTTATTGCAGGTCTCCAGAGTGCCTCTCCAACCTGTGAGGCCTCCTTAAATACCTGTGCTCCCAAGGGATTATGGGATCCCTTGGGAATCCAGGGGATGAGCCCTCTGGTGGCTGTACAGAGTAAGTACAAGTTTACATATATAACAACACTCCCCCCTCAAAGTCAATAGTGTAACTATTTACAATGGGGCCCTTCTTGCCCTGGTTGATCATCTCGGTGTGAAAGCTGGTACTGTTGAATCATTTGTTGGGCCCTCGCTGGGCTGTTGTGCAGCTGGCCTTGCTGGGCTGCCTGGTGTGTTGGACCCTGCTGGGCTGCTGTGGATGATGGGTTCTGCTTTGTGGTCAATTGTGGTGCCGGTTGCCACTGGTGTGTATGTTGGGGGATCAAAAATGTAGGGTCCAAGGTGGGTTGCTCAGGATAGTCTGCGAATCTGAGTTTAATTTGGTCCAAGTGTTTCCGGTGAATGAGTCTATTTGAAAGTTTGACCCGAAACACCCTGCTCCCCTCTTTGGCCACGACAGTGTCGGGAAGCCACTTGGGACCTTGTCCATAATTCAATACAAATACAGGATCATTGATTTCAATCTCGCGTGACACATTTGCGCTATCACTTTGTCGAAGCCGCCTGTTCTCTACCTATTCATGTAGATCAGGGTGAACTAATGAGAGCCTTGTCTTAAGTGCTCTTTTCATGAGCAGTTCAGCAGGTGGAATCCCAGTGAGCGAGTGGGGTCTCGTGCAGTAGAAAAGCAGGACTCGGGATAGGCGAGTCGGCAGTGAGCCTTCAGTTATCCTCTTCAAGCCTTGCTTGATGGTTTGCACTGCTCTCTTTGCCTGACCATTGGACGCTGGTTTAAACGGGGCAGATGTGACATGTTTGATCCTGTTATGGGTCATGAATTCTCTGAAATCAGCACTGGTAAAACATGGCCCGTTGTCGCTCACCAGGACATCGGGTAAGCCATGTGTGGCAAACATGGCCTGCAGGCTTTCAGTGGTGGCAGCGGACGTGCTGGCCGACATTATCCCACATTCAATTCACGTGGAATACGTTCTACAACCACAATGAACATTTTACCCAAAAATAGGCCTGCATAGTCGACGTGTACCCTAGACCACGATTTGGAGGGCCAAGACCATAGACTTAGCGGCGCCTCGCTGGGTACATTGCTTAATTGCGAGCATGTATTACATCTTTGAACGCAGGACTCTAAGGCCGCATCGATACCGGGCTACCACATGTGGGATCTGGCTATCGCTTTCTTCATTACGATGTCTGGGTGGGTACTGCGAAGGTCATTGATGAAGGTGTTTCTACACTTCTTGGGGACCACAACTTGATTGCCCCACAGAAGGCAGTCTGCTTTTATAGACATTTCATCTTTGTGCTGCTGGAACAGCTTTATCTCTTACTGCATTTCCACTGGGACACTGGACCAGCTCCCGTGAAGCACACAGCTTTTGACTTGAGATAATAAGGGGTCCTGGCTTGCCTAGGTTTTGATCTGCCGGGCAGTGACGGTTGATTGCTCACTCTCAAATGCTTTCATAACCATGGCTAGATCTGCGGGCTGCAACGTTTCAACCCCCGTGGTGGGCAATGGCAGCCGACTGAGAGCATCGGCGCAGTTTACTGTGCCTGGCCTATGGTGGATGGCCTAGTTGTATGCGGACAACATGAGCGCCCATCTCTAGATGCGGGCCGATGCATTGGTATTCATCTCTTTACTCTCAGAAAACAGGGATATAAGTGGCTTATGGTCAGTTTCCAATTCGAATTTTAGCCCAAACAGGTATTGATGCATTCTCTTTACCCCATAGACACACGCTAAAGCTTCTTTTTCAATCATGCTGTAGGCTTTTTCAGCCTTAGACAGACTCCTGGATGCATAAGCAACAGGTTATCGTTTCCCGAAATCATTAGGTTGTTGCAATACACACCCGACATCATATGACGACGCATCACATGCTAGTACCAAACGCTTACATGGATCATACAACACAAGCAATTTGTTGGAGCATAAAAATGTTCTCGCTTTTACAAAGGCATTTTCTTGGCTTTTGCCTCAAACCCATTCACCCCCTTTTCATAGTAAGACATGTAGTGGTTCTAACAGTGTGCTGAGACCCGGTAAGAAGTTACCAAATTAGTTCAGGAGTCCCAGAAATGATCGCAGCTCCATCACGTTCTTTGGCCTCGGTGCATTCTCGATTGCCTCCATCTTCGCGTTGGTGGGCCTGATGCCATCCGCCGCAATCCTCCTTCCCAGGAACTCCACTTCAGGCGCCAGGAAAACGCACTTCGAGCACTTTACCCTGAGCCCCATGCAGTTGAGTCGACTAAGAACCTCCTCCAGGTGCTGCAGATGTTTGACTGTGTTCCGACCTGTGACCAAGATGTCGTCCTGGAAGACCATGGTGTACGAGACCGACTTCAGTAAACTTTCCATGCTTCTCTGGAATATCGCCGCCACTGATCAGATTCCAAATGGGCATCTGTTATAAACAAAAAGACCTTTGTGCGTGTTGATGCAGATGAGGGCCTTCGATGATTCCTCAGTTCCTGCGTCATGTAGGCTGAAGTCAGATCCAGCTTCGTGAGCATCTTTCCTCCCGCCAGCGTTGCAAAGAGGTCGTCGGCCTTTGATAGTGGGTATTGGTCCTGCAGGGAGAAATGATTGATAGTTCCTTTGTAATCGCCACAGATTCTGACAGTGCTGTCTCCCTTGAGGACTGGGACGATAGGACTGGCCCACTCGTTGAACTCGATCGATGAAATGATGCCCTCTCTTTGCAGCCGATCTAGCTCAATCTTTACTCTTTCTGTCATCATGCAAGGTACTGCTCTCTCCTTGTGATGGATGAGTCGCGCCCCCGGAATAAGGTTGATCTGCACTTTTGCTCCTTCGAATTTCCCGATGCCTGGTTCGAACAGCGAAGGAAATTTGTTCAGACCTAGGCACACGAAGTGTCGTCAGCGGGCGATAGCGCTCGGACGATGTCCCAGTTCCAGCGTATCTTTCCCAGCCAGCTCCTGCCGAGCATGGCTGAACATACAACTTCAGTACCCCATTCCTGCTTTCTCATCATACCCCTTGATCCCCCGAGTAGTAAGGACTACATCTAACTCCTTTTTGAATATATTTAGTGAATTGGCCTCAACAACTTCCTGTGGTAGAGAATTCCACAGGTTCACCACTCTCTGGGTGAAGAAGTTTCTCCTCATCTCGGTCCTAAATGACTTTCCCCTTATCCTTAGACTGTGACTCCTGGTTCTGGACTTCCCCAACATTGGGAACATTCTTCCTGCATCTAACCTGTCTAAACCCGTCAGAATTTTAAATGTTTCTATGAGATCCCATCTCATTCTTCTGAACTCCAGTGAATACAAGCCCAGTTGATCCAATCTTTCTTGATATGTCAGTCCCGCCATCTCGGGAATCAGTCTGGTAAACCTTCGCTGCACTCCCTCAATAGCAAGAATGTCCTTCCTCAAGTTAGGAGACAAAAACTGTATACAATACTCCAGGTGTGGTCTCACCAAGGCCCTGTACAACTGTAGTATCATCTCCCTGCCCCTGTACTCAAATCCCCTCGCTATGAAGGCCAACATGCCATTTGCTTTCTTAACAGCCTGCTGTACCTGCATGCCAACCTTCAATGACTGATGTACCATGACACCCAGGTCTCGTTGCACCTCCCCTTTTCCTAATCTGTCACCATTCAGATAATAGTCTGTCTCTCTGTTTTTACCACCAAAGTGGATAACCTCACATTTATCCACATTATACTTCATCTGCCATGCATTTGCCCACTCACCTAGCCTATCCAAGTCACTCTGCAGCCTCATTGCATCCTCCTCGCAGCTCACACTGCCACCTAACTTAGTGTCATCCGCAAATTTGGAGATACTACATTTAATTCCCTCATCTAAATTATTAATGTACAATGTAAACAGCTGGGGCCCCAGCACAGGACCTTGCAGTACCCCACTAGTCACTGCCTGCCATTCTGAAAAGTACCCATTTACTCCTACTCTTTGCTCCCTGTCTGCCAATCAGTTCTCAATCCACGTCAGCACACTACCCCCAATCCCATGTGCTTTAACTTTGCACACTAATCTCTTATGTGGGGCCTTGTCGAAAGTCTTTTGAATATCCAAATACACCACATCAACTGGTTTTCCCTTGTCCACTCTACTGGAAACATCCTCAAAAAATTCCAGAAGATTTGTTAAGCATGATTTCCCTTTCACAAATCCATGCTTACTTGGACCTATCATATCACCTCTTTCCAAATGCGCTGCTATGACATCCTTAATAATTGATTCCATCATTTTACCCACTACCGATGTCAGGCTGATTGGTCTATACTTCCCTGTTTTCTCTCTCCCTCCTTTTTTAAAAAGTGGGGTTACATTGGCTACCCTCCACTCCATAGGAACTGATTCAGAGTCGATGGAATGTTGGAAAATGACTGTCAATGCATCTGCTATTTCCAAGGCCACCTCCTTCAGTACTCTGGGATGCAGACCATGGGGATTTATCGGCTTTCAATCCCATCAATTTCCCCAACACAATTTCCCGACTAATAAGGATTTCCCTCAGTTCCTCCTTCTTACTAGAACCTCTGACCCCTTTTATATCCGGAAGGTTGTTTGTGTCCTCCTTAGTGAATACCGAACCAAAGTACTTGTTCAATTGGCCTGCCATTTCTTTGTTCCCAGTTATGACTTCCCCTGATTCTGTCTGCAGGGGACCTACGTTTGTCTTTACTAACCTTTTTCTCTTTACTTATCTATAGAAGCTTTTGCAGTCCATTTTAATGTTCCCTGCAAGCTTCCTCTCGTACTCCTTTTTCCCTGCCCTAATCAAACCCTTTGTCCTCCTTTGCTGAGTTCTAATTTTCTCCCAGTCCCCGGGTTCGCTGCTATTTCTGGCCAATTTGTATGCCACTTCCTTGGCTTTAATACTATCCCTGATTTCCCTTCATAGCCACGGTTGAGCCACCTTCCCTTTTTTATTTTTACGCTAGACAGGGATGTATAATTGTTGTAGTCATCCATGCGGTCTCTAAATGTCTGCCATTGCCCATCCACTGTCAACCCCTTAAGTATCATTCGTCAATCTATCCTAGCCAATTCATGCCTCATACCTTCAAAGTTACCCTTCTTTAAGTTCTGGACCATGGTCTCTGAATTAACTGTTTCCTTCTCCATCCTAATGTAGAATTCCACCATATTATGGTCACTCTTCCCCAAGGGGCCTCGCAAAACGAGATTGCTAATTAATCCTCTCTCATTACACAACACCCAGTCTAAGATGGCCTCCCCCCTAGTTGGTTCCTCGACATATTGGTCTAGAAAACCATCCCTTATGCACTCCAGGAAATCCTACTCCACCGTATTGTTTCCAGTTTGATTAGCCCAATCTATATGCATATTAAAGTCACCCATGATAACTGCTGCACCTTTATTGCATGCACCTCTAATTTCCTGTTTGATGCCCTCCCCAACATCACTACTACTGTTTGGAGGTCTGTACACAACTCCCACTAACGTTTTCTGCCCCTTGGTATTCCGTAGCTCCACCCATATCGATTCCACATCATCCAAGCTAATGTCTTTCCTTACAATTGCATTAATTTCCTCTTTAACCAGCAACGCCACCCCGCCTCCTTTTCCTTTCTGTCTATCCTTCCTAAATGTTGAATACCCTTGGATGTTGAGTTCCCAGCCTTGGTCACCCTGGAGCCATGTCTCCGTGATGCCAACCACGTCGTATCCGTTAACTGCTATGTGCAGGACATTGCAGCTTTGCAGCTCGCCTGCACACTTGTTGGAGGTGTCCCATTGTTCCACAGCCCTTGCAAACATACCCTTTGAATTGGCATGAATGGAAACGATGATCGCTCCCGCAGCGCCAACAAGGTGTTAATGGCCTTGCATTCATCACGCTTGATGGTGGACTCTGAGGCATCTGCGGATGTGCAACTGCAGGTATGTGTGACCTGCCCTGTATGTTACAATTTGAAAACAACATCACTTTGTTCACAGTACTTGTAGCAGCACTTGTGTGCTGAGAGATTTGCTTCGTATTGTCACTGGTGGCAATGAATGCCTGGGCTATCACTATGACCTTACTCAAGGTTGGGGTCTCTACAGTCAAAAGTTTGTGAAGTATGGTTTCGTGGCCAATACCAAGGACGAAAAAGTCTCCGAGCATGTGCTCCAAATGTCCTTCAAATTCACAATGTCCTGCAAGGTGTCTTAGCTTGGCGACATAACTCGCCACTTCCTGGCCTTCAGACCTTTTGTAGGTCTAGAACCAGTACCTCGCCATCAGAACGCTTTCCTTTGGGTTCAAATGCTCTCGGACCAGTGTGCACAAATCATCGTACGATTTCTCTGTGGGTTTCGCTGGAGTGAGCAGATTCTTCATGAGGCCATACGTTGGTGCCCCACAGACGGTGAGGAGGATTGCCCTTCATTTGGCAGCATTCTCTTCTCCATCTAGCTTGTTGGCCACGAAGTATTGGTCGAGTCACTCCAGAAAAGTTTCCCAATCATCTCCCTCCGAGAATTTCTCCAGGATGCCCACTGTTCTCTGCATCTTTGGGTTCGCTATCTGTATCGCATCGCCAGTTGATATGCATGGAAACATAGAAACATAGAAAATAGGTGCAGGAGCAGGCCATTCAGCCCTTCTAGCCTGCACCGCCATTCAATGAGTTCATGGATGAACATGAAACTTCAGTACCCCCTTCCTGCTTTCTCGCCATAACCCTTGATCCCCCGAGTAGTAAGGACTTCATCTAACTCCCTTTTGAATATATTTAGTGAATTGGCCTCAACTACTTTCTGTGGTAGAGAATTCCACAGGTTCACCACTCTCTGGGTGAAGAAGTTTCTCCTCATCTCGGTCCTAAATGGCTTACCCCTTATCCTCAGACTGTGACCCCTGGTTCTGGACTTCCCCAACATTGGGAACATTCTTTCTGCATCTAACCTGTCTAAACCCGTCAGAATTTTAAACGTTTCTATGAGGTCCCCTCTCATTCTTCTGAACTCCAGTGAATACAAGCCCAATTGATCCAATCTTTCTTGATAGGTCAGTCCCGCCATCCCGGGAATCAGTCTGGTGAACCTTCGCTGCACTCCCTCAATAGCAAGAATGTCCTTCCTCAAGTTAGGAGACCAAAACTGTACACAATACTCCAGGTGTGGCCTCACCAAGGCCCTGTACAACTGTAGCAACACCTCCCTGCCCCTGTATTCAAATCCCCTCGCTATGAAGGCCAACATGCCATTTGCTTTCTTAACCGCCAGACTGAACACTGTGGGCTCAAAGTAAAGTGTGACCGTAGTCTTTTATTGCAGGTCCCAAGAGTGCCTCTCCAACCTGTGAGGGCTCCTTAAATACCTGTGCTCCCAAGGAATTATGAGATCCCTTGGGACTCCACGGGATGTGCCCTGTGGTGGCTGTACAGAGTAAATACAAGTTTACATATATAACAGATCCTAATAAGTTTGGACTCTGAAGCGGGAGTGTGGTGGACTGGAAGATAGGTTCAGCTGGGAATCCACCTTGTTTATATAGCAATGATAAAGTCCGGTGCAGGGAGAGAAGGCCATTGTTCCACCTCTGCCCCCACACCACTCCGCCACCCCCCTCCCCCAAGAGGGCTTGCCTTACCGAGTTCTGCCCAGTATTCAACAGAGTTCTCGCCAGCTGTGAGCTGGAAAAGTCTGCAAGATAGAACTCTTGTGGCCTTCCAAAAAAGACCCAGCTTTCACTGAGGGCATGAAGATTTCAAAAACTAATGGGCCTTCCCAGGTCCCCTTTCTTTTGTCAGAACTTTGGGTCCATTTTGTACAGATGGAATATTTGATGATCTTTACATGGATTTAACCCTTTAACTTTTAGTCCTGTTCTTATCCTAGACATTTGTCGTTGCGTTTTAAAGGAATTATTCTAGATACCACACATATTACTTTGTGGGGAGACAATAGTGCCATTTAATATTTTGTCCCCTTTCTTGGTGCTCGTCTTTCCCCTCCACTCCTGAAAGTGCTGACCCCTGCACTCTCCAGATTATTGCTACATAACCCTTTAATATTGCAGTCAGTGCCAACTCATAAGGTCACATCCACTTACCCAGATCTAGAGAGCCTAGGCACAGGTTGGTAGATGCAGAGCCTAGGGACTCCCAAGTGTATACAGGAGTATTGCTAGAATTTAACAAGTTAAAACTGGAGAGCCTAGCAGTACAGAACACTACTGAATAATTAACGCTGTCCATTAGGGTAGTGATTTTCATTGTCATCTGGAGTAGTGGGAAAACCTCCAACTTTCAGCTGTTAGTGTACTTAGATACAAATTTACAGTGAAACCCAGGAGTTTTAAGATTTGTGAGCAATGTATGATTATGAACTAGCCATACGAAGTGTAGTCACTGCTGTTATTGTTATTTAGGCAAACACAACAACCATTTTATGCACAAGGAGAATTCATAAACATCAGCAAGATGAGTGACAGTTTTGGATGGTGTTGTTGAAGGACAAATGTTGCCCAGGGTATCAGAGGAACTCCCTGCTGTTCTTCAAGTAGTGTCATGGATCTTTTATGTCACCGGAGCACACAGATGGGGCCTTGAGTTTCATGTCCCACCTGAAGTATGACAGCTCCTACAATGCAGCATTCCCTCAGTACTACACTGAGATGTCAGCATAAATTATGTGATGTAAAGTTCTGCATGGCGCTTCAACCCACAGCCTTCTGACACAGATTAAAGAGTGCTGTCAATTCAGCCAAGCTTTCACTATCCAGTTGAGTATACAGGACAATAATCCAGGCTAAGACCTCTGGACAATTCAAATCTATGATGAAGTAGATTTAAAGGGACAGTGACAAGTACCACTAATGACGTACCTGGCTCAAAGTAAGCAACCTTCCAAATGCACACTCCGAAGAAAGATAAAGGCATAGCATATTTATCAAAAATCCATAGAACTAAAAGTACAGAATACTGGGCCAATTTACAACACCGCCATAAAACTTTCAAAGCTACTTTATTTTAAGTGATAACCTGGTTTCTGTATCAAGAGTAAGGGGGAGAAATTCAGGTCGTGTGCGCCTCCCATTGGTGCAAAAGACTTTTCGCCCAGGCACGACACCGTTAACGATTCCCGTTGAATTCCACGGGAGTTTAGCGGCAGCGTTAACTGGTAGCGCACCCCACCACTGGGCTGGCGATCACAATGGCATCACCGTGCATAGTTTTCGCCCCAGAGCAAAAATTCTGGAGCATCCCCTGAAGCTGCGCTGGGTGATGCCAACGACAGTTTCAGGGGGTGTGTACTGGGCTGCAGGGCGTTCGTGGGGTCAAATTTAAAGGGGAGGTGGTGCTTTAATAAAGTGTCCGACTTACCGATCGCTGCTTACTGATCGTTGAATGCTAGGTCCGTGCGATCTTGCAGCCCGGCACTCTGCTTGAGTGCTGGGCTGATGCCACGGCACCCCACTCCCTGGTTGTCCAGGTAGGGACCCGCAGAGTCGGCAGCTTGGCCCTTCCCTTTAATGAAGGGAAGGGCCAAGTGGTGGGCGCGAGTGCAATGCGCCGCCATTTTGGCAGTTTTGCCCACTCACCGGTTGGCCCGAATTCTTGCCCCTTTGCATGGTCCAGGCTGCTATCATGCAGCCAGGTGCTGTGTTTTGGTACCAGGGCAGCCCAAGTACCACGCTGCCCTGGTCACCTAGTGGAGACCATCGGAGGCCATGCAGAGTGCGCAGCTGCCCTCCCCTTTAAGCGAAGGGGAGGGGTGATGAAAAGCGTCAGCGCAACGCGGATCATCTGCATTGCGCTGCCGATCGCGCTCCATTAGCGCCGTTGGATCTGCCCCAAGAGGAAGTGGAGTACATGAGATTGCACTTCACTTCCTTTGAGGGGCGGTGAAGCCAATTCCACGGCCGGAGCAAAGCTTCCGCGCTGGGCGCAGGAAGTATGGTCTCGAGCAGGTTACCGCCCACAATTGGGAAGCAGGGCAATTTCTCCCCCTAGGTTTTTAAACATGAGCAGCACATTTCATGTAATCTGGGACAATGAAGCGATAAGTGTTTACTGATATTCCAGGAGAAATATTCATACAGGAATCCAGTGTCACATCAAGTAACATCAAGTGTATAGCACAGAAAAAGGCCATTCATCCCAACTGGTCTATGCTGGCATTTATACTCCACATGACTCTTTTCACCCTTCTTCATTATCCCTTCGATTCCTTTCTCCCTCATGTGTTTAGCTAGCTTTCCCTTAAATGCATCAATGCTATTCTCCTCAACTACTTCTAATAGTAGCGAGTTCCACATTGGCGGCAGATTAGAAAAAGGGGAGGTGCAACGAGACCTGGGTGTCATGATACATCAGTCATTGAAAGTTGGCATGCAGGCACAGCAGGCGGTGAAGAAGGCAAATGATATGTTGGCCTTCACAGCTAGGGGATTTAAGTATAGGAGCAGGGAGGTCTTACTGCAGTTGTACAGGGCCTTAGTGAGGCCTCACCTGGAATATTGTGTTCAGTTTTGGTCTCCTAATCTGAGGAAGGACGTTCTTGCTATTGAGGGAGTGCAGCAAAGGGTCACCAGACTGATTCCAGGGATGGCTGGACTGTCATATGAGGAGAGACTGGATCAACTGGGCCTTTATTCACTGGAGTGTAGAAGGATGAGAGGGGATCTCATGGAACCATGTAAGATTCTGACGGGACTGGACAGGTTAGATGCGGGAAGAATGTTCCCGATGTTGGGGAAGTCCAGAACCAGGGGACATAGTCTTAGGATAAGAGGTAAGCCATTTAGGACTGAGATGAGGAGAAACTTCTTCACTCAGAGAGTTGTTAACCTGTGGAATTCCCTGCCGCACAGAGTTGTTGATGCCAGTTTGTTGGATATATTCAAGAGGGAGTTAGATATGGCCCTTATGGCTAAAGGGATCAAGAGGTATGGAGAGAAAGCAGGAAAGGGGTACTGAGGGAATGATCAGCCATGATCTTATTGAATGGCAATGCAGGCTCGAAGGGCCAAATGGCCTACTCCTGCACCTATTTGCTATGTTTCTATGTTTCTATGTTACCACTCTTTCGGTAAAGAACCTTCTCCTGAATTCCCCATTGGATTTATTAGTGACTATGTTATATTTATGACCTCTAGTTTTGGATTCTTCCACAAGTGGAAACATTTTCTCTACTTCTACCCTATCAAATTCTTTAATTATCTTAAAGACCTTTATCAGGTCACCCCTCAACCTTCTCTTTTATAGACATTGATGTTATTTTGCAATGTACGTTAATTATTTAAATAAAGGCAGTAAAATTGTACTGTTCAGTCATTATCCCTTGTCTATTGATGGGCAATGCAGAAATTTTTCATTTAATAATATCTACTCCTATTTTTTGGTAAGACAAGTCTTCTTGTCATTCCAAACCATTCTGTTCTACACATTTTTTTTTGCAATATTGTATTCTCACTTGTTTATGTCTCTCTGTGGGCAGCCTGTCATCTGTGACAAAATGGGTAACAAAAATCTTCAGTATCTTTAATATTAGTATGTTATCAAAAGATACAGATGGAAACAGTTTGATGTAATGACAACACCCCTTTTAAAATGGTTTTAAAAAAGCCAAATAATTTGTGTGAGGAAACATAAAATGGTCCCGGAGGAATAAAGCAGGTGAAAAAAGGAAAACCAACAATTGATGTATACCCTCATCAAAAAAAGGATACACTGAAAATCAAAATGCTGCAAACTTTATTGCAGTAGTCAAATGAAAGGTTGATTATGAAAATGTTCTTATTTCAGATGATATTTCTAGTTTAATACTGAAAGGGGTCAAAATTCGGTTACTTCTGCTGGTTGATAACACCGGTGATAGGTGTTAACTGGGAGTTAGGTGGTTGGGAGTGACGCTCGGTGTTGTTCACGTGAAATTCGGTTGTAATTTTTTAAGGGCGTTAAAATGTAATGTACAGCTGGCTAACGCCATGGACATCATGATATCAGTACGCGTGCAATGCCTCCTTGGTGCCCTTCTCGCCACATTCACTTTTGCCACCTCACTTAACGACTGTGTCCATGATGCCTGAAAAAGTTGGACTGCACAAGGCGGAGAAATTAATCTGGGGTGTTATTTAAAGGGAGTTGCAGCCGGGGCTTAGAGGTCTTGGTCAGTGTTGCGTTTGATGCTCGCATAGAGAGTAGGGTGTTGGCATTGTACTGCTGTATCTGGGACACATTGGCTTCCATATCGGATAAATTTGAAATTTTCATTTCGCTGTAAGCTGTGCCAACTGATGGGGGTAGTGATCGCACACCACATCGTCCTGCAGTGCCAACTTGAAAGGCACTGGCTGCAGAGAGAGCTTAAGGCAAATGTGTATCCTCCCCAGAGGAGAGGCCCCAAACGGTGGGGCAGGAGGCCGTACACGTACAGAGTTTACCTTTCCCATTACTCTTGAGATGTCCGAGGAGCAGTGCTTAAGAAGGCTAAGGTTCCGCAAGGAGGTGGTCACGAAGCTTTGCAACCTTCTGCAGACATACCTGGCAGCTGCCATCAGCACCAGGACCTCGCTGTCAGTGGCAGTGAAAGTAACAGTGGCACTGAACTTCTATGCTACCGGTATCTTCTAATCTCCTGTGGGCGATATATGCAACATCTCGTAGTTTGCAATACATTGCTGCATACAGCAGGTGACCGATGCTCTCTACGGCAAACGATTGGACTACATCACATTTAACATGTCAAGGGAAGACCAGGATGAGTGCACCTGTGGCTTTGCCAGGATAACAGGCTTCCCTGGGGTTTAAGGAGCAATTGATTGTACGCATGTGGCATTGAGGGCCCCGCCCCACAATGGAGAGATCTTTCGGAATTGCAAGGGATTCCATTCTCTCAACATACAGCTGGTCTGTGATCACAGGCTGATGATCCTTGCTGTCAATTCCCGATATCCTGGCAGCTGCCACGATACCTTCATCCTGCGGGAGACTACAATGCCACGACTCTTCAAGCCACTGCATAAAGGCCGCGGCTGGTTCCTTGGCGACAAAGGATATGGTGTAGCCCCCTAGCTGATGACACCCCTCTGCAATCCCACCATCCCTGCCGAGCAGTGCTACAATAACAGCCATATCACAACCCGGGCCATTACTGAGCAAATTATCGGGGTTCTGAAGCAGCATTTCCGATGCCTTGACCACTCTGGAGGGGCATTGCAGTACTCACCTGATAGCGTGTCCATGTTCACCATTGTCTGCTGCATGCTGCATAACGTGGCCATTATGTGAGGCCAGCCATTACCACCAGGGATGGATGGTGCACCTCAGGAGGAGGACGACAATGATGAGGAAGATGAGGAGCCTCACCGAAGGAGGAGGCAGCATGGCACTGCTGCGGCTGGAAGGGCTGCTTGTCAGAGACTCATCGCTCATCGATTCCAATGAATGAGTCTTGACGTGCCCAATGGCCACCCTATACACGTGTGCATCAACTCAACACATCGCTACACACCCACATCCTCTGTCTTAAATAATCAGTGCCTCATCGTGTGAACAATCCAAACTTGGTTTATTGCAAACATAAATCACAAGCACTAGGTAACAACTTAATTCCCAACACATCAACAGATCCACAAAACCCATTCAAACATTCTAATAGACATAAGTTGATTTTGTAACAAGGTACCCATGTCTGGCGAGTAACAAACAATTGTTGCATCACTCATCCAAGTGCAACAATTTACATGAGCTCACATTGCAACAACCTAGCCCCATCTCTGTTGACTATCAAGCAAGTGTTTGGTGTGTCATACAAGTGCAACTAATTTTAAAAGCTCTTCACAAGGTCAGTATATGTGGCGACCTACCCACAGGTGTTTACTTTGTCTTAAAGAGGGCTTTACCACACCTTCCCTTCTCCCCCCTCCCACGCCTACTGCTCCTCCTCAATGGGGTCTCAGGGCCTTCAGCAAGACTGGTAATCGGTTGCTGACTTGGATCCGCAGCCACACATGATGGCCTAGCAGTATGTCCCCGACCAGCTCATGCCCTGGAAGACACGGCTATGGACTGCACAACCTCATCATGGGTGGAAGCACTCTGTTGTGGATGGGGTGCAGAGTACAGCAGCTGCGAAGGCAGAATGATGTTG
This sequence comes from Pristiophorus japonicus, assembly GCF_044704955.1. NCBI lineage: Eukaryota > Metazoa > Chordata > Chondrichthyes > Pristiophoridae > Pristiophorus > Pristiophorus japonicus. The sequence goes on from NC_091978.1 coordinate 69,003,536, forward strand.
TCCTGAGAAACGACATCACGGTCCAATTGGCTCAACAGGCTGATACACTTCCAGGGCAGAGCCATCTGTAAAAATCTGGGTGAGGTCAGATTCCTGTCTTGATTCGGCAAGGTTACGTCCCCGTTAAACTGATGGGGTCCCAGACCGGATGGCAGCGGTCAGTGCATTCATTGAATCCAGCTGCCTCTGCATCAAGTGTGTGTGGACTGCAGTACACCAGAGAGCTGACTCAGGACACCACACACCGATGACATTTGAGTGTGGAGGCCTACAATAGCATCGGCCTGGTGCTCAATGGCCACTGCAACGTCAGCCTTAGCCCATGCCACCATGTCTGGGACCCCATGGTCACTGTTTGCATCCAGCATCCATTGGTATCTACCAAGGATGGGCTCGGTGGGCTGCTGAGAGGTATGAGCAACAGTTGAGGTGGACTCCTTGTGCATCAAGTCTCTGTGGCACCTTTGCTAGTGTACCCAGCAGATCATTGTGCAATTGCAGGGATTGTCTTGCGACAACCTCTAGGTCGGTCTCATTGTCAGAATGCTGCTGAGCATCACTCAGCCACGCATTCACCCTCCGGGGAGCTGGCTCCTGGGCTTCCCCTCTCCCTTGGCATTGCTGGAGGCCACTGGGTCCCGGAACATCTGCTACAAGGTCAGCCATGCTCACCGTTTGAGTGAGTGCGTCGGAAGTGAATATAACCACGAGGCATTGAGGTGCCCAATCAACACCTCAATTCAATCCAGGTGGCACCACTATGTCTGTGGCGCGCTCTTAATGCTGCCGAAATCCCGGATGTTGAGCCCACGCTTAATGGCCCACTTAGCGCATCCAGGTAAATGTGCAATGTTATGATTTTACGCTGCTAGCAATTCTTTAGGTGTCAACACTGAATTTCGCATTTGGGGACCACGCCTGAAGCGAGGTGTTAAAAATTTCTCTCATGCGGTAACAATGCCTCAAAAATGGCAGTACCGAATTTCGACCCCAAAAATGTGTGCTATCTGATTAGTGTAGTCAGAAAACAAGAGTCTACACAGTCATGAATATGCTACGTGCTAACTAAAGCTATAGCCAAATCCCCTTGGAATGCAACCTGACTTTGGTTATCTGAATCATGTATCAAGTGTCACTCATATTATTTACTGGAGGTAAATGACTCCCCACCTAACACTATTGTAAGAGTATCAGAAGGACTGCAGCGGTTCAAGGAGAAGGATCTTCTTAGGCCAAGTAAGGATGGGAAATAAATGCCAGAACACACTTTGAGAACAAATATTTTAAAAAAGGCAATGTGTGATTTTAGTCTTTAATAGGTAATAAACACATTTTTTTAATGGGAGCTTTAATAGAAAAATTATATAATGAACCTTTTGCATAAGTTGCTCCTATTTGTTTTGCTTTTGTGCATTTCTTTTACTGTAATTGAGAGCAGAAGCTTGCATTTGTGCACAGCCGGAGTCCGAACTCCAAACCATCGTCGACACCTTCACCGAAGCGTACGAGAGTCTGGGTCACATTAAACATCCGTAAGACAAAGGTTCTCTACCAACCTGCCCCTGCCACACACTACTGTCCTCCGATTATCAAAATCCATGATGAGACCTTGGACAATGTGGATAACTTTCCATACCTTGGGAGCCTACTGTCAACAAGGACAGACATCGATGATGAAGTCCAACACTGCCTTCAGTTTATCAGTGCAGCCTTTGGCCGCCTGAGGAAGAGAGTGCTCGAAGACCAGGATCTCAAACCTGGCACCAACTGGTCTTCAGAGCAGTAGTGATTCCCTTCCTCCTTTATGCCTCAGTGATATGGACAATGTACAGTAGGCACCCCAAAGCACTGGAGAAGTATCACCAACACTACCTCCGCAAAATCCTGCAAATCCATTGGCAAGCTAGGCACACCAACATCAGTGTTCTCTAACAGGCCAACATCTCCAGCATCGAAGCATTGACCATGCTCGACCAGCTCCGATGGACGGGCCACATTATCCGCATGCCCAACACTAGACTCCGGAAACAAACCCTCTACTCTGAGCTCTGACATGGCAAGCGAGTCCCAGGAGGGCAGAGAAAAGGCTTTAAGGACACCCTCAAATCCTCCGTGAAAAGGTGCAACATCCCCACTGACACTTGGGAATCCCAAGACCGCTCAAAATGAAGGAGAAGCATCTAAGAAGGCGGTGAACACCTTGAGTCTTTTCGTCGGGAGCACGTGGAAGCCAAGCACAAACAGCGGAAGGAGCGTACGTCAACCCAAGCACCCCACCCACCCGTCCCTTGAACCACCACTTGTGACAGAGACTCGGTCCCGCCGTGGAGGCCCCGACCTGCTTGAGAATACCAGCGGCAGGTCAGGGCCATAAATGGAGAGGTGAGCGGCCTGGAGCAGCATGGAGGCCTACTACTTCAGGGAGGGCGACGGCAACGAAGAGTGATGTCATCAAGGTCCAGGTTGGTGATTAGAGCGTGGGCAGATACAGTAGGAGTGGCGAGAGGTGGTGGCGGGATGTGATGGGGGCCCAGGAGAGGCATGAGTTCGGGGCAAGGGGCCCAGGGGCAGCACAGACCAGCCCACACTGCGATGTGTGTGCGCACTAGACCCGTGCAGCAGAGCAGGTCTCCAGTCATCTTGGATAACCCTTGCCACTGGACCAAGACCTAGCTCTGTCAAGCCCGTGTGGTGGCTGGTGTGCAACGGCCATCAGACGTTAAAAAAATCCACGCACAGGCATCTTCCACCCTTCAGGATATAGCATGGGATCTGAAATATTAGGTCCTTCATTGAAACACCTGTGAACTCATCTTTTTCTGGCGTGGAAGCAAGTCATCCTCATTTCGAGGGACTGCCTATGATGATGAGATCCCGCATTGGTCGCATCAGTCACCTTAGAACTCATATTAATGTGGAAGCAAGTCATCCTCGGCTCCTGGGAACTGCTTAAGAGTGAAGATATGCAAAACTATAAGTTTAGGCTTAACCAGTCAGTACTGGCTGAATCAGTAAATGTTCTCCCATGAAAAATCTAAAACTTTCCCAAGTACATTTTCTCCAAATCTTTCCCTCCTCCCAACAACCACCGGGGTCATATTTATGAGGCATGTGTTTCCCTTGCAATTTCACTCTATTGTTATATCATCACAATATGCACATATACATATATAAAAAGAGAGTAAAATACGGAGAAATAATTATTTTAAAAGCTGTAGTGGAGTAGCTACTTCTGATTAATCTGTACTGTATGTTTTATTTCTGCGGAAAAAGTTGTGAGGCTCTTTTCCTGGTGCAGAGCCTTGCTTGCTGGAAGTGTGGAATGGAGATTAGGATATGGAGGTCAGATCACACGATTTATAGATGTCTGAATTTTGCACTGATTAATTTTGAAGCCAGAATATTGGGGCTTCCATTAATCACGTGCACTAACCTCTACACTCAATTCTCTGATTCACACTCTCATCAAGCGAGGCTTCATGGGAGGAACGGAGTCCGACAATATTTACCCGCTACTATATTGCTCAATAATAATTATTTTTTGCCAACTGTTGTCATGGTTTATCAGTTGTCAGACACAGGGGAGTGTGCAAGTTTGCAACTTTCATTGCCATGACTACCAATTGCCTGACCAAGGCAATTGCCACTTTTTAGGTTATGCAGTGCATTGTGTAGTTTGGTTTCCATAGCAATCACGTTGCCGCGCATCTGGCTTCATGTCTCATGACATAGTATTCACACAAGAAAGAGTTCGTGAGACTCTTCAGATAGGCACACATTTAAGGCCTGATTTTAGCACAGCCTGTACGGGCAAGGGTTGAAATGGTGGTCGGGCAGAAGCCGTTATGTTCCCTCCCCTGGCATTGGAACTGTCGGGCTTCCGGCAGTGTGGCAGCGTGAAAGTCACTGCCCAGCACGTCAGCAGTGCCGGAGTGCAATTTCAACTTGAAATTCCGGGAGAACCGTATGGTGCCAAACCCGCAAGTGAAACCTCGTAAGAGGCAGCAGAGTGGCCAGAAGAGACCAAGCTTAGTTCTTTTTAGAAATCTTTGAGGCAGCTTTGTCGGCCTGGAGGAGCAGATATGCTCTGGACCTCGCTAAGAATTCTTGGGCCTCCCCAGCTCTGGCCTTCCCTTTACTTCCCACCACCAACAGCTCTTTAGAAACTTCCCTCTCCCCCCACACCCCCAGCACTAACTTTATGCCTTGGACCATTCCCTTGTGCCCTCCCACCCGATTTCACATTCCCGCACGCCGACTCTTACTTTAATTGGGTGGGAGACGTGACAGACAACCAGATGCCACAATCCACCCTCTTCCACCCGCACTTATTGAACTGTTCCAGATAGTTTCTAGATTCAAAGAACTGCACCCAGATTCCAACCCCCATGAATACTCCCAGGTGACAACATTGCCCCCAACATCTTTCGTGCTTGAGTCTGCCATGCCCATTGCCTCCCAGACACCAACTGCACCAGATCCTGCTTCCTCTCAGCACGATCTGTATTCCCTCCCAGCTGAAATCCCAGCCACCACTTTCTGAATCGCTTGCAAAGGATTCAATGGAAGTAATTTTGAGGCCCTTGCCCAGTGCCATAAAAATGGCGGGGTGTTGACTTATCACCCCGTTCCCATTGACCGTGTGGGCGCCCCTATCTTCCTCAGGGTCTATCGTTGGGTGGCCAGAACGCCTACCTGAGTGAGGCGGTAGACCCACTTATTATGCAAATTGGAGTCCGAGAAAGAAAGACTTGGATTTATGTAGCGCCTTTCACGACCACCGGACGTCTCAAAGCACTTTACAACCAATGAAGTACTTTTTGAACTGTAGTCACTGTTGTAATGTGGGAAACACAGCAGCCAATTTGCACACAACAAACAGCAATGTGATAATGACCAGATAATCTGTTTTAGTGATGTTGATTAAGGGATAAATATTGGCCAGGACACCAGGGATAACTTCCCTGCTCTTCTTGAAATAGAGCCATGGGATCTTTTACGTCCACCTGAGACAGCAGACAGGGCCTCGGTTTAAAATCTCATATGAAAGACGGCACTTCCGACAGTGCAGCACTCCCTCAGTACTACACTGGAGTGTCCCTGGAGTGGGACTTGAACCCACAACCTTCTGACTCAGAGGCAAATGTGCTACCAACTGAGCCACAGCTGACACTATATTGTACATAGGACTTTAATTGCCATTTTAGGACAGTACTGTGGGGTAGGGTTCACTGCACATGCTCCATCCAGTTTCAGTTGGTAGTTCAGTTGAAGAGAAGTTCGGCAAGTAAGATCTAATTTATTTTTGTGGGGCCAGGATGTGCATGAGTTCTCCTCCGAGCGCCACAAAAACAACCTGGGCTTCTGGTACACCGGGTCCTTCCCCTCCATTCCCAAGAACAGATCATCCCCGGACCCACATTCTTCCGGCCCTGAGGCCGACTAGGGGAAAATCTAACACCTTTGAGACAGTCCGACTTGCCCTGATCCACAGTGCATACTTCCAATAAGTTATAGGTTAGTTAGCATTTTTCCTAGGTATTCAAAGAGATAAGATTAAAAGATGAGCACATAAGTAAAAGAAAGAAAGAACTTGCATTTAATGGCACCTTTCATGACCTCAGGATGTCCCAAAGCGCTTTACATCCAATGGAGCATTTTTTGAAGTATAATCACTGTTGTAGTGTAGGAAGGAACATAATGAAGGCCATAAAGAGATAGTGGAAGAGACAGGAGACACAACAAAAGAAAGCCTTACATACATCTATGCCAACACTGGTGGGATTTTCCCAGTCTTGTCAGTATTTGCTAATTGAACTCAGCATTTCTTTATAGACAGAGGCAAGTTTCCTAACGTTGTCTCAGAATTCCACGAATTCTTTTGAATTCCCCGCGCCAATGGTGAAAATCTGTGCATGCATGCGAGGAACATATGGGTCCACCCGACTCAACCCATCATTTGGTGGGAGACTGGTAAAAGGTTTTATAATTCACTTTTCTTCTGAATTAATGAGCGCTATACTGAAAAAAATTAGAATTTATCATTTTCAACATTACAGTGGCTGTGCTATTACCAGGAACAGCTGTTATTGTGGGATAAATCATCCTTATGTTAATAATAGCATCATTCTGTTGTATTATCCTTATGGCATATTACCTTTTGACGGGTCAACCATCAATTGAATTTTGTAGTGATTTTTCCTTCCTGACTAGTGAATGGCACTGTTTTTCTTTGGTTTGAATTTAGTCAATTGGATATTTGAGCATGGTTAACTTAGAAGATACTTGGGGAGGAGGAGCGGGAATTTTCCGTGCGGGGGGGGGGGTGCTCAATGGATGGAATTGGGTGCAGGTCGGGTGGGAAATTTGATGTTTTTGACAGTGGGTCTCCCTTTCCACGGGTGCGTGTGTGATCTCTGATCCGACCTGACCCCAAAGGTGGATGACCCAAGTCAACCAATTATTGGGTTGTTGACAGACTCTTAATAAAGGTTTTAACCATACCTTTTCTCTTTAACTGCTTGCCCACAGGATCCACACTGCTCGGGGACCACGTCTGAGGCAGGAGCTGAATAGTCATTGCTCCAGCTGATTACTTGACAGCTTTAAATGCACTGTAAAAGATCCCTCCTGACAGATCATCACTTTCCTCATCCACAAGTTGTTTCTCAGTCCATTTCCAGCAAAGGTTTTGCATGCGTTCCACTTTCCACTCTCCATCCACTCTTATCTCATTGGAGGAACTCTCTAAACCATTGCAGAATGCTTCTGTCATCTCTTCACTTGCCATCTACTCCATCAACATGGCTGCCCTTTATACTGTCTTACCTTAGTCCTCAGAATCCGACCATGATCAGCCCCAACACCAGCAGCACCAGGCATGCCAACACCATCAACAACACCAACCTTCTCTGCAATCAACTGATGCTGCACAGGACACAGTGCAACAGCACCCGACCATGTTGCTGCCCGGGAGGCCAATGATGTCCTCACCATGGCCAGATTCACTTCACTTGATGCTGTACACCCTAGCTGCCACATGATGCGCCAGGTTGCCACCACCCCACAGCAACAGCATGAAGCATCCTTATAATGTCCATGCCATTCCTTTCACACTTGCGGTGGGGGGGGTACCGTTATGTCTCATATTGAATGGTGGTGCAGGCTCGAAGGGCCGAATGGCCTACTCCGGCACCTATTTTCTATGCTTCTATTTCTCACCATTCACTGCAAGTCACTAAAGAACTTCCAATGGTGCACACAAATCTGTCCAAGAACGGAAAGTGTTGAAATTAAAGATTTCAACGTTTGACAGTGCATTAACAGAAACTTTACATGAATGTTGGATAAAAGATCCAAGTGGCTACCCTTGAGTTGTTAGTTGATATGATTGCACTAGGATGAGGGTAAGTGTGAGGGGTGATTAGTGAGATGGGGATGTAATAATGTAGATAGAGAGGGATGGGTGGAAGTACGTGGTAAGTTGGTGTGAGTAACGATGTGCAGGGGTAAGGTAGGGCAGACAGAGTGATGGGGATGTGATGAGAGGCACAGGAGGATGATGGAGAGTGTGGCTTAGTACTAATGATTTGTGATATAATGAGATTATTAAAAGGTTTACACCACTGCACCCAGGGCACCTGATCCCTGCTTGTGCCCTCCTCTGCAATGTGCTGTGTTGGTCTCCTGGGGAGGTCTCTTCCACCCATTGGAACGGAAGAGATTCTCCATGCATGCTGTATCTCCCTCCATAAACAAATGGAGGGAGTCAAGGGAGATCCTGGGTGCAGCCCTGCACCTATGCGCAGTGCTTGTCAGTGTTTGCAGCACTTCAATGCTGTAGAACACTGACAACACAAATGTCAAAACAAAGTTGGTCTTGGTCACTTTAAGGAAACCGGCTGATGCCACTTCAAGTATGGCATCACCAGACCTGCTTCCTCTAATTGGACCAGTGGGCAGACTTAACAAACCCCAGAAATGCAAGTTCCTTTAAGGCAGCGGAATGGAGCCAGCAGCGGCGCCACGATCTGCCACCATCGCCCACCCCGGACCCTCCAAGGTAAATCCCGGCCTGGGTGTTTCAGCCAGTCATGCTTTCTCGCTGTATGGACACATAGGGTTAAGTTCAACTTCGGCGCGGGCACAAAATGGGCAGTAGCAAATCGGCCACTCGCTATACAGCTCGCCCGATTTTACTTTTCATTGAAGTCAATCGGAAGAAAATCAGGGTCCGAATGAAGGAAAGAAAATCAGGTGGGGTGTATAATGGGTGGCCCATCTGCTACCACCCATTTTGTAATTCCACTGAAGTAAAAATTTCCCCCTCATAATGTCTTTGAGGTATGACTCATTTGATGATTAATAAACCGTGATAAAATCGAGATGTCAAATTCCATCACATTGTTGCATATTAATTGACCTCTTGTACACTATAGGGATGATTCTTCATTCTGATGCTCGCAGATTTAATGGAATATAATTTCTTGATCAATATTTAATAAGAGTCACAAAACAACTAAATAGGGAAAAATTATTCCATTGAGTTCAAACTACAATAAGAACCTGAAAACATCATCATCATCATCATAGGCAGTCCCTCGGAATCGAGGAAGACTTGCTTCCACTCTTAGCATGAGTTCTTAGGTGGCTGTACAGTCCAATACGGGAACCACAGTCTCTGTCACAGGTGGGGCAGATAGTCTTTGAGGGAAGGGGTGGGTGGGACTGGTTTGCCGCACGCTCTTTCCGCTGCCTGCACTTGATTTCTGCATGCTCTTGGGTGACGAGACTCGAGGTGCTCAGCGCCCTCCCGAATGCACTTCCTCCACTTAGGTCTTTGGCCAGGGACTACCAGGTGTCGGTGGGGATGTTGCACTTTATCAGGGAGGCTTTGAGGGTGTCTATTTCGCTGCCCACGTTTGGCTTGTTTGCCGTGAAGGAGTTTCGAGTAGAGCACTTGCTTTGGGAATCTCGTGTCTGGCAAGCGAACTATGTGGCCTGCCCAATGGAGCTGATCAAGTGTGTCGGTGCTTCGATGCTGGGGATGTTGGCCTGGTCAAGGACGCTAATGTTAGTGCATCTGTCCTCCCAGGGGATTTGTAGGATCTTGCGAAGACATCATTGGTGGTATTTCTCCAGCGACTTGAGGTGTCCACTGTACATGGTCCATGTTTCTGAGCCATACAGGAGGTCAGGTATTACTACAGCCCTGTAGACCATGAGCTTGGTGGCAGTTTTGAGGTCCTGGTCTTCAAACACTCTTTTCCTCAGGCAGCCGAAGGCTACACTGGCGCACTGCAGGCAGTGTTGGATCTCATCCTGAACCTGAAATAACAGATAATCAACTACATTAATTGAAAATCACTTGCTTAAAGAATAATTTTGTTTTGATGTAAGTTTTATTAATAACTAGTAAATTGCCCATGAAGTTGCCCAATGTTTGTTGATGAATATGAGTTTTTTTAATGCAAGAAATTAATAAAGTTAATGAGTGAGTGAATTAATGAGTGAGATTTCGTAAACACACTCCACGGGGCCATCTAGTCGCCAGAACATGCAACTGCAATGTGACAGGACACTACCAAAGGTATTGGGAAAAGTTGACAAACCAATTTACCATGGTAAAGGTTGACAGAAAATCATGATCAAAAATTATCACAATAGGAAGTAAGGTTTGTGGACAGGAAGTGTGCTGCATTCAAGATGTTTAGTAATATACAGGCTGAGAACCTAGGTAAAGGATAAAAGCTTATTGTGCAGGGAATTACCAAGATTTAAAATAAAATAGAGAGAAACAAATAGGCCCAAGTTTTGGCCTCAATTGCTCCTGATTTTTTGGAGCAACTGGTGTAGAATGGAGTATCTTAGAAATTCAAATTCTCGGCATTTAGTTTGCTCCAGTTCTAGTCAGTTAGAACAGTTTCACTTTGGAACAGAATTTTTTTTTCAAAAGGGGGCGTGTCCGGCCACTTACGCCTGTTTTCAAAGTTTCGTCAGTGAAAACTTACTCCAAACTAACTTAAAATGGAGTAAGTGAAGATTTTTGTACGCTCGAAAAAACCTTGTCGACACTTTAGAATATCAGGTGTAGGTTACAAATCAGGCGTAGGGAATGGGGGGGAGGGGGTTTAAAGGGAAGTTTACAAATATTAAACACTTCAGTTTTACAAATAAAGAGCCATCATCAATAATAAATGATAAAAACATCAATAAATCAACCAATAAATCAATCAAAAAAAATTAATAAGAAATAATTTTTTAAAAATATCAATAAATAAAATATTTTCTACTTACCGACTGCAGCACCGGGAGCCCTTCAACAGCGTGCTGGGATGCCCCCCCCCCCCCCCCCCCCAAACAATGTGTCTCTGTCAGTGTCTCTATCTCTCTGTCCGTTTGTGTGTGTCTCTCACTCTCTGTCTGTCAGTATTGTGTTTCTGACAGCGAGGGGAGGGGCAGGAGGGGGGAGGGGGGGGCAGGGGGAGGGGAGAGAGGGAGGGGGAGGGATGGGGGAGAAGGGGGGAGAAGGGGGGGGAGAGGAGAAGGGGGGAGAGGGGGAGGGGAGAGGGGAAGGGGAAAGGTGGGGAGAGGGGAAGGGGAAAGGGGGGAGAGGGGAAGGGGAAGGGGAAAGGGGGGAGAGGGGAAGGGGAAAGGGGGGGGAGAGGGGAAGGGGAAGGGGAAAGGGGGGAGAGGGGAAGGGGAAAGGGGGGAGAGGAAAAGGGGAAGGGGGGAGAGGAGAAGGGGAAAGGAGAAGGGGGGGAAAGGAAAAGGGGAGGGGAAGGAGAAGGGGGGGAAAGGAGAAGGGTGGGGAAAGGAGAAGGGGGGGAAGGAGAAGGGGGAGGGAGGCTGAACGGGCCGGGCCCGGCGGGGCCCAAGACTTCGGGCAAGACCTGCCCCCAGCACCAGATTTACAGGTAGATGGTGTTGGGTCGGGTCCGGGGTCCGGGGTCGGGAGCGTGGGTCAGGTCTGGTCCGGGGTGGGGGGGGGGGGGGGCGGTCGGGAGCACGGGTCGGGTCAGGGGTGGGAGGATGGAGGTCGGGTTGGTTCGGGTAGGGAGGGAGCGCGGGTCGGTTCGTGTCGAGGGCGGGGGGAGGGAGGTCAGGATGGGTCGGGTCCGGTCCGGGGAAGGGGGTCGGGACCGCGGGTTGGGTCGGGGGGGGGGTGGTGGGAGGGAGGTCGGTTCGGTTCGGGTCGGGGGAAGGGAGAGGGAGGTCAGGCCGGGAGGGGAGCGCGGGTCGGGTCCAGTTCGGGGGCGGGGGGGGAGGGGGGGGAAGCGGGAGTCGAGTCGGATCGGGAGGAAGCAGGAGCTGGGCGTGGGAGGAGCCTTATGCACGCAGCCCCAGTGAGGCCATTTGGCCAGGGCTAGGGGCTGCGTGCTTCGGGCCCTCCCACAGTTTTGGGCGCCTGGAGCTACTGCACATGCGCGCCCACTGTAGCGCACATGTGCAGAAGTCCCGGCACTGTTTTCAGTGCAGGGACCTCGCTCCGCCCCCTACAGCTCGTGCTGCACCGCACCCGGCTCAAGAGGACCTGCAGGGAGCCGGAGAATACGAAAGATTTTTTTAGGCGCACTTTGTGGTGCAAAAAACGGGCGTCCAGGTCGGGGCTGCGCCGTTCTAGGTGCGGCCCGAAACTTGGGCCCATAGAAACAAAGAAAATAGGTGCAGGAGTAGGCCATTCGGCCCTTCGAGCACCACCATTCAATATGATCATGGCTGGTCATGCAACTTCAGTACCCCATTCTTGCTTTCTCTACATACCCCTTGATCCCTTTAGCCGTAAGGGCCACATCTAACTCCCTTTTGAATATATCTAACAAACTGGCCTCAACAACTTTCTGTGGTAGACAATTCCACAGGTTCACAATTCTCTGAGTGAAGAAATTTCTCCTCATCTCGGTCCTAAATGGCTTACCCCTTATCCTTAGACTGTGACCCCCGGTTCTGGATTTCCCCAACATCGGGAACATTCTTCCTGCATCTAACCTGTCCAATCCTGTCAGAATTTTATATGTTTCTATAAGATCCCCTCTCATTCTTCTAAATTCTAGTGAATATAATTGTGGTCAATCCAGTCTTTTATCATATGTCAGTCCTGCCATCCCGGGAATCAGTCTGGTGAACCTTCGCTGCACTCCCTCAATAGCAAGAATGTCCTTCCTCAGATTAGGAGACCAAAACTGTACACAATATTCAAGGTGTGGCCTCACCAAGGCCCTGTACAACTGCAGTAAGACCTCCCTGCTCCTATACTCAAATCCTTTCGCTATGAAGGCCAACATACCATTTGCCTTCTTCACTGCCTGCTATACCTGCATGCCAATTTTCAATGACTGATGTACCATGACACCCAGGTCTCATTGAACCTCCCCTTTTACTAATCTGTCACCATTCAGATAATATTCTGCCTTCCTGTTTTTGCCACCAAAGTAGATAACCTCACATTTATCTACATTATACTTCTTTGCCATGCATTTGCCCACTCACCTAACCTGTCCAATTCACCATGCAGCCTGTTAGCATCCTCCTCACAGCCCAAACTGCCACCCAGGTTAGTGTCATCTGCAAATTTGGAGATATTACATTCAATTCCTTCATCCAAATCATTAATGTATATTGTAAATAGTCGGGGTCCCAGCATGAACCTTGTGATACCCCACTCGTCACTGCCTGCCATTCTGAAAAGGACCTGTTTATTCCTACTCTTTGCTTCCTTTCTGCCAACCAGTTCTCTGTCCACGTCAATACATTACCAAGGTAAATCAAGAAGCAGTGATTAGGTGAAGATAAGCCTAAGTTTTAAAAGCTTGTAGATTGCAGGAGGCAAGGAGGACTGAGTTGAAGAGTTCCACAGTTTTGACATCGTGCAAGAGAATGAGTTAGATTCAGAGAAGGTTATGATAAATCTTGATTTCAACTCAATGGGGATGTAGGGAAGAGAAAGACCACATATTTACACCTTAGGAGAGCATGAAAGGGAAGTTCTGGGCAGTAGTGAATATGGTAGCATCAATAAAATTAGGGAGTGACTTAGACAGAAGCTGATAGAAGAGATCACCTCTCATTTAAAATGTTCACTCTCTACCGCTCGTCCAAGTACCATAAACCTAGGCCTTAAGCTCTGGAATTCTACGCCTAAACCTCTCTGCCTCTCCATCTCTCTTACTTCCTTCAAGATGTTCCTTAAAACCTATATATTTGGCCAAACATTTGGTCACCTGCCCTAAATTCTCCTCATGTGCCACGGTGTCAAATTTTTAATCTCATAATACTCCTGTGAAGCGCCTTGGGTTGTTTCACTATGTTCAAGGTACTATATAAATACAAGTTGTTCGTTCTGCATCCATCAATCACACCTTGGTCTGTCCCCTTACTCCTCCAGCACTTTCTCCTACTTTGAGCATTTCACCCTATTCCACCCCCTCACCTCTCATTTAAAATTCTCGTTCTCTACCGCTACCCAAGTAGCATAAAAACTTTTATTACCGCTATTTCTTCACCATTTTCCTTCCTCTGCGTCTGCACTGAATGACTTCTCATCCTCGGTGATTTCAACCTCCATCTCAATTCATCATGCTCTCTCTCCTCTGAGTTCACTAGCCTCCTATCCTCCCTTAATCTCTCCCTCCATGTAAATTCCCCAATCCATATTCACGGCCAGCCCCTCGACCTTGCCATCTCCCCTGGTCTCGCTACTCCCATCGTGTCAATCGCAGATAAGGCCATCTCTGACCACTTCCTCGCATTGCTCTCCACCCACTTCCCCCAGCCCCCCCCCCCCCAACTCTATCTCCTCCTGTGTCCACCCCTGGAAAAAACTCTCTTCCAACTCTCTTACAACTGCACTTATTAACTCCCAACTGTCCAGCCTTTGGCCCTCCATTCACCATGACATTTCTGCAGCTACCGATCTGCTCAATCACACCCTCACCACCACCTTTGATGCTCTATTTAAACAATTACTCTCTCTCCACCCTGGCCGTTCCCCCTGGGAGAGCCATGATCTCCGCTCCCTTAAGTCCAAGGGACGCAGACTTGATTGGATATGGCGGACAACTGGTTTAGCCATTCACCCACCAGATCTGGTTGGACCACATAAAGCACTATCGGGTCGTGCTCTTGTCTGCCAAAACTGCTCACTATTCCGCACTTATTCTGGAATATAAAGATAAATCCCGGCTTCTATTCTCCACTGCAAAATGTCTTTTTAAACCCCTCTCCCCAGTCTCCACCCTCACTTGTGACATTAAGTGTGAGGAGCTCATGGACTTCTTTGTCTCTAAGATTGAGATCATCTGTTCGGCCACCTTTGGCCCTTCCCTTCCTTCCCCAGCCTACCGGACCAAGCTTCCTCTAAGGACGCCCCTGCTCTAGCCCTGCCCATGTCCTTCTCCAGTTTCTCTCCAATCTCCCCTCATGACCTTTCCGAGCTCATCCTGTCCATGAGACCCACTTCCTGCTGCCTTGTCCCTATTCCTACCAAACTGCTGACCACCCAAGTTCTTTTTCTGTCTCCCATGTTAGCTGACGTTGTTAATGGATCTCTCTCCCCAGGTATTGTCCCCCTCTCCCTCAAATCTGCCATCATCACCCCCTCCTCAAAAAACCAACCCTCGACCCCTCCGTCCTTGCAAACTATTGTTCCATCTTCAACTTCCCTTTCCTCTCCAAATCCGTGCCTATCTTTCCCGTAATTCCATGTCTGAATCCCTCCAATCTGGTTTCCGTGAATGCCACAGTACCGAAACAGCTCTTAGCAAAGTCACAAATTATATCCTTTGTGACTGTGACAAAGGGAAACTATTCCTGCTCGTCCTTCTTGACTTTTCTGCAGTCTTTAACATGGTTGACCACTCTATGCTTTTCCAATTCCTTCCCATCGTCATCCAACTGAGTGGGACTGCACTCGCCTGGTTCCATTGTTATCTATCTAATCATAGCCAGAGAATCACCTGCAATGGCTTCTCTTCCTGCCCCCGCATCAGTCCCTCTGGTGTCCCCCAAGGATCTATCCTTGGCCTCCTCCTATTTCTCATCTACATGTTGCCCCTTGGCGACATCATCCAAAAACCACATGTACGCTGATGACACCCAGCTCTACCTCACTACCACTTCTCTCGACCCCTCCACGGTCTCTAAATTGTTAGATTGCTTGTCCGACATCCAGTTCTGGATGCATAGAAATTTTCTCCAATTGAATATTGGGAAGACTGAAGCCATTATTTTTGGTTCCCGCCAAAAACTCAGTTCCCTAGCCCTCTCCCCAACTTCTGTCTGAGGCTGAACCAGATTGTTTGCAACCTTGGTGTCATATTTGACCCTGAAATGAGCTTTCGACCACATATCCGCAGCGTAATTAAGACCGCCTATTTCCACCTGTGTAACATCGGCAGTCTCCATCCTTGCCTCAGCTCATCCACTCTGAAGCCCTTATCCATGTCTTTGTTACCTCTAGACTTGACTATTCCAATGCATTCCTGCCTGGCTTCTCACATTCTACCCTAAGTAAACTAGAGGTGATCCAAAACTCAGCTGCCCATATCTTAACTTGCACCAAGTCCCGCTCAACCATCACCCCTGTACTCGCTGACCTACATTGGCTCCCGGTTAAGCAATGCCTCGATTTCAAAATTGTCATCTTTGTTTTCAAATCCCTCCATGGCCTCACCCCTCCCTATCTCTGTAATCTCCTCCAGCCCCACAATCCCCCGAGATGTCTGCGCTCCTCTAATTCTGTCCGCTTGAGCATCCCTGATTACAATCGCTCAACCATTGGTGGCCGTGCCTTCTGTTGCCTAGGCCCTAAACTCTGGAATTCTCTGCGTAAACCTCTCCACCTCTCTACCTCTCTTTTCTCCTGCAAGATGCTTCTTAAAATCTACCTCTTAGAACAAGTTTTTGGTCACCTTCCCTAATTTCTCTTTATGCGGCTTGGTGTCAAATTTTAAAAATCTCATCATCATCATCATCATAGGCAGCCCCTCGAAATTGAGGAAGACTTGCTTCCACTCTAAAAGTGAGTTTTCAGGTGGCTGCACAGTTCAATGTGGGAATTACAGTCTCTATCACAGGTAGGACAGACAGTGGTTGAAGGAAAGGGTGGGTGGGGAGCCGGGTTTGCCGCACGCTCCCTCCTCTGCCTGCTCTCGGCGATGGACTCGAGCTGCTCAGTGCCCTTGCAGATGCTCTTCCTCCACTTTGGGCGGTCTTGGGCTAGGGCTTTCCAGACGCCGGTGTGGATGTTACACTTTATTAAGAAGGCTTTGAGGATGTCCTTTGTTGCATATGCTGACTGTGGATGTATTCTATGTGTAGTCACTGTGAGATTGTATAAGATGGAGACTTGTTTACCTGATGCACTATCAATAAGGTTCAGACCATGTACATACATGCTGGCACCATTAGAGGGTGCAACTGGTGGAGACCGGGGGTTTCCTGCCCTGGTGGCAGGGACCTGTATAAAAGGCTGCACACCATGCTTGCAAGGCACTCTGGCATTTGGAATAAAGGACTGAGGTCACTACAGTTCAAGTACAACATATTGCCTTGTGGAGTCATTCATAAGTACACTACAGACATAACAACTGTCGACGAGAATAAGGAATTTCACGCGATCATGGCTACCTTTGGTATGCTAAAAGACTTTGCAGAGGGTGATGATTGGGATGCCTTTATGGAAAAGCTTGAGCAATATTTCCTGGCAAACAACCTGGCAGGGGAGACAGACACATTGGCAGAGAAACACAAGGCTATACTGCTGACCAGTTGTGGGCCCGAGGTCTACCGCCTCGTAAGGGACTTGCTGGCACCCACGAAGGCCAAGGATAAGACATACGATGAGCTGACTGAACTAATTTGTGACCAACTTAAACCAAAAGAGAGCATCCTCATGGCCAGGCACAGATTCCGCGCGCATCGCAGGCCTGAGGGCCAGGAGATTGCAAAATATGCTGCCGACTTCAGGAGACTTGCAGCATCATGTGATTTGGCACGCACATCAAAGAAGCATTGTGAGACATCTTCATTATAGGAATTGGCCACGAGGGCCTCCTTCACAAGCTACTTTCTGCCAACACCACAGTCAACCTGCAGAAAGCCATCAGCATCAGTCAGGCATTTATGACCTCGACCTGCAGCACCAAGCAAATCATTCATCCTGTGGATTCAAACCCAGCAAGTACTATACACAAAATGGTGCCTTTCACTGGCAAGACTTTAGAACATGGCTCTGCCCAGGGCAGAGAGCACAGGCCTCAGGGTTCCAGAACTCAGAGTCCGCCGAGGGGTGCTAATCGAGTAGCACCATGCTGGCGTTGCGGAGGAAACCATAGGGCTCACCAGTGTCGGTTTGCTGAGTATGTGTGCAAAGCCTGTAACATGAAGGGCCACCTCCAGCTCATGTGTAAAAGAAATACGCTTCACCGTCTAGCAGAGGAGTCGGTAGATTACTTTGAATCCAGCGGGGTGTATGATGATTTGGCCAGAGAGGCAGCTCAGCCCCAAGAAGAAGTGTATGGAGTGTGTACCTGCACCACCGATTGCCCTCCAGTGAAAATGGAAGTCGAGATAAACGGCGTTCCAGTCTTCATGGAAGTGGACACGGGAGCGAGCCAGTCAGTGATGAGCCAGGATGCCTTCGTGAGGTTGTGGAACAAAAAAAGACCCGAGCTGGTTCCAGTACAGGAAACATTGCGCACCTACACCAAGGAGCCGATCCCAGTCCTTGGTAGTGTGGATGTAAGTGTAATCCATAATGGCGTGTTGCACAAGTTACCTCTGTGGATTGTTGCAGGTGATGGTCCAACGCTTCTCAGAATTAGGTGGATGGGGAAGATACAGTGGAAATGGGAAGACCTCTTCACTCCAGCAATCGATGTTCCCTATGCTCAGAGGCAGAGCAAAACTTCACCTTCGCTTGGGCCAGGCACCAGAGAACAGACCAGTGCAGCACCTGAGGCACAGACCATCCATCATGACTGCGTGGCAACGATCTGACCGGAACGATCTAAAAATACCTTCCCGGCTCCAGTCGCAGGACTCCTAGGGAGGAAAGTCGAATTCACAGGCACTCTTCCAGCTTTTGTGGCAGAATCGCGGGAGAGAAGGATCAAGGCAGTTGACCTCGAGGACCGAAGCAAGATGGCATCCCTGCTGCAGTGAGGAGCAGCGCAACTGAAAATAAAGATGGCTGTGGCAACATCACGAGGTGCAATGCTGAGGGACCAACACGTGGGGTCCAACAAAGGATCTGATTGGGGTAAAGCCAGCAGGGTTATTTTAAAGGAGACCTGCAATCAACTGAACTTAAAGAGACATTGTATGCACGGCAATCAATGTAACAAACCGATTAAGATTGTGAACAGAATGTTGTTGCGAGATGTTGGGAATAGAGTGTCCCCTAGAGCTGCAAGTGAGCGAATTCGAGAGGGTAAAGACGCGGAGCCTGATACCCTGCCCCAGGTCTATTCCATGCTGCAGGTACCTGATGGCACCATTTGCCACGGACCTGGAAACAAAAACACCACCAATATGTGCAGTTGGCCGCTGTTGCCCACCACCCGGGTGGAGACGGTGCAGCCCCCAGAGCCAGTCGTACCTCGGCCATGTCCGGGAGTGAAAGGTCACAACCAACGAGTTCTCCAAACGGGACCTGGAACAGCCAGGTTCCCAACACCGTTAGAGAGGAGGCAGAAGATTCTGCAGCCCTCAATGGAGGACAGGGAGGCCACACACATCTGTGGCTCTGCCCACCACTAGGCAACAGCAAAGGCCCTGAGTCCTGGCTCGATGAGTGAACCAAGCCCACCCCGCTAGCAGGGGACGCAGGGCCCCCATCAGACGACTAGGACCCCGTCTGGTTGCTCTGGAACTAGCATCCTCACATACCTGTACTGCTACCTCAGTACTGATCATGACTGAACCATGAATGCAATCTACCCAATCCTGGCGCACGACCATAAAACATAACGGATGTAAGTCACGGAACCTAGGTGCCACGATACAAACTGAAATTTTTTTTTTCTTCGTTTCTTTGTACTTGCACTGCATCTGATCCTGTATGTTAATGTAACGGGCCAGCTGCATGATCTCGCTGTGGGGTGGGGGGGCGGGGGGGAATGGATGTACGTAGCCATGGATACACACATGGATCACACCCAGAACCCACTGGAACCTACACCGCATCATCGAACCATCCAATCTGATAACCACTACCCAATGTTGTGGCAAAAGGACTTGGGGGTTAACAGGGAGAGAGCCAAGCCAAAGCACAACCAAGGTGCAAGGGCTATTGGCACTTAAGTCTGGGAAGAGCTAAGCCAGAGCACATAGTGCAAAGGTAATTGGCACAAAGGACTTGGGGAAGAGTGATGTTGTATATGCTGACTATGGATGTACTCTATGCGTAGTCACTGTGAGATTGTATAAGATGGAGACTTGTTTACCTGATGCACAATCAATATGGTTCACACCGTGTACATACATGTTAGCACCACGAGAGAGTGCAATGAGTGGAGACCAGGGGTTTCCTGCCCTGTTGGCAGGGCCCTGTATAAAAGGCTGCACACCATGCTTGCAAGGCACTCTGGCGTTTGGAATAAAGGATCGAGGTCACTACAGTTCAAGTACAACATATTGCCTTGTGAAGTCATTCATAAGTACACAACAGACATAACATCCTTGAAGTGTTTCCTCTGATCACCTGGTGCTCGCTTGCCATGTAGGAGTTCTGAGTAGAACGCTTGCTTAAGGAGTCTCATGTTGGGCATGCGGATGATGTGGCCCGCCCAACGGAGTTGGTCGAGTGTGGTCAGTGTTTCGATGCTGGGGATGTTGGCCTGAATGAGAGCACTGACATTGGTGCATCTATCCTCCCAGTGGATTTGCAGGATCTTGCGGAAGCAGTGCTGATGGCACTTCTCCAGCACTTTGAGGTGTCTGCTGTATATAGTCCACATCTCTGAGCCATATAGGAGGGCAGGTCTCACTACTGCCCAGTGGACCATAAGCTTGGTGCCAGATTTGAGGTCCTGGTCTTCAAACACTCTCTCCCTCAGGCGACCAAACGCTGCGCTGGCACACTGGAGGTGGTGTCAGACCTCATCATCGATGTCTGCCCTTGCTGATAGTAGGCTCCCGAGGTTTGGAAAATGGTCCATGTTGTCAAAGGCTGGGCAGTGGATTTTGATGACCGGGGAGCAGTGCTGCGTGGCGGAGCAGGTTGGTGGAGGACCTTTGTCTTACAGATATTTAGCGTAAGACCCATGCTTTCGTCGGCCTCAGTGAAGGTGTTGACGATGGCTTGGAGTTCGGCCTCTGAGCATGCACAAACGCAAGGGTCATTCGCGTACTGTAGTTCGATGACAGAGGATGGGAGGACCTTGGACCTAGCCTGGAGGTGACGTAGGTTAAACAGGTCCCCATTGGCTCTATAGTTTAGTTCCACTCCAGCGGGGAGCTTGTTGATAGTGAGATGGAGCATTGCAGCAAGGAAGATTGAGAAGAGCGTTGGTGCGATGGTGCAGCCCTGCTTGACCCCGGTCCGGACGTGATTGGGTCTGTGATGGATCCGTTGGTCAGGATCACATGTCATCGTGGAGCAGGCAGAGGATGGTGACAAACTTTAGTGGGCAGCCGAAACGGAGGAGGATGCTCCATAGTCCCTCGTGGTTGACAGTGTCAAAGGCCTTTGTGAGGTCAAAGAAGACCATGTATAAGGGTTGGTGCTGTTCCCTGCATTTCTCTTGTAGTTGTCACATGGTGAAGATCATGTACCCCTTAGTGGACGGAATCCGCATTGTGACTCTGGGAGGAGCTCTTCAGCACAGGGAGAAGACGGTTGAGGAGGTTTCTTGCGATGACTTTCCATTGGCTGACAGCTGGGAGATTCCACTGTAGTTGCTGCAGTCAAACTTGTCCCCTTTTTTGAAGATGATCTGTGAGATCTCCTGGTGTGTTCGGTATTGTGTTCCTAACACTGATGAGGCTGCACACAGGGAGGTTAAAGTAACAATGACCTCAGTCTTTAATAAGACACTCCAGAGTGAGGAACAGGCCTTAGGGGCCAGCTTATATACAGTGCTCCCAAGGGATGCTGGGATCCTTTGGGACTTCAGGGGATGAGCTCCCTGGTGGCGGAACATGGGAGTGCATGCTTTACAGATACATAACATCACTCCCCCCCCAAAGTCAAAGTGAAAGCTATTTACAAGGTGAGGTGGTCGGGAGCCTTTCTTTCCCTGGTGGACCGCCTCAGTACAAATGTCTGTTCTGGTGTGTTGGCTGTGCCCTCACTGGGCTGGCGTGTTGTTGGCCCTGCAGGGCTGCTAGGTGAGCCTGGCCTTGCTGGGCTGTTGAGCGTGATGGGTTCGGCGTGATGTCGTTGATCCTTTGGGTGTGTGTTGTGGGCTCGAAAAAGATGGTGTCTGGGTTGTTCAGGGCAGTCTGTGAACCGCAGCCTCGTTTGGTCCAGGTGCTTTCTGCAAATTTGTCCATTGTCTAGTTTGACTACAAACACCCTATTCCCTTCTTTAGATATCACCATGCCCGCGATCCACTTGGGACCATGTCCATAGTTTTGCACATACACAGGCTCATTCAGATCAATTTCCCGTGACACAGTGGCGCGACCATCGTTTACATTTTGTTGCTGCTGCCTACTCTCTACCTGATCATGCAGGTTGGGATGAACCAGCGAGAGTCTGGTTGTAAATGTCCTTTTTATGAGTAGCTCAGCCGGGGCACCCCTGTGAGCGAGTGGGGTCTCGTGCGGTAACTGAGCAGTACTCGGGACAGGCGGATTTGGAGTGAGCCTTCTGTGACTCATTTGAGGCTCTGTTTGATTGTTTGTACTGCCCGTCCTGCCTGACCATTGGAGGCTGGTTTAAACAGGGCCGAGGTGACATGTTTGATCCCATTGCGGGTCATGAATTTTTTTAATTCGGCACTGGTGAAACATGGCCCATTGTCACTGACCAGTATGTCAGGCAGGCCGTGGGTGGCAAACATGGCCCTCAGGCTTTCAATGGTGACAGTGGCAGTGCTTCCCGACATTATTTCACATTCAATCCATTTTGAAAAAGCATCCACCACCACCAGGAACATTTTACCGAGAAACGGGCCCGCATAGTCGACATGGATCCTTGACCATGGTCTGGAGGGCCAGGATCACAAACTTAGTGGTGCCTCTCTGGGCGCGTTGCTCAACTGAGCACATACGCTGCATTGCCCTATACAGGACTCTAAGTCAGAATCGATACCGGGCCACCACATGTGGGATCTGGCTATCGCTTTCATCGTTACTATACCCGGGTGTGTGCTGTGGAGATGCGAGATGAACGTCTCCCTGCTCTTTTTTCATAACACTACACGGTGACCCCACAACAGGCAGTTTGCCTGAATGGACAGCTCGTCCTTTCGCCGCTGGAACGGCTTGATTGGCTCTTGCATTTCAACAGGGATGCTGGCCCAGCTCCCATGCAGTACACAGTTTTTTACTGGGGACAGCAGAGGATCTTGGCTGGTCCAAGTCCTAATCTGGCGGGCCGTGACAGGTGATTTATCATTTTCAAATGCTTCCATGACCATCAACAAGTCTGCGGGCTGTGTCACCATCAACAAGTTTGCAGGCTAAGCCATTTCCACCCCCGTGGTGGGCAATGGTATCCGACTGAGAGCGTGCGCACAGTTCTAGGTGTCTGGCCTGTGGCGGATGGTATAGTTATATGCTGATAGTGTGAGTGCCCACCTTTGTATGCGGACTGAGGCATTATTATTTATCCCCTTGTTTTCAGCGAACAGGGATGTGAGGGGCCTGTGATCGGTTTCCAGCACAAATTTGAGGCCAAACTGGTACTAATGCATTTTCTTTACCCCAAACACATACACTAATGCCTCTTCCTCAATCATGTTGTAGGCCCTCTCGGCCTTAGACAAGCTCCTGGAAGCATAGGCGACAGGTTGCAACTTCCCCGCAACGTTAGCTTGTTGTAATACACACCCGACTCCGTACGATGACGCGTCACATGCTAGCACAAGTCTTTTACACGGGTTATACAATACAAGCAGCTTGTTGGAGCATAAAATGTTTCTGACTTTCTCAAAAGCAATTATTTGTTTTTTTCCCCATACACAGTTCTCACCTTTGCGCAATAACACAAGAGGGTGCTTAACCCCGGTAGGAAGTTACCAAAATAGTTGAGGAGTCCCAGGAACGACCGCAGCTCCTTGATGTTCTGTGGCCTGGGCGTGTTCCTGATAGCCTCTGTGTTGGTGTCTGTGGGTCGAATGCCGTCCGCCGCGATCTTTCTCCCCAAAAACTCCACTTCTGTTGCCATGAAGACGCATTTCGACCTCTTCAGCCGCAGCCCTACGCGATCCAGTCGCTGGAGGACCTCCTCCAGGTTTTGTAGATGCTCGGCGGTGTCCCGACCCGTGACCAATATGTCGTCCTGAAAGACCACCATGTGTGGTACCAACTTGAGTAGGCTCTCCATGTTTCTCTGGAAGATCGCTGCAGCTGACCGAATTCCAAATGGGCATCTGTTGTAGATGAACAGTCCCTTGTGTGTGTTGATGCAGGTGAGGCCCTTCGAAGACTCCTCCAGCTCCTGTGTCATGTAGGCCGAAGTCAAGTCGAGCTTGGTGAATGTTTTGCCTCCTGCCAGCATCGCAAATAGGTCGTCTGCCTCATGTAGCGGGTATTGGTCCTGTAGCGAGAAACGATTAATAGTTACTTTATAATCACCGCAAATCCTGACCGTGCCATCACTTTTGAGTACTGGAACAATCGGGCTGGCCCACTCGCTGAATTCCACTGGGGAGATGATGCCCTCGCGATGCAGCCTGTCCAGCTCAATTTCCATCCTCTCCCTTATCATGTGAGGTACCGCTCGCGCCTTGTGGCGAATGGGTCATGCTTCTGGGACCAAGTGGATCCGCATCTTCGCCCCGGAAAAGTTTCCAATGCCTGGCTGAAAAAGGGAAGGAAATTTATTGAGAACCTGGGTACATGAGGCCTCATCGACATGTGATAGCGCTCGGATGTCATCCCAGTTCCAGCGGATTTTGTCTAGCCAGCTCCTTCCAAGCAGTGTGGGGCCATCGCCCAGGACAATCCAGAGTGGCAGTTCGTGCACCGTGCCCTCGTAGGTGACCAGGCGCTGCCTAGGACAGTGATAAGCTCTTTGGTGTACATTCTCAGTTTCGTGTGGATGGGGCTCAGGGCTGGTCAGAATGCCTTGTTTCACCACACTCCCTCAAACATCTTTTTACTCATGATGGATTGGCTAGCACCAGTGTCGAGTTCCATGGCTATGGGTAAGCCATTCAATTTTACATTTAGCATTATAGGTGGACATTTCGTCAAAAATGTGTGCACCCTGTGTACTTCAGCTTCTGCCTCCTCTCTCTGAGGCTCAAAATTGCTTTGATCCACCATGGACCGATCTTCCTCTGCCACGTGGTGGTTAGCAGGTTTTGCAGAGCTTGCAGCTCGTTTGCAAGCTCGTTGGAGGTGCCCCATTGTTCCACAGCTCTTGCAAACATACCCTTTGAAGCGGCATGAATATAGGCTGAATGGAAGCCTCTACAATGTCAACAAGGTGTGAATTGCCTTGCATTCATCCTTTGTTGGGGACTCTGAGTCATCTGGGTCATCTGAGGCCTGCTGGCAGTTACAGGCTCGTGGGTTCTGCCCTGTACATTTCTGCTTGCAAACACAGTTCCAGTTAATTTATGAACATTGCTAGCACTTGTGTGCTGAGAGTTTTGTTTGGTGTTATCACTGGTGGACATAAACATATGTGCTATCGCAATGGCCTTACTGAGGGCCGGTGTCTCTACAGTCAAAAGTTTTCATAGGATGGTCTCGTGGCCAATGCCCAGTATAAAAACGTCTCTGAGCATTTGCTCCAGGTAGCCATCAAACTCACATTGTTCTGCAAGTCGTCTTAGCTCGGCGACATAGCTCATCACTTCCTGATCTTCAGATCGCTGGCACGTGTAGATCCGATACCTCGCCATCAGCACGCTCTCCCTCGGTATAAAATGCTCCCTAACCAGTGTACACAGCTCCTCATACGACTTATCTGTGGGTTTCACTGGAGCAAGAAGATCCTTCATGAGGCTGTCGGTCGGTGCCCTGCAGAACGTGAGGAGGACTGCTCTCCTTTTTGCAACGCTTCCTTCTCTGTCCAGCTCGTTGGCTACAAAGTACTGGTCTAGCCATTCGACATAGGCTTCCCAGCCCTCACCTCCGAGAACTTCTCCAGGATGCCCACAGTTTGCTGCATCTTTGTGTTGTATTTGTATTCTCGTCGCCAGTTATTGTGTTCCTAACACTGATGAGGCTGCACACAGGGAGGTTAAAGTAACAGTGACCTCAGTCTTTAATAATACACTCCAGAGTGAGGAACAGGCCTTAGGGGACGGCTTAAAAAAAGTGCTCCCAAGGGATACTGGGATCCCTTGGGACTTCAGGGGATGAGCTCCCTGGTGGCGGAACATGGGAGTGCATGCTTTACAGATACACAATATTCTCCTCCTTCCAGATAAGAGAGATGAGGTCGTGTCAATAATGCTTCTCCGCCACACTTTAGTGCCTCAGCGGGGATTCCATCTGCTCCTGATGGCTTGTTCTTCTTCAGCTGATGGATGCCGTTTCTACGTCGTGCAGGGCTGGGGTTTTGCTGAGCTGGTGGTGAGTAGCTTGCTGCGGGATGGAGTCGAGGACATTCGCGTCGAAGGCCGAGTCTCAGTTAAGAAGACCTTCAATGTGCTCCTTCCAGCGGGCCCTGACTACCATGGTGTCCTTAATGAGTGCCTCTCCTTTCTTGACAGCAGTGGGGTGGGGCCTTTGGTGCTTAGGATGTCGGTGTTCTTGACTTCGCTGAAGAATCCTCGTACGTCATGGTTGTCGACCAGCTGCTGGATCTCCTGTGCTTTCTCCACCCACCATCTATTCTTTAGGGCACGGGTTTTTTGTTGGACCTCGGCCTTCAGCCACCTGTAGAGCGGCTTTGCTGCTCCCGAGTTGGGTTGCTGCTTTATGTTCAGAAATGCCTTGTGCTTGCGGCTTATTAGCTCCTGGATCTCCTGGTCATTCTCGTCAAACCAGTCTTGCTGTTTCCTGGTTGAGTGACCGAGTGTCTCTTCGCAGGCACTGGTTATGGAGGTCTTGAGGGCAGACCAGGTCCTGTGGGCACTCTGCGTCTCGGGGTCATCGGGCGTCGCCAGGTTGGCAGTGAGGCGCTGGCTGTGTAGGGCTTTCTTAGCTGAGTCTTTGATTGCTCCGGCGTTGATTTTTCTGCGGCATTGTTTCTGTTGCCATCGCTGCTTTGGGGCTATATTGATGTTAATGATCATAATATCCCTGTGAAGCACCTTGGGACATTTCACTTTTTTTAAAAGATGCTATATAAGTACAAGATGTTGTTGTTGCTGTTGTTGGAGTGATCTATAAAAAGGGTCTTACCAGTTGGGTTTCTTCCATACCTAAAAAAAAATATTGTGCTTGAAAAATTATAATATTAACTGAGAGACAGTTGGCAAGCTGGCCTGAGATGTCTGTTATTGTCAATCTTGAGAAGCTGTTGGAGGTGCATGAGAGCACCTTGAAGCTACATAGCATCTGAATTTTTCCATCTTCCACTCACTGTCTTTCTTGTAGACAGCAGGCTAAAGATTAGACGGATGTGAGAAATTGAAGCTGTAAAGCTATTTCCTTTACTCACAATCTTAGATAATTGAAGCACTGTGACTCTGTGCTGCCTTTAAGCATGTTTCACTAATGGTATTATTACCGCTAAGTAAAGTTAAATGTTATGATGTACTCTACAGTTGTTTTATTTATATTTCCGTTGTTATGCATTCTGTGACTTGCAGCACATGGATAAATCATGATTAAAACTGTGTACTTGTCAAATTGTTTGATGTTAGTAAGCCTTTGTCTTGTATCTGCAGAACCCTCATGTATTATTTAGTGGAATAATCAGATTAATGGTTTCTGATAAACTAGAAGAGCAAAGCTAAACCTTACGATTGGATTATTGTCTGCAAATCACCGATGACCATCTAGTTCTATTCACTTATACAGAGCTTGGAAGATTTTAGATTATTTATAAACTAAAAGCAATATAATTTTCAAAGGTGTGATAGCTTTGACTATGTATTGAAGTCAGCTAATTTATTTGATCACATAGGCTCCTATAGGATATTGGAATTATGACAAAGTAATTCAGGGGGTATTTGGTTGTTTTAGATGGTAAATTGTACAAACACTCATTATCATCATCATCATAGGCAGTCCCTTGGAATCAAGGAAGACTTGCTTCCACTCTAAAAATGAGTCCTTAGGTGGCCGAACAGTCCAATACAAGAACCACAGTTTCTGGCACAGGTGGGACAGATAGTCGTTGAGAGAAAGGGTGGATGGGACAGGTTTGCCGCATGCTCTTTCCGCTGCCTGCGCTTGACTTCTGCATGCTCTCGGCGATGAGACTCGAGGTGCTCAGCGCCCTCCCGGACGTACTTCCTCAACTTAGGGCGGTCTTTGGCCAGGGACTCACAGGTGTCAATGGGGATGTTGCACTTTATCAGGGAGGCTTTGAGGGTGTCCTTGTAATGTTTCTTCTGCCCACCTTTGGCTCACTTGCTGTGAAGAAGTTCCGAGTAGAGCGCTTGCTTTATTATTCTCATTATGCTACAATAGACATCTATACATACTAACACACACTAAACAGATTGACTATACCATTTTTGTTTCTCACTTACCACCCTTTTAGCCTATAGATAAGAATGTTAATAGTGTATGGTTGCAGCAGTGTAATTACAATTAACATGAGGAGGGGAAAACATAGAAAAAATACTCTAGTTACAAGGAGAAACTTGGGATATGTGACTACATTCACTGGAGTGGAGAAGGCTAAGAGGAGAAAATAATGAAGGGTTTTGACAGTAACGAAGGGTCATCAATTTCAAATCGTCATTATGAGAATGAGGAGAGAGGTAAGGAGGAATTGGTTTATACAGAGGGTTTTGGGGTTTTGAACAGGGGATGGTTGAGGCCGAGATCATGACATTCTTTAGTGAAAATTAGGTAAATATTTAGAATCATAGGGCCGAAATTGATAGCCTTACCACCCACTGCGCCGACTGCTACCCACTGCTGCTGACATTCTCCAAGTTATGCCCAATGCCACTTTCGATTTTGGCTGGAGCGGACGGGAGGGGTGAACCGCGGGGAACCGTCCACTGAGTGGCGTAAGTGGACTCCCGTCTGCCGAGATGCCAGGAGTCGGCGCCAGAACAGGGGTGGACTGCTGGCTGGAGTGTCCCGACAGTGGATGGGGTCCCCTGAAGGTCTTCCGATGGTTTTTTTAAAATGCTTTTCCTTTTTAGGTTTCAACCCTTTGTGGGCCCGACTCCATCCTCGGCGGCAATTGCCGCCGAGATTGGGAGCTCCCGCCGGTTGCCGCCCAGATTGGCGGCATAAGTCCCTCTTTTGCCGCCCGCCAACCTTTGAAGGACTTTTTCGATGAAAACCCCACTCAAAGTACCGTCAGATATCTCGGTGGCTATCAGCAGTCCTTTGGGCGGACGGGGGCCTTCACCAATTTCGGCCCCAATAGAATTATAGAAATTTACAGCATGGAAGGAGACCATTTCAGCCCATTGTGTCCCTGCCGGCCGACCAAGAGCTATCCAGACTAATCCCACTTTCCAGCTCTTGGTCCGTAACCTTGTAGGTTACGGCACTTTAAGTGCACATCCAAGTATCGTTTAAATAGGGTGAAGGTTTCTGCCTCTTCCACCCTTTCAGGCAGCAAGTTCCAGACCCCCACCATCCTCTGGGTAAAGAAATTTCCCCTCATATCTCCTCTAAATCTCCCCCCAATTACTTTAAGTCTATGTCCCCTGGATGTTGAACCCTCTGCCAAGGGAAACAGGTCCTTCCTATGCACTCTATCCAGGCCCCTCATAATTTTATTCACCTCAATCAAGTCTCCCCTTAGCCTCCTCTGTTCCAAAGAAAACAAACCCAGCCTATCCAATCTGTCCTCATAACTAAGATTCTCCAATCCAGGCAGCATCCTAGTAAATCTCCTCTGCACCCTCGCTAGTGCAAGCATGTCCTTCCTATAATACGGCGACCAGAACTGCACGCAGTACTCCAGCTGTGGCCTAACCAAAGTATTATACAATTTAAGCATAACCTCCCTGCTCTTATATTCTATGCCTTGGCCAATAAAGGCAAACATTCCGTATGCCATCTTAAGCACCTTATCCACCTGGCCTGCTACTTTCAGGGATCTGTGGACAAGCACTCCAAGGTCCCTTTGTTCATCTACACTATTAAGTGGCCTACCACTTAATGTGTATACCCTTTCCTTATTAGCCTTCCCAAAGTGCATCACCTCACACTTCTCTGAATTAAATTCCATTTGCCACTGCTCTGCCCACCTGACCTCCTGCAGCCCATGACTTTCATCTTCATTATCAACCACACAGCCTATTTTAGTGTAATCTGCAAACTTCTTAAACATATCCCCAACATTTAAGTCCAATTCATTGATATATACCACAAAAAGCAAGGGATCCAGTACTGAGCTCTGTGGAACACCACTGGAAACATCCTTCCAGTCACAAAAACATCCTCAATCATTACTCTTTGCTTCCTACCTCCAAGCCAATTTTTGATCCAACTTGCCACTTTGCCCTGGATCCCATGGGCTTTAACCTTCATGACCAGTCTGCCATGCGGGACCTTATCAAAAGCTTTGCTAAAGTCCATATACACTACATCGTACGCACTACTCTCATCGACCCTCTTGGTTACCTCCTCAAAAAATTCAATCAGGTTAGTCAGGCACGATCTTCCCTGAACAAATCTGTGCTGACTGTCCCAAATTAATTGCCTATCCAAATGCAGAGTTATCGTGTCTTTCAGGATTTTTTCCAATAATTTTCCCACCACTGACGTGAGGCTGACAGGCCTGCAATTACTTGGCCTATCCCTTTTTCCCTTCTTAAACAAGGGTATTAATCCTCTGGCACCATGCCCATATCCAAAGAGGACTGAAAAATGATGGTCAAGGCCTCTGCTATTTCCTCTTTTACTTCGCTCAACAACCTGGGATGCATTTCATCTGGGCCTGGGGATTTATCTACTTTCAAAGCTGCGAAACCCCTTAAGACTTCCTCTCTCACTATATTTATTTCATCCAGAATATCACACTCGTCCTCTATAGCAGTATCTGCATTACCTCTTTCCTTTGTGAAAACAGATGCAAAGAATTCATTAAGAACCCTACCAACATCTTCCGCCTCCTCACAAAGATTACCCTCATGGTCTCTAATAGGCCCCACCCTTTCCTTAGTTACCCTCTTACTCTTAATATATTTATAGAACATCTTAGGGTTGCCTTAATTTTACTGGCCAAGAATTTCTCGTGCTCTCTTCATCTGTGCCGTAAACTTCTATAATTAGATGTACTTGACCAACAAAGAAGTGCCATCAACAATTGGATGTCAGTAAGGGGAGATTTGTATATTCCTCAGGACAATGTCCTATGCCCAATCATCTTCAGCTACTTCGTGAAACACCTTCCCTCCATCACAAAGTCAGAAGTAGGGATATTTGCTGATGATTTCAAGTGTTCAGTTCCATTAGCAATTCCTCAGATAATGAAGCAGTCCATGCCCACATGCAGCAAAACCTGGACAACATCCAGGCTTGGGTTGATATATGGCAAGTAACATTCGCACCACACAGGTGCCAGACAATGACCATCTCCAACAGGAGAGAGTCTAATCATAGAAACATAGAAACATAGAAAATAGGTGCAGGAGTAGGCCATTCGGCCCTTTGTTCATCTACACTATTAAGTGGCCTACCACTTAATGTGTATACCCTTTCCTTATTAGCCTTCCCAAAGTGCATCACCTCACACTTCTCTGAATTAAATTCCATTTGCCGTTGCTTTGCCCATCTGACCAGTGGATTGATATCCTCCTGCAGCCCATGACTTTCCTCTTCATTAACAACCATACAGCCAATTTTAGTGTCGTCTGCAAACTTCTTAATCATGTTCCCTATATTCAAATCTAAATCGTTGATATATACCACAAAAAGCAAGGGACCCAGTACTGAGCCCTGTGGAACCCCACTGGAAACATCCTTCCAGTCACAAAAACATCCATCAATCATTACCCTTTGCTTCCTTCCTCTAAGCCAATTTTGGATCCAACTTGACATTTTGCCGTGTATCCCATGGGTTTAACCTTCATGACCAGTCTACCATGTGGGACCTTATCAAAAGTCTTGCTAAAGTCTATATATACTACATCATACGCACTACCCTCATTGACCCTCTTGGTTACCTCCTCAAAAAATTCAATCAGGTTAATCAGACACGATCTTCCCTGACTGTCCCTAATTATTCCTTGCCTTTCCAAATGCAGATTTATCCTGTTTTTCAGGATTTTTTCCAATAATTTTTCCACCACTGAGGTTAGGCTGACAGGCTTGTGATTATTCGGCCTGTCCCTTTCTCCCTCTTTAACAAGGGAGAAAGTACTACATTAGCATTCCTCCAATCCTTCAGCACCATGTCCAGATCTAAAGAGGACTGGAAAATGATGGTCAAGGCCTCTGCTATTTCCTCTTTTACTTCGATCAAGAGCCTGGGATGCATTTCATCTGGGCCTGAGGACTTATATACCTTCAAAGCTGCTAAACCCCTTAATACTTCCTCTCTCACTATATTTATTTCATCCAGAATATCACACTCCTCCTCGATAGCAGTATCTGCATTGCCCCTTTCCTTTGTGAAAACAGATGCAAAGTATTCATTAAGAACCCTCCCAACATACTGGGCATTAGTTTCGGCAAATGTGATTTTACGACAAAAAACAATGGCTGGGCGGTATTATTTTTTCTCGCCGTTATGCACACGTGGAAAGTAACGCTCGCCGATAAGTGACTGAGAAACGGGCGTCATTTTCCATTTTGTGGCTAAATGGGTGATATCTGGGCATTACACGTCATTTCAGCGTTACAATGAATGATAAGTGGGCATTATGTATGCAAAAATAATGGAAAATCTAGCCCTATGTACCCTAGTTTTAGTTTCCCCTGTGAATGGAAATATCCTCTCAGCATCCACTTTATTGAGCCCCCTCATTATCTTATATGTTTCGATAAGATCACCTTGCATTCTTCTGAACTCCAATGAGTTTAGGCCCAACCTACTCAACCTATTTTCAAAATCATCCCCCTCACCTCCGGAATCAACCTAGTGAACCTTCTCTGAACAGCCTCCAATGCAAATATATCCTTCCTTAAATACGGAGACCAAAACTGTACACAGTACTCTAGGTATGACCTCACCAATACCCTGTACAGTTGTAACAGGACTTCTCTGCTTTTATACTCTATCCCCCTTGCAATGTAGGCCAACATTCCATTTGCCTTCCTGATTACTTGCTGAACCTGCACACTAACTTTTTGTGTTTCATGCACAAGGACCCCGAGGTCACTCTGTACTGCAGCACTTTGTAATTTTTCTCCATTTAAATTATAATTTGCTTTTCTATTTTTTTTGCCGAAGTTGATAACCTCACATTTTCTCACATTATACTGCATCTGCCAAATTTTTTGCCCACTCACTTAGACTGTCTATATCCCTTTTTGTAGATTTTTTGTGTCCTCCTCACAACTTGCTTTCCCACCCATCTTTTGGTCATTAGCAAACTTAGTTACATTACACTCGGTCCCTTCATCCAAGTCATTAATATAGATTGTAAATAGTTGAGGCCCCAGCACCAATCCCTGCGGCACTCCACAAGTTACTTTTTGCCATCGTAAAATTACCCATTTATTCCGACTCTCTGTTTTCTTTTAGTTAGCCAATCATCTATCCATGGCCCCAATTACCCCCAACCCCATGAACTTTTATCTTCTGCAGTAACCTTTTATATGGCACCTTATCGAATGCCTTCTGCAAATACAAATACACCACAACCACTGGTTCCCCCTTATCCACCTTGCTCGTTACATCCTCAAAGAACTCCAGCAAATTTGTCAAACGTGATTTCCCTTTCAGCAGTGTCACCCCCACCACCTGAAGCATCATGATCTCAGACCACTGTTGAATGTCATGGATCTTCAAAAGTCGTCTCCTACCAACTGCACCATTAGCCTCACACACTGCTCAATGCACGACTCCAATCCCAATCATTCACCCACCAACAATCTGTGCCAATCACGAGACACATCTCCCATTCCTAGCCTCACCTCGCCCCCATGGAAGAGATGATGCTGGGCATTCTTGGCAAGGGCATGGCTGAGCACTTGGTGGGGCAGAAATGATACAAGATGCTGGTATCCTCATACATTATCCTCCTTCTGACATGCACCTCTTGCTTTCCTTCCCTCCCCTCATCACAACACCACTTCATTTCACACACCAGAAAAGCACCTGTTATCCCAGTGGTTGGCCAAGAAGAGGAAGAGTGAGAGGAGAAAGAACAAGAAGAATTTCACACTCCCTATCACCAGTTCCTCAAGGTCGACCAGCAAGGCAATTTACAGTGTTCCCCACTGAAAGTCAGCAGCTTTCCACCAGCCATGCTGCAGCCACTGGGGCAGCAACTGTGTGACATCAGTAGGATAGGCAAAGGCACACAAAGTCATTAAGAGAATGCATAAGGGTAATGTGTTGATTTCTTGATGTCATATTGGATGGATAGATGTATAAAGTTAGATTGGAAAGTTTGCTTTGTGGTGGCTTTTATTTCAGCATTGTGGCCAAGGGAGCGATGTGATGGTCAGTAACAGAGGGAAGGTAAGGTGTGGGACTAATGTTGAAAGGGGAATTGGGGTTGAGGTCACTGGGACTGCAGGTGGATGATTCCACCCGAGATATCCCGACCAGAAAGGGCTGTCTGGGTTGCATCCTTTCTTCTGTTTCCTCCTCTTCTGCTTCCTTTCTTCAGCTTCTTCCACTTGTAGTCAGGCCTGCAGGAAGAATGCATTTAACTTAAAGTAAGCTGACAGTTAAAGGGTTAACAGGCTGTACTCTGAAGGCAGTTTTGTAAATTGACCAGCTTTGTCTGAACTTGATGATCATGGTCCCACCAAGTCTGGAGTGATTGCCTCACCCTTTTGAAATGCTGATAGACCCAAAACTTCTAACCATAAAAACACTTGAGTCATAATAGTTGAACATCGAACAGAATACCTGAAACTCCCCATCAAAACACTTTGGGATACAAATTGCCCCATACCCTAAACGGGGCGCTCCTACCCTGCTTTGGTGGTTTTTACCGCAGCTGTGGTTCAGGTCGACTCTTTTGCGAAATTAGATCATAGATCATAGAAGTTTACATCACGAAAGGAGGCCATTTCAGCCCATCCTGTCCATGCCAGCCAACAAGAGGCTATCCAGCCTAATCTCACTGTCCAGCTCTAGGTCCGTAACCCTGCAGGTTATGGCACTTCAGGTGCACATCTAAGTACTTTTTAAATGTGGTGAGGGTTTCTGCCTCTACCACTCTTTCAGGCAGTGAGTTCCAGACCCCCACAACCCTCTGCATGAATAAATTGCCCCTCAAATCCCCTCCAAACCTTCTTTAAACTTTAAATTTATGCCCCCTGGCTGTTGACCCCTTTATCAAGGGAAATAGATCCTTTCTATCGACTATATTTAGGCCCCTCATAATTGTATACACCTCAATGAGGTCTCCCTTCAGCCTTCTCTGTTCCAATGAAGACAAATCCAGCCTATCTAATCTGTCCTCATAGCTTAGATTCTGCACTCCTGGCAAGATCCTCGTAAATGTTTACATTGTACATTAATGATTTAGACGAGGGGATTAAATGTAGTATCTCCAAATTTGCCGATGACACTAAGTTGGGTGACAGTGTGAGCTGCGAGGAGGATGCTATGAGGCTGCAGTGCGACTTGGATAGGTTAGGTGAGTGGGCAAATGCATGGCAGATGAAGTATAATGTGGATAAATGTGAGGTTATCCACTTTGGTGGTAAAAACAGAGAGACAGACTATTATCTGAATGGTGACAGATTAGGAAAAGGGGAGGTGCAATGAGACCTGGGTGACATGGTACATCAGTCATTGAAGGTTGGCATGCAGGTACAGCAGGCGGTTAAGAAAACAAATGGCATGTTGGCCTTCATAGCGAGGGGATTTGAGTACAGGGGCAGGGAGGTGTTGCTACAGTTGTACAGGGCCTTGGTGAGGCCACACCTGGAGTATTGTATGCAGTTTTGGTCTCCTAACTTGAGGAAAGACATTCTTGCTATTGAGGGAGTGCAGCAAAGGTTCACCAGACAGATTCCCTGGATGGCGGGACTGACCTATCAAGAAAGACTGGATCAACTGGGCTTGTATTCACTGGAGTTCAGAAGAATGAGAGGGGATTTCATAGAAACGTTTAAAATTCTGATGGGTTTAGACAGGTTAGATGCAGGAAGAATGTTCCCAATGTTGGGGAAGTCCAGAATCAGGGGTCACAGTCTAAGGATAAGGGGTAAGCCATTTAGGACCGAGATGAGGAGAAACTTCTTCACTCAGAGAGTGGTGAACCTGTGGAATTCTCTACCACAGAAAGTTGTTGAGGCCAATTCACTAAATATATTCAAAAAGGAGTTAGATGTAGTCCTTACTATTAGGGGGATCAAGGGGTATGGCGAGAAAGCAGGAATGGGGTACTGAAGTTGCATGTTCAGCCATGAACTCATTGAATGGTGGTGCAGGCTCGAAGGGCCGAATGGCCTACTCCTGCACCTATTTTCTATGTTTCTATGTCCTCTGTACCCTCTCCAGTGCAATCACGTCCTTCCTGTAATGCGGTGACCAGAACTGCACGCAGTACTCCAGCTGTGGTCGAACTAGTGTTTTATACAGTTCAAGCATAACCCCCTGCTCTTGTTTCCTATGCCTCGGCTAATAAAGGCAAGCATTCCGTATACCTTCTTAACCACCTTATCAATCTGGCCTGCTACTTTCAGGGATCTGTGGCCATGCACTCCAAGATCCCTTTGTTCCTCTACATTTTTCAGTGTCCTACCATTTAAGGTGTATTCCTTTTCCTTGTTAGCCCTCCCCAAATGCATTACCTCACACTTCACTGGATTATATTCCATTTGCCACTCTTTGTTTTTTTTTGTTTTGATCCAGAGGTCGGTCATAATGGGGGCCAGTGACAACACCTGAGGCGCAAAAACGTGGCATTGACAGCAACTGAGGGGCGGAAGCTGTGTGTGCAGCGGAGTCACCGCCGCGATGACATCATCATGGTGCCGTGCTACCATGGCTCGCCCCTTCACTTAAAAGGGAGAGCCTTCACCATTTTAAAACTTTGGCCCACTGAGCCATTAGGGAGGGTTTCGGCCGGGCCAGAGGCCTGGTACCCAAGAGGGAGTACCAGGCTGCCTGTTGGTGGCCCGCCCAATCCAGGCGGCATAATTGTCGGGCCGAAATGGCAGTCGGCTGAAAAGAAAAACATTGCTGCAGCGGCAGTAGGCCCTCCCCTTTAAGGGAAGCCGCACTGCCGCTGTAGAAGGCCACAGCCTCACTGGACCACTGGGTGAAAGCTTGTTTTGGCACCGCCGGGTGGGCCGAAGATTTTCGGAGGGGATTGTCGCCGGCGGGGGTTAGATTGGCGGTGCGCAAGGTGATGATGCGCATACCGCAGATCGGGAGCAACGGAGCGGTAAGGGGGGGATCGGGGCACCACCAGGAAAACTCGGGAGGTCAATTGGGCTATCAGCGGCCAGTCCACCAAAAGTCGGCAGCCACTCCACTCCGCAGCGTGGTCGCCGATTTGTGGTGGTAAGGAAAGGGGCAATTTCGTTTGTGTGTTAGTGGTTGAACATTGAATAGAAGGAGGACATTCCTTTGTGCGATAATGGACTATTCACTCACCCAGGATGGGAAAGTGAATATCAAAGGAGAGACTGTATCGTCTATTGTCACGGGTAGGACCTATGTGTTATAAAAATGGTGTATTTAGGGACAAACCTTGACAACTTGCAAGGACACTGCTGGTGGAGTTGGTCAACGCTCATATAGAAACTTGCTCCTCTGAATGACCACCGGGGTGAATCGTGTTTGAAGTAAAGAGAGTTACTGTTCGAGGTTAAAGGGAACAGCGCAGTGATGTTTGTTATATGTAGTATAATAAACAGTTAAAAGAATACAGAGTTGTGAGCCTTGACCATTTTTATCCCACCCGGATGGGTTTAGGTCGGATTCTGGACTTAAAGGAAAGAAAAAGGTGCAGGTTCACCTACCTACATTCTTCTGCATCTTCCTCTTCCTTCTGCCAGTGGATGCTATAAATCCGAAATAACAGCATTAAATGCTGAAAATATTCAGCAGGCCAGGCAGCATCTTCACCTGTGATGTGAACTTTGTTTCTCTCTCCACGGAAGTTGCTTGACCTGCTGAATGTTTGCAGCTTTTTCTGTTTTCTCAGAGGTCTTCCTTTGCCATCCGAGGCTTTGCAAGCATCCAGCAGCACTCCCTACACGCTTTAAAAACTTTTAACATTTATTGCAGCAAGCTTCTACTTCAGTAAAATTTAAAAAAAACAGTCCAAAAGCATAAATGCAAACTTACCTGAATGATGTGTGTCCCTTTAAGAGGTGTTGAGAACACTGCTGTAAGTCTGCTGTATGCTGGATTTACCTGATGAGAATGGTGAGAATTTGGAACTTGTTACCACATGAAGTACTTAAGGTGATTAGCATTGGGAAAGTGGCAAGTTGAATCGAATATTGGCTCAGTGTCAAGAAGCAAAGGGTCATGGTCGACAGGTATTTTCGTGAATGGAAGGCTGTTTCCAGTGGGGTTCTGCAGGGCTCAGTATTAGGTCCCTTGGACTGGATTTTCGGTCTTCTGCCACCCCTGTTAGTGCCTCAGAGGGGCAGCAATGGCGGTGGCAAGCACTTCCGGGTAGGCGGCCAGCTGCCCGCTGGGATATTTGGTGCCAGTTTCGAGGGGACGTAGAGCATTACCACCCGGAAGTGGCGAGTCGGTGTGCAATGCCTCTGGTTGTGACACAGGCTCGATATTTGGATCATGCCTGATCCGTAGCGCTCCGTAGGGCGCCTTGGTGGAAACGCCTATGGAAGCTGGCATTCTTCAGTGGCTGCAGTGAGGTTAGTAATGTTGACCTCATGTATGTGCGATTGATTATTTTTTGGATTTATGTTGTGGTGACGTGAGTTGTTTATTGGGAATGTTTTGGTGTTTTTTTTTCAGGTGTTTTTTCCCCCCGAGGTTGCTCTGAAGCCGGCTGATTAGCTCAAGATTTTCACTTGCTCAGCAGACCTAGCACCCTGAAAGAGATGTGCAATGCCTCCCTTAGCGCTCCGTTCCAAACTCAGGGCCCAGCTGATGAATTTTGCCGGCGCGCAATATACCGCTCCGTCTGGATTAACGGCGCAAGCAAGGTGCGACCGAATTTCCACCCCCTTGTTTTTTGTGGCATATATCAATGATTTAAACTTCAATGTAGGGAACATTATTAAGACATTTGCAGATGATACAAAAATTGGGCATGTGGTTGACAGTGAGGAAGAAAGCTGTAGATTACAGGAAGATATCAATGGACTGGTCAGATAGGCAAAAAAGTGGCAAATGGAATTCAATCCAAAGAAGTGTGAGGTAATGCATTTGGGGAGGGCTAACAAGGCAAGGCAAGGATACAATGGTAGGATACTGAAAAGTGTCGAGGAACAGAAAGAGTGCATGTCCACCGTTCCCTGAAGGTAGCAGGACAGGTAGATAAGGTGGTTAAGAAGGCATACAGGATACTTTCCTTTATTAGCAGAAGCATAGAATATACGAGCATGGTGGGTATGCTTGAACTTTATAAAACACTAGTTAGGCCTCAGCTAGAGTACAGCATACAGTTCTGGTCACCACATGACAGGAAAGATGTGATTGCACTAGAAAGTGTACAGAGGAGATTTACGAGGATGTTGCCAGGACTGGAGAATTTTAGCTATGAGGAAAAATTGGATAGGCTGGAACATAGGAAGCTGAGGGGAGACTTCATTGAGGTGTATAAAATTATGAAGGGCCTAGATAAAGTGAATATGATGGACCTATTTCCCTTAGTAGAGTGGTCAACAACCAGGGGGAATAGATTTAAAGTAATTGGAAGAAGGTTTAGAGGTGATTTGATTGGGAAATTTCTTCACGCAGACGGTGGTGGGGGTCTGGAACTCACTGCCTGAAAGGGTGGTAGAGGCAGAAACCCTCACCACATTTAAAAAGTACTATGATATGCACTTGAAGGACCGTAACCTATGGACCAAGAGCTGGAAAGTGGGATTAGGCTGGATGGCTCTTTGTTGGCCGGAGTGGACACGATGGGCCGAAATGGCATCCTTACATGTAAATTTCTATGATTCTACAGAGGCCATGCCTTCAGCTGTTAAAGCTCTGAGCTCTGAAAGTCCCTCCCTGAACCACTTCTCCTCTCCATCTCTCCCTTCTCCTTGAAGACACTCCCTAAAACCTACCTCTTCGATTTAGCTTTTGGTCCCCTGTCCTAATGTCTCCTTCTTTGGCTTGGTGTCAATTTGATTATGTTCCTGTGAGGCACCTTGGGTGTTTTACTACATTAAAGGCACTATATAAATAAAAGTTGTTGTTGTTGTTGCGGAGAGCAAGTCAAAGGCAGTCATGCTCAATCTATAAGGTGCTGTGGTGAGACCACACCTGGACTACTGTGTAATGTTTTGGTCACTGAAACACATTCAATTCCTGTGTAGAGAAGAGCCATGAGACTTATCACTGGTATCAGAGGACTGAGTTATGAGGAAAGAGCGTAAGAACCTTGGACTTTGCAGTCTTGAAAGGAGCTCACTGAAAGGTAACCTTACAGATACAAAACTGCGTACCGTTTTGGTTTCCATATTTAAGAAAGGATATACTTGCTTTGGAGGCAGTTCAGAGAAGGTTCACTAGGTTGATTCCGGGGACGAGGGGTTTGACTTATGAGAAAAGGTTGAGTAGGTTGGACCTCTACTCATTGGAATTCAGAAGAATGAAAGGTGATCTATTAAAACGTATAAGATTATGAGGGGGCTTGACAAGGTGGATGAAGAGAGGATGTTTCCACTGATAAGGGAGACTGGAACTAGAGGGTGTGATCTTAAAATAAGGGGCTGCACATTTAAAACTGAGATGAGGAGAAATTTCTTCTCTCAGAGTGTTGTAAATCTGTGGAATTTGCTGCCTCAGAGAGCTGTGGAAGCTGGGATATTGAATACATTTAAGACAGAAATAGACAGTTTCTTAATTGATAAGGGAATAAGGGGTTATGGGGAGTGGGCGGGGAAGCAGATCTGAGTCCATGATCGGATCATCATCCATGATTGTATTAAATGGATGAGCAGGCTCGAGGGGCCGTATGGCCTACTCCTGCTCCTATTTCTTATGTTCTTATGAGAGGGCTGTCTTATGATGAGGGATTGTGTAGAAAAGGCCTATACTCTCTGAAGTTTAGAAGAATGAGAGGTGATTTCATTGAAACATACAAGATTCTGAAGGGGATTGACAGGGTAGATGCTGAGAGGTTGTTTCCCCTGGCTGGAGTGTCTAGAACTAGGGGCACAGTCTCAAGATAAGGGGTAGGCTATTTAAGACCGAGATGAGAAGCAATTTCTTTACTCAGAGGATTGTGAATCTTTGGAATTCTCTGCCCAGAGGGCTGAGGATGCTGAATCTTGGAGTATATTCAAGGCTGAGATGGATAGATTTTTGGAGTCTAGGGGAATCAGGGGATATGGAGATTGGGCGGGAAAGTGGAGTCGAGATCGATGATCAGCCATGATCTTATTGAATGGCGGAGCAGATGCGAGGGGCTGTATGTCCTAACCTGTTCCTATTTCTTATGTTCTTATGTTCTTTCTTAACTAAAATAGTGTGCCACCTAACTGCAGTTCATCTCGGCATAATCTATTGTGGCTGTTGCTACGCATTAAGCTACAAGCCTGTATTGTTGCTTCCAGATTTGATTTCAGAGGATTCAAGCACAACACTGGAAGTATATAGAAGGCATTGATTGATACAGATAACTTGTGTGAGAGTGTGTTTTACCATTTGCTCTGTGACTCTCTCAAATCAGGGAAAAGCATATTGCTGCATATTCATACTTAAACTAGTTTGTAGATCAGCTTGTTAGATATGGACATTATGGTATGAGGTAGCTTGCTAGGTATTAACAGTTCTGTGTTTTTTTTACATTATTGTGTGCCAAGGAAGAAAACATAAATAGTGACATGGGATCTTTCTGATTCACCTGAGAGGACAGGCTGGGCCTCGGTTTAATGTCTCATCTGAAAGACAGCACCTCTGACAATGCAGCACTCCTTAAGTACTGCACTGAAATGTCAGCCTAGATTAATGCACACAGTAGAATAAGAGGCCCAGAACTGCCGTGAGATGCTGGACACCTGTCCTAATGTCCTAAAACCCAGGAACAGTCTTTTGTCCACAGAGCAAATGGTAAAACACACTCTCACACAGGTTATCTGTATCAATCAATGCCTTCCATATACTTCCAATGTTGAGCTTGAATACTCTGAAATCAAATCTGGAAGCAACAATACAGGCACTTCGAGCAAATTTTTAAAATAGATGGAATGGAATAAGCAAAGTAGAGCTTGATCATCAACCAATCAACTAAATGTGATGAGCTCTATGGTGACAATATGAATACTCTGGCCATTTTGCCATTTTATAAAAAGATGTCCTACAAATGGCCTCCAACCAGGCCTTCAAGTTTACATTCCTTGGGCTTAGTGAAATCTTTTTTAGTGGAATCTGCATGCACGGGCAAAACATCAAGGAGCGCTCACAACTCTGTAAAGTAAGGATTCTAGGTCCTTTATGCTTAGTAGTTCTTCAACAGGCTTATTTGAGAACAGGATTTTACTAATTATACATAGTGTTTGCTTGTGTGCACCCACTTATTCAACAGCTGGCAAAAGCCATTCATCATTGACCATACTATTAGCTGTTGTCATTGTCTATACAATTACAGTAACATCGATTTTTCAATTGGATGGATAGACATTGAGGTGATAAAGAATTCAGAGTCATGTAGCAGTCTGCATAGTTAATCATCAATTTTACTAAAAGTGAGTACGCTAAGTACAAAAATTGTAAAACAGGTCATTTTTATTATGTTGTGCAAATGGAAGCACTGATTAATCAGTTCTTCAAAGCAATTTTTATGTATAATTTGATCATACAATGACTAAAATTAGGTTTGTTCTTCAAACAGTCAACAATATGCTGATGGTTTTGTGTCTAATAACATTTTTAATAAACCTATAATGGTTACTCATTCCAAGTCACAAGGAAACAATAATAATATGGAAGTAGATAATCACAAGTTTAAAGATTTCTAAACAATTTAACAATTTATTAGAAATAATATGATTACCAGCACGAAAATATTACTATGTTTTAGCTAAGTTAACAATAAGGCAAAGAGTACTTTGAACACCTAATGTCAGCATGTCCAACATTTTTACAAAGAGCTACACATTCCTTTGGGAGCTGTGCATCTCCTTAAGTTGAAATTAAATAGATTAATCTCTCAAAGATTGGTTGTCAGCTGAAAATTAAGGGTATATTATCCAATAGGGATTATTATAAACTATTTGGAGGCTATCCAAAACGTTATCTGGATAAGGCGGTTATATTTGACTTCTGCAAATAGATCTGAGTGGATAAGGGAGTCAAACAACCAGAGGCTATGTTAACATTCAAGCTAATTTCTTCTCTTATTTTCTATGCCATTGGGACCCTCCAAACCACATCATGACGAAAAATCTGTAACATAACCTTGGACACAGCAGGAGAGTATTAGTCTGGCAATTCAAGGGAAATGTCATTAGATCTGTTCTTTTTGATTCTAATTCAGAATCAGTAAAACATACTTCTGTGCTCTGGCTTGGCTTCCTAAAGCCTGTGGCAGGACAGATCGGCATGGATGCCAACAAACATCTTCGAAGCGGGAAAACATTTGCCATAACAGGAAGAGTAAATAAATAGGTAGTGCATAAGGTTAAACACAGGATATGATTGCCAAGTTTTCATTATCCTGTCACGATTTCCATACATGATCTAATTCTGGTCTGGCTGATGTTGTTTAGCCACAAGGAGACTGTAGAAAGGCATCTCATGTTTTCTCTGGTTGTTTCCGTTTAGCTCCTTGGGCCACTGATGAGTTATCTCATCATGTATTTGGAATCCTTCAGACTTCCAAATAGCAGCCTGAACACCATACTAGAGTTTGACCCAATTTTGCAAATAGGCCCGATTTTATTTATGTTATTTATTTGGGTCCAAGGATGTAAAGGAGCAGGAGGATGGTGGAGATACATAAAAACAACTTTGTTTATTGTTTAAACTTAAATAAAGAAAAAAAGATAAACATTAGAATAAAGGTAAGAAACTAAAATTTGTGCCACACAGATGGCTCAGTAAGTGGTTTAATGAACCTTAGATAGGAATATTCGCAGGCTTGATCACTGGTCTGTGCTAAGATAGTGGACATCACTTGGGACTGCAGTAAGGATACTACAATTGATCTCAATTGGATTAGGAATGGGGGAATTGTCCAGTGTTCCTGCTCCTCAGCATTATCAGTGCCGTCTGCTGGAAGAGTGTGTGTGTGTGAATAGGATTGGGATCAGTTCAGCTTCACTGTGTGATTGAATAGTCTGCTAATGTTCACTGTGAAGGCTCAAATGTGAATAAAGATCATATAAATGCCCCTAGATAAGCTGTTCCAGTACAACTACAACATTGGCATCTACCCGACAATGTGGAAAATTGCCCATGTATGTCCTGGCCACAAAAAGCAGGATAAATCCAATCCGGCCAATTACCGCCCCATTAGTCTACTCTCAATCATCCGCAAAGTGATGGAAGGTGTCGTCGACAGTGGTATCAAGCGACACTTACTCATCAATAACCTGCTCACTGATGCTCAGTTTGGGTTCCACCAGGACCACTCGGCTCCAGACCTCATTAGAGCCTTGGTTCAAACATGGACAAAAGAGCTGAATTTCAGAGGTGAGGTGAGAGTGAGTACCCTTGACATCAAGGCAGCATTTGACCGAGTGTGGCATCAAGGAGCCCTAGTAAAATTGAAGTCAATGGGAATCAGGGGAAAATCTCCACTGACTGGAATCATACCTAGCACAAAGGAAGGTGGTTGTGGTTGTTGATGGCCAATCATCTCAGCCTCAGGACGTCACTGCAGAAGTTCCTCAGGGCAGTGTCCTAGGCCCAAACATCTTCAGCTGCTCCATCAATGACCTTCCCTCCATCATAAGGTCAGAAGTGGGGATGTTCGCTGATGTTCACAGTGTTCAGTGCCATGCACAACTTCTCAGATAATGAAGCAGTCCGTGCTTGCATGCAGCAAGACCTGGACAACATTCAGGCTTGGGCTGATAAGTGGCAAATAACACTCACGCCACTTTAGCTACAGTAAATCTAGGAGCAAGAAATG
The DNA here is from genome assembly GCF_044704955.1 of Pristiophorus japonicus. Lineage (NCBI taxonomy): Eukaryota > Metazoa > Chordata > Chondrichthyes > Pristiophoridae > Pristiophorus > Pristiophorus japonicus. Next base: position 69,048,107 of record NC_091978.1, read on the forward strand.
GATCTTTACTTCAACCTGCAGAACAATGCTTCATCAGTCCATTACTGGGTAGATAAAAGAACAGTGAAGACAATGAGAGAGAACAAGTTCTTCAAAGAAATATTGAGGCTTCCCATTCCTCTATCTCGACTATTTGTTTGTCCTGGTGATTACCAAGCCGAATGTTTGTAACTGAAGCAGGTTCTCTGCTAATAAGAACTTGGGGCTAGACTTTCACCTTCATTGTCGGCAATTTTCTCAGTGGTACAGCCTTTTTTCTGCCCGGCGAAAGTTTCCACTTAAGTTTTTCCATGGTATTGCCCACATCTGAACATGCTCACTGGGACCAAACCGCCCACGTGCAACACCGAGAACAACCGCAAGTTTGGCCTCAACCGCCGACGTTCAGATTGTCGAGAGAACCGCCTGTAAAAGCTGCTTAAACAGGGCAGTAGGTGAGGACCCTGCAAACGTTTTTTATTTATTTTTTATTTATTTTAAAATGGTGATTAGGTCTAAAAAAAGTGTCTTGGGAATGCTTAGTACGTCTTTATTTTTTTTTATTGAAATTTTTTTTTAAGGTTTACCCCCTTCCCTCGGCCCAACCGCAGCCTCGGACTAAATTTTACTGCTTACCATCCATTCCTGTAATGGCCATGTTACTAGCTTTCCACTAAACAGCCAAGAAAACCGCCGACAATGAATGTTCAATGCCCATTTTCTCACCGGGCGATTAGTTTTAATTACTTTAAACATAAAAATAGAAATTCTCGGCAGTGTTACTCACCGAACATTAGCGGTTATTCTCAATGGGCAATCGGCTGTTGAGGGGCTTTGGGGAAAGTCTAGCCCATAAGAACATAAGAAATAGAAGCAGGAATAGGCCATACGGCCTCTCAAGCCTGGTCCACCATTCAATAAGATCATGGCTGATCTGATCTTGGCCTCAACTCCACTTTCCTACCTGTTCCCCATAACCCTTGACTCCCCGACTATAGGGAATTATGTCCTCTGGTTGATATTTGTTACCAACATTAAAGCAGGGCTATGAGGCTATGCCAGCATTTAACTGCTTATGTGGCATGTGCAAATCTTCCAATATTACATATAAACTGGTTGGAGTCCAGGCATAATCTGGATTTTTTTTACTAGATGGGATGCTAGAGCAAGGCAGCAATTTTCTGCTTGGCACTATTAATTAGCATATCACACAACCAAGTATTATGGGGTTGAAATTCGGTTGCTAACGCCTGCTGATAACGCTGCTGTTCGGTGTTAACTGAGAGTTAGGCAGTTGGGAACGGCACTGGGTGCTGTTCATACCTGAGGCAAAATCCGGTGGTCATTTTGTAAGGACGTTAAAACCTTACGTCCCGCCGGTTAACACCATGGAAATCATGACGTCAATACGTGTGTAATGCCTCCTTGGTGCTTCTATCGCGATATTTCGTTTGTACGGCTGCCGTAACGGCAGGCGGGCCGTACAGCCTGAAAAACGTAAAACAGCAGAACTCGGGCGGAATCCGCCAGAGAGCAAAGTAAGTTTTTTTCTTTATTTATTTCTTCATTTTTTCAATAGTTCTAACAGTGAGGAAGTTTGTGTCTGGGCCGGAGAAGTTCGAAGTTTTTTTTCTTCCTTCCCTTTGCTTCTCATTTTTCCTCATCATCATCATAGGCAGCCCCTCGAAATCAAGGAAGACTTGCTTCCACTCCAAAAGTGAACTCTCAGGTGACTGAACAGTCCAATATGGGAATTACAGTCTCTGTCACAGGTGGGACAGACAGTCGTTGAGGGAAAGGGTGGGTGGGACTGGTTTGCCACACGCTCTTTCCGCTGCCTGCGCTTGTTTTCTGCATGCTGTCGGTGACGAGACTCGAGGTTCTCAGTGCCCTCCCGGATGCTGTTCCTCCACTTAGGGCGGTCTTTGGCCAGGGACTCCCAGGTGTTGGTGGGGATGTTGCACTTTATTAAGGAGACTTTGAGGGTGTCCTTGAAACATTTACTCTGCCCACCTGGGGCTCGCCTGCCTTGTAGGAGTTCCAAGTAGAGCGCTTGCTTTGGAAGTCTTGTGTCGGGCATGTGAAGAATGTGGCCTACCCAGTGGAGCTGGTCAAGTGTGGTCAGTGCTTCAATGCTGGGGATGTTGGCCTGATCTGTAAGGGGTGGTTTGCTGGGGGTCAGCTTTCCCTTCTGACCTTATATGAGCGGTTCCGAATCGCTCCCACACCCTTGGTTCTAGACACTGGAATTATGAAGGGACTGTGACAGACTTGGACAGGCAATCAGTTTAAAGGTAGGAAGCAGGTATGGCTTTATTGTGTTTAAAAAGACGTAAAAGGCACACCTTAAATAACACACACACAGACCAATGCACACTGAAGGGTACAACACATTGAATAAATTGTCAAATTACAACCTGTGGGGAAAAGAATACGGCTTAAACTCTAAATGGGGTAAAGAGGAGAATGCAGATACATTTACACAAGTTATCCCAGCCTCCCCCCCTCCCAATTCCCCTAACTAACTAAGTTATAGCTCTCAGGGTTCAGGGGCTATGCTCACCAATCCCTTTAGACAGTTGCTGGTGAATCACGGTTTCGGGGTTCGCTGCACTTAGCCTTCTAGGTGAGCCGTACCCCGGACGGAGGAGAGGACTTCGGACTGCGTAGTCGTCGGTTGGGGTGCATCCGTTGATGCGGTAAGTTGCGTTTTGGATGTATGGGGTAAATACCCACTTTCTTTGGTTAGGAATAGTTTTAGTTAGTCCTTTTTGGTAATTTCTCACCTGTTGGTCGTTCGGAAGTAGATTGTAGAGTGGAAATAAAGGTCAATTCTTTGGTTTTTGCTGAGTTGGATTCGGTTGGTCGTTTTGCTGGTTGTGGTGGCCCGGGCTGTCAATTTGGTTGCTGAAAACCTTCCGTTTCGTGGGCCTCGTGCTCGGTCGGTCCTTGACGATTTCTTGTAGTTTCCTTCACTACTCCATTTCTTCACTCCCCAGCTCCGGCTGCTTGTGTCTGTGTCTGTGTTCGAGTTTGTGCTCTGCTTCTCTCCTGTCTTCTGCTAGTTTCTGTGTTCTGCTAGTCTGCGTGCTGCTCCTTGCTGGTCTTTCCTTGTAAAACTGGGGGATAGATATATTCCAAAAAAAGGCTCCGTTATCTCCCATCAAATCTAGCTCAGTTCTTTGTTTCGATTTTTCAGCCAGCTAACTGAAACTTGATTAAGTGGTTTTAATCTGGCGTTAATAGGCTTTTCAAAGTTGGTGAGCTCTCCATTGTGCTAGTCTGGCCTGAGCCAGATATTTCTATGCCTGTTGAAAAGGTGTTGGAATATGTATGTGGCATTGTTTAAATGCTAATGTTTTCAAGGGGCAAGTTTTGAGGGTATACAGTTCCCAGACAATTTGATTAGTTCCAATGTCCAAACTGACCCTTTAGATATTGACCCCACCCCTTTTCTTGCAGACCCAACATACACCTTTTAAAAATCCCAAATTCGATTAAAGTTCGTAGTTTCCTCCATGTGCACTTTAGGATTTCAAACTTTCTGGTAGATAGTTCCAAATTAAATTCCCTTTCCTATGAGTCAAAACACTGGGGGGGGGGGGTCTCCATGAATGCACCCCCTTTTATCCCCTGCAGGCCTCGTCTGCCCCTTTAAAATTCATTTGTGTCCCAAAGTTTTCCTTCCATTTTAAAAGTCCAGAAAGGGATTCTTCTCCTCTGCAGGGGAAAGGTACCTGGAATCTTTGCGAGATATTGGTAAATTCTACAGATCGAGAACACAAACAGCTAGCATGGCGGGAGCCTCCTATTGCGAAATTCAGTCGGCCTCCTGAGCTCCTGCCCAAGGATGAGTATGCAATGACAGTTTTTAGCGCTGCTCTCTCATCACTGGGTGTAAAAATTGAATTTGACAATTGGAGGCTGCATCTAACTCCTGGCTGGTAAAATCAGCACTCAGGCAGTGACACGCCTCAAAAATGGCTGTACTGAATTTCAACCCCTATGTTTTCAAGAAAGTTAGCTTGAATGCAGATCCATAAGTCAATATGCAAGTGGTTTTAGACCTCAAACTTAATGATTCGGATGTGACTCCATATTGGCATGGTAAATGTTTCTTTGGTACACGGCAGAAGTCAATACAGCCGCCACAGACTAATATTAAGTGACAGTAATTTGCAGTTCTGAAAGATATTACCAAATTCAGTTACTGGACAGCGTAGCATATGATGTCTCTGTTGTTTCTTTACTCTGGCCCAGCGGTTGTCTTACCAGCAAAATAGAGCATTAGGCTTTGGTCTGCATCGACCGCTTCTCAATACTAGCATAGCAGAGAGACATTATATGCAATGGCTAGCATAAATCCTTCTCTACGGTTAACCGTGGTCCATCTCTCTCTACATCTCAGGTTAAACTGTCGCTTTTTATCCCTCTTTGTTGTGGTCAGTTGACTCCTCTTATCCAATCATTTGTGGCTGATGAAAGACTTCAAAACGTTTCCCCATTCTCTTGTCATGGGGACAGTACATATCTGGTTTACCCAAAATGAATCTCACTTATGCTGTCTTTGCCGATTCAAATAACAGGGCACATCTATTAAGCCTAATTTCTGTTAAATCCCATTAAATCTTATTCCCACATGTCCAAAAACCACAGTTGAACGTTACGCGGTCTGACGAATTAGAAACATAGAAAATAGGTGCAGGAGTAGGCCATTCGGCCCTTCGAGCCTGCACCATCATTCAATAAGATCATGGCTGATCATTCCCTCAGTACCCCTTTCCTGTTTTCTCTCCATACCTCTTGATCCCGTTAGCCGTAAAGGCCATATCTAACTCCCTCTTGAATATATCCAATGAACTGGCATCAACAACTCTCTGCGGCAGGGAATTCCATAGGTTAACAACTCTCTGAGTGAAGAAGTTTCTCCTCATCTCAGTCCTAAATGGCCTACCCCTTATCCTAAGATTGTGTCCACTGGTTCTGGGCTTCCCCAACATCGGGAACAATCTACCCGCATCTAACCTGTCCCATTCCGTCAGAATTTTGTATGTTTCTATGAGATCCCCTCTCATCCTTCTAAACTCCAATGTATAAAGCCCCAGTTGATCTAGTCTCTCCTCATATGTCAGTCCAGCCATCCCGGGAATCAGTCTGGTGAAACTTCGCTGCACTCCCTCAGTAGCAAGAACGTCCTTCCTCAGATTAGGAGACCAAAACTGAACACAATATTTCAGGTGAGGCCTCACCAAGGCCCTGTACAACTGCAGTAAGACCTCCCTGATCCTATACTTAAATCCCCTAGCTATGAAGGCCAACATACCATTTGCCTTCTTCACCGCCTGCTGTACCTGTATGCCAACTTTCAATGACTGATGAACCGTGACACCCAGGTCTCGTTGCACCTCCCCTTTTCCTAATCTGCCACCATTCAGATAATATTCTGTCTTTGCATTTTTGCCCCCAAAGTGGATAACCTCACATTTATCCACATTATACTGCATCTGCCATGCATTTGCCCACTCACCTAACCTGTCCAAGTCACCCTGCAGGCTCTTAGCGTCCCCCTCACAGCTCACACCGCCACCCAGTTTAGTGTCATCTGCAAACTTAGAGATATTACACTCAATTCCTTCATCTAAATCATTGATGTATATTGTAAAGAGCTGGGGTCCCAGCACTGAGCCTTGCGGCACTCCACTAGTCACTGCCTGCCATTCTGAAAAGGACCCGTTTATCCTGACTCTCTGCTTCCTGTCTGTCAACCAGTTCTCTATCCACATCAGTATATTACCCCCAATACCATGTGCTTTGATTTTGCACACCACTCTCTTGTGTGGGACCTTGTCAAAAGCCTTTTGAAAGTCCAAATACACTGGTTCTCCCTTGTCCACTCTACTAGTTACATCCTTAAAAAATTCCAGAAGATTTGTCAAAGCATGATTTCCCCTTCATAAATCCATGTTGACTTGGACTGATCCTGTCACTGCTTTCCAAATGCGCTGCTATTTCATCCTTAATAATTGATTCCAACATTTTCCCCACCACTGATGTCAGGCTAACCGGTCTATAATTACCCGCTTTCTCTCTCCCTCCTTTTTTAAAAAGTGGTGTTACATTAGCTACCCTCCAGTCCATCGGAACTGATCCAGAGTCGATAGACTGTTGGAAAATGATCACCAATGCATCCACTATTTCTAGGGCCACTTCCTTAAGTACTCTGGGATGCAGACTATCAGGCACCGGGGATTTATTGGCCTTCAATCCCATCAATTTCCCTAATACAATTTCCCGCCTAATAAGGATAACCTTCTCACTAGACCCTCGGTCCCCTAGTACTTCGGAAGGTTATTTGTGTCTTCCTTCGTGAAGGCAGAACCAAAGTATTTGTTCGATTGATCTGCCATTTCTTTGTTCTCCATTATAAATTCACCTGAATCCGACTGCAAGGAACCTACGTTTGGCTCCACTAATCTTTTTCTCTTCACATATCTATAGGAGCTTTTGCAGTCAGTTTTTATGTTCCTGGCAAGCTTCTTCTCGTATTCTATTTTCACCCTCTCAATTAAACCCTTTGTCCTCCTCTGCTGAATTCTAAATTTCTCCCATTCCTCAGGTTTGCTGCTTTTTCTGGCCAATTTATATGCCTCTTCCTTGGATTTAACAATATCCTTAATTTCCCTTGGTTAGCCACGGTTGAGCCACCTTCCCCATTTTATTTTTACTCCAGACAGGGATCTACAATTGCTGAAGTTCAGCCATGTGATCTTTAAATGTTTGCCATTGCTTATCCAGTGTCAACCCTTTAAGAAGCAATTGTCAGTCTACTCTAGCCAATTCATGCCTCAAACCATTGAAGTTACCTTTCTTTAAGTTCAGGACCCTAGTTTCTGAGTTAACTGTGTCACTCTCCATCCTAATAAAGAATTCTTCCATGTTATGGTCACTCTTCCCCAAGGGGTCTTGCACAATAAGATTGCTCATTAGTCCTTTCTCATTACATGTCACCCAGTCGAGAATAGCCATCTCCCTGGTTGGTTCCTCGACATATTGGTCTAGAAAACCATCCCTAATACACTCCAGGAAATCCTCCTCCACTGCATTGCTACCAGTTTGGTTAGCCCAATCAATATGTAGATTAAAGTCACCCATGATAACTGCTGTACCTTTATTGCATGCATCCCTAATTTCTTGTTTGATGCTGTCCCCATCCTTACAACTACTGATTGCTGGTCTGTACACAACTCCCACTAGTGTTTTCTGCCTCTTAGTATTCCGTAGCTCCACCCATACCGATTCCACATCATCCAAGCTAATGTCCTTTCTTTCTATTGCATTAATTTCCTCTTTAACCAGCAATGCCACCCTGCCTCCTTTTCCTTTCTGTCTATCCTTCCTAAATATTGAATACCCCTGCATGTTGAGTTCCCAGCCTTGGTCACCCTGGAGCCATGTCTCCGTGATGCCAATTACATCACATCCATTAACTGATATCTGCACAGTTAATTCCTCCACCTTATTCCGAATATTCATTGCATTGAGGCACAGAGCCTTCAGGCTTGTCTTTCTAACACACCTTGCCCCTTTAGAATTTTGCTGTAATGTGGCCCTTTTTGCTTTGTGCCTTGGGTTTCTCTGCCCTCCACTTTTACTTTTCTTCTTTCTATCTTTTGCTTCTGCCCCCATTCTACTTCCATCTGTCTCCCTGCATAGGTTCCCATCCTCCTGCCATATTAGTTTAACTCCTCCCCAACAGCACTAGTAAATACTCCCCCTAGAACATTGGTTCCAGTCCTGCCCAGGTGCAGACCGTCCAGTTTGTACTGGTCCCACCTCCCCCAGAACCGGTTCCAATGTCCCAGGAATTTGAATCCCTCCCTTCTGCACCACTCCTCAAGCCACTTATTCATCTGAGCTATCCTACGATTCCTACTCTGTTGAGCACGTGGCACTGGTAGCAATCCTGAGATTACTACTTTTGAGGTTCTACTTTTTAATTTAGCTCCTAGCTCCCTAAACTCAGCTTGTATGACCTCATCCCATGTTTTACCTATATCGTTGGTACCTATATGCACCATGACAACTGGCTGTTCACCCTCCCTTTTCAGAATGCCCTGGAACCGCTCTGAGACATCCTTGACCCTTTCACCAGGGAGGCAACATACCATCCTGGAGTCTCGGTTGCGGCCGCAGTAACATCTATCTATTCCCCTTTTGATTGAATCCCCTATCACTGTAGCTCTCCTACTCTTTTTCCTGCCCTTCTGTGTAGCAGAGCCACCCACGGTGCCTTGAACTTGGCTGCTGCTGCCCTCCCCTGATGAGTCATCCCCCTAAACAGTACCCAAAGCGGTGTATCTGTTTTGCAGAGGGTGACCGCAGGGGACACCTGCATTACCTTCCTTGCACTGCTCTTCCTGTTGGTCACCCATTCCCTATCTCGCTGTGTACCCTTTACCTGCAGTAAGACCAACTCACTAAACGTGCTATTCACGTCATTCTCAGCATCGTGCCTGCTCCAGAGTGAATCCACCCTCAGCTCCAGTTCCGCACTGAAGCCTTGCACCGTCTAATCACCAGCAGTCATGTTTTATTAGCAGTTAGTGCGATTTAACAAAAATAAATAGTCATAAAACATGGCATATTTATAATCATAAAACTTGATTCATCTTATACTCTCACAAAAGCAAGGTTAATACATAAGAACATAAGAATTAGGAACATGATTTCCCTTTCATGAATCCATGCTGCGTCTGCTTGATTGCACTATTCCTATCCAAATGTCCCGCTATTTCTTCCTTAATGATAGTTTCAAGCATTTTCCCCACTACAGATGTTAAACTAACCGGCCTATAGTTACCTGCCTTTTGCCTGCCCCCTTTTTTAAACAGAGGCGTTACATTAGCTGCTCTCCAATCCGCTGGTACCTCCGCAGAGTCCAGAGAATTTTGGTAGATTATAACAAATGCATCTGCTATAACTTCCGCCATCTCTTTTAATACCCTGGGATGCATTGTATCAGGACCAGGGGACTTGTCTAACTTCAGTCCCATTAGTCTGTCCAGCACTACCTCCCTAGTGATAGTGATCATCTCAAGGTCCTCCCTTCCCACATTCCTGTGACCAGCAATTTTTGCCATGGTTTTTGTGTCTTCCACTGTGAAGACCGAAGCAAAATAATTGTTTAAGGTCTCAGCCATTTCCACATTTCCCATTATTAAATCCCCCTTCTCATCTTCTAAGGGACCAACATTTACTTTAGTCACTCTTTTCCATTTTATATATCTGTAAAAGCTTTTACTATCTGTTTTTATGTTTTGCGCAAGTTTACCTTCGTAATCTATCTTCCCTTTCTTTATTGCTTTTTTAGTCAATCTTTGCTGTTGCTTAAAATCTTCCCAATCCTCTAGTTTCCCACTAATCTTGGCCACCTTATACGCATTGGTCTTTGATTTGATACTTTCCTTTATTTCCTTGGTTATCCACGGCTGGTTATCTCTTCTCTTGCCGCCCTTCTTTTTCACTGGAATATATTTTTGTTGCGCATTATGAAAGAGCTCCTTAAAAGTCCTCCACTGTTCCTCAATTGTGCCACCGTTTAGTCCTTGTTTCCAGTCTACTTTAGCCAACTCTGCCCTCATCCCACTGTAGTCCCCTTTGTTTAAGCATAGTACGCTCGTTTCTGACACAACTTCCTCATCCTCAATCTGTATTACAAATTCAACCATATTGTGATCACTCATTCCGAGAGGATCTTTTACGAGGAGATCGTTTATTTTTCCTGTCTCGTTACACAGGACCAGATCCAAAATGGCTTGCTCCCTTGTAGGCTTTGTTACATACTGTTCTAAGAAATAATCCCGTATGCATTGTATGAATTCCTCCTCCAGGCTACCCCCTGCGATTTGATTTGACCAATCGATATGTAGGTTAAAATCCCCCATAACTACTGCCGTTCCTTTTTCACATGCCTCCATTATTCCCTTGATTATTGCCCGCCCCACCATGAAGTTATTATTTGGGGGCCTATAAACTACGCCCACCAGTGACTTTTTCCCCTTACTAGCTCTAATCTCCACCCACAATGATTCAACATTTTGTTCATTGGAGCCAATATCATCTCTCACAACTGCCCTGATATCATCCCTTATTAACAGAGCTACCCCACCTCCCTTCCCTTCCTGCCTATCTTTCCGAATCGTCAGATACCCCTGTATGTTTAATTCCCACCTTGCAACCATGTCTCTGTAATGGCCACCAAATCATACCCATTTGTAATGATTTGTGCCGTCAACTCATTTACTTTATTTCTAATGCTGCGTGTATTTAGGTAGAGTGTTTTCATCCTAATTTTTAAACCATGATTTTTAGTTTTTACCCCTCCTGCAACCCTTTTATATTCAGTGGCCCTTTTTGTTTCTTGCCTTTGGTTTCTCTGCCCTCCACTTTTACTCATCTCTTTTCTGTCTTTTGTTTTTGTCTCCTTTTTGTTTCCCTCTGTCTCCCTATATTGGTTCCCATCCCCCTGCCATATTAGTTTAACTCCTCACCAACAGCACTAGCAAATACATTTCATAATCTCACAATTTTCCACCTTGACTCCTCAAAATTACACAATTATTTCTTAGTTAATGCAGCAAGTGCTAAGCTATTTGTGTGGCGTATATATAACATAAATATATATCCTGTATACTCAATGTACAGTTACATAAGACCACTGGATGTATACACTATGCTTGTACCACCAAAGGGTGCAACCGTTGGAGACCTAGGGGTCACCTGTACACGACAGGTAACCAGGTATAAAAGGGAGCTCACCATGCTGTACCCTCACTCATGAGCTGTAATAAATGGATTAAGGTCACCACAGTTCAAGTACAATACCTTACCTTGTGGAGTCATTACTAGAGTGCTTACAGACACAATAACTAGTGACGAGATTACGAATTTCCACGTGAAAAATGGCTAACCTTGGCAACTTTCAACAATTTGTCGAAGGGGAAGATTGGGAGGCCTTTGTAGAAAGGCTCAAACACTTCTTTATTGTGAACGACCTGGCAGGAGACACCGACCTCGCTGGCTGATAAGTCAGCTATTCTGCTCAGCAATTGTGGGCCTACCGTCTATGGCCTCATCAGGGACTTGCTAGCCCCAGAGAAGACAACAACAAAAACATATGCGGAGCTCGTAACGATGATACAGGAACAGCTCAAACCTAAAGAGAGCATCCTCTCAGCCAGACACCGGTTCTACACACACCGGCGGTCCGAAGGCCAAGATATCACAAAATATGCTGCAGAGCTTAGACGATTAGCTGCACCGTGCGATTTTAGCGACCACCTCACCGAAGCCCTGAGGGGCATCTTCTTTATTGGAATTGGCCACGAGGGCCATCTCCACAGGCTGCTTTCAGTGGACACCATGGTCACCCTGCAGAAGGCAATTAACGTGAGCCAGGCATTCATGGCCTCGGCCTGCAATTCCAAGCGGATGACTCACCCCCAGGACTCTAAAACGGCAAGTACTGTGAACCGACTGGCGCCTTTCAGAGGCAAGTCTGCTGCAAATGGTCCGTCTCAGGGTAGAGATAGCAGAACCCCGAGTCCCACAACCCTGAGTCCGCCACATGGGGCCAACCGGCCAACCCCATGGTGGCGCTGTGGAGGAAATCACAGGGCCCACCAGTGCTGCTACAAAGACTATACTTGCAAAGCCTGTAACACGAAGGGCCACCTACAGCGAATGCGCAAAAGAAATTATACTCACCGAGTCGCTGAAGAGTTGGCCAATCATCTGGACTCCAGCGACGATGAAGAGAGAGTCCATGAGGCAGCTCAGCCCCACGATGAGGTGCACAGAGTGGTTACCTGATTCACCGAGAGCTCTCCGTTGAAAATGGAAGTTGAAATCAATGGTGTTCCAGTCTCGATGGAGGTGGACACAGGGGCGGGCCGATCGCTGATGAATCAGGCGGCCTTTGAGAAACTCTGGGACACTCCAAGCTGTTGTGTATGAATAAAGAGTCTGACTGGATACTGTGAGCTCAAAGTAAAGTGTGACCTTAGTCTTTTATTGCAGGTCTCCAGAGTGCCTCTCCAGCCTGTGAGGCTTCCTTAAGTACCTGTGCTCCCAAGTGATTGTGGGATCCCTTGGAACCCCATGGGGATGATCCCTCTGGTGGCTACACAAGGTATATACAGGTTTACATACATAACAACACTGCCCCCCCAAAGTCAACAGTGTAACTATTTACAAGCTGAATCGATCTGGGGCCTTTCTTTCCCTGGTTGATCGTCTCGGTGAAATGCTGGTTTTGGTAAGTCGTTTGTTGGGCCCTCGTTGGCCTGCTGTGCAGCTAGCCTTGCTGGGCTGCCTGGTGTGGTGAGTCCTGCTGGGCTGCTGCGGGGATGGGTTCTGCTTCGTGGCCAACCGTGGTGTCGGCTGCCACTGGTGTGTATGTTGGGGGGTCAAAGAAGGTAGGGTCCAAAGTGGGTTGCTCAGGATAGTCTGTGAATCTGAGTTTGATTTGGTCCAAGTGTTTCCGGTGAATGAGTCCATTTGAAAGTTTGACCCGAAACACCCTGCTCCCCTCTTTGGCCACAACAGTGCTGGGAAGCCACTTGGGACCTTGTCCGTAATTCAACACAAATACAAGATCATTGATTTCAATTTCGCATGACATATTTGCGCTATCTTGATATGTACTTTGTTGAAGCCGCCTGCTGTCTACCTGTTCATGTAGATCAGGGTGAACTAATGAGAGCCTTGTCTTAGGTGCCCTTTTCATGAGCAGTTCAGCAGGCGGCATCCCAGTGAGCGAGTGGGGTCTCGTGCGGTAACTAAGCAGGACTCGGGATAGGTGAGTCTGCAGTGAGCCTTCAGTTACCCTCTTCAAGCCTTGCTTGATTGTTTGAACTGCTCATTCTGCCTGACCGTTGGACGCTGGGTTAAACGGGGCAGATGTGACATGATTGATCCCATTACGGGTCATGAACTCTTTGAACTCGGCACTGGTGAAACATGGCCCATTGTCGCTCACAAGGACATCAGGTAGTCCGTGCGTGGCAAACATGGCCCGCAGGCTTTCAGTGGTGGCAGCGGACGTGCTTGCCGACAAAATTCAATCCATTTGGAGTACGCATCTACAACCACAAGGAACATTTTACCCAAAAACGGGCCTGCATAGTCAACATGGACCCTGGACCATGGTTTGGAGGGCCACGCCTCCCTGGGTGCATTGCTTAACTGCGTGCATGTGTTACATTTGTGCACGCAGGACTCTATGCCCGCATCGATGCCGGGCCACCACACGTGGGATCTGGCTATCGCTTTCATCATTACGATGCCTGGGTGGGTACTGTGGAGGTCCTTGATGAAAGTGTCCCTGCCCTTCTTGAGGACCACTACCCGATTACCCCACAGAAGGCAGTCTGCCTGTATAGTCACTTCACCTTTGCGCCACTGGTACGGCTTTATCTCTTCCTGCATTTCCACTGGGACACTGGACCAGCTCCCGTGAAACACACAATTTTTTACGAGGGACAGTAAGGGATCCTGGCTCGTCCAGGTTCTAATCTGTCGGGCTGTGATGAGTGATTGCTCACTCTCCAATGCTTCCATAGCCATGACTAAATCTGCGGGCTGTGCCATTTTCACCCCCGTGGTGGGCAATGACAGCCTACTGAGAGCATCGGCACAGTTTTCTGTGCCTGGCCTGTGGCAGATGGCGTAGTTGTATGCGGACAACGTGAGCGCCCATCTCTGGATGTGGGTCGATGCATTCGTATTTATCCCCTTACTTTCGGAAAAAAGGGATATCAGTGGCTTATGGTCAGTTTCCAATTCAAATTTGAGCCCAAACAGATATTGATGCATTTTGTTTACCCCATAAACACACGCTAACGCTTCTTTTTCCATCATGCTGTAGGCTCTCTCAGCCTTCGACAGAATTCTGGATGCATAAGCAACCGGTTGCAATTTCCAAGATTCATTAGCTTGTTGCAATACACACCCGACACCGTATGATGACATATTACATGGCAGTACCAAATGCTTACATGGATCATACAACACAAGCAATTTGTTTGAGCAGAACAATTTTCTATCTTTTACAAAAGCATTTTCTTGGCTTTTACCTCATACCCATTCATCTCCTTTATGCAGTAAGGCATGCAGGGGCTGAGACCCAGTAAGAAGTTACCAAAGTAGTTCAGGAGTCCTAGAAACGACCGCAGCTCCATCACGTTCTGTGGCCTCGGTGCGTTCTCGATTGCCTCCGTCTTCGAATCGGTGGGCTTGATGCCATCCGCTGCGATCCTTCTCCCCAGGAACTCCACTTCAGGTGCCAGGAAAATGCACTTCGAGCATTTTAACCTGAGTCCCACGCGGTTGAGTCGACTAAGAACCTCCTCCAGGTTCTGTAGATGCTCGACTGTGTCCCGACCTGTAACCAAGATGTCGTCCTGGAAGACCACCGTGCGCGGGACCGACTTCAGTAAACTTTCCACGTTTCTCTGGAATATCGCCGTGTTGATGCAGTTGAGGCCCTTTGATGATTCCTCCAGCTCCTGCGTCATGTAGGCCGAGGTCAAGTCCAGCTTTGTGAATGTCTTTCCTCCCGCCAGCGTAGCAAAAAGGTCGCCAGCCTTTGGTAGTGGGTATTGATCCTGCAGGGAGAAACGATTGATAGTTACTTTGTAATCACCACAGATTCTGATGGTGCTGTCTCCCTTGAGGACAGGAACAATCGGACTGGTGCACTCATTGAATTCAATCGGCGAAATGATGCCCCCTCGTTGCAGCCGGTCTCGCTCAATCTCTACCCTGTCTCTCATCATGTACATCACTGCTCTCACCTTGAGATGGGTGGGTCGCGCCCCCGGAATTAGGTAGATCTGCGCTTTTGCTCCTTGGAACTTCCCGATGCCTGGTTCGAACAGCGAAGGAAATTTGTTTAAGATCTGGGCACACGAAGTGTCATCAGCGTACGAGAGCGCTCGGACGTTGTCCCAGTTCCAGCGTATCTTTCCCAGCCAGCTCCTGCCGAGCAGCGCAGGACCATCGCCCAGTGCCACCCAGAGTGGTAGCGTGTGCACCGCTCCACCATAGGAGACCTTTACGGTAGCACTGCCGATAACGGAAATCAGTTCCTTTATGTAAGTTCTCAGTTTCATGCGAATGGGAGTCAAGACTGGCCTTGAGGCCTTGCTGCAATACAATTTTTCAAAAGTATTTTTGCTCATAATGGACTGGCTCGCACCGGTGTCCAGCTCCATTGACACCAGGAGTCCATTTAATTCAACCTTCAGCATTATCGGGGGACACTTTGTGGTAAATGTGTGCACCCCATATACCTCTGCCTCCTCGGTCTGAGGCTCTGGTTCGTCGTGATCTGCCGTGGATCTGTCCTCCTCTGTAAAATGGTGGTTTGTAGGATTTACAGGGTTTGCTGCTCGCCTGCACATATGTTGGAGGTGTCCCATTGTTCCAAAGCCCTTGCAAACATACCCTTTGAAGCGGCATGAATGGAAACGATGATCACCCCCGCAGCACCAACAAGGTGTTAATGGCCTTGCATTCATCACCCTTGATGGTGAATTCTGAGACATCTGCGGACGTGGAGCTGCAGGCATGTGGGGCCAGCCCTGTACGTTGCGATTTGAAAACAACATCACTTTGTTCACAGTACTTGTAGCAGCACTCGTGTGCTGAGAGATTTGCTTAGTATTGTCACTGGTGGCAATGAACGCCTGGGTTATCGCTATGGCTTTACTTAACGTTGGTGTCTCTACAGTCAAAAGTTTGCGAAGTATGGTTTCATGGCCAATGCCAAGTATGAAAAAGTCTCTGAGCATGTGCTCCAAATGTCCTTCAAATTCACAATGTCCTGCAAGGCATCTTAGCTCGGCGACATAACTCACCACTTCCTGGCCTTCAGACCTTTTGTAGGGGTAGAACCGGTACCTCCCCATCAGAACGCTTTCCTTCGGGCTCAGATGCTCCCGGACCAGTGTACACAAATCATCGTACGATTTCTCTGTGGGTTTCACTGGAGCAAGCAGATTTTTCATGTGGCCATACGTTGGTGCTCCGCAAATGGTGAGGTGAATCGCCCTTTGTTTGGCAGCGTTCGCTTTTCCTTCCAGCTCATTGGCCATGAAGTATTGGTCGAGTCGCTCCACGAAAGTTTCCCAATCATCTCCCTCCAAGAATTTCTCCAGGATGCCCACTGTTCTCTGCATCGTTGGGTTCATCATCTGTATCTCGTCACCAGTTGTTGTGTATGAATAAAGAGTCTGACTGGATACTGCGAGCTCAAAGTAAAGTGAGACCTTAGTTTTTTATTGCAGGTCTCCAGAGTGCCTCTCCAGCCTGTGAGGCCTCCTTAAGTACCTGTGCTCCCAAGGGATTGTGGGATCTCTGGTGGCTACACAAGGTATATACAGGTTTACATATATAAACACAAGCCAGCGACCTAAAATGATCCCGATCCAGGTGAAGCTGCTCACCTACACGAATGACACCAATCCAGTCGTTGGCAGCGTGGCTGTGTCCGTTGGTGGGTAACCATCTGAAGCCACAAGAGGGGATCATCTACCGTTTCTACACGCATGTTCGTGCTGAGGGCCAGGTCGTGTCAGGATATGTCACCGACCTGTGACATCTTTCTGAGCCGTGTAAGTTCTGGAACATGCTGGAAGACATGCTGCGTGATGTCTTCGTGATAGGCATCAGCCATGATGCAATCCTCCGGAAGCTGTTGGCTGCAGAGACGCTGGATTTGAAAAAGGCCATCGCGACTGTCCAGGCATGCATGATGACGGTTGATAATTTGAGGCAGATATCATCGATGAGTCGGAATTCCACAGCAAGTACTGTGAACAAGATGGCATCATCTTCGGGCAGAGCTGCTTAGGCGAAACCTATCGCTGCTCAGAGCCCGCCAACTGGTTCGAACCAGATTTCACCCTGTTGGCATTGTGGGGGCAATCATCGGCGTCATCAGTGTCGGTTTAGACAATACTCATGCAATGGATGTTCGAAAATGGGGCATTTGCAGAGAATGTGCCCACAACAGAGCAAGTGTGGTGCGGCTCACCACATGGTTGATGAGGACCAGTTCAGTGATGGCCCGGATACGCAACCCGAGGAGGAAGTGCATGGACTGTATTCGTTCCTGAGCAAGAGCCAGCCGATAGTCGTTAATGTGAAGCTGAATGGTGTGCCTGTATCAATGGAGCTGGACACGGGTGCGAGCCAGTCGATAATAAGCCAAAGGACATTCAACAAGCTGAGCGACACTAAGTCTGCGAAACCGAAGCTGAGTCTAGTCAATGCCAGGTTGCGTACTTACACTAAGGAACTCATACCGGTGCTCGGCAGTGCAACAATTGAGGTGTCTTATGACGGTGTGGTTCACGAGCTACCATTATGGATTGTCCCAAGTAATGGTCCAATGCTGTTCGGCAGGAATTGGTTCGAGAAAATGAAGCTGACCTGGAATGATGTCAAGATGTTGTCCTTGGTGGATGATGCTTCATGTGCTCAAGTATTGAAAAAGTTTCCTCCTTTGTTTGAACCGGGCATTGGTAATTTTACAGGAGCCAAGGTGCAGATTCACCTGGACTCCAATGCAAGGCCTGTCTATCACAAAGCTCGGTCTGTTCCGTACATGATGAGGGAGAAGGTTGAAATTAAGCTTGACAGGCTCCACCGTGAAGGGATCATATCACCGGTCGAGTTTAACGAATGGGCTAGTCCCATTGTTCCTTTGTTGAAGAGTGATGGCACTGTCAGGATTTGTGGAGACTACAAGGTTACGATTGACCAATTTTCGAAACAGGATCAGTATCCGTTACCAAGAGCTGATGACCTGTTCGCCATGCTAGCTGGTGGAAAGTCGTTCACAAAACTGGATCTGACGTCGGCCTATATAACCCAGGAGCTTGTCAACATGTCAAAGAAACTCACCTGCATCAACATCCATAAAGGACTGTTCATCAACAACAGGTGTCCTTTTGGGTTTCGTTCGGCTGCAGCCATATTTCAGAGAAATATGGAGTCCGTTCCTAGAACTGTTGTGTTTCAAGATGACATTCTGGTCACAGGTTGCGACACTGCTGAACATCTGAACAATCTTGAAGAAGTCCTACAGCGTCTGGACAAAGTGGGACTTAGGCTGAAACGCTCGAAGTGTGTATTCATGGCACCTGAAGATGAATTCCTCAGGAGGAAGATTGCTGCTAATGGCATCAGGCCCACTGATTCGAAAATCGAGGCCATCAAGAATGCACCCAGGCCTCAGAATGTGACAGAGCTGCATTTGTTCCTTGGGCTACTCAACTACTTTGGTCATTTCTTACCCAGATTGAGCACTTTACTAGAGCCACTTCATGTGTTACTAAGAAAAGGTGGCAACTGGGTCTGGGGTACGTCTCAAGATAGAGCCTTTGAGAAAGCCAGGAATCTGCTATGTTCAAACAAGTTACTTGTTCATTATGAGCTGTGTAAGTGTCTTGTATTGGCCTGTGATGCTTCATCATATGGGGTTGGCTGCGTACTCCAACAAGCAAATGAATCGGGCAAGCTACAACCTGTTGCGTATGCTTCGAGAAGTCTGTCTAAAGCTGAAAGAGCTCACAGTATGGTCAAGAAAGAAGCTTTGGCCTGTGTGTATGGGGTAAAAAAAATGAACCAGTACCTGTTTGGTCTTCATTTTGAACTAGAAACAGATCACAAGCCACTTATTTCATTATTTCCGGAAAACAAAGTCATTAATACCAATGCATCATCCCGCATTCAAAGGTGGACGCTGACATTGTCTGAGTGAAGGAACCCCTGTCACTGCTCAACAAGTTAGGATCTGGACCAGCCATGACTCTATTTTATCAGTTGTGAAACGGTGTATACTCAGTGGTGATTGGTCTGCCATACCTATGGAGATGCGTGAGGGGACCAAACCATACAACCGTCACAAGGATGAACTGTCCATTCAGTCAGACTGTTTACTGTGGGGTAATCGTGTAATCATACCTAAGAAAGGTCGAGAAAAATTTGTATGTGAACTTCATAGCACTCATCCTGGTATTGTTATGATGAAATTCATTGCTAGGTCTCATATATGGTGGCCTGGAATTGACTTTGATCTGGAATCATGTGTGCATCAGTACAATTCTTGCATGCAGCTAAGTAAAGTACCAGCGGAATCTCTGCTGAGTCTTTGGTCGTGGCCATCCAAACCATTGATTTTTTAGGCCCGTTCCTAGGAAAGATGTTTTTTGTTGTAGTCGATGCATTTTCTAAGTGGATAGAGCATGTTATTATGTCATCCAGCACGTCTACAACTACCATTGAGAACCTTAGTATCTTGTTTGCTACTCATGGTTTGCCTGACATTGTTGTGAGCGACAACGGATCTTGCTTCACAAGTCTTGAGTTCCAGGAGTTCATAAAACTCAATGGTATCAGACATGTGAGATCAGCTCCATTCAAGCCTGCTTCTAATGGTCAAGCAGAGCGTGCTGTTCAAATGATCAAGCAAAGTATGAAATGTGTAATTCAGGGCTCACTGCAGAGACGGTTGTCATGTATATTGCTCAGTTACAGGTCAAAACCTTATACGCTTACTGGGGTTCCTCCTGTTGAACTACTGATGAAGAGAAATCTCAAGACCAGGCTTTCTTTTGTTCATCCTGATTTGAATGATCATGTCAAAGTCAGCAGTGATGTCATGATTGTGTTGCCGTGTCACGTGACATCTCGGTCAATGATCCGGTTTATGTACTGAACTATGGTCAAGGTCCAAAGTGGATCGCCGGCATTGTTACAGCCAAGGACGGTTACAGAGTGTTTATTGTCGTGCTCAAGAATGGGCAAACATGCAGGAAACACCTTGACCAGGTTAAACTGCGGCACACAGATGAACTGGAACCAAGTGAGGAAGATGCAGTCAATGACCAACCAACTATTGTTCACTCATCAGAGGACTCTGCTGACATTACTGATTCTGATGTGGTCATGACCACTCCCTTCAGATCAGCTACTCAGCCCTCAGTCTCAACGGACTCAGAACGCTCGCCCAGAGCAAAAAGTTGAACTGAGATGATCAACTCGTGAGAGGAAAGCCCCAGACCATGTTAATTTGTAAAAAGACTGTTGTTAAGATTTTAAAAGGGGGATGTTGGTATGTATTAATGCTTGGGGGTCACCAGATACTAGAGGGCGCTGCGGTCGGAGGTCATATGGCTGTACGCATGTGGCATGTGTGCTTGGTCACCTATATATAAGCTGGGTGTCTTTGTCACACAGGCACACTTGGGCTGGAATAAAGATGGATCATGTTGCAGCTGAGTAAGTTTACAGTAACCAGACTCTTGAGTCATTATAGACTTAAGGTTTTCATGTAACTCTCTGATTTGATCCACGCTTCCCTCGTTCACTTTACCTAATATCCCTTTGAATTGATTCCTCATAGCCTCACCATGCTCCCACATTGATTCCATGTCCATCCTATTCCAAGCAGTGGTACTTGTAGTTGCTCCTATTCCTATCCATCCTCCCAATCTTCGTTTACGTCTCCTCTTACCCGTACTGTTTTCATTATTTCCTGGTATTGCAGGGTCATAATAACTTCCTTCTACAGGTGGCCATGGTTCATGTATTTCTTGTCCTGCGTTTCTTTCTATAAAATCCTTCACCATTTGTTTAAATAATTTATCATAAAGTTTCTGTGTTGGTGCTTACATAGATTATCTGGCATGCATATTACTGACAGATCAAACACTACTGGGACAATTTCATACCTAACATCGTTGTACAGGGTTGCATGTGCCCTGATGACCACTAGCCCATTCTTAGGACCTTCAGTTGTGCATGGACAGGATCTGACGCCATTTTGAGGCACAGTTTTGTTGATTCTCTTTTTGCGTCTTAAAAGTTGTTTGCCCATAGTTAAAACACATGCCAAATCAACATGTCCTGTTTACTAGAGACTCATCTTCCCAGGCAAAGAACCAACGATACAATCCCTCATGTCGGGACCAGAAAGAGGGCCAAGTTAGGGTGTATGTATTCATGCCTTGTTCTGTTGTTATAACTTTATATGGCACTCCTACTACACCCACTAATTCTTCCATGTGTTTCTTAGAATTTACCTTGGAGCAGCTTCTCCCATTCACCATTCATTCCACAATTAGCCCATGGTGCATTTTAACATGACTCCCTCTCCTTCGGGGACATAGACAACACTTCCATTTTTGTGACAATTTTTACATACAAGGCTTACATTACAAAGCAGTTGAGGCCGAAATGAATATTTTGTTCCAGTATCCTTTATTTCAGGGGGCGCATAAAAGCTTCTTAGTATCGTCTTGGTGATTCCTCCCAGGCTAGTGAGAAGGCCTAAGATGATCAAAACCAGTATCTTCATGGTTTGGTTTTGCCTGTTGGAAGAGGTGCAATATTTATTCTTTCACAGTCTTTAACTGATTGATGAGATACCACTTAGCCAGTTTCACATCATTCTTCTTTCCTGGGAATTGTACCAAATACACAGCAGGATTTGCCCTATCAATTATAGGGAATGGTCCATGCCATCTGAGGTTAAAAACATGATCCCTCGTTCCATAATTGAGGACCATGACAATGTCTCTGACCTGGTACTCAAATGGCAGAACCTTTTTATCAAAATATTTTTGAACTTGCGTTTTGGATCTTTCCAAATTTCGTGCTGCAAATTGGTATGTTTGATTTACGCATTCTATCATTTGATTCAACCTTTCGGTATTACAGCTCTCTTGTAATAGGAGGTTTTCTGTAGGTACCACTCATCATCATAGGCAGTCCCTCGGAATTGATGAGGACTTGCTTCCACTCCCAAAGTGGGTTCTTTGATGGCTGAACAGTCCGATACGAGAGCCACAGACCCTGTTACAGGTGGGACAGACATTCGTTGGGGGAAGGGGTCGGCGGGGCTGGTTTGCCGCGCGCTCCTTCCGCTGCCTGCGCCTGGCCTCTTCATGCTCCTTGCGTCGAGACTCAAAGAGCTCAACGCCCTTCCGGATGGACTTTCTCCACCTTGGGCGGTCTGCGGCCAGAGTCACCCAGTTGTCATTGGTGATGTCTCACTTTACCAGGGAGGCTTTGAGGGTGTCCTTATAACGTTTCCACTGTCCCCCTTTGGCTCGTTTACCATGAAGGAGCTCCGCATAAAGCATTTGCTTAGGGAGTCTCGTATCTGACATGCGTGCTATGTGGCCTGCCCAGCGAAGCTGATCGAATGTGGTCAGTGCTTCAATACTGGGGATGTTAGCCTGGTCGAGGACACTGATGTTGGTGCGCCTGTCCTCCCAGGGGATTTGCAGGATCGTGCGAAGACATCGTTGGTGATATATCTCCAGCGACTTGAGGTGCCTTCTGTACATCGTCTATGCCTCAGACCCATACAGACCATCAGTGTCTGCCTTTGTTGATAAGAAGCTCCTGAGATATGGGAAATGGTCCATGTTGTCCAGGGTCGCACCGTGGATCTTGATGATTGGAGGGCAGTGCTGTGTGGCGAGGACAGGCTGGTGGAGGACCTTTGTCTTACGGATGTTAAGCGTAAGGCCTATGCTTTTATATGCCTCAGTGAATACATTGACTATATCCTGGAGTTCAGCCTCTGAATGTGCAGGCATCGTCCGCATACTGCAGCTCAATGACAGAGGTTGGGGTGATCTTGGACCTGGCCTGGAGGCAGCATAGTTTAAACAGATTCCCACTGGTTCTGTAGTTTAGTTCCACTCCAGCGGAGAGCTTGTTGATTGTGAGGTAGAGCATGGCGGCGAGGAAGGTTGAGAAGAGGGTTGGAGCGATAACGCAGCTCTGTTTGACCCCGGTCCAGATATGGATTGGGTCTGTAATGGATCCGTACCAGTAAGGTACGCATAAAAGGTCTTGTCATTGCCGAGTAGAGCAAGACTCCTTTGTGGTGTAGATCACATGGCCATTAGGTACATTGCTAACATATTAGCCCATTGAACAGGGTGGTCTGCACAGAACTTTTTAAGGGTCCTGTTTTCTCCTTCTACCACTCCTGACGATTGGGGGTGGTGAGATATAGGCAATTTATGTTTAATACCAAGTGTTTTTTGTAATTCGGAAAAAAATTGTTCTGTAAAATGCGATCCTTGATTGCTATCTACCTTTATGGGTACTCCCCTCCTGCAAATCACTTCACTCAATAACTTTGCTGCAGTCAGAACAGTGTTGGAGCGACAAGGAAAAGCCTCTATCCACTTAGTAAATTTATCTAATACAACAAATGCATGTTTATGGTTACCCAGAGTGTTTGGCAATGGTCCAAGAAAATCAATTTGGAGGTGTGTCCATGCTCTCTCAGGGGGTGGAGCGCTCTGTAAGAAAGCTTGATTGGTGTGGGTGGAGTGGTTGTGTTGAAAGCATATAAGACAATGCTTGACCCTCCCGGTCACGTTGTCAGTCATACCTGGCTACCATGTGGTTTTACCTACTTTCTGAATGGTGGTCTCTGCGGAGTAGTGTCCTCCTATGGCACGGGCATGGAATAACTGAAAGAGTTCCTCCCCCATTTCTGGCGGGCCACAAACTACTGGGAAGGCGGAAAGAGCAGGGTGATACATTAAGACACCTTGGTTCAGGTTGCCACACTGTCCTGACAGGATCAAAGTTGTCTGGTGAGCACATGGCATTGGCTGTGGTAGAGGTTTATTCTGTAAGTGCCAGCTTATTACCCAACAACAGGGGCAATAGGAGGCTTGCATGAAGCCTAGATCTATTTTTGGTTATTCTGAGTGGGTGATTGCATTAACAGTTACGTTAAGCAGTGGTCCAAATGGATAACTAGACTGAACAGCTTCTTTGGCCGCTTGGTCAGCTTGATGGGGTCCCTCTACTTTAGAGTGGGCTTGTACTTTTCCAATAAAATATGGTGCCTTTCTATTTTTGAGTGCCTACCCCACAGAGCTGAATAGATCCTTGTATGTCAAGTATTTCCCATCGGTGGTTTTAAAATAATTTTTCTGGTAAGGGGAAGAGACAGCATGGTATTAATGGCATATGCACTATCGGAACTGGTTGTTCAGACGTTTCATTTACAGCCATCAATAAGAACACACGAACATAAGAAATAGGAGCAGGAGTAGGCCATTTGACCCCTCAAGCCTGTTCTACCATTTAATAAGATCATGGCTGATCTGATCATGGACTCAGCTCCACTTCCCTGCCCGCTCCCCATAACCCTTTATTCCCTTATCGCTCAAAAATCTGTCTATCTCCGCCTTAAATATATTCAATGACCCAGCCTCCACAGCTCTCTGGGGCAGAGAATTCCATAGATTTACAATCCTCTGAGAGAAGATATTCCTCCTCATCTCAGTTTTAAATGGGCGGCCCCTTATTCTGAGACTATGCCCCCTAGTTTTAGTTTTTCCTATGAGTAGAAATATCCTCTTTGCATCCACTTTGTCGAGCCCGCTCATTATCGTATATGTTTCAATAAGATCACCTCTCATTCTTCTGAACTCCAACTTCGGCATACTGAGCAGAATGTAATGTACTCTTGTGCTGAATTACTTGGTCTGGCAGGATAACCACCAATTCAGTGTAAGATTTGCCTTCTGCATGATATGACGAACCATCGACATAAATGTCTTGACCTTCTTGAAGTGGAATCTTACTCACTGGATGGTCTTCAAAGGATAGAATCGGAAGCGGGCACTCATGCAGCTTGCCTTGATATTGCAGTAATTGTGGCAGTAATGTTGTTTGTCTGGGAGTAATATCAATGTTTTTTTGGAGGAGTGTCAACGCCCATCTGCTGATGTGTTGTGAGGAGATTAAGAGGTGTATAGGGCAAGTGCAATACCAGCGTCTGTAGGCATGTGATGTAAGTGAAGTGCTGAACTCTCCAGAATGTAGCCAATAGGTGACTTTTGCACGTGCTGCAGGATTTTTCGACTCCTGCTAATATTCTGGAGGGGAAGGCCATGGGTAAGAGTTTACCTTGGACTTCTTGGCACAAGATTGCTGTCAAACTGCTTGGATGCTCCTACTTCCAGATGAAATGGTTTCTGTGGATCAGGTGTAATAAGGCAGGTGGCCTACACAACGGCTTCTTTTAACTGTCCAACTGCCTTAGTATGAAGTTCTGTCCACTGACTTTGGATTTCATCATCCGTTCCTTTCAACAGTTCATAGAGGGGTTTTGCAAGTTCGGCAAATCCTGGAATGAAATTCCTCTGATATCCTACAAAGCCCATAAAGGAACAAAGTGCTGTCTTAGAAGCATGTAATGGCAATCTCTGGATGAGTTCAACCTTGGGTTAATCTGGAGCTTGTCCTGATGCTGAAACTGATACTCCCAAGAAGCTTCAACAACTGTGCTCTTTTTGGGTTGATTTTTAACCGAGCCTGAGTCAGTATTTGTAGTAACTCACTCAACAACGGTACGTGTTCTTCCTCAGTTGAAGTGGCGAGCGACAGGTCATTAACATATTGTAGTAGACAATCCGGCTAAGAAAAACCTTTCAAAACACTGGCCATTCTTTTGTGAAAAATGGTTGAGGCATTGTGGAACCCTTGCAGTAGACAAGTCCATGTGTAACTCTGATCTTTGAAGGTAAAGGCGACTTATATTCTATTACACCTACTATACCTTCCCTGTCGTCATTCTCACTTTCGTTCTGACTGAATGCTCCAAAACCCATTTGCAATGTCTAGGGTTGAAATGTACTTAGAATACTGTGGGTATCTGAGACAATAGGGTCGGTGTCTTCCAGACAACTGGCAAACATGCCGGTGTAACAAAACTTAATTTCTGATAATCAATTGTTGGACCCAAATATCATCAGGCTTTCATACAGGCCAAGTAGGGGAGTTTGTAGCAAAAGTGTCAGCTCGAATAACACTTTGCTTTATCAATGAGGTAAGGATAACTCTCTTTCGGTATAGGATACTGTTTGGCAAACGGATGCGGGGGTCCATTAATGGGACTCCTCACCTGCTAAGCACCCACAATCATGTTTACTCTTAGCAAAGATGAATGAAAGAGATTATACCGACGAACGAGATTAGCAATCTCCGGGTTAGTTCTGGCAACTCATATCCTGTAACTTGCTTTTTTAATGGCAAAAACCGAGTGTACATCTGATATTTCTACTACACCTTCCTTGTCGTCATTCTCACTTCCGAACCATTGACAATTATTCGCATAGTCAATTACGGCATCGTATCTCCCCAATGTATCCATCCCCAAAGTCCCTTTCCCATCTGGAGTACACATATATACGGTAGATGGCGTTACGCAAATCAAACTATCCAGGTTAGGCCTGGAGTGCCCTCCTTTAAAAGCAGCCGTAGTTATGGAATCATCAAAGCCTTTAAGCAAAAAGTGTTTTCCTCTATGGTGTTTAGGGAGTGGGGTATGCACAATGGTTACAGCGGATCTGGTATCTATTAACATAGTCTGTCGCTGGCCCCTTTTAAAATGACAGAGTCCACTGGTCTGCTGTGACCATCGCATTGCACGTCCACCTTTAAGCGAAGGGGAGGGGCATTGAAACACGTCAGCTCTACATGAAACACCCGCGTAGCGCTTGACTCACCGCCTCAGCAACACCACGGGAAACGCCCCCCAAAGGAAGTGGAGTGCATGAGATTGCGCTCAGCTTCCTTTGAGGGGCGGTAAACTGAATTCAGCGGTGGGGGCAGGACTTCTGCGCTGGGCGCGGAAAGTTCCAACCCCAGATGGTTACCCAATTGGGGCGCAGGGCAATTTCACCCCTTATCTTTTCCTCTTTTATTTCTTAGAGTATCGGACATTGGTACTGCAGCTGTCACACTTGATCATTGATATTTTTGGAGGCCGGGGGAGGCTGCAGGAGGTCGGGTGGCTGGAGGTCTGGGGAGGTCAGGCCAGAGGCCGGGGGAGGCTGCAGGAGGTCTGGCGGCCGGAGGTCTGGGGAGGTCAGGCCGGAGGCCGGGGGAGGCTGCAGGAGGTCGGGCGGCCGGAGGTCGGGGAAGGTCAGGCCGGAAGCCGGGGGATGTCGGGCCGATGCCGGGGGAGGTCTGGCGGTCAAGGAGGGAGAGTCTGGATTTCGGAACATTCCCCGGTTTCCGGATGACCCCGCCATGAATCGGCCCAGTGTCCGGACTCTGGACTATTCCAGATTTTGGACGTCACATCTGTAATAAGTTGATCTGCACTCTTTGCGCAGAAGAGGGACACATAGAAAAAAAATGTCTTTGCCGCCTTTAACTTAATTTTTTTATCGTCTACTTGTTCCTGAATAAAAGTCATTGCCTCTTCATAAGACGATGTCTCACTAATCAGACACTCTGACATTAACCTTTGAGTATCCTTAAAACTCAACTTACTTAACTTTCGCTCTAACACTTCTTCAACATTAACCCTTTTTGACATCTTTGCGCACCTTTGGTGGGTGATTAGATCTCCCACACTCCTGTTAGGTTACCTCCCAAATAAAATCTGTGGTCGAATCTCCTGATAGAAAGAGGTCTAACTGTTAATCACGTCCCTGTGTGGTTGTCAAATTCTGTAAGAGGTTGTAGACCTTAAACTTAATGATTCGAACATGACTCCATATTGGCACGGTAGCTGTTTTATTGGTATACAGCAGAAGTCAATACAGCCGCCACAGATTAATGTTAAGTGACAATAAATTACAGTTCTGAAAGATATTACCAAGTTCGGTTACTGGACAGCGGTTGTCTTACTAGAAAAGTAGAGCGTTAATCTTTGAACCGCATCGACCGCTTCTCAATACTAGCATACCAGGGAGACGTTAAGCGCATTTGGCTAGCATAAATCCGTCTCTACGGCTAACCATGGTCCGTCTGTCTCTACATCTGTACATCTCAGGTTAAACTATCTCTTTTTAACCCTCTTTGTTGTGGTCAGTTAATTCTTCTTATCCAATCATTTGTGGCTGATGAAAGATTTCTAGAAGTTTCACCGTTCTCTTGTCACGCGCAAGTTCCATATCTGGTTAATCCAAAAGGGGTCTTGCTTATGCTGCCTTTGCAGGTTCAAATATGTAGCCATTATCTCTTGTTTATCTGTGACATTTCCTTACAATAACGTGACACATCTGTTAAGCCTAACTTCTGCTAAATCTCATTGAATCTTATTCCCACATCTCCAAAAACCACAGTATATAACCTGACGATTTGAATCTGATGACTTCGATGAAAAACTTGTCTAAAGCCTTGCTCAGTCTGATCACCAACATTCATGTTTCATTAGCAGCAAGAACGATTTACCAGGAAGAAAAAATAATCATAAAACATGGTACATTTATAATCATAAAATCATAATTAATCTTAAATCTCACAAAAGCAAGATTAATACATTTCATAATCTCACCAATGGATTTATTTAATACTTTTCATGTAATCTGAACAGTCAGACAATGCTAGATCTAAATAGAAATGATCTCAGTTTGAAAATGGAATCAACAGGACAGCAATTGGGAAACAGAACAAATGCCATGACAGACCCAGACAAATGGGCTCCTTTTTTCTTTCCTTTGCATCCAGCGAAAGAGTATTTCCTGGAGCAAAGGCCAAGGGAATCAACCCCAAAATATAAAGGGCCCGAATTTGATCAAACCTAAGTTCCACCCATTTTTCGGCAGTCGCCGGGCGATGCATGATTTTTTTACTGGCTGCTATTGCTGGAGCCGATTAGGCACAAGATTCATCCCAGTTTTGTCGGTGGGAGTGGGAGCGGCAGGTAGCAGGAGGCATCAGCCGGTAGTGGGCGGCAGCAGGAGTCGGCGGTAGGTGCAGGCCTCTCGACTCGGGAAAGATCGGAGGCCATGTACTGCGCATGTGTGAGATTTGAATTTTTTTTGTAGTTTTTCTGGACTGATGACCTCACTTTTCCCGCGCTTGGGGCTGAAGGGTCAGCTACGCATACGCATAAAATCTCGTGAATGACTTGGCCCTGACAGTTACAGAGGGGAGTGATTGAGAGAGAGAGAGAGGGAAGAGAATCTTCAGACATCCACCTTGAATACCCATCATGAGTGGTAGAACAGCTGCCAGGAAGTCCAATGCAGGGAGGCTCAGAGCTCCCTGGTTTACTGATGGTGAGCTGGAGGCACTTGTCTCTGAAGTGGAGCACCATGACAGAGACCTCACCCAGGATGGTCGTGGCAAGCCAGCCCGCCCCAATATAAACACATTTGGCGGGAGATTAGGGAGGCCGTGTCTGCAGTGGGCACCATGGTTCATGATGGAGACCAGTGCAGGAAGAGATGGAATGATATGGTAGTGTCAATAAGAGTAAGTAAAGATCTTACTGCTGCACTCCCGTAATACTCAAAAAGTATATGTAGCCTTTTGTGTGAGTGTGTGTGTGTGTGTCTGTGTGTGTGTTGCATCTGCAAACCGGTTAAAGATTGCAATTGTTATTTCTGCAGAGGAAAAGAACAGCCAATGCTTCAAAGCAGTGTGGCACAGGAGGGGGTCCACCAGAGGTCATCGAAGTGACTGACGTTGAAGAGTGAGCCTTGGCGTTGGTGGGTGACCACCCCCGTGCCACCGCACATGGTGGTGCCGATGCCGTGCTACAGCATGATAAGTTAATCATAATCTCCGGTCTGTGTGACATTCATGTCATGTGAAGTAAAATGCATTTGAATGTACTGTCTGTCGGCCAGTTAGAGTGTAGTGATGTAGCCATGGTAATCCTTGAAATAAGACTGTGACACGTCATGGTACTCGTGTTAGCATTACCAAACCCCACCCCCGCCCCCCTCCAGCTGCTAAGCACTGAAATGTTGTAATGTACTTGAAGATGATGAATCGGAAAGCACCAACTTAGGCACCCCATCCACCTCTGGCACGCAAAGGCCATGTGCAATACCAACACCGTCTATCTCAACCTCATCAGGAGCCCGCCCCAGGCAGCTCCTTCTGCTCCCCCCTCCGCCCCCTCAACATCCCTGATAGCCCCCACATCCAACTCCGCCAACCACAGAGACGAAGACCAGGAGGAAGAGCAGTATTTGTCCCACCTGAGCTCGAGGAGGGGGAAGAGAGGAACTCCATCCTCATGTCGTGTGTGCCACCTGTGCGCACAACATCGGTATTGGGGTCCGAGCTTTTGGACTTCGACTTGGAGGAAGCGGGACCAAGCGTTGTGAGGCGCTGCACCCGTGCCGGTAAAACCACCAAACCGCCTCCATCCAGGCTGATGCAGTAAGGAGATGGTGATGCAAGGCAGGTGGAAGCAATGCAGGAAATGATTCAGCTGTTGAGGACGAGGGTTGACCTAGGTCGAGACCTCCTCCAGGCCATGGCTGGGATAGCTGCCCAAATTGCCTCATTTGCAGAGCAGCAAACCAACAGTATGCTGATCACCGCGGTGCAGCGAACCGTCAACTGTCGATGCCATGTGGCAATCGATGGTCTCGGGCTATGGCATGGAACCCCTCCCTTCATGCCATACCAGCCAGGCCGACAGAACCAGTGGGTCCAGAGATGCCAGTGTCTTCCAGCTCACAGCCCCCATTCTCTCCTCGATGAACACAACAGCAGCGTTCAGGCTGCACTCCTGCACAACGTGCTGGAACCGACGCAGGGGTGCGGGTCGGTATGGCGATGGACAACCCATCAAGAGAACAATAGGGCTCACTTGGGGTGGGGGGGGGTGAAAAGAGGTGGTGGGAGTGGGTGGAGGGTTGGGTGTTGGTGATGTTTGTATATATTGTTGTTGTTGTTGGTGTTTAAGATGTTGCCTTTTGATGCTAAATGTAGTTTTTTAAATACTGTTAAATAATTTGCTTGACATGATGGAATGTTGTGCCACTTTTGAATGTTGTACAATTCAATACAGACAATTTTTTTTACCACTCTTGGTCAGTGTCTACCTTTTAGATAATGAGGGGTATGTGGTGAGAGACATATAAATGTCCTTTAAATGTAGTGCAGTGTGATAAGTATTTTGCCTTACAGTTATGATGTGACTTTTTAATTGGGTCCTGACATTACGTCATTTAGCTAAGACAAGTAAAGGTCACCAATCCAGGACGGGTGGCTTTGAATGACAGATAGTTCCAGAACTTGGAGGCCAGACATTATGGTTGGCATTTGAGTTTATAGTTTTTGAGCTAGCAGATCGCTGAACACCACCCCTAACATTACTTGTTATTCAATCAAATTATACCAGGTGAATATATATATATATATATATATTTGCAACTTCAGTATTTGAGCATATGTTCTTGACAAGATCTCATCCTGGCACTTATATAGAAATCTTCCTCTCTCCCAAGCGGACCCACCTGAGATAGATGACAGACTCCAGAGATAGGTTTGAAACTATCTTTATTCCAACATATGCCGGGGAAGTTCGCTGTCTCAGCTGCCCAAGACAGGAACTTCCAAAAACCCAAAGGATTCATATATTATTGTACAGATTTCGAGTAGGCTGGCCTCCAACTAATCCTTGAAATGACAGATAGAAAACACTGCAAGTGGCAAAAGAAAAGTTATCTAGCTGCCGCAGATAACACAAATGGGAGAATAGATACAAAGAAGGGAATTCAGTCAAAGCATTGTTAACCCTTATCGGATTGCCTGCTAAGTAGCCTGCGATCTCTTCACCCTCCATAGCATATGGAACCACTCTCAGCTTCTTGGAATGTGTTATCTCTACAGGTTTGACCTTGCTCTGGCCTTTTCAACCTGTTCTCTGTATTCCCTCAAAATCTAAAGTTTCCATGTTATACGGCCATTTTCAATCATTTATAAATTATTTTTACATACAATGTCTGTATTTTCCTCACTCTCCTACAATTGGCTAAATACTTTCACATGAGCTCATTATCTCGATAGACTCACATGGTGTGACTAAATCTCATCTATATGCAGTTGTGTCAAGACCCTTATACCACAAGTCCATGGAGCCTTTACTGTAATTGGGAGCTCATGTGCGCTTTCTACCCCACACATGCCTTTCAACGGAGCATTTTAACTTCAAAGTATCATCTTTTTCTGAGGGAAAAATATTGCAGCAGTGATTTAAGTCTGACCTGGATCTACTGTTCTGGACGGATCAGCGCCATTGCCCGTACCGTCCGCTCGAGATCCAGGTAAGACCACCTTTTTCACAACGGTCTTTCAGGTGGGTGGTAACAGGATCTTACAGGATCTTAAAGACCAAACTTGCGTTTTTGACAATTTTTCTATGGGTGGGCAGTATGGACTACCAGTGGATGTGGTGTATCTGGATTTCCAGAAGGCATTCAATAAGGTGCCACATAAAAGGTTACTGCAAAAGATAAAAGTTCACGGGGTTGGGAGTAATATATTAGCATGGATAGAGGATTGGCTAACTAACAGAAAACAGAGAGTCGGGATAAATGGGTCAGTTTCCGGTTGGCAAACAGTAACTAGTGGGGTACCGCAGGGATTATAGAAACATAGAAAATAGGTGCAGGAGCAGGCCATTCGGCCCTTCGAGCCTGCACCACCATTCAATAAGATCATGGCTGATCATTCCTTCAGTATCCCGTTTCTGCTTTTTCTCCATACACCTTGATCCCTTTAGCCGGAAGGGCCATATCTAACTCCCTCTTGAATATATCCAAAGAACTGGCATCAACAACTCTCTGCGGTAGGGAATTCCACAGGTTGACAACTCTCTGAGTGAAGAAGTTTCTCCTCATCTCAGTCCTAAATGGCTTACCCCTTATGTTTGACTGTGTCCCCTGGTTCTGGACTTCTCCAACATCGGGAACATTCTTCCTGCATCTAACCTGTCCAGTCCCGTCAGTATTTATATATTTCTATGAGATCCCCTCTCATTCTCCTAAACTCCCGTGAATACAGGCCCAGTCGATCCAGTTTCTCCTCATATGTCAGTCCTGCCATCCTGGGAATCAGTCTGGTGAATTTTCGCTGCACTCCCTCAATAGCAAGAATGTCCTTCCTCAGATTAGGACACCAAAACTCAACGCAATATTCCAGGTGAGGCCTCACCAAGACCCTGTACAACTGCTCCTATACTCAAATCCCCTAGCTATGAAGGCCAACATGCCATTTGCCTTCTTCACCACCTGCTGTACCTGAATGCCAACTTTCAATGACTGATGTACCATGACACCCAGGTCTCGTTGCACCTCCCCTTTTCCAATTCTGCCGCCATTCAGATAATATTCTGCCTTTGTGTTTTTGCCCCCAAAGTGGATAACCTCACATTTATCCACATTATACTGCATTTGCCATGTATTTGCCCGCTCACCTAACCTGTCTAGGTCACCCTCCAGCTTCTTACAATCCTCCTTGCAGCTCACACCACCACCCAGCTTAGTGTCATCTGCAAATTTGGAAATATTGCACTCAATTCCTTCATCTAAATCATTGATGTATATTGTAACTAGCTGAGGTCCCAGCACTGAGCTCTGCGGCACCCCATTAGTCATTGCTTGCCATTCTGAAAAGGACCCATTTATCCTGACGCTTTGCTTCCTGTCTGCCAACCAGTTCTCTATCCACATCAATACATTACCCCCAATACCATGTGCTTTAATTTTGCACACCAATCTCTTGTATGGGACCTTGTCAAAAGCCTTTTGAAAGTCCAAATACACCACATCCACTGGTTCTCCCCTGTCCACTCTACAAGTTACATCCTCAAAAAATTCCAGAAGATTTGCCAAGCATGATTTCCCTTTCATAAATCCATGCTGATTTGGACTGATCCTGTCACTGCTTTCCAAATGTGCTGTTATTTCATCTTTAATAATTGATTCCAACATTTTCCTCACCAGTGATGTCAGGCTAACCGGTCTATAATTCCCTGTTTTCTCTCTCCCTCCTTTCTTAAAAAGTGGTGTTACATTAGCTATCCTCCAGTCCATAGGAACTGATCCAGAGTTGATAGACTGTTGGAAAATGATCACCAATGCATCCACTATTTCTAGGGCCACTTTCTTAAGTACTCTGGGATGCAGACTATCAGGCCCCGGGGATTTATCGGCCTTCAATCCCATCAATTTACCTAACTCAATTTCCTGACTAATAAGGATTTCCTTCAGTTCCTCCTTCTCCCTAGACCCTCAGTCCCCTAGTATTTCCAGAAGGTTATTTGTGTCTTCCTTCGTGAATACAGAACCAAAGTATTTGTTCAATTGGTCTGCCATTTCTTTGTTCCCCATTATAAATTCCCCTGATTCTGATTGCAAGGGACCTATGTTTGTCTTCACTAATCTTTTTCTCTTCACATATCTATAGAAGCTTTTGCAGTCAGTTTTTATGTTCCCAGCAAGCTTCCTCTCATACTCTATTTCCCCCCTCCTAATTAAACCCTTTGTCCTCCTCTGCTGAATTCTAAATTTCTCCCAGTCCTCAGGTTTGCTGCTTTTTCTGGCCAATTTTTATGCCTCTTCCTTGGATTTAACACTATCCTTAATTTCCCTTGTTAGCCACGGTTGAGCCACCTTCCCCATTTTATTTTTACTCCAGACCGGGATGTATAATTGTTGAAGTTCATCCATGTGTCCTTTAAATGTTTTCCATTGCGTATCCACCGTCAACCCTTTAAGTATCATTCGCCAGTCTATTCTAGCCAATTCACGTCTCATACTATCAAAGTTACCTTTCCCTAAGTTCAGGACCCTAGTCTCTGAATGCTGGGGCCTCAACGATGCTGGGGTCTCAACTATTTACAATCTATATTAATGACTTAGATGAAGGGACTGAGTGTAATGTAGCCAAGTTTGCTGATGATACAAAAATGGGTGGGAAAGTAAATTGTGAGGAGGATACAAAAAATCTGAAAAGATATATCGACAGACTAAGTAAGTGGGCAAAAATTTGGCAGATGGAATATAATATGGAAAAATGTGAGGTTATCCCCTTTGGCAGAAAAAATGGAAAAGCAAATTATTATTTAAATCGAGAAAAATTGCAAAGTGCTTCAGTACAGAGGGATCTGGGGATCCTTGTGCATGAAACACAAAAAGTTAGTATGCAGGTACAGCAAGTAATCAGGAAGGCAAATGGAATGTTGACCTTTATTGCAAGGGGGATAGAGTATAAAAGCAGAGAAGTCCTGCTACAACTGTACAGGGTATTGGTGAGGCCACACCTAGAGTACTGCGTGCAGTTTCGATCTCCTTATTTAAGGAAGGATATACTTGCATTGGAGGCTGTTCAGAGGAGGTTCACTCGGTTGATTCCGGAGGTGATGGGGTTGGCTTGTGAAGATAGGTTGTGTATGTTGGGTCTATACTCATTGGAGTTCAGAAGAATGAGAGGTGATCTTATCGAAACATATAAGATAAGAGAGGTCTAGACAAGTTGGATGCAGCGAGTATATTTCCCCTCATAGGCGAAACTAAAACTATGGGGCATCGTCTCAGAATAAGGGGCCGCTCATTTAAAACTGAGATGAGGAGGAATTTCTTTTCTCAGAGGGTTGTAAATCTGTGGAATTCCCTGCCCCAGAGAGCTGTGGAGGCTGGGTCACTGAATATATTTAAGGTGGAGATAGACAGATTTTTGAGCGATAAGGGAATAAAGGGTTCTGGGGAGCATGCAAGGAAGTGGAATTGAGTCCATGATCAGATCAGCCATGGTCTTATTAAATGGTGGAGCAGACTTGAGAGGTCAAATGGCCTCCTCCTGCTCCTATTTCTTCTGTTCTTGTGTTCTCCGATGAAGTTCCCGCCAGGTGGTAGGTCGGCGGTCCCTGAGTTTTTTTCCACCAAACTGTGATTTTTCTGCGGTAGCTCGGTGGTTGTGGGCAGTAGTGGGTGGTAGGTTGATGAAATTCGGGCCCAAGTGTTAGCTTTGCTCAGTTAGTAGTACTCTCGCATCTGAACCAGAAGTTTGTGGGTTAAAGCTCCAAAGGTGACCGAGAAAGTGTGTTAAGAAGTTTGACACTTACAGGGAGTACAAGTAAGACTTTTAATACTTTCTGTTGGTAACCTTATTTTTAATGCAATATCCTTCAGTAACTGAAAAAAAAATTGTGGCAGAAAATATTAAAAGATATATTTTAAGGAGTTTCATTGGTTCATGTTCTCCTCCTTACTGGTTGTTTATTGGTAACTATTTTCTGTTCTTTGTTGGACATTCTTGGACCTGAATATTTCTTATTCATTGCTGTCAGGCAATCTGGGTTGTTTGTTAATAATGATTTGTTGTTTTTTATGAAGCAACCGAAACAGTTGCATAATCCAGAGACCTGGACTAATAATCCGGAGACGTGAGATCAAAGCCCACTACGGCAGCTGTAAAATTTGTATTCAGTTAATTAAATAAATCTGGACTACAAAGCTAATATCAGTAATGGTGACCATGAAACTACCAGATAGTCATAAAAACCCATCTGGTTCACTAATGTCCTTTAGGGAAGGAAATCTGCCATCCTTACCTGGTCTGGCCTATAGCAATGTGGTTTATTCTTAATTGCCCTCTGAAATGACCTAGCAAGCCACTCAGTTGTAACAAATCGCTACAAGAATAAAACTAGATGGACCACCCGGCATCGACCTCAGCACTGGCTTCGGACAGGACAATAGCACACCCAGCCCAGTTGACCCTGCAAAGTCCTCCTCACTAACATTTCGGGACTTGTGCCAAAATTTGAAGATCTATTCCACAGACTAGTCAAGCAACAGCCTGACATATTCATAGTAACAGAATCATACCTTTCAGCCAATGTCCCAGACTCCTCCATCACCATGTCCTGTCCCACCTGCAGGACAGACCCACCCGAGGTGGCACAGTGGTACACAAGAGGGAGAGAGTAGGCCTGGAAGTCCTCAACATTGACTCCAGACCACAAGGGTCATGGCATCAGGTCAAAAATGGGCAAGGAAACCTCCTGCTGATTAGTACATACCGCCCTCCCTCAGCTGATGAACCATGAATGATGACTCCTCCATGTTGGAAGAAGCACGGAGGGTAGCAAGGGCACAGAATATACTCTGGGTGGGG
Source organism: Pristiophorus japonicus (assembly GCF_044704955.1). Taxonomy (NCBI): domain Eukaryota; kingdom Metazoa; phylum Chordata; class Chondrichthyes; family Pristiophoridae; genus Pristiophorus; species Pristiophorus japonicus. Next base: position 69,085,079 of record NC_091978.1, read on the forward strand.
GACTTCAATGTCCATCACCAAGTGTGGCTCAGTAGCACCACTACTGACCAAGGTGGCTGGGTCCTGATGGACATAGCTGCCAGGCTGGGCTGCAGCAGGTGGTGAGAGAACAACATGAGGAAAAAACCTACTTGACTTCATCCTCACCAATCTACCTGTTGCAGATGCATTTGTCCATAATGTATTGGTGGCAGTGACCACCACACAGTCCTTGTGGAAATGAAGTCCCATCTTCACACCGAGGATACCATCCATCATTTTGTATGGCACTACCACTGTGCTAAATGGGATAGAGTCAGAACAGATCTAGCAGCTCAAAACTTGGCATCCATGAGGTGCTGTGGGCCATCAGCAGCAGCAGAATTGTACTCCAGCACAATTTGTAACCTCGTGGCCCAGCATATCCCTCACTCCACCATTACCATCAAGCCAGGCGACCGACCCTGGTTCAATGACGAGTGTAGAAGAGCATGTCAGGAGCAGCACTAGGTATACCTAAAAATAAGGTGTCAACCTGGGGAAGCTGTAACACAGGACTACATGCTAAACAATGGAAGTACTGTGCTATAGACAAAGCCAAGCCATCCCACAACCAATGGATCAAATCAAAGCTCTGCAGTCCTGCCAAATCCTGTCGTGAATGGTGGTAGACCATTAAACACCTGACAGGAGGAGGAGGCTCCATGAATATCTCCATCCTCAATGATGGCAGAGCCCAGCACTTGCGTGCAAAACTCGCAACTGAAGCGTTGTAACCATCTTCAGCCAGAAGTGCTTAATAGATGATCCGCCTCAGCCTCCTCCTGAGGTCCCCACCATCACAGAAGCCAGTCTTCGGCAAATACGATTGACTCCATGTGGTATCAAGAAATGGCCGAGCGTACAGCAAATGCTATGGGCCCCGACAACATCCGGCAGTTGTACTGAAGACCTGTGCTCCAGAACTAGCTGCGCCTCTAGCCAAGCTGTTCAATACAGCTACAACACTGGCAGCTATCTGACAATATGGAAAACAGCCCAGTTATATCCTGTCCACAAAAAACAAGACAAATCCAATCAGGCCAATTACCGCCCCATCAGTTTACTCTCAATCATTAGCAAAGTGATAGAAGGTGCTATCAAACGGTACTTACTCACCAATAACCATCAAACTGATGCTTAGATTGAGTTCCGCTAGGACCACTAAGCTCCAGACATCATTACACCCTTGTTCCAAACATAGACAAAAGAGCTGAATTCCAGAGGTGAAGTGAGAATAACTGCTCTTGACATCAAGGCAGCATTTGACCGAGTGTGGCATCAAGGAGCCTGAGTAAAACTGAAGTCAATGGGAATCAGGGGAATGCCCTCCACTGGCTGGAGTTATAACTAGCACAAAGGAATATGGTTGTAGTTGTTGGAGGCCAAATACCTCAGCCCTAGGACATCACTGCAGGAGTTCCTCAGGGCAGTGTCCTAGGCCCAACCATCTTCAGCTGCTTCATCAATGACCTTCCCTCCATCATAAGGTCAGAAGTGGGGATATTCTCTGATGATTGCAACTCCTCAGATAATAAAGCAGTCCATGCCTGCATGCAGAAAGACCTGGATGACATTCAGGTGTGGGCTGATAAGTGGCAAGTAACATTCGCGCCACACAAGTGCCAGGCAATGACTATCTCCAACAAGACTGTGTCTAACCACCTCCCCTTGACATTCACCAGCATTTACATCGGCAAATCTCCCACCATCAACATCCTGGGGGTCACCATTGTCCAGAAACTTAACTGGACCAGCCACATAAATACTGTGGCTGCAAGAGCAGGTCAGAGGCTGGGTGTTCTGCGGTGTGTGTCTCACCTCCTGACTCTCCAAACCCTTTCCACCATCTACAAGGCACAAATCAGGAGTGTGATGGAATACTCTCCACTTCCCTGGATGAGTGCAGCTCCAACAACACTCAAGAAACTCAACCATCCAGGACAAAGCAGCCAGTGCACCAAAGCTACAATATGTACCATCTACAAGATGCACTGCAGCAACTCACCAAGGCTTCTTCGACAGCACCTCCCAAACCCACAACCTCTACTGTCTAGAAAGACAAGGCCAGCAGGTGCGTGGGAACACCATCACCTGCAAGTTACCTTCCAAATCACACACCACCCTGACTTGGAAATATGTCGCCGTTCCTTCATCATCATTGGGTCAAAATCCTGGGACTCCCTTCCTAATGGCACTATGGCAGTACCTTCACCACACAGACTACAGCGGTTCAAAAGGTGTTTCACCACCACCTTCTCAAGGGCAATTAGGAATGGACAATAAATGCTGGCCTTGCCAGCGATACCAGTTCCCCAGGAACAAATTTTTAAGCAGGACATATACCTTCTATGCGTGACACCTTGATGTACGCCAGATGTGGTCAGAATGCCAGACTTTTAATTACAGAGACAAATACAATTTTAGCACATTACTTGACTAACAAAACATAGAAGCATTAGCTCAAAAGGTAAAGTTTCTTCTAAATGTTTAAGAAAAACATCTACCAAGAAAGTAGAATGATGTATTGGTTATACATCATAACAAGGCAGTTTAGAAATATTTTTAAAGATATAACTGATACAGTGGTCAAAGCAATCAATGAATGGGGAAGCAGATGGCGCTGAAATTAAATAAAATTCAGAATAAATACAACTGAAGACCCACAGAAGTATGTATTTCCGTATAATTATGAATAACTGATTCTAATAGTGTTCAATGGATTACTAAACACATTAGTTGCTTCTCTGTGAAAGAAGTTAGTAGATCTGTACTTTTGACTCAGCAGGGATGGAATTATGCCACACAGAGGTCATAAACCAAAGCATTAGCAGGCATTCTTGTTCACCCAGGATCCAACCCTTAACTTGCTGGCATCTGCAAATAATGGTGACATGGGAGACTGGTTTAAAATAAATGAATCAATCTTCTTGTCTGGGAATTGGCATTGACCTGCTGTATCTGGATGGTCTTACACACAGGCTAATGATTGATTGAGTAGAAGACCTTGCGGTTCAAGTGTGAGGCACTCTGGGTGCAGGAGCATAAACGAGCTATATAGATGATATCAATGACATCCTGGAGTTTGGAAATCCTAGCATTCAGAATGCCAGATTTTTAATTACAGAGACAAATACAATTTTAGCACATTACTTAACTAATAAAAAGTAGAAGCATTAGCTCAAAAGGTAAAGTTTCTTCTAAATGTTTAAGAAAAGACTCGACCAAGAAAGTAGAATATTGTATTGGCTCTACAAGGCAGTTTAGAAACATTTTAAAAGATGTAGGACACTGTTGTGTATGGAGAAAGAGTCAGACTGAACACTGTGAGCTCAACGTAAAGTGTGACCTTAGTCTTTTATTGCAGGTCTCCAGAATGCCTCTCCAACCTGTGAAGCCCCCTTAAATACCTGTGCTCCCAAGGGATTATGGGATCCCTTGGGACTCCAGGGAATGAGCCCTCTGGTGGCTGTACAGAGTAAATACAAGTCCACATATATAACAACACTCCCCCCCCCCCCAAGTCAATAGTGTAACTATTTACAATGTGAGTCGATCTGGGGCCCTTCTTGCCCTGGTTGATCGTCTCGGTGTGAAAGCTGGTGTTGTTGAATCATTTGTTGAGCCCTCGCTGGGCTGCTGTGCAGCTGGCCTTGCTGGGCTGCCTGGTGTGTTGGACCCTGCAGGGCTGCTGTGGATGATGGGTTCTGCTTCGTGGTCAACCGTGGTGCCAGTTGCCACTGATGTGTATGTTAGGGGATCAAAAAAGGTAGGGTCCAAGGTGGATTGCTCAGGATAGTCCGTGAATCTGAGTTTGATTTGGTTCAAGTGTTTCCGGTGAATGAGTCCATTTGAAAGTTTAACCCGAAATACCCTGCTCTCCTCTTTGGCCATGACAGTGCCGGGAAGCCACTTGGGACCTTGTCCATAATTTAATACAAATACAGGATCATTGATTTAAATCTCGCGTGACACACTTGCGTTATCATGGTATGCACTTTGTTGAAGTCGCTTGCTCTCTATCTGTTCATGTAGATCAGAGTGAACTAATGAGAGCCTTGTCTTAAGTGCTCTTTTCATGAGCAGTTCAGCAGGTGGGATCCCAGTGAAGTGAGTGGGGTCTTGTGCGATAGCTGAGCAGGACTCGGGATAGGCGAGTCTGCAGTGAGCCTTCAGTTATCCTCTTCAAGCCTTGTTTGATGGTTTGCACTGCTCTCTCTGCCTGACCATTCATGACCGTTGGTTTAAACGGGGCAGATGTGACATGTTTGATCCCGTTACGGGTCATGAATTCTTTGAACACAGCACTGGTAAAACATGGCCGGTTTTCAATCACCAGGACATCGGGTAAGCTGTGAATGGCAAACATGGCCCGCAGGCTTTCAGTGGTGGCTGCGGACGTGCTAATCGACATTATCTCACATTCAATCCATTTGGAGTATGACTCTACAACCACAAGGAACATTTTACCCAAGAACGGGCCTGCATAGTCGACGTGTACCCTAGACCACGATTTGGAGGGGCAAAACCATAAACTTAGCGGTGCCTCCCTGGGTACATTGCTTAACTGCGAGCATGTATTACATCTGTGAACGCAGAACTCTAAGTCCGCATCGATACCGGGCCACCACACGTGGGATCTGGCTATCGCTTTCATCATTACGATGCCTTGGTGGGTACTGTGGAGGTCATTGATGAAGGTGTCTCTGCCCTTCTTGGGGACCACTACTTGATTGCCCCACAGAAGGCAGTCTGCCTGTATAGACATTTCATCTTTGTGCCGCAGGAATGGCTTTATCTCTTACTGCATTTCCACTGGGACACTAGACCAGCTCCCGTGAAGCACACAGCTTTTGACTAGAGATAATAAGGAGTCCTGGCTTGTCCAGGTTTTGATCTGCCGGGCAGTGACGGGTGATTGCTCACTCTCAAATGCTTCCATAACCATGGCTAGATCTGCGGGTTGCACTATTTCCACCCCCGTGGTGGGCAATGGCAGCCCACTGAGAGCATCGGCGCAGTTTTCTGTGCCTGGCCTGTGGCGGAGGGCGGAATTGTATGCAGATAACGTGAGCGCCCATCTCTGGATGCGGGCCGGTGCGTTGGTATTTATCCCTTTACTCTGAGAAAACAGGGATACAAGTGGCTTATGGTCAGTTTCCAATTCGAATTTTAGCCCAAACAGGTATTGATGCATTTTCTTTACCCCATAGACACACGCTAACACTTCTTTTTCAATCACGCTGCAGGCGCTCTCAGCTTTAGACAGACTCCTGGATGCTTACGCAACCAGTTGCAGCTTCCCGAAATCATTAGCTTGTTGCAATACACACCCGACGCCATTTGACGGTGCATCACATGCTAGTACCAAACGCTTACATGGATCATACAACACAAGCAATTTGTTTGAGCATTTCAATTTTCTCGCTTTTACAAAGGCATTTTCTTGGCTGTTGCCTCAAACCCAGTCGTCCCCTTTTCGTAGTAAAACATGTAGTCGTTCTAGTAGTTACCAAAGTAGTTCAAGAGTCCCAGAAACGACCGCAGCTCCGTCACTTTCTGTGGCCTTGGTGCGTTCTCGATTGCCTCAGTCTTCGCGTTAGTGGGCCTGATGCCGTCCGCCGCAATCCTCCTTCCCAAGAACTCCACTTCAGGCACCAGGAAAATGCACTTCGAGCGTTTTAACTTAAGCCCCACACGGTTAAGTCAACCAAGAACCTCCTCCAGGTTCTGCAGGTGCTCGACTGTGTTCCGACCTGTAACCAAGATGTCATCCTGGAAGACCACTGTGTGCGGGACTGACTTCAGTAAACTTTCCTTGTTTCTCTGGAATATCGCCGCCGCTGATCGGATTCCAAATGGTTATCTGTTATAAACAAAAAGACCTTTGTGCGTGTTGATGCAGGTGAGGGACTTCGATGATTCCTCCAGTTCCTGCGTCATGTAGGCTGAAGTCAGATCCAGCTTCGTGAACGTCTTTCCTCCCGCCAGCATTGCAAAGAGGTCGTCGGCCTTTGATAGTGTGTATTGGTGCTGCAGGGAGAAACGATTGATAGTTACCTTGTAATCGCCACAGATTCTGATGGTGCCATCTCTTTTGAGGACTGGGACAAAAGGACTGGCCCACTCGCTGAACTCGATTGGTGAAATGATGCCCTCTCTTTGCAGCCAGTCGAGCTCGATCTCTACCCTTTCTCTCATCATTTATGGTACTGCTCTCGTCTTGTGATGGATGGATGGTGCCCCCGGAATTAGGTGGATCTGCACTTTTGCTGCTTGGAATTTCCCGATGCCTGGTTCGAACAGCGAAGGAAATTTGTTTAAGACCTGGGCACACGAAGTGTCGTCAGCAGGCGATAGTGCTCGGACTTTGTCCCAATTCCAGCATATCTTTCCCAGCCAGCTCCTGCCAAGCAGCGTGGGACCATCACTCAGTACCACCCAGAGTGGTAGCTTGTGCACCACTCCATCGTAGGAGACCTTTATGGTAGCACTGCTGATTACAGGAATCAGTTCTTTTGTGTAAGTTCTTAGTTTCGTGCGAACTGGAGTTAAGACTGGCCTTGAGGCCTTGTTGCACCACAAACTTTTGAAAGTCTTTTTGCCCATGATGGACTGGCTCGTGCCCAAGTTCAGCTCCATTGGCACTGGGAGTCAATTTAATACAACAGTCAGCATTATCGGGGGACAATTCGTGGTGAATGTGTGCACCGCATGTACCTCTGCCTCCTCGATCTGAGGCTCTGGTTCATTGTGATCCTCCGTGGATCTGTCCTCCTCTGCAACATGGTGGTTTGCAGGTTTAACAGGCTTTGCAGTTCGCCTGCACACTCGTTGGAGGTGTCCCATTGTTCCACAGCCCTTGCAAACGTACTCTTTGAATCGGCATGAATGGAAACAATGATCACCCTCGCAGTGCCAACACGGTGTTAATGGCCTTGCATTCATCACCCTTGATGATGACTCTGAGTCATCTGCGGACATGCAGCTGCAGGTATGTGTGACCTGCCCTGTACATTACGATTTGAAAACATCATCACTTTGTTCACAGTACTTGTAGCAGCAATTGTGTGCTGAGAGATTTGCTTTGTCTTGTCACTGGTGGCAATGAACGCCTGGGCTATCGCTATGGCCTTACTCTAGGTTGGGGTCTCTACAGTCAAAAGTTTGCGAAGTATGGTTTCGTGGCCAATGCCAAGTACGAAAAAGTCTCTGAGCATGTGCTCCAAATGTCCTTCAAATTCGCAATGTCCTGCAAGGCTCGGTGACATAATTTGCCACTTCCTGGCATTCAGACCTTTTTAGGTGTAGAACCGGTACCTCGCCATCAGATCGTTTTCCTTCAGGTTCAAATGCTCTTGGACCAGTGTGCACAAATCGGCGTACGATTTCTCCATGGGTTTCGCTGGAGTGAGCAGATTCTTCATGAGGCCATACGTTGGTTGGCCATGAAGTATTGGTTGAGTTGCTCCACAAAAGTTTCCCAATCATCTCCCTCCGAAAATTTCTCCAGGATGCCCACTGTTCTCTGCATCTTTGGGTTCACTATCTGTATCTCATCGCCAGTTGTTGTGCATGGAGAAAGAGTCAGACTGAACACTGTGAGCTCAAAGTAAACTGTGACCTTAGTCTTTTATTGCAGGTCTCCAGAGTACCTCTCCAACCTGTGAAGTCTCCTTAAATACCTGTGCTCCCCAGGGGATGAGCCCTCTGGTGGCTGTACAGAGTAAATACAAGTCCACATATATAACAGAAAAGTTAATGGCTTGTCTCCAATTCCTTTTCTACAGATATCTCTAGTAATTATTTCATATCCTCCTCCAGAATACCTATATTTTCACTTACACCATAATTTATAAAAAAAAATTTAAAATATTTATTAAGTATCTCTCTAGTATATCTGCCATACCTTCATTCTCCACAACTGGATTCCTCCCTTTATCTCGGAACGATTCTACCCTCTGTATATAATTATCGTGCTTATTATTTCTCAGCACTTCCCCAAGCTTTACTTCAATGGTACCTGCCCCATGTCACCCTCACGCCATCCCAATTCACAGAATGTACCCAATTCAACTCCCGACATTGCTCGCAGAGACACTCTGTTCTCCTACATGGCTCCTGGTATATATTGCCACTCTTCTCCCACATCTTCCTCAATTCAACCCAACACTCTCCTTCCCCTCAAACCAAGTTCAAGATTGAACTATTTTCCTCCCTTCCCCATCAGTTCAAGTTGGCACTCTTCATCTTCCAAAAAAAAAGGCACTCCACACAACCTTGCCTCTAGCTCAACCACCTCTCTTCCATCTTCTCGTTTAAGCTGGGATGCTTTACCCCTGCCACCTCCATTGACTCTAGCAGTCTTACCTTCCCTCATTTATCATCGGCACTCTTTCCCTCTCACGCAGTTAATGCCACTACCCTTCTCTTCCCTCAGTTAATGTTTACATCCTTTACCCGTCACTCATTTAATATTGCAAACCAGCCCCCAATTGAGTTCACATTGTTACCCTATCGCCCCACTCATTAAGTGCTGACACCTTTCATCCCCATACCCTCTTATTAGTTAACCCTTTAATTAATGCTGGAACTCTCCCTCTCCCAGCCCCCAAGAGCTGCTACAGCTTTCTGCCCTCTTTTCTTTCCTTATTAACGTTATCCTCTTGCTCTAGCCCTGCTGCTACCTGAAGTGATTCCAGCCCTGAATACTGTAGAAAGGAATTACACTCTTCACAATAATTCACATCTACATTATGCGATAGCTGGAACTATATCAAGTCGAAGCAAGACTTTGGTGGGGCTGACATTGGGAGGAAAGATCCACACTGATGTTTGTTAGCTAACACTGAGAAGCGGACAGTTAGGTTCAAAACACCGTCGGCGTGAAATGCTGACGGCTGGCATTTATATGAAAGGTTGACGATAACTTTCATGTTTGACCTTGGAATTATAATGGCAATAGTTGTAAAGATGAACAAAATGTATCTTCAAAGTTTTCAGCTTATCTTTACTTTCCACTGAGTCTTAGTGACGTTCAAATTTCTACTCACGTAAATCCATAGACGCAAAGTAATGAGATCAATGGTTAACATTCGGAGGATCTCATGAATGACAAATAATAAAATTAATTCAGAATTTATTCTGTATCAATCTGCGGTTTTCACTATGGCAAACAACAGAGTTGTGTGACTTACTTCTCTGCGCTGTGAGCTGGAACTGGTTTCATACATTAAATCCTTCCAAACCCAATTGTAGAAACTCAGTTCAATCTCATGCAAATGAATTGTCGGTAGAGCAGCGTTGATTTGATCATTAATACCATTGTAACATTTAAATTTATATAATTATCTCAATTTATTGTCCAATAATTGGTATATTTAAAGCTGATAATTACTTTGATAACTTGGAAAGTATGTAAGGTCCAATTTTTTGTCCAATAATTAGTAAATTTAAAGCTGATAATTACTGTGATAACTTGAAAATTATGTAAGGTCCAATTTATTGTCCAATAATTAGTATGTTTAAATCGATAATTACCATGATAACTTGGGAAGTATGTAATGTTATAAATCATTTTGAAAAAGAAAAGGAAATTGATGGTGAGGAACATTTTTAAATAAAACCAATGAGCTTCATTTTTATACACAATGACAGCATCTCACTCATACGGTTGAAGTATGAGAGTGTTAAACTGTAATAAAAATCCATCTAGCATAAATGGTTTGTGCCGGTCTGCCATCAGAAGTGTTCAACAAAGTGCGATTGTCTCTGAACTGACTAAGCACAGAAACAAATTACAAGGCACTTTTCTGCTACTTTTGCGTAGATGTGCAGTGATATGGAAATTGCAGTGTAACTTGGGAGGCAGGTCTGTGTTCTCATTCTCGAGTGTACTGAAAACAAGAGGAGGTAGTCTCACACCATTTGTGGTTTGGCCAGTGCATAGCTATCTTTTAAAAGTGCCCACATGGTTCACAGATCCTCCTAGAAACTTTATAAACTATTTTTCAATGTTTTTAATGTAGCAGACAGCCGACACTCCCAACTGTGTTCTAACATTAAAAGGTAACTGTGCATGTTGTAACTGGGAATTCTTGTCAAGACAGTAATTCCTTTCAACAGAATTCAGTGGCTGGAATCACTTCAGGTAACAGCAACAGGTAAGAGTTCAGCCCTTCAAACATGCATGCTCAGATTCAAAATCTTTGAACTCCCTACCTAACAGTACTGTGGGAGTACCTTCACGACACAGACTGCAGCAGTTCAAGAAAGCGACTCACCACCACCTTCTCAAGAGCAATTAGGGATGGGCAATAAGTGCTTGCCAGCGACGGCCACATAGAAACATAGACATAGAAACATAGAAACATAGAAAATAGGTGCAGGAGCAGGCCATTCAGCCCTTCTAGCCTGCACCGCCATTCAATGAGTTCATGGCTGAACATGAAACTTCAGTACCCCCTTCCTGCTTTCTCGCCATAACCCTTGATCCCCCGAGTAGTAAGGACTTCATCTAACTCCCTTTTGAATATATTTAGTGAATGAATAAAAAAATGTTTTAAAGATGCAGGATTCCTTGTCATTAAATTCAATGTAAAGTATAGCTGGCAGTGTACTCGACAGATAGAGATGACATTTGAAGGTAGCTGATCACATGTTGAGCAAAGGTTCTGTGAGCCTTTATAAAGACCCAAGACAAATCTATGGTTATTTGAATACAATTGAATGCCTTTTCAATGACTATACAGAGGAGGGAGAGGAGAGAAAGTATTTGCCAGAGTGAGGTGACGACAAACCCATTGTGCAAGCAAGAAATAGATCCGTGGGCTAAAGATGAAGCAGCAAAGCACCAACGTCCTTGGTCAATGGCGAGCAAAGTTGATGTTCTGCTGCAGGAGGTGAATGCGAGGAAGGTTGCCCTGTTTTGCACCCGAGGACACATTCCTCAAATCTACATACTCTCCATGCAATGCTGATCTTCCACTCATGCCTTGTTTCATCTTGTGCAACGTCATCTGCAAATCAACTGCCACCATTAATTTTACTTCTTTGCCCACTGAGATGGGATTCTGTAGCTTGCACCTGGATGCCTTGTGGCTCCCTGAACTCCCATAAAAGTTAGTATTGTACAGGTTTCATTTTCATGTACCCCATTTTTGTCTGCTTTTGAAGTCTTCTTTTCACTTTCCAGTGACGTTTAAAAATATTTACTGTTATGAGTAAATAAAAATTGACTACCAGAGCTTTTACCAAAGAAAATTTAAATGAAACATAGATACATAGAAAATAGGTGCAGGAGTAGGCCATTCGGCCCTTCGAGCCTGTACCGCCATTCAATAAGATCATGGCTGATCATTCCTTCAGTAAACCTTTCCTGCTTTTTCTCCATACCCCTTGATCCCCTTAGCTGTAAGGGCCACATCTAACTCCCTCTTGAATATATCCAGTGAACTGACATCAACAACTCTCTGCGGCAGGGAATTCCACAGGTTAACAACTCTCTGAGTGAAGAAGTTTCTCCTCATTTCAGTCCTAAATGGCCTACCCGTTATCCTAAGACTATGTCCCCTGGTTCTGGACTTCCCCAATATCGGGAACATTCTTCCTGCATCTATCCTGTCCAGTCCCATCAGAATCTTATATGTTTCTATGAGATCCCCTCTCATCCTTCTAAACTCCAGTGAATAAAGGCCCAGTTGATCCAGTCTCTCCTCATATGACAGCCCAGCCATCCATGGAATCAGTCTGGTGAACCTTCGCTGCACTCCCTCAATAGCAAGAACGTCCTTCCTCAGACTAGGAGACCAAAACTGAACACAATATTCCAGTTGAGGCCTCACTAAGGTCCTGTACAGCTGCATTAAGACCTCCCTGCTTCTATATTCAAATCCCCTAGCTATGAAGGCCAACATACCATTTGGCTTCTTTACCGCCTGCTGTACCTGCTTCCCCACTTTCAGTGACTGATGAACCATGACACCCAGGTCTCGTTGCACCTCCCCTTTTCGTAGTCTGCCGCCTTTCAGATAATATTCTGCCTTCGTGTTTTTGCCCCCAAAATGGATAACCTCACATTTATCCACGTTTTACTGCATCTGCCAAGTATTTTCCCACTCACCTAACCTGTCCAAGTCACCCTGCAGCCTCTTAGCGTCCTCTTCACATCTCACACTGCCACCCAGTTTAGTGTATCTGCAAACTTGGAGATATCACACTCTATTCCTTCATCTAAATCGTTAATGTACATTGTAAAGAGCTGGGGTACCAGCACTGAGCCCTGTGGCACTCTACTAGTCACTGCCTGCCATTCTGAAAAGGACCCGTTGATCCTGATTCTCTGCTTCCTGTCTGCCAACCAGTTCCCTAGCCATGTCAGTATATTACCTCCAATACCATGTGCGTTGATTTTGCACACCAATCTCTTATGCGGGACCTTGTCAAAAGCCTTTTGAAAGTCCAAATACACCACATCCACTGGTTCTCCCTTGTCCACTCTGCTAGTTACATCCTCAAAAAATTCCAGCAGATTCGTCAAGCATGATTTGCCTTTCATAAATCCATGCTGACTTGGTCCGATCCTGTCACTGCTTTCCAAATGTGCTGCTATTTCATCCTTAATGATTGATTTCAACATTTTCCCCACTACTGATGTCAGGCTAACCAGTCTATAATTACACGTTTTCTCTCTCCCTCCTTTTTTAAAAAGTGGTGTTGCATTAGCTACCCTCCAGTCCATAGGAACTGATCCAGAGTCGATAGCCTGTTGGAAAATGATCACTAATCCATCCACTATTTCTAGGGCCACTTCCTTAAGTACTCTGGGATGTAGACTATCAGGCCCCGGGGATTTATCGGCCTTCAATCCCATCAATTTCCCTAACACAATTTCCCGCCTAAGAAGGATATCCTTCAGTTCCTCCTTCTCACTAGACCCACTGTTCCCTAGTACCTTCGGAAGGTTATTTGTATCTTCCTTCGTGAAGACAGAACCGAAGTATTGGTTCAATTGGTCTGCCATTTCTTTGTTCCCTATTATAAATTCTTTGAGAAGTATAGAAAAAGAATCCCCAATAAAAACAATGCAATACTAAAAAGGAACTTTAAAAAGAAACAAAATTCTGCTCTCCTTTAATGATGCGGTCCCACAGGGAGCTTTCTTTAAGTGCATTCAAAATTGGCTTTGAAGGCAAATGCAGCAACCGTGCGTGCAAAAGTCAAGATATTGTACCAGATATTTATTAAAAACCTTTTTGCATAAATTCAAGTGCATTAATGAGGCTACAACATTGAATGTGAAAGAGGACTCTAGTGTACAAAATATATTGGGTGAGAAAATCATGGCCAGAGGAAGGTTTCAATCCAATCTTCCAATTTTGCACCTAAGCAGATAATTAGAAAATGAATTCCACATTTAATTGCTTTGAAGCACAGCACCATTATTAGGCAGCTATTGGCACACTGCAATGTCCCACAAACAATAAGAAGTTAATTTGTTTTTGATGATGTTGATTGAGGGAAGAAAGTTAGGTGGATCACTGGGAGAATTAGAGGGCAAAATTGCCCCTTTTAACGATGGCCATTAGCAACTCCGAGGGGGGGTGACAGGGCACAAAATGGTTTTCACCTGGGCAGAGTGCAAAAATCGTCGTCCGCAAAATTGGGCGTGGGTTTTGTGGAGGTGCTACGAGGTAGAGCTTCGTTCCTGCTGGAAGCACTCCGCTCGGCTACACACAGTAATGATGATGTCATCGTAGTGTGCATTGTCCACTTACCGCCCCAGAAGTTAAATTGCCTCGCGCAACCTCATTGACTGCCTGGTGGTGACAATGACAGTTTCAGCTGTTGAGGTGCAGCCAGGAACCGGCTGGAGCAGCACTCTTTAAAGGCGCCATCTTAAAAAATAAAATTCTGTCGGCCATTACGTTTTTCTGCTTTCCAAAACATAGGCAGAGTGGCTGGTGGACCTATGGCAGTGATTTTTACTTCAAGGAGTCTTCTGCCTCCTAACTATTCCCCTGACTAACTCAGGGTAGATTTGAAGTTACAACATTTTGCTCGCTTCGCGGGAGCTGTTCTGGCACTTGACCTCCTGCAATGACATCACCATCAGAGGATGCTTAGAGAAGACAAAGGCAGAGACAATTACAGAGAGAAAGGTATAGAAAGAGGGAGATAGAAAGGCACAGACAAAGACAGGCAGCAGGACAGGGAGAAGCACAGCAAAATGTGGCTAGAGGACGAAGGCGCCACAGGGCTGTGAACAGGAGGCTTTACTCTCCCAGGGTATTCTGGCAGCAGTTCTCCGATATCAATTTCATTGAAAAGCAGTGTGTGCGAAGGCTGTGTTTCAGGAAAGATGTGGTCACAGGGCTCTGCCATCTTCTGCAACCAGACCTTGAGTTTCGGCTAGGGTGAGGACGGTAGTCAAGGTCACCATCGTACTTAATTTTTATGCCAATGGATCTTTCAAGGGAGCAACAGGAGACATCTGCAACATCTCCCAATTTGCCATCTATTGCTCCTTCCGCGAGGTCACAGATGCTCTGTATAGAAGGAGGAGGGACTGCATCTCCTTCCCCATAAGCAGAGAAAAGCACCATGAGTATGCATGTGGCTTTCCTCAGGGTAGTGGGCTTCCCCATGGTGCAAGGTGCCAGTGACTACATCACAATCCTGAGATCTTCTGTCACCGCAAATGTTACCACTCACTGAATGTGCAGTTGATATGCAACTATACACACAGAATTCTCAACGTCAATGCCCACTATCCTGGCAACAGCCACAATGCCTTCATCCTGCACCAGAGCGGTGTGCCAGCTCAGTTCCAGCCCCCAAATAAAGCTCGCGGCTGGCTGGTCAGAGACAAGGGTTATCCACTCTCCATCTGGCTCATGGCTCCCCTCCCCAACCCCACCAGACCTGCCCAGCACTCATACAATGAGAGCCATGCCACCGCCAGGAACATCATTGACCAGACTATCACAGAGCTGAAGCAACAGTTCCACTGCATTGAACACTCGGGAGGAATCCTCCAATACTCACCTGAGAGGGTGTCCCTATTCGTCGTCGTCTGCTGCATGCTGAACAACCTGGCTATCATGAGGGCACAGTAATTGTTACCAGGCATAGCCACACTACCTGAGGGTTAGCAAGAGGAGGAGGAGGAGGGGAAAGAGGAGCAGGAGCAGCAACATGAGTGACACAGGAGGCCATGAGGCCCTCGCACTGCTGCAAGGGAGGTGTGCGACCGTCTAATCAGACTTCGGATCCAGTGAATTCCATCCCACTTCCCAGTTCCTTTGGACGTCCCCATGACCACATCCATTTTCCCTTCCATTGCAAATCATCAAAAGTGAAATGATGAACAACAGCAATGATTAAACATTCTAATATAAATTTATATCATAATAACAAGAAAGGCTTACCTAATGTATTAACTAATCACCCTTGTGCATTTCGTTATATCCCCTCTTTGTTCTAAATACTCTAGTGCTCTTCTGCAGTGTTTTCTCTATGGCTGCAGCATGGCTGGTGGAAGGCTACTGTGTGTCAGGGCCAGAGACTACAGATGGCCTTGCAGGATGCCCTCGACCAGCTCTGGGCCTGGAAGGTCCGGCTGCAGGCTGCACCACCTCAGGCTGGGCGGCAGCAGTCTGGATTGGCTGGGTAATGGCCAGCGACAAGCGCAATGGTAGAATGGCAGTGGTGGGGTCAGGAATGCTGTCATCCGGCGAGAAGACAGCAGTTTCCTGCTCCACTGACCCACAGCCACTCCCCTGGGCACCACCTCAGCATCCCCGATAATCTGTTGGAGCACAGTTTGTTGGACTGCTGCGACACCGTGAGATCCCTGGTGGACTGTGATGGACCCAGCAGTGATGGCAGCAGTCAGAGCATGTGTGGCATCCAGCTGAGACTGCTTGAGAGCAGTCTGAGACTGGGTGTCAGCAGGCATTGATTGCAAGACACCAATCAGAACATGCATGGCATCAAGCTGAGACTGCAGGAGAGCAGTCTGGGTTTGCATGCCACCAACCATTGCCTGCATTACAGCACTGAGACGTTGAGTTGCGTCAACTTGTGATGCAATGGAAGCTGCCACATTCCCAAGACACACATCATGAGGTCTGGATCCACATGGTATCTGGGAGTCCACCATCCTCTGCAGGCAGGCAATGATGGGCTCCACGGTGTGCACAGAGCTCTCAGCAATGCTGGAGGCAGACTCCCCCATGCTCTGTACCACTGCCAAGAAGTTCTCGGGCCCCTTGCCATTGCACCTATGATGCCAGAGTGCATGGCCATAACCCGTTGTGTGAATGCCTCCCCATCGAGGTCCTCATCAGAGTCCTGTGGAGCAGAACTCGCGCGCAAACTCACCCTCCAGGGAGATGGCTCCAAAGGTCTCCTTTCCCCTTGCCCTTGCTGCAGCCCGCTAGGCCCCAGTGCATCACCCAGTGCAGACCCCTCTCCTAAGCTAACTGTTGTGTATCTGTAAAGCATGCACTCCCATGTTCCGCCACCAGGGAGTGCATCCCCTGAAGTCCCAAGGGATCCCAGCATCCCTTGGGAGTACTGTATATAAGCCGGCCCCTAAGGCTTGTTCCTCACTCTGGAGTGTCTTATTAAAGACTGAGGTCACTGTCACTTTAACCTCCCTGTGTGCAGCCTCATCTGTGTTAGGAACACAATAACTGGCGACAAGAATATGAATCCAACGCAAAGTTGCAGAAAACTGTGGACATCTTGGAGAAGTTCTCGGAGGGTGAGGACTGGGAAGCCTATGTCGAATGGCTAGACCAGTAATTTGTACCCAACGAGCTGGACGGAGAAGGAAGCGCTGCAAAAAGGAGAGCGGTCCTCCTCACAGTCTGCGGGGCACCGACCTACAGCCTCATAAAGAATCTTCTGGCTCCAGTAAAACCTACAGATAAATCATATGAGGAGCTGTGTGCACTGGATTGGGAGCATCTTAATCCGAAGGAGAGCGTGCTGATGGCGAGGTATCGGTTGTACACGTGCCAGCGATCTGAAGGTCAGGAAATGGCGAGCTACGTCGCCGAGCTAAGGCGACTTGCAGGACAATGTGAATTTGATGGCTACCTGGAGCAAATGCTCAGAGACTTTTTTGTACTGGGCATTGGCCACGAGACCAACCTACGAAAACTTTTGACTGTAGAGACACCGACCCTCAGTAAGGCCACTGCAATAGCACAGGCGTTTATGTCCACCAGTGATAACACCAAACAAATCTCTCAGCACACAAGTGCTAGCAATGTTCATAAATTAACTGGAACTGTGTTTGCGAGCAGAAATGTAAAGGGCAGAACCCACGAGTCTGCAACTGCCAGCAGGCCTCAGATAACCCAGATGACTCAGAGTCTCCAACAAAGGATGAATGCAAGGCAATTCACACCTTGTTGGCGTTGTGGAGGCCTCCATTCAGCCTATTCATGCCGCTTCAAAGAGCATATTTGCAAGAGCTGTGGAACAATGGGGCATCTCCAACGAGCTTGCAAACGAGCTGCAAGCTCTGCAAAACCTGCTAACCACCACGTGGCAGAGGAAGATCGGTCCATGGTGGATCAAAGCAATTTCGAGTCTCAGAGAGAGGAGGCAGATGCTGAAGTACACGGGGTGCACACATTTTCGACGAAATGTCCACCTATAATGCTAAACGTAAAATTGAATGGCTTACCCGTAGCCATGGAACTGGACATTGGCCCTAGCCAATCCATCATGAGTAAAAAGATGTTTGAGAGACTGTGGTGCAACAAGACATTCAGACTAGCCCTGAGCCCCATCCACACGAAACTGAGAATGTACATCAAAGAGCTTATCACTGTTCTGGGCAGCGCCATGGTCAAGGTCACCTACGAGGGCACGGTGCACGAACTGCCACTCTGGATTGTCCCGGATGATGGCCCCACACTGCTTGGAAGGAGCTGGCTGGGCAAAATCCGCAGGAACTGGGATGACATCCGAGCGCTATGTTGCATGTCGATGATGCCTCATGTACCCAGGTTCTTAACAAATTTCCTCCCCTTTTTGAGCCAGGCATTGGAAACTTTTCTGGGGTGAAGGTACGGATCTACTTGGTCCCAGAGGCACGACCCATTCATCACAAGGCGCGAGCGGTACCTCACATGATGAGGGAGAGAGTGGAAATCGAGCTGGACAGGCTGCAACGTGAGGGCATCATCTCCCCAGTGGAATTCAGCGATTGTTCCAGTACTCAAAAGTGATGACACGGTCAGGATTTGCGGCGATTATAAAGTAACTATTAATCGTTTCTCGCTACAAGACCAATACCCGCTACCTAAGGCAGACGACCTATTTGCGACGCTGGCAGGAGGCAAGACATTCACCAAGCTCGACCTGACTTTGGCCTACATGATGCAGGAGCTGGAGGAGTCTTCGAAGGGCCTCACCTGCATCAACATGCACAAGGGACTGTTCATCTACAACAGGTGCCCGTTTGGAATTCGGTCGGCTGCAGCGATCTTCCAAAGAAACATGGAGAGCCTACTCAAGTTGGTACCACACACGGTGGTTTTTCAGGACGACATATTGGTCACAGGTCGGGACACCGTCGAGCACCTACAAAACCTGGAGGAGGTCCTCCAGCAACTGGATCGCGTAGAGCTGCGGCTGAAGAGGTCGAAATGCGTCTTCATGGCAACAGAAGTGGAGTTTTTGGGGAGAAAGAACACGGCGGATGGCACTTGGCCCACAGACGCCAAGACAGAGGCTGTCAGGAACACACCCAGGCCACTGAACGTCACGGAGCTACGGTCGTTCCTGGGACTCCTCAACTATTTTGGTAACTTCCTACCGGGGTTAAGCACCCTCTTAGAGCCCCTACATGTGTTATTGCGCAAAGGTGAGAACTGGGTATGGGGGAAAAGCTAAGTAATTGCTTTTGAGAAAGCCAGAAACATTTTATGCTCCAACAAGCTGCTTGTATTTTTAACCCGTGTAAAAAACTTGCGCTAGCATGCGATGCATCGTCGTACGGAGTCGGGTATGTATTACAACAAGCTAACGTTGCAGGAAAGTTGCAACCTGTCGCCTATGTTTCCAGGAGCTTGTCTAAGGCCGAGAAGGCCTACAGCATGATTGAGAAAGAGACATTAGCGTGTGTGTTCGGGGTAAAGAAAATGCATCAGTACCTGTTTGGCCTCAAATTTGAGCTGGAAACCGGTCACAAGCCCCTCACATCCCTGTTCGCTAAAAACAAGGGGATAAATACTAATGCCTCAGCTCGCATACAAAGGTGGGCACTCGTGCTATCAGTGTATAACTATACCATCCGCCACAGGCCAGGCACCGAGAACTGTGCGGATGCTCTCAGTCAGCTACTATTGCCCACCACGGGGGTGGAAATGGCGCAGCCTGCAAACTTGTTGATGGTGGTGCAGCCCGCAGACTTGTTGATGGTCATGGAAGTGTTTGAAAATGATAAATTACCTGTCACAGCCTGCCAGATTAGGACTTGGACCAGCCAAGATCCTCTGCTGTCCCTAGTAAAAAACTGTGTACTGCATGGGAGCTGGGCCAGCATCCCCGTTGAAATGCAAGAGCTAATCAAGCCGTTCCAGCCGCGAAAAGACAAGCTGTCCATTCAGGCAGACTGCCTGTTGTGGGGTAACTGCGTAGTGCTACCCAAAAAGGGCAGGGAGACGTTCATCTCGGATCTCCACAGCACACACCTGGGTAAAGTAATGATGAAAGCGATAGCCAGATCTCACGTGTAGTGGCCCGGTATCGACTCTGACTTAGAGTCCTGCGTACGTCAATGTAGTGTGTGCGCTCATTTGAGGAATGCGCCCAGAGAAGCACCACTAAGTTTGTGGTCCTGGCCCTCCAGACCATGGTCGAGGATCCATGTCGACTATGCGGGCCTGTTTCTCGTTAAAATGTTCCTGGTGGTGGTGGATGCTTTTTCAAAATGGATTGAATGTGAAATAATGTCGGGAAGCACCGCCACCGCTACCATTGAAAGCCTGAGGGCCATGTTTGCCACCCATAGTCTGCCTGACATACTGGTCAGTGACAACGGGCCATGTTTCACCAGTACTGAATGTAAAGAATTCATGACCCGCAATGGGATCAAACATGTCACCTCGGCCCCGTTTAAACCAGCCTTCACTGGGCAGGCAGAGTGGACAGTACAAACAATCAAACAGAGCCTTAAACAGAAAGGCTCACTCCAAACCCGCCTGTCCTGAGTATTGCTCAGCTACCGCACGAGACCCCGCTCGCTTACAGGGGTGCCCCTGGCTGAGCTACTCATGAAAAGGACACTTAAAACCCGACTCTCGCTGATTCACCCCAACCTGCATGATCAGGTAGAGAGCAGGCGGCAGCAACAAAATGTAAACGATGGTCGCGCCACTGTGTGACGGGAAATTGATCTGAATGACCCTGTGTATGTGCTAAACTATGGACATGGTCCCAAGTGGATCGCGGGCACGCTGAAAGTAAAGAAGGGAGTAGGGTGTTTGTAGTCAAACTAGACAATGGACAAATTTGCAGAAAGCACCTGGACCAAACGAGGCTGCGGTTCACAGACTGCCCTGAACAACCCACAGCAGACACCACCTTTTTCGAGCCCACAACACACACCCAAAGGATCAACGACACCATCCCGGACCAGGAAATCGAACCCATCAAGCCCAACAGCCCAGCAAGGCCAGGCTCACCCAGCAGCCCTGCAGGGTCAACAACACACCAGCCCAGCGAGGGCACAGCCAACACACCAGAACAGACATTTGTACCGAGGCGGTCCACCAGGGAAAGAAATGCTCCCGACCGCCTCACCTTGTAAATAGTTTTCACTTTGACTTTGGGGAGGGAGTGATGTTGTGTATCTGTAAAGCATGCACTCCCATGTTACGCTACCAGGGAGTGCGTCCCCTGAAGTCTCAAGGGATCCCAGCATCCCTTGGGAGTACTGTATATAAGCCGGCCCCTAAGGCCTGTTCCTCACTCTGGAGTGTCTTAAAAAAAGACTGAGGTCACTGGTACTTTAACTTCCCTGTGTGCAGCCTCATCTGTGTTAGGAACACAATACTAACCTCTAAGCAATGCCGTAGTGCCAGTCTCTGAGCTGGTGCCTGCGGGTGAGAGGTACAATGACGCACTGCTCAGCTCAGCTCCTGCTCCTCCTCCTCTCCCTTATAATCTGTTGGAAGGGCTCAGGTGCAGTCTGCACAGCTTCTTCCTGATTATATGAAAGCATAAATGGCACAAGATTCGCATTAAGGTGAGGGCAGTGGGGCAGGAATAGGGCAGGAAATGCTGACAGACTGCGGAGCTGGAAAGTGCAAAGCATTAAAGTATTCTGGTGGTGCCGGGAGGAGTGGTATGAGAGAAGGAGAGGGGATTGGACAGTGATAAAGCATTCATGTTTGCGGGGGGCGGCAGGGGGCAGGGGGGAGGCGAGTGGTATAAGAGGAGAGGGGATAATGATACCGTTGTTGTCCCC
This sequence comes from Pristiophorus japonicus, assembly GCF_044704955.1. Lineage (NCBI taxonomy): Eukaryota > Metazoa > Chordata > Chondrichthyes > Pristiophoridae > Pristiophorus > Pristiophorus japonicus. The sequence goes on from NC_091978.1 coordinate 69,106,590, forward strand.
AGCGGGGTCGACATCTTCGCCGGCCACAGTGCTCACCACCTGCGGGCCCATGAATCGCAGCACTTGCTCCTCAATGTCAGAGAGGGGTTGCAGGTCAGGTTCCCCTCCTTTGCTGATCCTGTCTGTTATGTGCCATCTTTGCCTGCAAACGAAAGGAACTGGTGTGTATAAGAGTCCAGCAATGTGTGTCATAGATATGCCTGCCATGGCTGAATAGTTGTGAATGTAGGCAAGACGACAGATGAGGATGTGAGTGTGAGTATTTGCAGATGCTTGGTGGTTAAGTGGTGTGGAAGAGGCTGGTATGGAGTGTTATGTATCGAAGAACTCCACGAGGCTGAGTACTGTGAGCTAGACTTAGTGTGACCTTAGTTTTCTTTATTACAAATCTAGAGTGCCTAAACAACATGACAGCCAACCTTTTATATTGGCCCTGCACGTGTGTGCAGGTGACCATTAGGACTCCAACAGTCGCGCCCTCTGGTGGCAAGTATTATAGAGTTACATCCATAACATCACTCCCCCCCAAAGTCTTCGGTACAAGTTATTTATAAGTTGAAGTAATCCGGAGCCCTTCGGTCCTTGGTTGATTGGATCTTTGCTTCACTGCACCGCAGCTGGTCTGACCGGACTGTCAGGAATGGTGGGTTCATCCCCATGATTGACAGCGAGGTCCATTGCTGGTTGGGTGTGTGTTGGTGGATCGTCGATGGTGATGTCCTCTTCAAGTCGTTCCTGGTTGTCAGTAAATCGCAATTTGGTCTGATCTAAATGCTTTCTGCACATTTGGCTATTTAACAGTTTGATTATAAACACCCTATTCCCTTCCTTGGCCAAAACAGTGCCAGCAACCCACTTGGGACCATGACCGTAAGTTAGGACAAACACAGGGTCGTTAACCTCAATGTCATGCGAAACAGCCGCACGATCGTGGTACATGTTCTGTCGATGTTGCCGGGTTTCCACGTGATCATTAAGATCTGGTGCACTAGGGAGAGCCTGGTTTTGAGGGCTCTCGTTATTAATAATTCTCCCGGGGGAACCCCAGTGAACAAGTGGGATTGTGTCCAGTAACTGAGCAGAATGCGAAACAAGCGGGTCTGCAAGGAGCCTTCCATCACACGTTTCTTGCTCTGCTTGATTGTTTGGATTGCCCGCTCCACTTGACCGTTAGACGCGGGCTTAAACAGAGCAGACCTGCCATTGCGGGTCATAAACTCGTTGAATTCTGAGCTGGTGAAACACGGTCCATTGTAGCTGACAAGGACGTCGGGCAAGCCATGGGGAGCAAACATGGCCCGGAGGCTTTCAATGGTGGCTGTGGACGTGCTGGATGACATGATTATGCATTCAATCCATTTGGAGTAAGGGTCCACAACTACTAAAAACATCTTTCCCAAAAAGGGGCCGGCAAAATCTACGTGGATCCTGGACCGCGGATTGGAGGGCCATGACCACAGATTCAGTGGAGCATCCCTTGGTGCATTGCTCAGTTGCAAGCAAGTGTTGCATTGATGCATGCATGATTCCAAGTCCGGGTCAAAGCCGGGCCACCAAACATGCTGTTATGTAATGATGTGTTTATCGTCCCAGTACCTTAAATGTATTGTAAGTACTATGCCACATCACAGAGGGCGCTGTGGTGGGAAACCCTGGTAGTACCTGTAACAAGGACTATATAAGGCTGACCACCACACCTGGGAGGCACTCTGGATCTGAACAATAAAGGGCTAAGGTCACAGCAGTTAGACTTACACCAGACCGTGTGGACTCAGTGACTTGTGTGCTACATACACCACATTGGCAATGAGGAAGCGGATGAACTCCACGCAACCATGGCTACTCTGGGCTCGCTAAAGGATTTTACCGTGGGCAATGATTGGGAGGCCTTTACGGAAAGGCTCGAGTACTACTTCACAGCAAACGACCTGACGGAGAACACATACGCAATGAGAGAGAAGCGTAAGGCGATATTGCTTTCCAGTTGTGGAGATGAGGTTTACTGTCTCATCAGAGATTTGCTGGCACCTGGGAGCGCCAGGGACAAGTCATACGAGGAGCTGATCGCACTCATTCGTGACTAGTTGAAACCGAAGGAGAGCATCCTCACGGCCAGATACAAATTTTACCATCACTGCAGACCTGAGGGCCAGGATGTCACCAAATATGCTGCGGACCTCAGGAGACTCGCGGCGCCGTGTGATTTTGGGGCACACTTTGACGAGGCTTTGCGGGACGTTTTCGTTATGGGGATTGGCCACGAGGGCCTCCTTCACAAGCTGCTGGCCACGGAACCCACAGTCACCCTGACAAAGGCCATCACCATCAGCCGGGCATATATGACCTCGACTTGCAGCACCAAGCAAATGATCCACACAGTCTCGAACCCGGCAGGCACTGTACACAGGATAGCGCCCACCACGGACAAAACTGAAGAACGTGTCTCTGCCCGGGGCAGAGAGCACGGACCTCGGGATCCTGGAGCTCAGAGTGCGCTGAGGGGGGCCAATCAAGCAGCACCATGCTGGCGTTGTGGAGGAAGCCATGGGGCTCACCGGTGCAGGTTTGCGGAGTACACATGCAATACCTGCCACGTTAAAGGCCACCTTCAGCGTATGTGTAAAAGAAATCAGACTCACCATGTGGCTGAGGAAATGGGGGATGATCCACTGTTCAGCGAGGAGCAGGTAGAAGAAGATGAGGTTTTGGGACTGTATACGTGCACCGATGATTCGCCCCCAGTGATAAGTGAAGTAAAAATCACCCAGTGAGTATGGAAGTGGACACGGGCTCGGGTCCGTCGTTGATGAGTCGGAGAACTTTTGATAAACTGTGGATTAACCCAGCTGCACGACCCAAGCTGGTCCTGGTCACGGCGAAGCTCCGTACCTACACCAGGGAACTAATACCTGTTCTCTGCAGAGCGATGGTGCAGGTATCCCACCGGGATGAGACGCACGCTTTACCTTTGTGGGTCGTTGCAGGCGATGGGCCGACGCTCCTCGGCCGGAGGTGGATGGGGAAGGTCCGTGGGAGCTGGGAAGACTTCATCACTCCACAGGCTGCTGCTCTCCGGGGTGCTGCCGTGCCCCGGGTCCCCAGAGAGCAGCGCCGACCGAGCTGGAGCTGCAGCCTCAATCCATCCACAGGCAAGTCCCAGGCCCGGACCTCACACAGAGACCCTGCAGCCTTAATCCCCACAGGCAAGCCCCAGGCCCGGATCTCACACAGAGACCCTGCAGCCCCAGCCCCCACAGGCAAGTCCCAGGCCCGGACCTCACACAGAGACCCTGCAGCCTCAGCCCCCACAGGCAAGCCCCTTTTTTATGCTGAATGGCCACTGTATTTGTGTAAAATAATGGATGAAGTACAATTAATGATAACGGCTAACAAGGAAATCAAGGTTCCGCTACCAGTCAATAACCAGTTAATGTACCAGATAATATGTACCATACTAACGCACTGTCTATGCCCACCTGCCTTCCGTTGGACAAGTGTGATGTTATGTAATGATGTGTGTATCGTTGTCCTGCGTCCAGGTGGGGGGGGGGGGGGGGGGGTGAAGGTGATGTTATGTAATGATGTGTGTCTCGTCCCAGTACCTTAAATGTATTGTAAGTACTATGCCACACCACAGAGGGCGCTGCGGTGGGAAACCCTGGTAGTACCTGTAATAAAGGCTATATAAGGCTGACCACCACACCTGGGAGGCACTCTGGAGCTGAACAATAAAGGACGAAGGTCACAGCAGTTAGACTTACACCAGACCGTGTGGAGTCAGTGATTTTTGTGCTACATACACCACACATGCGACCTGGCAATTGCCTTCATCATGTCAATGCCTGGGTGGGTACTGTGTAGGTCGCGTATAAACATTTCGCTGCCTTTTTTTGGCAAAATCATGCGATTATCCCATAAGAGACAATCTGACTCGATGGACATTTCATTTTTGCGTCAGTGAAACGGCTTAATTTCATATTGCATTTCCCCGGGAACGGCCCATTTAGGATGCAACTCTTTACTAATGATAGCACAGGATCCTGGCTGGTCCAGGTCCTGATCTGGCGTGCCGTGACGGGTGACCCCTCGCTCTCAAAAAGCATCCATGACCAGTAGCAAGTCTGCAGGCTGCGCCATTTCAACCCCAGTGGTGGATAATGGTAGCCGACTGAGAGCATCGGCACAGTTTTCAGTGCCTGGTCTGCGGCAGATAACATAGTCATAAGCGGATAATGTTAGTGCCCATCTTTGGATGCAGGATGAAGCATTGGTATTTGTAGCTTTGCTCTCTGAAAACAGCGGAATGAGCGGCTTGTGGTCAGTTTCAAGCTCAAACCGGTCCAAATAGGTATTGGTGCATTTTCTTAACCCCATATACATATGCTAACGCCTCTTTCTCGACTATACTATAGGCTCTCTCAGCTTTAGACAGACGTGTATGCAACCGGTTGGAGGTTGCCCGATACATTGGCTTGCTGTAACACACAGCCGACCCCGTACGATGAGGTGTCACAAGCTAGCACCAAACGTTTACATGGGTCATAGTATACAAGTAACTTATTTGAACATAGCAGGTTCCTGGCCTTCTCAAAGGCTGTGTCTTGAGATTTGCACCAAGTCGTCATCCTTACGTAGCAACATGTGCAAAGGCTCTAACAACGTGCTCAACCCGGGTAGAAAGTTACCAAAATAGTTGAGGAGTCCCAGGAATTAACGCAGCTCCGTCACATTCTGTGGTCTGGGTGCATTTTTGATAGCCTCTGTCTTTGAGTCCGTGGGCCTGATGCCGTCTGCTGCAATCTTTCTCCCCAAAAATTCGACTTCTGGCACCAGAAAACACACTTGGAGCGTTTCAGCCTGAGTCCTACTCTGTCTAGGTGACTTAGAACCTCTTCCAGGTTGTGTAGATGTTCGATGGTGTCATGACTGGTGATCAGGATGTCGCCTTGAAACACAACGGTGCGCGGAACAGAGTTCAGCAAACTCTCCATGTTTCTCTGGAAAATGGCTGCAGCCGAGCAAATCTCGAAAGGGCACCGGGGTATATAAACAGCTCTTTGTGTGTATTAATACACGTCAGTCTTTTCGAAGATTCAGCCAGCTCCTGTGTCATGTAGGCGGAGGTTAGGTCCAACTTGGTGAACGACTTTACCACCCCCCCCACCCCCGTTAACGTTGCGAACAGGTCATCCAGCTTGGGCAGCGGGTACTGGTCCTGTAGTGAGACTCGGTTAATCGTTACCTTGTAGTTTCCGCAGATTCTGACCGTGCCATCGCTTTTCAACACCGGAACAATTGGACTGGCCCAATCGTTGAACTCGACTGGCGATATGATTCTTTCACATTGAAGTTTGTCCAGTTCGATCTCGACTTTCTCCCTCATCATGTACGGAGCCTTGTGATGTATGGGCCGTGCATCGGGACCTAGATGGATCTGTACCTTGGCGCCTGTGAATTTGCCGACGCCTGGTTCGAATAGCGAGAGAAACTTGCTCAGCACTTGAGCATATGAGGCGTCATCCACTGAAGATAATGCTTTGATGTCATTCCAATTCCATCTAATCTTTTCTAGCCAGCTTCTGCCGAACAGTGTTGGGCCATTGCCTGGAACAATCCACAATGATAGGTCATGCACAGCTCCATCATATGATATCTTCACTGCTGCACTTCCAATGACAGGTATGAGCTCTTTGGTGTAGGTACGCAGCTTTGCATTAATTGGGCTCAGTTTGGACCTTTGTGCTTTATTGCCCCACAGTTTCTCGAAAGCCTTCTGGCTCATTATTGACTGACTCACACCCGTGTCCAACTCCATGGATACTGGAACTCCATTTAATTTGACTTTCAGCATTATAGGAGGGCTCTTGGTGGTGAAGATATGTACCCCATACACTTCTTCCTGAGTTGCCTGCGCTGCGTGATCTGCTCCGAATCGATTATCCTCTGCCGCATGGTATGTCGCAGCACGCTTATACATTCGCTGGAGGTGCCCCATCGTTGTGTAGCCTTTGCATAAGTAGTGCTTGAATCGACATTGTTGGGCCCGATGATTACTCCCGCAGCGCCAACATGTGCTAATGAATTCACATTCACCCCGATGGCGGACTCTGAGTCATCACAGGAGTTGCAGCCACAAATGTATAGGCCCTGCCATATACAGTTCGGCATGCTAACAATGTCATTTTATGCACAGTATTTGCCGGTGAGTTTCAATGTTGAGAAGATATCTGTTTGGTGTTATCGTCCGTGGCCATGCATGCCTGGGCGATCGCGATGGCCCTGCTCAGGTCTAGGGTTTCGGCAGCCAGCAGCTTTTGAAGAATGACCTCTTGGCTGATACCCAGCACGAAAAAGTCCCACAGCATTTGCCCCAACGCAGCTCCAAAGTTGCAAGGCCCCCCGAGGCATCTCAGGTTAGCGACATAATCCACCATGTCTTGGCCCCGGAGCGATGGTGCATGTAAAAACGATATCTGGCCATGAGGATACTCTCCTTCGGCTTGAGGTGGTCCCAAACCAGCGTGCACAGCTCTGTATATTCCTTCTCCGTTGCTTTTGTCGGTGCGAGCAGATTCTTGATGAGGCTGTATATTTTAGGCCTACAGATGGTGAGGAGAGCCGTCCTGCGTTTGGCAGCGTTAGTGTCTCCTTCCAGCTCGTTGGCCACGAAGTGCTGGTCAAGGCGCTCGACGAAGGCTTCCCAATCATCACCCTCTATGAATCTCTCTAATATTCCAACGGCAGCCATGGTTGCGTGATGGTTCATATTTTGTTACTCGTCGCTAATTGTTGTGTATAGAAGAACTCCACGAGGCTGAGTACTGTGAGCTAAACTTAGTGTGACCTTAGTCTTCTTTATTGCAACTCCAGAGTGCCTAAACAACATGGCAGCCAACCTTTTATGCTGGCCCTGCACGTGTGTGCAGGTGACCATTAGGACTCCAACAGTCGCGTCCTTTGGTGGCAAGTATTACATACATAACATAGGCGGTTGAATTTCTTATGGCACTGGCTCAGGCTTCTCTGCACCTCAGTGCGTCCTGACACCTCCCGGGCTACCTCTTGCCACATAGCATGGAACATTTGTAGAGATGACCACCTTTCCGAGACCCTCCTGGTTTCTAGTGCCCCCACCAATGCCTCCAAAGACAAATCACTGAATCTGGTGGCCCTCTCCCTTAAAGGGGGATTTTCAGCAGCCATTTCACCTCCTTCCTGGACTCCACAGATCAGTGAATAAGTTGAGCAATGCTGAAAACGCGCATCAACAGGTTCAACTGACCATCCCTTTAAGAGCCTGATGGAGCTGATATTAAGGATGAAGGCTGATTGATGACTGGAACACAGCTGAAATTGGGTAAGTGGCTGTGAATAGCGTCCTTGCAATGCCCAGCTGAAGCCATTAGCGCTTCATTTACTGCCCCCACCCCGTCACTCCTGGGACAAAAACGCCCAATTTGCCACAATTTGACAACCCATCTCTCTGGGCGCTAAATTTTCTCCGAGAAAAAAATTTCCGCCCCAACTGGGACGCGAGCTAATTTTCTCCCCCTTTGAATAGTTCCATGGGATCTTGAGCCTTCACCTAAACCACTTAATTGGCTGTAAAGCACTTTGAGATGTCCTGTATATTAATGCAAGTCCTTTCTTTCTTTAGAAAAGACCTTAGTTTAACATCTTATCTGAATGAGAGCATCTCTGACAATAAAACACTCACCCAATATTGCACATGGCCTCGTGCTATTGTCACCTAACTTCCGTCCACCAGCCTGATATCATTGAAGTCGGGTTCAGGTGGGAGTTGGGCTTGGTGTGTATTAATGAGGCCCAGGAGTTAAAATATACTGGACGTTATTCCAGCTAGTCACCCCAGGTTAAAATTATGCCCTTTGTTTCTCCTTCCATTTAATTATTTCTCCTTTCTTGCACCCTTCAGTATCCCTTGTTTCCACAATGTTTACTTGTAAGCACTTTCCTTTGGAATTTAGGTATTGCTCCAACCCCATAGCACTGCTGCACCCTATGCATAACAAATAATTTCTGTATTACCCGACCGCTAATCATAGTCCGAGGCAAAGGGCACATTACAGAAAACAACATGGCTAATTCTGCAAGTCCACTGAGAACAAGCAGTCTCGCTTACAGGGCATATTAGAACTGATAGAGACACAGGCTTCAAGTCGCCGACTCTGGGCCAGGAACTAGGGTTCTAGATGAAGAGCTTTCACTTATAGAAACATAGAAAATAGGTGCAGGAGTAGACCATTCGGCCCTTCGAGGCTACACCACCATTCAATGAGTTCATGGCTGAACATGCAACTTCAGTACCCCATTCCTGCTTTCTCGCCATATCCCTTGATCCCCCTAGTAGTAAGGACTACATCTAACTCCTTTTTGAATATATTTAGTGAATTGGCCTCAACAAATTTCGTGGTAGAGAATTCCACAGGTTGACCACTCTCTGGGTGAAGAAGTTTCTCCTCATCTCGGTCCTAAATGGCTTACCCCTTATCCTTCGACTGTGACCCCTGGTTCTGGATTTCCCCAACATTGGGAACATTCTTCCTGCATCTAACCTGTCTAAACCCGTCAGAATTTTAAACGTTTCGATCCCCTCTCATTCTTCTGAACTCCAGTGAATACAAGCCCAGTTGATCCAGTCTTTCTTGATATGTCAGTGCCAACATCCCGGGAATCAGTGTGGTGAACCTTCGCTGCACTCCCTCAATAGCAAAAACGTCCTTCCTCAAGTTAGGAGACCAAAACTGTTCACAATACTCCAGTTGTGGCCTCACCAAGGTCCTGTACAACTGTAGTAACACCTCCCTGCCCCTGTACTCAAATCCCCTCGCTATGAAGCCAACATGCCATTTGCTTTCTTAACTGCCTGCTGTACCTGCAAGCCAACCTTCAATGACTGATGTACCATGATACCTTGGTCTCGTTGCACCTCCCCTTTTCCTAATCTGTCACCATTCAGATAATAGTCTGTCTCTCTGTTTTTACCACCAAAGTGGATAATCTCACATTTATCCACATTATACTTCATCTGCCATGCATTTGCCCACTCACCTAACCTATCCAAGTCAATCTGCAGCCTCATAGCATCCTCCTCGCAGCTCACATTGCCACCCAACTTAGTGTCATCCGCAAATTTGGAGATACTACATTTAATCCCCTCGTCTAAATCATTAATGTACAATGTAAACAGCTGGGGCCCCAGCACAGAACCTTGCGGTACCCCACTAGTCACTGCCTGCCATTCTGAAAAGTACCCATTTACTCCTACTCTTTGCTTCCTGTCTGCCAACCAGTTCTCAATCCATGTCAGCACACTACCCCCAATCCCATGTTACCCCCAATCCCACTTTGCACATTAATCTCTTGTGTGGGACCTTGTCGAAAGCCTTCTGAAAGTCCAAATACACCACATCAACTGGTTCTCCCTTGTGCACTCTACTGGAAACATCCTCAAAAAATTCCAGAAGATTTGTCAATCATGATTTGCCTTTCACAAATCCATGCTGACTTGGACCTATCATGTCACCTCTTTCCAAATGCGCTGCTATGACATCCTTAATAATTGATTCCATCATTTTACCCACTACCGATGTCAGGCTGACCGGTCTATAATTCCCTGTTTTCTCTCTCCCTCCTTTTTTAAAAAGTGGGGTTACATTGGCTACCCTCCACTCCATAGGAACTGATCCAGAGTCTATGGATTGTTGGAAAATAACTGTCAATGCATCTGCTATTTTCAAGACCACCTCCTTAAGTACTCTGGGATGAAGTCCATCAGGCCCTGGGGATTTATCGGCCTTCAATCCCATCAATTTCCCCAACACAATTTCCCGACTGCTAAGGATTTCCCTCAGTTCCTCCTTCTTACTAGACCCTCTGACCCCTTTTATATCTGGAAGGTTGTTTGTGTCCTCCTTAGTGAATACCGAACCAAAGTACTTGTTCAATTGGCCTGCCATTTCTTTGTTCCCCGTAATGACTTCCCCTGATTCTGACTGCAGGGGACCTACGTTTGTGTTTACTAACCTTTTTCTCTTTACATATCTACAGAAGCTTTTGCAGTCCTTCTTAATGTTCCCTGCAAGCTTCCTCTCGTACTCTATTTTCCCTGCCCTAATCAAACCCTTTGTCCTCCTCTGCTGAGTTCTAAATTTCTCCCAGTCCCCGGGTTCGCTGCTATTTCTGGCCAATTTGTATGCCACTTCCTTGGCTTTAATACTATCCCTGATTTCCCTTGATAGCCACGGTTGAGCCACCTTCCCTTTTTTATTTTTACGCCAGACAGGGATGTACAATTGTTGTAGTTCATCCATGCAGTCTCTAAATGTCTGCCATTGCCCATCCACAGTCAACCCCTTAAGTATCATTCGCCCATCTATCCTAGCTAATTCATGCCTCATACCTTCAAAGTTACCCTTCTTTAAGTTCTGGACTATGGTCTCTGAATTAACTGTTTCATTCTCCATCCTAATGTAGAATTCCACCATATTATGGTCACTCTTCCCCAAAGGGCCTCGCACAACGAGATTGCTAATTAATCCTGTCTCATTACACAACACCTCCCCCCTAGTTGGTTCCTCGACATATTGGTCTAGAAAACCATCCCTGATGCACTCCAGGAAATCCTCCTCCACCGTATTGCTTCCAGTTTGGTTAGCCCAATCTATATGCATATTAAAGTCACCCATGATAACTGCTGCACCTTTATTGCATGCACCCCTAATTTCCTGTTTGATGCCCTCCCCAACATCACTACTACTGTTTGGAGGTCTGTACACAACTCCCACTAACGTTTTTTGCCCTTTGGTGTTCTGCAGCTCTACCCATATAGATTCCACATCATCCAAGCTAATGTGCTTCCTAACTATTGCATTAATCTCCTCTTTAACCAGCAATGCTACCCCACCTCCTTTTCCTTTTATTCTATCCTTCCTGAATGTTGAATACCCTTGGATGTTGAGTTCCCAGCCCTGATCATCCTGGAGCCATGTCTTTATAATCCCAATAACATCATATCTGTTAACATTTATTTGCACAGTTAACTCATCCACCTTATTACGGATACTTCTTGCATTAAGACACAAAGCCTTCAGACTTATTTTTTTAACACCCTTTGTCCTTTTAGAATTATGATGTCGTGTGGCCCTTTTTGTTTCTTGCCTTTGTTTACTTGGCCTTCCACTATTGCTTTTACCTTTCTACCATCTGTTTCTGACTCCATATTACTTCGTCCTGTCTCGCTGCATAGGTTCCCATCCTCCTGCCATATTAGTTTAAACACTCCCAAACTGCATTAGCAAATGTTACCCCTAGGACATCAGTTCCAGTCCTGCCCAAGTGCAGACCGTCCCTTTTGTAGAGGTCCCACTTCCCCCAGAACTGGTTCCAATGTCCCAGGAATTTGTACCACTGCTCAAGCCACGTATTTATTCTAACTATCCTGCTCCCTCTACTCTGACTAGCACGTGGCACTGGTAGCAATCCAGAGATTACTACCTTTGAGGTCCTACTTTTTAATTTTAACTCCTAGCTCCCTAAATTCAGTTTGTAGGACCTCTTCCTGCTTCTTACCTATATCGTTGGTACCTACATGCACCACGACAACTGGCTGTTCACCCTCCATCTCCAGAATGTTCTGCAGCTGCTCCGAGACATCCTTGACCCTTGCACAAGGGAGGCAACATACCATTCTGGAGTCTCAGTTGCGGCCTCAGAACCTCCTATCTATTCCCCTTACAATAGAGTCCCCTATCACTATAGCTCTCCCACTCTTTTTCCCGCCCTTCTGTGCAGCAGAGCCACCCACGGTGCCATGAACCTGGCTGCTGGTGCCTTCCCCTGGTAAGTCATCTCCCCCAACAGTATCTAAAATGGTATATCTGTTTTGGAGGCCGATGACCGCAGGGGACTCCTGCACTACCTTCCTGCTCTTGCCCCTTGTCTCTTGGTCACCCATTCACTATCTGTCCTAACCCTTACCTGTGGTGTGACCAACTCACTAAATGTGCTATCCACAACATTCTCAGAATCGCGCATGCTCCAGAGTGAGTCCATCCGCAGCTCCAGTGCCGTCATGCGGTCTGTCAGGAGCTGCAGTTGGACACACTTCCCGCACACATAGTAGTCAGAGATACTGGAAGCGTCCCTGATTTCCCACATAGCACAGGAGGAGCATGACATGCGTCCAAGCTCTCCTGCCATGACTTAACCCTTAAATTAATTTACTTACTAAAATTTACTTAAACACCAAACAGCTACTTAGTAGTTCGCTGCCAATTAAACCAATCTAAAAGTCAGTCTAAAAGAGAGTTATACTTACCAGTCGAACAGCCAACCACTCACCAGCTTGGCTGTAACATCACCTCTCGATTTCGCACCCCTCTATCTTTGTCTGCAGCTGGTTGGGCTGGTCTCTGGGCCTCCGTCTCCTACTCTCGCACTCCTTATCAGCTGCTCTAGTGTCAGCACTGGTAGGAAAAACAAGACAAAACAGCACCTGCCATCCCCGCTTGCCCGAACTCACCCACTTGCCAAACTCACAAATGCCACTCTATGCTGATTTATTAGAGGAAATAGCACTCAAAGACAACACACGTGGTGATGCAAAGACTGTGGGAAACCTTATATTACAGTTACTAAGATCAAAGTCAAAATTGACCTCACTCTCTTTCGAAATTTTTATCCTCTAATTCCTAATTATAATAGCATATGGAGTAGTATGTGGTGTGATCGCTTAAAAAAAGATTCAGATGCAGTAATCTGACAGGTATTAATTGAATACCAGTGCCTGTTTAGAATGACATGGAGCTGGTAAACTGGGGATGGAGTATAAAAGCAGGGAAGTCCTGCTATAAATGTACAGGGTATTGGTGAGGCCACACCTGGAGTACTGCGTACAGTTTTGGTCTCCTTATTTAATGATTCTATACTTGCATTGGAGGCAGTTCAGAGAAGGCTGATTCCTGAGATGAAGGGGTTGACTTATGAAGAAAGGCTGAGTAGGTTGGGCCTATATTCATTGGAGAAGAATGAGAGGTGATCTTATTGAAACATAAGATACTGTGGGGGCTCGACAAGATAGATGCAGAAAGGATGTTTCCCCTTGTGGGAGAATCTAGGGGGTATAGTATCAGAAAAAGGGATCGCCCAATTAGAACTGAGATGAGGAGGAATTTCTTCTCTCAAGGTCGTAAATCTGTGGACTTCTCTGCCCCAGAGAGCTGTGGAGGCTGGATCATTGAATATATTTAAGGTGGAGATAGATTTTTGAGCAATAAGGGAGTGAAAGGTTATGGGGAGCAGGCAGGGAAGTGGAGCTGAGCCCAAGATCAGATCAGCCATGATCGAGGGGCCAAATAGTCAGATCAGCAGGCTTGAGGGGCCAAAAGGCCTACCCCTGTTCTTATTTCTTATGTTCTTATGTAAACCCAAGCTCCCTTCTTTATATCACTTTCTGACCATGGAAAGTCGGTCAGTGTGCACTGGCATCGAAAACACAATTCAAGTTTAATATTAAAAAAGAGTCAAAAGGATGGTGCATTCTTTGCTAACATTTCAAAAGTTAAAAATGAAGAGTAAAACATTTCCAGGTAATCCTTTGGGCCTTCTTAATTTAAAAAAATTCATTCCGGGATGTTGGCGTCGCTGGCAAGACAACATTTATTGCCCACCCCTAATCTCAATTTTGTACTGGTTGCACTGGTTATACTGCAGCTGGTGTTACACTGTAGCAGTGTGAGACTATTACTTCACACGGCCTTCCTAAATTTGATTCAGGCAACACTAAACAGTTTGCCTTCATGCAAAGCTGAAGCTACTTTGCATTGAGGCAAAATACATGGTTTAAGTTTGTCTACAGCAATTCAGTTTCTGAATTACTCATTAACCCTTTCATATCTCCAAGTTACTTCTGATCTCTATTACATTAAATAACAATAAACCATCAGCAAAAGCAACCTGGTTATCATGGGACTTGAGAATACACTGATGCTTATTAAGTTGGCAATAACATAGAGCATTTTCTAAAACCAGATTCCTCACTGTGTGGAATGTAATTATGGTGAATATGAATGGTATTTTAGCTGAAGCTAATTTTTTTAAATTGCTTTTTCAGTATGTTATTTTGACAGTTATGAGTCTTTATTTTATTTCACCAGAGACGTGTGAGTGCAGGACTATTTATCAGGCTTCAAGGATGATGGGAACCTAATTTAATACCTTTTATGTACATTTCGTGTAGATATTTCATGTAGAATCCAAGCAAACATTATATATCATCACTTCTGCTTTATTATTACAACCATTTATTTACTTCCTTCTGGATAGTCTCGCTACTGAATCATGGCCCGAGGAATACCATTACTGCAGACTGTTGCAATCATATCAGATTTGTGGCTTGCCTTGAAGGCATCAAACTAACTAATGTAGACATATATAGTCCATAATATCTAATATCTGTTCTTTAAATGCCACTAATGAATGAGCTGGCCCGTTTTTAACTCACTGCCCCTCCCCTGGCTCCTTGCAGGAAATACTTTTTGGTGAGCGGTAACAATAACAATGTACAACTTTAAATCTCTTGTTTGTGCTTTTCTTTTTCATTGTTCTATTCTCTAAACCATGAGAGTTATCCTCTGATAATTGACTGTTTTCTTTAAAGTGATTCAGTTGTACCCAATATATAACTAGAAAGCACCAATATTAGAAAGCCAGGAGCATTATGCCTTACTCTGAGCAGAGACAAAACATATCGTGCAAAGGAAGGAGGAAAACCGCACTCATCATTCCGAGCTGCTCCATATGCCTCTTAGTGGTTAGATTGAGCACTTTAGGAAAGAAGGGTCACTCAGCTAGTCTCTCAGTGAAGGAAATGATTTTGGTTCTTTGACAGCAGGAGTGGAAACAAATGATTAACTGAACTTTTGCTGAATCTTTATTTGTCGAATGCCACATAAGAAAGAGAAAAACACATACTATAAAGTGCCCTTATATATCCTCAGGGCTTTCCAAAGTGTTTTCAAACCAATGGATTATTTTTTATTTGAGGTGCAGTCACTCTTATGTTACCATATTTTCTATCTTGTTTGCCCTAAACAGACAGTTATCAATCTATAATGAAGGCCTCTGATTACAGTAAACAATAACTTATTGCTTTGTAAATAGTAGTTTTTAAATATATCTTTTTAGGACAATTTGATTTACATCAGAAATTCTTCACTTTCCTTAAATTGTTTTCCTCACTTGCTGAAGAGAGAAGCTATCTGGATTCGCTGTAGGTTACTTTGCTGATCTCATGCTATTACCATCCAGCAACCAAAGAGAACAGAAGGTGACCACAGCTCTCCCAGTAGAAGCGGCCCTTGCAGGGAGCGCTACTTGGAAAATCACCCACACATAACCAAGTGAAACCTCTCGGATATCATCTGAAGGATAAGAGAGATTAACACTTCATGTATAGCTCTTTGTCAGGAATAAAAGGTAACCTATTTTTCTTCTTCACAACTTGATTAATCTGCTGTCCCTTTCCAGCATTTCATGTTTGTAATTCTGATTTCCATTTCTTTTATCACTCTAGAACTCTCATTTAAAATTCTTGTTCTCTACCGCCCACCCAAGTATCATAAAAATTTAATACCGATATTTCTTCGTTATTTTCCTCCCTGTGCCTCTACACCGAGTGACTTCTCATCCTCGGTGATTTCAACCTCCATCTCAATTAAATATGCTCTCCTTTGAGTTCACTAGCCTCGTAGCCTCCCTTAATCTCTCCTTCCATGTAAAGACCCCAACACATATTCATGGCCAGCCCCTCGACCTTGCCATCTCCCGTGGTTTCACGACTCCCATTGTGTCAATCGCAGATAAGGTCATCTCTGATTACTTCCTCGTATCGCTCTCCACCCACATCCCCCTTCCACCCCATCACCGCCCCCCACCCCCCCAAATCCTACCTCCTTCTGTGTCCACCCCTAGAAAAAGCTTTCTCCCGACTCTCTTGCAACTGCACTTATTAACTCCCAACTGTCCAGCCTTTTGCCCTCCATTCACCATGACATTTCTGCAGCTTCCGATCTGCTTAATCACACCCTCACTACCATCTTTGATGCCCTAGTCCTCATTAAAACAATTACTCTCTCCTGCCCTGGCCGTTCCCCCTGGTACAGCCCTGATCTTTGCTCCCTTAAGTCCCAGGGACACAGACTTGACTGGATATGGCGGACAACTGGTTTAGCCATTCACCGCCAGATCCGACTGGACCACATAAAGCACTATTGGGTCCTGCTCTCATCTACCAAAATTGTACACTATTCCAGAATCATTCTGGAATGTAAAGATAAACCCCAGCTTCTATTTTCCACTGCTAACAGTCTTTTTAAACCCCTCTCCCCAGTCTTCACCCTCACCTTCGACAATATGTGTGAGGAACTCATGGACTTCTTTGTCTCTAAGATTGAGACCATCTGTTCGGCCGCCTCTGCCTTTACCTTTCCTTCACCGAGCCCACTGGGCCAAACTTCCTCTAAGGATCCCCCTGCCCTAGTCCTGACCTCACATTTTTCTCCAGTTTCTCTCCGATCTCCCCTCATAATCTTTCCGAGCTCATCCTGTCCATGGGACCCACTTCCTGCTCCCTTGACCCTATTCCTAACAAACTGCTGATCACTCAACTTCCTTTTCTAGCTCCCATTTTAGCTGACATTGCTAATGGTTCTTTCTCATCAGGTACTGTCCCCCTATCCCTCAAATCTGCTGAAATCACCTTTCTCCTCAAAAAAATAACCCTCTCCTCAAAAAAACAACTCTTGACACCTCCGTCCTTGCAAACTACCGCCCTATCTCCAACCTCCATTTTCTTTCCAAAGTCCTTGAACGTGTTGTCGCCTCCCAAATCCGTATCCATTTTTCCCGCAATTCCATGTTTGAATCCCTCCACTCCAGTATCCGCCCTTGCCACATTACCGAAACGGCTCTCATCAAAATCACAAATGACATCCTTTGTGACTGTGACAAAGGCAAATTACTCTCCTCGTCCTTCTTGAATTGTCTGCAGTCTTTGACATGGTTGACCACTCTTTTTACATACTTATAGAAGCTTTTACCATCTATTTTTATGTCTCTTGCTAGGTTTACTCTCATTCTATTTTCCCTTTCTTTATCAATTGCTTGGTCCTCCTTTGCTGAATTCTAAAATCCTCCCAATCCTGAGTCTTACTGCTCTTTTTGGCAACATTATAAGCCTCTTCCTTTGATCTAATACTATCTTTAATTTCTCTTGTTAGCCATGGTTGGACCACTTTTTGATCTTAAAGGAATGTATATTTGTTGTAAATTATATTTTATTCTTTAAATGCTAGCCATTGCTCGTCTACCACCATACCTTTTAATGTAGTTTCCTAATCTACCTTAGCCAACTCGCCACTCATACCTAAGTAGCTTGCTTTGTTTAGATTTAAGATCCTAGTTTTGGATTTAACTAAATCACTTTCAAACAAATCAATATAAAATTCTATCATATTATGGTCACTCTTCCCTGAAGGCTCCTTTACTACAAGGTTATTAATTAACCCTTTCTCATTGCACAATACTAGATCTAAAATAGCCTGCTCCCTGGTTGGTTCCTCAACAAACTGATCCAGAAAACCATCTTGTATACATTTCATAAATTTGTCCTCTACACTATTACTGCATATTTGGTTTGCCCAGTTTATATGTAGATTAAAGTTCCCCATGATTACTGTATTACCCTTGTTACACGCATCTCTAATTTCCTGATTTATACTGTGCCCTACATTACCAGGCTATAAACAACTCCCACCAATGTTTTCTGCCCCTTGCTGTTTCTCAGCTCCACCCAAAACTGATTCTACTTCTTGATTTCCTGAGCTAAGGTCCTTTCTCTCTACTGTTTTTATCTCATCCTTTATTATCAAGGCTACTCCTCCTCCTTTTCCATTTTGCCTATCTCTTCTAAAAGTTAAGCATCCTGGAATATTTAGTTCCCAACATTGGTCACTTTGCAATCATGTCACTGTAATGGCTATAAGATCAAATCTATTAATTTCTATCTGCGCTATTAATTCATCTATTTTGTTGCGAATGCTTCACGCATTCAGATATAGTGCCTTTAGCTTTGACTTTTTTCTATTTTTCCGTGATATCACCTTAGTCAGTGATGCACTATTACCTTTATTGCTCTCTCTGTCCCTTCCTGACCCATTCTGCTTCATTTTACCCAAAACTCTACTCTGCTCCAGAGCCTTGACATTTATTCTTTCCTGAATCCTCCCATACCTCACCCCGCCCCCCCCCACACCCCACTCCCCCTTCACTAGTTTAAAGCCCTGTCTATTGTCCTAGTTATTCGATTCACCAGGACACTGGTTCCAGTCCAGTTCAAGTGGAGCCTGTCCCAATGGAACAGTTCCCTCTTTCTCCAGTACTGGTGCCAGTGCCCCATGAAGGAAAACCCTTGCCTCCCACACCACTCTTTAAACCATGCATTTAACTTTTTAATCTGCTTGTCCCTATACCAATTGGCACATGGCTCAGGTAACAATCCAGAGATTATTATCTTATCCAGAGATTATTGCCTCAAATTATTATCCAAAGGGCTGCGGATGCTGAGTTGTTAATTATATTCAAGGCTGAGATAAATAGATTTTTGGACTCTAGAGGAATCAAGGGAAATGGGGATAGGGCAAGAAAGTGGAGATGAGGTTGAAGATCAGCCATGGTTTTAGTGAATGTCGGAACAGACTCGAGGGGGTGTATGGCCATTTCCTGCTCCTAATTAAGTTCTTACATAGAAAAAAATAGGTGCAGGAGTAGACCATTCAGCCTTTCGAGCGTGCACCACCATTCAATAAGAACATGACTGATCATTCACCTCAGTACCCCTTTCCTGCTTTCTCTCCATACCCCTTGATCTCTTCAGCCATAAGGGCCATATCTAACTCCATCTTGAATATATCCAATGAACTAGCATCAACAACTCTCTGCGTAGGGAATTCCACGGGTTAACAACTCTTTGAGTAAAGAAGTTTCTCCTCATCTCAGTCCTAAATGGCTTCCCCCTTGTCCTTAGACTGTGTCCCCTGGTTCTGGACTTCCCCAACATCGGGAACATTCTTCCTGCATCTAACCTGTCCTGTCCTGTCAGAATTTTATATGTTTCTATGAAATCCCCTCTCATCCTTCTAAACTCCAATGTATCCAGTTGATCTAGTCTCTCCTCATATGTCAGTCCAGCCATCACAGGAATCAGTCTGATGAACCTTCGCTGCACTCCCGCAATAGCAAGAACATCCTTCCTCAGATTAGGAGACCAAAACTGAACACAATATTCCAGGTGAGGCCTCACCAATGCCCTGTGTAACTGCAGTAAGACCTCTCTGCTCCTATACTCAAAACCCCCAGCTATGAAGGCCAACATATCATTTGCCTTCTTCACCGCCTGCTGTACCTGCACACCAACTTTCAATGACTGATGTACCATGACACCCAGGTCTCGTTGCACCTCCCCTTTTCCAAATCTGCCGCCATTCAGATAATATTTTGCCTTTGTGTTTTTGCCACCAAAGTGGATAACCTCACATTTATCCACATTATACTGCATCTGCCATGCTTTTGCCCACTCACCTAACCTGTCCAAGTCACCCTGCAGCCTCTTAGCGTCCTCCTCACAGCTCACACTGCCACCCAGCTTAGTGTCATCTGCAAACTTGAAGATATTACACTCAATTCTTTCATCCAAATCGTTCATTTATATTGTAAAGAGCTGGGGTCCCAGCACTGAGCCATTGCGGCACCCCATTAGTCACTGCCTACCATTCTGAAAAGGACCCGTTTATTACGACTCTCTGCTTCCTGTCTGCCAACCAGTTCTCTATCCACGTCAGTGCATTACCCCCAATACCAGGTGCTTTAATTTTGCACACCAATCTCTTGTGTGGGACCTTGTCACACTTAGACTTAAACTAGTTGACAAAGAATACTGGAGCAGAGAAAGCTAAAACAACAACAACCACACCTTTAACGTGGTAAAATATCCCAAGGCACTTCACAGGTGTGCTTTAAGGCAACAAAAAAAATTTGATACCGAGCCAGATAAGAAAAAATGACAGCAGATGACCAAAAGCTTAGTCAAAGAGGTAGGTTTTAAGGAATGTCATGAAGAAGGAAAGAGAGGTAGAGAGACGGAGAGGTTTAGGGAGGGAATTCCAGAGCTTAGGGCCCAGGCAGCTGAAGGCACAACAACTGATGGTTGAGCAGTTATAATCAGGATGCTCAAGAGGGCAGAATTTGAGGAGTGCAGATATCTTGGGAGGTTGTGAGGCTGAAGGAGATTACAGAGATGGGGAGGGATGAGGGGCCATGTAGAGATTTGTAAAAAGGATGAAAATTTTGAAATCGAGGTATTGCTTAACCGGGAGCCAATGTAGGTTAGCGAGTACAGGGGTGATGGTGAGCAGGACTTAGTGTGAGTTAGGACACCAGCTGCCGAATTTTGGATGACCTCTAGTTTATGCAGGGTAGAATGTGGGAGGCTAGCCAATAATGCAATGGAGTAGTCAAGTCTAGAGGTAACAAAGGCATGGATGAGGGTTTCAGCAGCAGATGAGCTGAGGCAGGGGCGGAGTCAGGCAATGTTACGGAGGTAGAAATAGGCGACTGTAGTTATGCTGTGGATATGTGACCGGAAGCTCATTTCAAAGTCAAATATGACACCTAGGTTGTGAACAGTCTGGTTCAGCCTCAGACAGATGCTAGGGGGAGGGATAGAGTTGGTGGCTAGGGAACGCAGTTTGTGGCGGGGACTAAAGACAATGGCTTCGGTCTTCCCAATATTTAATTGGAGAAAATTTTTGCCCATCCAGTACTGGATATTATACAAACAGTCTGACAATTTAGAGACCGTGGAGGGATCGAGAGAAGTGGTTGTGAGGTAGAGTTGGGTGTCATCAGCATAAAAGGAGATTTAATGGAATTGTTCATAGGTTGAATAGGGAAAGACTCCTTTTATCTGTATGGGGAATCAGCGATGAGGGGTTCATTAATCTAACATTCTCGCTAAGAGAGTGACTGAGATAGTATAGGATAAAATGCCAATATGCACAACTATTGGAAATATCGTCCTCATGTATCTTTACACTTTGGATGAAAAGCTACCATTTGACTTTCCATCTCACGTCCTAATATTGAACTTGTTATGCTAATTAATGACAATGTCATCATCATCATCATAGGCAGTCCCTCGGAATCGAGGAAGACTTGCTTCCACTCTTAAAATGAGTCCTTAGGTGGCTGAACATTCCAATACAAGAGCCACAGTCCCTGTCACAGGTGGGACAGATAGTCGTTGAGGGTAAGGGTGGGTGGGACAGGTTTGCTGCACGCTCTTTCCACTGCCTGCGCTTGATTTCTGCATGCTCTCAGCGATGAGACTTGAGGTGCTCAGCGCCCTCCTGGATGCTCTTCCTCCACTTAGGGAGGTCTTTGGCCAGGGACTCCCATGTGTCGGTGGGGTTATTGCACTTTATCAGGGAGGGTTTGAGGGTGTCCTTGTAACATCTCCTCTGTCCACCTTTGGCTCGTTTGCCGTAACAATGTAAATAGGGTGCATCTTTCATGTTATGTTTCTTTGCCTGTTAGTAGGTGCTTCTGTTTGGGAATGGAAATTAAGCTTTGTCACTTTTTAAACTTTGCCATTTTAAACTTTACATTTCAACTGAGGTAGATAATCATTATTGGTGTGAAATGTTTAAGTAGAATTATTCTGAAATGTTGATAATCCTGAGTATTTGTTGCTGATGCCATTTGTGTATTTAACATTAGAAGTAGGTGTACTCGAGCTAAAAACTGATGCATCAAACGTCAACATATCAAAGAAAATTGATTGGATCAGCAGTAGTAGAAGAGAATGTTCTTGATCTAGACATTTGAAAATCATGTAACTTTTGAAATTCTATTTAACAAGCTTTCTAAGCAAGAACATTGTGACCTATGAAAAGTACAATGAAAGTTATGTTAGCTTTACTCATTTATAATATGGTACGTTCACCATGGCTCAGAGGTTCCTCAGCTGTTCTGGCAGATACCTGCAGTATCTTTAGTGAGAGTATTAAATGTTTTTTTTGCAGTGTCTTGCCTTGGGCTGGAGCTCCATCCACCCCTATCAAGGCCAGTGATGCAGAAATGGTAGCTGGGAGAACCCATGGCTTTGACCTGGTCATGATGCTCATGACCATGATACTCTAGCCATCATATTGTTTGCGGGCAGGCTTGATGGGCCAGCTGGTCTTTTCCTGCCTGTCAATTGTGTATGCTCATTTGGGTGTGTTGCCTTGTGGAACCTCAGCTGGTATTCCCAAAAGGAAGAGGGGGTCATGGCCCCCAAAAAGGAGCTGAGCTATTTTCTTCAATTTTGAATTTTGAAAGGTGGACACTGCGAGAATAGTTTGACACGTCTGATGATTCTGATGGGATGGAGGTGACATTTCCTCACTCCCGCCCCCATCTTTGGCCTGGTCAGAAATGTCACAGTCTGTGGCCTCCTGGAACAGCCGATCATCAGAGTTCTGCAGCTATACCTTAAAGGGGAGTGTTCTAAATGTCAAGAGTAAAATAAAGCTAAAGATTTTTTTAGAAGCAGCAAGTACTTTTTTGTAGTACCAACAATGGGAGGCTTGAAGGCTCACAACACACAAGAGACTGCAGAAAGAAAGAAAGAAAGAAAGAAAGAAAGAAAGAAAGAAAGACAGACTTGGGGCTAGAACCTCTACTTTTTTTGCATGCTTAACACCCACTTAATGCCTATTTCACCGCTAAAATGATGTTTTATGCCTATATATCGCCCATTTTGGCCTAAAATGGAAACTGACAAGCTTTTTTAGGGGACTTATCGCCGAGCATTTATTTCCCAATGGGCTTAACGCCAAGAAAAAGTATTACCACATGCCCACTTTTTTTGGGCGGAATTATTAGAATGGGCGAGTTCAACAGCCATAATATCGCTCAATGTTACTTTCCACATGGAATTAACGCCGAGATTCAATATTAATGCCTGCCCATTGATTTTTGTTGTAAAGAGCATATTTATCCAAACTGGCGGCCATGGAGATCGTCCATCGTCAATTTCACCACCTCACACACATCGCCCAAAAGTAGAGTAGCGAATGTAACCCCACTTTTTAAAAAAGGAGGGAGAGAGAAAACAGGGAATTATAGACCGGTTAGCCTGACATAGGTGGTGGGGAAAATGCTGGAATCAATTATTAAAGATGTAATAGCAGCGCATCTGGAAAGCAACGACAGGATCGGTCCAAGTCAACATGGATTTATGAAAGGGAAATCATGCTTGCCAAATCTTCTAGAGTTTTTTGAGGATGTAACTAGTAGAGTGGACAAGGGAGAACCAGTGGATGTGGTGTATTTGGACTTTCAAAAGGCTTTTGACAAGGTCCCACACAAGAGATTATTGTGCAAAATTAAGGCACATGGTATTGGGGGTAATGTATTGACGTGGATAGAGAACTGGTTAGCAGACAGGAGGCACAGAGTGGGAATAAACGGGTCCTTTTCAGAATGGCAGGCAGTGACTAGTGGGGTGCCACAGGGCTCAGTGCTGTGACCCCAGCTATTTACAATATATATTCATGATTTAGACAAAGGAATTGAGTGTAATATCTCCACGTTTACAGATGACACTAAGCTGGGTGGCAGTGTGAGCTGTGAGGAGGATGCTGAGAGGCTGCAGGGTGACTTGGGCTGGTTAGGTGAATGGGCAAATACATGGCAGATGCAGTATAATGTGGATAAATGTGAGGTTATCCACTTTGGTGGCAAAAACACGAAGGCAGATTATTATCTGAATGGTGACAGATTAGTAAAAGGGGAGGTGCAACGAGACCTGGGTGTCATGGTACATCAGTCATTGAAGGTAGGCATGCAGGTACAGCAGGCAGTAAAGAAAGCAAATGGCATGTTGGCCTTCATAGCGAGGGGATTTGAATATAGGAGCAGGGAGGTCTTACTGCAGTTGTACAGGGCCTTGGTGAGACCACACCTTGAGTATTGTGTGCAGTTTTGGTCTCCTAATCTGAGGAAGAACATGCTTGCTATTGAGGGAGTGCAGCGAAGGTTCACCAGACTGATTCCCGGGATGGCAGGACTGATATGAGGAAAGACTGAATCGGCTAGGTTTATACTCACTGGAATTTAGAGGAATGAGAGGGGATCTCATAGAAACTTATAAAATTCTGATGGGACTGGACAGCTTAGATGCAGGTAGAATGTTCCCGATGTTGGGGAAGTCCAGAACCAGGGGTCACAGTCTAAAGATAAGGGGTAAGCCATATAGGACCGAGAGTTGTGAACCTGTGGAATTCTCTGGACATATTCAAAAGAGAGTTAGATGTGACCCTTACGGCTAACTGATGTGAGTGACAACGCTGACACACTGCTGTGTGTGCAGCTCAGACATCAATGGTGCCCATCTTTTTGGTGCCAGTTAAAGTTGCATTGATTGATGTTAAGTTGTATTTAACCCTTTCATGGTAAGGAATCACCAGTGTGCAACAGTCCAGCTATCTGAGACAATGCGCAACAAGATTATGTTCAATAACAAAAGTTTAATACCAACATTGGTCTGAAATCATAAGTATCACAGCCAATAACACCTAACCCCCGTCCACATCCCACTTTGTCAGATACATATACGACCGGTTGGTGTTCGCCCGCTACTTTGGCTTGTTGTAAGATACCCCCGACCCCATATGATAATACATCATTAGCTGCAAAAGAGCGCTCACATGGGTTGCACAGTGCAAACAACTTATTGAAATGTGTTGGGTTCCTGGCCTTCTCAGCAGCTGCCCCTTTACCTTTGCCCCAAGCCCAGTCATCTTCCTTGCTGGGCAACACATGCCTCTGTTTCGTTGCAGCAACATCCTGTGGTCTGGATGCTCTCTCCTCCCATGGGCTGGTTGCACCTTCGTCCCGTGGTCTGGATGCTCTTTCGTTCTGTGGTCTGGATGTACTTTCGTCCCGTGGTCTGGACGCACTCTTGTCCCGTGATCTGGACGCACTCTCGTCCGTGTCCATGATGCCGACTGCTGCGATCTTCCTCCCCAGGGATTTAGCCTCTGATGTCGGGAAGACGCATTCTGTTTGTTTCGGCTGGAGTCCCACTCTGCTTGGTCAACCTGGAGCCTCTTCCATCGTTGTGAAGAGGTCGGCGGCTTTGGGTGGTGGGTACCGCACCTGTACCTCTGCTCGGTCGATCTTCACCTCCTCGTGGTCATGATGAGCAGCCTGTGCCTCGGGGATCTGCAAATGGATCTGCATTTCAATGCCTGGTTCAGCTGAAGGTGGGGGCTTGCTCAGCCTTTGAGCAAGGGAGACGTCGTTCGCCGGAGAAGGTACACAGAGGTCTTCCCAGTTCCATCGAATCTTCCCCATCCACCTTCTGCCAAGCAGCGTTGGCCCATCACCTGAAACAATCCACAGTGGTAAATCGTGCACCGCTCCCTCATGGGATACTCTTATGTCCGCACTACCAATAACTAGTATCAGTTCCTTGGTGTAGGTGCGCAGCTTTGCCTGAATCGGGATCAGCTTGGGTCGCTGTGCTTTGTCGCCCCACAGCCTCTCGAATGCATGCTGGCTCATTATTAATTGACTAGCCCCGGTGTCCAATTCCATGGAGACTGGCGTGCCGTTGAGTTGAACTTTTAACAATATTGGAGGGCTTTTGGTGGTGAAGGTGTGCATCCCATATACTTCCTCAGGTTGAGTTGCCTCTCCTGCTCGTTCAGCGTGATGCATGCTGGATCGGCCATCCTCTCTTGACTCTGCCATGTGGTGAGTCACAGGTCATTTGCACATTCGCTGGAGGTGCCCCATTGTTCCACAGCCCTTGCACACATAGTGCTTGAATCGACATTGATGGGCTCTATGACTGCCCCCGCAGTGCCAACATGGTGTTAATGGATACGCATTCATGCCTCGCGGCGGACTCTGAGTCACCCTAGGCCTCTGCAGTCGTGTAGGCCCTGCCATATGCAGTTCTGCCTGCTGAAAACATGCACAGTACTTGCCGGTGAACTTCGATTCTGTGAAGATATCTGTTTTGTGTTGTCGCTCGTGGATATGAAGGCCTGGGCTATCGTGATGGCCTTGCTCAGATCTAAGGATTCAGCAGACAGTAGTTTGCGGAGGATGGCCTTGTGGCCGATTCCGAACACGAAAAAGTCTTGCAACATTTCCCCCAAAGATCCTGCAAATTCGCACTGTCCCGCAAGGCATCTTAGGTCAGCGACAAAGCTCGCCATGTTCTGGCCCTCAGAGCGATGATGTGTGTAAAAGCGATACCTGGTCATTAAGATGCTCTCTTTCGGCTTGAGGTGTTCCCGAACCAGCGTGCACAACTCTGTGTAAGTCTTGTCCATTGGGTTTGTCCGGTGTCAGCAGATTGTTGAGGAAGCCATATATTGAAGACCCACATACGATGAGGAGAATCACCCTGCGTTTGACCGCCGTCTCAGCCTTGTCCAGTTCGTTGACCACGAAGTACTGGTCGAGACGCTCAATGAATGCTTCCCAATCATCACCCTCAACAAATCTCTCAAGAATACCAATGGCAGCCATTACCGCGTGAAAATTCGTGATCCGATACTCGTCGCCAATTGTTATGTTCAGAATAACTCCAACAGACTGTATTGTAAGCTCAAACTGTTGTGACCTTGATCTCTTTATTGTGACTCCAGAGTGGGGAAGCAGCATGCTAGATTACCTTTTATACCTGCTTGCCCAGGGTGTACAGGTGACCCTTAGGTCTCCCACAGGTGTGCCCCCTGGTGGCAAGTCTTTCATGTTAGTGCGGTTTACATACATACATAACAAAATATGTGGCTGGTAACAGCTAATTTTTGTTTGCCTACTTGCTGTGAAGCTCTAAAGTCTCCCTCCTTCCTCCCAAAGCAACCACACCACACCCAGCCACACCTTCAGTCCCTCTGAGCTCCCTTTCTCTCTGTCTCCTCTTCTGCGCATGAAGGTGTCGTTTTTCGGATTGGGATGTTAAACCGAGGCCCTGTCAGCTCTCTCAAGTGGACATAAAAGAACCCATGGCACTATTTCGAAGAAGATCAGGACAAGTTGACCCTTGACCTCCTGAATCGCGGGAATTGAGCATTGCCATGCCGTTGCTAAGGACGGCCACACTTTTACAGCAGAAGGTCAAACACATTTAACACTACCGCCCATTTGATATCACTTGCGGTAACGCCCATTTTCAAAAATGTAAATGAGATATTTTGAGAATGGGCGAGAAGCCGACGATCTGAAAACCCTTTTTTACTGCCCACGCCGGAAATAACGCCCATTTTTGGGCGATAAACACAAAAGTGGTGGTTCTAGCCCTTGGATTTATATAGCTCCTTTCATGATTACTGGACATCTCAAAGCACTTTACAGCCAATGAAGTACTTTTTGGAGTGCAGTCACTGTTGTAATGTGAGAAACACGGCCGCCAATTTGCGCACAAGCAAGCTCCCACAAACAGCAATGTGATAATGACCAGATCATTTTTTTTGTTATGTTGATCAAGGGATTAATATTGACCAGGACACCAGGGATAACTGTCCTGCTCTTCTTCGAAATAGTGCCATGGGATCTTTTATATCCACTTGAGAGAGCTGACGGGCCTCGGTTTAAAGTCCCATCTGAAAAACGACACCTTCAGTGCAGCACTCCCTCAGTACTGCACTGGAGAGTCAGCCTAGATTTTTTGTGCTCTGTTCCCAGATCTGCTTCCAGCTTTCCCTGACTGCAGCTAAGGATCCCTTTAAATACCATTGGAAGTGGCCGCCTCATCACCTGTACCACCCATGGTTTGTGGGCGGGTTGAGGAACTGACAGTAGTACTGTCAGTATTGACGTAAATGTCGTGGAGGTCTTAACTGCCTCATTTGACAACTATGTACAGATGTAAACAAAGTCTTTTCTGTTTCCTGCCCATTCACCAGCCTCCAAATCCAGGTCCCCCTGAAAACTGAAACAGGGAGCCATCTAGCGGTAAGTCAGAGTGGCGAGAAAATCAGCCCCATTGACTATTTCAATTAATTCCTTTAAAAAGTATGGGAATCTGGCTGAGAAAGGAACTGATGATTGAGGGAATTTAGTTACATGGAGAGACTAGAGAAGCTGGGATTCTTCTCTTTAGAGCAGAGAAGGTTCAATAGAGGTTTCAAAATTATGAGAGTTTTTAATAAAGTATATTAGGAAGAAACGGTATCCACTGGCTGGTGGGTCGATAACCAGAGGACACAGATTTAAGGAAATTGGCAAAAATCCAGAGGGGAGATGAGGAGAAATGTTTTAATGCAGTCAGTTGTTATGATCTGCCTGAAAAAGTAATGAAAGCAGATTCAATAGCAACTTTCAAATAGAATTGGATATATAGTTTGTTATGTATGCAATAAAGGTTCAAACTGAGTACTGTTTAACTAACCTTGGCTCTGCTTTATTTAGGCTCAAAGTGCCTGACTCTCAAAATAGCTGGCCTTTTATACCTGAGCAGCACCATGTGCGTGCTGCTCAGTGGCCTCCAACAATGACACCATCTGGTATCTACAAACAGAATGTACATACATGACAATACCTCCCTCTGAGATCTTATCAGTCTTTCACAGGTTGAGACAGTCCGGTGTTTTGCGCTCCCGGGTTGACTGTCTCAGTTCAATTCCAGCCTTGGGTGAGTGTCCTGGGTCTGTTGTGGCTGATGGCTGGATGACTGACTTGTTGGGGGTGGCAGTGGCCATGTCAGGAATTGCAAGTTATTGAACAGGTCCGTGATGGAAATTCCAGGTTCACTGATGACCCTTGAGTCCTCTGAAAACTGCTGGTAGGTTGGTTGATCGTTGATGGTTTCTTCGTCCGACTGTTCTGGCTCATCTGTGTGCCTCAGCTTTGTCTGATCCATGTGTTTCCTACAAGTTTGCCCATTCTTGAGCTTTATAACGAATACTCTGTTGCCCTCCTTGGCCACGACCGTACCAGCGATCCATTTGGGACCCTGACCATCGTTCAACACATATACAGGATCATTAACAGAAATCTCGCGTGACACAGTTGCGTGATCGTGGTACCCTTGTTGACTTTGTCTTCTGTATTTAACCTGATTATTTAAATCCGGGTGTACCAGAGATAGCTTGATCTTAAGACCTCTTTTCATCATGAGTTCAGCAGGCGAGACCCCTGTGAGTGTGTGGTGTCTTGTCCTGTAACTCAGCAGTATGCAGGACAAGTGGGTCTGCAGTTACACTTGGGTTACTCTCCTCATGCTTGGCTTGATAATTTGTACTTCACATTCAGCTTGCCCATTGGACGCAGGCTTGAACGGTGCTGACCGTACATGTTTTAAGCCATTAAGTTTCACAAACTCCTAAAACTCCTGACTGGTGAAGCACAACCCATTGTCACTCATCACTATGTCAGGCAGACCATATGTCGCGAACATTACATTGAGATTCTCTATGGATGCCGTGGACGTGCTGGATGACATGATTATACATTCTATCCACTTCGAATAAGCGTCCACCACCATTAAAAATATCTTGCCCAGGAAGGGACCTGCAAAATCTACATGAATCCTGGACCAAGGTTTGGATGGCCATGACCACAGACTCAGCAGCGATTCCGCTGGTGCTTTGCTGAGTTGCATGCAAGTGTTGCACTGATGCACGCATGCTTCCATCTCAGAATAAATTCCTGGCCACCATACATCACTTTACCAGGATGTGTGCTGTGTAACTCATGCACAAACTTCTCTCTCCCTTTCTTGGGCATTACAACACGATTGCGCCACAATATACAATCTGCTTGAATAGACAATTCGTTCTTGCGACGAATGTACAGTTTGGCCTCCTCGCATATTTGCTTAGGTATGGCTGACCAATCCCCTTTGAGGATGCAACCCTTTACCACCGGTAAAGTCGGGTCCTGGCTGGTCCAGGTCTTAACTTGTTGAGCCGTGACAGGGGTTCCTTCACTTTCAAAAGCATCCATGATGAAGTTAGATGAAGTCCTTACTACTAGGGGAATAAAGGGGTATGGTGAGAAAGCAGGAATGGGGTACTGAAGTTGCATGTTCAGCCATGAACTCATTGAATGGCGGTGCAGGCTAGAAGGGCCGAATGGCCTACTCCTGCACCTATTTTCTATGTTTCTATGTTTTCTATGTTTCTATGATTAACATTAGATCTGCTGGTTGTGGTGTTTTCACCTCCGGTGTAGGCAACGGCAATTGGCTCAAAGCATCGGCACAATTCTCTGTACCAGGTCAGTGGTGAATGACATAATCATAGGCAGATAATGTCAGCGCCCACTTTTAGATGCGGGATGAAGCGTTGGTATTGATACCGTTGGTCTCGGCTTGTGATTGGTCTCGAATTCGAACTTCAGACCGAACAGGTATTGATGCATCTTTTTAACACACAGGCTAAAGCTTCTTTTTCTACCATGCTGTAGGCTCTTTCTGCTTTAGACAAACCTTTGGATGCATACGCGACAGGTTGAAGTTTCCCCGACTCGTTGGCTTGTTGGAGTACGCAACCAATTCCATATGACGATGCGTCACAGGCCAAAACTAAACGTTTACATGGGTCAAATGTACCAGCAGCTTGTTCGAGCAAAGCTGATTGGTGGCTGTAAAGTCCTTACACCATACCACAAATCCACACAAGGCACATTCTATGGACAAGTTCACTCCATGACCTGAACCTTTATTCACAGGACCAAGAAGTGATGACCCTGCTTGGGACCTCCCTTTATATACCTAGATGATCAGGTGAGAAGTATCTCCCACAAGTTCACCCCCTGTGTTCAAGGTGTGCATTTCTTATGTCTATACAGTATTGCAGTGTTGTTACATAAAGGTTACATACATGACATCACCTCCCCCTCAACATCTTATTGGGATCATAGGTTAAGTTTCTCGGGTGGTCTGTGCTCTCTCGTGGAGCGCCGCAGTTGGGGCTCTGGTTGTTGAGCCTTAGTATGCGTTTCTGTCACCTGTGGTGATTCCGGCCTGTTCGGCTGACCGCAGGAACTGTGCATGCTGCTGAATGTTCTTGTTGCTCATTCACTGGCGGTGGTGTGAATACCATCTCATGATCTTCCTCAGGTTCCTCAGTGTCCATGCTGAACCTTTTTTTTACTTGGTCCAGATGCTTGCGACATATCTGCCCATTGTTAAGTTTAACCACTATGACCCTATTCCCCTCTTTGTCTATTACAGTACCCTCAAGTCATTTGGGCCCCAAAGCGTAATTGAGAACAAATATGGGGTCATCAATTTCTATACATCTCCCCCTTGAATTACGGTCATGGTACTCGTTTTAGGACTGGCGCTTGCCCTCAACAATGTCGGACAGGACTGGATGAATGAGGGACAGCCGAGTTTGAGTGTTTGTTTCATGAGTAGCTCCGCGGGCAGGACCCCCGTGAGCGAGTGCCGTCGGGACCTATAGGCCAGCAGGAGGCGTGATAGGCGGCATTGAAGGGAGGGTCCTTGAATCCGGAGCATGCCTTGTTTTATGATTTGGACCGCACGTTCCGCCTGGCCATTGAAGGCCGGCTTGAACGGTGCTGTCCTGACACGGTTAATGCCATTACCCGACATGAACTCCCGGAATTCGTAGCTTGTGAAACATGGGCCATTATCGCTAACCAGGATGTCCGGCAAGCCGTGGGTCGCAAAGACCATGCGCAGACTCTCCACGGTGGTGGATGTCGCGCACAAATTCAAAATGATGCACTCGATCCATTTCTAGTACGCATCAACCACAATGAGAAACATTTTTCTCATGAACGGGCCCGCGTAGTCTACGTGAATACGTGACCATGGCCTGGTGGGCCAGGGCCACGGGCTGAGCAGGGCCTCCCTGGGGCATTACCTAGCTGGGCACATGTCGTGCACCTGCGAACACAGTGTTCCACGTCTGAATCAATTCCCGGCCACCACACATGTGACCGGGCAATGGCCTTCATCAGCACGATGTCTGGGTGCTCGCTGTGGAGTTCCCTGATGAATGCTTCCCTGCCCCTCTGGGGCATGACTACCCGGCTGCCCCATAGTAGGCAGCCGGCTTCGATGGAGAGCTCGTCCATCCGTCTGTGAAACGGTCTGACCTCCTCAGGGCATGCTCCATGTTCGGGCGTCCAATCCCCAGTCAGGACACATTTCTTAATCAAGGATAGGAGTGGGTTCTCTGTTGGTCCACATTTTGATCTGGCGGGCTGTGATGGGGGAGCCTGCGCTGTCAAAGGCATCGACAGCCGTGACCATCTCAGCGCTTTGCTCCGCTGCCCCCTCAGTGGTGGTCAGTGGAAGCCTGCTGAGCGCATCAGCGCAGTTTTCGGTGCCGGGCAGGTGCCGGATGGTTAGTCATACGCAGTGAGCGTGAGAGCCCATCGCTGTATGCGAGCTGATGCATTGGCATTGACAGCCTTGCTGTCTGACAGCAGGGATGTTAACGGCTCGTGGTCCATTTCTAATTCGAACCTCCTGCATCGACACATGCGAGTGCTTCCTTCTCAACCATCCCATATCCCCGTTCAGCTTGAGAGAGCGACCTGGAGGCATAAGCCACAGGTTGTAGTTGGCCCTTAGCGTTACCCTGCTGCAACACGCACCCAACCCCATAGGACGATGCATCACATGTCAGAACCAATTTCTTACGGTGGTCATACAGGGTCAACAACTTATTTGAACAAAGTAGGTTCCACCCCGATTGAAAGCCCGTTCCTGACAGTTCCCCCAAAAGCAATCGCAACCCTTACGCAGGTGCATGTGTAGTGGCTCCAACAATGTGCTTAAGTTCGGCAGAAAGTTCCCAAATAGTTCAAGAGTCCCAGAAATGAACGCAACTCCGATGTGTCGCAGGGCCTGGGCGCTCATCAAATCGCCTCTGTTTTGGATTCGGAAGGCCGAATCCCATCTGCAGCAACCCTCCTGCACAGAAACTCGACCTCGGAAGCCAAAAACACACGCTTAGACTTCTTGAGTCGCAGGCCTACCCGGTCCAGTCGGCGTAACCCCTCCTCCAGGTTGTGGAGGTGTTCGTCGGTGTCACAACCGGTGATAAGGATGTCCTCCTGAAATACGATCGTTCCGGGAATGGATTTGAGCAGGCTTTGCATGTTCCTTTGAAAAATCGCGGCCGCTGACCAAATGCCAAACAGACACCTGTTGTAAACAAACAGTCCGTTGTGCGTGGTGATGGTGGTCAGTAGTTTAGATTTGTCGGCCAGTTCTTGGGTCATGTAGGCTGAAGTGAGGTCCAATTTGGTGAACAGCTTGCCGCCTGCCAGTGTGGCAAAAAGGTCCTCCGCTCTCGGGAGGGGGTATTGGGCTTATAGGGACACCCAGTTGATAGTGGCCTTGTCGTCGCCACAGATCCTGACCGAGCCATTCGCTTTTAGGGCTCGCCCAGTCGCTGAATTCAACGGGCGAGATGATGCCCTCTCTCAGCAACCGGTCCAACTCGCTCTCAATTTTATCCCGCATACGGCACAACTCTGGCATTGTGGTGCACTGGCCTGGCATCTGGGGTGATGCGTATCACTACTTTGGTACCTTTGAACGTCCCGACGCCAGGTTGAAATAGTGACTCAAATTGCTATAGGACCTGTGAGCATGAACTTCGCTCCACAGATGTCATGGCGTGCACATCCCTCCATTTCCAGCTCATCTCAGCTAACCAGCTCTTCCCCAAATGCAGGACCATTGCCCAGGACAATCCAGAGCGGCAGCCGGTTCACACATTGTGTGTGACCACCAACATTGCACTGCCTAGCACTGGAATGATTTCTTTGGTGTACGTCCGTAATTGCATCTTAATGCATTCTAGTTTGGATCTGCTGGCTTTGAGTGGCCACAGCTTTATGAATTGTTGAGCACTCATGAGTGACTGGCTGGCCCCATGTCCAGCTCCATGTGTACAGGGATGCCGTTTAATAGGACTTTCATCATCATAGGTGGCGTATTGGTACATGAGCTGTGAATGTTTGCCACATGAACCCGCTGAACTTCAGCATCCATTGATTTGCCTCAAGCATCATCCTGCCTCGCAGACCCCTCATCTGGTTCATCCACCTCGTATATTAGCCTGGTTACTGGCTTTCTGCACATTCTGGCTAAATGGCCACGTTACAATTTCTGCAGACAAACTGTTGAAACCTGCCAGTCTTGGCAGCATGTCTGCACCCACACCTCCAGCATGAACTGAGATTCCCATTGTTGTGAACAAAAGAGCTGTTACAAGGCATTCCTCGCTGATTGTCCCTTTGACTGCTCTTGAGCACCCTGTTAGTAGGTGTCAATGGCCCCATCCCGGGCCGCATTTTCCACTGGGGGGGGTCATAAATGTCCGTTCAGCCTGTCATTGTCTCTGTTGGAAACTTACTTTTGGGTCAATTGCTGCCTGGGGTGTGTCGAACCGCCCTTGCCTGCCTGCGGGGCTCTGTGTCGTGTTTATGATATTGACTCCCTGATCCATTGCAACGTTGGAGGCGGAATTGCGCGCGTATATTATCTTGGTTTCCTCCTCCCTCGCCATAAAAGTCTGAGCCATCAACGCCGCCGCTTCCAAGGTCAAGTCCTTGGTCTCAATTAGTTTTCTGAAAATCCCAGCATGACCGATGCCCTCAATAAAGAAATACCTTAGCATCTCCCCCCTGCAGGCGTCTGTGAACTTACAGAGGCTGGCCAAGCACCAGAGGTCCGCAACAAAATCCGGTATGCTCTGTCCTTCCCGACGTCGGTGTGTATAGAATCTGTGTCGGGCCATGTGTAAGCTGCTCGCTGGTTTGAGGTGCTCACCGATTAGTTTGCTGAACTCTTCAAAGGTTTTGTCCGCCGGCTTCTTGGGTGCTAGCAGGTCTTTCATGAGCGCATAAGTCTTAGGTCCACAGCTGGTCAGCAGATGAGCCCTTCTCTTGTCGGCTGCTGCATCTCCCAGCCAGTCCTTCGTGACGAAACTCTGCTGGAGCCTCTCAATGAAATCGTCCCAGTCCTCACCAACACAGTACCGTTCATCTGTGCTGCCGGTGGCCATTCTCGTGGGTCGTTGATTCCCGTTTCTCGTCGCCAATGTAAAGTGCTTACACCATTCCACAAATCCACACGAGGCACATTCTATGGACAAGGTCACTCCATGACCTGAACCTTTATTCACAGGACCAAGAAGTGATGACCCTGCGTGGGACCTCGCTTTATATACCTGGAAACATAGAAACATAGAAAATAGGTGCAGGAGTAGGCCATTCAGCCCTTCAAGCCTGCACCACCATTCAATAAGATCATGGCTGATCATTCCTTCAGTACCACTTTTACTGCTTTCTCTTTATACCCCTTGATCCCCTTAGCCGCAAGGGCCATATCTAACTCCCTCTTGAATATAGCCAATGAACTGGCATCAACAACTCTCTGCGGCAGGGAATTCCACAGGTTAACAACTCTCTGAGTGAAGAGGTTTCTCCTCATCTCAGTCCTAAACGGCCTGCCCCTTATCCTAAGACTGTGTCCCCTGGTTATGGACTTCCCCAACATCGGGAACATTCTTCCCGCATCTAGCCTGTCCAGTCCAGTCAGAATCTTATGTTTCTATGAGATCCCCTCTCATCCTTCTAAACTCCAGTGTATAAAGGCCCAGTTGATCCAGTCTCTCCTCATATGTCAGGCCAGCCATCCCAGGAATCAGTCTGGTGAACCTTCGCTGCACTCCCTCAATAGCAAGAACGTCCTTCCTCAGATTAGGAGACCAAAACTGAACACAATATTCCAGGTGGGGCCTCACCAAGGCCCTGTACAAAAACAGCAAGACTTCCCTGCTCCTATATTCAAATCCCCTTGCTATGAAGGTCAACATACCA
The DNA here is from genome assembly GCF_044704955.1 of Pristiophorus japonicus. Classification (NCBI taxonomy): domain Eukaryota; kingdom Metazoa; phylum Chordata; class Chondrichthyes; family Pristiophoridae; genus Pristiophorus; species Pristiophorus japonicus. Next base: position 69,142,545 of record NC_091978.1, read on the forward strand.
TTTGCCTTCTTCACCGCCTGCTGTACCTGCATGCCAACTTTCAATGACTGATGACCCATGATACCCAGGTCTCGCTGCACCTCCCCTTTTCCTAATCTGCCACCATTCAGATAATATTCTGCCTTCATGTTTTTGCCACCAAAGTGGATAACCTCACATTTATCCACATTATACTGCATCTGCCATGTATTTGACCACTCACCTAACCTGTCCAAGTCACCCTGCAGCCTCTTAGTGTCCTCCTCACAGCTCACACCGCAACCCAGTTTAGTGTCATCTGCATACTTGGAGATATTACACTCAATTCCATCATCTAAATCATTAATATATATTGTAAAGAGCTGGGGTCCTAGCACTGAGCCCTGCGGCACTCCACTAGTCACTGCCTGCCATTCTGAAAAGGACTCATTAATCCCGACTCTCTGCTTCCTGTCTGCCAACCAGTTCTCTATCCACATCAGTACATTACCCCCAAAACCATGTGCTTTGATTTTGCACACCAATCTCCTGTGTGAGACCTTGTCAAAAGCCTTTTTAAAGTCTAAATACACCACATCCACTGGTTCTCCCTTGTCCACTCTACGAGTTACATCCTCAAAAAATTCCAGATTTGTCAAGCATGATTTCCCTTTCACAAATCCATGCTGACTTGGACCAATCCTATCACTGCTCTCCAAATGCGCTGCTATTTCATCCTTAATGATTGATTCCAACATTTTTCCCACCACTGATGTCAGGCTAACCGATCTATAATTACCAGTTTTCTCTCTCCCTTCTTTTTTAAAGAGTGGTGTTACATTAGCAACCCTCCAGTCCATAGGAACTGATCCAGAGTTGATAGACTGTTGGAAAATGATCACCAATGCATCCATTATTTCTAGGGCCACATCTTTAAGTACTCTGGGATGTAGACTATCAGGTCCTGAGGATTTATCAGCCTTCAATCCCGTCAATTTCCCTAACACAATTTCCCGCCTAATCAGGATATCCTTCAGTTCCTCCTTCTCACTAGACCTTTGGTCCCCTAGTACATCCAGAAGGTTATTTGTGTCTTCCTTTGTGAAGACAGAACCAAAGTACGTGTTCAATTGGTCTGCCATTTCTTTGTTCCCCATTATAAATTTACCCAAATCTGACTGCAAGGGACCTACATTTGTCTTCACTAATCTTTTTCTCTTCACATATTTATAGAAGCTTTCGCAGTCAGTTTTTTTGTTTCCGGCAAGCTTCCTCTCATACTCTATTTCCCCCCTCTTAATTAAACCCTTTGTCCTCCTCTGCTGAATTCTAAAATTCTCCCAGCCCTCCAGTTTGCTGCTCTTTCTAGCTAATTTGTATGCCTCTTCCTTGGAATTAATACTATCCTTAATTTCCTTTGTTAGCCACGGTTGAGCCACCTTCACTGTTTTATTTTTACTCTAGACAGGGATGTACAATTGCTGAAGTTTGTCCATATGATCTTTAAAGGTTTGCCATTGCCTATTCACCGTCAACCCTTTACCTATCATTTGCCACTCTAATCTAGCCAATTTGCGCCTCATACCATCAAAGTTACCTTTCCTTAAGTTCAGGACCCTAGTTTCTGAATTAACTTTGTCACTCTCCATCTTAATAAGGAATTCTACCATATTATTGTCACTCTTCCCCAAGGGGCCTCGCACAACAAGATTGCTAATTAGTCCCTTCTCATTACACATCACCCAGTCTAGGATGGCCAGCTCCTCGACATATTGGTCTCGAAAACCGTCCTAATCCACTCCAGGAAATCCTCCTCCACCGCATTGCTACCAGTTAGGTTAGCCCAATCAATATGTAGATTAAAGTCGCCCATGATTACTGCTGTACCTTTATTGCACACATCACTTATTTCTTGTTTGATGCTGTCCCCAACCTCACGACTACTATTTGGTGGCCTGTACACAATTCCCACTAGCGTTTTCTGCCCTTTGGTATTCTGTAGCTCCACCCATACCGACTCCACATCATCCAAGCTAATGTCCTTCCTTACAATTGCATTAATTTCCTCTTTAACCAGCAACGCCACCCCGCCTCCTTTTCCTTTCTGTCTGTCCTTCCTAAATGCTGAATACCTTTGTATATTGAGTTCTCAGCCTTGGTCACCCTGGAGCCATGTCTCCGTGATGCCAATCACATCGTATCCATTAACTGTTATCTCCGAATACTCCTCGCATTGAGGCACAGAGCCTCCAGGCTTGTCTTTTTAACACACTTTGACCCTTTAGAATTTTGCTGTAAATTGGACCTTTTTGTTTTTTGCTTTGGGTTTCTCTGCCCTCCACTTTTACTATTCTCCTTTCTAGCTTTTGCTTCTGTCTCCATTTTATTTCCCTCTATCTCCCTGCATAGGTTCCCATCCCCCTGCCATATTAGTTTAACTCCTCCCCAATAGCACTAGCAAACACTCCCCCTTGGGCATTGGTTCCGGTCCTGCCCAGGTGCAGACCGTCCAGTTTGTACTGGTCCCACTTCCCCCAGAACCGGTTCCAATGCCCCAGGAATTTGATGACCAGGTGAGGAGTGTCTCCCACAAGTTCACCCCCTGTGGTCAAGGTGTGCATTTCTTACATATATACAGTATTGCAGTGTTGTTACAGAAAGGTTACATACATGACAGCGGCTTTCTCAAAAGCTCTGTCTTGCGATGCGCCCCACACCCATTTGTCACCTTTTCTCAATAGCATATGCAGTGGTTCTAGTAAGGTGCTTAATTTAGGTAGGAAGTTACCAAAGTAGTTGAGTAGACCCAGGAACGAATGCAGCTCCGTCACGTTCTGCAGCTTGGGTGCATTCTTGATAGCCTTAGTTTTCACGTCAGTAGGTCTGATGCCATCAGTGGCGATTTTCCTCCCAAGGAATTCGACCTCTAGTGCCATGAAGACGCACCTCGAGTGTTTCAGTCTGAGTCCCACTCTGTCCGAACGCAGTAGAACCTGTTCCAGGTTGTTCAGATGTTCCTTGGAGTCATGACCGGTGATCAGGATGTCATCTTGGAACTCGACGGTTCTGGGAATTGACTTCAGTCGACTTTCCTTATTCCTCTGGAATATTGCTGCAGCTGAGCGAATTCCGAAAGGGCATCTGTCATGTATTTCACCATCTTGCAATGACTATAAGTATGTAACTGTAACTCATGCATACTGTACCTGTACCCATGTAATGCACACCCTGACCACAGGGAGTGAGCTCCTCACCTGGGCTTCCAGGTATAAAAGGGGAGATCCCACCCAGGATCAGCACTCTTCAGTCCTGGAAATAAAGTGAAGGTCACAGAGTGAGCGTGTCTGATATATCCATGCCTCATGTGAGTTTGTAACAAGGTGCAGAGACACTACATCTGGCGATGAGAATCGGGAATCACCGAACCACGAGGATGGCCACCAGTGGCAGAGAGGAACGCTACTGTGTGGGTGAGGACTGGGATGACTTTGTGGAAAGACTCCGGCAGAGCTTTGTCACAAAGGACTGGCTGGAAGAGGCAGCGGCTGACAAGATGAAAGACCTGCTACGCACCCCAAAAGCCAGCGGCCAAGACCTTCGAAGAGCTCAGCTAGCTGATCACTGAGCATCTCAAGCCGGCAAGTAACGTACACATGGCCCAGCACCGGTTCTACTCTCACCGGCGTTGGGAGGGTCAAAACATCTCGGACTTCGTGGCGGAATTGCGGCATTTGGCCAGTCTCTGTAAGTTCTCCAATGCCTGCAGGGGGGAAATGTTAAGGGACTTTTTCATCGAGGGCATTAATCATGCCGGCATTTTCAGGAAGCTGATAAAGACTAAGGATTTGACTTTAGAAGGGGCAGCGTTGATAGCTCAGACCTTCATGGCAGGGGAAGAGGAGACCAAGCTAATTTACGCACACATTCCTGGTTTCAATGTTGCGATGAACCAGGGAGTTAATTTTGTAAAAAGGACACAGAACCCCACAGGCAGGCAAGGGCAATTCGACACCATCCAGGCAGGCAGGCAAGGGCAATTCGACACCGTCCAGGCAGCTACTAGCTCCAGGGTGGGCCTGCAACAGGGACAACGGAAAGGGGATTGGCAATTCATGCCATCATGAGGAACAATGCATCCTGTGATGGGACAATTAACACCCTCCATCAGAAGGCTTAGAAACAGCCAAACGAGCCATACTGCAAAAATCTGCAGGTTCCAATTTTACACCTGTAGGATTTGTAATGTGAAGGGACACCTGGCCAGGATGTGCAAAAAGGCAGTAGCGAGGCTAGTCTGCGAGACAGATGAACCAGACGAGGGGTCTGAAATGCAGGATGAGGCCTGGGGAATACCCATGGATGCTGAAGTTCAGAGAGTTCATGTGGCCGACGTCCACAGCTCATACACCAAAACGCCACCCATGAGGATGAAAGTCTTACTGAATGGCATCCCGGTGCACATGGAGCTGGATACCGGAGCTAGCCAGTCCCTCATGAGCGCCCAACAATTTGAGAGACTATGGCCACACAGAGCTAGCAGGCCCAAATTGGAACGCATTGAGACGCAGCTACGTATGTACACCAAAGAGATCATCCCAGTGCTGGGCAGTGCAAACTTGGTGGTAACGCATAATGGATCACAGAACCGGCTGCCACTCTGGATTGTTCCGGGAAATGGCCCCGCGCTCTTGGGGAGGAGTTGGCTAGCTGAAATGAAATGGGGGGATGTGCACGCCATTTCATCCGTGGAGCGAAGTTCATGCTCACAGGTATTGCAAAAATTCGAGTCACTCTTTCAACCCGATGTCGGAACGTTCAAGGGCAACAAAGTAGTGATACACATCACTCCGGACGCCAGACCAGTGCACCACAAAGCCAGAGCGGTGCCGTACGTGATGCGTGAAAAAATTGAAAGTGAACTGGACAGGCTGCTCAGAGAGGGCATAATTTTGCCAGTTGAATTCAGCGACTGGGCAAGCCCCATTGTTCCCGTCCTCAAAGCAGATGGCTCGGTTAGGATTTGTGGCGACTACAAAGCCACCATCAACCGAATGTCGCTGCAGGACCAATACCCGCTCCCGAGAGCGGAGGACCTTTTTGCCATGCTGGCAGGTGGTAAGTTGCTCATGAAGCTGGACCTCACTTCGGCCTACATGACTCAGGAACTGGCTGAAGAATCCAAATTTCTGACCACCATCACGACACACAAAGGATTATTTGTTTACAATAGGTGCCCATTTGGCATTCGTTCGGCAGCGGCTATCTTTCAGCGAAACATGGAAAGCTTGCTCAAGTCCATCCCTGGAACGATCGTGTTCTAAGACGGCATCCTTATAACAGGTCAAGACACTGAGGAACACCTCCGCAACCTGGAGGAGGTACTACGCCGATTGGAACAGGTAGGCCTGCGGCTGAAAAAGGCCAAGTGTGTGTTTTTGGCTCCAGAGGTCGAGTTCCTGGGCAGGAGGGTTGCCACAGATGGGATCTGGCCCACTGAATCAAAAACTGAGGTGATTTCCCGGGCACCCAGGCCTGGCAACATGGCGAAGTTGCGATCATTCCTGGGACTCTTGAACTATTTTGGGAACATCCTGCCGAACTTAAGCACACTGTTGGAGCCGTTACACATGTTCCTCCATAAAGGTTGTGAATGGTCTTGGGGGGGATTGTCAAGAACGGGCTTTCAATAAGGCAAGGAACCTGCTGTGTTCCAACAAACTGTTGACTTTGTATGACCCCTGTAAAAAAACTGGTTTTAACATGCGATGCGTCATCCTACGGGGTTGGGTGTGTTTTGCAGCAGGGTAACGATGACAGCTGACTCCAACCGGTGGCTTACGCCTCCAGGTTGCTCTCCCAGGCAGTGCGTGGATACGACATGGTCGAGAAGGAGGCACTCGCATGTGTGTACGGTGTGAAAAAGATGCACCAGTACCTTTTCGGTAGACGGTTCGAGCGAGAGACGGACCACAAGCCGTTAACATCCCTGTTGTCTGACGGCAAGGCTGTCAACGCTAATGCGTCAGCTCGCATACAGCGATGGGCCCTCACGCTGGCTGCGTATGACTGCACCATACAGCACTAGCCAGGCACCGAAAATTGCGCTGACGCGCTCAGCAGGCTCCCACTGGCCACCACCGAGGGGGCGTCGGAGCAGAGCACCGAGGTGGTCATGGCCGTTGAAGCTTTTGATACTGCGGGCTCCCCCATCACAGCCTGCCAGATCAAACTCTGGACCAACAGGGACCCCCTCCTATCCATGATAAAGAAATGTGTCCTGACTGGGGACTGGGCGCCCACACACAGGGCGTGCCCCGAGGAAGTCAGGCTGTTTCAGAGATAGATGGATGAACTCTCCGTCCAAGCCGACTGCCTGTTATGGGGCAGCCAGGTAGTCATGCACCAGAAAGGAAGGGAAGCGTTCATCAGGGAATTCCACAGCGAGCACCCTGGCATCGTGTTAATGAAGGCCATTGCCCGGTCACACGTGTGAGGCCGGGGATTGACTCAGACCTGGAACACTGGGTTCGCAGGTGCACGACATGTGCCCAGCTGGGCAATGCCCCCAGGGAGGCCCCACTCAGCCCGTGGCCCTGGCCCACCAGGCCATGGTCACGTATTCATGTGGACTTTGCGGGCCCGTTCATGGGAAAAATGTTCCTGATTGTTGTCGATGCATACTCGAAGTGGATCGAGTGCATCATATTGAACTCGTGCATGACATCCATCACTTTGGAAAGTCTGCGTATGGTTTTCGCGACTCATGGCTTGCCGGACATCCTGGTCAGCGATAATGGCCTGTGTTTTACCAGCCATGAATTCCAGCAGTTTATGTCGGGCAATGGGATCAAGCACGTCTGGACAGTGCCATTCAAGCTGGCCTCCAATGGCCAGGTGGAACGGGTGGTCCAAGTCATAAAGCAGGGCATGCTACGCATCCAAGGACCCTTCAGTACCGCCTATCGCGCCTCCTGCTGGCCTATAGGTTCCGGCCGCACTCGCTCGCGGGAGTCCCGCCAGTGGAACTCCTCATGAAACGCCGCTCAAGTCGACGTTGTCCCTCATTCACCCAGCCCTGGCAGATATTGTTGAGGGCAAGCGCCAGTCCCAAACCAAGTTCAATGATCGAGGCTCAAGGGGGAGGTGTATAGAAATAGATGACCCGGTATTTGTTCTTAACCATGCTTTGGGACCCAAATGGCTTGAGGGCACCATAATTGGCAAAGAAGGAAACAGGATCATGGTGGTCAGACTAAACAATGGGCAGATATGCCGCAAACACTTGGACCAAGTAAAGACAAGGTTCAGTGCAGACATGGAGGAACCGGAAGAAGAGCATGATGAGATAGCACTCACACTACTGCCAGAGCACGAGCAACAAAGACAGCCCTCAGCATGCACAGTCCCTGCGGCCAGCCCGGACGGGCCAGAATCACCTCAAGGGACAGAGACCTTGCTGAGGCTCAGCCACCAGAGCCACAACTGCGGCGCTCCACGAGAGAGCGCCATCCATCCGATAGACTTAACCCCTGAAACTAAAAGACCGAAGGGGGGAGGTGATGTCATGTATTTCACCATCTTGCAATGACTATAAGTATGTAACTGTAACTCATGCATACTGTACCTGTATCCTTGTAATGCACACCCTGACCACAGGAAGTGAGCTCCTCACCTGGGCTTCCAGGTATAAAAGGGGAGGTCCCACCCAGGATCAGCACTCTTCAGTCCTGGAAATAAAGTGAAGGTCACAGAGTGACCGTGTCTTATATATCCATGCCTCATGTGAGTTTGTAACAAGGTGCAGAGACACTACAGCATCTTTGGTAAATAAACAATCCTTTGTGTGTGTTAATTCGATGTCTCGACCAACTCCTGTGTCTTATAGGCCGTTGTCAAGTTCAGTTTTGTGAACGACTTCCCTCCGGCTAGTGTCGCAAACAAGTTATCAGCCTTTGGTAACGGGAACTGATCTTGTTTCGAAACCCTGTTGATCATAGCCTTGTAGTTTTCACAGATTCTGACTGTGCCATCACTTTTCAGGACAGGATCAATGGGGCTGGCCCATTCATTAAATTCGACCGGTGATATGATCCCTTCATGCTGGAGTCTGTCCAGTTCAATTTCAACCTTCTCCCTCATCATATACGGCACTGCCCGAGCTTTATGATGGACAGGTCTTGCATCTGAGTCCACGTGGATCTGCACCTTGGCTCCCGTGAAGTTGCCGATACCCAGTTTGAACAGCAAGGGGAACTTACTCAATACTTGGGCACATGTATCATCCGCCAATGACAATGCCTTTATGTCGTTCCAGTCGCATCTGATTTTCTCCAACCAGCTTCTGCCGAGCAGCGTTGGGCTATGGCCTGGAACAATCCACAGCAGTAACTCGTGAACTGCACCGTTATATGACACATTAATTTGTGCACTGCCAATCACCTTTATCAGTTCTTTGGTGTACGTGCGCAGCTTGGCATTAATGTATCCCACAGCTTATTAAATGCCCTCTCGTTCATGATCGATTGACTAGCCCCCATGTCCAGTTCCATTGATACCGGTATCCCGTTAAACTTCACATTAATCAATATTGGTTTACTCTTGGTTATGAAGGAGTACACTTCTTCCTCTGGCATCTCGGATTGCGTATCCGGATCCGTGCTAGTCTGACTCTCATCCTCCACGTGGTGTGTCGCTGCTCACTTGCTCAGCTGCGGACACTTGCGCTGGAGATGCCCCACTCTCAGACAGCCTTTGCAACTATATTGCTTAAATCGGCACTGCTGGTGCCGATGATTTCCCCCACAACGCCAACACGGAGAAGTCGGACACATTCCCACTGGCGGACTTTGGGCAGCCACAGGTTTCGCGAAAGCAGCCGGATAGGCCTTGCCATTTGCTGCTCTGCCGAACGCCGAATCAATCGCATTTACAGTACTTGCCGAGGTTCGGTTCTTCACCACTATTTGCTTTCGACTCCTGTCTGTCGTCATACATGATTGAGCAATCTGGATGGCCCTTTTTAAATCCAACTCCTCCACCGCCAGAAGTTTGCGCAGGATCACCTCGTGGTTGATACCGATAACAAAGAAGTCCCGCAGCATGTCTGCCAAAACCATCCTGAACTTGTACGGTCCCTCTAGACGTCTCAGGTCGGCAACGAATTCTGCCGTGCTCTAGCCCTCCGATCGAATATGTGTATAAAATCTGTATCTCGAGATGATGATGCTGTCATCTGGCTTGAGGTGCTCCTGTACCAATGTACACAACTTCTCTGTTGGATCACTAGGCATGAGTAGATTCTTTATCAGACCGTAGATCTTTGAACCTCATACCGTGAGGAACACGGCCCGGCACTGATCTGCATCGTCGACCCCTTCATTTTGTTGGCCACAAAGTACTGGTTCAAATGGCTCACAAAGTCTGCCCAATCTTCTCCCTCCACGAATCGGTCTAAAAATCCAATCGTGCTCATTTTGCAAATAGAGGTTCTTGTATTCTCGTCACCAAATATTATGTATGCAATAAAGATTCAAACTGAGTATTGTTTAACTAAGCATGGTACAACCTTGGCTCTGTTTTACTTAGGCCCAAAGTGCCTGACTCTCAAAATGGCTGGCCTTTTATACCTGAGCAATTTTGCATAAACTCATCTATAACCATAGAATCATTGAATCATACAGCACAGAAGGAGGCCATTCAGCCCATCTTTGAAAGAGCTATCCAATTAATCCCACCCCCTTTGTGCGTGCGTCATCTGGTGGCTACAAACAGAATGTACATACATGACATAGTTGAAGGGGAAAAAAATTGCAGGCTACAGAGAAAGAGCAGGGGGTTGGGATTAATTGGATAGCTCTTTCAAAGATGGGCCGAATGGCCTCTTTCCGTGCTATATGATTCAGTGATTCTATGGTTATAGATGAGTTTATGCAAAACTGCAGCTTCAATTCTGTTCTGCTCATAGGAGTGCTAACTGTGGAATGGAACAGCTTGCATTGGATAAGGTCAGACTAATAACCTGGAATTCTTCAATCAACTGCTCTCAGTGTTAAATGTAATTTTAATTCTCGTGAATCCACATGCTATTTACTTTCCAAAGAAGAACAGATAAATTAAGGAGAAACCATGATAGTAAAAGCGGTTTTGTTTTTGACTATCCCAGGTGAAGGGGGGAGATCCATTTGGCAGCCAGGACCACAGTTAAATAGAGTGAGAAAAGAAGATAAGGGAGATCAGAAATAGGGCTCAAATGTCATGATCCTGCCCTGACCCCACCATGGCCCAAGACTAGTGTTCTGGGTTGGGGGTCAATACGAATTCATGTCAGGATTTCCACCAGTAAGTGGGCACCTGCCAGTGGTCCTGTGCAGAATCTGGATGGTGGGGAAGAAGTACTGTTGTTACAGCACCGGAAGAGGTAGGAGATATATTAAAGGGACCACAAGGCCTTGAAGACTGGAGAAGCTCAGTGACTGAATGCCTTTGCTGAGATCAAGGACTTCACTAGATAAGCAATTGGAAAGAGGGGAGGAGGACTCTAGTTTTCCCTCTCCCTCCATTTGATGTATTTAAGGTGACTTCCATTACTACCCTTGGACTATCGACCTTGTTTAAGTGCCTGTACAGAGAATATGGGAACAGATGCAGATGTGAGTGAAATGAACATAGGAACATAGGAACCTAGGAACAGGAGTAGGCCATTCATCCCCTTGAGCCTGCTCCACCATTCAATGAGATCATAGCTGATCTGCGACCGAACTCCATGTACCCGCCTTTGCCCCATGTCCCTTAATACCTTTGGTAAATGGTCTGTGAACGAATGCCCACACCCTCCCTGGCATGTGCATGCAGCAGGTAGGCAAAGAATGACATGAGAATGCTCAGTTCCCAGGTGCAACAAAGAGGAATAAAGGATAGATTCCCATTATGTCAGCTATCTGGCAGTACCTTGTCCTGGGATTTCTCACTCTAGGTGAAGACCCAGTGGTGGGATCAGGAATGCTGTAATCCTGACAGAGGACAGCAGAACCTTCTGCTCCACTGACCACTGCCACACCCCTGGGGCAGAACTTCAGCATCTCTTCCCATCTGATGGAGCACAGATTCATGGCCTGCTGCAACATCATGAGATCCCCGGTCGACTGTGGTGGACCCAGCGATGATGGCAGCAGTGAGAGCTTGCGTGGCATGCCACTGAGACTGCATGAAAGCAGTCTGAGCTTCGATGCTAGCAACTATTGTCTGCATTACAGCATTAAGACATTGCGTTGCTTCTGCTTCTGCAATGGAAGCTGCCACATCGCCCATGATACGTCTCATGAGGTCTGGGTCTCCACGGCCTGTCTGGGAGTCAACCATCATCTGTAAATGATGGGCTCCATGGTGTGTGCAGAGCTATGTGCAATGCTGGAGGCGAACTCCTCCACACTCCTTACCATTGCCAAAAGGCTCTTGGGCACCCTTGCCATTGCATCTGTCATCTTGGAATGCATGGCGATCACCCTTGTTGTGAATGCCTCCCCATTGAGGTCCTCATCTGAGTCCTGTGCAGCAGAACTCACACGCAAACTCTCCCGCCTGGGAGCTGGCTCCCGAGCTACTCTTTCCTCTTGGCCTTGCTGCAGCCCGCTCATCCCTGGTGCATCACCCAGTGCAGACCCCTCTACTAAGCTTGCCTCTAATGATTGCGTAGTGCCAGTTTCTGAGGTGGTGCCTGCGGGTGAGAGATGCAGTGAAGCAGTGCTTGGGACCCCCTCCTCTTCTCCTTCGTCACTCTCATTGGGGGTCTCAGGAACAGGCTGGTCATCTGGTTGCTGATTATCTGCAAGCATAAAGGCACAAAACTCATGTTAAGGTGAGGGCAGCAGGGCAGGAATCGAGCAAGGAATGCAGACAGTATCAGGAGCTGCAAAGTGATAAAGCTTTCTGGTAAGTGGGGGGGGAAGTGGTATGAGAAAGGAAGAGGGGATGAAGATACCATTATTGCCCCCAAGGTGGTCGATGTCGCTGACGGCCACGGTGCCCACCACCTGCGTGCCAATGAGCCGCAACACTCACTCCTCCAGGTCTGAGAGCTGCTGCAGCTGAGGTTCACCCCGCCTGTCTTCTGCTGCTCCCTCCTATTGTGTATCATTTTGGCCTGCAAAAGTAACAAATGTGTGTGAGTCAGAGTCCAGCTATGTGTCAGGGAGATATGCCTGTCGTCGTTGAATAGCTGTGAATGTAGGCAAGGCGTGAGATGAGGATGTGAGTTTGAGTAGGTGCAGATATTTGTTGGGTGAGTAGTAGTGGAGTGGTGCTTTGCGTAGTGCGCACAGACAGATTCAGATGCTGGTACGCAGGACCCTGTTGAACCATGTACTCACCTTGACCACCCGACTGAGGTCGTTGAATTTTTTACGACACTGTGTCAGGCCGCGATGCACCACACTACTGCCCGAGACCGCCTCTGCCACTTATCTCCACATTGCCCTGAAGACCTGAGGCAATGGCTTCCTTCCACTGGCCAGGAACAGCGCTTCCCTCCTTTGCTGCACTGCTGCCACCAATGCCCCCAATGCAACATCAGTGAACCGACGAGCTCTCTCCCTGGGATTTAGATTGGGAGCAACCATAGCCATGAGGTGTTTCACTTGCTCGTAGGTCGACTTCTGTTCCAGGAATGCTGAAACTAAGCAGCTACACATTCATACAATCTCCCTTTTAAGAGCTAGAATGAGCCAGTATGAAGGATTGAAGGATGATTGCTGAATGCAATTCATCTGAAATTCTGTAGCACTGGTGGTAGTGCCCCTGTAGCACCCCACTGAGGTCATTAGCGCTTGATTTACCACCCGTTTCCTTCCTGGAGCGCTACAGCCCAATTTAGAAGAACTTCCGAATCCTTAGCACCTGGTGCTAAATTTTCAAAATTTCAAAAGTTAGCGCCCCATTTGAATTTCTCTCAAATGTTTTAATAGAATAGCTAAGGTACTAGAGGGCTGAGCTTTATTGCCCAAGTTTCTCCAAAATGAAGCAGGATGCTACTTCGTTCTCCAGGGTGTCTCACTCCACTTGGTTCTACAATTAAGTCCTTGACTCTGGATTCAGCTGTATTTACACCATGTACAGTAGACACATCAAGTCGCTGGAGAAATACCACCAACGATGTCTCCGCAAGATCCTACAAATCCTCTGGGAGAGCAGACGCACAAACGTTAGCGCCCTAGATCAAGCTAACATCCCCAGCATCGAAGCACTGACCACACTCAACCAGCTCCGTTGGGCGGGCCATATTGTCCGTATGCCCGACACAAGACTCCCAAAGCAAGTGCTCTACTCGGAACTCCTACACACCAAGCGTTCCCTAGGTGGGCAGAGGAAACATTTCAAGGGCACCCTCAAAGCCTCCCTGATAAAGTGCAACATCCCCACTGACACCTGGGAGACCCTGGCCAAAGACCGCCCTAAGTGGAGGAAGTGCATAGAAACATAGAAATTTACAGCGCAGAAGGAGGCCATTTCGGCCCATCATGTCCATGCCGACCGATAAAGAGCTGCACGGCCCTTAGTCAGCAGCCCTGAAGTTTACATATAAACCTATGAACAATGACAGAAAGGCAAAGAGCACCCAGCCCAACCAGTCCGCCTCACACAACTGCGACACCCCTTATACTGAAACATTCTACACTCCACCCCAACCGGAGCCATGTGCTCTCCTGGGAGAGGCAAAAACCAGTTAAAAACCCAGGCCAATTTAGGGAGAAAAAAATCTGGGAAAATTCCTCTCTGACCCATCCAGCCAATCGAAACTAGTCCAGGAGATCACCCTGGCTGTATTCGATTCTCTGCAGTACTTACCATTATATCTGCGCCGTCCAACAAAAGGTCATCCAGTTCAATCCCAATTACCAGCTCTAGGTCCGTAACCCTGCAGGTCGCGACAATTTAAGTGCCCATCCAACCATCTCTTAAAAGTGTTGAGGGTTTCTGCATCCACCACTCTTCCAGGCAGCGAGTTCCAGATCCCCATAATCATCTGCGTAAAGAAGCTCCCCCTCAAATAGAAACATAGAAACATAGAAAATAGGTGCAGGAGTAGGCCATTCGGCCCTTCTAGCCTGCACCGCCATTCAATGAGTTTATGGTTGAACATGCAACTTCAGTACCCCATTCCTGCTTTCTCGCCATACCCCTTGATCCCCCTTGTAGTAAGGACATAATCTAACTTCTTTTTGAATATATTTAGTGAATTGGCCTCAACAACTTTCTGTGGTAGAGAATTCCACAGGTTCACCACTCTCTGGGTGAAGAAGTTTCTCCTCATCTCGGTCCTAAATGGCTTACCCCTTATCCTTAGACTGTGACCCCTGGTTCTGGACTTCCCCAACATTGGGAACATTCTTCCTGCATTTAACCTGTCTAAACCCATCAGAATTTTAAACGTTTCTATGAGGTCCCCACTCATTCTTCTGAACTCCAGTGAATACAAGCCCAGTTGATCCAGTCTTTCTTGATAGGTCAGTCCCGCCATCCCGGGAATCAGTCTGGTGAACCTTCGCTGCACTCCCTCAATAGCAAGAATGTCCTTCCTCAGGTTAGGAGACCAAAACTGTACACAATACTCCAGGTGTGGCCTCACCAAGGACCTGTACAATTGTAGCAACACCTCCCTGCCCCTGTACTCAAATCCCCTCGCTATGAAGGCCAACATGCCATTTGCTTTCTTAATCGCCTGCCGTACCTGCATGCCAACCTTCAATGACTGATGTACCATGACACCCAGGTCTCGTTGCACCTCCCCTTTTCCTAATCTGTCACCATTCAGATAATAGTCTGTCTCTCTGTTTTTACCACCAAAGTGGATAACCTCACATTTATCCACATTATACTTCATCTGCCATGCATTTGCCCACTCACCTAACCTATCCAAGTCACTCTGCAGCCTCATAGCATCCTCCTCGCAGCTCACACTGCCACCCAACTTAGTGTCATCCGCAAATTTGGAGATACTACATTTAATCCCCTCGTCTAAATCATTAATGTACAGTGTAAACAGCTGGGGTCCCAGCACAAAACCTTGCGGTACCCCACGAGTCACTGCCTGCCATTCTGAAAAGTACCCATTTACTCCTACTCTTTGCTTCCTGTCTGACAACCAGTTCTCAATCCATGTCAGCACACTACCCCCAATTCCATGTGCTTTAACTTTGCACATTAATCTCTTGTGTGGGACCTTGTCGAAAGCCTTCTGAAAGTCCAAATATACCACATCAACTGGTTCTCCCTTGTCCACTCTACTGGAAACATCCTCAAAAAATTCCAGAAGATTTGTCAAGCATGATTTCCCTTTCACAAATCCATGCTGACTTGGACCTATCATGTCACCTCTTTCCAAATGCGCTGCTATGACATCCTTAATAATTGATTCCATCATTTTACCCACTATTGAGGTCAGGCTGACCGGTCTATAATTCCCTGTTTTCTCTCTCCCTCCTTTTTTAAAAAGTGGGGTTACATTGGTTACCCTCCTCTCCATAGGAACTGATCCAGAGTCAATGGAATGTTGGAAAATGACTGTCAATGCATCCGCTATTTCCAAGACCACCTCCTTAAGTACTCTGGGATGCAGTCCATCAGGCCCTCGGGATTTATCGGCCTTCAATCCCATCAATTTCCCGACTAATAAGGATTTCCCTCAGTTCCTTCTTCTTACTAGACCCTCTGACCCCTTTTATATCCGGAAGGTTGTTTGTGTCCTCCTTAGTGAATACCGAACCAAAGTACTTGTTCAATTGGTCTGCCATTTCTTTGTTCCCCATTATGACTTCCCCTGATTCTGACTGCAGGGGACCTATGTTTGTCTTTACTAACCTTTTTCTCTTTACATATCTATAGAAACTTTTGCAATCCGTCTTAATGTTCCCTGCAAGCTTCTTCTCATACTCCATTTTCCCTGCCCTAATCAAACCCTTTGTCCTCCTCTGCTAAGTTCTAAATTTCTTCCAGTCCCCGGGTTCGCTGCTATTTCTGGCCAATTTTTATGCCACTTCCTTGGCTTTAATACTATCCCTGATTTCCCTTGATAGCCACGGTTGAGCCACCTTCCCTTTTTTATTTTTACACCAGACAGGAATGTACAATTGTTGTAGTTCATCCATGCGGTCTCTAAATGTCTGCCATTGCCCATCCACAGTCAACCCCTTAAGTATCATTCGCTAATCTATCCTAGCCAATTCATGCCTCATACCTTCAAAGTTACCCTTCTTTAAGTTCTGGACCATGGTCTCTGAATTAACTGTTTCATTCTCCATCCTAATGCAGAATTCCACCATATTATGGTCACTCTTCCCCAAGGGGCCTCGCACAACGAGATTGCTAATTAATCCTCTCTCATTACACAACACCCAGTCTAAGATGGCCTCCCCCCTAGTTGGTTCCTCGACATATTGGTCTCGAAAACCATCCCTTATGCACTCCAGGAAATCCTCCTCCACCGTATTGCTTCCACTCTAAACCTCTAAATCCCTTCTAAACCTTCCATCAGCCACCTTAAAACTATTCCCCCTTGTAATAGTCATCTCCACCAATGGAAATAGGCCCTTACTATCCACGGTGTCCAGGTCTCTCAATATTTTGTACACCTCAATGAGGTCTCCTCTCAACCTCCTCTGTTCCAATGAGAACAAACCCAGCCTATCCAATCTGTTCTCATAACTAAGATTCTCCATTCCAGGCAGCATCCTAGTAAATCTCCTCTGCACCCTCTCTAGTACGATCACATCCTTCCTATAATATGACGACCAGAACTGCACGCAGTACTCCAGCTGTGACCTAACCAAAGTATTGTACAATTTAATCATAATCTCCCTGCTCTTATATGCCTCGGCCACTAAAGGCAAGCATTCCGTATGCCTTCTTAACCACCTTATCCACTTGGCCTGCTACTTTCAGGGATCTGTGGACAAGCACTCCAAGGTCCCTTTGTTCACCTACACTATTAAGTGGTTTACCGCTTAATGTGTATACCCTTTCCTTATTAGCTCTCCCAAAGTGCATTACCTCACACTTCTCTGAATTAAATTCCATTTGCCACTGCTCTGCCCACCTGACCAGTAGATTGATATCCTCCTGCAGCCCATGACTTTCCTCTTCATTATCAACCACACAGCCAATTTTAGTGTCGTCTGCAAACTTCTTAATCATACTCCCGATATTCAAACCAAAATCGTTGATATGTACCACAAAAAGCAAGGGACCCAACACTGAGCCCTGTGGAACCCCACTGGAAACATTCTTCCAATCACAAAAACATCCATCAACCATTACCCTTTGCTTCCTACCTCCAAGCCAATTTTGGATCCAACTTGCCACTTTGCTCTGGATCCCGTGGGCATTAACCTTCATGACCAGTCTACCATGTGGGACCTTATCAAAAGCTTTGCTTCAGTTCATATACACTACATCGTACGCACTACCCTCAGCGATCTTCTTGGTTACCTCCTCAAAAAATTCAACCGGGTTAGTCAAACACGATCTTCCATTAACAAATCTGTGCTGACTGTCCCTAATTAATCCTTGCCTTTCCAAATGTAGATTTATCCTGTCTTTCAGGATTTTTTCCAATAATTTTACCACCACTGAGGTTCGGCTGACAGACCTGTAATTACTCGGCCTATCCCTTTCTCCCTTCTTAAACAAGGGTACTACATTAGCAGTCCTCCAATCCTCCAGCACCATGCCCAAATCCAAAGAGGACTGGAAAATGGCTTGTGCTATTTCCTCTTTTACTTCCTGGGATGCAATTCATCCAAACCTGAAGACTTATCTACTTTCAAATCTGTTAAACCCCTTAATACTTCCTCTCTCACTATATTTATATTTATTTCATCCAGAATATCACACTCCTCCTCGATAGCAGTATCTGCATTGTCCCTTTCCTTTGTGAAACAGATGCAAAGCATTTGTTGAGAACCTTAACAACATCTTCTGCCTCCACACAAAGATTACTCTCATGGTCTCTAATAGGCACTACCCTTTCTTTAGTTACCCTCTTACTCTTAATATATTTATAGAACATCTTAGGGCTTTCCTTAATTTTACTGGCCAAAATTTTTTGTGCTCTCTCTTAATATTCCTAATATCTTTCTTAATTTTGCCTCTTAACTTTCTATATTGCTCTAAAGATTCTATAATATTTAACCGTTGGTATATGACATAAGCGTCGCTTTTTTTCTTTATCCTCCCCTGTAAGTCCCTAGACATCCAGGGGGCTCTGGAATTATTATTCCCAACCTTTTTCTTTAAGGGCACATATTTGGCCTGAGCCTTCCGGATCTCCTCCTTGAATGCCTCCCACTGTTCCGACACTGATCTACCCACAAGTAGCTGTTTCCAGTCTACTGTGGCCAAATCACTCCTTAACTTAGCAAAATTAGCTTTTCCCAATTCGGGACTTTTATTCCAGGCCTATCCTTGTCCTTATCCATAACCAACTTGAATCTGTCTGAATTATGGTCATTGGCACTCAAGTGCTCTCCCACTAATACCCCTTCAACCTGCCCAGCTTCATTCCCCAAAACTAAATCCAAGATCCCCTCTTGTGTTGAGCTTACTACTGTAAGAAGAAAAGTGTTTATTAATTGATTCTGTGTATGTATAAATGTTAAAAGTGTAGATTATACGGGAAGGCCCGTCTGTGTTGAAACAAAAGGAATCAAAATGTAAGCCCCCACAGATGCCACACAGCTTTTGTCCTTTGTCTTAATTGGAAAGACATTTTAGCATAATCTAATCAAGAGGTGGGTGGGCTATTCCAAACTGCCACATATGTGAGGAGAGCCAATAAGGAACTGCCCTGGAACCAAGGTCCAATCGTGAGGCTTTCTGAGGAACAATGAACTTTAGGAGTATAAGGACCCTGCAGCAACTTTTCGCTCTCTCTCTTGGGAACACAAGGCACGAGATAGTCCTTCTAAGACCAGCTATATTGGCAAGCCGTGTGTTCAAACCAGCCAGCCAAAGGGAAGTAATTGCTTGTTATTATAACCTCATTGTAGCTCAGTTATAAGATAACTGATCACTGTTGATAATGTGCATATGTGTGTCTTTTTAAGATAACTGATCACTGCTGATAATGTGCATTTGTGTATGTTTTTAATAAACTGTGCCAATTGTTTTGAAAAAATCGTCTTACTGTCAAATGTAAGCCCAGAGAGATTTAGAAATCTTATACTACATACTGATTAAAAATTTCTCTTGAATGCGTTTCAAGAATTCCACACCCTCTATACCCTTCACACTATATTTGCATCCAGGAGGACGCTGAGCACCTCGAGTCTCGTCGCTGAGACCATGCAGAAATTAAGCGCAGGCAGTGGAAGGAGCTTGCGGCAAACCAGTCCCACCCACCCCTTACCTCAACGACTATCTGTCCCACCTGTGACAGAGACTGTGGTTCTCGTATTGGACTGTACAGCCACCTAAGAACTCATGTTAAGAGTGGAAACAAGTCTTCCTCGATTCCGAGGGACTGCCTATGATGATGATGATGACATCATAAGTACAGCTTCATGCTAACTCTACAGTTGTAGTGTAAATGTCCACTGGGACATTCACCCAAAACCACTCCAATTCTCAACTTCTCTATCGACTTATAAACCCTCTCAAAACATAGCTCTTTGTCAAAGTTTTCAGCCAGTTCTCCTAATCTTCTCACAGACACCTCTCTGTAAAGTGCTTTAGGGCATTTTCTATATTAAAGGCCCTATATAAATGTCAGTTGTTGTTGAGTTTAGTCCATAGAAATAATAGTGTGGATTAAAGCAAGCTGATTTGGCAATTGTGTGAGTATTGCATTTTTTTCTCTGTCAAAAAGGACCACCCCAGGTCAAATTTCATTTGTAGCATGAAAATAAAGATGATGCTTTGCTGTAGGTTCTATTCATCACAGTCCCTGGAGCACTCAAATATGTATACACACCCACACTACTGGGAGAGTTAATGAATAAATGAATGTGAATTCCAAGCTATTTTTACCATTCTAATTTAGTTTACATAAGTTTGAACAGTTCACATTTACATTTGTACATTTGTACACTGAGAAAGACATGGCACCATGAGTGGCTCTGCTGCACAGGAGGGCAGGAAAAAGAGTGGGAGAGCTATAGTGATAGGGGATTCTATTGAAAGGGGAATAGATAGGCGTTTCTGCGGCCACAACTGTGACTCCAGGATGGTATGTTGCCTCCCTGGTGCAAGGGTCAAGGACGTCTCGGAGCGGCTGCTGCGCATTCTGGAGGGGGAGGGGGAACAGCCAGCTGTTGTGGTATATATAGGTACCAATGATATAGGTAAAAAATGGGATGAGATCCTACAAGCTGAGTTTAGGGAGCTCGGAGTGAAATTAAAGAGTAGGACCTCAAAGGTAGTAATCTCAGGATCGTGACCAGTGCCACGTGCTAGTCAGAATAGGAATGGCAGGGTAGCTAAGTTGAATACGTGGCTTGAGGAGTATTGCAGCAGGAAGGGATTCAAATTCCTAGGAAATTGGAACCGGTTCTGGGGGAGGTGGGACCAGTACAAACCGGATGGTCTGTACCTGGGCAGGACTGGAAACAATGTCCTGGGGGGAGTGTTTGCTAGTGCTGTTGGTGAGCAGTTAAACTAATATGGCAGGGGGATGGGAACCTATGCAGGCAGACAGAGGGAAGTAAAATGGGAGCAGAAGCAAAAGATAGAAAGAAGAAAGGTAAAAGTGGAGGGCAGTGAAACCCAAGGCAAAAATCAAAAAGGGCCAAATTACAGCAAAATTCTAAAGGGACAAAGTGTGTTAAAAAGACAAGCCTGAAGGCTCTGTGCCTCAATGCGAGGAGTATTCGTAATAAGGTACACGAATTAACTGCGCAGGCAGCTATTAACGAATATGATATAATTGGGATTATGGAGACATGGCTCCAGCATGACCAAGGCTGGGAACTCAACATCCAGGAGTATTCAACATTCAGGAAGGAAAGACAGAAAGGAAAATGAGGTGCTGGTTAAAGAGGAAATTAACGCAATAGTAAGGAAGGACATTAGCTTGAATGATGTGGAATCTGTATGGGTAGAGCTGCGGAATACCAAAGGGCAGAAAACGCTAGTGGGAGTTGTGTACAGACCACCAAACAGTACTGGTGAGGTTGGAGATGGCATCAAACAAAAAATTAGGGATGCGTGCTATAAAGGTGCAGCAGTTATCATGGGTGACTTAAATCTACATATAGATTGGGCTAACCAAACTGGTAGCAATACGGTGGAGGAGTATTTCCTGGAGTGTATTAGGGATGGTTTTCTGGAGTAATATGTCGAGGAACCAACTAGAGGACTGGCCATCCGAGACTGCGTGATGTGTAATGAGAAAAGACTAATTAGCAATCTAGTTGTGTGAGGCTCCTTGGGGAAAAGGGACCATAGTATGGTAGAATTCTTTATTAAGATGGAGAGTGACACAGTTAATTCAGAGACTAGGGTCCTGAACTTAAGGAAAGGTAACTTCGATGATATGAAACATGAATTGGCTAAAATAGACTGGCAAATGATACTTAAAGGGTTGATGATGGATAGGCAATGGCAAACATTTAAAGATCACATGGATGAACTTCAACAATTGTACATCCCTGTCTGGAGTAAAAATAAAACGTGGAAGGTAGCTAACAAGGAACATTAGGGATAGTGTTAAATCCAAGGAAGAGACATATAAGTTGGCCAGAAAAAGCAGCAAACCTGAGGACTGGGAGAAATTTAAAATTTAGCAGAGGAGGACAAAGGGTTTAATTAGGAGGGGGAAAATAGAATATGAGAGGAAGCTTGCTGGGAACATAAAAACTGACTGCAAAAGCTTCGATAGATATGTGACGAGCAAAAGATTAGTGAAGACAAACGTAGGTCCCTTGCAGTCAAAATCAGGCGAATTTATAATGGGGAACAAAGAAATGGCAGACCAATTGAACAAATACTTCAGTTCTGTCTTCATGAAGGAAGGCACATATAACCTTTCGGAAATACTAGGGGATCGAGGGTCAAGCGAGAAGTACGAACTGAAGGAAATCCTTATTAGTCAGGAAATTGTGTTAGGGAAATTGATGGGATTGAAGGCCGATAAATCCCCAGGACCTGATAGTCTGCACCCCAGAGTACTTAAGGATGTGGCCCGAGAAATAGTAGATGCATTGGTGATCATTTTCCAACAGTCTTTCGACTCTGGATCAGTTCCTAGGGACGGGAGGGTAGCTAATGTCTTAAAACAGGGGAGAGAGAGAAAACAGGGAGTTATAGACCAGTTAGCCTGACATCAGTAGTGGGGAAAATGTTGGAATCAATTATTAAAGATGAAAGAGCAGCGCATTTGGAAAGCAGTGACAGTATCGGTCCAAGTCAGCATGGATTTATGAAAGGGAAGTCATGCTTGACAAATCTTCGAGAATTTTTTGAGGATGTAACCAGTAGAGTGAACAAGGGAGAACCAGTGGATGTGGTGTATTTGGACTTTCAAAAGGCTTTTGACAAGGTCCCACACATGAGATTGGTGTGCAAAATTAAAGCACATGGTATTGGAGGTAATGTATTGATGTGGATAGAGAACTGATTGTCAGACAGGAAGCAGAGAGTAGGGATAAACAGGTCCTTCTCAGAATGGCAGACAATGACGAGTGGGGTGCCGCAGGGCTCAGTGCTGGGACTCCAGCTATTTACAATTTACATCAACGATTTAGATGAAGGAATTGAGTGTAATATCTCCAAGTTTGCAGATGACACTAAGCTGGCTGGTGGTGTGATGCTAAGAGGCTGCAGGATGACTTGGACAGTTTAGGTGAGTGGGCAAATGCATGGCAGATGCAGTACAATGTGGATAACTGTGAAGTTATCCACTTCGGTGGCAAAAACAAGAAGGCAGAATATTACCTTTATGGCGGCAGATTAGGAAAAGGGGAGGTGCAACGAGACCTGTCTGTCATGGTACATCAGTCATTGAAAGTTGGCATGCAGGTATAGCAGGCGGTGAAGAAGGCAAATGGCATGTTGACCTTCATATCTAGCGGATTTAAGTATAGGAGCAGGGATGTCTTAATGCAGTTGTACAGGGCCTTGGTGAGGCCTCACCTGGAGTATTGTGTTCAGTTTTGGTCTCCTAAGCTGAGGAAGGACATTCTTGCTATTGAGGAAATGCAACAAAGGTTCACCAGACTGATTCCCGAGATGGCACGAATGACATATGAGGAGAGACTGAATCGATAGGCCTGTGTTCACTGGAGTTTAGAAGAGTGAGAGGGGATCTCAAAATAACATATAAAATTCTGATGGCACTGGATAGGTTAGATGCAGGAAGAATGTTCCCAAGGTTGGGGAAGTCCAGAAGCAGGGGTCACAGTCTAAGGATAAGGGGTAAGCCATTTAGGACCGAGATGAGGAAAGCCTTCTTCACTCAGAGACCTGTGAAATTCTCGACTGCAGAGAGTTGTTGATGCCAGTTTGGTCGATGTATTCAAGAGCGAGTTAGATATGGCTCTGACTGCTAAAGGGATCAAGGATTTGGAGAGAAAGCAGTAAAGGGTACTGAGGTGAATGATCAGCCATGATCTTATTGAATCTTATTTTATTGAGGAAAAAGTGGGATGGGGTCCTACAAGCTGAATTTAGGGAGCTAGGAGTTAAATTAAAAAGTAGGACCTCAACGGTAGTAATCTCAGGATTGCTACCAGTGCCACGTGCTAGTCAGAGTAGAAATAGCAGGATCGCTAAGATGAATATGTGGCTTGAGGAGTGGTGCAAGAGGGAGGGATTCAAATTCCTGGGACATTGGAACCGGTTCTGGGGGAGTTGGGACCAGTACAAACCAGACGGTCTGCACCTGGGCAGGACCGGAACCAATGTCCTAGGGGGAGTGTTTGCTAGGGGTTAAACTAATATGGCAGGGTGATGGGAACCTATGCAGGGAGACAGAGGGAAATAAAATGGGGGCAGAAGCAAAAGATAGAAAGGAGAATAGTAAAAGAGGAGGGCAGAGAAACCCAAGGCAAAAATCAAAAAGGTCCACATTACAGCAAAATTCTAAATGGAAAAAGAGTGTTAAAAAAACAAGCCTGAAGACTCTGTGCCTCTATGTGAGGAGTATTCGTAATAAGGTGGATGAATTAATTGCTCAGGCAGCTATTAACGAATATGATATAATTGGGATTACGGAGACTTGGCTCCAGGGTGACCAAGGCTGGGAACTCAACATCCAGGGGTATTCAACATTCAGGAAGGATAGACAGAAAGGAAAAGGAGGTGGGGTAGCGTTGCTGGTTAGTGAAGAGATTAACGCAATAGTAAGGAAGGATAATAGCTTGGATGATGTGGAATCTGTATGGGTAGAGCTGCGGAATACCAAAGGACAGAAAACGCTAGTGGGAGTTGTGTACAGACTACCAAACAGTACCGTTGAGGTTGGAGATGGCA
The DNA here is from genome assembly GCF_044704955.1 of Pristiophorus japonicus. NCBI lineage: Eukaryota > Metazoa > Chordata > Chondrichthyes > Pristiophoridae > Pristiophorus > Pristiophorus japonicus. The sequence continues at coordinate 69,166,959 of NC_091978.1, forward strand.
CCAACCAAGAAATTAGGGATGCGAGCAATAAAGGTGCAGCAGTTATCATGGGCGACATTAATCTACATATAGATTGGGCTAACCAAGCTGGTAGCAATGTGGTGGAGGAGGATTTCCTGGAGTGTATTAGGGATTGCTTTCTAGACCAATATGTCGAGGAACCAACTAGAGAGCTGGCCATCCTAGACTGGGTGATGTGTAATAAGAGAGGACGAATTAGCAATCTAGTTGTTCGAGGCCCCCTGGGGAAGAGTGACCATAATATGGTAGAATTCTTTATTAAGATGGAGAGTGACACTGTTAATTCAGAGACTAGGGTCCTGAACTTAAGGAAAGGTAATTTTGATGGTATGAGACATGAATTGGCGAGGATAGACTGGCAAATGATACTTAAAGGGTTGACAGTGGATAGGCAATGGCAGACATTTATAGATTACATGGATTAACTTCAACAATTGTACATCCCTGTCTGGAGTAAAAATAAAATGGGAAAGGTAGCTCAACCGTGGCTAACAAGAGAAATTAGGCATAGTGTTAAATCCAAGGAAGAGACATATAAATTGGCCAGAAAAAGCAGCAAACCTGAGGACTGCGAGAAATTTAGAAATCAGCAGAGGAGGACAAAGGGTCTAATTGGGAGGGGGAAAATAGAGTATGAGAGGAAGCTTGCAGGGAACATAAAAACTGACTGCAAACGCTTCTATAGATATGTGAAGAGAAAAAGATTAGTGAAGACCAAAGTAGGTCCCTTGCAGTCAGAATCAGGTGAATTTATAATGGGGAACAAAGAAATAGCAGACCAATTGAACAAGTACTTTGGATCTGTCTTCATTAAGGAAGACACAAATAACTTTCCGGAAATGCTAAGGGTTCGAGGGTCTAGCGAAAAGGAGGAACTTAAGGAAATCCTTATTAGTCAGGAAATTGTGTTCAGGAAATTGATGGGATTGAAGGCTGATACATCCCCAGGACCTGATAGTCTGCACCCCAGAGTACTAAAGGATGTGGCCCGAGAAATAGTGGATGCATTGGTGATCATTTTCCAACAGTCTATTGACTCTGGATCAATTCCTATGGACGGGAGGGTAGCTAATGTAACACCACTTTTTAAAAAAGGGGGGAGAGAGAAAACAGGGAGTTATAGACCGGTTAGCCTGACATCAGTAGTGGGGAAAATGTTGGAATCAGTTATTAAAGATGAAATAGCAGCGCATTTGGAAAGCCGTGACAGGATCGGTCCAAGTCAGCATTGATTTATGAAAGGGAAGTCATGCTTGACAAATCTTTGAGAATTTTTTGAGGATGTAACTCGTAGAGTGAACAAGGGAGAACTGGTGGGTGTGGTGTATTTGGACTTTCAAAAGGCTTTTGACAGGTCCCACATACGAGATTGGTGTGCAAAATTAAAGCATATGGTATTGGGGGTAATGTATTGACGTGGATAGAGAACTAGTTGTCAAACAGGAAGCAGAGAGTAGGGATAAACAGGTCCTTCTCAGAATGGCAGGCAATGACGAGTGGGGTGCCGCAGGGCTCAGTGCTGGGACTCCAGCTATTTACAATTTACATCAATGATTTAGATGAAGGAATTGAGTGTAATATCTCCAAGTTTGCAGATGACACTAAGCTGGCTGGCGGTGTGAGCAGTGAGGATGATGCTAAGAGGCTGCAGGATGACTTGGACAGTTTAGGTGAGAGGGCAAATGCATGGCAGATGCAGTACAATGTGGATAACTGTGAAGTTATCCACTTCGGTGGCAAAAACAGGAAGGCAGAATATTACCTGAATGGCGGCAGATTAGGAAAAGGGGAGGTGCAACGAGACCTTTCTGTCATGGTACATCAGTCATTGAAAGTTGGCATGCAGGTACAGCAGGCGGTGAAGAAGGCAAATGGCATGTTGGCCTTCATATCTAGCGGATTTGAGTATAGGAGCAGGGAAGTTTTAATGCAGTTTTACAGGGCCTTGGTGAGGCCTCACCTGGAATAGTGTGTTCAGTTTTGGTCTCCTAAACTGAGGAAGGACATTCTTGCTATTGAGGGAATGCAGCAAATGTTCACCAGACTGATTCCCGGGATGGCATGAATGACATATGAGGAGAGACTGAATCGATAGGCCTGTGTTCACTGGAGTTTAGAAGAGTGAGAGGGGATCTCAAAATAACATATAAAATTCTGACGGCACTAGATAGATTAGATGCAGGAAGCGTGTTCCCGATGTTGGGGAAGTCCAGAAGCAGGGGTCACAGTCTAAGGATAAGGGGTAAGCCATTTAGGACTGAGATGAGGAAAGCCTTCTTCACTCAGAGACCTCTAAATTCTCGACTGCAGAGAGTTGTTGATGCCAGTTTGGTCGATGTATTCAAGAGCGAGTTAGATATGGCTCTGACTGCTAAAGGGATCAAGGGTTTGGAGCGAAAGCAGTAAAGGGTACTGAGGTGAATGATCAGCCATGATCTTATTGAATCTTATTTTATTTGGGAAAAAGTGGGATGAGGTCCTACAAGCTGAATTTAGGGAGCTAGGAGTTAAATTAAAAACTAGGACCTCAACGGTAGTAATCTCAGGATTGCTACCAGTGCCATGTGCTAGTCAGAGTAGAAATAGCAGGATCGCTAAGATGAATATGTGGCTTGAGGAGTGGTGCAAGAGGGAGGGATTCAAATTCCTGGGACATTGGAACCGGTTCTGGGGGAGTTGGGACCAGTACAAACCAGACGGTCTGCACCTGGGCAGGACCGGAACCAATGTCCTAGGGGGAGTGTTTGCTAGGGGTTAAACTAATATGGCAGGGTGATGGGAACCTATGCAGGGAGACAGAGGGAAATAAAATGGGGGCAGAAGCAAAAGATAGAAAGGAGAATAGTAAAAGAGGAGGGCAGAGAAACCCAAGGCAAAAATCAAAAAGGTCCACATTACAACAAAATTCTAAAGGGACAAAGAGTGTGAAAAAGATAAGCCTGAAGAATCTGTGCCTCAATGCGAGGAGTATTCGTAATAAGATGGATGAATTAACTGTGCAGGCAGCTATTAACGATTATGAAATAATTGGGAGTAGGGAGGCATTGCTCCAGGGTGACCAAGGCTGGGAACTCAACATCCAGGGGTATTCAACATTCAGGAAGGATAGACAGAAAGGAAAAGGAGGTGGGGTAGCGTTGCTGGTTAATGAAGAGATTAACGCAATAGTAAGGAAGGACAATACCTTGGATGATGTGGAATCTGTATGGGTAGAGCTGCGGAATACCAAAGGGCAGAAAACGTTAGTGGAAGTTGTGTACAGACTACCAAACAGTACCGGTGAGGTTGGAGATGGCACCAACCAAGAAATTAGGCATGCGTGCAACATAAGAACATAAGAACATAAGAATTAGGAACAGGAGTAGGCCATCGAGCCCCTCGAGCCTGCTCCGCCATTCAACAAGATCCTGGCTGATCTGGCCGTGGACTCAGCTCCACTTATCCGCCCGCTCCCTATAACCCTTAATTCCCTTATTGTTTAAAAATCTATCTATCTGTGATTTGAATACATTCAATGAGCTAGCCTCAACTGCTTCCTTGGGCAGAGAATTCCACAGATTCACAACCCTCTGGGAGAAGAAATTCCTTCTCAACTTGGTTTTAAATTGGCTCCTCCGTATTTTGAGGCTGTGCCCCCTAGTTCTGGTCTCCCCAATCAGTGGAAACAACCTCTCTGCCTCTATCTTGTCTATCCCTTTCATTATTTTAAATATTTCTATAAGATCACCCCTCATCCTTCTGAACTCCAATGAGTAAAGACCCAGTCTACTCAATCTATCATCATAAGGTAACCCCCTCATCTCCGGAATCAGCCGAGTGAATCGTCTCTGTACCCCCTCCAAAGCTAGTATATCCTTCCTTAAGTAAGGTGACCAAAACTGCACGCAATAAAGGTACAGCAGTTATCATGGGCGACATTAATCGACATATAGATTGGGTGAACCAAGCTGGTAGCTGGTAGCAATGCGGTGGAGGAGGATTTCCTGGAGTGTATTAGGGATGGCTTTCGAGACCAATACATCGAGGAACCAACTAGAGAGCTGGCCATCCTCGACTGGATGTTGTGTAATGAGAGAGGACGAATTAGCAATCTTGTTATCCGAGGCCCCCTGGGGAAGAGCGACCATAATATGGTAGAATTCTTTATTACGATGGAGAGTGACACAGTTAATTCAGAGACTAGGCTCCTGAACGTAAGGAAAGGTAACTTCGATGGTATGAGACATGAATTGACTAGGATAGACTGGCAAATGATACTTAAAGGGTTGACAGTGGATAGGCAAGGCAGACATTTATAGATTACATGGATGAACTTTATCAATTGTACATTCCTGTCTGGAGCAAAAATAAAATGGGGAAGGTAGCTCAACCGTGGCTAACAAGGGAAATTAGGGATGGTGTTAAATCCAAGGAAGAGGCATATAAATTGGCCAGAAAAAGCAGCAAACCTGAGGACTGGGAAATATTTAGAAATCAGCAGAGGAGGACAAAGGGTCTCACTGGGAGGGGGAAAATAGAATATGAGAGGAAGCTTGCAGGGAACATAAAAACTGACTGCAAAAGCTTCTAGAGATATATGAAGAGAAAAAGATTAGTGAAGACCAACATTGGTCCCTTGCAGTCAGAATCAGGTGAATTTACAATGGGGAACAAAGAAATGGCAGACCAATTGAACAAGTACTTTGGATCTGTCTTCATTAAGGAAGACACAAATAACTTTCCGGAAATACGAGGGGTTCGAGGGTCTAGCGAAAAGGAGGAACTGAAGGAGATCCTTATTAGTCAGGAAATTGATGGGATTGAAGGCCGCTAAATCCCCGGGGTCTGATAGTCTGCATCCCATAGTACTTAAGGAAGTGGCCCTAGAAATAGTGGATGCATTGGTGATTATTTTCCAACAGTCTATTGACTCTGGATCAGTTCCTATGGACTGGAGGGGAGCTAATGTAACACCACTTTTTAAAAAGGGAGGGAGAGAGAAAACAGGGAATTATAGACCGGTTAGCCTGACATCGGTTGTGGGGAAAATGTTGGAATCAATTATTAAAGATGAAATAGCAGCGCATTTGAAAAGCAGTGACGGGATCGGTCCAAGTCAGCATGGATTTATGAAAGGGAAATCATGCTTGACAAATCTTCTAGAATTTTTTGAGGATGTAACTAGTAGAATGGAGAAGGGAGACCCAGTGGATGTGGTGTATTTGGACTTTCAAAAGGCTTTTGACAAGGTCCCACACAAGAGAATGGTGTTCAAAATTAAAGCACATGGTATTGGGGGTAATGTATTGATGTGGATAGAGAACTGGTTGGCAGACAGGAAGCAGAGAGTCGGAATAAACAGGTCCTTTTCAGAATGGCAGGCAGTGACCAGTGGGGTGCCGCAGAGCTCAGTGTTGAAACCTCAGCTATTTACAATATACATCAATGCTTTCGATGAAGGAATTGAATGTAATAACTCCAAATTTGCAGATGACACTAAGCTGGGCGGTGGTGTGAGCTGCAGGGAGGATGCTAAGAGGCTGCAGGGTGACTTGGACAGGTTAGGTGCTTGGGCAAATTCATGGCAGATGCAGTATAATGTGGATAAATGTGAGGTTATCCACTTTGGTGACCAAAGCAGGAAGGCAGAATATTATCTGAATGGTAACAGCTTAGGAAAAGGGGAGGTGCAACGAGACCTGGTTGTCATGGTACATCAGTCATTGAAGGTTGGCATGCAGGTACAACAGGCGATGAAGTATGGTATGTTCGCCTTCATAGCTAGAGGATTTGAGTATCGGTGCAGGGAGGTCTTACTGCAGTTGTAAAAAGCCTTGGTGAGGCCACACCTGGAATATTGTGTTCAGTTTTGGTCTCCTAATCTGAGGAAGGACGTTCTTGCTATACAGCGAAGGTTCACCAGACTGATTCCCGGGATGACAGGACTAACACATGAGGATAGATTGGATCGACTGGGCTTGTATCCACTGGAGTTTAGAAGAATGAGAGGGGATCTCATAGAAACATATGAAATTCTGAGGGGATTGGACAGTTTAGAGGCAGGAAGAATGTTTCCATTGATGGAGAGTTCCAGAACCAGGGATCACAGTCTAAGAATACAGGGGTAAGCCATTTAGGCCTGTGATGAGGAGAAACCTCTTCACTCAGGGAGTGGTTAACCTGTGGAATTCCCTATCGTAGAGAGTTGTTGATGCCAGTTCGTTAGATATATTCAAAAGGGAGTTAGATATGGCCCTTATGGCCAAAGGGATCAAGGGGTATGGAAAGAAAGCAGGAAAGGGGTACTGAGGTTCAATGATCAGCCATGATCTTATTGAATGGCGGTGCAGGCTTGAATGGCCGAATGGCCTGCTCCTGCACCTAATTTCGATGTCGATGTTTCTATGAATTGTGGTGCAGGCTCAAAGGGCCGAATGGCCTACTCCTGCATTTATTTTCTATGGGCCCAAGTTTCCGCCATCTGGAAAAACGGCGCATCTCGATAAGGTGCGCCGACTTTCTGGAAGAAAAAGGGTGCCAAAAACTTACCTTGTGATTCTGCGAGCTCTTCAGGATGTCTTCGTGCTCGGCGTGGCGCAGCACAAGGTGTCGGGATCGGAGCCAGATCCCGGCGCTGTAAACAGTGGCGGGACCACTGCACATGCGCACTAGATTGTGCGCGCAGGTGCAGTAGCTCCCGAGGCTATGTGGGAGGGGCCCGAACCACGCCGCCCCTAGCCGTGGCCAAATGGGCTCACCGGGGCGGCGAAGATCGGACTTGGGCCTCACTCCTCTTCAGCTTCAGCTTCAGCTCCCGCTCCCCACGACTCCCTCCCTCCCGTTCAGGTCCCACTCCGGCTCCCCACCCCGCCTCCCTCCTGTTCAAGTCCCGCTCCGACTCCCCTCCCTCTCTTTCCCTCCCTCTCTCTCCTCCCCTACCTTCTCCACCTTCCCTCTCCCCCTCCCCTCCCCCCTCTCCCCCTCTCCTCTCTCCCCCCTCTCGTCTTCCTCCACCTTCTCCTCTTCCCCCCTCCTCTCCTCCCCCCTCCTCTCCCCTCTCCTCTCCTCCCCCCTCCTCTCCCCCCTCCTACCTCCTCTCCCTCTCCCTCCTCCTCTCCCCACTTCCTCCGTCCTCTCCCCTCAATCCCCTCGCCCCTCTCCTCCTCTCCCTTTCCATCCCCCGCTCCTCTTCCCTCCCTCCTCCCTCCTCTTGCCTCCCTTACCCCCTCCTCTTCCCTCCCTCCCCCCTCTCCCCCTCTCCTCTCTCTACCCTCCTCTACCCCCACCCTCTCCTCTTCCCCCCTCTGAATCTCCTCTCCCCCTCCCCCCTCCTCTGCCACCCTCCGTCCCTCCTCTCCCCCCTCCCTACCTCCTCCCTCCTCTCCCCTCACCTCATCTCCCCTACCTCTCACCTCCTCTTCCCCCCTCTTCACTCCTCCGCTCCCTCCCTCTTCCCCCCTCCTCTCCCTTCCTCTTCTGCCCCCCACCTCCACCTCCCCCCTTCCTCCCCCCACCCCTCGCTGCCAGAAACACAGAAAGACACTGAGACTGACAGAGAGAGAGACACTATCAGAGAGAGAGAGACATTGACAGAGAGAGAGGGAGAGAACATAAGAACATAAGAACATAAGAATTAGTTATGGAGTAGGCCATCTAACCCCTCGAGCCTGCTCCGCCATTCAACAAGATCATGGCTGATCTGGTCGTGGACTCAGCTCCACTTACCCGCCAGCTCCCCATAACCCTTAATTCCCTATTGGTTAAAAATCTATCTATCTGTGATTTGAATACATTCAATGAGCTAGCCTCAACTGCTTCCTTGGGCAGAGAATTCCACAGATTCACAACCCTCTGGGAGAAGAAATTCCTTCTCAACTCGGTTTTAAATTGTCTCCCCCGTATTTTGAGGCTGTGCCCCCTAGTTCTAGTCTCCCCTACCAGTGGAAACAACCTCTCTGCCTCTAACTTGTCTATCCCATTCATTATTTTAAATGTTTCTATAAGATCACTCCTCATCCTTCTGAACTCCAACGAGTAAAGACCCAGTCTACTCAATCTATCATCATAAGGTAACCCCCTCATCTCCGGAATCAGCCTAGTGAATCGTCTCTGTACCCCCTCCAAAGCTAGTATATCCTGCCTTAAGTAAGGTGACCAAAATTGCACGCAGTACTCCAGGTGCGGCCTCACCAATACCCTGTACAGTTGCAGCAGGACCTCCCTGCTTTTGTACTCCATCCCTCTCGCAATGAAGAACAACATTCCATTCGCCTTCCTGATTACCTGCTGCACCTGCAAACTAACTTTTTGGGATTCATGCACAAGGACCCCCAGGTCCCTCTGCACCGCAGCATGTTGTAATTTCTCTCCATTCAAATAACATTCCCTTTTACTGTTTTTTTTTCCAAGGTGGATGACCTCACATTTTCCGACATTGTATTCCATCGGCCAAACCTTAGCCCATTCGCTTAACCCATCTAAATCTCTTTGCAGCCTCTCTGTGTCCTCTACACAACCCACTTTCCCACTAATCTTTGTGTCATCTGCAAATTTTGTTACACTACACTCTGTCCCCTCTTCCAGGTCATCTATGTATATTGTAAACAGTTGTGGTACCAGCACCGATCCCTGTGGCACACCACTAACCATCGATTTCCAACCCGAAAAGGACCCATTTATCTCGACTCTCTGCTTTCTGTTAGCCAGCCAATTCTCGATCCATGCTAATACATTTCCTCTGACTCTACGTATCTTTGTCTTCTGCAGTAACCTTTTGTGTGGCATCTTATCGAATGCCTTTTGGAAAACTAAATACACCACATCCATCGCTACACCTCAATCCACCATGCTCATTTATCCTCAAAGAATTCCAGTAAATTAGTTAAACATGATTTCCCCTTCATGAATCCATGTTGCATCTGCTTGATTGCACTATTCCTATCTAGATGTCCCCCTATTTCTTCCTTAATGATAGCTTCAAGCATTTTCCCCACTGCAGTTGAACTAACCAGTCTATGGTTACCTGCCTTTTGTCTGCCCCTTTTTTTAAACAGAGGCGTTACATTAGCTGCTTTCCAATCCGATGGTACCTCCCCAGAGTCCAGAGAATTTTGGTAGATTATAACGAATGCGTCTGCTATAACTTCTGCCATCTCTTTTAATACCCTGGGATGCATTTCATCAGGACCAGGGGACTTGTCTACCTTGAGATCCATTAGCCTGTCCAGCACTACCCCCCTAGTGATAGTGATTGTCTCAAGGTCCTCCCTTCCCACATTCCTGTGACCAGCAATTTTTGGCATGGTTTTTGTGTCTTCCACTGTGAAGACCGAAGCAAAATAATTGTTTAAGGTCTCAGCCATTTCCATATTTCCCATTATTAAATCCCCATTCTTATCTTCTAAGGGACCAATATTTACTTTTGTCACTCTTTTCCATTTTATATATCGGTAAAAGCTTTTACTATCTGTTTTTATGTTTTGCGCAAGTTTACTTTCGTAATCTATCTTTCCTTTCTTTATTGCTTTCTTAGTCATTCTTTGCTGTCGTTTAAAATTTTCCCAATCTTCTAGTTTCCCATTAACCTTGGCCATCTTATACGCATTGGTTTTTAATTTGATACTCTCCTTTATTTCCTTGGTTATCCACGGCTGGTTATCCCTTCTCTTACCGCCCTTCTTTTTCACTGGAATATATTTTTGTTGAGCACTATGAAAGAGCTCCTTAAAAGTCCTCCACTGTTCCTCAATTATGCCACCGTTTAGTCTGTGCTCCCAGTCTACTTTAGCCAACTCTGTCCTCATCCCACTGTAGTCCCCTTTGTTTAAGCATAGTATGCACGTTTGAGACACTACTTCCTCACCCTCAATCTGTATTACAAATTCAACCATACTGTGATCACTCATTCCGAGAGGATCTTTTACTAGGAGATCGTTTATTATTCCTGTCTCATTATACAGGTCCAGATCTAAGATAGCTTGCTCCCTTGTAGGTTCTGTAACATACTGTTCTGAGAAACAATCCCGTATACATTCTATGAATTCCTCCTCAAGGCTACCCCGTGCGATTTGATTTGACCAATCAATATTTAGGTTAAAATCCCCCATGATTACTGCCGTTCGTTTTTCACATGCCTCCATTATTCCCTTGATTATTGTCCGCCCCACCGTGAAGTTATTATTTGGGGGCCTATAAACTACGCCCACCAGTGACTTTTTCCCCTTACTATCTCTAATCTCCACCCACAATGATTCAACATTTTGTTCATTAGAGCCAATATCGTCTCTCACAACTGCCCTGATATCATCCTTTATTAACAGAGCTACCCTACCTCCTTTCCCTTCCTGTCTATCTTTCCGAATTGTCAGATACCCCTGTATGTTTAATTCCAAGTCTTGGCCACCCTGCAACCACGTTTCTGTAATGGCCACCAAATCATACCCATTTGTAATGATTTGTGCCGTCAACTCATTTACTTTGTTTCGAATGCTGCGTGCGTTTAGGTAAGCTGTTTTAATACTAGTTTTTAAACCATGATTTTTAGTTTTGACCCCTCCTGCAGCCCCTTTATATTCATACATATTGTCCCTTCCTATCACCTTACACTTACCCCAGTGCTACTCTGCTCTGTTGCCTCCTGCCTTTTGCATTCTTTCTTGGGGTCCTGTTCATCTGAGCTCTCACCCACTCTAACTCGCTCAGAGCCCTCTCCTGGGTTCCCATCCCCAGAGAGACACTGACAGAGAGAAAGACACTGGGGGGCGCCCCATCCCAGCATGCTGTCGGAGGGCTCCCAGTGCTGCAGTCGGTGAGTAGAAACTTATTTTTTTATTTATTGATTTTTCTTTTTATTTTTTTGATTGATTTATTGGTTGATTTATTGATTTGTTCATCATTTATTTTTGAGGATGGCTCTTTATTTGTAAAAGTGAAGTGTTTAATGTTTGAAAGTTTCCCTCCACTCCCGCCACACCCCCCGCCTCGCTCATCTCTCGTTCCCTGCGCCTAATTTCTAAGTGTAGGCAAGGTTTTGCTGAGCATACAAACATCTACACTTACTCCATTGTAAGTTAGTTTGGAGTAAGTTTTCACTGGCTAAACTGGCAAAACAGATGTAAGTGGTTGGACACGCCCCCTTTTGAAAAAAAAATCTGTTCTAAAATGGAACTATTCCAACTCACTAGAATTGGAGCAAACTAAATGCTGAGAATTGCAATTGCTAAGATGCTTCATTCTAAGCTAGTTGCTCCAAAAAAATAGGAGCAACTCAGGCCGAAACTTGAGCCCATCCTATGTGCCAGCACTCGTGTCAAAGTTAAGCCTTAGGTGAAAGCGGGGTTAATATTAATACTACAGCACAACAATCCAGTGAAACAGTTTTGGAGTGGAAATAAAATTACTGCTGAAGTCAGAGTTGTATACAAATAACAGACCTTCATGTCCATCTGAAAATGACAATCCTTTAAAATCACAGTAGCTTATTTTCTGCATAACCGCTGAAAATTGGTAAAAGGTTGGACAGTGCCGAGAAATTGAAGTAAGGGATAGTTGTAAGGGAATTAAGGGTTACGGGGAGCAGGCGGGTAAGTGGAGCTGAGTCCACGGCCAGATCAGCCATGATCTTATTGAATGGCGGAGCAGGCTCGAGGGGCTAGATGGCCTACTCCTGTTCCTAATTCTTATGTTCTTATACACGATTATCACTTTTAATGTGCATTTCCCTATACTGAATTATGCTGACTTAGCACTAGAGATTAGTCAATGCAAATATAATAGTACATTTTCAAGGTTAGTGCTTCTAGCAATTTCATACTGCATATCAGGAAGTTGGGTATGAACCTGATTTGCAATACCCATATTTTTTTGTCCATTCAATGAAAATATTGGGGATCCAAATTCCTGATATGCATTGCCAGTGCCCAAAGCTTTGTACCAGGATTGTTAAACACAAAAATCCACCTTTAATGTTCTAATTCAGAAATTCTACAGGCTTGTTTCATTCCCCAATTTTCTTTTCCATTCCTCTCTTGAAAGCACGGGGACTGAAATTCAGCCTCCCAAAAAGACCACATACTGCCAGAAAGGAGCAGCCAGGCGGGGTAGTCGAGCGGCCGTCGATTTCCGGTCCAATGGTCGCCACAATCGAAATTCACCTCGGGGATTTTTCTGGCAGTCCCCACTCCCGTCCTAAGCGTATCATCAAAGGGCGCATCGCCGATCTCCCGCAACCCCCGCGAAATTTAGCTGGAAAAATCATAGATCCGCCGTGCATTTCCCCCGACAGCTTTTTCTGTTGGTGCACCTACCTTTCACTCTGTGAGCCATGGCAGCACAGCGGCCCTTCAAGGGGAGGATACACTGCCATGGCCACCATGTTTTTTTTTCAGCTGACTTCCCGATCGGCCAGACAATTATAGCCCCGGGTTCGGCCGAGCTGCCAACGACAGCCTCGCACCTCCTCTTGGGTGCCAGGCCGAAACCCTCCCTGGTGGACCAGTGGACTGAGGCTAAATAATCGCTGGTTCTCTCCCCTTTAAATGAGGGGAGAGACGTGGTGACGCACACGCGCACTGACGTCAGCACTGCTCAGCTACTGACTGATAGTGGCAGAGACTCCGTCCCGCTCCCACTTCCGCCCCTCTAGAGTACTTCCTGCCGCACTTCTACCCCCATTATGACTGACTTCCGGTCCGCTCCAAAAAAATTGCCGAAGAGCTGGAAATTGATCAAGAGTCCACCTCGTCTGACGCAACGGTAAAAACTTTGAAAATGGAAGATGCGGCAGGTTTCCGGCGGGAGTGAATTTCTACCCCATGGACTCTTAACTGGGCCAAAGTGCCGGAAGTCATCTGGTGAATCGCCCAAGTGGCCAGGCTTTGCGCCTGCCTCAGCACATCTGATCTGCTGGTGAAACCCTCATCCATTTCTTTGTTACCTCGAGATTTGACTGTTCCAATGCACTCTAAGCCTGCCTCCCACGTTCTAATCTCCATAAACTTGAGGTCATCAAAAACTCTGCACTCTGCGTTGTAACTCGCACCAGGATTGTTACTAGTGCCATGTGTTAGTCAGAGTAGGAATCGCAAGATAGCTCAGATGAATACGTGGCTTGAGGAGTGATGCAAAAGGGAGGGATTCAAATTCCTGGGGCTTTGGAACCGGTTCTGGGGGAGGTGGGACCAGTACAAACCGGACGGTCTGCACCTGGGCAGGACCGGAACCAATGTCCTAGGGGGAGTGTTTGCTAGTGCTGTTGGGGAGGGGTTAAACTAATATGATAGGAACCTATCCAGGGAGACAGAGAGAAGTAGAATGGGGACAAAAGCAAAAGATAGAAAGAAGAAAAGTAAAAGTGGAGGGCAGAGAAACCCAAGGCAAAAAGCAAAAAGGGCCAAATTACAGCAAAATTCTAAAGGGGCAAAGTGTGTTAAAAAGACAAGCCTGAAGGCTCTGTGCCTCAATGTGAGGAGTATTCGGAATAAGGTGGACGAATTAACTGCACAGACAGCAGTTAACGGATATGATGTAATTGGCATCACGGAGACATGGCTCCAGGGTGACCAAGGCTGGGAACTCAACATCCAGGGGTCTTCAACATTTAGGAAGGATAGACAGAATGGAAAACGAGGTGAGTTGGCGTTGCGGGTTAAAGAGAAAATTAATGGAATAGTAAGGAAGGACATTAGCTTGGATGATGTAGAATCGGTATGGGTGGAGCTACGGAATACCAAAGGGCAGAAAACACTCGAGGGAGTTGTGTACAGACCACCAAACAGTAGTAGTGAGGTTGGGGACAGCATCAAACAAGAAATTAGGGATGTGTGCAATAAAGGTACAGCAGTTATCATGGGCGAATTTAATCTACATATAGATTGGGCTAACCAAACTGGTAGCAATGCGGTGGAGGAGGATTTCCTGGAGTGTATTAGGGATGGTTTTCTCGACCAATATGTCGAGGAACCAACTAGAGGGCTGGCCATCCTAGACTGGGTGATGTGTAATGAGAAAGGACTAATTAGCAATCTTGTTGTGTGTGGCTCCTTTGGGAAGAGTGACCATAATATGGTAGAATTCTTTATTAAGATGGAGAGTGACACAGTTAATTCAGAGACTAGGGTCCTGAATTTAAGAAAAGGTAACTTCGATAGTATGAGAAGTAAATTGGCTAGAATAGACTGGCGAGTGATACTTAAAGGGTTGACGGTGAATAGGCAATGGTAAACATTTAAAGATCACATGGATGAACTTCAACAATTGTACATCCCTGTCTGAAGTAAAAATAAAACGGGGAAGGTAACTCAACTGTGGCTAACGAGGGAAATTAAGGATAGTGTTAAATCCAAGGAAGAGGCATATAAATGGCCAGAAAAAGCAGCAAACCTGAGGACTGGGAGAATTTGTAATACAGCAGAGGAGAACAAAGGGTTTAATTAGGAGGGGGGAAATAGAGTATGAGAGGAAGCTTGCTGGGAACATAAAAACTGACTGCAAAAGCTTCTATAGATATGTGAAGAGAAAAAGATTAGTGAAAACAAACATAGGTCCCTTGCAGTCAGATTCAGGTGAATTTATAATAGGGAACAAAGAAATGGTGGACCAGTTAAACAAATACTTTGGTTTTGTTTTCACGAAGGAAGACACAAATAACCTTCTGGAAATACTAGGGGACCGAGGGTCTAGTGAGAAGGAGGAACGGAAGGAAATCCTTATAAGGCGGGAAATTGTGTTAGGGAAATTGATGGGATTGAAGGCCGATAAATCCCCGGGGCCTGATAACCTGCATCCCAGAGTACTTAAGGAAGTAACCCTAGAAATAGTAGATGCATTGGTGATCATTTTCCAACATTTTATCGACACTGGAACGGTTCATATGGACTGGAGGGTAGCTAATGTAACACCACTTTTTAAGAAAGAGGGAGAAAGAAAACAAGTAATTATAGACCGGTTAGCCTGACATCAGTAGTGGGGAAAATGTTGGAATCAATTATTAAAGATGAAATAGCAGCACATTTGGAAAGCAGTGATGGGATCGATCCAAGTCAGCATGAATTTATGAAAGGGATATCCTGCTTGACAAATCTTCTACAATTTTTTAAGGATGTAACTGGTAAAGTGGACAAGGGAGAACCAGTGAATGTGGTGTATTTGGGCTTTCAAAAGGCTTTTGACAAGGTCCCACACAAGAGATTGGTGTGCAAAATTAAAGCACATGGTATTGGGGGCAATGTACTGACATGGATAGAGAACTGGTTGGCAGACAGGAAACAGAGAGTCGGGATAAATGGGTCCTTTTCAGAATGGCAGGCAATGACTAGTGGGGTACCTCAGGACTCAGTGCTGGGACCCCAGCTATTTACAATATGCATTAATGATTTGGATGAGGGAATTGAGTGTAATATCTCCAAGTTTGCAGATGACACTAAGCTAGGTGGCAGTGTGAGCTGTAAGGATGATGCTAAAAGGCTGCAGGGTGACTTGGACAAATTAGGTGAGTGGACAAACGCGTGGCAAATGTGAGGTTATCCACTTTGGTGGCAAAAACACGAAGGCAGAATATTATCTGAATGGTGGCAGATTAGGAAAAGGAGAGGTGCAGCGAGACCTGGTTTTCATGGTACATCAGTCATTGAAAGTTGGCATGCAGGTTCAACAGGCGGTGAAGAAGGCAAATAGTATGTTGGCCTTCATAGCTAGGGGATTTGAGCAGAGGAGCAGCGAGGTCTTACTGCAGTTGTACAGGGCCTTAGTGAGGCCTCACCTGGAATATTGTGTTTGGTTTTGGTCCCCTAACCTGAGGAAGGACGTTCTTGCTATTGAAGAAGTGCACTGAAGGTTCACCAGATTGATTCCTGGGATGGTAGGACTGACATATGAGGAGAGACTGGATCGACTGGGCCTGTATTCACTGGAGTTTAGAAGGATGAGAGGGGATCTCATAGAAACATATAAAATTCTGACGGGACTGGACAGGTTAGATGCAGGAAGAATATTCCCGATGTTGGGGAAGTCCATAACCAGGGTACGTAGTCTAAGGATAAGGTGTAATCCATTTATGACTGAGATGAGGATAAACTTCTTCAGTCAGAGAGTTGTTAACCTGTGGAATTCCCTACCGCAGAGAGTTGTTGATGCCAGTTCATTGGATATATTCAAGAGGGAGTTAGATATGGCCCTTACGGCTAAGGGGATCAAGGGGTATGGAGAGAAAGCAGGAAAGGGGTACTGAGGTGAATGATCAGCCATGATTTTATTGAATGGTGGTGCAGGTTCGAAGGGCCGAATGGCCTACTCCTGCATCAATTTTCTATGTTTCTATGTTTCTAAGTCCCGTTCACCCATCACCTCTGTGTTCACTGAACTACATTGGCTCCTGGTTAAGCAATGACTCAATTTTAAAATTCTCATCCTTGTTTTCAAATCCCTCCATGGCCTTGCCTCTTCATTATCTCTGTAATCTCCTCAAGCCCTACAATCCTCTGAGACATCTGGGCTCCTCCAATTCTGGCCTCTTGTGCAATCCCGATTTTAATCGCTCCACCATTGTTGGCCGTGCCTTCTGTCTTTCTTCAGGAATTCCCTCCCTAAACCTCTCTACCTCTCTACCTCTCTTTCCTCCTTTAAGACACTCCTTAAAACCTAGCCCTTTGACCAAGATCTGCCCTATTATCTCCTTATGTGGCTCGGTGTCAAATTTTGTTTGATAAGTGATTTTCTGGACAAGTTTTGATCGCCTAGATGGGTTGGAGAGGAATTTCCTAGATTTTTCTCCCCCAAATTGGCCTGGGTAGTTAATCTATTTTTTTGCCTCTCCCAGGAGATCACATGGTTTGGGGTGGGGTGGAGTGTATAAGTTGTGATACACAAGGTATCGCAATTGCGTGGGACAGGCTCAATGGACCAGATGGTCTTTACCTGTCCGTCATTGTTCGTATGTTCGTATGTTTGTATGTTCGTATAACGTCCCTGTGAAGTACCTTGGAATGTTTTACTACATTATATGTCAGCCATGGCTCAGTGGGTAGCACCTTCACCTCTGAGTCAGAAGGTTGTGGGTTCAAGTCCTCCTCCAGAGACTTGAGCACACAAATCTGACACTCCAATGTAATGTTGAAAGAGTGCTGCACTGTCGGAGGTGCCGTCTTTCGGATGAAAGGTGAAACTGAGTTGTCTCAGATGGATGGCAGTATTTTGAAGAAGAGCATGGGTGTTATACCCGTTGTCCTGGCCAATGTTTGTCCCTCAATCAACATTTCTAATAACAGATTATCTGCTCATTATCACATTGCTGCTTCTGGGAGCGTGCAAGTTGGTTGCTGCATTTCCTACATTACAACAGAGACTAAACTTCAAAACGCTTTGAGATGTCTGCTGGTCATGAAAGGTGCTATATAACTCCAAGTTTTTTTTAAAAGGCGCTATATAAATAAAACTTGTTGAGAACCTGTGCAATGAGTTGGCAGCTATTCAAACATCGAGAATATCATTCCCGCATCCAATCCTTGCCTCACTTGATCTCCACATGAGACTAGTTTTCAGCTGGGGTCACTGGACAATGATCAGGAGGGGTACCCTTTCTTGATGTTTTCCTTCCCAAACCCAGGGTATTTAAGCCAATTACAGTGACTACTTGTGTGATTTTTACAACACGTTTTACCTATTAATATGAACAAGCAGGAGCTATCCAAGAAAAATAAACTTGTTTTAATCTGAAATTGTTCTCAACGGTAATTCTCATTGTCTCCATTAGTATCCGGCTATAGAGTTTTGCACAAACTGATTTTAAACCGTTTAATTTTAAAAAGAAGTAAAAAGGCCAATTAAAAAGTTATTAGACAGATGAAAGATTCAAGATCACTTAGAATGATCACTGGAGACACCATAGCTGAAAATAAAGCTACAGTAGAGGTAAAACAAATTGTCCTTAGCAGCAATTTAATGACATAGAAATAAAAAAGTAAGCTCGCTCTTTAGTGCTGAATTTCAGTGCCAGATCGGGCCCTTGTATTTAAAGCCAAGATGCCCTCTATTGAAAAGATGAAGAATTGCAATTCTTATGAAATGAGTTTTTCAGGAGAAAATCTTTCATTAGGCAATTGCTACTGGCGTGCCACCAAATGTGTCATGTATGTAGACCATGTATACTAACTGTATAGTCACATAAGGTGTGCCACCAGAGGGCACTCCGGTGGGAGACCTGAGGGTCATCTGCATAGGTGTGCAGGGCCCAGTATAAAAGGCTACCCACCATGCTTGTGCCTCACCCTGGAGTTAAAATAAATGGGACTAAGGTCACAACAGCTCAAGTAAAATACTAGACCTCGTGGAGTCATTCATAAGATTATTAAAGACATAACAACTGGCGACGAGATTACGAACTTTCACACAAAAATTACTAATGTTGGTGCATTAGAAAAGTTCTCAGAGAGTGAAGATTGGGAAGCCTTTATGGAGCAGCTCGACCAATATTTTGTAGCAAACGACCTGGTAGGCGATGATCCGGCCACACTGGCAGATAAACGCAGAGCTATCCTGTTGACCAGTTGTGGGCCCGCGGTCTACGGCCTCATCAGGAACTTGCTTGCACCAGAAAAACAATGACCAAGTCATATGAGGAGCTGAAAGTGCTAATTCAGGACCAACTCGAACTGAAGGAGAGCATCCTCACGGTCAGGCATCGATTTTGTACACACCGCCGCTCCGAGGGCCAGGAAATCGCAAAGTATGCTGCCGACCTCAGGAGGCTGGCAGGACCGTGTGTATTCGGCACATCCCTCGCCGATGCGTTGCGGAACGTCTTCGTAATTGGCATCGGTCATGAGGCCCTTCTTCACAGGCTACCGTCTGCAGAAACCACCGTCACTCTGCAGAAGGCCATCAGCATCAGCCAGGCGTTCATGACCTCAAGCTGCAGCCCCAAGCAGATGATGACTCAGTCTCAGGACTCAAACCCGGCAAGTACTGTAAATAGAATGGCATGAATCTGTCCAGGGCAGAGCATACAGGCCCCCGAGTCCTTTAACTCAGAGTCCGCCGAGGGGTACAAACAAAAGCCGCATAGCACCATGCTGGCATTGCAGAGGTAATCACAGGGCTCATCAGTGTCAGTTCAGAGACTATGTGTGCAAAGGCTGCAGCACAAAGGGCCACCTCCAGCGAATGTATAAAAGAGCTGTGACTCACCACATGGAAGAGGCGTCAGCAGATGGCTGTGAATCCAGCGCGGATTACGAAGAGATGGCTAGAGAGGCAGCTCAGTCCCAGGACGAAGTGTATGGAGTATATGCCTGCACCACAGATTGTCCTCCAGTGATAATGGAAGTTGAGATAAATGGCGTTCCAGTCTTCATGGAAGTGGACACGGGGGCGAGTCAGTCAGTATTGAGCCAGGAAGCCTTTGAGAGGCTATGGAACGATCAAGCTGAACGACCCAAGTTGGTGCTGGCTCAGGCAAAGCTGCGCATCTACACTAAGAAGATTGCGGCAGTCGACATCATGGACTAATGAAGCAACAACACATGGTTCCACGCAAGGAAGACGATTGGGGTAAAAGTAGTAAGGCCATTTTAAAGCAGGCCAGCAACCCGCCATTTTTGAATGAACTGCTTGAAATTGGTAACCAATGTAAATGTCCAGCTGTGACGAGCAAAATGTTGTTGAGCGATGTCGGGTGCAAATTGCAATCAGCCAATGTAGCGGGCGAACATCTAATGGTTGTATACAGGTCCAGCAGGCTACCCAATGCTGTAGCCTGCGTCCCCGGGACCAGAACGATGCATCATAAAATGTCCCCACAGCTGACAGGAGTAGACAAGCCGCAGAGTAAATGATCCCCGGAGAGCAGAGGCACCTGTAGCGATACCCTGCCTCAGATCGGTTTAACATTGCAGGCACCCGATGGCATGAACCGCCACGGGCCAGAAACAGTAAACTGCGCCTATGCTCGCAGTCAGCTACCGTCGCCCACCACCCGGGTGGAAAAGGCGCAGCCCACAAACCCACTCGCCACCACGGCAGTGCCCAAGAGCGAAGGGTCACTTGCAACGGCTCCTCCAAATGGGACCTGGACCAGCCAGGATCCCAAACTAGAGAGTGCTCACAACAGTGCCCTCAAGGAAAGCATGTCAGCAGTCCCCTTGCGAACTACTAGACAAGACGAGGCAGCCCCACCATCGCTTAGACGAAACGCTCACTCGCTCAGACCGTTTCCCAGGGAGCAGCAGCGACACTATGCAAACAAAAAGGACAGGGAGGTCACAGACACATCAGCTGTCTTTGGGCCTGCCCAACACGAGGAGCAACGGCAAGAGCCCTGAGCTCCGGCAACTCGAGCAAAATGAGCTCACCTCGCCCACAGACCCACTAGCATGGGGTGCTGCACCGCTCTCATCCGGCCGTGCTGGAACTAGACTTTCCTTGTGTACCTGTACTGATATACCTGTACTGATCATGTAACTATACCACACAAAAAGAAACGCAACTGTAATCCATCCAACAAATGTATCAAGATGTAAATGTAAAACCGATGTGATGAACTTGAATGCAACTTGCATGTGACGGGCCATTAGCCTGATCTCTGTGTGAGGGGGAGAATGGATAGTCATGGACTCACAATCAGAAGCCACAGGGACCTCCACTGGCAACAAATCTCACGACCAACTCACCCAAGCTCAATCAGGAAGAGCAAAGCCCAGGTCACCGTCAATGTATGAGTCAATTTGCATTAAAGACTTGGGGGAAGTGATGTCATGTATGTAGACCATGTATACTAACTGTATAGTCACCTAAGGTGTGCCACCAGAGGGCACTGCGGTGGGAGACCTGAGGGTCACCTGCATAGGTGTGCAGGGTCCAGTATAGAAATATAGAAAATAGGTGCAGGATTAGGATATTCGGCCCTTTGAGCCTGCACCACCATTCAATAAGATCATGGCTGATCATTCACCTCAGTATCTCTTTCCTGCTTTCTCTCCATACCCCTTGATCCCTTTAGCCATAAGGGCCATAGCTAACTCCCTCTTGAATATATCCAATGAACTGGCATCAACAACTCTCTGTGGCAGGGAATTCCACAGGTTAACAACTCTCTGAGTGAAGAAGTTTCTCCTCATCTCAGTCCTAAATGGCTTACCCCTTACCCTTAGACTGTGTCCCCTGGTTCTAGACTTCCCCAACATCGAGAACATTCTTCCTACGTCTAACCTGTTCAGTGCCATCAGAATTTTATATGTTTCTATGAGATCCCCTCTCATCCTTCTAAACTCCAGTGAATACAGGACCAGTCGATCCAATCTCTCCTCATATGTCAGTCCTGTCATCCCGGGAATCAGTCTGGTGAACCTTCGCTGCACTCCCTCAATAGCAAGAACGTCCTTCCTCAGATTAGGAGACCAAAACTGAACACAATATTCCAGGTGAGGAGTCACTAAGGCCCTGTACAACTGCAGTAAGACCTCCCTGCTCCTATACTCAAATCCCCTAGCTATGAAGGCCAACATACCATTTGCCTTCTTCACCGCCTGCTGTACATGCATGCCAACTTTCAATGACTGATGTACCATGACACCCAGGTCTCGTTGCACCTCCCCTTTTCCTAATCTGCCACCATTCAGATAATATTCTGCATTCGTGTTTTTGCCACCAAAGTGGATAACCTCACATTTATCCACATTATACTGCATCTGCCACGCATTTGCCCACTCATCTAACCTGTCCAATTCACCCTGCAGTCTCTTAGCGTCCTCCTCACAGCTCACACCACCACGCAGCAGGTCAGAAGACTTGTCTCCATTTGCACGGCACGTTTCCATACCTTTATGTTCCATACTAATCATCCAAATCATTAATATATATTGTAAATAGCTGGGGTCCCAACACTGAGCCCTGCGGCACACCACTAGTCACTGCCTGCTATTCTGAAAAGGACCCATTTATCCCGACTCTCCACTTCCTGTCTTCCAACCAATTCTCTATCCATGTCAGTACATTGCCCCCAATACCATGTGCTTTAATTTTGCACACCAATCTCTTGTGTGGGACCTTGTGAAAAGCCTTTTGAAAATCCAAATACATCACATCCACTGGTTCTCCCTTATCCACTCTATTAGTTACATCCTCAAAAAATTGTAGAAGATTTGTCAAGCAGGATTTCCCTTTCATAAATTCATGCTGACTTGGACCGATCCTATCACTACTTTCCAAATGTGCTGCTATTTCATCTTTAATAATTGATTCCAACATTTTCTCCACTAATGATGGGGAACATTAGTTACCCTCCAGTCCATAGGAACCGATCCAGAGTCGATAGACTGTTGGAAAATAATCACCAATGCATCCACTATTTCTAGGGCTACTTCCTTAAGTACTCTGGGATGCAGACTATCAGGCCCTGGGGATTTATCGGCCTTCATTCCCATCAATTTCCCTAACACAATTTCCCATCTAATAAGGATTTCCTTCAGTTCCTCCTTCTCACTAGACCCTTGGTTCCTTAGTATTTCCGGACCACCATGCTTGTGCCTCACTCTGGAGTTTCGAATAAAGGAATAATGTCACAACAGCTCGTACAATACTAGACCTCCTGGAGTCATTCATAAGTGTATTAAAGACATAACAAAATGTGTGCGTATATATTTTTTGTATAGATTTTCCCCTTTTCCCAAAAGACACTATTTAAGGTATAAGGTTCCATGGATGGCATCAAACCTCTGGTAGCTTACCTATGTGGCTATGTGAGAGTCTAGCCAGTGACAGGCAGCAGGCTATTTAACATCCAAGCTCAATCCTTTTTTCAACCATTGCCCACACATATACCTTCAAAATGGCTGGCTGGACAGTGATCGAGAGCTTGTGGACAGTGATGTCAGTCTCAACACACCAATTTGAAAAATATGAACTTTTTGAATTACAGGTGGAAAGTATCTGAATTTCTTCAAGCAGCAGTTTAAGAAAAATGCATTTGGCTTTCTCACATGGGTGAAGATGGTGGACAAGGGAACCCCTTTACAGCATGAGTTGTTAACTCAGAGAGTTGTTAACCTGTGGAATTCCCTGCCGCAGAGATGCCAGTTCATTGGATATATTCAAGAGGGAGTTAGATATGGCCCTTACGGCTAAAGGGATCAAGGGGTAAAGAGAGACAGCAGGAAAGGGGTACTGAAGGAATGATCAGCCATGATCTTATTGAATGGTGGTGCAGGCTCGAAGGGCCGAATGGCCTATTCCTGCACCTATTTTCTATGTTTCTATGATTTCTGAGGTTGTCACTATGCTAAAGTGGTATGGTGAAGAAATGAAAAAAGGATGAACATTCTGGAGTTGGGCTTGATGTTCAATTTCCTTTGAAGAAACTTGAGTCATCATCATAGGCAGTCCCTCGCAATCGAGGAAGGCTTGCTTCCACTCTCAAAGTGAGTTCTCAGGTGACTGTACAGTCTAATACGAGAATTTCAGTCTCTGTCACAGGTGGGACAGACAGTCGTTGAAGGAAAGGGTGGGTGGGGAGTCTGGTTTGCCGCATGCTCCTTCCGCTGCCTGCGCTTGTTTTCTGCATGCTCTCGGCGATGAGGCTCGAAGTACTCAGCAACTTCCCGGATGCTCTTCCTCCACTTAGGGTGGTCTTTGGCAAGGGATTCCCAGGTGTTGGTGGGGATGTTCCCTTTATCAAGGACGCTTTGAGGGTGTCCTTGAAATGTTTCCTCTGCCCATCTGGGGATCGCTTGCCGTGTAGGAGTTCCGAGTAGAGTGCTTGCTTTGGGAGTCTTGTGTCGGGCATGTGGACAATGTGGCCCGCCCAACGGAGCTAGTTGAGTGTGGTCAGTGCTTCGATGCTGAGGATGTTGGCCTGATCGAGAATACTGATGTTCTGCCTCTATCCTCCCAGGGGATTTGCAGGATTTTGGGGCGACAGTGTTGGTGGTATTTCTCCAGCGATTTGAGGTGTCTACTGTGTATGGTCCACATCTCTGAGTCATACAGGAGGGCAGGTACCACTACAGCCCTGTAGTGTCATCCTTCATTTTGGCTGCCCCCAAATGTTTGTCACCATCCTCCGCCTGCACCACGCGACATTCAGGCCATGATCCTGACCAACGGATCCACCACAGACTCAATCCACGTCCGGACTGGGGTCAAGCAGGGCTGCGTCATCGCTCCAACCCTCTTCTCGCACTGCAATGCTCCACCTCACACTCAACAAGCTCCCCACTGGAACTAAAGTACAGAAGCAGTGGGAACCTTCGTCACCTCCAGGCTAGATCTAAGGCTGTTCCATCCTCTGTCGTTGAGCTACAGTACGCGGACGACGCTTACATCTGCGCACATTCAGAGGCTGAACTCCAAGTCATAGTCAACATCTTCAATGAGGCGATGGAGGCGACGAAGGTTGAACAGGTTCCCACTGGTTCTATAATTTAGTTCCACTCCAGCAGGGAACTTGTTGAGAGTGAGATGGAGCATTGCAGCGAGGAAGATCGAGAAGAGGGTTGGTGCGATGACGCAACCCTGCTTGACCCCAGTCCGGACATGGATTGGGTCTGTGATGGATCCGTTGGTCAGAATCATGGCTTGCATATCACCATGGAGGAGGTAGAGGATGGCAACAAACTTTTGGGAGCAGCCGGAATGGCTGACATTTAAAACCTTAAAGTCAAATAGAGATGGGCAATAAATATTGCCTCGCCAGTGGTGCCCAGATCTCATCAACAAGTTAAAAGAAAGTTATGGTGGGAGTCCAACGGAACAATTGAATAAATTCAAGGCCATTGTGTATTTGTGAAGAAGAGAGCAAAAACATTTACAAAAGTACATTGGTAGATTAAGTAAATCGGTAGAATTTTTCAAATCAATGTAACAAAGTGTGAGGGAGAACACTTTGGACATAAGAATGGCAGGTGGCAACTCAGTCCAAAAGGGGAAGCACTAGGAGGTGCAGACAGACAGGGATTTAAGGATCTAGGGACATATGTGATTAAATGCTAGCTCACAGTTGTAAACAATGATCAGAAAGCCAAATGAGATGCTGGGCTTTGTCACAAAAGAATGAGCCTGAAATTCCAATGTCCTGGGTCCGTACGAAGTTTCTATGGACCCGGGAAGGCATTGGAAAAGCCGGTTTTCAGCGCGCAAAGTGCATGCGCTGAAAACCAGTTTTTCCTATCTGTCAACATTAAAATTAAATTAAATAAACACATATGAAAACATATTTTATTGTTAAAAACCCTCCCCACTAAGGTAAGTTTATTTTAAAGCATAATTTAAAAAACTTTTTAAAAAGTCGGGAAAATATATTTTTTTATAAGAACTTTAATTTAAATGAAAAATATGCACTGTATTTTTCTATTTTTTATTAGTGTTTTGTGTGTTTGGTAGGGTTTCTCATTCATAATAATGGGAACTCCAACTTACGGAGTTCCATTATTATGAATGAGAAGATACTGTACCTTGATTGGCTGCCCAGATCCATGTGATTCCAGCTCCAGCATACGAATGTCCCAACATGCACGCGCTCCAATACATAGGAAGTGAAGGCCTCAGGATCGGAAGTTCGAGAGGGTGCAGCACCTTCAGGTAAGTGCATGTTTTTTTTCCTTTTTTCAGTAGTTTGCCCACGGGAAAATCTCGATCGGGAATTCTGAACCAATATAAACATAAGGAAGCCTTACTGCAATGATACAGAATACTTGCCAAACCTAATTTTTGAATTATTGTGTTCAGCTCTGGGCACCCCACTTTAGGAAGGATACACAGACCCTGGAGAATATCTAACAATGATTCAATAGGGTGATACCTGTGATGAACAGACTTAGCAATTATGAAAGGTTGCTAAGCTTGGGTTTTATTCTATGAAGACGAG
Source organism: Pristiophorus japonicus (assembly GCF_044704955.1). NCBI lineage: Eukaryota > Metazoa > Chordata > Chondrichthyes > Pristiophoridae > Pristiophorus > Pristiophorus japonicus. Next base: position 69,192,808 of record NC_091978.1, read on the forward strand.
GACATTAAGGGATAATACTGTGTAAAATAAAGAAATAGATTATCCGGAATAAATTTAAGAATTATCTGTATGATAATAACCTCATAAATAAGAATCCAGAAAGGGAAGATCTTGAAGACAAGTCCACATGAAGGATTTTTAGTCAAGCTAAAACCTGTGGAAATTCAGGATAAATCCTGGGAATTAATTAGATATTGGCTGAAGAGTAGAGACACCAATTACTTGTTGGAAGAATTGTGTTAGATTGGGATCAATATTCAGTGAGTTGTCCCAGGAATTGATATTGTGACTACCATTGTTTCTAATTAACATCAGAAACTCAATGCAAAAGTCAACTTTGCAAATGATATCAAACTAGAAGGGGTAGTGGATTCAGGGGAGTCAACTCAGAAATTATAGAAGGTATTTGACAAAATATATAAGTAGGCAGAACAATGGCAGATACAATTTAATGCAGTCAAGTGTAAGTTACTGCACATAAGAAGGAAAATGGGTGATACATATACTCAATGTATTTGTACTGAAATAGCTAATAATGAAACTAAAAGAGAACCAGATATCTTAGTAGATTAAACATGTCCATCTAATGCAGTGCAGCAATCAACAAAGCAAACAGAATATTGTACTACACAGCCAAAACAGTAGAGTACAATCCCAAGGAGATTATGCTTAAACTGTATAGTGTTCTGGTCAGACCACACCTTGAGTATTGTGTCCCTTTCTGGTCACTAAGACATAGGGGAGACATTCAAGTGCTGGATGCAGTACAGAGAGGAGCCAATAGGCTGATCTCTTGTGCTGGTACCCGATTTATGAGGCAAGATTGGAAAAACTTGGCTGTTCCTCCTTTGAAAGGAAGTGCCTGAGAGATGATCTATTGAGCTACATAAGATACTAAAAGGTATGGAAAAGGTAAACTTGGAAAAAACTAAAACAGTGAGAGCAAGACAAGCTCAAACGAGTAAGATGCTAAATTTAAAACTGATGTCAGGATGTTTGTCTTCTTGGAGTGGACTCCTCTTTGCCGTCTTCTGTAACAGTTTGAGTCACTCATGCTGCCTGCATCTCCTGTTAACATGACAGGTTATTATCAGAAAATACAACACAATCACCAGCTGCACAACGACCAACACATGTGAGACAATCCGTATCCAAGGAGGAATTTCAATATTCATACTGAAGTCCCACCAGGACAAATCATCCCCAATCCTAGACACTTCTTTATCTAGCTCTCGGTTTTTCTGGGCAAGGGTATTATAATGGTTTTGGGACTGTTTAACATGTTTCATTAACTCTACCAAGTGTTCTGGTAGAGGTGGGATGTCATAGCCAAATCGCGCCACGTACTGGTGTAATTGCTTCTTTAAATCATCTTATACAGCAATATCTACTTGTCTATGTAAATAAATGCTTAATAAAATCTGCGCCCCAAGTCTCAAAGTTTGGACTGGGGTAAAACAAAAAGTTCCGGCCGCAATGGGGCAAGTCAGGTTGCTAACGTACTGGTCGAGCCCGGTGTGTGGTGGTGGTGGTGACACAATATTCACCCTTCCCTCTATATGCAGATCGTACGGGAAAATGCTATCCTGCAATGACCTTCATGGTGCAGTTCCATGCTATCCCATCCCAATTAAACCCAGAGGCAAGGGCTGCATGTTCTACCACATTGTTGGGGCAAATAAACATGTCCTGAGCTTGAGCACACCCATTTAGGTCTGGGGATACACATGTCCCATCCACCCGGGTCGCATACTTTGGGGATTCATTGTATCCAAGTAAATGGTCTCCCTGAAGTACTCTATGTTCTCTACTCGGAACAAGGGACTTGGGGCTAGATTTTACACTTTTGTGTTTATCGCCCAAAAATGGGCGTTATTTCCGACGTGGGTGGTAAAAATGGGTTTTCAGATCGCCGGCTTCTCGCCCATTCTCAAAGCACCTAGTCTCCATTTTTTAAAATGGGCGTTACCGCGAGCGATATGAAATGGACAGCATTAAATCTCGCTGACCTTCTGCCATAAAGTGTCACCGTCCTTAGCAAGGGCATGGCAACGCTCGATTCCCGCGATTCAGGAGGTCAAGGGTCATCATGATATGCGCAGAAGAGGAGACTGAGCGAGAGGGAGCTCAGAGGGACTGAAGGCGTGTCTGGGTGTGGTGTGGCTGCTTTGGGAGGAAAGAGGGAGACTTTAGAGCTTCACAACAAATATGGAAACAAAACTTAGCTGTTACCTGCCACATATTTGCCTGAATTTGGCCTATAATGGAGGGAGAGCAGGAGGCATCACAGCATGCTGTGGAGACTGACTCTGGAGAGAGCAGTGAGGTGGGAGAGGAGCACATTGGAGGGTGCAAAAGAGCCAGGAGGTTCTCGGACGAGGCAAATGCCTCCCTCCTGCAGGAGGTCGAGTTACACTGGAGTGATTTGACACAGGGTGGGCATGGGAAGCCCAGCCCAAAGGCCTACCAGAGGATATAGACCAAGAGAGCAGAGGTGGTCGCGTCGGCGACCAACGAGGTGCGTGAGGGCAACCAATGCCGCAAACGATGGAACAACCTTGTGGGATCTGCAAGAGTAAGTATTACATTTATTGACATGTACTTATTGTGGTGTATGTAGCACACAAATCACTGACTCCACACGGTCTGGTGTAAGTCTAACTGCTGTGACCTTCGTCCTTTATTGTTCAGCTCCAGAGTGCCTCCCAGGTGTGGTGGTCACCCTTATATAGTCCTTGTTACAGGCACTACCAGGGTTTCCCACCGCAGCGCCCTCTGTGGTGTGGCATAGTACTTACATTACATTTAAGGTACACACATCATTACATAACATCACCTCCCCCACCCCCCCCACCTGGACGCAGGACAACGATACACACATCATTACATAACATCACACTTGTCCAACGGAAGGCAGGTGGGCATAGACAGTGCGTTAGTATGGTACATATTATCTGGTACATTAGCTGGTTATTGACTGGTAGCGGAACCTTGATTTCCTTGTTAGCCGCTATCATTAATTGTACTTCATCAATACAGTGGCCATTCAGCATAAAAAAGGTAATTCTTATTATAAATTCACTATCTCACATTAACATTGCTCATTTTAGACTCGCTCTGCCTAACAGAAGTCCTTTGTGGGGACCACCTCTTTATAAGGCCCTTTTAAGACTCCGGGTGCATTTCCTCTTTAAGGCGCCATCTTTGATGCAGGAGGATTCTACGAGGCTTCTCCTTGGGTGCCGCCATCTTTGATGCTCTGCAGCTCCGACACGATGCCGCCGCCATCTTCTTCTCCGCCGCTCCGAATGCCCTCCGCCGTCGCAGCCTCCGCTCCCCTCTGCTGCCACCTGACTTGCCACCTCTCCTGCGGCCGTCGTGGCCTCTCCAGCGGCCGCACTTGCCGCGTCCCCCCGCGGCCTCCGTAGCGGCCTCCCCTGCGGCTGCCATGGCCGCCGACCGACGTTACCAGCTCCTCGGCGGGGCCCGCCCAACGGCCTCTTCCCTGCGGGGCCCTTCCAAACCGCCACCCCTGGATCCCTCAGCACCCCGCCCGCAGTGCCCCGCCGGCTCACCCCCCCCCCCCCCACCCCCACTAGGCCCCTCTGTGCAGGGCTGCTTGCCTGTGGGGGCTGGGGCTGCAGGGTCTCTGTGTGAGGTCCGGGCCTGGGACTTGCCTGTGGGGGCTGGGGCTGCAGGGTCTCTGTGTGAGGTCCGGGCCTGGGACTTGCCTGTGGGTGGATTGAGGCTGCAGGGTCTCTGTGTGAGGTCCGGGCCTGGGGCTTGCCTGTGGGGGCTGAGGCTGCAGGGTCTCTGTGTGAGGTCCGGGGCTGGGACTTGCCTGTGGGTGGATTGAGGCTGCAGCTCCAGCTCGGTCGGCGCTGCTCTCTGGGGACCCGGGGCACGGCAGCACCCCGGAGAGCAGCAGCCTGTGGAGGAATGAAGTCTTCCCAGCTCCCACGGACCGTCCCCATCCACCTCCGGCCGAGGAGCGTCGGCCCATCGCCTGCAACGACCCACAAAGGTAAAGCGTCTGTCTCGTCCCGGTGGGATACCTGCACCATCGCTCTGCCGAGAACAGGTATTAGTTCCCTGGTGTAGGTACGGAGCTTCGCCGTGATCGGGACCAGTTTGGGTCGTGCAGCTCGGTTAATCCACAGTTTATCAAAAGTTCTCCGACTCATCAACGACGGACCCAAGTCCGTGTCCACTTCCATACTCACTGGGACTCTGTTGATTTTTACTTCACTTATCACTGGGTGCGAATCGTCGGTGCACGTATACAGTCCCAACACCTCATCTTCTTCTACCTGCTCCTCGCTGAACAGTGGATCATCCCCCATCTCCTCAGCCACACGGCGAGTCCGATTTCTTTTACACATACGCTGAAGGTGGCCTTTAACGTGGCAGGTATTGCACGTATACTCCGCAAACCTGCACCGGTGAGCCCCATGGCTTCCTCCACAGCGCCAGCATGGTGCTGCTTGATTGGCCCCCCTCGGCGGACTCTGAGCTCCAGGATCCCGAGGTCCGCGCTCTCTGCCCCGGGCAGAGCCACGTTCTGCAGTTTTGTCTGTGGTGGGCGTTATCCTGTGTACAGTGCCTACCGGGTTCGAGACTGTGTGGATCATTTGCTTGGTGCTGCAAGTCGAGGTCATATATGCCCGGCTGATGGTGATGGCCTTTGTCAGAGTGACTGTGGGTTCCGTGGCCAGCAGCTTGTGAAGGAGGCCCTCGTGGCCAATCCCCATAACGAAAACGTCCCGCAAAGCCTCGTCAAGGTGTGCCCCAAAATCACATGGCGCCACGAGTCTCCTGAGGTCCGCAGCATATTTGGTGACATCCTGGCCCTCAGGTCTGCAGTGATGGTAAAATTTGTATCTGGCCGTGAGGATGCTCTCCTTTGGTTTCAACTGGTCACGAATGAGTTCAGTCAGCTCCTCGTATGACTTGTCCCTGGTGCTCCCAGGTGCCAGCAAATCCCTGACGAGACAGTAAACCTCATCTCCACAACTGGAAAGCAATATCGCCTTACGCTTCTCTCTCATTGCGTATGTGTCCTCCGTCAGGTCATTTGCTGTGAAGTAGTACTTGAGCCTTTCCGTAAAGGCCTCCCAATCATTGCCCACAGTAAAATCCTTTAGCGAGCCCAGAGTAGCCATGGTTGCGTGGAGTTCGTCCGCTTCCTCGTTGCCAATGTGGTGTATGTAGCACACAAATCACTGAGTCCACACGGTCTGGTGTAAGTCTAACTGCTGTGACCTTCGTCCTTTATTGTTCAGATACAGAGTGCCTCCCAGGTGTGGTGGTCACCCTTATATTGTCCTTGTTACAGGCACTAACAGGGTTTCCCACCGCAGCGCCCTCTGTGGTGTGGCATAGTACTTACATTACATTTAAGGTACTGGGACGATACACACATCATTACATAACACTTATGTCTTTATATAATTTAATTTGTAACAGTCATGAGTGACTATCAGCAGATGTGAGGTCTTCCACTTTTACCAGGAATGTTTTACTCAAAGCCTGCGGTCACAGTATATGTCTTTAGGTAAAGAATGATAATTATCATAATAAGCTTGATTAAATCTGTCGGTTATGTGTTGTATCAGTCTCTGTGACAGTACCTAGCAATGATATCACGCAATGATCTCATGCCATGTCGTCCTGTCACCTTTTACAGAAGAAACTATCAACGATGAGATCCATGCAGCGGCGAATGGAATGGGGGGGCTACCAATCCCCAGCGATATCACTAAGACAGAGGAGCGTGTGCTCGCACTCGTGGGGAAGCATACCTGGACAGCCACGGATCTGCAGATCCTGAAATGATGCCACGTGAGTAAAGCTTACGTCATTGCGTGATGTAAAGTTAATAGATGCCACACCCACTCATATCCGAACAATCATATATGATAGATGATTTCTAAAATTATCATAGAAATAATGCTGGCCTAATGATAATCATTGCAATGCAAATGCGTTGATGGTCATGAAATGTTATGTGTGTGATGACTGGAGTTTTTGTCGTGCATATGCTGTGTGTAGCACTGGACTCACCTTGTGACCCTAACACCCCCTTCTCCTCTAATAACCTCATTTGTGTTTTGCAGCTCAGCCAGCAGTGCAGCCCCAGGCAAGACCACAGAGGCCAGAAGGTGGGGGCACGGGGCCCGACTCTCCGGACGATCCTACATCTGCTGAGGAGCTCCGATTCTCGCCCGTCAATCCGCTGGGTCTGTTCTCCACGGATGAGAGCGCGGACTTCGAGGAACCTGCATCGCCACACTGCAGAAGCCATTCCACTCCAAGGCCATCTAGTAGTCCTCCAGTCATTCCTGCCTCCACTCTGGTGGTACCGGCGCCAAGCATCTCGCCACAGGGCACCCAATTTGCCCCCGGCGTAGGCCTCGTGGACGTGGCAGGTCTGGTTACGAGTGCCATGTGAGAGCGGCGAGATGGTACAGTTGTCCAGGAGGACTGTAGACATTGGTGACCAGCTCATTGAAGCATTGGGGGGCATATCCTGACAGCTGGCCACCATGACTGAGTACATTCCACGGATGGCGGAGGCCCTGGATGCGATAGCCAGGAACACTGCTGGCACAGCTCTCCCAGTGGTCCCAGAGCGCGGCACTCCACCCCTAAGTTCTGCACCACCACTGCAAACGACAGGTGAGAGCAAGGACCAAGATCCTGCTTCTGCATCAGAAAATGTTGCACCCTCGGCACCCCCCACTCCCGTACCCATTCACCACCGTCTCTGCCTTCATCCCCCGCAATGAGGCACTGCCTGAGGAGCTCCTCGACCAGGCACCGTGGAGTAAGGAGGGGAAAGGGTAGATGTGGGGAGAAGAAGGGGAGGGGGGAAGGAAAGTGAGGTGCATGTCCGTAGGTGATGGCTGTGTTATATCTCCATCTGGGTGTATACAATTTGTTGTAATATATGGGGGGAGGGGACCACCCTCCTGCTCTGCCTTTGTATTCTGTTGCTGGACATGTTGAACATTTGATTGCTGTCAATGGTGAAAAAAGTGGGGTGTGGGTGGGGTTTAGGTGTTATTGCTTGTGATACTTATGATTTCAGACCAATGTTGGCATAAAAATATTTTTATTGAACATAACCTTGAGGCGCATTGTCTCAGATAGCTAGACCATTACACACTGGTGATTCCTTAAAATGAAAGGGTTAAATAAAACTTAACTTCAATCAACGTAAACTTTAACTGACACCAAGGTGATGGGCACCATTGATGTCTGAGCTGCACACACACAGCAGTGTGTCAGCGTTGTCACTCACAGCAACATTCTTTCAGGCAAATCGTTCAGAAATCAGCTCCTCACGTAAAAGTCTTGCAGCTATGTAACCACCACGGGCCCTTTCCAGCAGTCTGCAGGGGGTCGTGAACATGGTTTCATAGCCAGCCTGATTGCCTGGCCCTAGGTCAGTGTCCAGCCCCTCGTCGTCCTCTTCCTTTCTCTCCTGAGGTGGAGCATCAGTCCCTTCTGGCAATTCTTGGCCCCTCCTGATAGCCGGGTTGTGCAGCATGGAACACACGACCACGAATTTACCTACTTGCTCAGGGTTGTATTGTAGCTCCCCTCCTGAATCGTCCAGATATCTGAAGTGCTGCTTAAGCACAGTTGTTGTTTTCTGGACCACATTGCGTGTATCTCTGTGGCTCTGGTTGTATCGCTTCTCGGCTCGGTGTGGGTGTCCTGCAGGGGGGTCATCAGCCAGGTGGCTCAGCCATATCGGTTATCACCAAGCATCCAGCATTGTCCTTGTGGCTGACTCTTAAACATGTCAGAGACAGCGCTCTCACGCAGAATGTGAGCCTCCTCGAAGGTGCCCAGACATTTGGCATTCACTGCCTGTATGATCTGGTTTTGGTCGACAACTAGTTGGACTTTTCTGATACAAAAACGCTCCGGCTCCTGAGAAATTGGCCGCATGGTGGTGTGAGTGCACTGTAATGTTCCCTGCACCCTGGGAAACTTAGCAATGCGGTAGAATGCTCCAGCAGTCTCCGAAGGCAGGTGTGGTCGGACACATCGAGGTAAGACCTCTTTTCCCTGTAAGTGTGGGGTGTATATGGTCTGGCCCTCCTCCTCATTCTTGCATGTCTTAAATTGGGGACATAATGATGTGCATCACACATTGAGCCATCTGCACTCTGCAGCATTTGCGTATTAATCGATGCAAGCTGAGAAATGGCTGGCCCCATTGCAATGACAGTATAATAGCGATTGATAGAAGCAATAATTTCCTCACTAAAATATACTTAGAGTAAAGCCCCCAATAGACCAGAGTCAGAAAATATATCTGTTGAGATGGTTACTTCACCTGAGAAGAACTCCAGAGTCAATGCAAAGTCCCCCGAAGTTGAAGCAGCCTTTTGAATGAAGCGACCTGCGATTTTAAAAATGGCAGCCACACCGCTGGCTTTAGTTCAGAACAGTTCCACTTTTTCTGGGTGTTTTTTTGGGCGAGCGATATTGTGGCCGATATGTGTGTGAGGTGGTGAAAGTGACGGTGGGCGATCTCCTGGGTGTTAGTTTTGCCAAATGTGGTCTTTACGACAAAAAAAATGGGTGGGCGGTATTATTGAATCAGTGTTAATTCCGTGCAGAAATTAATGCTGGGCGATATTATGGACGTTGATTTCGCCCATTCTGATGATTCCGCCCCCAAAAAGTGGGTGGGTTGTAATATTTTTTCACGGCGTTAAGCACATGAGGAAAGTAACGCTCGGCGATAAGTTTCCGAAAAATGCCCGTCAGTTTCCATTTTGTGCCAAAATGGCCACTATATGGGCGTTACGCGTCATTTCAGTATTAAAATGAATGATAAGTGGGCGTTATGCATGGCAAAATAATGGAGGTTCTAGCTCTTGGGGTTATTTTCTCGGGCATGATCGGGTAATACAATACTATCCCTATCAGGGTAATGTCATTCTGTTCCTGTAGATGATACTCGTGCTTCACCAGGTACACAGTGGGCCACAGGTAGAAGGAGTAACCGACCTTGGACAGATGGTGGAGATATCCCAAGGAATTGATAAGACCATCTGTGGACAATGATGTCTTCAAGGAACATTTTTAATGAACGGATTATTGACAAGGACATTGAAAAAAACATCACATATTTAATTCACTGGCCTTACAGAGTGGGAAAGTTGCCAACCTTTTAGGTATAAACAGTGCTGTGAGAGGACATTAGGGACTGCAGTCAAAAGATTGGTAACCTGGTCAGTTACAAAGAGAAAGGGGGTTCATTTTTGATCGTTGACCATGGCTGGAATTAACCCTGTGTGCTTTTGCTTTCTATTAATCACTTAGGGGATAGGCAATAAAGGGTTATGGGGAGCAGGCAGGGAAGCGGAGCTGACTCCATGATCTGATCAGCCATGATCTTACTAAATGGCGGAGTAGGCTTGAGGAGTCAAATGGCCCACTCCTACTCCTTATGTTCTTATGTAACTGGATAGGTTGGTGCGAGCTAATAATTAGAAATTATTGTGCACTTGATGCTACCGTAAATTGCTTGAATTTTTTTTGATTATTTTAAGTAACGATAATCCCTGGATAGGGGTGAATGAAGAAACATTCCGTGTCTGTATTGTTCTGTCTCATAAGTCTGAACTCTGTAAAGTGCAGAGTCAAAACGAGATCTTCCAGGCTAAAACCTGTTTTATTAAGATAAGTCTTGACTCTGTTTCTATGGAAAAAAAAGACAAAATCTTACAGGCTAAAAGCTGTCCTTATAAAAGGTAAGCCTTACAGGAGCCCGAACAAACATGGACTTGTGATAGACAAACAATGTCGACAATGGTTGAGTCAGTTACAAGGTATGTGACTGAAAGGTTGCATCTTAGAGAGGGGTGGATACGGGTCATTATAGACGGTGGTGATCCGGTTTTGGGGGTTGGACACTGGACAAGGTCCCTGTGTCGGCCTGAGTTGATGGAAGGTATTTGGTTGTCAGTTAAGATCAATGAAGGTTTAAAAGATAAGTTACGAACAGAGATTAGTGAAAGTGATGGTAAACTGAGTCCTTAAGGATTTGGAGGAAGATAGGGAAAGGGGTAAAAAAGCTCGAGGACAGGTTGGAAAAGTTTGAGAAGAAGAAGCTTGGGGCTGTGGTGTATGTAGCACACAAATCACTGACTCCACACAGTCTGGTGTCGATCTAACTGCTGTGACCTTAGTCCTTTATTGAACAGCTCCAGAGTGCTCCACAGGTGTGGTGGGCAGCCTTTCATACTGCCTCGTGCAGGTACTTTCAGGTCTCCCACCACAGCGCCCTCTGTGGTGCACCATTGTACTTATCATACATTTAATGTAACAGGGCAATACACAACATCACTGCCCCCCTCCCCGCCAGTTCAAAAAGCCATTGCTTGAATCCCCTAAATTGAAAGACGCATTAACCCATTGGTAATGTTGGTTATGGATCCACGTCCCTGAATTTAAACACAGTGACCATTCAGCATTGAAATATTAACTCTTGTCGTAATTCGCAATTCATGTCCATTATTTTAAACAGTGACCACCCAGCATTAAAATATTATTTCTTGTCATAAATCCATCATCCTACATTCACATAGCTCACTTAGACTCACTCTAGCCCTACAAAAGTCCAAAGTCTTTATGTGGGGACCGCAGTGGTGTGAGGCCCTTTTAAGACTCCCGGGAGCATTTCCCTTTTAAGACGCCATCTTGTGGCTGCCACGAGGCTTCTGTTGGGCGCTGCCATCTTAGGTGTTCTGCTGGCCTAGAAAGGAGAAGAAGAAACAAGGGAGGAGGGAAAGGGGAGTTTGTGTAAGTGTTTGAAAGATTGTGGAAATGTCGGGAAGAGGAAAAGGGAATTTTGCAGTGTTTTTAGGAAGGTTGCAGGCACCCGATGCCAGAATCGATTAGTGCCAGGTCCAAAGTTCTCTCCATTTGTCCAGCTGCTGCTGCTGCCCGATTAACCAGAAAGAGGAACAAGAACATCAGCGGCAGGGCCGGTTTGCTTGCTGCCACGCCCGCCGCCGCAGCCTCCGCTCCCGCTGTGGCCACCCCTCCTGCGGCCTCTGTGGCCGCCTCTCCTGCCGCCCGACTTCTCCGCTGCGTGGGCCCCCCGGATCCGCCGGTCATCGATGGGCCTCCCGCTTCTCGCCCGCAGCGCCCCGCCGGCCTGCACCCCAGCAATGAGTCCGCACCTGTGACTTTGAGTGGAGACTGCAGGATTGCTTGGGGCCAGGAGTTCTGGGCTGCTGTTGCAGCTCCAGGTCGGTTGGCGCTGCACTTTGGAGACCCGGGGAGCAGCAGTCTGTGGGGGAGTGAAGAAGTCTTTCCAGCTCCCACGAACTCTTCCCATCCATCTTCTGCCGAGGAGCCATCGCCTGCAATGACCCATAAGGGTAAACCATGCGTCTCGCCATCTGCACATCCGCTCTGCCGAGAACAGGTATCAGTTCCTTGGTGTAGGTACGCAGCTTTGCCGTGACCGGGACCAGCTTGGGTCGTGCGGCCGGGTTACCCCATAGTTTATCAAAAGTTCTCTGACTCATCAATAACGGACCCGATCCCGTATCCACTGCCATACTCACTGGGACTCCGTCAATTTTTACTTCCATTATCACTGGAGGCGAATCGTCGGAGCACGTATACAGTCCCAACCCCTCATCTTCTGCCTGCTCCTCACTGAACAGTGGATCATCCACCATCTCCTCAGCCACGTGGTGAGTCTTATTTCTTTTAAACATACGCTGAAGGTGGCCTTTAACGTGGCAGGTATTGCACGTATACTCCGCAAACCTGCACTGGTGAGCCCCATGGCTTCCTCCGCAGCGCCAGCATAGTGCTGCTTGATTGGCCCCCCTCAGCGGACTCTGAGTTCCAAGACCCCGAGGTCCGTGCTCTCTGCCCCGGGCAGAGACACGTTCTGCAGTATTGTCCGTGGTGGGCGCTATCCTGTGTACAGTGCCTGCCGGGTTCGAGACTGTGTGGATTATTTGCTTGGTGCTGCAGGCCGAGGTCATGTATGCCCGGCTGATGGTGATGGCCTTTGTCAGGGTGACTGTGGGTTCTGTGGTTAGCAGCTTGTGAAGGAGGCCCTCGTGGCCAATTCCCATAACGAAAACATCCCGCAACACCTCGTCAAGGTGTGCGCCAAAATCACACAGCGCCGCGAGTCTCCTGAGGTCCGCAGCATATTTGGTGACATCCTGGCCCTCAGATCTGCAGTGATGGTAAAATTTGTATCTGGCTGTGAGGATGCTCTCCTTCGGTTTCAACTGGTCACGAATGAGTGCGATCAGCTCCTCATATGACTTGTCCCTGGTGTTCCCAGGTGCCAGCAAATCCCTGACGAGACAGTAAACCTCATCTCCACAACTGGAAAGCAATATCGCCTTACGCTTGTCTCTCATTGCGTCCGTGTCCTCCGTCAGGTCGTTTGCTGTGAAGTAGTACTCGAGCCTTTACGTAAAGGCCTCCCAATCATTGCCCACGGTAAAATCCTTTAGCGAGCCCAGAGTAGCCATGGTTGCGTGGAGTTTGTCCGCTTCCTCGTTGCCAATGTGGTGTATGTAGCACACAAGTCACTGAGTCCACACGGTCTGGTGTAAGTCTTAACTGCTGTGACCTTAGTCTTTTATTGAACAGCTCCAGAGTGCTCCACAGGTGTGGTGGGCAGCCTTTTATACTGCCTCGTGCAGGTACTTTCAGGTCTCCCACCACAGCGCCCTCTGTGGTGCACCATTGTACTTGTCATTCATTTAATGTACCAGAGCAATACACAACAGGGGCGAAGTTTGAAAATTAGTTGGAGAGTAAACAGAGATTAAAGCAGTGGAAGAAGCTTGCTCAGAAGCACTTAAAGTTTCTGAAGGAATGGACAGTCTCAGAACAAATGAGAACCTGAAAGCTATGGTTAGGGTCTCTCAGAAAGAGATTGTAGAGCAGCGAAAGTTCAAAGTGGGTCACACCAAATGTAAAAGGAAGATTAGGGAATTGGAAGATAAGTTATGGTTCAGAGAGGCATGATCTCCTGGTCCCGGAGAGAAAGACTGGATCGAATCAAACTGCTGAGACATTTGTTCAAGCGACGAAAAAAAAAGAAACTTAAAGTTGAAATGACACTTAAGCTGCCAGCTTTTGTGCCGAATAATAAAAAAAAAGACATAGGACTAGACTTTCCTTGTTTTTTGCATGCTGAATGCCCATTTAACGTCCATTTTACTACTGAAATGACGTATAATGCCCATATATCGCCCATTTAGCCACAAAATGGAAACTGACGGGCATTTTTCGGAAACTTAGCGCCGAGCATTACTTTCCCCATGTGCATAACGTCGGGAAAAAATAATACCACCCGCCTACATTTTTGGGGCGGAATCATCGGAATGGGAGAAATCAATGGCCATAATATCGGCCAGCGTTATTTTCCGCATGGAATTAATACCGAGATTCAATAATATCTCCCGCCCACTTTTTTTTGTCGTAAAGATCATATTTGCCGAAACCATTGTCACTTTCACCACCTCGCACACATCACCCAATATCACTCGCCCCCAAAAACCCCCCAGAAAAAGTGGAACTAACCGGAACTAATCACAGCGTGATGGACGCCATGTTCTAGATCACATGTCACATCCTTTAAAGGCTGCTGTGCTTCAACCTCGGGGGAGTTCGGATGTACTCTGGAGGTCATTGGAGTTGATGTGAACATCTGTACAAACATCTTGACTATACTGTGACCGATTGGAACTTAATAGGTGTCTTCATCGGGACATTCATTGTTTGTGATCAATCGGTGGAAAACAGAGAGCTATTGCAATGGGGCCTGTCCTTTCTCACCCTCTCTTGTTGCAGACTCGAGCTGGCCAAAGGTACACTCCACAGCATTATGTGCCCAATGTAAGATGTGCCAGACTGATGAGGAGGACCAGACATTACACCCCCCGCAAGTTGAGGGGGAAGCAGTCTTACCTCGACTTGACCAACACCACCTGCCTTCAGAGACTGCGCTTCCACAAAGAGGTTTTGACTGAGGTATGCCAGTTCATAAGGGAAGATCTGCAGCCTGCCGGCACCATCAGTACTACACTGTCCGTCGAGGTCAAAGTCACCGCGGCACTGTCATTCTATGCGCCGGGTTCTTTTCAGGCATCAGCTGGCGACATTTGCAGTCTATCTCAGCATGCCACACATTGCTGCATTAGACAGGTCACTGAAGCCCTGTACGCACACAGGATGGACTTGATCAGCTTCCCTATGACCAGGGAGGCACAGACTGAGAGGGCTCTAGGATTGTCCAGAATTGCAACTTCCCCAAGGTACAGGGAGCAATAGACTGTACACACATCACGATGCGGGCACCTTTTCAGGGTGCACAGGTTTTCAGGAACCGCAAGGGATTCCACTCCCTGAATGTCCAACTCATTGTCAACCACCAGCAAATTATACTGGCAGTGAATGCTCAATTTCCGGGCAGCATCCATGATGCTCACATCCTGCGTGAGAGTACTGTATTTGACTTGTTTAACAATCAGCCACAAGGTCAATGCTGGATACTTGGTGACAATGGATATGGCCTCGCCACCTGGCTGATGACCCCCCTGCGTGACACCCACACCGAAGCCGAGAGGCGATAAAATGAGAGCCACAGAGCCACTCGCAATATCATGGAGAAAACCATTGGAGTGCTAAAGCAGCGCTTTAGATGCCTGGAACACTCAGGAGGCAACCTCCAATGCCATCCTGAGCAGGTAGCTCAATTCGTGGTGGTGTGCTCCATGCTGCACAACTTGGCTATCAGGAGGGGACAAGAATTGCCTTATGAGTCGGACAGGCCACCTCGCCAGAGAGAGGAAGAAGAGGATGAGGAGGCGGACGCTGACATCGGCCCAGACAATCAGGCTGACGCTGAAGCCATGTCCCCACCCCGCTGTAGACCGCATGAAAGGGCCCATGGTGGCATAATAGCCTTACGTCAGGAGCTCATCAATGATTGCTTTGCTTTGCCTGAAAGAACGTTGGTGTTATTTACAAGGCTGACACACTGCTGGGTGTGCAGGTCATACATCAATGGTGGACATCACCTTGGTGACAATTAAAGTTTAAGTTGATTGAAGTTAAGTGTAAGCATACCCTTTGATAAGGAATCACCAGCGTGTAACGGTGCAGCTATCTAGGTCAATGCGCAACAAGGTTTTGTTAAATAAAAAACATTTAAAGCGAACAGTTGTCTGAAATCATCAGTATTTCTGTAATACCAACCCTTTCCTCGCCCCGTTTCTCCTCCCCACCTCTACCCCTTCCCCTTCCCCTCCTGACTCCAAACTGCCTGGCCGAGGAGCTCCTCAGGCGATGCTTTATTGGGGTGAGGGGGTGGGGGGATGATGGCCGTACCGCTGCTTGGACAGATACGGGAGAGGATGGTCCCGAGGTAGGAACGTACTCCGAGCCAGAAGCAAGATGTTGCTTCTGGCTCTCGTGTCGTCAGCAATGGGGGTGCGGCACCTTGGGATGCAGTGCCGCGCTCCGGAACCACTGGGAGCCCTCTGCCACCAGTGTTCCTGGCTACCAGCTCCAGGGCCTCCACCATCCCTTCCATGTTATATATTATTTGTTGGACAAAAACTCGGTGCCAACTATGTTCTTGGTCCTTAGTAGGCTTTTTGCTGCTGGTGAATCTCCCTCGTGCCTCCCAGAGCAGCCAAACAAGCACACACCACAGCCACACACGCCGACAGCCCCTCTCAGCTCCCTCACTCTCTGTTTCCCCTTCTGCGCATGTCATGATGACCCTTGACCTCCTGAATCGCGGGAATCGTGCGTTGCCATGCTGTTGCTAAGGACGGCGACATTTTACGGCAGAAGGTTAGCGAGATTTAACGCCCCCATTTCATATCGCTCGCGGTTACGCCCAATTTAAAAAATGGAGACTAGGTGCTTTGAGAATGGGCGAGAAGCCGGCGATTGAAAACCCATTTTTACTGCTCATGCTGGAAATAACACCCATTTTTGGCCGATATGCACAAAAGTGTACAATCTAGCCCATAAGATTTATCGAGTGAAAGGCACCTTAAAGGATGTTGGAAAAATTTTCAGTTTGCATGGAAAATTTGCGTTTGTAATTATACTTACCGGCTGTGAATGTTTGGGGAGTTGCTTTTTAAAAAAAGAGTGTCTGTATGTTTGTCTTAGCTCTGCTCACCTTTTTGGACAGAGAGTTGAAAGCTGTTTCACTATTTGTATTCTAGTCATGGATATTAGACAAATGCTTATGCTGTTAAATTGGTTAATTGACTTATGTATATATACACATGTATTATTTGAGAGGTATTTGAGCCATGTTTTGGTTTTGAACTGATTTGGTGCCTCGAGTTCATAATCCATTACAGGGGTCAATATTTTCGAAGTTATGTGAATGCGGTTGTTTAAGAACCAATGAAATTGTTTAAAAATGCAGGTGCAGATATAATTCACGCAGTTATGAAATGCACAGAAGACCGTTTGTCCTGCAAAAGATAAGCTTTAGTCTTGAAGTTCATTGCTATGGTGTCTGCAAAAAAAAAATGAATTTGACCATTTAAAAAGTAAACCAAAGTATTTTGTTTTGTTGGATTACAAAAAAATTGCTGTTGTCTTCTGGTTTTAATTCAATTCGAAAATTTGAATCGTAACAAAGCACTGTCTTTTCAATTTGGTTACTGAAAGTCCGAGACACCCACTCTCTAGGTTTTGACAAGTGAGAAGTAATTGGGTTAGAAAAAAAAGAATATATAGTCTATGATGAGTTGTTCATTGGAAAACTAAAAAATATGGGAATTGTAGACATGATCTGAGGGATGTTAAATGGAAGTTGGAATGTTGAAAATGTTGAGAGTAATAATTGCAGCAGATCCAAAGGGTAAAAAGAAAGGGAAGGACTGGGACTCTTGAGTATTGAATTTTTGACATTTTCCATCAGCCTCCCTCCCATATGCCAGAGGAAAGTGTTAAAAACTGTGCAGGGGGCAACAGGTTTTGGTTTCAGAAAGAAAGGAGAAAGGGAAAGTTTCTGTCTTTGCGTGGTGTCCCTTTAAAATGCAATTGGTCAGAATTAAATTGGAGTTATTGAGTTTAATTAACCTATAAGAACCCAACTTTCATTGTGGCCTCTGTGAAATTCTGGTTATTTTAAATTGTGAATGTCTCCAATTCTGGACATGAGATTTTCACATTGAGGGATAAAAGGAAGACACACTATGTTGATAATGATTTTTGCTAGGAAATATAAAAAGGTGGCGTTTGGTTGTTTGGAAAAGTTTTCTTAAATTTACGTGAAGTGACGTAATGACGTCAGACAATGTTGTGCTGCGCCTTCTTATAAACTTAGAAAGAAGTTAACCCTTTCCGCTAATTCAGCAAGGAACCAGTTTTGAATTGCTGAATGAAATTTTAAAGATATTGGACATTATTAAATGAAAGTTTTTTTAATTTTAAGTGAATATTTGCCCTATGGGGCAGAAGGAATTTTATGATTTGACAAATTACCCCCTTGGGCTCTTAAGCAGAGCACAATGGATTCTCTGTTTCTTTTGTTTTAAGTGGGTGACCATCAGGAAGCAGGGGTGGAATTGGCAATGGGGGCCAGACATCCCGGATCAGAACTTGGAAGCGAGTAGAGGATGGTGGGATGGTGGCCCCTTTTGAGGGAAGATGTAGGGGATTACTGCAAAACCTGTTTGGTGTGTGCAGCTCACAATCCTGACCCGCACAAAAGAAAGGCTCCCCCAGACATACCCGTCGACCAGAGGGACTGTGGCAATGTGTGCAGGTGGATTTTATAGGACCTCTGCCCACCTCTATATATAAAAAAAAAGGGCAATAAATACTGTTTGGTTTCAGTGGATAATTTCACAAAATTGGCCCCCACTTTAACTGATAAGCAAACAAAGGAAGTGACTCGGGACAAGTTCTTGAATGACTTTTGGGAAACTTTAAAGGATCTGTATCTCGGGCTGCCCATAATTAGGGCACACCAATGCAACCAACTACACCTTGCCCTGAGTAAACCTTAGGAGTGGGAGGTGGAAGCCCAGGTAATGGTACGAAACTATGCAAGGGTGGGAGTGTTTGAACCCCTGTACAAGGGACCATATAATATCGTTGATAAAGCTAACCCCATGGTATACGTAGTCTAGTTACCTAAGAGAACTAAATGGTTTCATATTAACCAGATGAAGCTTTTTCAGCCCACTAGCAGGTCACCGAGATGACAAGAAACGATTATGAGCATGGTGAGCCGGATTCATCCTCTCCAGTGGGATGAGGAGGAATGGGTGCCTGATGGGATACCCCCACCTAATCAGTAGTCCAAATGAAAGTGGGCAGACTAGAGGGCTGTAAGAACCTCCCTGGCCCCAGATCTGGAGCCCCTCTGGTCCACAGACAAACTCCACAGACCCCTCCAACATTGTGTAAAAGAAAGAGAAGGAGGCCCCTTAGGTATCGTGAATGGTAGAAGTAGGGATGGCCAAGTGTATAGGACCAGGGTACACTTCCAGTGGCATGGTAAGGGGTACCACTGTATCGGGGGATGCCAGGAAGTGAGCATGATTGTACAACCAGTAGAATTAAAAACTCATCCAAAGGTACCTCCTCCTGTGAATAAAACAGATTTGTGGGAAAAGCCTATTGTTTGTCCCAAACATATCCCGGGACCAACAAACAGGCTAGTGGTAATCCCAACACAGATGATATTGTACCATGATGTGCATCATGAAGTGGTGCCTATAATACTGAATCTGACCGAAGTGGGACTGCTTGGGTGGTGTAAGCCTGAAACAGTGAAGTTATATGGGAGTATGATAAAGGAATTAATCAAGGGATTTTAGAAGAGGGCCAGTATAACCTTAACGGAATCAGAATTAGAACAGTTATATTACACTAAATCCAAGGGAAGTAATAAGCTTAATCATACCCTCAACAAGATTCATACTGAATCTATTAAAGAAAATCATAACAGAAGGCGTCGAGGCCTAATTAATGATGCCGCAACTGTTTTTAATACAGGAATCTCCCTCGTTAATAGTCTTGATTTGGCTAGCCTAGACCAGTCCATAAGGATGGTCAGGAATGAATTAAAGAACATTTTGAGTGAAATGAATGGTCTGAAGCAAGACGAATTGGGGGAGGACCAAATCATGACCATTCATTTGAAGGATGTGGTTAAACATTTAGAATCCCATGCTAAAAAAAAAACAGATTATAGAAGAGAACAAAGATCTTTGATGAAATTGCTCAAAATAATGTACGTGTATGTGTAATATATGGATCTTGGTTAGTAGAAAAAGCCCGAGAAAACCTGCAGCGTATTGCTGAGGGAAAACTTCCCTCGTGGGTAACTGATCGAGACATGAGAGCACTGTCCACTTGCCAACTTACGAAGGGCTCAATTTTGCCCAAAGCCATTTTTTGGCGTATTGCCAGAGTTATGCCTGTTTGTCTAGGCCATAACAAACATCATACATAAATTTCATGTTTATACATAACACAGGATATAAACTTTTTTTCCCTTTATTTACAAATTTAACTTTACCACTTGTTTTATGTTTCAAAGAGGATACCTTCACTCTCAA
Organism: Pristiophorus japonicus; assembly: GCF_044704955.1. NCBI lineage: Eukaryota > Metazoa > Chordata > Chondrichthyes > Pristiophoridae > Pristiophorus > Pristiophorus japonicus. Next base: position 69,212,430 of record NC_091978.1, read on the forward strand.
ACAGAACCTTCCAAACATGGTGTTGAATCTAAACTCATTCGAGGCTCATCCTGAGGAAAGTTTTCCTCCAAGGAATTTCCTTGATTTTCATTTGAACTCACTCTAACTTCAGGTTCTTTGTTTTCCTGACTCACCTCAGACTTTCATTCTGATTCTCTTCTGGATTTGTTTCCAGTACATTGGATTTAGGATTTGTTACTGGTATATCAAAACTATCTGATGAGTCAGAAATAATTGAATCATTCCCACCTTCAACTCCTTCCATGTCTGTAGGTAAAATATGATCAATATGAACAAACCTAACCTGTCCATTATCAAATATCTTTACCAAATATGTGCGAGGACCACATATCTTCACCACTCTTTTTGGTAACCACTTAAACCATTTATGGTGATGGTTCTTCACTCTCACCTTCTGGTTTAATTTCACACTTCTCTCTTTTACTCTACTTCTATCCTGATTCTCTTTCTGTCTTAATTGTGTCTCTTCTACAGACTGTGCCAAATTTGGCTTTAACAACGAGAATCTGGTTCGAGGCTGTCGCTTGAGAAACAACTCTGCTGGTGTTCTACCAGTAGTTGTATGAGGAGTATTTCGATATGTAATCAAAAAATTAGCCAATTTGTGATCCAATGACAACTGTCGTTTCCTTGGATTTGGATCTAACATTTGTTTTATGAGGGCACGTTTTACAATTTGTACAGTGCGCTCTGCTGCACCATTCGAAGCAGGATGGTATGGTGGAACCTTGGTATGTTTCACACCATTTTTGCTCGTGAATTGTGCAAATTCTTCTGAACGAAATTGTGGTCCATTATCCGAAACAATTTCTTCAGGGAGGCCAAATGAAGGAAATAATTTTCGTAAAATGTCCAATGTTTTACTTGTTGTTTTCCACATTGGAAACACCTCAACCCACTTTGAATGGCTACCAATCACAATGAACAATTGTTGTCCTTCTAACTCAGCAAAATCAATATGTAGACTTTGCCACATGCTGGGAGGCCATTTCCATGGTTGTAATGGTACTGATGGTGGTTGCTTGCTTACCGATTGACATGTCGTACACTGACTCACGATGTACTCTATATCTTTATCAAGACCTGGCCACCATAAATAACTGCGTGCAAAACTCTTGGTCAAGCGCATTCCCAGGTGTTGGTCATGGAGGTCTCCTAATAATATGGACCTGAATTTATTTGGTATAACTACTCTTGCACCCCACATGATACAATCTTTATCGACTGATAATTCATTTCTACGAATGAAGAATGGACGTGTATCTTTGTCTGTTACCTGGCTTGGCCATCCATTTGCAATACACTCATACACCTTTGACATCACTGGGTCACATTTGGTTGCTCTACCAATCTCTTCAGCTGTGACTGGCAGTTCATCAATGTATGAAAAATAAAACACTTCTTCCCTATCGGGTGTAACTTGTGATGGGCAAGGCAATCTTGACATTGCATCAGCATTACTGTGATCAGCTGATCATCTGTATTCAGTATCATATGTATATGCTGACAAAATCAAAGCCCATCTCTGCATTCGGGCTGCAGCTAATGTTGGAACTGGGGACTTTGGATGGAGGATTGCTGTTTGGGGCTTATGGTCCGTAACGATGATAATCTTACGACCATACAAGTATTTGTGAAACTTCTTGACCCCAAAAACTAATGCCAAAGCTTCCCTTTCAATTTGCTCATAATTACTCTCACTGGCACTCAAAGTGCGTGAAGCAAAAGCAATTGGTCTCTCCTCCCCACTACTTAATACATGAGAGATTACTGCCCCAACTCCATACGGAGAGGCATCACATGCAAGCTTAATCTCCTTAGATATGTCATAGTGAACTAACATGGTGCTCTCTACCAATTTGCTTTTACACTCCTTGAATGCTGTATCGCATTCTTTTGACCACTTCCAATGGACCTGTTTTTTCAAAACTTCATTCAGTGGATGTAATACTGTAGCCAAATTTGGTAGGAACTTCCCATAATAGTTCAAAAGACCCAAGAATGAACGAAGTTCAGTGACATTCCTGGGAGTGGGTGCATTTCTAATTGCATCCAATTTTTCCATGGTTGGATGTAAACCATCTTTGTCTACTCTGTACCCCAAGTACTCCACTGAGTTTTTAAATAACTCACACTTAAGAGCAGACACTCGTACTCTGTGCTTCTCTAGCCATTTGAGGACTTCATTCAATATGTTATTATGAATTTGCTTATTTGGTGCTGAAATTAGTATGTCATCCAAATAACATACTACCCTTCAATACCTTGCAAAATCTGGTTCATCACCCCTTTGAATATGGCAGGGGTGGAAGACACTCCAAACGGTAACCTATTAAATTGAGATAGGCCTAGATGAGTATTTATAGTCAAACATGATTTGGACTCCTCATGTAGTTCAAGCTGTAAGTAGGCATTCGTAGGATCCAGTTTTGAGAAGATCTGACCACCTGTCAGTGTTGTAAACAAATCTTCTATATTCGGCAATGTATCGGGGACATTACCCTCTCGAACCTGGTTTACGGTTACTTTATAATCACCACACAATCTTACCTTACCATCAGACTTAGGTACAACAACAATGGGTGTAGCCAATTACATCGATCTATCTTACAAATAATGTTCTCAGTCTCTAGTCTTTTGAGTTCTTGCTCAACTTTCTCCTTGAGTCCATATGGTACGGAACATGGCTTGTAGTAAACTGATCTAGCGTCCTTCTGTACCCTGACACTCGCCTTGAAGCCTTGGATCGGAATGCCCGTTTCACAGAACACCTTCGGATACTTCTTGATAACTTCATCCGTTGATGAAAATCTCGTTTCCACACAGAAAATCTTACTCCAATCCAGCTTCAGTGAACTCAACCAATTTCTTCCTAGTAAGGCAGGCTTGTCTCCTTTCACGACTATTGGAGGCAAGTTCTGAAATTGATCTTTATATTTCACCGGTACGGTGATACGACTTACCACAGGAATTTTCTCTCCCGAGTAGCCTCGCAGCTCTATCTTGGATTTCTCCGGTTGAAAATCACGCAGTTTGTCGCGATATAGTGACTCCGGTACTACACTCATGGATGCACCCATGTCAATTTCCATTGGTATCTTGAATCCCGCAACATCTATGTGGATTTTGATGCTTTCCGAATCGCTGTCCGTTAACCTCATGCTCCTGAAGACGTGTAACTCTTAACATCTTCTTGTTCTGTTGTTGTTCTTCCATGCTATGTAGTCTCTTTGGATTTCTACTCATAGCTTTGAATGCTGGACTCATAGCTTTAAAAACTGGTTACCCTTCAGTCGGCATGCCTTCACAAAATGCTCAGTCTTTCTGCAGAAGAAACACTCTGCCTTCACGTATGGACAACTTTGAGCAATGTGTTGTCTCAGGCACCTATAGCACGACTTCGATGCTCTGTTAGAATTTCCAGTTTCTGAGACTTTCGGCCATGCCCGTCTTTTACTTTGAACCTGCAGGTGATTTACCTCGGTTGACTGACGACCATAATTATTATTTAATTCTCAGGAATATTGTTTGGCCATGCCCATCGACCTCGCTGTCTGACAAGCAATCTCAAAAGTCAAGTCATCCGTCGTCAATAACTTCCTTCTGATCGCATCATTTTTCACCCCACAAACAAAACGATCTCGTAATGCTCAGTTTTGAAAGTTTCCAAAATTACAGTGCATCGATAGCTTTTTTAATGCTACGATGTAATCACTGATACTTTCATCTGACTTTAGATTCCGAATCCCGAAACGATAACTTTCAGCAATTTCTAACGATTTGGGTTTATTGTGCTGCTCCAGCTTTGTTAAAATCTCTTTAAGCATTGTATCTTTTGGCTCGTCAGGCACAAGCATATTTACAAGAGTGTCATATAATGCCGGACCTGCCTCCGATAAGAAGATCGCTTTCTTACGTTCCAACACAGCCCGGTTCTGGACTGCATTGTCTGGAACTTCGATTATGTTGTTTGCAATGAAATACATTTCTAGCCGATCCACATATGTAATCAATTAAAACATTCCTGGTCGTGTCTATATTCACCCAAATGTCCCAATACACCTGCCATTTTAATCTCTAGCTGTTCATGCCATGTGTTGTATTTTACCTCAGATTTTGTAGCTTTTTTCCAAAGACAGAAACTTCCAAAGTCTCTCTGTCGGCTGGTTGAATCCTTCACCAACAAAATGTAAGCTTTAAATCATCCGAAAAATCCCATCTTTCATCGCCAAATGTAATATCTTCACAGAGCACAAGCACACACAGCTTCCTAACATGGCAGGCAGCTCTCTCGGAAGTCTCCAGAAATCTGTCTAGTTCTGTTTATTATTAACCCTGCACTTGCAGTACACAATATGTCCACATCCACAGTGTGGAGCTACAAACATTACAAGCTTACCAGACATTGCAGTAAAAACATTAGGTGCTGTGTGAGAACTGTAATTATCATTCAAAAAATTGGAGCTGCTATCCAAGATGCAACGCGGCACCAGGACCAAGAATTTCTTACAGGATGAAGTGGAGGCACTCAGGCCAGATGGCAGGGAGCTGGACACCAGCAGAGGTCACATAAAAGTTCCACCCGAAGAAATAATGAAACGCTGAAACCAAGTTGCAGAAGATTACTATGCAATGGTGACCACCTCGAGGTCTGGAGGCCAGTGCAAAAAGAAGTGGCAGGACCTTGGTCAAGTAGTTAGTGTAAGTAATATTTTCATTTTGCAATGGAACTGCAATTGTAAAAGTGACCATCTGTATGTGTCCCACTCAGCAGAAAGACACCCTCTCTAAAAAGTTATATTTTCATCTTTGCGGAGGAAAGTGGCACACAACAAACGAGAAAGAACTCAAACAGGAGGAGGCCCAGCAAATCTGCACCCATTGACACTCTTGGAAGAGAGGGTCGCTGCTTTGATGGGTTCTGCCTGGGGAAAAGCAACCACCACTGCACAAGCCAGGCCCACACTCGAGGGAGAAGGTAAGTCCTGAAAATTCCACAGTCTGGCTTTGCTAAATGTTAAGTACTGCGCGGGCTAGCCATGCTTTGGTTCATGGGGATGTCTCCATCAGCTATGCTTCGGTTGATTCAGTGTGCTTCTTCAAATCAACCTGCTGCATGCGCTGTGTGTATCTACTCATGCCTCCCTGCCCCCCTCCTCTGCTGCTAACCATTTGTCTGTTCTGATACATTTTGCAGAACTTGAGGCCAACCCTGGCAATACAGAAGAAGATTCAGGCGAGGACGAGCCTGAAGAGGAGAGCATCTTCCAATCCCACCTTCCGGACCAAGAGCATGGAGGTGAGGGGGAGAGGGAGTAGGAAGGGATGGATGAAGCCCCCACTGTTTTACTGACTTTGGAGGAAGTGCAGGTGCCACCCATTGATATGCCAGCCCCATCCCTGACTAGTGGTTTGAGTATTAGTGGGACATTCCATGGTTTTCCACCATCTGAGGCTGGAGGTTCCAGTGGGGTGCAGTGAGTCACTCCCAGGGCCCCACCATCTGAGGCTGCGGGTCCCACTGGGCTTCTGCGAGCCACATCCAGGATGAGGAGGGGACAGAGAGCTCGACAGTGCTGTCCTGAGGTGCAGGATCTAACAGATGTGGTTCAGATGATGGCAATTAGTGCGAAGAGCATTGAGCAAACGCGATCACTCCTGGACACCATCAGTGGAGTAGGTGATGAGGTATCGGGACAGTCGGGAGAAGTAACAACACTCTCATAAGAAATGGAATCACAGTCCGGGAACATGAGGGAGGGAATATCTCAGTCAGCTGAAACCATGTTGGTGCACATGAGGGAAGGAATGTCGCAGATAGCTAATGCGCATACAGTGAACATGAGGGTGGGAATGTCACAGGTGGCCGATGCGCTGTCAGTGAACATGAGGGAGGGAATGTCGCAGGTAGTTCAAACACTCTCAGTGAACATGAGGGAGGGAACGTTGCAGGTAGTTGAGACACTGGCGGCAAACATGAGGGAGGGAATGTTGGAGGTAGTTGAGACACTGTCAGGGCACATGAGGGAGGGAATGTCAGAGTTAGCTGCTGCAATAAGGGAACACACCCAGACCCCGCGCCCATTGCCAGAATCAACTGCCACTCCCACTCCAATCCCCAGACCAGCCTCTGACGAGCCACAAGCTGGGCCCTCCACATTGACGCCTGGGCCCTCCACATTGCCGCCTGGGCCCTCCACATTGCCGCCTGGGCCCTCCACATTGCCGCCTGGGCCCTCCACATTGCCGCCTGGGCCCTCCACATTGACACCTGGGCCCTCCACATTGAAACCTGGGCCCTCCACATTGCTGCCTGGGCCCTCCACATTGCCGCCTGGGCCCTCCACATTGCCGCCTGGGCCCTCCACATTGCCGCCTGGGCCCTCCACATTGCCGCCTGGGCCCTCCACATTGCCGCCTGGGCCCTCCACATTGCCGCCTGGGCCCTCCACATTGCCGCCTGGGCCCTCCACATTGCCGCCTGGGCCCTCCACATTGCCGCCTGGGCCCTCCACATTGCCGCCTGGGCCCTCCACATTGCCACCTGCCACACCCCCCACCCTGCACCCCCTCCTAACAGGTGCACATTACCCGAGATGTTAGAAAGCATAAGCTTGGTACCAACCCAAGAAACACTGCACCACCAACTGCAGGCAGGGGTGGTGGAGTCACCAAGACCAAGCGTGGCGGGCGGTCTTAGAATAAGGTGAAGGAGAGATGGGTGCGGCCTTTCTTTCCTGCTGCTGCTGTTGTTGTTATTATTGTTGTTACTGTTGTTACTGTTCTCAAATTAAAAGTTTGTTGTAATTTATGTAAATTTACAAGTTTAAAAGTTAGTAAGTGATCTTAAAGTTTTTAAGTGATCTTGGAGTTTGTAAGTGATCTTAAAGTTTGTAAGTAATCTTAAGTGAAAACTTTAAAGTTTGGTATAAGAATATGTTTATGAAAATTAAGTTTAAGTACAAACAAATATTTATTAAACTTTTGAATAAATATATTTTAAATTATAACTGAATCATTTACATTATTTGTTCCATTATTAACACAACTTTTGGAACTCAAGAATAATAATTTCCATTATTTGTTTGATTATTAACACAAACTTTGAAGTAAACAAGAATCATTTCCATTATTTGTTCCATTAACAGAACACTACATTACAGAAGAGGTCCAAACAGTAAACATGGTCAATGTGGAATAGTTGTCGCTCAGCCTTCAGGCAGCAAAGCTGGCACAAGGCTCGAGCATTCGTTAAAGGGACATGACGGCTCCCCCTCCTCCACCGTCGTGCTCCGGGTTCAGGTAGTTGCATGGTTTCCTTGTCCTCGTCCTCGTCCTCGTCATCTGCATCTTTCTCATTATTATCATCAGCCACTCTTACCTCAGGTGGGTCTTCTACTATCATCTGCTGCTGCATAATGATGGCTATGTTATGCAGCATGCAGTACACAACAGTGAACTGACTGACAATTTCAGGGGAGTAAAGCAAGTAGCCTCCGGAATGGTCCAGGCATCGGAAACGCTGTTTCAAGATGCCAAAGGTCCTCTCTATTATGCTGCGCGTCGCAATGTGCGAAATGTTGTATTCCCGGTCAGCTTACATCTGGGATAGGCGTAAGGGTGTTATGAGCCAGGTGGCGAGGCCGTACCCTTTGTCTCCCAGCAGCCAGCTCTGCCTTTCTGGATTCTGCTGAAACATGGCAGATATAACGCTCTTGTGTAGGATGAATGCACCATGGGTGCTCCCAGGGTGTCTTGCATCAACTGACATGATGCGATGCATGTCGTCACACACAAGCTGCACATTAATGGTATGGAAGCCTTTTCTGTTCCTGTATATCTTGGAATTCTCCAATAGTGCTTGCAAGGTGATGTGGGTAAAATCAGTGCAGCCCTGTACCTTTTGGAAGCCAGCAATCCTGCAGAAGCCCACAGCCCTGTTACGTATTGCCTGGGCGGTCACTACAACATAAAAGGACAAAGAGTGTTAAAAAAAAACAAGCCTGAAGTCTCTGAGTCTCAGTGCGAGGAGCATTCGTAATAAGGTGGATGAATTGACTGTGCAGATAGCTGTTAACGGATATGATGTAACTGGGATTACGGAGACATGGCTCCAAGGTAACCAAGGCTGGGAACTCAACATCCAGGGGTATTCAATATTCAGGAAAGGCAGACAGGAAGGAAAAGGAGGTGGGGTAGCGTTACTGGTTAAAGAGGAGATTAACGCAATAGTAAGGAAGGACATTAGCTTGGATGATGTGGAATCTATATGGATAGAGCTGTGAAACACCAAAGGGCAGAAAACGTTAGTGGGAGTTGTGTACAGACCTCCAAACAGTAGTAGGTGGGTTGGGGATGGCATCAAACAGGAAATTAGGGATGCGTGCAATAAGGGTACAGCAGTTATCATGGGTGACTTTAATCTACATATAGATTGGGCTAAACAGAATAAGGGATTGTTTTCTCGACCAATACGTTGAGGAACCAACTAGAGAGCAGGCCATCCTAGACCGGGTCTTGTGTAATGAGAGAGGATTAATTAGCAATCTGGTTGTGCGGGGCCCCTTGGGGAAGAGTGACCATAAGATGGTAGAATTCTTCATTAAGATGGAGAGTGACACCGTTAATTCAGAGACTAGGGTCCTGAACTTAAAGAAAGGAAACTTCGACGGTATGAGATGTGAATTGGCTAGGATAGACTGGAGATTGATACTTAAAAGATTGACGGTGGCTAGGCAATGGCAGACATTTAAATATCACATGGATGAATTACAACAATTGAACATCCCTATTTGGCGTAAGAATAAAAAAGGGAAGGTGGCTCAACTGTGGCTAACAAGGGAAATTAGGGAAAGTGTTAAATCCAAGGAAGAGGCATATAAAATGGCCAGAAAAAGCAGCAAACCTGAGCAGTGGGAGAAATTTAGAATTCAGCAGAAGAGGACAAAGGGTTTAATTAGGGGGGGGGGGGAAATAGAGTATGAGAGTAAGCTTGCAGGGAACATAAAAACTGACTGCAAAAGCTTCTATAGATATGTGAAGAGAAAAAGAGAAAAAGGCTAATATAGGTCCCTTGCAGTCAGAATCAGGTGAATTCATAAAGGGGAACAAGGAAATGGCAGACGATTTGAACAAATACTTTGGTTCTGTCTTCACTAAGGAAAACACAAATAACCTCCCAAAAATATTAGGGGACCGAGGATCTAGCGAGAAGGGGGAACTGAGGGAAATCTTTATTAATCAGGAAATGGTGTTAGGGAAATTGAAGGGACTGAAGGTCGATAAATCCCCAGGGCCTGATAGTCTGCATCCCAGAGGACTTAAGGAAGTGGCCCTAGAAATAGTAGATGCATTGGTGGTCATTTTCCAACATTCCATGAACTCAGGTTCAATTCCTATGGATTGGAGGGTAGCTAATGTAACCCCACTTTTTAAAAAAGGAGGGAGAGAGAAAACAGGGAATTATAGACTGGTTAGTCTGACATCGGTGGTGGGGAAAATGTTGGAATCAATTTTTAAAGCGCATTTGGAAAGCAGTGACAGGATCGGTCCAAGTCAGCATGGATTTATGAAAGGGAAATCATGCTTGACAAATCTTCTAGAGTTTTTTGAGGATGTAACTAGTAGAATGGATAAGGGAGAACCAGTGGATGTGGTGTATTTGGACTTTCAAAAGGCTTTTGACAAGGTCCCATACAAGAGATTAGTGTGCAAAATTAAGGCGCATGGTATTGGGGGTAATGTATTAACATGGATAGAGAACTGGTTAGCAGACAGGAAGCAAAGAGTGGGAATAAATGGATCCTTTTCAGAATGGCAGGCAGTGACTCGTGGGGTGCCACAGGGCTCAGTGCTGGGACCCCAGCTGTTTACAATATACATTAATGATTTAGACAAAGGAATTGAATATAATATCTACAAGTTTGCAGATGACACTAAGCTGGGTGGCGGTGTGAGCTGTGAGGAGGGTGCTAAGAGGCTGCAGGTGAGCTTGAACAGGTTAGATGAATGGGCTATTGCCTGGCAGATGCAGTATAATGTGGATAAATGAGGTTATCCACTTTGGTGTCAAAAACAGGAAGGCAGATTATTATCTGAATGGTGACGGATTAGTAAAAAGGGAGGTGCAACGAGACCTGGGTGTCATGGTACATCAGTCATTGAAGGTAGGCATGCAGGTACAGCAGGCAGTAAAGAAAGCAAATGGCATGCTGGCCTTCATAGCGAGTGGTTTTGAGTATAGGAGCAGGGAGGTCTTACTGCAGTTTTACAGGGCCTTGGTGAGACCACACCTTGAGTATTGTGTGCAGTTTTGGTCTCCTAATCTGAGGAAGGACATGCTTGCTATTGAGGGAGTGCAGCGAAGGTTCACCAGACTGATTCCCGGGATGGCAGGACTGACATATGACGAAAGACTGGATCGGCTAGGCTTATACTCACTGGAATTTAGAAGAATGAGAGGGGATCTCATAGAAACTTATAAAATTCTGATGGGATTGGACAGGTTAGATGCAGGAAGAATGTTCCCGATGTTGGGGAAGTCCAGAACCAGGGGTCACAGTCTAAAGATAAGGGGTAAGCCATATAGGACTGAGATGAAGAGAAACTTTTTCACCCAGAGAGTTGTGAACCTGAGGAATTCTCTGCCACAGAAAGTTGTTGAGTCCAGTTTGTTGCACTTATTCAAAAGGGAGTTAGATGTGGCCCTGATGGCTAAAGGGATCAAGGGGTATGGAGAGAAGGCAGGGGTTAGGTACTGAGGTTGCATGATCAGCCTTGATCATATTGAATGGCCTGCCCCTGCACTTATTTTCTATGTTTTTATGTTTCATGGGGAACTTTATGTAGTCATTCCTCCGGGCATATAATGCAGCATGCAGACATGTATTGCATGTTGAGAAATGCTGCACACATCCCCAGTGGTAGCATGGAAGGATCTGGTGCATAGAATGAAAGTGCAGCTGTAACCTTCACTTCAACTGGCAAAGCAGTCCTCGTGATGCTTCTAGGTTGCTGATCTGCTTTCACCAACTCACAGATCTCAGTCACAACTTATTTGCGGAAATGCAACTTTCTGACACAGTCTGCATCACAGGTGCAGGTATGAACGCCTGTCTCGATATACCTGACATGGGTAAGGCCTCCTGCCCAGCACCCTATGGAGCCTGAGGTTCCTTATGCGATGACATCGAATCAATTGTCTCCTCCACAGCACCATGATGCAAAAGGCTTGCAAAGGTATGTCATTGGCATTATTGCCCCCATGCTTAAATTTTACCTTTGCAAGAAGCTCAAAACGGCTGGCAGGCAGGACAAGGTTCTTTGTTCTTTCTCCCTACAGATCTGTATGAATCACACCCAGGTCTGAGCAGGCGTAGTGATCGGGAACCCCCCACATCTCCCCCCCCCCCACACCCCCCCAACCCCCCAGGCTACATAGTGCAGTCTTGTGATGCCTTCTGATCACCTTCCGCAGTCCCCCATCCACCTGGGGCTTGATTTGATGGATAGTGCAGGCTTCTGATGCCTTCCAATCACCTTCTACAGCCCCCCACCTTTCCCCCCAGGCTTCTTTTGCAGATGAGCCCCGAGCCCCTGTGTCTTTATTATATATTATATATATCTTTATTATATATATTTAAGTCTTCTTGACTCTCTCCAAAACTTTGCTGAAAAACAATGGCGTCTTTCTGTGCTGATTTTTCAATGTGGGCTGCTTTTTCTTAACTCACCAGAAGGTTTTTCGGGAGTGGTCACATACGCTGACCTAGGAGACATTTTTTGGGGCAAACTTTCATAATTGACTAAATCTGGCGCAGACATCGGGTTACTCTGACTCAAAAAAAAACGAACCTAAAAAAATCGTAATTAACTCAGTTAAGCTGCCGCAGATTCCTTGGGGAAATTTACATTTTTTAACTTACGCCAAAAAAGCGGCATGTGCCAAAAAAACGACGCAAATCACTGGGGAAAATTGAGCCCAATGACTCTGTGGCAAGTCAGAAGGTTGGTACAGGTGTACCCGATGACACATGAGTGTCATCTACAGGGACAGAACAGAATGACATCACCCTGTTAGGGATAGTATTGTATTACCCAAACATGCCTGAGAAAATCCCTTGTTTCGAGTAGAGAACATAGGAGTACTTCAGGGAGACCATTTACTAGGATACAATGAATCCCCAAAATATGAGACCTGAGTGGGTAGCCCCAGACCTAACTTGGTGTGCTCAAGCTCGGGACACATTCATTTTCCCCTACAATGTGGTAGAACTTGCAGCCCCTGCGTGCGGGTGTATTTGGGATGTGATAGCATGGAGCTGCACCATGAAGGTAATTGCGGGACAGCATTTTCCCGTACGATCTGCATATACTCTTGCCTAGCGACTGTCCTTAAAACTCTTGTGCCTGGTAAAAGCAGGCGCATAGACTACTTTTACAATCGTAAGAGTTTTAAAACACATAAAAATAAAAATTAAACACATATTTTCATGTTAAAAACCTTGTCCACTAAGGTAAGTTTATTTTAAACCATAATTAAAAGACTTTTTAAAAAAAAATTCAAAAATAAATAATTTTTCTGAAACATTTCATTAATTTTAATTTCTTTAATATGTAAGGTGTTTTTTTAATTTTTTATGCTGTGTTGGGATGCTTGGAGGGGGGGGATTCTCATTGACAATAATGGGTGCTCTTACGGAGTTCCCATTATTATCAATGAGAATACTGTACCTTCATTGGCTTTTGCGGAGCCTTGCTGGGTCCGTATATATTCCGTTCCATGTGACTCCAGCTTCTCCCTCCATATTTCCAAGACATGGATGGGCTGCAAAGCGCGGGAAGAGAAGGCCTCAGAATGGAATCGCTGATGGGCACAGGAACAAAATGTAGGTGTGGATCTTTTTTCTTATTTTCAGGTGAGCGCCCGCGGGAAGCCCAGAACCAGGATTTCAAGCCCATTGTGTCACCACCACCACCATACACTGGGAATACCAATACGGTAGCAGCCTGACTTGTCCCATCGTGGCCGGAACTTTTTGCTTTACCCAAGTCCAAACTTTGAGATTGGGGCGCGGGTTTTTTAAGCATTTAGTCGCATAGACAAGTAGATAATGTTGTGGAAGATGATTTAAAGAAGCAATTACACCAGTGGGTGACGCTATTTGGCTATGATATCCCACGTCTACAAGAACACTTGATAGAGTTAATGAAACATGTTAAACAGTCTCAAGACCATTATAATACCTTGGCACAGAAACACCGTCAACTCGGTAAAGACGTGTCTAGGATTGGGGATGATTTGTCCTGGTGGGACTTCAGTATGAATATTGAAATTCCTCCTTGGATACGGATTGTGTCACATGTGTTGGTCGTTGTGCAGCTGGTGATTGTGTTGTATTTTCTGATAACCTGCCGTGTTAACAGGAGACGCAGGCAGCGTGAGTGACTCAAGCTGTTACAGAAATGCCGAAGAATGAAGACGACTACAAGCTGTAAGTGCCTGTGACGTTAAGATTCAAGTCCAGTCACTTAATCCATTGGATTTGTAAGGGTACACCACTTAAAAATTGCCAAACTTTAAAATTGACCAAATTCTGTAACCAGCAGACCTTGCGAAGCCAAGAAGCTACTGTGGGAACTGTTAGCTAAGCAAAAGCTGTATTTTCTCACAGATAGTAGGAGTAACCGACATTGGACAGATGGTGGAGATATCCCGAGGAAGCGATAAGACCATCTGTGGACAATTATGTCTTTAAGGAACATTTTTATTAAATGGATTATTGATAAGGACGTTGAAAACTGTCTGCTGAAGAGGAAAAAAAAACACTCTGGCCTTACAGAGTGGGCAAGTTGCCAACCCTTAAGTATAAACAGTGCTGTGAGAGGGCACTAGGGACTGCAGTCAAGAGATTGGTAACCTGGTCAGTTACAAAGAGAAAGAGGGCTAAGTTCCGATCATTGACCATGGCTGGAATTAACCCTGTGCGTGTGTTTTTGCTTTCTATTAATCACTTGGGGGATAGGCAATTTTAACCATTATAAGGAACTTTAATGGGATAGGTTGGTGCAGGCTAATAATTAGAAATTATTGTGCATTTGATGCTATTGTAAATTGCTTGTATTTCTTTTGATTATTCTAAGTAAAGATAACCTCTGAATGGGGGTGAAGGAAGAAACACCCTGTGTCTGTATTTTTTTGTCTCACAAGTCCGAGCTCTGTAAAGTGTAGAGTCAAGACAAGATCTTACAGGCTAAAACCTGTTTTATTAAAATAAGTTTTGATTCTGTTATAGTGGAAAGAAAAGATAAAATCTTACAGGCTAAAACCTGTCCTTATAAAAGATAAGTCTTACGGAAGTAATTACAGCTGTAATTGTTGAAAAAACAATTGGATGTTACAATGGAAGGATTCGGAGTTTTCTGGGTGGCCAAATATGTTTTCTTATACATAATTATGTTTTGATCTGATTGGTGTTTAAAATAACGAAGAAAACTGGCAGGACAAATAGGGATCAACTCTTCTCCCGCAATAGTGGAATCCAGAACAAGGCAGAATTTCACTCTGTGGGTTTTTTAACTACTTATCCACGGAAAGGATTATGAGTTACATTTAAGTGGCTAGTTTAAATTAAAATGGGCACGCACTAGTTAAAAAAAATGTTGATGCTCTATGCTGCAGTTGCCGAGACAAAGAGGAGTTTCTACGTTAATGAGCCAGACACTGATGATGTGATCTACAGCAAATGGGGAAAATAGTTAGGGGGTGAAATTCGATAATGCAGAAAAACAGGCGCAGGTGCCGCGATGCATGATGTGCCCATGGAAAGGACCACAAGCAGCACGTCAAAATTGTGCTGCCTGTGAATTATAATGATTAAAGCACAAAACCCTGAGCTGAACATGCTATTGACAGGCTGTGCGCTCAGCAGGGGGCCGATGTTCTCGATGCTCAAGCAAGGCTAGCTTTATTTAAAGCTATATTTAAAGCTAGCCTCTGCCTTTAAAGGCAGTCTTCAGCATTTAAAGGTGAACTGCCTTCTGGTGATTAAAAATGTTATAAGTGCTTCAGCACTACCCAAATGGTGCTTTAGGTCAGGGAAAGGGCACGCAGGGTCTCGGATACTGTACTCAAGGCCTTTATGAAAGGGGTGAACACTGGAAAAGAGGTCCTCTACCCACAGAGGGCCAGGAGGCCCTCCAGAAAGAATGATGTGGGAACCAGATCGCCGAGACAGTCACTGCCACCAGTATCACCCCCAGGACCAGGCTCCAAAGAAATTTCATAACCTCAGATGAGTGATCAAGGCCATCTTCAAAAGCTATCTCCGACAAACTGCACCTGGAACTTCACGCACTGCTCAATGCACGACCCTCCCCTGCCCATCACTCACCTACCAATAATCTCCACCAAACATGAGGCACACCTCAGGTGCTTAGCTTCACCTCACCTCCTTGGAAGATTTGCTGCTGGCCAATCTTAGCAGGGGCATGGCCAGCGGCAGTGCTGAAAGAACAGAAGATGCCGGTATCCTCATACATTATCCTCCTTTTTCACATCAAACTTCCCCCTCATCCCACAATATGTCCTGATTTATAAGCTGCACATGGTGTAAACATGCACCTCTTGCTTTACCCTTCTTCCCTCACCACAACCCTACCCTTGTTCCTTTCTCATTTCAGACTCTCAAGAAGTCCAGTCTGCCCAGTCAGTAGTTGACCAACAAGAGGGAGGGGAGAGTGAAGAAGAGCCACTGTCACTCAATTTGACACTCCCAGCCACCAGCTCCTCTAGGTCATCTTACAAGACCATCTGCAACCTCCCCCACTGAAAGTCAGAAGCCTTCCACCAGCCATGCTGCAGCCACTGGGGTAGCACTGTGTAAGAACACTAGGATAGACAAAGGCACACACAAGACACTCACTAAGGCAATGCACAAGGGTAATTAGTTGATTTTTGTAAAGTAATATTGCATGTATATATGGATTTAAATGGTGAGAGATTGAGAAATGTTGATGTTCAGAGGGATCTGGGTGTTCTTGTACACAAATCACTGAAAGTTAACATGCAGGTACAGCAAGCAATTAAGAAAGCAAATGGTATGTTGGCTTTTATTACAAGAGGATTTGAGCACAAGAGGAAAGACATCTTATTGCAATTAAAAAGGGCCCTGGTGAGTCTGCATTTGGAGTATTGTGTACAGTCTTGTTCTCCTTATCTAAGGAGGGATTTACATTCTATAGAGGGAGTGCAACGAAGGTTCACCAGACTGATTCCTGGGATGGGGCAATTGTCCGAGGAGGAGAGATTGAGCAGACTAGGATAATATTCTCCAGAATTTAGAAGAATGAGAGGTGACCTCATTGAAACATACAAAATTCTTACAGGGCTTGACAAGATAGATGTAGGGAGGATGTTTTCTCTGGCTGGGGAGTCTAGAACCAGGCGTCAGAGTCTCAGAATAAGAATTTAGGACTGAGATGAGGTGAATCTTTGGAATTATCTACCCCAGATGGCTGTGGAGGCTCAGGGCTAGAACCTTGTGTGCTTATCGCCCAAAAATGGGCAATATTTCCGGCATGGGTGGTATAAAAGGATTTTCAGATCCCCACCTTCTCGCCCATTCTCAAAACAACTAGTCTCCACTTTTGAAAATGGGCGTTACCGCGAGCGATATAAAATGGGAGGTAGCGTTAAATCTTTTTGACCTTCTTCAGTAAAGTGTGGCCGTCCTTAGCAACGGCGTGGCAATGCTCGATTCCCGTGATTCTTGAGGTCAAGGGTCACCATGACATGCGCAGAAGAGGAGACAGAGAGGGAGCTCAGAGGGACTGAAGACGTGGCTGGGTGTGGTGTGGCTGCTTTTGGAGCAGTGAGGGAGACTTTAGAGCTTCACAGCAAGTAGGCAAACAAAAATTAGCTGTTACCAGCCACATTTTTGACCGAATTTGGCCTATAATGGAGAGAGAGGAGGAGGCATCACAGCACTCTGTGGAGACTGACACTGGAGAGAGCAGTGAGGTGGGAGAGGAGCACATTGGAGGCCGCAAAAGAGCCAGGAGGTTCTCGGACGAGGCAAATGCCTCCCTCCTCCAGGAGGTCGAGTTACACTGGGGTGATTTGACACAGGGAGGGCGTGGGAAGCCCACCTCAAAGGCCTACCAGAGGATATGGGCTGAGATAGCAGAGGTGGTCTTGTCGGCGACCAACGAGGTGCGTGAGGGCAACCAATGCCGCAAACGATGGAACGACCTTTGGGATACGCAAGACTAAGTATTACATTGATTTGCATGTACTTATGTATTGATATAATTTGATTTGTAACAGGCATGAGTGACTATCAGCAGATGTGAAGTCTTGCACTTTTACCAGGAATGTTTTACTCAAAGCCTGCGGTCACGGTGTATGTCTTTAGGTAAAGAATGATAATAATCATAATAACCATGATTTCATCTATTGGTAATGTGTTGTCTCAGTGTCTGTGACAGTACCTAGCAATGATATCACGCAATGATCTCATGCCATGTCGTCCTGTCACCTTTTACAGAAGAAGCTATCGACGATGAGGCCCGTGCAGAGGTGAACGGGGGGGGGGGGGGTCCACCAGTCTCCAGCAACATCACTGACATGGAGGAGCGTGTGCTCGCACTCATGGGGAAGCACCCCCGGACAGCCACGGACGCATCTGCAGACCGTGAAGTGATGCCACTTGAGTAAAACTTACACCATTGCATCATGTAAAGTCTATAGATACCACACCCACTCATATCCGAACAATCATATACGATAGATGATTTCTAAAAGTGTCATAGAAATAATGCTGGCCTAATGAAAATCATTGCAATGTACAATGTGTTGATGGTCATAAAATGTGATCACTGTGATGATTTTGAGCGCTGGTGCTTTTGTCGTGCATATACTGTGTGTAGTGCTGGACTCACCTTGTCACCCTAGCACCCTCTTCTCCTCTAATAACTCATTTGTGTTTTGCAGCTAGGCCAGCAGCGCAGCCCCAGGCAAGACCACAGAGACCAGAAGGTGGGGGCGCAGGACGATCCTACCTCATCTGGTGCTGAGGAGCTCCAATTCTTGCCCATCAATCCGCTGGATCTGTTCTCCATGGATGAGAGCGCGGACTTTGAAAAACCTGCATCGCTACGCTCCAGAAGTCATTCCACCCCAAGGACCATCTAGTGGTCCTCTGGTCATTCCCACCTCCACTCTGCAGGTACCGGCCCCAAGCACCTCTCCACAGGGCAACCAATTTGTCTCCAGGACAGCGCCAACCCAGCAGAGGCCTCATGGAAGTGGCAGGTCCGTTCCACGGCCACGACATGACAGCAGAGAGTTGGTAGAGTTGTCCAGGAGGACTGTAGACATTGGTGACCAGCTCAACGAAGCATTGAGGGGCATATCTCAAAAGCTGGCCACCATGACCAAGTACATTCCATGCATGGCAGAGTCCCTGGATACCATAGCCAGGAACACTGCTGCCACAGGCCTCCCAGTGGTCCCAGAGCGCGGCACTCCACCCCTAGGTTCCGCACCACCACTGCCAATGGCAGATGAGAGCAAGGACCAAGATCCTGCTTCTGCATCAGAGAATGTTGCCCCCTCAGCACCCCCTTCTCCCGTGCCCGTGCAACTACCACATTTGCCTTCATCCCCCCCCAATGAGGCACCAACTGAGGAGCTCCTCAGCCAGGTGCCATGGAGCGAGGAGGGGAAGGGTTAGAGGTGGGTAGAAGGAGAGGGGGGAAGGAAAGTGAGGTGCATGTGCGCAGGTGATGGCTGTGTTATATGTCCACCTGGGTGTATGCAATTTGCTGCAATGTATGAGGGCTGGGGACCAGGCTCCTGCTTTGTCTTTGTATTTTGTGTTACTGGACATGTTGAACATGTGATTTATGTCAATGGTGGAAAAAGTGGGGTATGGGCGGGGGTTGGGTGTTATTGGCTGTGATACTTATGATTTCAGACCAATGTTGGGAATAAATTTTTGTTATTGAACATAACCTTGTTGCGCATTGTCTCAGTTAACTGGACCGTTACACACTGGTGATTCCTTACTATGAAAGGGTTCAATACAACTTAACATCAATCAACATAAACTTTAACTGGCACCAAGGTGATGGGCACCATTGATGTCTGAGCTGCACACACACAGCAATGTGTCAGCGTTGTCACTCACTTCAGCGCTCTTTCATGCAAATCTTTCAGATATCAGCTCCTCACGTAAGAGTGGGATTTAACAAATGCCAGCCACACCGCTGGCATTCGTTCCGGTTAGTTCCACTTTTTGTTTTTTGGGCGAGCAATACTGTGGATGATATTTGTGCTAGGTGATTAAATTGACGCTGGGAGATCTTGTGGCCGTTAGTTTTGGTAACTATGCTCTTTACAACAAAAAAATGTGGGCGGGCATTAATATTGAATCTCGGCGTTAAATCCGTGCGGAAAGTAACGCTGGACGATATTATGGGCATTGAATTTGCCCATTCTACTGATTCCGCCTAAAAAAAGTGGGCAGGTGGTAATATTTTTTCTCGGGGAAAGTAATGCTCGGTGATAAGTTTCCGAAAAATGTTTGCCAGTTTCCATTTTGTGTCAAAATGGGCGATATCTGGGCATTATACGTAATTTCAGCGGTAAAATGGGCGTTAAATGGGCGTTAAGCAGGCAAAAGAAGTGAAGGTTCCAGCCCTCAGTCTTTCACTATATTCAAGACAGAGATCGATATATTTTTGAATATTAAGGGAATCAATGGATATGGGGACAGTGCAGGAAAGTGGATTTTAGGTAGAAGATCAGCCATAATCTTATTGAATGACAGAGCAGGATCGAGGGGCCGAATGACCTACTCCTGCTCCTAATTCTAATGTTCTTATGAAGTTGAATTGGAACGTTTGCTTTGTGGTGGTTTTTAATTTCAGCAATGCTGCATAGCTCATGAATGTGTCCAAGATCATTGTGCTATCTTGTTTCTTGCACAATTTTGTAATCTGGAAAGGCATTGCCTTGCAGCACGTGAAAGGACACCCAATCACAACGAGTGGCAATGCAGGCCACTGACCCAGAATCTGATAATTGTAGAAAGGAACAGTTTTAAGGCAGTCTCCCACTGATGACACGTTAACTTGAATGACTGTGCCAAATAATACCCAATAAAAGTGTGTTCTTAGGTGACTGTACACACAGGTGGGACCGTCGTTGAAGGAAGGGGTAGGTGGAGAGACTGGTTTACCGCACACTCTTTCCGTTGTCTGCGCTTGATTTCTGCATGCTTTCGGCGACGAGACTTGAGGTGCTCAGTGCCCTCCTGGACGCTCTTCCTCCACTTAGGGCGGTCTTTGGCCAGGGACTCCCAGGTGTCGGTGGGGATGTTGCATTTTATCAAGGAGGCTTTGAGGGTGTCCTTGAAATATTTCCTCTGCCCACCTGGGGCTCGCTTGCCATGTAGGAGTTCCGAATAGAGCACTTGCTTTGGGAGTCTTGTGTCAGGCATGCGAACAATGTGGCCCACCCAACGGAGCTGATCAAGTGTGGTCAGTGCTTCGATGCTAGGGATGTTGGCCTGATCGCGGGCGCCAATGTTGGTGCGTCTATCTCCCAGGGGATTTGCAGAATCTTGCAGAGACATCGTTGGTGGTATTTCTCCAGCGATTTGAGGTGTCTACTGTATATGGGCCTCATCTCTGAGCCATACAGGAGGGCGGGTATCAATACAGCCCTGTAGACCATAAGCTCGGTGCCAGATTTGAGGGCCTGATCTTTGAACACTCTCTTCCTCAGGCGGCCGAAGGCTGCACTAGTGCACTGGAGCTGGTGTTGAACCTCGTTGTCGATGTCTGCCCTTGCTGATAATAGGCTCCTGATGTATGGAAAGTGGTCCACATTGTCCAGGGCCAAGCCGTGGATCTTGATGACTGGGGGGCAGTGCTGTGTGGTGGGGTCAGGTTGGTGGAGGACCTTTGTCTTACAGATGCTTAGTGTAAGGTCCATGCTCTCGTATGCCTCAGTGAAGATGTTGACTATGACTTGAAGTTCAGTCTCTGAATGTGCGCAGACGCAAGCGTCGTCCGCGTACTGTAGCTTGACAACAGAGGTTGGAGACAACGAAGGTTGAACAGGTTCCCACTAGTTCTGTAGTTTAGTTCCACTCCAGCGGTGAGCTTGTTGAGTGTGAGGTGGAGCACTGTAGTGAGGAAGTTCGAGAAGAGGGTTGGTACGATGACGCAGCCCTGTCCGGACGTGGATTGGGTCTGTGATGGATCTGTTGGTCAGGATTACAGCTTGCATGTCGTCGTGGAGCAGGCAAAGGATGGCGACAAACATTTGCGGGCAACCGAAATGGAGGAGGACACTCCATAGTCCCTCGCGGTTAACAGTGTCAAAGGCCTTTGTGAGGTCAAAGAAGGTCATGTACAAGGGTTGGTGCTGTTCCCTGCATTTCTCTTGCAGTTGTCGCACCGTAAAGATCATGTCCATTGTACTCCGTAGTGGACAAAATCTGCACTGTGACTCCGGGAGTAGCTCCTTAGCCACAGGGAGAAGATGGTGGAGGAGGATTCTAGTGATGACTTTCCCAGTGGCTGATAACAGGGAGATTCCTCTGTAGTTGCCGCAGTCAGACTTGTCCCTTTTTAAAGATGGTCATGATTACTGCATCTCTGAGATCTCCCGGGATGCTCTCCTCCCTCCAAATGAGAGAGATGAGGTAATGCATTCGTGCCATCATCATAGGCAGTCCCTATGCAGACCACTACAACATTTTTCCATTGTACTCAGCCTTATCTCCAGTTCTACAGACAGCAATCCTTCCCATGTGAATACTTTATGCTGTCTCATCCCAAATGAACAGCCGGGTAACATTTCAGTGACATTTAACCCAATTTTATTTTCTCTAATAGTGTGCAGCAGTGTAACGTAACCTGGTGCTATCCATCGGTAAAAATGTTGGTGCCTATGTTCTACTACCTTACTGTGTTCCTTCTAAATAATGTCCCCAATGGCAGGAGATAATGTGGTAATTGTCTGCTCGGTGTTGTTTCTCTTCTTCAAACTGACGATCATGGTACCCCAGCACAATATTTAAGTCTCCAAGTCTAACTACTAACAATAATCTAGACCCACCTGTAGAGTTTCTGTTTGACCAATATGGCATTCAAGTTATCTGCTTGTGAGATATGCGATGTTTACCTAAGTCCAAAAGTTTACATGTAGGCTGGTAGAGTCAGAGGTTGTGATCCATATCGGTACCAATGACATAGGTAGAAAGAGGGATAAGGTACTGCAGGCAAAGTTTAGAGAGCTAGGAGAGAGATTAAAAAGCAGGACCTCAAAGGTAGTAATCTCCAGATTACTCCCGGTGCCACGTGCGAGTGAATACAGAAATAGAAGGATAGAGCAGATAAATGCGTGGTTGGAGAGTTGGTGCAGGTAGGAGGGCTTTAGATTCTTGAGACTTTGAGACCATTTCTGGGGAGGTGGGCCCTGTACAAGCCAAACGGGTTGCACCTCAACAGAGAAATATCCTCGTGGGGCGGGGGTGGGGGAGGGGCGGTAGGGGAGGGGTTGCTAGTGCTGTTGGGGAGGGTTTAAACTAGCTTGGCAAGGGGATGGGAACCTGAGAATAGATTCAGAAGGGAAAGAAGCAAAGCTAAAATTGGAAAACAAAAAAGTAGAAAGTGAATTTGGAAGACAGAGGAAACAAGGGCTAGAAAATAGACAACAAGTGAGTTTAGCACCACTAAATGGTATATACTTCAATGTAAGGAGTTTAGGGAATAAGGCAGATGAGCGGAGACATAGCTGAAAAAGGGCAGGTATGGCAGATCAGCATTCCTGGTTATAGGGTTTTCAGATGGGATAGAGAGGGGGTAAAAAGGGAGGGTAGGCATTGCAATATTGATTAAAGAAACAATTACAGCTGTGAGGAGGGTTGATATGTTAGAAGGATCATCATATGGGTTGAATTGAAGAACAAAAAAGGGGTGATCACACTGCTGGGAGTGTACTATAGACCCCCAAACTGTTAGAGGGAGATAGAAGGGCAAATATGTAGGCACATTTCTAAGAAGTGCAAAAACTATAGGGCAGTAATAGTAGGGGATTTCAACTACCCTAATATTAACTGGGATAAAATTAGTGTTGATGGTATAGATGGTGCGGAATTCCTAAAATGCATTCAGGTGAACTTTTTTAACCAATATGTAGCAAGCCCAATGAGGACGGGGGCGTTTCTGGATTTAGTTTTAGGGAATGTCGAAGGGGTATCAATGAGAGAGCATTTTGGTGCTCATGATCGTAAATCAGTTAGATTTAGGGTAGTTATGGAAAAGGACAAAGATAGACCAGGAATAAAAATTCTCAATTGGGGAAATGCCAATTTTGCTAAGCTGAGATGGGAGTTAGCCATAGTGGACTGGAAATGGCTACTTGAAGGCAAATCAGTGTCAGAGCAGTGGGAGGCATTCAAGGAGGAGATCCTGAGATTCAGAGCTAGTATGTTCACTTAAAGAAAAAGTGTGGGACTAACAAATCTATTGCTCCCTGCATGTCAAAGGACATACAGGAAGGATTAAAAAAAAAGGGAGGCTTATGACGAATACCGAGAGCTCAATACTGCAGAATCTGCAGAGGAGTATAGAAAGTGCAATTAAAAAGGAAATTAGAAAAGCAAAGAGACAGCATTAAAATATTTTGGCATGTAAAATCAAGGAAAACCCAAAGATATTTTATAAATACATTGGGCTCAATTTTCCCCAATTATCTACGCCTTATTTTGGCGTGCACCATTTATTTTGGAGTAAATTAAAATCTCCAAGTTTCCCCAAAGTTTCTGTGCTAGCGTAATTCAGTTTCATATGATTTTATTAGGTTATGATTTTTTTGCGTAAATTGATGTCTGCACCAGTTTTTCACTTTTAAGCAAGTTTGTCCAATTTACCTTTTTCCTAGGACAGCGTATGTGACTATTGTGTTCCTAACACTGATGAGACTGCACACAGGGAGGTTAAAGTAACAGTGACCTCAGTCTTTATTAAGACACTCCAGAGTGAGGAACAGGCCTTAGGGGCCGGCTTATATACAGTGCTCCCAAGGGATGCTGGGATCCCTTGGGACGTCAGGGGATGCGCTCCCTGGTGGCGGAATATGGGAGTGCATGCTTTACAGATAAACAACATCACTCCCCCCCCCCCAAAGTCAAAGTGAAAACTATTTACAAGGTGAGGCGGTCGGGAGCCTTTCTTTCCTTGGTGAACTGCCTCAGTACAACTGTCTGTTCTGGTGTGTTGGCTGTGCCCTTGCTGGGCTGGCGTGTTATTGGCCCTGCAAGACTACTGGGTAAGCCTGGCCTTGCTAGACTGTTGGATGTGATGGGTTCAATTTCCTGGTCTGGGGTGGTGTCGTTGATCCTTTGGGTGTGTGTTGTGGGCTCGAAGAAGGTGGTGTCTGCTGTGGGTTGTTCAGGGCAGTCTGTGAACCGCAGCCTCGTTTGGTCCAGGTGTTTTCTGCAAATTTGTCCATTGTCTAGTTTGATTACAAACACCCTACTCCCTTCTTTAGCTATCCCCGTGCCCGCGATCCACTTGGGTCCATGTCCATAGTTTAGCACATACACAGGGTCATTCAGATCAATTTCCCGTGAAATAGTGGCTCGACCATCGTTTACATTTTGTTGCTGCCGCCTGCTCTCTACCTGATCATGCATGTTGGGGTGGACCAGCGAGAGTCTGGTTTCAAGTGTCCTTTTCATGAGTAGCTCAGCCGGGGGCACCCCTGTGAGTGAATGGGGTCTCGTGCGGTAGCTGAGCAGTACTCGGGACAGGTGGGTTTGGAGTGAGCCTTCTGTGACTCGTTTAAGGCTCTGTTTGATGGTTTGTACTGCCCGCTCTGCCTGCCCATTGGAGGCTGGTTTAAACGGGGCCGAGGTGACATGTTTGATCCCATTGCGGGTCATGAATTATTTAAATTCGGCACTGGTAAAACATGGCCCGTTGTCACTGAACAATATGTCAGGCAGGCCGTGGGTGGCAAACATGGCCCTCAGGCTTTCAATGGTGGCGGTGGCGGTGCTTCCCGACATTATTTCACATTCAATCCATTTTGAAAAAGCATCTACCACCACCAGGAACATTTTACCAAGAAACGGGCCGCATAGTCGACATGGATCCTCGACCATGGTCTGGAGGGCCAGGACTACAAACTTAATGGTGCCTCTCTAGGCGCGTTGCTCAACTGAGCACACACGCGGCATTGCCGTACACAGGACTCTAAGTCAGAGTCGATACCGGGCCACCACACGTGGGATCTGGCTATCGCTTTCATCATTACTATACCCGGGTGTGTGCTGTGGAGATCCGAGATGAACGTCTCCCTGCCCTTTTTGGGTAGAACTATGCGGTTACCCCACAACAGGCAGTCTGCCTAAATGGACAGCTCGTCCTTTTGCCACTGGAACGGCTTGATTAGCTCTTGCATTTCAACGGGGCTGCTGGCCCAGCTCGCATGCTGTACACAGTTTTTTACCTCGACAGCAGAGGATCTTGGCTGGTCCAAGTCCTAATCTGGTGGGCCGTGACAGGTGATTTATCATTTTCAAACACTTTCATGACCATCAACAAGTCTGTGGGCTGCGCCACCATCAACAAGTTTGCAAGCTGCACCATTTCCACTTCCGGGGTGGGCAATGGTAGCTGACTGAGAGCATCCGCACAGTTCTCGGTGCCTGGCCTGTGGCGGATGGTATAGTTTTACGCTGATAGCGTGAGTGCCCACCTTTGTATGCGGGCTGAGGCATTAGTATTTATCCCCTTGTTTTCAGCGAACAGGAATGTGAGGGGCTTGTGATCGGTTTCCAACTCAAATTTGAGGCCAAACAGGTACTGATGCATTTTCTTTACCCCAAACACACACGCTAATGCCTCTTTCTCAATTATGCTGTAGGTCTCTCGGCCTTAGACTAGCTCCTGAAGGCATAGGCGACAGGTTGCAACTTCCCCGCAACGTTAGCTTGTTGTAATACACACCCGACTCCGTACAATCATGCATCACATGCTAGCACAAGTCGTTTACATGGGTTATATAATACAAGCAGCTTGTTGGAGCATAAAATGTTTCTGGTTTTCTCAATTCTCACCTTTACGCAATAACACATATAGGGGCTCCAAGAGGATGCTTAATCCCGAGTGAAAGTTACCAAAATAGTTGAGGAGTCCCAGGAACGACTGCAGCTCCATGACATTCTGTGGCCTGGACGCATTCCTGATAGCCTCTGTCTTGGTGTCTGTGGGCCGAATGCCACCCCACGCGATCTTTCTCCAAAAACTCCACTTCTGTTGCCATGAAGACTCATTTCGACCACTTCAGCCGCAGCCTTATGCGATCCAGTTGTTGGAGGACCTCCTCCAGGTTTTGTAGGTGCTCGACGGTGTCCCGACCCGTGACCAATATGTCGTCCTGAAAAACCACCGTGCGTGGTACCGACTTGATTAGGCTCTCCATGTTTTTCTGGAAGATCGCTGCAGCCAACCGAATTCCAAACGGGCATCTGTTGTAGATGAACAGTCCCTTGTGCGTGTTGATGCAAGTGAGGCCCTTTGAAGACTCCTCCAGCTCCTGAGTCATGTAGGCCGAAGTCGAGTTGAGCTTGGTGAACGTCTTGCCTCCTGCCAGCGTCGCAAATAGGTCTGCCTTAGGTAGCGGGTATTGGTCCTGTAGCGAGAAATGATTAATAGTTACTTTATAATCGCCGCAAATCCTGACCGTGCCATCACTTTTGAGTACTGGAACAATTGG
The DNA here is from genome assembly GCF_044704955.1 of Pristiophorus japonicus. Taxonomy (NCBI): domain Eukaryota; kingdom Metazoa; phylum Chordata; class Chondrichthyes; family Pristiophoridae; genus Pristiophorus; species Pristiophorus japonicus. Next base: position 69,239,251 of record NC_091978.1, read on the forward strand.
GCTGGCCCACTCGCTGAATTCCACTGGGGAGATGATGCCCTCGTGTTGCAGCCTGTCCAGCTCGATTTCCACTCTCTCCCTCATCATGTGAGGTACCGCTCGCGGCTTGTGGTGAATGGGTTGTGCCTCTGGGACCAAGTGGATCCGCACCTTCACCCCAGAAAAGTTTCCAATGCCTGGCTCAAAAAGGGAAGGGAATTTGCTAAGAACCTGGGTACATGAGGCCTCATCGACATGTGAAAGCGCTCGGATGTCATCCCAGTTCCAGCAGATTTTGCCCAGCCAGCTCCTTCCAAGCAGTTTGGGGCCATCGCCCGGGACAATCCAGAGTGGCAGTTCGTGCACCGTGCCCTCGTAGGTGACCTTGACCATGGCGCTGCCCAGGACAGTGATGAGCTCTTTGATGTACGTTCTCAGTTTTGTCTGGATGGGGCTCAGGGCTGGTCTGAGTGCCTTGTTGCACCACAGTCTCTCAAACATCTCTTTACTCATGATGGATTGGCTAGTGCCAGTGTCCAGTTCCATGGCCAAGGGTAAGCCATTCAATTTTACATTTAGCATTATAGGTGGACATTTCGTCTCAAATGTGTGCACCCCGTGTACTTCAGCATCTGCCTCATCTCTCTGAGGCTCGAAATTGCTTTGATCCACCATGGACCGATCTTCCTCTGCCTCGTGGTGGTTTGCAGGTTTTGCAGAGCTTGCAGCTTGTCTGCAAGCTCGTTGGAGATGGCCCATTGTTCCACAGCTCTTGCAAACATACCCTTAGAAGCGGCATGAATAGGCTGAATGGAAGCCTCCACAACTCCAAAAAGGTGTGAATTGCCTTGCATTCATCCTTTGTTGGGGACTCTGAGTCATCTGGGTCACCTGAGGCCTGCTGGCAGTTACAGACTCGTGGTTTCTGCCCTGTATATTTCTGCTCGCAAACACAGTTCCAGTTAATTTATGAACATTGCTAGCACTTGTGTGCTGAGAGATTTGTTTGGTGTTATCACTGGTGGACATAAATGCCTGTGCTATCGCAATGGCCTTACTGAGGGTTGGTGTCTCTACAGTCAAAAGTTTTCGTAGGATGGTCTCGTGGCCAATGCCCAGTACAAAAAAGTCTCTGAGCAGCTGCTCCAGGTAGCCATCAAACTCACATTGTCCTGCATGTCGTGTTAGCTCGGTGACGTAGCTCACCACTTCCTGACCTTCATATCGCTGGCACGTGTAGAACCGATACCTCGCCATCAGCACGCTCTCCCTCGGGTTAAGATGCTCCCGAACCAGTGTACACAGCTCCTCATACGACTTATCTGTGGTTTTCACCAGAGCTAGAAGATTCTTCATGAGGCTGTAGGTTGGTGCCCTGCAGACCGTGAGGAGGATTGCTCTCCTTTTTGCAACGCTTCCTTCTCCGTCCAGCTCATTGGCTACAAAGTACTGGTCTAGCCATTCGACATAGGCTTCCCAGTCCTCGCCCTCTGAGAACTTCTCCAGGATGCCCACAGTTTGCTGCACCTTTGCGTTGGATTCGTATACTCATCGCCAATTATTGTGTTCCTAACACAGATGAGACTGCGCACAGGGAGGTTAAAGTAACAGTGACCTCGGTCTTTATTAAGACACTCGAGTATGGAACAGGCCTTCGGGGCCGGCTTATATACAGTGCTCCCAAGGAATGCTGGGATTCCTTGGGACTTCAGGGGATGCGCTCCCTGGTGGCGGAATATGGGAGTGCATGCTTTACAGATACACAATAGTGATCACTCCCAAAAAACCCTTCTGGGTACTTAAGAAACAGCAGCACACATTAAAAGAATCAGTGCAGAAAGAAGCCACTGTTTTTGGGCGAAGTTTTGGAGGGAGTCCAAGAAGGCAAAGAAAATGTATCATAAATCTTTTTAAAGTCAAAAGGGAGAAAATGGAAGTCGAATGCAATTCTTTAATTTTTGATTTTTTTCAAAGTCCCACGCCACCAACTGAACGTCTCCTCACCAGGCTCGAGGGTCGAAGCAGTGGCCGCCAGAATCACTCCCTCACCCAGACACAGGGGCTCGGAACTCTGTTTCAAAAGAAGCCCAGGGGGGATGGGATGGAGTGGAAGCCGAACTGAATTGCCAGCCATTTATATAAGGGATGAGAACACTTAGGCTATTACAGCAGTTTCAAAAAAAGCTTGGTTGTGGAGCGGTGGGGGCGGGAGTGGGGTGGGTGGGGGGGGTGCAAATCTGCTGACTGATGCTCCGACCCTCAAGCCAAGTGAGGAGTTGTTCAGTCGTGGGATGATACTTTGAAAAACATAAAAAATTAAAGAATTGCATTAGACTTCATTGCCCAAAATGTCTTCATTGAATGCCTAGCTTCCCGTTCTAAGCAAGCCTATTGCGCATGCGCAGACCAGGGTGTGGTCCATACTAGAGCATGCATCTTGGGGAGAGATGAAAGAAGGTGTGAGTGCTTTGTGCTGCTGTTTTGAGCTTCTTGCAAAGCTATAATTAAATTATGGGGGCAATATTGACAGTGCCATACCTCATGCAAGCCTTCTGCATAATGGTGCTGCGGAGGAGAAGAGTGATTAGGCAACACCTGAGGAACTTCAGAGCACATAGGATAATGGGCAGGAGGCCTTACCCACATCAGGTATATCGAGACAGGCATTCATACCTGCACCTGAGTGAGGCAGACTGTGTGAGAAGGATGCGTTTCTGCAAAGAAGTTATATATAAGATCTGTGAGCTAATAAAAGCAGATCTGCAACCTAGAAGTGTCAGGAGGTCTGCTTTTTCTGTTGAAGTGAAGGTTACAGCTGCACTTTCATTTTATGCATCTGGATCATGATGTGTGCATCATTTCTCAACATGCAACACATAACTGCATTCGGCAGGTGACTGATGCACTATATGTCTGGAGGAATGACTATATAAAGTTCCCCATGATCGCTCAGGCAATGCGTGACAGGCTGTGGGCTTCTCCAGGATTGCTGGCTTCCCAAAGTTACAGGGCTGCATTGATTGTTCCCACGTCGCCTTGTGAGCACCTTTCGAGGATTCCGAGATGTACAGAAACAGAAAAGGCTTCCACTCCGTGAATGTGCAGTTTGTCTCTGATGACATGCATCGCATCATGGCAGTTGATGCAAGATAATCTGGGAACACCCATGATGCGTTCATTCTACGCGAGAACACTATATCTACCATGTTTCAAAAGCAGCCAGAAGGGCAGAGCTAGCTGCTGGGGGACAAAGGGTACGGCCTCGCCACCTGGCTCATGACGCCCCACACGTAACCCGGACGGAAGCTGACCGAGAATACAATATGTTGCACATTGCGACGTGCAACGTAATAGAGAGGACCATTGGCATCTTGAAGCAAAGTTTCCGATGCCTGGACCATTCCGAAGGCTATTTGCAATACTCCTCTGAGATTGGCGGTCAGTTCACTGTTGTGTGTGCATGCTACATAACTTAGCCAGCGTGAGGTGAGAGTGGCTGATGTTGAGGAGGAAGATGCAGATGATGATGAGGAGGAGGACGAGGACAAGGACGAGGAAGCCACGCAACTACCTGAACCCGGAGCACAATGGCGGAGGAGGGCGGGCCGTCGTGCCCCTTTAATGATTGCTCGAGCCTTGCGCCAACAGTTCATCCGTGAACGCTTTGCTGCCTGAAGGCTCAGCAGCAACTATTCCACAATGGACCATGTTTACTGTTTGGACTTGTTCTATAGGCCCCAAGTTTCCACATGATTTGCTCCTGATTTTTAGGAGCAACTGGTGTAGAACGGAGTATCTTAGAAATCGGAATTCTCATCATTTAGTTTGCTCCAGTTCTAGTCAGTTAGAACAGTTTCACTTTGGAACAGAATTTTTTTTCAAAAGGGGGCGTATCCGGCCACTTATGCCTGATTTCAAAGTTTCGTGAGTGAAAACTTACTCCAAACTAACTTAGAATGGAGTAAGTGAAGATTTTTGTACGCTGGAAAAAACCTTGTCTACACTTTAGAAAATCAGGCGTAGGTTACAAATCAGGCGTAGGGAATGGTGGGGGGGGTGTTTAAAGGGAAGTTTACAAACATTAAACACTTCAGTTTTACAAATAAAGAGCCATCATCAATAATAAGTGATAAATACATCAATAAATCAACTAATAAATCAATCAAAAAAAATTAATAAGAAATAATTTTTTTTTTTAAATCAATAAATAAAACATTTTCTACTTACCGACTGCAGCACCGGGAGCCCTCCAACAGCGTGCTGGGATGCCCCCTCAGTGTGTCTCTGTCAGTGTCTCTATCTCTCTGTCTGTCTGTGTGTGTCTCATTCTCTGTCTGTCAGTGTCTGTGTTTCTGACAGCGAGGGGAGGGGGAGGAGGGGGGTAGAGGGAGCAGAGGGAGGGAAGGGAGAGAAGGGGGAGGGATGGGGAAGGGGGGAGAAGGGGATAAAGGGGAGAAGGGGGGAAAGGAGATGGGGGGGAGAAGGAGATTGGGTGGGGGGAAGGAGATTGGGTGGGGGGGAAGGAAATTGGGTGGGGGGGAAGGAGATTGGGTGGGGGGGGAAGGAGATTTGGTGGGGGGGAAGGAGATTGGGTGGGGGGGGAAGGAGATTTGGTGGGGGGAGAAGGAGATTGGGTGGGGGGGGAAGGAGATTTGGTGGGGGGAGAAGGAGATTGGGTGGGGGGGAAGGAGATTGGGTGGGGGGGAAAGGAGATTGGGGGGGGAAGGAGATGGGAGGGAAAGAGAAGGGGGAGGGAGGCTGAACTGGCCGGGCCCGAGACTTACAGGTAGGTGGTGTTGGGTCGGGTCTGGGGGGTGGTGGGAGGGAGGTCAGTTCGGTTCAGGTCGGGGGGAGGGAGGGAGGGAGAGGGAGGTCAGGTCGGGGGGAGGGAGGTCAGGTCGGATCCAGTCCGGGGGCGGGGGCGGGGGGTGGGGAGCGGTTGTCGGGTCCGGTCCGGGGGCGGGGGGGGGCGCGGGTGTCGGGTCCGGCCCGGGGGCGGGGGGAACGGGTGTCGGGTCCGGGGCGGGGGGGGGGGGGGGAGCGGGTGTCGGGTCCGGTCCGGAGCGGGGAGGGAGCGGGTGTCGGGTCTGGTCCGGGGGTAGGGAGGAGCGGGTGTCGGGTCTGGTCCGGGGGCAGGGGGGGGGGAAGCGGGTGTCTGGTCCGGTCCGGGGGCGGGGGGGGAGCGGGTCTCGGGTCCTGTCCGGAGGCGGGAAGCGGGAGTCGAGTCGGGTCGGGAGGAAGCAGGAGCTGGCCGTGGGAGGAGCCTTATTCACGCAGCCCCAGTGAGGCCATTTGGCCAGGGCTAGGGGCTGCGTGTTTCAGGCGCCTGGAGCGACTGCACTTGCGCGCCCACTGTAGCGCGCATGTGCAGAGGTCCCGGCACTGTTTTCGCCGCAGGGACCTGGCTCCGCCCCCTACAGCTCCTGCTGCGCTGCGCCGAGGGCCAGAGGACCTGCAGGGAGGTGGAGAATCTGGAGGGTTTTTTTAGGCGCACTTTGTGGCACGAAAAATGGGCGTCCAGGTCGGGACTGCGCCGTTCTAGGCACAGCTCGAAACTTGGGCCCATAATGTTGTGTTGTGTTAATGGAATAAATAATGTAAGTTAGTCTTCTTCAGTTCAAACGTTTGTATTAACAATGGAACTAATAATGGAAATTATTCAGTTATAATTTCAAATATTTTTTTTCAAAAGGTTAACTTAACTTTAATAAAAATATTCTTGTATCAAACTTTAAAGTATTCAATTAAGATCACTTACAAACTTTAACATCACTTACAAAGTTTAAGATCACTTACAAACTTTAACATCACTTACAAAGTTTAAGATCACTTACAAGCTTTTAAACTTGTAAATTTACATCACTTACAAAAAACTTTTATTTTGAGAACAGTTACAACAGTAACAACAATAATAATAACAACAGCAACAACAGCAGCAGCAAAGAAAGGTTGCACCCATCTCTCCTCCATCTTATTCTAAGACTGCCTGCTGCGCTTGGGCTTGTTGACTCCACCCCTGCCCGCAGGCGGTGATGCAGCGTTTCTCAGGTTGGTACCAAGCTTATTCTTTCGAGCATCTCGGGTAATGCACAATTCCCGATGGGGGGCATGTGCAGGTGGTAATGTGGAAGGCCCAGCTTGGGCCTCTTCAGAGGTTGAACTGGGGATTGGAGTGGGAGTGGCAGTTGATTCTGTCAATGGGTACGGGGTCTGGGTGTGTTCCCTTATTGCAGCAGCTAACTCTGACATTCCCTCCCTCATATGTCCCGACAGTGTATCAGCTACCTGCGACATTCCCTCCCTCATGTTCACCGACAGTGTATCAGCTACCAGCTGACATTCCATCCCTAATGTGCCCTGACAGTGTTCACATTTCTCGCAAGAGTATTGTTATTTCTCCCGACAGTCCCGATAATTCATCACCCACCCCACTGATGGTGTCCAGGAGTGATCGCATACGGTCAATGCTCTCCCCACTCATTGCCATCATCTGAACCACATCTATTACATCCTGCACCTCAGGAGAGTGATGTCGAGCTCTCCTTCCCCTCCTCCTCACCCTTGATGTGGCTTGCTGCACCCCACTGGAAGCCGCAGCCTCGGACTGTGTGAAACCATAAAATGTCCCAACACTCGTACTACTCAGGAAAGGGACTGGCAGCTCAATGGGTGGCACCAGCACCTCCTCCTGAGTGAGTACAACAGTGGGGGCTTCATCCTCCCCCTCACCCTCATGCTCTTGGTCTGGAAGGTGGGATTGGAAGATGTTCTCCTCTTCAGGCTCGTCCTCATCTGAATCATCTTCAGCATCGGCTTCAGCCTCATCAGCGTTGGCCTCAAGTTCTGTTAAATATAACAGAACAGACAAATAGTTAGCAGCAGAGGAGGGGGCAGAGTGGCATGAGTAGGCTCACACAGCGCAGGCAGCAGGCTCATTTGAAGGACCACAATGAATGATAGCACATTGCATCAACCGTAGCGTAGCTGACGGAGACATCCCCATGAACCGAAGCATGACTAGCCCGCACAGTAACATTTAGCAAAGCCAGACTGTGGAATTTGCAGGACTTACCCTCTCTCTTGAGTGTGGGCCCAGTTTGTGCAGTGGTGGTTGCTTTTCTCCAGGCAGGACCCAACAAAGCAGCAACCCTGTCTTCCAAGGGTGTCAGTGGGTGCAGATTTGCCGGGCCTCCTTCTGTTCAAGTTCTCTCTCTTTTGTTGTGTGCCACCTTCCTCTGCAAATATCAAAATATAGCTTTTTAGCGAGGGTGTCTTTCTGTTGGGTGGGACATACAGATGGTAACATTTACAATTGCAATTCCAGTGAATAAATGAAAATATTACTTACACTAACTACTTGACCAAGGTCCTGCTATTTCCTTTTGCACTGGCCTCCGGACCTCGGGGTGGTCACCATTGCACAGTAATCTTGTGAAAGTTGGTTCCAGCGTGTTTTCATTTCTTTTGCTGAAACTTTTATTTGACCTCTGCTGGTGTCCAGCTCATGCCATTTGATCTCAATTACAGTAACCAGTGCCTCCACTTCATCCTGTGAGAAATTCTTGGTCCTTGAGCTCCATTGCATATTGCAGCTCCGATTTTAAGTTCTCACACACCACTCAGAATTAAAGTTCTCACACACAACTGGCTCTTTAAAAATGGCCGAATGCAGACCGGGAGGTGTACTGGGCAAGCTTTGTTCTTTTCGCGCATGTGCAGAAGTGGGGGGGGGGTCATTCTTTTTTGGTGCAGACATTAGGCTCCACCCCCTGAAGCTAAAGGACAGGATGCGCGGTGCCAATTTCAAAAATTAGAATGGGGAAACTTTCAACTTTTTTTTTGAGTAGTTGCCGCCAAAAAAATTGGGCATAACTCTTGAAAAAATGGCATTGGGGAAAATTGAGCCCATTAAGAGCAAGATAACTAAAGAAAGAGTAAGACCTATTAGAGAACATAAAGGCAATGTGTGTGTGGAGGTGGAAGACGTGGGTGTGGTTCTAAATGAATACTTTGCGTCTGTTTTCACAAAAGAGAGGGTTGATGCAGACATTGCAATCAAGGAGGAGAAGTGTGAAATATTAGATGAAATAAACATAGTGAGAGTTGATGTATTAAGGGGCTTGGCAGCTTTGAAAGTGGATAAATTCCCAGGCCCAGATGAAATGTATCCCAGGCTGTTAAGAGAGGCAAAAGAGGAAATAGCAGAAGCTCTGACAATCATTTTCCAATCCTCTTTGGCTACAGGTGCAGTGCCAGGGGACTGGAGTACTGTTAATGTTGTACCTTTGTTTAAAAAGGGAGAAAGGGATAGACCGAGTAATTAAAGGCCAGTCAGCCTAATCTTGGTGGTGGAAAATTATTGGAAAAAATTCTGACGGATAGGATAAATCTTAATTTAAAAAAACATGGATTAATCAAGGACAGTCAGCATGGCTTTGTTAAGGGAAGGTCGTGTCTGACTAACTTAATTGAATTCTTTGAGGAGGTAACAAGGAGGGTCGATGAGGGTCGTGCATTTGATGCAGTGTATATGGATTTTAGCAAATATTTGATAATGTCCCACATGGCAGACTGGTCACGAAAGTAAAGGCCCATGGGATCCGGGGCAAAGTGGCAAGTTGGATCCAAAATTGGCTCTGAGGCAGGAAGCAAAGGGTAATGCTTGATGGGCATTTTTGTGACTGAAAGGCTGTTTCCAGTGGGGTTCCGCAGAGCTCAGTATTAGGTCCCTTGCTTTTTGTGGTATATATCAATGATTTAGACTTGAATGTAGGGAGTATGATTAAGAAGTTTGCAGATGAAACTAAAATAGGCTGCATGGTTGATAATGAAGAGGAAAGCTGTAGACTGCAGGAAGATATCAATGAACTGGTCAGATGGGCAGAACAGTGGCAAATGGAATTCAATCTGGAGAAGTGTGAGGTAATGCATTTGGGGAGGGCTAACATAGCAAGAAACCTTGGAGTGAAGCTCCATTGATCCCTGAAGGTAGCAGGCCAGGTAGATAAGGTGTTTAAGAAGGCATACAGAATACTTGCCTTTATTAGCCGAGGCATAGAATATAAGAGCAGGGAGGTTATGCTTGAACTGTATAACACACTAGTAAGGCCACAGCTAGAGTACTGCGTGCAATTCTGGTCTCCGCATTACAGGAAAGGTGAGATTGCACAAGAGAAGGTAAAGAGATTTACTTGAAGAATTGTAGCTATGAGGAAAGGTTGGATAGGCTGGGTTTGTTTTCTTTGGAACAGAGGAGGCTGACAGGAGACCTTATTGAGGTGTATAACATTTTGAGGGGCCTAGACAGAGAGGTCAACAATCAGGGGGTATAGATTTGAAGTAATTGGTAGGAGATTTAGAGGAGATTTTAAGGGAAATTTCTTCGCCCAGAGGGTGGTGGGGGTCTGGAACTCTGCCTGAAAGGGTGGCAAAGGCAGAAACCCGAACCACATTTAAAAAGTGCTTGGATGTGCATTTGAAGTGCTGCAACCTACAGCTGGAAAGTGGGATTAGTGTGAATAGCTCTTGGTTGGCCGGCGCAGACACAATGGGCCAAAATAGCCTGCATCCGTGCTGTAAATTTCTATGGGCCCAAATTCGGTCGAATCCAAGTCCCGCCCAAGTGCCACCCAAAGGACCGCCGATGGCCACCGAGAGACCGGGTGGTACTGTGCCTGTAAGATTAGTCTAAAAGAACAGCTTACACCGTCAATCTGGGCGACAGTGAGCGGGAACTCTCAATCTCTGCGGCAATAGCTCTTGCCGCCCAAGTGCTGCCGAGGATGGAGTCGGGCCCAGGGAGGGTGGAAGACCTGCAAATAAAAATCATAGCAAACAGAAAAAAAACACCAGAACACCTTCAGGGGACCCCATCCAGGTAAGTTGCTGTAAGAAAAATGTTTAAATATGTTCACTAATTTTTGTTCCATTCTTCGTACTTAGCATCGGGGTCAGAACAGCCTCCACGCAGCGGTCCTTCCTCCTACTGGCACCGACTCCCGCCCGTACCAATCTGGCAGCTCGGCGGGTGGGAGGCCACTTATGCTAGTTGGCCACCAGAGGACATCAGCGGATGGTTCCCGGCGATACTCCCCTCCCGACTGCTCCAGCCCAAGTGAAAAGTGGCAAAGAGGGGAATCTAGCAGCAAAACTCGGCAGCAGTTGACGGTAAGGCCACCAATATCGGGGCCTATGATTCTAGGTATGCACAGAGGTACGGCTGGAGTTTAACCAATATTAGACTCAAGCACTGGTAAGGTTCTCACCACCTGTCCAGCTAGAACAACCCTACCCATTAGAAACTTGCCCTGTTGCTGAGTAGGAAGAATCTGAGCATTCTGTGATAGTTGACCACTGCAGGTTCCATTAGTGAGCCAGGTTGACTGATCTATCACCAATGGTGCCTAGAGCACTGTGGGCCTACCTTGATCTGATATGGCATTACTTTGGTAGTGGAGCAGAAATCCTGTTTATGCAATTCCACATCAACTTCTAAAATGTTAATAGGTTTGCCTTTTGCCTTCTTTAGTTCTAGCCATTTCCGAGCTTCCAAGGACCTGCTTAACCATTTGGCAGCATGGAGCCTTTTAAATAGAGAAATTGCACCCATGTTTCACCCTATTCATTAATTTTCCAGGCTCCCCTGCTCTATTTTCTGCCCTTATCTCACCAGCATTATTTAAATTAGCTGAACACACAATTTCGGACTAGGTCAGTCGTTGCCAATTTTGCAGGTACAAGTTGCACTCTGTTGTATTATGCCAGCGGAGTGGGGGGTCAGAAATTTCCAGGCCTCAGGTCTTCCTCTCAGGGCTCTTCCATCCCATTTAAATTTCCTCTATCTCTTCAGATGTTGCAGCAGCTGTAAGAACATAAGAAATAGGAGCAGGAGTAGGCCATACAGCCCCTCGAGCCTGCTCCACCATTTAATACAATCATGGCTGATCCGATCATGGACTCAGCTCCACTTCCCTGCCCGCTCCCCATAATCCCTTATCCCCTTATCATTTAAGAAACTGTCTATTTCTGTCTTAAATTTATTCAATGTCCCAGCTTCCTTAGCTCACGAAGGCAGCGAATTCCACAGATTTACAACCCTCTGAGAGAAGAAATTTCTCCTCATCTCAGTTTTAAATGGGCGACCCCTTATTCTAAGATTATGCCCCCTAGTTCTAGTCTCCCCTATCAGTGGAAACATCCTCACTACATCCGCCTTGTCAAGCCCTTTCATAATCTTATATGTTTCGATAAGATCACCTCCCATTCTTCTGAATTCCCATGAGTAGAGGCTCAACCTACTCAACCTTTCCTCATAAGTCAACCCCTTCATCTCCGTAATCAACCTAGTGAACCTTCTCTGAACTATCTCCAAAGCAAGTATATCCTTTCGTAAATATGGAAACCAAAACTGCACGCAGTATTCCAGGTGTGGCCTCACTAATACCCTGTATAACTGGAGCAAGACTTCCCTGCTTTTATACTCCATCTCCTTTACAATAAAGGCCAAGATTCCATTGGCCTTCCTGATCACTTGCTGTATCTGCATACTATCCTTTGGTGTTTCATGCACAAGTACCCTCAGGTCCTGCCGTACTGCAGCACTTTGCAATCTTTCTCCATTTAATAACTTGCTCTTTGATTTTTTCTGCCAAAGTGCATGACCTCACACTTTCCAACATTATACTTTGTCTACCAAATTTTTGCCCACTCACTTAGCCTATCTATGTCCTTTTGTCGATTTTTGGTGTCCTCTTCACACATTGCTTTTCCTCCCACCTTTTGTCAGCAAATTTGACTACGTTACACTCGGTCCTTTCTTCAAGTCATTAATATAGTTTGTAAATAGTTGGGGTCCCAGCACTAATCCCTGCAGCACCCCACTAGTTACTGATTGCCAACTCCAGAATGAACCATTTATCCCGACTCTCTGTTTTCTGTTAGTTAGCCAATCCTCTATCCATGCTAATATATTACCCCTGACCCCGTGAACTTTTATCTTGTGCAGTAACCTTTTATGTGGCACGTTGTCAAAATGCCTTCTGGAAGTCCAAATACACCACATCCATTGGTTCCCCTTTATCCACTCTGTTCATTACATCCTCAAAGAATTCATGCAAATTTGTCAAACGTGACTTCCCCTTCATAAATCCTGTTGCACAGTCAGAATTTCTCGCATTGGCAGTGGTGGACTCCCCTTTGATGGTGGGGTCCCACTTTTCTGTCCAATGAGCCGCAACCTAGAAAAATGGATTGGGGTTATATTGGGGTCAAAGCAATGGGCAAAAGTTCCTTGGCACCACTATCTTGCCAACAAAAGGGAAATCCAGCCCATGGTCTGCTTTATGTTGTGGCCTTCTTGTTATTGCTCAACTAATTTTATACCTACATGTTAATATTGATCAATTTCCACTCTTTGATCAAGAACTTGACATATAAGAGTTTTGGTATATGTTACAAGTTTAGTTGTATCAGATTAAACATTTCATTTTTCTCAAACGACCAACTCTTAACTCTTCTCCACTCTGAGATTATACGTCCAACAAGGTGCTATAAGCTGAATGATATCATTTTACAAATGCTGCACAAGAGAAGGATTTGGGAGCATTGGTAGTCAGACCATTGAAATCATTGGCGCAGTAAGAGGCTGCAGGGTGAATTGGACAGGTTAGGTGAGTGGGCAAATGCATGACAGATGCAGTATAATGTGGATAAATGTGAGGTTATCCACTTTGGTGGCAAAATCACGAAGGCAGAATATTATCTGAATGGCGGCAGATTAGGAAAAGGGGAGGTGCAATGAGACCTGGGTGTCATGGTACATCAGTCATTGAAAGTTGGCATGCAGGTACAGCAGGTGGTGAAGAAGGCAAATGGCATGTTGGCCTTCATAGCTAGGAGATTTGAATATAGGAGCAGGGAGGTCTTACTGCAGTTATACAGGGCCTTGGTGAGGCCTCACCTGGAATACTGTGTTCAGTTTTGATCTCCTAATCTGAGGAAGGACATTCTTGCTATTGAAGGAGTGCAGCGAAGGTTCACCAGACTGATTCCCGGGATGGCAGGACTGACATATGAGGAGAGACTGGAACGACTGGGCCTGTATTCACTGAAGTTCAGAAGGATGAGAGGGGATCTCATTGAAACATATAGAATTCTGACGAACTGGATAGGTTAGAGGCAGAAAGAATGTTCCTGATGTTGGGGAAGTCCAGAACCTGGGGAGATAGTCTAAGGATAAGGGGTAAACCATTTAGGACTGAGATGAGGAGAAACTTCTTCACTCAGAGAGTTGTTAGCCTGTAGAATTCCCTACCGCAGAGAATTATTGATGCCAGTTCATTTGGATATATTCAAGAGGGAGTTAGATATGGTCCTTACAGCTAAAGGGATCAAGGAGTATGGAGAGAAAGCAGGAAAGGGGTACTGAGGTGAATGATCAGCCATGATCCTATTCAATGGTGGTGCAGGCTTGAAGGGCCGAATGGCCTACTCCTGCACCTATTTTCTATGTTTCTATGTTTCTAAATCAGGCAAATAGGATCTTCGGTTTTGTATGGAATGGAATGGAAATCACAAGGTGTGATACTGAGTCCATAGGTTCATCCCGTCTAGAGGTACTGTTAGCAGTACTGGTCACCGCATTACAAGAAGGACATCACGGTACAGGAAACAATGCAGCAAAGGACAATCTGGCTTACAATTTTTTCAGCCAATATCACCATCAACCGATTAAGTGGTCCACTGGCGGAGCGACGGCTGAAGCTCCGTGGAAATTCCACCCCTGCTGTTTCTCCTGGTTCTTTTGTCAAAATAAAGGCGGGAGATCTAAGAACTGCCGTGGATATTCTACCCCCATGTATCTGGGGGAGGGGCGACGTTTCGGAGGTTTCCAAACACGAGGAGGAAAACTTTGTAATTATTTAAGGAACTTTTTTTGGGGGGGGGGGGCGCGGTGATTGGGGCCAATGGATCGACGCCACGCGAATGAAATAAAATAAAATGTAACAGAATACTCGGCAAGTCTAATGGAACAGCAGCGGAAGTTTGCAAAATCAAAACGTTTCTTCCGATTCTGAAGCGATCTCCCGCCGCATGGGTCACTGCACCACTGAGGTGCGTGCCCTCACCTTCCTGTAACACCTACATGCAGTATTTACAGATACTGTGCACCGGTGCATCACAATAAATCAGAATTGTAATTCAACAACACGTATATCCCGCACGGGCACGATGCGCCGAATGGCTGTATCATTCTATGATTCTATGACCATTGAATGTGCTTCTTTAGAGGGTTGGTTCAAATTCATTCGCATAAAGCCTGCTATGGGACGAATGATAGCGCGATATTGCCGAGTCTAAATTTACCACCTTGTTTCTTATGTGGTGCAAGCGATTGCCGGAGTCAACGAGCTACATAGACTGATTTGATAACTTCCCGAAGCCAGCCTACTATTTTCAGCTGTCCGTGTTCGTAAGGGGAATGAACAAAAAAGTGTAATGCTGCAGAGAGCCATTGAATTTTCCACAGACTGAGTGGTTGACGATCATAGTGAATGTTACTGGTATCGAAGCAAGTTGCCCCTTCGGTTGAGCTGTCTTGTGTTCAGAGACTGCTGAACCTGTCACTCGCTCCCCCTGACACTGCACACAGTCGCAGGGGGAAAGGGAAGACAGGGCGGGGAGGAAAGAAATCAGGAGACAGAACGTAAGAGATTATATAAGGTGTCGCTTAGAACTCGTTACTTGAGAGACTAATCCTCAATTTCAAAGTAATTGCTATATTAATAAACTCGAAGAGTTAGTAAAGAGCACCTTCCAATGCTGGAAGTTTGGTAATGCTGAAAAAACACAGTAGGTCAGTCAGGATCTGAAGGGGAAATTGGGTTGACCATTTAGGTGGGGCCAGCTCTGATAAACGGGTCCATCCTCAAACATCAATCCTTCTCTCTTTGGGCTGCGGTTGTGTATTTTTACCATTCACTGCTTTTGTTGTAGGGAATAGTTTACTCTGGGAGTTAATGCAAGATACGATGATTTAGGAGTGAATTTAGAACAACTGAATCATCCAGACAGGTAAATCGGGAAAGCTGTGAATTGTAATCCCGCCCTTAAAACAAGAGGGACACATTACAAAACACTAGAAAATAGTAAAGTACAAAGAATCCCCGGATATTTGTGAACGCGCAAGTTACCGACAGTGTGTCGGGAAAGTGACACTTTAAGAGTTAAAGCACAATTTTGAAAGGATTGGTTTGCATACTTTTGATAGGATTCAATGGTTGTTCAGATGCTATAATACCACTGCTTTCACTTGCAGATTGACTTCCGAAAATTCTTACTCTATTAATAAGCATGGTTTGTGTGTAAAACTATTAATATTTATCCCCCTGGATTCGTCAATAACGCGGACATTTACCTACAAAGGGAACTCTCACATTATCTGTTCTGACGAAGGGTCATCGACCCGAAACGTTAACTCGGTTTCTCTCCACAGATGCTGCCTAACCCGCTGAGATTTCCAGCATTTTCTGTTTTTAATTTCAGATTCCAGCATCCGCAGTATTTTGCTTTCATCGCACATTATCTGGGCTGACTGGGCCACAAAACATCAGTACAATGCGACTGAAAGAACAATGGCAACTAGGGGAATAGTGCTTGAAAAACAACAACTTAGAAACAAGCAGTGGGGTGAGCAAATAATGAGGAAAGGAAGTGGAGTTCATGAAAAAAACACACACAAGAGAAAGGCGAACAGAGTTTAAAGAGCGAGCAAGGCATTGGGAGATGGGGTAGATGTGAGAAAACTCAGGTGTAAATAAAACAGAAATAAAGCAAAGAATGAAGGGACATTAACAGACCAAGTGATTTTAAAGGTTTGGAAGTCCCACAGGGTGTGATTTATAGTGGCATGGCAGGGCATTCGGCTTTGTTTGGTTTTCGCTGCAGGTGTTGGTAAATTGCAAATCTCTAGCCATAACTTATCGAGGTAAATAAACCGCGAATGACCCAGGATTCGCTAGCAACACAGTCTTTAGAAGGTGGGTGAAGGGGTGGGCTGTGTCACTAGCAATCTGAAAGAGACACACGCTGTTTTTGTACAACAACTCGCCGCTTAATAAGGATCTGTTAACACCATTATACGCAAAGCTGTCAGCGAAAAGGTTGACAGGCGAAGACAGTTGTTTACTATGGATTTAATAAAGGGCATTGAAACAAAAATATACGAAGCACTTGTATGTTTCCATTGAGTCCTTTCACCGCAGTGGAAAATCTCGATCAATTTGCAAAAATTAAAAAAAAATTGTATCTCCTGTGGAAGTATGATGCCAACGTATCCGGTGTTTGGGCGATACAACTCACAATAAATCACTCCAAAATAGAGATGGGTGATAACGTAACCCTTGATTTATACTACACAAAAAATTCACGTAAGCGATCGTCAGCTAGTTTAATTTTGTCAGCTAGCCGCGACTTCGTCATGGTTTCTTATAAATTCCGCTCACAGCTGAAGGGAGGCAGAGATCATCTATTGTAAGTGAAGAGTGGGGGGGAAAGGAAGCTCCTTGTGAATCACTCCGGACGGTGCAGTTTCAGATTAGGAGAGAGAGAAGGAGATTCGTGCGTTATCAGAGTGAGATGGGGGCTGAATTTATTTTATGGAAACACCGTTTGCTTTTTTCTCTGATAGTTTTAAGTATTACAAGTTCTAAGGTCCACTATGGACTCGCAGCTCCTGTTCAAAACCAAGACAATTTGTCCAAGATGTTCCCCAGGGGCAGTCACTGGGCAGTGGGTGAGTATCCGCTTCGTAAGATGTAAATGTCCGCGTGGAAATGTACTCGATTCTAGAAATTAACTCGCCCAGTCAAGAGACAGACAGACATTGAGTTCCCTTATTTGTTGTCTTTTCTTAAACCAGACTGTTTTATATTTCACCAGTCGTTGATTTTAAATCCCTTTCCCCTTGAATGCGGGGCTAGGTAACTGATTATAGGATACCATGTATTTGCTCCTCCCCCCTCTCAGATGTCGCTGGGTCGGACTCGGCACCTACAAAGCTTTGTTGTTGAAAATGTATTTTATTTCAGTACAGGCGGGCGGCGCTTTATTCCGCGTGTGCTCATTTGTTTGTGTGTTGTCTCTAATATGGTACAACTTTGTCCCCCTTTGTATCCTCGTAAGCAATTTTACCGCCTCGTCGATTGTTTGCGGTGCTTTGTAATAAATTTGGAGCCCGATTGACTCACTCGTACAGGAATGTTTAACCGAACGATTCTTATGCACTAATTTTTCAAACAAGCGGAAAGGATTAGGGTGAATATTGAAACTAAGTGATGTCGTTAATGGCAGGTTTAACAGGGCCACAATAAAGGAAACTTGCAAAACGCACCCCAAGGACCTCAGGATTCAGCAGGTCGAACAGTCGTGTGATCTGTCCGGTCTAACCTGTTACACAGCGGGCAATGCTATATTTCACCTCCTTTTCTCACAGCTTGGTCTAATTTGCTATGGAACTGAAGGATTTGTCCTTCCCTTCAGATATAATGATGAAAGCACACAGCAAGAAAAAGAGAGTACAATCCAGAGTAAAATTAAAGCCACAGTTTCCTTTAGATGAACAGCCTCTCGTTACTGTACCCTTCAAATGTCTACACCTCTCTAGAATTCGGCACTTCAGTTGCTGTTAGGATTTTCAACATTCCCTTTTGCCGTTGCTCCCCCCCCCCCCCCACCCCATAGCGCCTTTAATATAGTACAGCATCCCAATGCGCTTTGTCAGACAGTATAATGGTAATTTCAGTGTTTGTGTGAAACGAGAACAAGGGATAGATGAACAAGGGATCTGACGAAAGGTCATCGACCGAAACGTTACCTCTGCTTTCTCTCCACAGATGCTGCCTGACCTGATGAGATTTCCTGCATTTTCTGTTTTTATTCCAGATTCCAGCATCCGCAGTATTTTACTTTTGTCAGTGACCAGAAAACGCATACTAAGTTATTGTATAATTAATTGAAAAGTAGCATACCTTTACCCAAGTAACGTAGGATTTGCTCGTGAGACAACTGAATCCAACCACCGCCCGCATGTCAACACACTCAGCAATAATATTTTAATTAATTATCCGTGTAAAAGTATATAAAAAGCGTTACTTTTTCAATTTCCTGTATTCATGCCAAATTTCCCAACCTTAAATTGCTGTCAACAGAATAGTTCGGACTCTTATAAACGTGCAGTTGATACAATTCTGCTTTATTGGTCACATGAATTACCCATGATATTTTGCACATTATCACATCTGATTTTTACGTAACGCTAAAGAACGCAGCAGTTGCATCCCACTGCTAGTTTGTTTAGTGATCATCTTGCGCCACCTTTTGTTAATGTTTGTAATAACAGATCAATCTGTGAATTACAATGAGAGGGTTACAGGTTCCGTCAACAGCGCCTTTGGGGTCGGGTGCAGTTGTATTAGAAATAAATACTTAAATTTATATAGCGCCTTTCACGACGATCGGACGTCTCAAAGCGCTTTACAGCCAATTAATACTTTTGAAGAGTGGTCACTGTTGTAATGTGGGAAACGCACAGCCAATTTGCACAAAGTAACTCCCAGAAACAGCAAGTGATAATGACCAAATAATCTGTTTTTGTTATGTTGGTTGAGGGATTAATATTCGACTGACTATTTGTACTGTGCTTTCGCCCCTGATCCTCCCGCCCCGTCGAGTCCCCGCCCCCGGGAAAAGGGATGGAGTATAAAAGCAGGGAAGTCTTGCTACAGCTATACAGGATATTGGTGAGGCCACATCTGGAATACTGTGTGCAAATTTGGTTTCCATATTTTCAAAAGGATAAGTTTGCTTTGGAGGCAGTTCAGAGAAGGTTCACTAGGTTGAGTCCGGGGATGAGAGGGTTGACTTATGAGGAAAGGTTGAGTAGGTTGGGCCTCTGTTCATTGTAATTCAGAAGAATGAGAGATGATCTTATCGAAACGTATAAGATTATGAGGGGGCTTGACAAGGTGGATGCAGAGAGGATGTTTCCACTTATAAGGGAGACTAGAACTAGAGTGCATGATCTTAGAATAAGGGGCCGCCCATTTAAAAGTGAGATGAGGAGAAATTTCTTCTCTCAGAGGGTTGTAAATCTGTGGAATTCGCTCCCTCAGAGAGCTGTGGAAGCTGGGACATTGAATAAATTTAAGACAGAAATAGACAGTTTCTTAAACAATAAGGGGATAAGGGGTTATGGGGAGTGGGCAAGGAAGTGGACCTGAGTCCATGATCGGATCAGCCATGATCTTATTAAATGGCGGAGTATGCTCGAGGTGCTATATTGTCTACTCCTGCTCCTATTTCTGATGTTCTTATGTTCTTATGATCCTCCCAACCGGTCGAGTCTCCGCCCCCGATCCTCCCGCAAGAACCGGAAGTGCGGCCCCGAACCTGAATCATTCCAACCAAGTTGCCCGCTGAGCCCCTCACCGAGCAGCCCCGAGCCTGGACATAATACCCCTGTTTCTGGAGATAATTCACATGTGTCTGGAGATAATTCCCCTGTGTCTGGAGATAATTCCCCTGTGTCTGGAGATAATTCCCCAGTTTCTGGAGATAATTCCCCTGTTTCTGGAGCTCTTATTTCCCTGGTGATTTAGTGGCCCTGTCCTGAGCGGCCCCGAGCTCCCCGCTGGGCCACCGAGCCCTGAGCCGGGGGAATGCAGCGAGCAGAGAGAGCGGGCGGGTGACCGGGTGCAGGGGGGGAGAGAGAGAGAGCTTGGTTGGGGGAGTGAAAAGCGAGAGCCTGTTTTTTTTTGGGCGGGGGGGGGGGAAGAGAGAGCCTGTTTGGGGAGCAGGAGAGAGAGAACCTGTTTGGGGGAGGGGAGAGGGAGCCTGTTTTGGGGTGGGGTAGAGAGAGAGTGCCTGTTTGTGGGGAGGGTATGGAGGGCCTGTTTTAGGGGGGGTGGGGAGAGAGAGCCTGTTTGGGGGGGGGAGAGAGAGAGAGAACCTGTTTGGGGGGGGAGTGAGCCAGTTTGCGGGGGGAGAGAGAGCCTGTTGGTGGGGGGGAGAGAGGGAACCTGTTTGGTGGAGGGGAGAAAGAGCCTGTTTGGGGGGGGAGGCAGTGGAGGGGGGTGGAGAGAGAGAGCCTGGTTGGGAGGGGAGGGGCAAGAGAGAGACGGGGTGGGGGGAGCGGAGGGGGGGAGAGGGAACTCAGGGAAGAAAAATCACGTTCTTCCAACCCCCTTTACACCCACACCCGATATCGTGGAGTGGATGAAATCCAGAAGTCACAATACTGACACTTCATACCCCAAAACCCTGTTATTCAATCCACACACAATGCCCCATCTATGGCAGCGGGGGGGGGGGGGGGAGGGGGGGAGTAAGGCCATGCACGCGCTTGGGTAAGGGACTTAGGCTGGGGGAGGGATGTACTTGCATTGGGGGTAATGGACTTCAGCTAGGGGAGGCAGCACTTGCGCTGGGGGTCAAGGGACTTTGGCCGGGGGAGGGATGCACTTGCGCTGGGGTAAGAGACTTCAGCTGGCACTTGGTGGCTTCTGGGGAGATCTATCCTCTGTAGCTTCTGGAAGTCAAAGTGGATTGAGTTACAATTTGCAAAGTCATTGAGAACGTGGGCTGGGCGGTTCCAGTTACACATTCCAGAGAAACCTTAGGATGTGGCTTATCCTTCAAGGGGACCAATCAGAGAGAAGGGGTGGCCATTTTTATAGTACAAATAATAATGTCTATAAATATTGGCCAGGGCACCAGGGATAACTCCCCTGCTCTTCTTCGAAATAGTGCCATGGGATCTTCTACATCTCATCCAAAAGACGGCAACTCCGACAGTGCAGCACTCCCTCAGCATTGCATTGGAGTGTCAACCTAGGTTTATGTGCTCAAGTCCTTTTATTAGGTGCAGCCTCGACCGCAGAAGAGCACCTCCACTGAGCTTATTTTCCTATTTCTCAAAAAAGCTAGTCTGTAGGTTTTCTCAGTGAAATTGTGAATTGTGCCTAATTAGGAGTATTTCTGTGTTATTGCCCATGTCCTAGGATGACTGGATTAAGGCAGCACAAATTTACTGTGCATAAAATTTGGCTTTCCTATACTTTTTGGTGCAGTTCTTAATATTGTATTATTTATACCCTCAACTAATATCACCAAAACAGATTAGTTGGACATTTATCTCTCTGCTATATACAATATGGCTGCCATGTTTATCTACATAACAGCAGTGATTACATTTCAAAAGTAATTCATTGGCTGTGAAATGCTTTGGGAGTACCTGAAGATGTGAAAGGCGCTTTATAAATGCAAGTTCTTTATACAATCCAATTGAGCAGAGGGGGAACCCATTCCAGCCCTCCACAGACACTTTGAACAAAGAGGTGGCAGTACTGTCAACCAATGAACACTTTGTTCCACTGGTACCTCTTCCATATGTTATCTTGATTGATTGATGGAAACTTTACAATGGTATTCAGCACTTGTATTTGGACTGCATTTGTTTGACTCCAACCATGTGGTAGAACTGCTGGACTAATGCCATTCTGTTCCAGATCAAAATAGATACAGCACTGTGTGAGTGCTTGTCAGTACTGAACTTTTGTAATGGCTTTGGAACTCCAAGATAGGCATCAAGGATCACAAAAATTGGTAGTGCAAGTTCACACCTCACTGTAAAGGGCTACCTAACAACTGATCCGCCGCATACATCAACCTTTAATGGGAAACCTAATATTGAGGGTTTCCAGCTGGCTGCTTGTAACTAGAAAAAATGGTAATCTTTCCTCACAGGTAGAAGAATGAGTGAAATATGAATCAGGAATTCTGTGAATTATAAATAAAAAGAGAAAATGCTGGATATCTGCAGCAGGCCATTCTGATGAAGGGTTACACTGATAAAGGGGGAGAAATTCGGCTGCTCAGAGCCCCCTGTTAGCTCCGGAAGGAGAGCTAATGGGGCGATAAGGGGTTCGTGACCGGGCACGGCAAATGCAGCGAAACCCACGAACTTCAGTGTCGGTTTAGCGCTGGCACTAACACTTACCGCCTCGGCATTTAGCGCCTCGCAGATCATGACAATATTAAGTGGGTAGCACCCTGTTACTGCCCCGGATGTGAAATTGCCTCCCGCTCCCTGCTGTATCACTGGGCATGAACAACGGCAGGAAGAGGAGGCATTGTCAACTCGACTGGCTGCTTGGGGATCGCTAATGAAAGAGAATGGTTTTCAGGTAGTCCAACATTTATTATTTGTACTAGTCTGGTGCCTACTCAAAGTTTTTGATGTTTCTTTGCTGCAAACACTTTGTTGCGCAGTCGCGCAGGTCGCCTTGCAATGCAGAACTGCCGACAGGTAGGTTGTGCAACATCATTGGCCCTTCCCTTTAAGTGAGGAAAGCAGCCTCTGATGCCGTGAGCAATGCACTGCAAATTGTTCAGCGTCTGCCGCTACCGCTCCCCTTTTGGACGTTAGCGCCCTAAGAGAAGTGGTTAGCGCTTGATTTAGTGCTCCACTTCCGTCTTGGAGTGCTGAAGCTGAATTTCCCGGAAGGAGAGAAGCATTAGCGCCTTGCGCTACTTTTTCTGCTTTTCAAAAGTTAGCGCCCCAACATTTCCTTTAATGCCGATTGACCCGCTATGCATTCAAAGGCACAAGAATTGAGTTATTTAATGTGTTACATATTGGAGATGTGTTTTACATTGTTCATCTTCAATAAGTTGCCTTTTGGGTGTTTGGGATACTTTCGGTAGCTTTTTCTTAGTGGATCTTTGCTAGGAATTGTGTAATTAAGATCCTAAAATTGTAAAACTGTTGCATTCTGTCCTGCATTTGTATATGATGGAGTGATATATGGTTAGGATTTTAAAAAAATTCTTCCCCCCTTCTTGAACTGCTGCAGGCCATGTGGTGAAGCTACTCCAAAAGTGCTGTAAGGAAGGGAGTTCTTGGATTTTGACCCAGTGATGAGGAAGGAATGGTGATATATTTCCTAGTCAGGATGGTGTGTGACTTGGAGGGGAACTTGGAGGTGGTGGCATTCCCATGCGCCTGTTGTCCTTGTCCTTCTAGGTGGTAGAGGTCACGTGTTTGGGAGGTGTTGTCGACGAAGCCTTGGCAAGTTGCTGCAGTGCATCTTGTTGATGGGACACACTGCAATCACGGTGAAAGTTTATGGTGGTGGGTGAGTTGCCAATCAAGCAGGCTGCTTTGTCCTGGATGGTATCGAAATTCTTGAGTATTGTTGGAGCTGCACTCATCCAGGCGAGTGCTTCATCACACTCCTGACTTGTGCCTTGTAGATGGTGGAAAGGCTTTGGGGAGACAGGAGGTGAGACACTCGTTGCAGAATACCCAGTCTCTGACCTGTTCCTGTTCCTCAGCATTTAGGAAGGATAGACAGAAAGGAAAAGGAGGCAGGGTGGCATTGCTGGTTAAAGAGGAATTTAATGCAATAGTAAGGAGGGACATTAGCCTGGATGATGTGGAATTGGTATGGGTGGAGCTGTGGAATTCCAAAGGACAGAAAACGCTAGTGGGAGTTGTGTACAGACCACCAAACAGTAGTAGTGAGGTTGGGGACAGCATCAAACAAGAAATAAGGTATGTGTGCAATAAAGATACAGCAGTTATCATGGGCGACTTTAATCTACATATTGATTGGGCTAACCAAACTGGTAGCAATGTGGTGGAGGAGGATTTCCTGGAGTGTATTAGGGATGGATTTCTCAACCACTATGTTGAACCAACTAGAGAGCTGGCCATCCTAGACTGGGTGATGTGTAATGAGAAGGTACTAATTAGCAATCTTGTTGTGTGAAGCCCCTTGGGGAAGAGTGACCATAATATGGTAGAATTCTTTATTAAGATGGAGAGTGACACAGTTAATTCATAAACTAGGATCCTGAACTTAAGGAAAGGTAACTTCGACGGTATGAGGCGTGAATTAGCTAGAATAGACTGGCAAAGGATACTTAAAGGGTTGACGGTGGATAAGCAATGGCAAACATTTAAAGATCACATGGATGAACTTCAGCAATTGTACATCCCTGTCTGGAGTAAAAATAAAATGGGGAAGATGGCTCAACCATGGCTAACAAGGGAAATTAAGCATAGTGCTAAAGCCAAGGAAGAGGCATATAATTTGGCTAGAAAAAGCAACAAACCTGAGTTCTGGGAGAAATTCAGAATTCAACAGAGGAAGACTAAGGGTTGAATTAAGAGGGGGGAAATAGAGTACGAGAGGAAGCTTGCAGTGAACAGAAAAACTGACTGCAAAAGCTTCGATAAATATGTGAAGTGAAAAAGATTAGTGAAGACAAACGTAGGTCTCTTGCAGTCAGGATCAGGTGAATTTATAATGGGGAACAAAGAAATGGCAGGCCAATTGAACAAATACTTTGGTTTTGTCTTCACGAAGTACGAGGGGACAGTAGGTCGAGTGAGAAGGAGGAACTGAAGGATATCCTTATTAGGCGGGAAATTGTATTAGGGAAATTGATGGGATTAAAGGCCGATAAATCCCCGGGGCCTGATAGTCTGAATCCCAGAGTACGTAAGGAAGTGGCCCTAGAAATAGTGGATGCATTGGTGATCATTTTCCAACAGTCTATCGACTCTGGATCGGTTCCTATGGACTGGAGGGTAGCTAACGTAAAACCACTTTTTTAAAAAGGAGGGAGAGAGAAAACGGGTAATTATGGACCAGTTAGCCTGACATCAGTAATGGGGAAAATGTTGGAATCAATCATTAAGGATGAAATAGCAGCACATTTGGAAAGCAGTGATAGGATCGGACCAAGTCAGCATGGATTTATGAAAGGGAAATCATGCTTGACGAATCTTCTGGAATTTTTTGAGGATGTAACTAGCAGAGTGGACAAGGGAGAACCAGTGGATGTGGTGTATTTGGACTTTCAAAAGGCTTTTGACAAGGTCCTGCACAAGAGATTGGTTTGCAAAATCAAAGCGCATGGTATTGGGGGGTAATGTATTGACGTGGATAGAGAACTGGTTGGCAGACAGGAAGCAGAGAGTCGGGATAAACGGGTCCTTTTCAGAATGGCAGACAGTGACTAGTGGAGTGCCGCAGGGCTCAGTGCTGGGACTCCAGCTCTTTACAATATACATGAAAGATTTAGATGAATGAATTGAGTGTAATATCTCCAAGTTTGCGGATGACACTAAACTGGGTGGCAGTGTGAGCTGTGAGGAGGACGCTAAGAGGCTGCAGGGTGACTTGGACAGGTTAGGTGAGTGGGCAAATACATGGCAGATGCAGTATAATGTGGATAAATGTGAGATTATCCATTTTGGGGGCAAAAACATGAAGGTAGAATTTTATCTGGATGGCGGCAGATTAGGAAAAGGGGAGGTGCAACGAGACCTGGATGTCATGGTTCATCAGTCATTGAAAGTGGCCATGCAGGTACAGCAGGTGGTGAAGAAGGCAAATGTATGTTGGCATTCATAGCTAGGGGATTTGAGTATAGGAGCAGGGAGGTCTTACTGCAGTTGTACAGGGCCTTAGTGAGGCCTCACCTGGAATATCGTGTACCGTTTTGGTCTCCTAATCTGAGGAAAGGCGTTTTTGTTATTGAGTGAGTGCAGCGAAGGTTCACCAGACTGATTCCAGGGATGGCTGGACTGACATATGAGGAGAGACTGGATCAACTGGGCCTTTATTCACTGGAGTTTAGAAGGATGAGAGGGGATCTCATAGAAACGTATAAGATTCTGATGGGACTGGACAGGTTAGATGCGGGAAGAATGTTCCCGATGTTGGGGAAGTCCAGAACCAGGGGACATAGTCTTAGGATAAGGGGTAGGCCATTTAGGACTGATACGAGGAGAAACTTCTTCATTCAGAGAGTTGTTAACCTATGGAATTCCCTGCGGCAAAGAGTTGTTGATGCCAGTTTGTTGGATATTATGAACATAAGAATTAGGAACAGGAGTAGGCCATCTAGCCCCTTGAGCCTGCTCCACCATTCAACAAGATCATGGCTGATCTGGCCGTGGACTCAGCTCCACGTACCCGCCCGCTCCCCATAACCTTTAATTCCCTTATTGGTTAAAAATCTATCTATCTGTGATTTGAATACATTCAATGAGCCAACCTCAACTGCTTCCTTGGGCAGAGAATTCCACAGATTCACAACCCTCTGGGAGAAGAAATTCCTTCTCAACTCAGTTTTAAATTGGCTCCCCCGTATTTTGAGGCTGTGCCCCCTAGTTCTAGTCTCCCCTACCAGTGGAAACAACCTCTCTGCCTCTATAGAAACATAGAAACATAGAAAATAGGTGCAGGAGTAGGCCATTCGGCCCTTCTAGCCTGCACCGCCATTCAATGAGTTCATGGCTGAACATTCAACTTCAGTACCCCATTCCTGCTTTCTCGCCATACCCCTTGATCCCCCTAGCAGTAAGGATCTCATCTAACTCCTTTTTGAATATATTTAGTGAATTGGCCTCAACAACTTTCTGTGGTAGAGAATTCCACAGGTTCACCACTCTCTGGGTGAAGAAGTTCCTCCGCATCTCGGTCCTAAATGGCTTACCCCTTATCCTTAGACTGTGACCCCTGGTTCTGGACTTCCCCAACATTGGGAACATTCTTCCTGCATCTAACCTGTCTAACCCCGTCAGAATTTTATATGTTTCTATGAGGTCCCCTCTCATTCTTCTGAACTCCAGTGAATACAAGCCCAGTTGATCCAGTCTTTCTTGATAGGTCAGTCCCGCCATCCCGGGAATCAGTCTGGTGAACCTTCGCTGCACTCCCTCAATAGCAAGAATGTCCTTCCTCAGGTTAGGAGACCAAAACTGTACACAATACTCCAGGTGTGGCCTCACCAATGCCCTGTACAACTGTAGCAACACCTCCCTGCCCCTGTACTCAAATCCCCTTGCTATGAAGGCCAACATGCCATTTGCTTTCTTAACCGCCTGCTGCACCTGCATGCCAACCTTCAATGACTGATGTACCATGACACCCAGGTCTCTTTGCACCTCCCCTTTTCCTAATCTGTCACCATTCAGATAATAGTCTGTCTCTCTGTTTTTACCACCAAAGTGGATAACCTCACATTTATCCACATTATACTTCATCTGCCATGCATTTGCCCACTCACCTAACCTATCCAAGTCGCTCTGCAGCCTCACAGCATCCTCCTCGCAGCTCACACTGCCACCCAACTTAGTGTCATCCGCAAATTTGGAGATACTATATTTAATCCCCTCATCTAAATCATTAATGTACAGTGTAAACAGCTGGGGCCCCAGCACAGAACCTTGCGGTACCCCACTAGTCACTGCCTGCCATTCTGAAAAGTACCCATTTACTCCTACTCTTTGCTTCCTGTCTGACAACCAGTTCTCAATCCATGTCAGTACACTACCCCCAATCCCATGTGCTCTAACTTTGCACATCAATCTCTTGTGTGGGACCTTGTCGAACGCCTTCTGAAAGTCCAAATATACCACATCAACTGGTTCTCCCTTATCCACTCTACTGGAAACATCCTCAAAAAATTCCAGAAGATTTGTCAAGCATGATTTCCCTTTCACAAATCCATGCTGACTTGGACCTATCATGTCACCTCTTTCCAAATGCACTGCTATGACATCCTTAATAATTGATTCCATCATTTTACCCACTACCGATGTCAGGCTGACCGGTCTATAATTCCCTGTTTTCTCTCTCCCTCCTTTTTTAAAAAGTGGGGTTACATTGGCTACCCTCCACTCCATAGGAACTGATCCAGAGTCAATGGAATGTTGGAAAATGACTGTCAACGCATCCACTATTTCCAAGGCCACCTCCTTAAGTACTCTGGGATGCAGTCCATCAGGCCCTGGGGATTTATCGGCCTTCAATCCCATCAATTTCCCCAACACAATTTCCCGGCTAATAAGGATTTCCCTCAGTTCCTCCTCACTAGACCCCCCGCCCCCTTTTATAACCGGAAGGTTGTTCGTGTCCTCCTTCGTGAATACCGAACCAAAGTACTTGTTCAATTGGTCCGCCATTTCTTTGTTCCCCGTTATGACTTCCCCTGATTCTGACTGCAGGGGACCTACATTTGTCTTTACTAACCTTTTTCTCTTTACATATCTATAGAAACTTTTGCAATCCGTCTTAATGTTCCCTGCAAGCTTCTTCTCATACTCCATTTTCCCTGCCCTAATCAAACCCTTTGTCCTCCTCTGCTGAGTTCTAAATTTCTCCCAGTCCCCAGGTTCGCTGCTATCTTGTCTATCCCTTTCATTATTTTAAATGTTTCTATAAGATCACCCCTCATCCTTCTGAACTCCAACAAGTAAAGACCAGTCTACTCAATCTATCATCATAAGGTAACCCCCTCATCTCCGGAATCAGCCTAGTGAATCGTCTCTGTACCCCCTCCAAAGCTAGTATATCCTTCCTTAAGTAAGGTGACCAAAACTGCACGCAGTACTCCAGGTTCGGCATCACCAATACCCTGTACAGTTGCAGCATGACCTCCCTGCTTTTATACTCCATCCCTCTCGCAATGAAGGCCAACATTCCATTCACCTTCCTGATTACCTGCTGCACCTGCAAACTAACTTTTTGGGATTCATGCACAAGGACCCCCAGGTCCCTCTGCACCGCAGCATGTTGTAATTTCTCCCCATTCAAATAATATTCCCTTTTACTGTTTTTTTTCCCCAAGGTGGATGACCTCACATTTTCCGACATTGTATTCCATCTGCCAAACCTTAGCCCATTCGCTTAACCTATCTAAATCTCTTTGCAGCCTCTCTGTGTCCTCTACACAACCCGCTTTCCCACTAATCTTTGTGGCATCTGCAAATTTTGTTACACTACACTCTGTCCCCTCTTCCAGGTCATCTATGTATATTGTAAACAGTTGTGGTCCCAGCACCGATCCCTGTGGCACACCACTAACCACCGATTTCCAACCCGAAAAGGACCCATTTATCCCGACTCTCTGCTTTCTGTTAGCCAGCCAATTCTCGATCCATGCTAATACATTTCCTCTGACTCCGCGTACCTTTATCTTCTGCAGTAACCTTTTGTGTGGCACCTTATCGAATGCCTTTTGGAAATCTAAATACACCACATCCATCGGTACACCTCTATCCACCATGCTCGTTATATCCTCAAAGAATTCCAGTAAATTAGTTAAACATGATTTCCCCTTCATGAATCCATGTTGCGTCTGCTTGATTGCACTATTCCTATCTAGATGTCCCGCTATTTCTTCCTTAATGATAGCTTCAAGCATTTTCCCCACTACAGATGTTAAACTAACCGGCCTATAGTTACCTGCCTTTTGTCTGCCCCCTTTTTTAAACAGAGGCGTTATATTAGCTGCTTTCCAATCCGATGGTACCTCCTCAGAGTCCAGAGAATTTTGGTAGATTATAATGAATGCATCTGCTATAACTTTCGCCATCTCTTTTAATACCCTGGGATGCATTTCATCAGGACCAGGGGACTTGTCTACCTTGAGTCCCATTACCTTGTCCAGCACTACCCCCCTAGTGATAGTTATTATCTCAAGGTCCTCCCTTCCCACCTTCCTGTGACTAGCAATTTTTGGCTTGGTTTTTGTGTCTTCCACTGTGAAGACCGAAGCAAAATAATTGTTTAAGCTCTCAGCCATTTCCACATTTCCCATTATTAAATCCCCCTTCTCATCTTCTAAGGGACCAACATTTACTTTAGTCACTCTTTTCCATTTTATATATCGGTAAAAGCTTTTACTAAATATATTCAAGAGGGAGTTAGATATGGCCCTTATGGCTAAGGGGATCAAGGAGTATGGAGAGAAAGCAGGAAAGGGGTACTGAGGGAATGATCAGCCATGATCTTATTGAATGGCAGTGCAGGCTCGAAGGGCTGAATGGCGTACTCCTGCATCTATTTTCTATGTTTCTAGCCACTTTATTTATATGGCTGTTCCAGTTACGTTTCTGGTCAATAGTGACCCCCAGAATGTTGATGGTGGGGTTTTGGTATCCTCTTGGTGGGGCAGGAAAATGGCTGCAAGAGGCCTCAATAGTTGTGATCAACTGAAAAGGCTACCCACCATAAGAAACCTGGCTGCCAGAAATGTATTTTTTGGCACTAAACATGGCTTGAATGAAGATAATTGGAAATTCATTGTGTAATATATTCCCATTATTTGCATCTAATTTTAGTATGCCATCCATATTAGTGCAGACATATTCTATGTCCCCTATCGCTTCTGGTGAAAGATCCTGGAAAGGGTTGCAGAGAACCAGTGAAGCCAGAGTAACTCTAGTAAATTCCTGCCTATAATGCTGATATGTTGCTGTAATTTTAGTGTAAATCTCCTTGTTTTTTTATAGGTCATTTGATGGGGAAAAAAAGCATTGATGATGCCCTTTATGGCTACGCCAACAGTAACAATATGGTATATCCAGTTCTATCTGAAAATGCTAAGCAGCCAGAAGATAACCTGCAATGGGCTGAGATGGCCAAGAATTTCTTAAGTTTGTGGGAAGGAACGACATCCAGAAAGGTTCAGCAAACAAGGGAAGACTTTCCAGTATTTAACAAGAAGCCATGGCAGACAACTGACGACAACTTTAAAGAGGCAAGTGTTCAAAACCCAATTAAAAAAAACCCCAGACATCTCTCCTGATGGATTCGTTGCCAAAGAGAATGGCCCAGAATTTGCAGTCAGCGGCAAGGTGACACCGCTTGCTGCTGACCTTGAAAAAAGCTGCCTACAAAGATCTAGTGATCTCTGTGGTGTAAATGTCAGCTCTCCCAACCTTAGTTTAAATATGGTGCCAAATCAAGCGAATCTCCAGCATCCAGCAACAGTGATGTCAGCAAACAGGCTAAGAAGCCAATCATATCGAGGAATTCTCATAAACAACAAACCAAGAAGTAAAATGCACAGAATATAATTTATTTTTATAAATTTTACAGAGAGCGAAAGAAAGATTGGGACATGCACATAGGATTAAGATAGAAGCTGAAATATAAATAAACTTTAAAAAGAAAAATTATGTTAAAAGCCACATAATTCTTATCATATTAATGGAAAAATTTGACATTCCACAAATATAAAATGAGTTTTGCAGGGCCAGAATGGTTGTTCAGTAGTCAAGACGCTGTTAAAAACCTAGTTACCACCCTTTCCATGAGGCTTAACTTTTTCAGGTGATGGCGAGGTTTAACAGCAATACAGTATTCCAGCGTAATGAGGATGTTTTTGCCAGGAACTGTGATTTGAATTGATTGCGGCTCTGGGTGTTCCACCACGCAACCTGCAGAGAAGCCCGCAACTTCTAGATGTCTGCATTTATCTGCACGTGCGCTGATTCTAGAAGTTGCTGTCACTTTCAGAGGCGTGACGATGGCGACGCTGACAGTTTCATCGTCATTACCACCACAAAATCTGGGCCCTTGCGTGACTGATTCATAAAGACAAGAATGTCCCAAGTTCAATCCCTGGTAGTGGTGAGTTGGGCGATCGCAGCTGTCGATAGTAGGACACAAGAATTGCATTCAGCATTCCTGAACTAGGGTAGGAAAAATCATCCAGGGGTTCTGTTCCTGATTACTGTGCAATGACTCCTGCTGGAAAGGCTATGTCAGGTGAAGAGAGGGCCTGCATGGCTATGATGTTCCTTATGTGGGAATAGCAGACCAACAAGCAATATATCGGGTCAGACATGAAGAATAGCTATTTTGGTTAAGTAGTCAAGAGTGAGCAGTGCCTATAGAAATATATGCTTCCATCAGGAAGGAAGTAGAGAAAACTGAAAGAAGAAAAACATAAATTTGACTTGGATATTGTCAAATATAATTTCAAATATAATGTGCTCTATAGCAATGGCACTTTCAGATTTATAACTATTGTGTTTAACAACAGCACCATTTATATAGTTCTTTTCATGTAAAAAGTCTCAAGATGCTTCACCAAGCCACCAAGCCATGTAAGCAGGTATTAGGACAGGGAAAGAGGTAGGTTTTAAGCAGTATCTTAAAGAAGGAGAGAGAGGAAGAGAGGCGGAAAGATTTAGGGGGGTATTCCAGAGCTTAGGGCCCAGGCAGCTGAAGACATGGCCGCCAATGGTGCAGCGATTAAAATCGGGGATGCACAAGAGGCCAGAATTGGACTCATGCAGAGATCTTGAAGGGTTATAGGGCTACAGGAGGTTAGAGATATGGAGTGGCAAGGACATATCAGATAACAACAACAACTTGTATTTATATAGTGCCTTTAACTTAGTAAAATGTCCCAAGGTGCTTCAAAGGAATATTAAGAGACAAAGCAAAAATTGACACTGAGCCAGATAAGGAGAAATTAGGGCAGGTGACCAAAGCTTGCTCAAAAAGGTATATTTTAAGGAGCGTCTTAAAGGAGGAAAGAGAAGTATAGAGGGGAGAGGTTTAGGCAGGGAATTCCAGAGCTTGGGGCCTAGGCAACAGAAGGCACGGCGACCAATGGTTGAGCGACTATAATCAGGGATGCTCAGAAGGGCAGAATTTGAGGAGCACAGTTTTCTCGGGGGAGTTGTGGGGATGAAAGAGATTACAGAGATAGGGAGGTGTGAGGCCATGTAGGGATTTGAAAAGAAGGATGAGAATTTTGAAATTGAGACATTGCTTAACGAGGAGCCAATATGCGTCAGTGACCACAGGGGT
The DNA here is from genome assembly GCF_044704955.1 of Pristiophorus japonicus. Classification (NCBI taxonomy): domain Eukaryota; kingdom Metazoa; phylum Chordata; class Chondrichthyes; family Pristiophoridae; genus Pristiophorus; species Pristiophorus japonicus. Next base: position 69,271,914 of record NC_091978.1, read on the forward strand.
GATGGGTGAGTGGGACTTGGTGCGAGTGAGGACACGGGCAGCCAAATTTTGGATGAACTCAAGTTTACATAGGGTAGTATGTGGGAGGCCAGCCAGGAGTGCATTGGAACAGTCAAGTCTAGAGGCCACAAAGGCATGGATGAGGGTTTCAGCAGCAGATTAACGGAGACGGATGATGTTAGGGAGGTGGAAATAGGCGGTCTTAGTTATGCTACAGTTAAGTGATTGGAAGCTCATTTCAGTGTCAAATATGACACCAAGGTTGCGAATAGTGTGGTTTAGCCTCAGACAGATTTTGGGGAGATGGATGGAGTCAGTGGCTAGGGAACGGAGTTTGTGGCGGGGACCAAAAACAATGGCTTCGGTCTTCCCAATATTTAATTGGAGAAAATCTCTGCTCATCCAGAACTGGATGTCGGACAAGTAGTCTAACAATTTAGAGACCGTGAAGGGTTCAAGAGAAGTGGTGGTGAGGTAGAGCTGGATGTCATCAGCGTACATGTGGAAACTAATGTTGTGTTTTCAGATGATGTCGCCAAGGTGCAACATGTAGATAAAAATAGAGGGGGCCAAGGATAGATCCTTGGGGGATACCAGAAGGTAACGATGCGGAAGCAGGAAGGTAAGCTGTTGCAGGTAATTCTCTGGCTATGATTAGATAGGTAAGAATGGAATCTGGCTTTAGACATGAGTGGCTGCATTTGTTGGTAACTGTCTCTACTCGGAACTCCTACACGGCAAGCGAGCCCCAGGTGGGCAGAGGAAACATTTCAAGGACACCCTCAAAGCCTCCTTGATAAAGTGCAACATCCACATCGACATCTGGGAATACCTGGCCAAAAACTGCCCTAAGTGGAGGAGAAGCATCTCGTCGCTGAGAGCATGCAGAAAACAAGCGCAGGCAGCGGAAGGAGCCTGCGGCAAACCAGGCCCTCCCCCACCCCCACAACCACCCTTTCCTTCAACCACTGTCGGTCCCACCTGTGACAGAGACTGTAATTCCTCTATTGGACTGTACAATCACCTGAGAACTCACTTTGAGAGTGAAAGCAAGTCTTCCTCGATTTCTTAGGACTGCCTATGATGAACGATGATGTATCTGTTGACACACTGGCAATTATTTATCTGTTGACAAACTGGCCAGTATTTATATGGAATAGTCATAAATTGACATTATATTCTATAGCATCCACGGTCTTTTTCAGATGGTGTAGCTTCTGACAATTTCTGAGATGTTAGATTTCTGTTACTCACTCTTAAGGGAGTAGACATTGAATATGGCTGTACCTATCTCTGATCTCTGTCAGGGATTGGTACCATCCTATCCTCTGTCATCAAACTACAGTACGCGGACGACGCTTGCATCTGCGTACATTCAGAGGCTGAACTCCAAGCCATCATCAACATCTTCACCGAGGCGTACGAAAGCATGGGCCTTACACTAAACATCCGTAAGACAAAGATCCTCCACCAACCTGACCCCACCACACAACACTGCCCCCCCGGTCATCAAAATCCATGGGGCGGCCTTGGACAACACGGACCACTTTTTATACCTCGGGAGCCTACTATCAGCAAGGGCAGACATCGCCGACGAGGTCCAACACCGCCTCCAATGTGCCAGCGCAGCCTTTGGTCGCCTGAGGAAGAGAGTGTTCAAAGACCAGGCCCTCAAATCTGGCACCAAGCTTATGGTCTACAGGGCTGTAGTGCTACCCGCACTCCCGTATGGCTCAGAGATGTGGACCATATACAGTAGACACCTCAAATCGCTGGAGAAATACCACCAAGATCCTGAAAATCCCCTAGGAGGATAGACACACCAACATCAGTGTTCTCGATCAGGCCAACATCCCCAGCATCGAAGCACTGACCACACTCGACCAGCTCCATTGGGCAGGTCACATTGTCCGCATGCCCGACACAAGACACCCAAAGCAATTGCTCTACTCGGAACTCCTACTCAGCAAGTATTCCCTAGGTGGGCAGAGGAAACGTTTCAAGGACACCCTCAAAGCCTCCTTGATAAAGTGCAACATTCCCATCGACATCTAGAAATCCCTGGCCAAAGACTGCCCTAAGTGGAAGAAGAGCATCCAGGAGGGTGCTGAGCACCTCGAGTCTCGTCGCCAAGAGTATGCAGAAAACAAGCACAGGCAGCGGAAGGAGCGAGCGGCAAACCAGTCTCCCCACCCGCCCTTTCCTTCAACGACTGACTGTCCCACCTGTGACAGAGACTGTAATTCCCTTATTGGAGTACAGTCACCAGAGAACTCACTTTGAGAGTGGAAATAAGTCTTCCTCGATTTGGAGGGACTGCCTATGACCTATCCCTGAGTATGATTTATTTCAGTTGGACAGTAACACAGATAGTGTTTATTCCAAGCATGGGATGGTAAAGTTTCACAAACAAAATTTAAATTGAACACCGTTTTGGGGCAGATGTATCACTCAAGGACAAAAGATGACCCTTGACAACAGTTTACTGTCCACCATCCTTTGATGATCCAGCTGCTTGTTACATCACATTGCAAATGGTCAAGGGGGTGAACTTCCAGAGCTTCCACAGAGGCTTTCCTGCAACTTTGGCAGAAGAGCTGGGGTTTCTGTGGCTCTTTTGGTAAAGTTACAGCAGAGGAGCAGGAGAACCTCCATGGAAATTCACTCCCCAAACGTGTGTTGTTCTTATAATCAACAACTTCACTGCTACGACTGGTGTTCCATATCCAAGTCAAAGTGATTTAGACCTTGATCAGCCCAAACATATCTAATGGCGTGCAACATCCAAATTAGGCTGTTATTAATTGGAAATGATCTACACCCTGGTTTAGTCAAAGATCTGTTGCAGCATTGCCTAAAAAGTGGGATTGCATTGATACATGGAGAAAGTCAGGCAAAAGGACAGGGAAGCATAACAAAAGACCAAGTTCCAGTATGAAAAGATTCTGCCATTATCTCTCTCAAGATAGAGATCTGTTATCAGCTTAGATATCCATAATTATAAAGATTGTTGGAAGATAGTTAAATCTGACAGCCTAACTTCAGAACAATGTTAAGTTCAGAATAGCTCCATGAGACTGTGTTGTAAGCTCAAACCATTGTGACCTTAGTCTCTTTAATATAACTCCAAAGTGAGGCAGCAGCATGGTAGGCTGCCTTTTATTCCTGCTTGCTCCAGGGTATACAGGTGACCCATAGGTCTCCCACAGGTCTGCTCACCAGTGGCAAGTCTGACACATAGGTTAGGTTCACATACATAACATCACTTCCCCCCAAAGTCTTAAGTACAAGTTGTTTACAGGTTGAGGTGATCTGGTGCTCCGCGTTCCCGGGTCGATTGCCTGAGTTGAAGTCCTGGCATGGGTGAGTTGTCAGTAACATATCCTTACTATACAGTATAAATGCACATGAGGCCCATACTTGAGAGAAGGTCACTCTGTGACCAGTAACCTTTATTAGCCAGCACTGAAGTGATGAAGGGGGTGGAGCTTCCCCTTTTATACCTGAAAGTCCAGGTTAGGAGTGTCTCCCACAAGTTCACTATTTAGTGGTCAATGTTCTCACAGTGTACAACTTATACGTGGGTTACAATGACAGTTGAATACATGACATCACCTCCGCCCCAAAGTCTTATTGGGATCACAGGTTAATTCTTTCTGGTAGTTTATGCTCGCTTGTAGAGCGCCTGAGTTGGGGCTCCGGTTGTTGGGCGCTGGCCTGAGTGTCTGCTGTTTGCGGTGCCTCAGGCCTGTCCGGACTGCCTACAGTGACTGGGCTCTCCTCCGCTTGGTTCCTGTGTTCGGTCACCTGTGGAGGAGTGAACTCTACATCGTGTTCTTCCTCTGCTTCTGCTATGGGGTTGCTGAACCTCCTTTTTGTTTGATCCACGTGTTTGCAGCAGATTTGTCCATTGGTAAGTTTAACTACCAAAACCCTATTCCCCTCTTTGGCAATCACAGTGCCTGCAAGCCATTTAGGCCCTGCAGCGTAGTTGAGGACAAAGACAGGGTCATTGACATCAATACATCGCGCCCTCGCATTCCCGTCATGGTAGTCACATTGTGACTGGCACCTGCTCTCAACAATTTCTTTCATGTTGGGGTGTATAAGGGATAACCGGGTTTTGAGCATCCTTTTCATTAGTAGCTCTGCGGGTGGAACCCCTGTGAGCGAGTGTGGTCGGGATCTATTGGCCAACAGGAGGCGTGATAAGCGGCTTTGTAGGGAACCCCCTTGGATTCTGAGCATCCCCTGTTTGATTATCTGCACTGCTCGTTCCGCCTGGCCATTTGAGGCCGGCTTGAACGGTGCCATTCTGACATGGTTGATACCATTTCCTGCCATGAAGTCCTGGAATTCAATGCTTGTAAAGCACGGGCCATTGTCGCTGATCAAGACGTCCGGTAGACCATGGGTGGCAAACATTGCCCGTAGACTTTCTACCGTGGCAGAGGATGTGCTTGAATTGAGAATGTCACACTCGATCCATTTGGAGTAGGCGTCTACTACAACCAAAAATATTTTTCCCATGAAAGGACCTGCGTAGTCCACATGGATGCGTGACCATGGCTTGGCGGGCCAGGACCAGGGGCTAAGGGGGGCTTCCCTGGGCGCATTGCCCAGCTGGGCACACGTGTTGCACCTGCGAACACAAAGTTCCAGGTCTGCGTCTATCCCTGGCCACCAAACGTCTGACTTGGCAATTGCCTTCATCATGACGATGCCCGGGTGCTCATTGTGGAGTTCTCTGATGAACATCTCTTTGTCCATCTGGGGCATGACTACTCGGTTTCCCCATAGTAGGCAATCGGCCTGAATCGAGAGTTCATCCTTGCGCCTATGAAATGGTTTGAATTCCTCAGGGCATGCCCCGTACGTGCCTGCCCAGTCCACATTCAGGACACATTTCTTGACTAAAGACAGTAGCGGGTCTCTATTTGTCCAGACTTTGATCTGACGGGCTGTCACGGGTGAGCCTTCGCTTTCGAAACCATCAACAGCCATGACCATCTCAGCATCATGCTCGGTTGCCCCCTCGGTGGTGGATAGTGGGAGCCTGCTGAGTGCATCGGTGCAGTTTTCAGTGCCCGGGTTGTGCCAAATTGTGTAGTCATAGGCGGCTAAAGTGAGTGCCCACCTCTGTATGTGGGCCGATGCAGTTGCATTTCTGGCCTTGTTGTCAGCCAAAAGGGACGTTAGGGGTTTGTGATCTGTCTCCAGCTCAAATTTCCTGCCAAACAGGTACTGGTGCATTTTTTTATAGCATATACACATGCAAGCGCATCCTTTTCTACCATCCTGTAACCCCGTTCTGCGTAGGACAGACTTCTGGAGGCATAAGACTTCCGGCTGTAACTGACTCTTGGCATTAATATGCTGCAACACACACACGACTCCATATGACGACGCATTGCACATTAAAACAAGTTTCTTACATGGGTCATATAGCGTTAACAGATTGTTGGAGCAGAACAAATTGCGTGCTCTATTAAAAGCCCTTTCCTGGCTGTCCCCCCAGACCCATTCACAACCTTTGCATAGGAGCACATGTAGCAGCTCTAACAGCGTGCTCAATTTGGGAAGAAAGTTACCAAAATAGTTCAGGAGCCCCAGGAACGAACGCAACTCCGTTGTGTTACGGGGTCTGGGTGCTCTCTGGATCGCTTCTCTTTTGGACGCCATAGGTCTGATCCCGTCTGCTGCTACCCTCATCCCCAGGAATTTTACTTCTGGAGCTAGGAAGACGCACTTCGCCTTTTTCAGTTGCAGACCTACCCGGTCCAGTCTGCGTAGCACCTCCTCCAGGTTGCGGAGGTGTTCTTCAGTATCACAACCCGTGATGAGGGTGTCATCTTGAAAAACCACTGTCCTTGGAATCGACTTGAGGAGGCTTTCCATATTTCGTTGAAAGATCGCGGCGGCCGAGCGAATTTCAAACGGACATCTGCTGTACTCAAACAACCCCTTGTGTGTCGTGATGGTGGTCAGCTTCTTCGACTCACTCGCCAGCTCCTGGGTCATGAAAGCTGAGGTCAGGTCCAATTTTGAAAAAAGTTTGCCACCGGATAGCGTCGCAAAGAGGTCCTCCGCTCTCGGTAGCGGGTACTGGTCTTGGAGTGACACCCGATTGATGGTGGCCTTGTAATCACCACCTGACTGACACATCCGCCTTGAGCTCTGGCACAATCGGGCTCACCCAGTTACTGAATTCGACTGGCGAGATGATGCCTTCCCTCAGCAGGCGGTCCAATTCGCCTTCTATCTTTTCCCGCATCACGTACGGCACCGCTCTGGCCTTGTGGTGTACTGGCCTGGCGTCCGGGTTTATGTGAATCACTACCTTGGTCCCCATGAAAGTGCCAATGCCGGGTTGAAATAGTGCATTAAATTTGTCCAGGACCTGTGAGCATGATATTCGCTCCACAGAAGAAATTGCATTGACATCGCCCCATTTCCAGTTCATGACAGCAAGCCAACTCCTCCCCAGCATTGCGGGACCGTCCCCCGAGACAATCCAGAGTGGCAACCTGTTCTCCGAATCTTTGTGGGTCACAACTACCGTGGTGCTGCCTAGCACCGGAATGATCTCCTTTGTATATGTCCGTAGCTGTGCGTCAATTGGCAATAATTTTGGCCTCCTGGCCTTGGACGCCCACAACTTGTCGAACTGTTTGATACTCATCAGGGACTGGCTGGCCCCTGTGTCTAGCTCCATTGATACTGGGATGCCATTGAGGAGCACTTTCATCATTATCGGTGGTATCCTGGTGTATGAACTGTATATGTGCTCCACATGAACTCGCTGAACTTCAGCTTCCAGCGATTTCCCCCAATGTCCATTTGGCCTCATAGGTCTTACACCGTCCCCGTCCTCCTCGTACATCAACCTGGCTGCAGGCTTCCTGCACATACGCGCCAAGTGACCGCTGACGTTGCAGTTTCTGCAGGTATATTGCTGATACCTGCAAGCTCTGGCTGTGTGTTTGCCTCCACACCTCCAACATGAGCTGTTGTTGGAAACAAAAGGTCCATTCCCAGTCGATCGTCTCTGACTATCTCTGTAACTGTCCTTGAGCACACCATTAATAGGTGTTGATGGTCCCATTACTGGCCGCATTGTCCCTTGCGATGGCATGAATCGCCGTTCAGCTAGCTATTGTCTCTGTTGAATTTCCCCTTTGGGTTCGACTACATGCTCGGGCATGTCCAATTGCCCCTGTCTGCCTGGAGAACTGTGTGCCGCATTAACAATGTTGACTCCCGGTCCATTTGCTGCATTTAAACCAAGATTTTTGTCAAACATCATTCTGGTCTCTTCCTCCCCTGAGATAAATGTCTGGGCCATCAAAGCCGCCGTATCCAGTGTCATGTCTTTGGTCTCAATCAGTTTCCTGAAAACCCCAGCGTGCCCGATGCCCTCAATAAAAAAGTCTCGCAGCATCTCCGCTCTGCATGCATCTGGGAACTTACATAGGCTCGCCAGTCGCCGGAGATCTGCCACGAAGTCTGGAACGCCTTGCCCTTCTCGCCGCCGGTGCGTGTAAAACCGGTGTCTCACCATGTGCATGCTGCTCGCCGGTTTAAAGTGTTCCCCAATCAACTTACTGAGCTCTTCAAAAGTCTTGTCCGCTGGCTTCTCTGCCGCTAGAAGGTCCTTCATCAGGGAGTACGTCCTGGATCCACAAACCGTCAGGAGATGAGCCCTGCGTTTGTCGGCCGAATCCTGTCCCAGCCATTCCTTAGTGACGAAACTTTGCTGTAGTCTCTCAATAAAATCGCCCCAATCATCACCAGCACAATACCTCTCGTCTGTGCTGCTAGTGGCCATGCTCGCCAGTTTCAATCCCAGTTTCTCTTCGCCAATAATATGTCCTTGCTATACAGTACAAATGCACACGAGGCCCATGCTTGAGAGAAGGTCACTCTGTGATCAGTAACCTTTATTAGCCAGCACTGAAGTGATGAAGGTGGGTGGAGCTTTCCCTTTTATACCTGGAAGTCCAGGTTAGGAGTGTCTCGCACTAGTTCACCACCTAGTGGTCAATGTTCTCACGGTGTACAACTTAGGTCAGTTTATACGTGGGTTACAATGACAGTTGAATACATGACAGTCAGATCATTGCTGCACAGCAGCGTGGCTGTTCTGATCGGACTGTCGGACATGGTGGGTTCATCCTCGTGGTTGACAGCGAGGTCAATTGCTGGTTGGGTGTGTGTTGGTGGATCATAGAGGGTAGGGTCTTCTTCAAACTGTTCTTTGTCTTGGTTGTCCGTGATTCGCAGTTTGATCTGATCCAGGTGCTTTTTGCATGTTTTCCCATTCAACAATTTCACAACAAACACTCTATTCCCCTCCTTCGCTAAGACAGTGCCAGCAATCCATTTGGGACCGTGACCGTAATTTAGAACAAACATCGGATCGTTAACTTCAATATCACGCGATGCCACTACGTGATCATGGTACACGTTATGCCTGTGCCGCCAATTTTCTACGTGATCATTGAGATCAGGGTGGACTAAGGAGAGCCTGGTTTTGAGTGCTTTCTTCATTAACAATTCTGCAGGGGGAACCCCGGTGAGTGAGTGGCGGCACGTCCAGTAGCTGAGCAGGACCCTGGATAACTAGGTCTGCAAGGAGCCGTCCGTTACATGTTTCAAGCTTTACTTGATGGTTTGGACTGCCCCTTCCGCTTGGCCTTTGGATGGGGGCTTAAATGGAGCAGACCTGACATGTTTAATGCCATTGCAGGTCATGAACTCGTTGAATTCCGAGCTGGTGAAGCATGGTCCATTGTCACTGACAAGGACGTCGGGCAAACCATGGGTGACGAACATGGCCCAGAGGCTTTCAATGGTGGCAGTGGACGTACATGATGATATTATCATACATTCAATCCATTTTGAGTAAGCGTCCACTGCTACTAGAAACACCTTCACTAGAAAAGGGCCAGCAAAATCTACGTGGACCCTGGACCACGGTTTGGAGGGCCATGACTACAGGCTCAGGGGGGCCTCCCTGGGTGCGTTGCTCAACTGTGATTGGTGTACACATGACTCCAATTCGGAGTCAATGCCGGGCCACCAGACGTGCGACCTGGCGATAGCCTTCATCATGACTATGCCTGGGTGGGTACTGTGTAGGTCGCATATAAACGTCTCCCTGCCTCTTTTGGGCAAGATCACACAATTCCCCCATAGAAGACAATCTGATTGGATGGTCAATTCATCCTTGCGTCGGTGAAATGGCTTGATTTCATCTTGCATTTCCCCGGGAACCGCCGACCAGCTCCCATTGAGGATGCAGCTTTTTACTAGTGATAGCACAGGGTCTTGGCTGGTCCAGGTCCTGATCTGTCAAGCCTTGATGGGTGACCCCTCGCTCTTGAAAGCATCTGTTACCAGAAGCAAGTCTGTGGTTTGTGCCATATCCACCCCGATGGTGGGCAATGGCAGCCGACTGAGAGCATCAGCACAGTTCTCAGTGCCTGGTCTGTGGCGGATTACATAGTCATAAGCAGACAATATTAGTGCCTATCTCTGTATGCGGGGGAAGCATTAGTGTTGATACCTTTGCTTTCTGAGAGCAGTGAGGTAAGCGGTTTGTGGTCAGTTTCAAGCTCGAACCGGAGGCCAAATAGACATTGGTGCATTTTCTTAACCCCGTATACACAAGCCAACGCTTCTTTCTCAACCATACTGTAGGCTCTTTCAGCCTTGGATAAACTCCTGGATGTATATGCAACCAATTGCAGTTTCCCTGACAGATTTACTTGCTGTAACACACAAACGACCCTGTACGACGATGCATCACAAGCTAGTACTAAACGTTTACTTGGGTCATACAATACAAGTAACTTGTGAGAGCATAGCAGATTTATGGCCTTATTAAAGGCTGTCTCTTGAGATTTACCCCAAACACAGTCGTCACCCTTGCGTAGCAATAGATGTAAGGGCTCCAGCAGCGTGCTCAACCCTGGTAGAAAGTTACCAAAATAGTTGAGGAGTCCAAGGAACGAAGGCAGCTCTGTCACATTCTGTGGTCTGGGTGCGTTCTTGATGGCCTCCATCTTGGAGTCCATGGGTCTGATGCCGTCTGCTGCTATCTTCCTCTCCAGAAATTTGACCTCTGGCGCCAGGAAAACACACTTAGAGTGTTTCAGCCTGAGTCCCACTCTGTCCAGTCGCTTTAGAACCTCTTCCAAGTTGTGCAAGTGTTCGGTGGTATTACGACCAGTGATCAATATGTTGTCTTGGAACACCACGGTGCATGGAACCGATTTCAGCAGACTCTCCATGTTCCTCTGGAAGATGGCCGCAGCCGAGTGAATCCCAAAGGGGCATCTGTGATACACGAACAGCCCTTTGTGCGTGCTGATACACATCAACTTCTTTGACGGTTCAGCCAGCTCCTGTGTCATGTAAGTAGAGGTTAGGTCTAGCTTGATGAATGACTTTCCCCCTGCTAGCATTGCGAATAAGTCCTCCGCTTTGGGTAGTAGGTACTGGTCCTGTAACGAGACTCGGTTGTTCGTCACTTTGTAGTCCCTGCAGATTCTGACCGTCCCATTGCTCTTTAGCACTGGCACGATTTGACTGGCCCACTCATTGAACTTGACTGGCGATATGATTCCCTCTCGTTGAAGTCTGTCCAGCTCGATTTCGACTTTCTTTTGCATCATATATGGGACTGCCTAGGCCTTGTAATGAACAGGCCGTGCCCCAGGAACAAGATGGATCTGCACTTTGGTGCCTGTGAAGTTGCCGATGCCTGGCTCAAATAACGCTGGGAATTTGTTGAGCACCTGGACGCACGGGGTGTCATCCACCGAAGACAGTGCTTTGATGTCATCCCAGTTTCACCGGATCTTGCCTAGCCAGCTCCTGCCGAACAGTGTTGGGCCATCGTCTGGTATAATCCATAGTGGTAAGTCATGCACCATTCCGTCATACGATACTTTCACTGCCGCACTGCCGATAACAGGTATGAGTTCTTTGGTGTAAGTGCGCAGCGTAGTGTGAATCGGGCTCAGTTTTGGCCTCTGTGCCTTGTTACTCCACAGTTTCACAAATGCTTTCTGGCTCATAATCGATTGACTTGCCCCCGTGTTAAATTCCATGGAGACTGGAATGCCATTAAGTTTAACTTTTAACATTATCAGAAGGCTTTTGGTAGTGAAGGTGTGTACCCCATAGAAACATAGAAAATAGGTGCAGGAGTAGGCCATTCGGCCCTTCGAGCCTGCACCGCCATTCAATAAGATCATGGCTGATCATTCCCTCAGTACCCCTTTCCTGCTTTCTCTTCATATTCCTTGATCCCCTTAGCCATAAGGGCCATATCTAACTCCCTCTTGAATATATCCATGGCATCAACAACTCTCTGCGGTAGGGAATTCCACAGGTTAACAACTCTCTGAGTGAAGAAGTTTCTCCTCATCTCAGTCCTAAATGGCTTACCCCTTATCCTAAGACTATGTCCCCCTGGTTTTGGACGTCCCCAACATCGGGAACATTCTTCCCGCATCTAACCTGTCCAATCCCGTCAGAATCTTATAAGTTTCTATGAGATCCCCTCTCATCCTTCTAAACTCTAGTGAATAAAGGCCCAGTTGATCAGTCTCTCCTCATATGACAGTACAGACATCCCTGGAATTAGTCTGGTGAACCTTCGCTGCACTCCCTCAATAGCAAGAATGTCCATCCTCAGATTAGGAGACCAAAACTGAACACAATATTCCAGGTGAGGCCTCACTAAGGGCCTGTACAACTGCAGTAAGACCTCCCTGCTCCTATACTTAAATCCCCGAGCTATGAAGGCCAACATACCATTTGCCTTCTTCACCGGCTGTTGTACCTGCATGCCAACTTTCAATGACTGATGAACCATGACACCCAGGTCACCCCTTTTCCTAATCTGCCACCATTCAGATAATATTCTGCCTCTGTGTTTTTGCCACCAAAATGGATAACCTCACATTTATCCACATTATACTGCCATGCATTTGCCCACTCACCTAACCTGTCCAAGTCACCATGCAGCCTCTTAGCGTCCCCCTCACAGCTCACACCGCCGCCCAGTTTAGTGTCATCTGCAAACTTGGAGATATTACACTCAATTCCTTCATCCAAATCGTTAATGTATATTGTAAAGAGCTGGAGTCCCAGCACTGAGCCCTGCGGCACTCCACTAGTCACTGCCTGCCATTCTGAAAAGGACCCATTTATCCCGACTCTCTGCTTCCTGTCTGCCAACCAGTTCTCTATCCACGTCAGTACATTACCTCCAAAACCATGCGCTTTGACTTTGCACAACAATCGCTTGTGTGGGACCTTGTCAAAAGCCTTTTGAAAGTCCAAATACACCACATCCACTGGTTCTCCCTTGTCCACTCTGCTAGTTACATCCTCAAAAAATTCCAGAAGATTCGTCAAGCATGATTTCCCTTTCATAAATCCATGCTGACTTGGTCCGATCCTGTCACTGCTTTCCAAATGCGCTGCTATTTCATCCTTAATGATTGATTCCAACATTTTCCCCATTACTGATGTCAGGCTAACTGGTCTATAATTACCCGTTTTCTCTCTCCCTTCTTTTTAAAAAAGTGGTTTTACGTTAGCTACCCTCCAGTCCATAGGAACCGATCCAGAGTCGATAGACTGTTGGAAAATGATCACCAATGCATCCACTATTTCTAGGGCCACTTCCTTAAGTACTCTGGGATGCAGACTATCAGGCCCCGGGGATTTATGAGCCTTCAATCCCATCAATTACTCTAACACAATTTCCCGCCTATTAAGGATATCCCTCCGTTCCTCCTTCTCACTAGACCCACTGTCCCCTAGTATATTCGGAAGGTTATTCATGTCTTCCTTCGTGAAGACAGAACCGAAGTATTTGTTCAACTTGTCTTCCATTTCTTTGTTCCCCATTATAAATTCACCTGAATCCAACTGCAAGGGACCTACGTTTGTCTTCGCTAATCTTTTTCTCTTCACATATTTATAGAAGTTTTTGCAGTCAGTTTTTATGTTCCCTGCAAGCATCCTTTCGTACTCTATTTTCCCCCTTTTAATTAAATCCTCAGGCCTCCTCTGTTGAACTCTAAAGTTCTCCCAGTCCCCAGGTTTGTACTTTTTCTAGCCAATTTATATGCCTTTTCCTTGGTTTTAACACTATCCTTAATTTCTCTTGTTAGCCACAGTTGAGCCACCTTCCCCGTTTTATTTTTACTCCAGACATGAATGTACAATTGCTGAAGTTCATCCATGTGATCTTTAAATGTTTGCCATTGCTTATCCATCGTCAACCCTTTAAGTATCCTTTGCCAGTCTATTCTAGCTAATTCGCGCCACATACTGTCGAAGTTACCTTTCCTTAGGTTGAGGACCCTATTTTCCGAATTAACTGTGTCACTCTCCATCTTAATAAAGAATTCTACCATATTATGGTCACTCTTCCCCAAGGGGCCTCGCACAACAAGATTGCTAAGTAGTCCCTCCTCATTACACATCACCCAGTCTAGGATGGCCAGCTCTCTCGTTGGTTCGACATGGTGGTTGAGAAATCCATCCCTAATACACTCCAGGAAATCCTCCTCCACCGCATTACTACCAGTGTGGTTAGCCCAATCAATATGTAGATAAAGTCGCCCATGATAATTGCTGTACCTTTATTGCACGCATCCCTTATTTCTTGTTTGATGCTGTTCCCAACCTCACTACTACTGTTTGGTGGTCTGTACACAACTCCCACTAGCGGTTTCTGCCCTTTGGTATTCCACAGCTCCACCCATACTGATTCCACATCATCCAGGCTAATGTCCCTCCTTACTATTGCATTAAATTCTTCTTTAACCAGCAACGCCACCCCACCTCCTTTTCCTCTCTGCCTATCCTTCCTCAATGTTGAATACCCCTGGATGCTGAGTTCCCAGCCTTGGTCACCCTGGAGCCATGTCTCCGTGATGCCAATTACATCATATCCGTTAACTGCTGTCTGCGCAGTTAATTTGTCCACCTTATTTTGAATACTCCTCGCATTGAGGCACAGAGCCTTCAGGCTTGTCTTTTTAACACATTTTGCCCCTTTAGAATTTTGCTGTAATATGGCCATTTTTGTTTTTTGCCTTCGGTTTCTCTGCCCTCCACTTTTACTATTCTCCTTTCTATCTTTTGCTTCTGCCTCCATTTTATTTCCCTCTGTCTCCCTGCATGGGTTCCCATCCCCCTGCCATAGTAGTTTAACCCCTTCCCAACAGCACTAGCAAACACTCCCCCTCGGACATTGGTTCCGGTCCTGCTCAGGTGCAGACCGTCCAGTTTGTACTGGTCCCACCTCCCCCAGAACCGGTTCCAATGTCCCAGAAATTTGAAACCCTCCCTTTTGCACCACTCCTCAAGCCACATCTTCATCTGAGCTATCCTGCGATTCCTACTCTGACTAGCATGTGGCACTGGTAGCAATCCTGAGATTACTACTTTTGAGGTCCTTCTTTGTAATTTAGCTCCTAGCTCCCTAAATTTGTCTCGTAGGACCTCATCCCGTTTTTTCCTATATCATTGGTACCTATGTGCACCATGACAACTGGCTGTTCACCATCCCTTTTCAGACTGTCCTGCACTCACTCTGAGACATCCTTGACCCTTGCACCAGGGAGGCAACATACCATCCTGGAGTCTCGGTTACGGCCGCAGAAATGCCTATCTATTCTCCTTACAATCGAATCCCCTATCACTGTAGCTCTCCCATTCTTTTTCCTTCCCTCCTGTGCAGCAGAGTCACCCACAGTGCCATGAACATGGCTGCTGCTGCCCTCCCCTGATGAGTCATCCCCTCAACAGTACCCAAAGTGGTGTATCTGTTTTGCAGGGGGATGACCGCAGCAAACACCTGCACTACCTTCCTTCCACTGCTCTTCCTATTGGTCACCCATTTACTATGTGGCTGTGTACCCTTTACCTGTGGTGAGACCAACTCGCTAAACATGCTATTCACGTCATTCTCAGCATCGTGCATGCTCCAGAGTGAATCCACCCACAGCTCCAGTGCCACAATGCGGTCAGTCAGGTGGTGCAGGCGGATACGCTTCCCGCACATGTAGTCGTCAGGGACATCGGAAGCATCCCTGACTTCCCACATAGTACAGGAGGAGCATAACATATGTCCGAGCTCTCCTGCCATGTCTTAACCCTTACATTAATTTAATTTGGCAACAACAATGCTAAACGTTACTTACTGATATAGAAAATGAAGAAGAAAGACTAGTTACCAATCACCAGCCAATCACTTACCCCCTTGGCTGTGACGTCACCTTTCGATTTCTTTCTACTTCTTTTTTGCCTCCCCGCTGCAGCTGCACCGGCTGCACCTCTTGTAGGCCTCACCAACGTCCCACTCTGCCTCCTCGACGCTGCTGCTGCTCCCTGCAACTGCTGGGCCTCTTGTAGGCCTCACCAATGTCCCACTCTGCCTCCTCGACACTGCCGCTGCTCCCTGCAACTGCTGGGCCTCTTGTAGGCCTCACCAATGTCCCACTCTGCCTCCTCGACACTTCCTCTTCATCCATAGGTTGAGTTGCCTCTCCTTCTCGTTCAGCGTGATCCACGCTGGATCGGTCGTCCTCTGCTGACTCTGCCATGTGGTGAGTCAGAGGTCGCTTGCACATTCGCTGGAGGTGCCCCATTGTTCCACAGCCCTTGCACACATAGTGCTTGAATCGACATTGATGAGCTCTATGACTGCCCCCGCTGCGCCAACATGGTATTAATGGATTTGCATTCGCACTCCACAGCGGCCTCTGAGTCACTCTAGGCCTGGCCTCTGCGGCTGTGTGGGCCCGACTATGTACAGTTCTGTCTACTGAAAGCATTATTTTATGCACAGTATTTGCCGGTGAGTTTCGATTCTGTGAAGATATCTGTTTCGTGTTGTCGCTCATGGATGTGAAGGCCTGGGCTATCGGATAGCCTTGCTCAGATCTAAGGATTCGGCAGACAGTAGTTTGCGGAGGGTGGCCTCGTGGCCAATTCCGAGCATGACAAGTCCCGCAACAATTCTCCCAAAGATCCTGCAAATTTGCACTGTCCCGCAAGGCGTCTTAGGTCAGCGACAAAGCTCGCCACGTTCTGGCCCTCGGAGCGATGGTGCATGTAAAAGCGATACCTGCCCATTAAGATGTTCTCCTTTGGCTGGAGGTGTTCCCGAGCCAGCGCACACTGCTCTGTGTAAGTCTTGTCTGTTGGTTTGTCTGGGACCAGTAGATTTTTGAGGAGGCCATATACCGATGACCCACATGTGGTGAGAAGAATCGGTCTGTGCTTGGTCTCCGTCTCAGCCGTGTCCAGCTCGTTTGCCACGAAGTACTGGTCAAGACGCTTAATGAAGGCTTCCCAATCATCACCCTCAACAAATCTCTGAAGAATACCAACGGCAGCCATTTCCGCGTGAAAGTTCGTGATCTGTAACTCTCGCCAGTTGTTGAATTCAGAATAACTCCACGAGACTGTTGTAAGCTCAAACCATTGTGACCTTGGTCTCTTTAATATAACTCCAAAGTGAGGCAGCAGCGTGGTGGGCTGCCTTTTCTACCTGCTTGCTCCAGGGTACACAGGTGACCCATAGGTCTCTCACAAGTATGCTCCCTAGTGGCAAGTCTGACACATAGGTTAGGTTCACATACATAACAGGACTAATATCACATGCATTTGTGGTCAATTGAAGTTGCTAACACTATATTTACTGAAAAGCCAGAAATCTAACCTGCAATATCAAATTCTCCATCGAAGTGCATAAAATAATCCAAAAATAATGATTTTAAAAATAAATCATTCTCAGGATGTAGGTGTCACTGGCAAGGCTGGTATTTATTGCCCATCCTAATTATCCTGATGTTTGATACAATTGGGTGCTAGGCCAACATACTAAGCTTAAATAAAGGAGACTATGAAGGTATGAGGGCAGAGTTGGGTAAAGTGGACTGGGAAAATAGATTAAAGAGTAGGACGGTTGATGAACAGTGGTGTACATTTAAGGAGATATTTCACAATTCTCAAGAAAAATATATTCCAGTGAGGAGGAAAGGGTGTAAGAGAAAAGATAGCCATCCGTGGCTAACTAAAGAAATAAAGGACGGTATCCAACTAAAAACAAGGGCATACAAAGTGGCCAAAACTAATGGGAGGACAGAAGATTTGGAAGCTTTTAAAGCCAGCAATGAATGACTAAAAAAATGATTAAGAAAGGGAAGATAGACTATGAAAGTAAACTAGCACAAAATATAAAAACAGATAGCAAGAGTTTCGATAGCTATATAAAAAGGAAAAGAGTGGCTAAAGTAAATGTTGGTTCCTTAGAGGACGAGACCAGGGAACTAGTAATGGGGAACATGGAGATGGCAGAAACTCTGAACAAATATTTTGTATCAGTCTTTACGGTAGAGGACACTAACAATATTGCAACAGTGGATAGTCAAGGGGCTATAGGTGGGAGGAACTTAACACAATCACAATCACTAAGGAGGTGGTACTCAGTAAGATAATGGCACTAAAGGCAGATAAATCCCCTGGACCTGATGGCTTGCATCCTCGGGTCTTAAGAGAAGTAGCGGCAGGGATAGTGGATGCATTGGCTGTAATTTACCAAAATTCCCTGGATTCTGTGGAGGTCCCAGCAGATTGGAAAACTGCAAATGTAACGCCCCTATTTAAAAAAGGAGGCAGACAAAAAACAGGTAACTATAGACCAGTTAGCCTTGCATCCGTGGTTGGGAAAATGTTGGCGTCCGTTATTAAAGAAGCAGTAGCAGGACATTTGGATAAGCAAAATTCGGTCAGGCAGAGTCAACATGGATTTATGAAGGGGAAGTCATGTTTGACAAATTTTCTGGAATTCTTTGAGGATGTAACAAACAGGGTGGATAAAGGGGAACCAGTGGATGTGGTGTATTTGGACTTCCAGAAGGCATTTGACAAGGTGCAACATAAAAGGTTACTGCACAAGATAAAAGTTCACGGGGTTAGGAGTAATATATTAGCATGGATAGAGGATTGGTTAGAGAATAGAGAGTAAATGGGATAAATGGTTCATTCTCTGGTTGGCAACCAGTAACTAGTGGGGTGCCGCAGGGATCAGAGCTGGGACCCCATCTATTTAAAACCTATATTAATGACTTGGAAGAAGGGACTGAGTGTAACATAGCCAAGTTTGCTGACAATACAAAGATGGGAGGAAAAGCAATGTGTGAGGAGGACACAAAAAATCTGCAAAAGGACATAGACAGGCTAAGTGAGTGGGAAAACATTTAGCAGATGGAGTATGATGTTTGAAAGTGTAAGGTCATGCACTTTGGCAGAAAAAAATCAAAGAGCAAGTTATTATTTAAATGGAGAAAGATTGCAAAGTGCTGCAGTACAGAGGGACCTGGGGGTACTTGTGCATAAAACACAAAAGGATAGTTTGCAGGTACAGCAAATGATCAAGAAGGCCAATGGTCTCTTGGCCTTTATTGCAAAGGGGATCGAGTATAAAAGCAGGGAAGTCTTGCTACAGCTATATAAGGTATTGGTGAGGCCACACCTGGAATACTGCGTGCAGTTTTGGTTTCCATATTTACGAAAGGATATACTTGCTTTGGAGGCAGTTCAGAGAGGTTCATTCAGTTGATTCCGGGAATGAGGGGGTTGACTTATGAGGAAAGGTTGAGGAGGTTGGGCCTCTAGTCATTGGAGTTCAGAAGAATGAGAGGCGATTTATCGAAACATATAAGATTATGAGGGGGCTTGACAAGGTGGATGCAGAGAGGATGTTTCCACTGTTGGGGGAGACTAGAACTAGAGGGCATGATCATAGAATAAGTGGCCCCCCATTTAAAACAGAGATGAGGAGAAATTTCTTCTCTCAGAGGATTGTACATCTGTGGAATTCGCTGCCTCATAGAGCTGTGGAAGCTGGGACATTGAATAAGTTTAAGACAGAAATAGACAGTTTCTTAAATGATAAGAGGATAAGCGGTTATGGGGAGCGGGCGGGGAAGTGGAACTGAGTCCATGATCATATCAGCCATGATCTTATTGAATGGCGGAGAACGCTCAATGGGCATATGGCCTACTCCTGTTCCTATTTCTTATGTTCTCATGTTCTTATGTTCTTTAGAGGGCAGTTAAGAGTCAACCATATTGATGTGGGACTGGAGTCACATATAGGCCTGACTGGCTAAGGACAGCAGGTTTCCTTCCCTCAATGCCTAGCTCAAAGTCAGATCAGTAACTTTAACATTTCAGTGGTGCCTCCTGATCTTGTTGGTAAGCTGGGTTCTTGGAGAATATCATGTGGCAGTTGAATCATCTGCAGACTTCCTTAATGAATCATGACAAATAAATGTCAGTCATGTCACAGCATCTAAACAGTTGATATAATCAAAAATGCTCTTTTTGCTTATAATTCCAGTGCCAACAGAATAGTTAACTCTATTGAAAAGCAATGAAAGAGAATTAGCTAGTGGACAGTAAAAGATGTGCAATCTTTAGCACAATGAAGAACAAGTTAAGTGAGTGGGCAAATGCATGGCAGATGCAGTATACTGTAGATAAATGTGAGGTTGTCCACTTTGGTGGCAAAAACAGGAAGGTAGAATATTATCTGAATGATGACAGATTAGGAAAAGGGGAGGTGCAATGAGACCTGGGTGTCATGGTACATCAGTCATTGAAAGTTGGCATGCAGGTATAGCAGGCGGTGAAGAAGGCAAATGGCATTTTGGCCTTCATAGCGAGAGGATATACGTATAGGAGCAGGGATGTCTTACTGCAGTTGTACAGGGCCTTGGTGAGGCCACACCTTGAATATTGTGTGCCATTTTGGTCTCCTCATCTGAGGAAGGACTTTCTTGCTATTGAGGGAGTGCAGCGAAGGTTCACCAGACTGATTCCTGGGATGGCAGGACTGACATATGAGAAAGGACTGGATTGACTAGGCTTATATTCACTGGAATTTAGAAGAATGAGAGGGGATCTCATAGAAACATATAAAATTCTGACGGGATTGGGCAGGTTAGATGCAGGAAGAATGATCCCGATGTTGGGGAAGTCCAGAACCAGGGGTCACAGTCTAAGGATAAGGGGTAAGCCATTTAGGACCGAGATGAGGAGAAACTTCTTCACTCAGAAAATTGTGAACCTGTGGAATTCTTTACCACGGAAAGTTGTTGAGGCCACTTTGTTAAATATATTCAAAAGGGAGTTAGATGTGGCCCTTACGGCGAAAGGGATCAAGAGGTTTGGAGAGAAAGCAGGAATGGGGTACTGTAGTTGCATGATGAGCCATAATCATATTGAATGGTGGTGCAGGCTTGAAGGGCCGAATGGCCTGCATCTATTTTCTATGTTTCTATGTAAGTCACTAACTCTTTTGGGAAGATTGACCATGATGTTAGCCATCCACCTCTACTTGATAAGAATACCTAGCTATCTTTAGTTACAAACATTCAGTTCTTTGGCTTGGTATTCACATGTAAGCTACACTGGGGGAACAAGCGGGACAGGTAACTGAATAGCTGGTTGGGTGTGAATCCTCAAGAAAGCTTGGCCTGTTTGTCCTGTTTGGTTAATTAAGTGTCCTGCAAACCTATATCCAACTAGTTGGCCTAATTCAATGAAAACCTAACACTCACTTCTGGACTCAATACAGTCCAAGGCAAAGAGATAAGTAGATTGCATAAGGTTGATGTATTCCATCACCTCTAGCCTTGAAGAGATGTGGTTGATCTGTCAGTCCTCTACAACACCAATACTACAGCAGAATATCTAAAGTTGCTCGTGAATAAGGCAGAAATACAAAAACAGCAGCCACTGCACTGTAACATTCTATTTCACTCAAAAAAAAGATTAGCATAGAATAACAGCCAGAAAATTTTATACACTTCTTCTTATTCCTGTGGAACTATCTTCCAGACTAGAGTTCCATCCCGAGGGGTGTATGTTCAAAAGCAGAGTTAAAGAGTTGTTGAACTTGGTTTGTGGTATCGTCCAGCTATGAGGAATAGCAATCAGTATCATTTTTCAATATCTTAGCAACTAGCAGGGTCAAATTTGTGTGGTCTTCCTTTAAAAAGTTGTCCTCAGTTGTACTATATTGTTATTGCCAACGAATATATTATATAATAAAAACGTAAATAACGTATGAAAAAGGACAGGAAAAAAACAGTTGGTCCATTGAGCCTGCTGCACCCCAGCCTGGTGCAATTTACATATATCATCATGCCCATCTTCAATTACCCCCCTCCCACCTACCCCGCTTGCCATGCAATATCCTGGGAGAGGTGAAAAATTAGAGAGAAAAAACTTGGTGGCACTGTGATAAGCGTTCCAATGTAATTAAGCATTATGTTTGGGAACTAAAATTATAAGCCAATGTAACTCTATATTTTATGTATTTTGAGAGCACATATGATTACAAAAAATGCTTTAGCCCATCTGCCATTGGCTCTGGCCATTGGTTGGTACTGTGGAATGAACTGTGATCTGTTCCTTTGTGCTGGGGTGATATGTTTCTGTACTTTGCGATAAGTAAAGGGCAAGTTATTTCTCAGCATTTCTTTACATTTTTAAATACTTTTTCTCTCCTTCCTACCTGGACAGCTGCTCCTGCCTCAGTCTTCCCTCTTTGACATACATTATTCCTCCCTTGTCAGGTTCACATTCCACCACCTTGCCCCCACTCTGTGCTTAAAGGCACCTGTCCCATTCCAGCTCTTGTCTAGTGACATCGCTATCTGTGGAACAGGTTTGAGAATTGGCCATGCTCATCCACAGCCCCCTCGCAAACTGTTCCTAGCTGTGGCTGTGCTGTCGTGGTGTGAAAGTCGTTTGGCTAATGGCAATGGTAGGCAGCTAACAGAAGGTTATCCTCTTAACTAAAGCAAACTACTGCAGATGCTGGAAAGTATTTTATTGAATTATTTTTTATACATATTTTGTGAATCCATTGTGCAGCTTGGTTGCACAGTAGTTGTGGGAGAGGTACGTCAGTACATTTGGATTCTTGGCATCTTTGGGGATTGAAGCCATTCACTTTGATTGTCTGAATGCTTCTAATTTCAAGCTGTCTTGCCTTTTGAGGGCTACTTCATTTTTTGTAATATTTTAAATTCTCCTCTTCCGTTAATTATTCTATTCTTGTCATTGTAATTTGACTATTTTATAGTCGGGGATTCCTGTTAGAAAATTGCTTCTCTGCTGTATTGGGTGAACTGTGTAAATTTTCAGTTTTGCCAAGAGGTGGAGCGCTTCACCATTGGGAAGAGTCTGAGCCTTTCTCTATCTTGTCCTCTTGCCAGAGATCTGCAAAGAGGCATTGTTACAGGGGACTACAGAAGAGTCAATCATTTTCTCTTTTTGCCTTCTTTTTGTGAGATTAGTAACTGAATAATAAGAATAAAATAACCTGGTTGCTTTTAAACAGTTCTCAATTGATTAATTGATTAAAATTACCAGTCTTTTGCTGTTTCTTTTTTGACAGATGGTGGATTATCTTCTGCAATTTATGAGCCTGAAGGATGAAACCTCAAGTTGAATACACGATGAAAATCCTGCCAGAAATAAATTTAAAGAGACTTTTATGTTTTTTTCTCCAAGTGTTTAGCTGTACCAAATACCAGACAAAATTGCTTTTGTTTTAAAATAAACTGAATGTTCTTGTACCTCTGAACATTAACTAAATGATTTTCACACAGCAGATTATGTTTTGATGTTTTTAATGTAAATAAGCATTGTTAGGGAAGGTCTTCCAATATAAAGATCATAATTTTACTATTTTGGTGTTTTATAATCATTCACCTTTTGGTTTGCAGCTACATTGTGAATTCTAAAAAATAAAATCTTTACCCATATCATATTAGTTTCTAGAGTCACAGTAATTAAAGTCCATTTAGAAATGGATGATGAGCAACATTATCTGTTACAATCAGTTGAATTCACATATGCACACTCTGAATGTAAACGACACCTAACCTTCCAGCAATGATTCTTCCAGGCGCATTGGGAAGTAGGGAAGTTATACTAAACCTGTATTGAACCTTGGTTAGACCACACTTAGAGTACTGCGTACAGCTCTGGTCACCATATTATAAAAATTATATAGAGGCACTGGAGAGGGTGCAGAGAAGATTTACAAAGATGATACCAGAAATGCGAGGGTATACATGTCAGGAAAGGATGAACAGGCTGGGTCTTTTTTCCTTTGACAGAAGAGGGCTGAGGGGTGACCTAATTTAAAATTATGAAAGGTTTTGATAGAGTGGATACAGAGAGAATGTTTCCACTTGTGGGGAAGAGCATAACTAGAGGCCATCAATATAAGATAGTCACCAAGAAACCCAATAGGGAATTCAGGAGAAACTTCTTTACCCAATGAGTGGTTGAAGCGAATAGTATAGGTGCATTTAAGGGGAGGCTAGACAAACATATGAGTGAGATGGGAATAGAGGGTTATGCTGATAGATTTATATGAGAAAAGACAGGAGGAGGCTCGAGTGGAGCATACATGCCAGCATGGACTGGTTGGGCCGAATGGCCTATTTCTGTGCCATATATCCTATGTAATCCTATGCATTGTAGATGATTACGGGACACTTCATTTTATTCAAAAGGAGGAATAATGGACTACCTATTTCTCGAGAATTGATTGCCCTCTCTCTGCCATGGGCAAAGCATATAGATGAAATCTAAATGAATCCAGAGCTGTTAATATTAACTAAAACTTAGCTTTGAGAATTTCACTCGCAAGCAGTACACTTGAGGCATTGATTCATGTCAATGAGCATAAATGTGGTCGCAGGGGACAGAATAACGGTTCTAATAGTGCCATCTTAGATAAGTGGTAGCACACTTACCCGATAGTCAGAAAGTTATAGAGTCAAGCTTCACTCCAGGTCTTGAGCACATGATCTGGGCTGAAACTTCAGTGTAATATAAAGGAAGTGTTGCATTGTTGAAGATGTTGTTAAACCAAGGTCTTGCCTCCCTGTTTAGGTAGATGATAAACATCTAAAGGAATTTTTTGAAGAAGAGCAGAGAATTCTCCTGGTGAACTAGTCAACATTTCTCGCTCAGCAAACACGACCACTAACAGATTAAATAGTAATTCATCTCATTTCTCTTTGTGGGATACTGCTGTGGGCAAAATGATTGCAGTGTTTGCCTCCATAATAACAGTGACCAAGCTTCATTGCCAGCACTCTGGTATGTTTCAGAGAGACATGAATTTCTGAGGCGTGGTGGTGGGGTGGGGGGGGGGGGGGGGTGGGGGTAGAGGGGATGGAGGGGTCCTGCTCGTCCGCAGATGATAGGGTAAACTCCCATGGAAATTCAAGCCGATATAAAGCTAAAATAAACAAAGTTCCATTTACGCCAGTGTTGTGTCCCTCAGCCGGACTTGAGCCCACCAATCGTGTCTGGTGCTGATCCTGCCTTGACTTGTGGGGTCTATTCATTTAAATATTAATTTGTGGTTCAGTAGTGTAACTCTTCTGTAAAACCTGAGTTGTGCGCTGGTGGTAGTTGGAGGTTAATAATGCATCGTTTGAGAAGACAAGCATGGCTGGCGATTGCAGCAACAAGCTGAGGGTTCAGGAGGAAAGAAGGACCATGTTTGGAATAGTGAATTGACTGTCAGGTGGATGTAGTGATTGGCTCATGTGTGATTTTGTGCATTTTTAAAGCATGTCTTTAAGTGGAGAACTTAATAGAGGCACCCAAAGAAGGGAGTGCGTCATTGCAAGGAGGCAGAAAAGTAGAATATACAATTTGAATAAGACCAACTTACAAACAACTCCTTCCTCCACTTTAACAAGTGGTTATATCTCTTACATCAGCTTTCCATTATCACCTGAAAGACACCCCTCAATTGCTAGCCTTCAAATAATTTACTTATTTCAGAAAAAACTTGTGCAGAATGCCTGTGAAAGGCAGGGGATCTGAGAGGGCAGTCCAAATATCAGAGCTCATCTCACACAAGGAGCATGTCACGGAGCTTCTGGAGAGAGCGGTGGGACAGTGTAGGCTAGTGCGTGCATACTACACAGTTAATGTGGCATTCTTGTAGCACACACCCAGTCTTGCACACCCTTTGTTCCAACATAGTCATGCTCACCCATTCTTAGCTTATTCTCTCTTTTCCTGGAATCCATCACAGTAATGGGAGGAGGATGGGGGCGGGGGGATGGGGGGGTGGTGGGTAGCAGATGATGATGGAACAGAGGGTGAACTTCCTTCCTTGTGGATTATGATGATAAAAAAGATGATGTGGAGAAAGAGAATGTTGAGAATGAACAGGAATCCTAGGAGCAAGATCTTGTGCCATGTTTGTCTGCCACAACCCATTCCTTGTTAGCCCCTGCATCATGTGCTTTTTTACTGACATACACCAGCTCAGATACTTACACCTCGGGGAAATTTATCAGTGAAAATGTGGCACTGGGTTATCTCACAGTACATGAAGGTGCTGCAGGAGTGGTGAATGGGTAAGGACGTGCCACCTTCCCAGCAGAGGGCAAGGGAAAGGTTCCTCTTAGGGGTTTAGTGCCATGGGACCAGAGCTTACAGGTACACGCCTGTAAAGCAGGATGCTGGAGGATCACATTGCAATGACATGCAGCCTCTAGGGACAGTTTCCAAAGATGCACGGTAACTGACTCTGGACTCTGGAATCATCACAGCCCTCATTTGTGGGAATGTCAGCAAAGTTGTTTCTTCATTGGAGACATTAATATTACACTGTCAGAGAGCATGAGTAAGAAACAAAAGTTGATTCAGGTTTGGTAGCTAAAACTTTATCATACAGATTTGTTGATTTGATTTTATTGTTCTTGTGTTCTTATAAAAAAATTTGTAGCAATAGGTATTATATTTTGACCGGTCATATCCCACCTGTCATAGTTCTTCCTTTATTTGGATGGGTGGAACAGTCTAGGTTGCCAGTGCTCTTTCATGAATACTGTCTTTGTGTGCAGTGCTCGATTGAGTTTTATGAAAATAGCTGAAGCCCATCGAATGAGAATAGGTGAGTTCAATTGAAAACAGAGGGTGTGAATGAATCTTGCAAACTGTCCAGTTGGTTGGGAGTCTTCAGTCCAATGTATTATAAAGTAAAGCTAACTGGTCATGCCTCAGTTATTGTCTATCAGGTACTTTTTCCTCTTCTGAAGGAAGTGACTTTTCCAAAGGCATTGGCAACCCTTCCATAGCTTCTTTATGTGTGAGTTTAGACAGTGAGTGTTGGCAGACCAGTCAACTGTGGAAAGCGTTAGAGATCCCCAACCACGTCTGTACATGATTATTGTCCAGCAGGCTCCTCTGGATAACAGACATCCACTTTCCATAGTTTTGGGGTACTGAGACCAACTTTAGCATCCCCACTGACCCCATGTTGAGATAACCTAACAAAGCACAGATTAGGGATCAAAACTCAGACTTCTTGGTGTGCACTATTCAGCACCAGCAAACAGTGCATTCATTCATGGAGCCACCAAAGAGCTCTAAAGTAACTTTTATCTCTTCAAGATACAAATACTCAAGCACTTAACTATCAAGGATTTCTTTAGAATTTTAGGGCTTTTGTTCCCTGTCACAATGAGCGACAGCCATGCCACTCCTCACTCCATTTCAAAACAAATAGGAGTATTGAGGACAAATGTGTTTCTTTCACTTTATAAATACGAGTTTACTATAAATGAGTGCGGATTTGAATACAAAACGACTGCAGGCAGAACAGTTCACAAAGGTTTCACTTGGACTGTCTGAATTCCTAAATAGCTGCTGTAGCAACTTACCCATTTAAAGCCTGGCCACTTACAGCAAAACATAATTAATAGAGTGAATTCAAAGCCAAGCTCGCTGAATTATGTTTTTCTGAATGGAGGGCTTCAGTTGCAACAAAGAATATTTTATAAAGCTGAATGTCAATAAATTACACAATCAAATAATCTATTTATCTTCCTCTGCTTCAAGGATTCTGGTAATTTAATTCATTTCTGCCGGCATTTAATATGAAACAATTAACTGCCGGATATTGAATTACAGTGTCGCTCCTAACAGATTATTAACTCTGACTGATTTTTGCACAATTAACAAGCTAATATAACCTAATGAGGCTTAGCAATCAGTTAATGAATGAAACCAATAGCTTCATTAAGAGTTAACACTTAAGTTTTTTCTTACTCGCCAATGTTTCTTCTCTCTTTTCCTGCTTTTGCTGGGATATGGTTTCAAGGAGGCTGGCAACTCTCTTGTGCCACACCCGAGTGATCATTCTTCAGGTCTGCGCCTAGACAGTGAATGTTGGTTGGCTATCATATCATGGAATGCATCACACCAATGTCAGATCCTCTCCTCACCTGACAATCATACACATGCACTTTCCAGCACAGGGCAATAAGGAACGGGAATCATGGCTGACGTTACCCTCAGCCTAGGAGGCATTGAGACCTCTTGAATGATTCAGAACTTTAGCCTTTACTACCTTACACAGAAGGCCATTTCATGTATTAACAATTCTTTGAGTGGCAAAGAAATTCCTGGCATTGGCTGTAAAGCATTTTGGGATGTCGTGAAAGGCGCTACATAAATGCAAGTTCTTCTTTCTTTATTGGTCCTGAACTTGCATTTTACTAGTTTGCACCTAGGTCATCTTGTCCCACAGTCATGGCTTAACTTGAAATAGTGCTCTGAATCATTCCATGTTAGTATTTTATATCATCTTTAAGGTTCCCTCTCATTCATTTACTTTCAAGGCTGAAGAGTCCGAGTGGTTTTAACCTTCTAGGCATTCTCCATGCCTTTCTCTGCACTGCCTCCAGCTTTTGGATGTTTCAATTTATGCCTGGGTGACCAAAACTGAACACAATGCTCAAGGCGTGGCCTACCGAGAGCACCATACAGCTTCAGCAAAAGACATTAAGCACATATTAATTTATGCTGAGTATTAAGTTGTACTATATAATTTTGGATGTATATCTAAATACTATGTGGAGATTACATGTTGAATCACAACTGATTTGTGATATGGGTAGACATATTTTAATCAAAAAGGTAAACTATGTGAGGAGGCGGAAGACGTGGGTATGATTCTTCTTGAATACTTCGCATCTGTCTTCACGAAAGAGAGGGACGATACAGACATTGTAGTTAAGGAGGAGGAGTGTGAAATATTAGATGAGATAAACATAGTGAGAGAGGAAGAATTAAGTGATTTAGCATCTTTTAAAGTAGATAAATCATCAGGCCTAGATGAAATGTATCCCAGGCTGTGAAGAGAAGCAAGGGAGGAAATCATTTCCTAATCCTCTCTGGCTACAGGTGTGATGCTGGAGGAGTGGAGGACTGCTAACATTGTACCATTGTTTAAAAAGGGAGAAAGGGACAGACTGAGTAATTACAGGCCAGTCAGTCTAACCTCGGTGGTGGGCAAATTATTGGAAAAAATTCTGAAGGACAGTATTAATCATCATTTAGAAAGGCACGGATTAATCAAGGACAGTCAGCGTGGATTATCAGTACTAGGTTCCTTGCTTTTTGCGGTATATATCAATGATTTAGATTTCAATGTAGGAGCATAATCAAGAAGTTTGCAGATGATACAAAAATTGGCCATGTGGTTGGTAATGAGGAAGAAAGTTGTCATCATCATTGGCAGTCCCTCGGTACCAAGGAAGACTTGCTTCCACTCTTAACATGAGTTCTTAGGTGGCTGTACAGTCCAATATGAGAACCACAGTCTCTGTCACAGGTGTGGCAGATAGTCGTTGAGGGAAGGGGTGGGTGGGATTGGTTTGCTGCATGCTCTTTCTGCTGTCTGCGCTTGATTTCTGCACGCTTGACGTGCTGAGCGCCCTTCCTCCATTTAGGGTGGTCTTTGGCCAGGGTCTCCCAGGTGTCAGTGGGGATGTTGCACTTTATTAGGGAGGCTTTAAGGGTGTCCTTGTAATGTTTCCACTGCCCACC
The DNA here is from genome assembly GCF_044704955.1 of Pristiophorus japonicus. NCBI lineage: Eukaryota > Metazoa > Chordata > Chondrichthyes > Pristiophoridae > Pristiophorus > Pristiophorus japonicus. Next base: position 69,300,906 of record NC_091978.1, read on the forward strand.
TTTGACTCGTTTGCCGTGAAGGAGTTCCGAGTAGAGAGCTTGCTTTGGGAGTCTCGTGTCTGGCATGCGAACTACGTGGTCTGCCCAACGGAGCTGATCAAGTGTGGTCAGTGCTTCGATGCTGGGGATTTTGGCCTGGTCGAGGACTGAAGTTGTAGACTGCAGGAAGATATCAATGGACTGGTCGGGTGGCAAGAAAAGTGGAAAAATGAATTCAATGTGGAAAATGCATTTGGGGAGGGCTAATAAGGCAAGGGAATACACAATAAATGGTAGGATACTGAGAAGTGTAGAGGAACTGAGGGACCATGGAGTGCACATCCACAAATCCCTGAAGATAGTAGGACAGGTAGATAAGATGGTTAAGAAGGCATTCCTTTCCTTTATTAACTGAGGTATAGAATATAAGCGCAGAGAGGTTATGCTTGAACTATATAAACATTAGTTAGACCACAACTAGAGTACTGCATACAGTTCTGGTCATAACATTATAGGAAAGATGTGATTGCATTAGAGAGGGTGCAGAGGAGATTTACGAGAATGTTGCCAGGACTGGAGGATTTTAGCTATGAGAAAAGATGGGATAGGCTGTGGTTGTTTTCTTTGGAACAGAAGAGGTTGAGGGGAGACTTAATTGAAGTGTATAAAATTATGAGGGGCCTAGATAGAGTGGATAGGAAGGACCTATTTCCCTTAGCAGGGAAGTCAATAACCAAGGGACATAGAATTAAAGTCATTTGTAGAAGGATTAGAGGGGAGTTGAGAAGAACGTTTTTCACCCAGAGGGTGGTGGCGATCTTTTTTTTAAATTCAATTTCTGGGATGTGGGCATCACTGGCAAGGGCACCTTTTATTGCCCATCTCTAATTGCCTTTGAAGAGGAGCTGCGAGTTCTCAATGTCCTAGCTAACATTCTTCTGCAGTGTTGTCAGAGATACTGGACTGGAATTTGCAATAGCTTACCACCCGGTTTCTGGGCAGTATTGGTCATTGTAAGCGAAAAATTCATTACCTGATTTATGCCGGCGGTTTCGAGGGACTGCTGGGGAACGGACCACCAGTGTGCACTGTGCTGAGATTGCCCTGGCGCGATTTTTGGGTCAGCGGTGATCCATAGCTGAGTATTTTTAAAAACGGCCACAAGGCTCAGCAGAGCTGGGCGGTAGAAAAAGGTTAGTCATTGTTTTTTTTACTAATTATTTTAAAAATCTGTTGTGGTTATTTAATTTAAAAGTGTCTTGGGAATGTTTTTTGATTTTTTAGGTGATGTTTTTTGAAAAATTATTTTTTATTGTTTATCTGCTGTTAGGCCCAACCCACAGCCTCGGGGTAAATTTTTATTGATTTTTTAATTTATCGCCCATTTTGCTTAGGAACTGCCCAAACGACCCGAAATTGCACTTTTTTGCCCAGAATAGGGGTGCAAGACCCATGTTTTTCACTCGGTGGATTTTTTTATTTTTTGGGGGGAAGTTTTCGCCGGCGATAATCTTCCCAGTCTTAGCAGTCTTTTGGGCGGCAATCGGGCACTGGTGGGCTGATAGGAAATTCTAGCCCAGTACTATATTTTAGATTATTTGAAGAGGAACAGCGAGTTCTCAATGTCCTAGTTAACATTCTTGCCTCAGCCACCATCAACCACAGATTAAGCTTTTTAAAAAATTAATATATATAATGTGGGCGTTGCTGGCAAGGCCGGCATTTATTGCCCATCCCTAACTGCCCTTGAGAAGTTAGTGATGAGCTGCCTTCTTGAACCACTGCAGTCCTTGTGGTGAAGGTACACCCACAGTGCTGTTAGGGATGGAGTCCTAGGATTTTGACCCAGCGACGATGAAGGAACAATGATATATTTCCAAGTCAGGATGGTGTGTAACTTGCAGGGGAACTTGCATACACCTGCTGCCCTTGTCCTTGCGGGTTTGAGAGACGCTGCTGAAGAAGCCTTGGTGAGTTGCTGCAGTGCAGTTTGTAGATGGTACACACTGCAGCCACGGTGCGTCGGTGGTGGAGGGAGTGAATATTTAAGGTGGTGGATGGGGTGCCAATCAAGCGGGCTGCTTTGTCTTGGATGGTGTCACGCTTCTTGAATGTTGTTGGAGCTGTACTCATCCAGGCAAGTGGAAAGTATTCCATCACATTCCTGACCTGTGCCTTGTAGATGGTGGAAAGGCTTTGGGGAGTCAGTAAGTGAGACACTCTCTGCAGAATACCTAGCCCCTGATCTGCTCTTGTAGCCACATTATTTATGTGGTGGTCCAGTTAAGTTTCTGGTCAATGGTGCCCCCTAGGATTTTGATGGTGGGGGATTTGGCAATAGTAATGCCATTGAATGTCAAGATGCGGTGGTTGGACTCTCGCTTGTTAGAGATAGTCATTGCCTGGTACTTGTGTGGCACGAATGTTACTTGTCATTTATCAGCCCAAACCTGAATATCATCCAAATCTTGCTACATTCCGGCATGGACTGCTTCATTATCTGAGGAGTTGCAAGTGGAACTGAACACTATGTAATCATCAGCGAACATCCCCACTTCTGACTTTATGATGGAAGGAAGATCATTGATGAAGCAGGTGAAGATGGTTGTGTCTAGGAAACTGCCCTGAGGAACTCCTGCAGCGATGTCCTGGGGCTGAAATGATTGATCTCTGGAACTCACTATCTGAAAGGGTGGTAGAGGCAGAAGCCCTCATTGTATTTAAAATGTACTTAGGTTTGCACTTGAAGTGCCGTAACCTATGAGGCTACGGACCAAGAGCTAGAAAGTGGTTTTAGGCTGGTTAGCTCTATTTCAGCTGGCATTGACACAATGGGCTGAATGACGTCTTTCTGTGCTGTAAATTTCCATGATTCTATGATTCACTATAGAAAACCAACAAATTGGTTACTAAAAGCTCAAAATCAAATAGGCAGGAAGAACTTGCATTCCTGAATACTTTGGGTAAATGTGATTCGCACTCAATGATGTGGAATGGAATAGAACTCTGACCAAAACTATGAGCGAACAGGATTTGGGTATTAGAACTTACTGTCAATGAGGATTAAAGAGATGCTGGCCTGCATTCTCCTCTGATTTACTGCCTCTTTTGGGACTGATTTGGCACAACTGAGTAAACAGAGTAAAGCATGTTCTTAAGGGATTCCGCATCAAATCTGTCACAAAAAATCCTGAACCTGCATTTCCCTCTTAAAAAACCCTTCTGTTTAAGGCCCACCAGAAACTCATTCCTCTGCATTTAAATGGGGTCATGAGGGCAAGGCTAATGCCCCATTCCCCTACATTTCTGACTCAAACCTGCTCCACATAATTACCACCATGATATTAATGACAGTAGGTACTGCCGATAGGTATCCCTGTGGTGGATATCACATTGAGGAGGTCATGTTGTGTGTTGCTATTGAGCTTGGTGCTTCCTTGCCTGCATAGTGATCTTTTTAGTACTTTGGGGGCTGAATCGGGATTTTTTTCTTCTAATTTTACTCAGCTCTGCTCAAAGTATTACTTTGTACTCTCAACATGGATTTCTTAATGGGAATACCTTAATGTTGATGTTATGAAAATGAGAAGGATAAAGAGATGGAAGGGGTTAAGTTGGAGTCATGAATCACCAAAGGTATCTCTTCCCTACATGTAGACACTCATTCACCAGGGTCTACAGACCAAGAAGATCTTACTTCGTAACATCATAACATTAGAAGGGTGCACAAGAAGAAGAAGTGGAACATGAGAGGAGCAGCTAGCTGTCAACACAGGAGAGCACAACTGATAGTCCAGAACTTTCAACAATTCAAAGTTTACTTGTTGAAGTCACATCACACCTATTTGTTCTTCCCCACTCCTTCACAAAGTCCGTCACTTTCCAAGACTTCGGACAATCTCCTGCATAAGACAGAAGTTGTAGAATTCACAGAAATGAACACATTTCTTTAGATTATAAAAAAAACATTCACCATTAAAATCAAATTGGTTTATCTACAATTACCTCTTAGCACCATTACTACCCTTTGTGCCAGCTAACTTATTCTCGTTCCTAACCTACTACTCCTACAAAGTGCTCTCTAAGTGAGATAAGAAAAAGAAAGCCTTGTATTTAAGTACTTGTTTTCACGACCTCAGGATATCCCAAAGCATTTTACAGCCAATAAAATACGTTTGAATTATAGTCACTGTTGTAATGCAGGAAATGCAGCAGCCAAATTGCACACAGCAAGGTTCCACAAACAGCAATGTGATAATGACTAGATCATCTGTTTTTAGGTGTTGGTTGCAGGATAAATATTGGCCAAGACACCAGGGGGAGCTCCCCTCCTCTTCTTTGAACTAATGCCATGGGATCTTTCACATCCACCTGAGAGGGCAGACGGGCCCTCGATTTAATGTCTCATCTGAAAATGTAGTGCTACCTCAGCACTGTACTGGAGTATCAACCTAGATTATGTGCTCAGGTCCCTGAAATGGGACTTGAACCCACAACCTTCAGACTTGGTGGCAAGACTGCTACCACTGAGCCATGTCTGACACGATGACTGAGATGGTTTCCCTGGGATCTTAGAGACCTCAGGTGACTCTCATCTCAGGTGGTTGCAGTAGCAAGGAGTGCTGGGCCCACATCTGAAGCTCCTGGATGTAAAGCTGTTGGAGAGGGTATTAAGAAAGCAGGTTCATTTCCAGTCAGTGACATCTGTGTCCTTGTAGCCCAATGGTGCTGGACAGAATTTCTGAGATACTACTGGTCGGTGTCATCACAAACCAATAGTCCCAATCAGGTCTTGGAAGCCCTGGAAAAGTTTCTTATTCAAAGCATCAATTACAGCAATTCTGGCTGCCACTCCAGAGCCACCAATATCCTTAGAAGCTGTTGCTGGCGTTTTGATGCTGCAGCAATCTGTTTGGCTATCGCAATGATGAGGATCTTCTGCAGGTTGTGAGAAACTTCCTGCAATGTGTTGCAGATGTGGGTAATAAATTCCCTTCACTTATTCATATTCTCAAATCTTTGAAGGTAGCAGGACAAGTTGAGAAGCCAATTAAGAAAGCATATGGGATACTTGGCTTTATAAATAGGGGTGTTGAATACAAAAATGAGGAAGTCATGCTAACTGTTATGTATGTAACTATGTAATACTTGCCACCAGAGGGCGCAACTGTTGGAGTCCTAATGGTCACCTGCACACACGTGCAGGGCCAGTATAAAAGGTTGACTGCCATGTTGTTTAGGCATTCTGGAGTTGTAATACAGAAGACTAAGGTCACACTAACTTTAGCTCACAGTACTCAGCCTCATGGAGTTCTTGTATACCTAACAATTGGTGACGAGTAACAGAATACGAACCTTCACGCAACCATAGCTGTTGTTGGAATATTAGAGAGATTCGTAGAGGGTGATGATTGGGAAGCCTTTGTCGAGCATCTCGACCAGTACTTCATGGCCAACGAGCTGGAAGGAGACACTAACGCGGCCAAGCGCAGGGCAGTTCTCCTCACTGTCTGTGGGCCTAAAACATACAACCTCATCAAGAATTTGTCACACTGACAAAACCAACGGAGAAGGAATATACAGAGTTATGCCGCTGGTTCGGGACCACCTCAAGCCAAAGGAAAGTATACTCATGGCCAGGTATCGTTTTTACACGCACCATCGCCATGGGGGCCAGGACGTGGCGGATTATGTCGCCGGCCTGAGAAGCCTCGTGGGAACTTGCGATGTTGGAGCTACATTGGGGCAAATGCTGTGGGACTTTTTCATGCTGGGCATCAGTCATGAGGCTGCCGAAACCCTAGACCTGAGCAGGGCCATCGCGATCGCCCCACATGCATGCCCACGGACGATAACACCAAACAGATATCTTCTCAACATCGAAGCTCACCGGCAAGTACTGTGCATAAAATGACGTCGCTAGCAGACCGAACTGCATATGGCAGGGCCTATACATCTGTGGCTGCAAGATCTGTGATGACTCAGAGTCCGCCATCGGGAGTGAATGTGAATCCATTAGCACCTTGTTGGTGCTGCGGGGGTAATCATCGGGCCCATCAATGTCGGTTCAAGCAGTACGTGTGCAAAGGCTGCGCAAAAATGGGGTACCTCCAGCGAATGTGCAAACATGCTGTGACATACCACATGGCAGAGGATGATCCATCCAGCGTGGATCACACAGCACAGGAAACTCAACCTGAGGAAGAAGTGTATAGGGTATATACCCTCACCACCAAGAGCCCTCCTATAACGCTGAAAGTCAAATTAAACCGAGTCCCAGTATCCATGAAGTTGGACACGAGTGCGAGTCAGTCAATAATGAGCCAGAAGGTTTTCGAGAAACTGTGGGGCAATAAGGTACAAAGGCCAAACTGAGCCCGATTAATGCAAAGCTGCGTACCTACACCAAAGAGCTCATACCAGTCATTGGAAGTGTGGCAGTAAAGTTATCGTATGATGGAGCTGTGCATGACCTATTATTGAGGATTGTTCCAGGCAATGGCTCAACGCTGTTCAGCAGAAGCTGGCTAGAAAAGATTAGATGGAACTGGAACGACATCAAAGAACTATCTTCAGTGGATGACGCCTCGTGTGCTCAAGTGCTGAGCAAGTTTCCCTCGCTATTCGAACCAGGCATCGGCAACTTCACAGGTGCCAAGGTACAGATCCATCGAGGCACCGATGCACGACTCATCCATCAGAAGGCTCGGGCAGTTCCATACATGATGAGGGAGAAAGTCGAGATTGAACTGGACAGACTCCAACGCGAAGGAATCATACGAGTTCAACGAGTGGGCCAATCCAATTGTTCCGGTGTTGAAAAGCAATGGCATGGTCAGAATCTGAGGAGACTATAAGGTAACGATTAACTGAGTCTCACTACAGGACTAGTACCTACTGCCCAAGGCGGATGACCTGTTCACAACGTTAGCTGGGGGGGGGGATGTCGTTCACCAAGTTGGGCCTAACCTCCGCCTACATGACACAGGAGCTGGTTGAATCTTCGAAAAGAATCTTCAACACGCACAAAGGGCTGTTTGTATACCACCGGTTCCCTTTCAGGATTTGCTCGGCTACAGCCATTTTCCAGAGAAACATGGAGAGTTTGCTGAAATCTGTTCCGCAGACCTTTGTGTTTCAAGACGACATCCTGATCACCGGTCGTGACACCATTGAACACCTACACAACCTGGAAGAGGTTCTAAGTCGCCTGAACAGAGTGGGAATCAGGCTGAAATACTCCAAGTGTGTTTTTCTGGCACCAGAAGTTGAATTTTTGGGGAGAAAGATTGCAGCAGATGGCATCAGACCCACGGACTCAAAGACAGAGGCAATCAAGAATGCACCCAGACCACAGAATGTGATGGAGCTGTGTTCGTTCCTGGGACCCCTCAACTATTTCGGTAACTTTCTATCCGGGTTGAGCACGTTGATAGAGCCTTTGCACATGTTGCTACGAAAGGGTGATGACTGGGTTTGGGGAAATCTCAAGACACAGCCTTTGAGAAAGCCAGGAACCTGCTATATTCAAATAAATTACTTGTACACTATGACCCATGTAAACGTTTAGTGCTAGCTTGTGACGCCTCATCGTATGGGGTTGGCTGTGTGTTACAGCAAGCCAATGTATCGGGCAACATTCCAACTGGTTGCATACGCGTCTAGAAGTCTGTCTAAGGCTGAGGGAGCCTATAGTATGGTCGAGAAAGAGATGTTAACAGTGTATATGGGGTTAAGAAAATGCACCAATACCTATTTAGACCGGTTTGAGCTTGAAAATGACCACAAGCAGCTCATTTCGCTGTTTTCAGAGAGCAAAGGTATAAATACCAATGCTTCGTCCCGCATCCAAAGATGGGCACTAACTTTATCCGCCTATGACTATGTTATCCGCCACAAACCAGGCACTGAAAACTGTGCCGATGCTCTCAGCTGGCTACCATTACCCACCACTGGGGTTGAAATGTCACAGCCCGCAGACTTGCTTCTGGTCATGGATGCTTTTGAGAGCGAGGGGTCACCCGTCACGGCTCGACAGATCAGGACCTGGACCAGCCAGGATCCTGTGCTATCATTAGTAAAGAGTTGCATCCTAAATGGGAACTAGTCGGCAGTTCCCAGGAAAATGCAAGATGAAATTAAGCCGTTTCACCGACGCAAAGATAAAATGTCCATCCAGTCGGATTGTCTCTTATGGGGTAATTGCATGGTTTTGCCGAAAAAAGGCAGGGAAACGTTTATAAGCAACCCACACAGTACCTACCCAGGCATTGTCATGATGAATGCAATTGCCAGGTCGCATGTTTGGTGGCCCGGTATTGACTCGGACTTAGAGTCATGCGTGCATCAATGCAACACTTGCTTGCAACTGAGCAATGCACCAAGGGAGGCTCCACTGAGTCTGTGGTCATGGCCCTCCAAACTGTGGTCCAGGATCCACGTAGATTTTGCCGGCCTCTTTCTAGGAAAGATGTTTTTAGTAGTGTTGGATGCTTACTCCAAATGGATTGAATGCGTAATCCTGACATCCAGCACGTCCACAGCCACCATTGAAAGCCTCCGGGCCATGTTCGCCACTCATGGCTTGCCTGATGTCCTTGTCAGCGACAATGGACCATGTTTCACCAGCTCAGAATTCAACGAGTTTATGACCCGCAATGGCATCAAACATGCCAGGTCTGCTCCATTTAACTCCGCATCTAACGGTCAAGCAGAGCGGGCAGTCCAAACAATCAAGCAGAGCATGAAACGTGTGATGGACGGTTCCCTGCAGACCCGCTTGTCTCACATTCTGCTCAGTTACCGGACGTGACCCCACTCGCTTACTAGGGTTCACCCAGCAGAATTGTTGATGAAGAGAGCCCTCAAAACCAAGCTCTCCCTAGTTCACCCGGATCTTAATGATCAGGTGGAAACCCGGCGACTCCGGCAGAACATGTACCACGATCGCACGGCTGTTTCACATGACATTGATGTTAATGATCCTGTGTTTGTCCTTAATTGCGGTCATGGTCCCAAGTGGATTGCTGGCACTGTTTTGGCTAAGGAAGGGAATAGGGTGTTTATAATCAAACTGTTAAATGGCTAAATGTGCAGAAAGCATTTAGATCAGACCAAATTGCGATTTACTGACAACCAGGAACGACTTGAAGAGGACATCACCATCGGCAATCCACCAACACATACCCAACCAGCAATTGACCTCACTGTAAATCACGAGGATGAACCCACCGTTCCTGACAGTCCGGTCAGATCAGCTGCGGTGCAGTGCAGCAATGGTCCGACCAACTCACACCCACCAAGGTTTGAACTCAGACGATCAACCAGGAAGTGAAGGACTCCGGAATGCCTCAACTTGTAAATAACTTGTACCAAAGACTTTGGGGGGGGGGGGAAGTGATGTTATGTATGTAACTATGTAATACTTACCAGAGGGCGCGACTGTTGGAGTCCTAATGGTCACCTGTACACACGTGCAGGGCCAATATAAAAGGTTGGCTGCCATGTTGTTTAGGCACTCTGGAGTTGTAATAAAGAAGACTAAGGTCACACTAAGTTTAGCTCACAGTACTCAGCCTGGTGGAGTACTTGTATACCTAACACTCACTCTTTACAAATCTTTGGTTAGGCCTCAGCTGGAGAATTGTGTACAATTCTTGGCACTACACTTTAGGAAGGATGTCAAGATCTTGGAGAGGGTACACAAGAGGTTTACCAGATGAAACTAGAGATGAGGGAATTCAGTTATGTGGAGAGATTGGAGAAGCTGGGATTGTTCTCCTTAGAGCAGAACAGGTTAAGGAGAGACCGAATAGAGGAATTCAAAATTATGATGGGTTTTGATAAAGCAAGTAGGGAGAAACTATTTCCTCTCGCAAGTGAGTCGGTAACCAGAGGCCATAGATTTAAAATAATTTGAAAAAGAACTTGAGGGGAAATGAGGAGGAATTTTTTCATGTCATTTGCATCTGCAAATTTCTTAAAATCTGGAACTCATTACCTGAAAGAGTGGTGGACTCAGATTCCATAGGAACTTTTAAAAGGCAATTGGACATGTACTTGAAAATGGTTAATGTGGAGGGTTATGGGGAAAAAGCTGGGCTGTGCGACTAAATTGGGCAGCTCTTCCAAAGAGCTGGCACAGGAGTAATGGGCTAGATGGCCTCCTTCTGTGCTGTAAGATTCTATGATTCTATGATTATCCATCATCTCAACCACTTTCATCAAAAATGGCTCATTGCCTTCAAATTAGATTATTGTTCTTTGACTGAGCCTGGGATTGCGAGGTATGTGGAGAGGTAGGAGATCGCTGAGGTAGGCCTATAAAAGGGCCAACGCGGTGGCAGTTCGGGAAGTGCGAGGTGCGTGGAGAGGCGGGAGATCGCTGAGGCAGACCTATAAAAGGCCCAACACGGTGGCAGTTCGGGGAGTGCGAGGTGCGTGGAGAGGTGTGGCTTGTGCAGATGCAGCAGCGAGGCAAAAAAGAAGTAGAAAGAAATCGAAAAGTGACGTCACAACCAAGGGGGTAAGTGATTGGCTGGTGATTGGTAAGTAGCTTTTCTTTTTCTTTTCTATTTCAGTAAGTAACCTTTAGCATCATTGTTGCCAAATTAAGTTAATCTAGGGGTTAAGTCATGGCAGGACAGCTCGGACATGTGTTATGCTCCTCCTGTACCATGTGGGACATCAGGGACGCCTGCAGTGTCCCTGACGACTACGTGTGCAGGAAGTGTATCCGTCTCCAGCTCCTGATGAACCGCGTTGCAGAACTGGAACTGCGGATGGATTCACGCTGGAGCATGCACGATGCTGAGAATGATGTGAATAGCACATTTAATGAGTTGGTCTTACCGCAGGTAAAGGGTCCACAGCCAGATAGGGAATGGAAGACCAACAGGAAGAGCAGTGCAAGGACGGTAGTGCAGCGGTCCTCTGCGGTCATCCCCCTGCAAAACAGATACACCGCTTTGAGTACTGTTGGGGGGGATGACTCATCAGGGGAGAGTAGCAGCAGCCAGGTTCATGGTACCGTGGGCGGCTCTGCTGCAAAGGAGGGCAGGAAAAAGAGTGGGAGAGCAATAGTGATAGGGGATTCGATTGTAAGGGGAATAGATAGGCGTTTCTGCAGCCACAACCGGGACTCCAGGATGGTATATTGCCTCCCTGGTGCAAGGGTCAAGGATGTCTCAGAGCGGGTGCAGGACATTCTGAAAAGGGAGGGTGAACAGCCAGTTGTCGTGGTACACATAGGTACCAATGATATAGGTAAAAAACGGGATGAGGTCCTACGAGATGAATTTCAGGAGCTAGGAGTTAAATTAAAAAGTAGGACCTCAAAAGTATTAATCTCAGGATTGCTACCAGTGCCACGTGCTAGTCAGAGTAGCAATTGCAGGATAGCTCAGATGAATATATGGCTTGAGCAGTGGTGTAGAAGGGAGGGATTCAAATTCCTGGGACATTGGAACCGGTTCTGGGGGAGGTGGGACCAGTACAAACTGCACGGTCTACACCTGGGCAGGACCGGAACCAATGTCTGAGGGGGTGTGTTTGCTAGTGCTGCTTGGGAGGAGTTAAACTAATATGGCATGGGGATGGGAACCTATGCAGGGAGACAGAGGGGAATAAAATGGGGACAGAAGCAAAAAATTGAAAGGAGAAGAGTAAAAGTGGAGGGCAGAGAAATCCAAGGCAAAAAACAAAAAGGGCCACTTTACAGCAGAATTCTAAAGGGTCAAAGTGTGTTAAAAAGACAAGCCTGAAGGCTCTGTGCCTCAATGCGAGGAGTATTCGGAATAAGGTGGAGGAATTAACTGTGCAGATAGCAGTTAATGGGTATGATGTGATTGGCATCACGGAGATATGGCTCCAGGGTGGGAACTCAACATCCAGGGGTATTCAACATTTCGGAAGGATAGACAGATAGGAAAAGGAGGTGGGGTGGCGTTGCTCGTTAAAGAGGAAATTAATGCAATTGTAAGGAAGGAAATTAGTTTGGATGATGTGGAATCGGTGTGGGTGGAGCTACAGAATACCAAAGGGCAGTAAACGCTAGTGGGAGTTGTGTACAGGCCACCAAATAGTAGTCGTGAGGTTGGGGACAGCATCAAACAAGAAATAAGGGATGTGTGCAATAAAGGTACAGCAGTAATCATGGGCGACTTTAATCTACATATTGATTGGGCTAACCTAACTGGTAGCAATGTGGTGGAGGAGGATTTCCTTCAGTGTATTAGGGATGGTTTTCTAGACCAATTTGCCGAGGAACCAACCAGAGAGCTGGCCATCCTAGACTGGGTGATGTGTAATGAGAAGCGACTAATTAGCAATCTTGTTGTGCGAGGCCCCTTGGGGAAGAGTGACCATAATATGGTAGAATTCTTTATTAAGATGGAGAGTGACAAAGTTAATTCAGAAACTAGGGTCCTGAACTTAAGGAAAGGTAACCTTGATGGTATGAGGTGCGAATTGGCTAGATGAGACTGGCAAATGATACTTAAAGGGTTGACGGTGAATAGACAATGGCAAACCTTTAAAGATTATATGGACGAACTTCAACAATTGTAAATCCCTGTCTGGAGTAAAAATAAAACGGGAAAGGTGGCTCAACCGTGGCTAACAGGGGAAATTAAGGATAGTGTTAAATCCAAGGAAGAGGCATACAAATTAGCCAGAAAAATTAGCAAGCCGGAGGACTGGGAGAAATTTAGAATACAGCAGAGGAGGACAAAGGGATTAATTAAGAGGGGGAAAATAGAATATGAGAGGAAGCTTGCCGGAAACATAAAAAATGACTACAAAAGCTTCTATAGATATGTGAAGAGAAAATGATTAGTGAAGACAAACGTAGGTCCCTTGCAGTTGGATTCGGGTGAATTTATAATGGGGAACAAAGAAATGGCAGACCAATTGAACAGGTACTTTGGTTCTGTTTTCAAAAAGGAAGACACAAAAACCTTCCAGATGTACTAGAGGTCCGAAGGTCTAGTGAGAAGGAGGAACTGTAGGATATCCTTATTAGGCGGGAAATTGTGTTAGGGAAATTGACGGAATTGAAGGCCGATAAATCCCCAGGGCCTGATAGTCTACATCCCAGAGTACTTAAGGAAGTGGCCCTAGAAATAGTGGATGCATTGGTGATAATTTTCCAACAGTCTATTGACTCTGGATCAGTTCCTATGGACTGGAGGGTTGCTAATGTAACACCACTTTTTAAAAAAGGAGGGAGAAAGAAAACGGGTAATTATGGACCAGTTAGCCTGACATCAGTAGTGGGGAAAAATGTTGGAATCAATCATTAAGGATGAAATAGCAGCACATTTGGAAAGCAGTGATAGGATTGGTCCAGGTCAGCATGGATTTATGAAGGGGAAATCATGCTTGACAAATCTTCTGGAATTTTTTGAGGATGTAACTAGTAGAGTGGACAGGGGAGAACCAGTGGATGTGGTGTATTTTGACTTTCAAAAGGCTTTTGACAAGATCCCACACAAGAGATTGGTGTGCAAAATCAAAGCACATGGTATTGGGGGTAATGTACTGACATGGATAGAGAACTGGTTGGCAGACAGGAAGCTGAGAGTTGGAATAAATGAGTCCTTTTCAGAATGGCAGGCAGTGACTAGTGGAGTGCCGTAGGGCTCGATGCTGGGACCCCAGCTCTTTACAATATATATTAATGATTTGGATGATGGAATTGAGTGTAATATCTCAGTTTGCAGATGACACTAAACTGGGTGGCAGTGTGAGCTGTGAGGAGGACGCTAAGAGGCTGCAGGATGATTTGGACAGGTTAGGTGAGTGGGCAAATACATGGTAAATGCAGTATAATGTGGATAAATGTGAGGTTATCCACTTTGGGGGCAAAAACACAAAGGCAGAATATTATCTGAATGGCGGCAGATTAGGAAAAGGGGAGGTGCAGCAAGACCTGGGTGTCATGATTCATCAGTCATTGAAGGTTGGTATGCAGGTACAGTAGGCAGTGAAGAAGGCAAATGGTATGTTGGCCTTCATAGCAAGGAATTTGAGTATAGGAGCCGGGAAGACTTACTACAGTTGTACAGGGCATTGGTGAGGCCCCACCTGGAATATTGTGTTCAGTTTTGGTCTCCAATCTGAGGAAGAATGTTCTTGCTATTGAGGGAGTCCAGCGAAGGTTCACCAGACTGATTCCTGGGATGGCAGGACTGACATATGAGGAGAGACTGGATCGACTGAGCCTGTATTCACTGGAGTTTAGAAGGATGAGAGGGGGTCTCATAGAAACATATAAAATTCAGACGGGACTGGACAGGTTAGATGCAAGAAGAATGCTCCCATTGTTGGGGAAGTCCAGAACCAGGGGACATAGTCTTAGGATAAGGGGTAAGCCATTTAGGACTGAGATGAGGAGGAACTTCTTCACTCAGAGAGTTGTTAACCTATGGAATTCCCTACCGCAGAGAGTTGTTGATGCCAGTTCATTGGATATATTCAAGAGGGAGTTAGATATGGCCCTTGCGGCTAAAGGGATCAAGGGTTATGGAGAGAAAGCAGGAACGGAGTACTGAAGGAATGATCAGCCATGATCTTATTGAATGGTGGTGCAGGCTCGAAGGGCCGGATGGCCTACTCCTGCACCTATTTTTTATGTTTCTATGTTTCTATTCACTGGAGTTTAGAAGGATGAGAGGGGATCTCATAGAAACATATAAAATTCTGACAGGACTGGACAGGTTAGATGCAGGAAGAATGTTTCCGATGTTGGAGAAGTTCAGAACCAGGAGTCATAGTCTAAGGATAAGGGGTAAGCCATTTAGGACCGAGATGAGGAGAAACTTCTTCATCAGAGAGTTGTTAACCTGTGGAATTCCCTACCGCAGAGATTTGTTGATGCCATTTCATTGGATATATTCAAGAGGGAGTTGAATATGACCCTTACGGCTAAAAGGATGAAGGGGTATGGAGAGAAAGCAGGAAAGGGGTACTGAAGGAATGATCAGCCATGATCTTATTGAATGGTGGTGCAGGCTTGTAGGGCCGAAGGGCCTACTCCTGCACCTATTTTCTATGTTTCTATGTTGCTATGTTTTGATCGCTGGGTTCCTAAGATTTGGATCTCGTGGCTCGGTGATAACAGACCTTATCGGGAGGCTGAATTTCGGCCCCATTATCTCATCATGTTAAATGTTTGTTACAGTTATGAGAAATAACAGGTTAGAATAGGAGGCAATACAGCATGTCAGGATGCAGGGAAGGGGAAGAGCATGTAATATGACACAATTGGAGTTTTAAAAGAAGAGAGGAAAGTTCAGAAGAGTAATGACAACTGTCAATAAAATTAGTGATATAAAAAAGGTTGGGACTAAGTGTAACTAAGTTTGAGAGAGGATTGGATTTGAGATTGCAAGAGGAAATTATCCCATGTCATTTGTAAATTATGATATTATACCATTGCAAAACACAGGAGGTTGCACTCCTTTATTAATTTTTTTAGACTTTGTTAGTCAAAAAGGAAAAGCTTTCAACAATTCATAAATCCACAGAAGCATTGGGCACACAGGTAGTGAACGTCATCTCGTTTGTATTTGCATGTTGCCACATAAGCAGTTCACATGCACCAAATGATTTGAAATATGTTGCATATGGCAGGGAGGAGGGGCTTTGAACAGAAATTGCTTCATTTAAATTTTTCTTATTTTTTTACATTTGATGCAAATCAGGTGGATACCCTGTATTGTGAAGTACTGAAAATGAACAAAGAGTGAGCTCTGTGTATTAGATAGTCCTTTCACTCACTTCCACTATTATAAACACCAACAAATATAACATGGCAGCTTTTGATTTTACTGCCAAATATTAAGCTTCCAAAATTAATTTTATACAGTAGAAGATTGGAAATTTTGAAAAGTCATATTTTATCATCTACTTCAAATGCATTAGCCATGGAGTAGACACTTTGCTATAGATTTGTAGACCTTCCATGTATGGACAGATTGTAAATACTTACTTATGCTTCAGAACAAGACCCCACCCCCCATGGTGCCCATGAATGATTGCTACATGTTTGTTCCTGACAGCAACTCCAAGATACAGGCAAATTATAAAAATATAATTAAGCGCCCTTCTTTGTCTCCATACAATAATTGGAAAATGTTGGAAGCGGAGATTTCTGTTCACTGACCTGTCTGTAACACACAATTAATTACTTATGAGTCCCACTTATTTCCCACAATAATTAATAACCACCATTCCAGATTGTTAAGAGCATCCAGTTCACATAAATAGGTCGTTTTCCAAATTCTCAGCTCTATGAAAACTGGTTACAGAGTTGATTAAAAAATTGTTTTGGTATTTCATGAAAAAGCAATCATCTATAACACTTATGCACTTAAAGAAACCCATTTTCCATTTCTATTCTCCCCTTCTTGACTTGAAGATACTAAGGCCAATATTACAAATGTGTAATACTACCAGGGAGCCTCATCCGCCATCCTCACATATCCTAAAATTGTGGGTGCGCTGCCCATGATTTTCCATCTATAAAATAGATGGATGGAAAATCTTGACAAAGTGTGTTTGCAATTTCCCAATATGTACTGTCAGCGCGGAGAATACCCATTAGTAGAGCGCATTTGTAAAACTGGTCTTCCTGACTCCTGCTGGGATATGGTGATACAGTTGTTGGCTGCCATTCCTTGACCCAATTACTTAATTGGTCCAGATTTTTTTGAATACTGTTTATCTTTTTCTTATTCATTCATGGGATCTGGGCATCGCAGCCAAAGCCAGCATCTATTGCCCATCCCTAATAGCCCTTGAGAAGGTTGTGATTATCTGCCTTCTTGAACCACTGCAGTCTGTGTGCTGAATGTCCTCCCACAGTGCTGTTAGATAGGGAGTTCCAGGATTTTGACCCGACGACGACAAATATTTCCAAGTCAGGATGGTGTGTAACTTGGCAGGGACCTCGGAGGTGTTGGTGTTACAATGCGCCTGCTGCCCTTGTCCTTCTGGGTGGTAGAGGTCGCACATTTGGAAGATGCTGTCACAGAAGCCTTGGCAAGTTGCTGCAGTGCATCTTATATGAATGAGGGAATGAATGTATAACGTGGTGGATGGGGTGCCATTCAAGCCGGCTGCTTTGTCTTGGATGGTATCATGTTTCTAGAGAGTTTTCAGAGCTGCATTCATCCAGGCAAGTGGAGAGTATTCCATTACACTCCCTAAGTTGTGCCTTGCAGATGGTGGAAAGGCATTGGGATGTCAGGAGGTGAGTCACTCGCCAAGGAATGCCAAGAGGTAGAAATTGCCCCCTGCCCAAAACAGGGCACACGCCCTATTTCGATGGTTTTTACCAGCTGTGGTTGAGGTTGCCTCTTGAGTGAAATTCTGCGGTGACTACATGAGAGGGGCGGATACGCAGCCATGGCAACACCTGAGGGGCGGAAGTTGAGGCGGTGCAGAATGACCGCTGCGGTGGCATCATCACGGCGCTGCGGCACAACAGCTCTCCCCTTCACTTAAAGGGGAGAGCCTTCGTGATTTTAAAACTTCAGTCCACTGGGCCATCAGGAAGGGTTTCGGCCAGGCCAGCAGCCTGGCACCATGTAGTCGGCCGAAAGAAAAACATGGTGGCAGCAACAGTAGGCCTTCCCCTTTAAGGGAAGCCGCACCGCTGTTGCAGAAGGCCAGCCTCACTGGCCCACCAGAAAAAAACATGTTTTGGCACCGCTGGGCGGGCCGAAGATTTTCAGAGGGGAATGTCGCCGTCGGAGTGGTAGATCAGCAGTGCGCATGGCGATGACACACTTAACACGGATCCGCAGCAGCGGATTGGTAGGGGGGTTCGGGGCACTGCTGGGAAACCTCGGAAGGTCAATTGGGCTATCAGCGGCCATTCCACAAAAAGTCGGTGGCCACTCCACTCTGCAGCGTGGACGCCAATTTGCGGTGGTAACAGGCCTTAAGGAGAGGGGTAATTTCGGCCCCCAAGCCTCTGACATGCTCTTGTAGCTATAGTATTTATGTGGCTGGTCCAGATCAGTTTCTGGTCAATGGTGACCCCCAGGGTGTTGATGGCAGGGATTCGACAATGGTACTAGCATTGAATATTAAAGGGAGATGGTTAGACTTGCTCCTTTATATTGGTCACCTAGCCGCATAAGAACATAAGAAATAGGGAGTAGGCCATTTGAGTCTGCTCCATCATTCAATAAGATCATGGCTGATATTTTAGCTCAACTCCACCTTCCTGCCCTATCCCTATATCCCTTGATTCCCTTAGTATCCAAAAATCTTTTAATCTCTGTCTTGAATATATTAAGTGATTGAACAGCCACAGCCGCCTGGGATAGAGAATTCCAAAGATTCATAAGCATTTGAGTGAAGAAGTTTTCCTCAGCTCATTCCTAAATGGCCATCCTCTTATTCTGAGACTATGCTCTCTAGTTCTATATTCCCCAGCCAGGGGAAACATCTTCCCAGCATCTACCCTGTCAAGCCCCTTAATAATTTTATATGTTTCAATGAGGTTACCTCTCATTCTTCTAAACTCTAGGGAATATAGACCTAGTCTACTCAATTTATCTCATAGGATAATCCCTTCATCTTAGGAATTTGTTGCACGCCCTTTCAGGCAAGTATATCTTTCCTTAGGTAACGAGACCAAAACTGTACACAGTACTCCAGGTATGGTCTCACCAAGGCCCTACATAATTGCAGTAAGGTTTCTTTAATCTTACACTCCAATCCCTTTGCACAACGGCTAACATACCATTTGCTTTCCTAATTGCTTGCTGGACTGCATGTTAATTCCCTGTGATTCGTGTACAAGGACACCCAGATCTCTTTGAATACCAACATTTCCCAATTTCTCACCTTTTAAAAAAATTCTGCTTTTCTATTTTTCCTACCAAAGTGGATAACTTCACATTTTCCACATTATATTCCATCTGACAATTTCTTGCATTGGCCACTGAGTAGACAAACTGTCTATATCCCCTTGCAACCTCTTTGTGTCTTTCTTACAGCTTACTTTCCCACCTAACTTTGTACTGTCAGCAAACTTAGATACATTGCACTTGGTCCTCTTATCTAAGTCATTGATATGGATTGTAAATAGCTGAGGCCCCAGCACTGATCCTTGCGGCACCCCACTAGCTACAGCTCGCCAACCTGAAAATTACCCGTTTACCCCTACTCTCTGTTTTCTGTCCGTTAACCTTTCCTCTATCCTTGCTAAAATATTAGCCTCAATCCCATGAGTCCTAATTTTGTGTAATATCTTTTGTGCAGCACCTTATCAAATGCTTTTTGAAAATCCAAATTATACTACATCCACTGGTTCCCCCTTTTCTACACCATCAGTTACAACTTAAAAGAACTCCAGTAGATTTGTCAAACATGATTTCCCTTTCATAAATCCATGTTGACTCTGCCCAGTCATATCATGATTTTCTAAATGCACTGTTGGCACATTCCTAATAATTGATTCCAGCATTTTCCCTTCTACTGATGTCAGGCTAACTGGTTTATAGTTTCCGTTTCTCTCTCTCCCTCCTTTCTTGAATAGCAGGGTTAAGTTTTCTATCTTCCAATCCATAGGTTCCATTCTAAAACCTAAGGAATTCTGAAAGATCAAAACCAATGCATCCACTATCTCTGTAGCCATCTCTTTTAAAACCCTAGGATGTAAGCCATCAGGTCCAAGGAATTTGTTGACTTTTAGTCCCATTAGTTCTCCAGTAGTATCTCTTTACTAATATTAATTTCTTTAATACCCTTGGATATCCACTACTTTCAGAATGTTTTTGTGTCTTTTATCATGAAAATAGATATTAAATATTTGTTTAATGTCTCTGCAATTTCCTTATTTCCTATTATAATTTCTCCTGTCTCTGCCTATAAGGTACTCACGTTTACTTTTCCTTTTTACATACCTATAGAAGATGTTACAAACTGTTTTTATGTCTCTTACTAGTTTACATATCTTGAAATGTACATATGATCAGCAAATTTTCTAATACTACCAAAGTTCCCTTTTTT
The DNA here is from genome assembly GCF_044704955.1 of Pristiophorus japonicus. Taxonomy (NCBI): domain Eukaryota; kingdom Metazoa; phylum Chordata; class Chondrichthyes; family Pristiophoridae; genus Pristiophorus; species Pristiophorus japonicus. The sequence goes on from NC_091978.1 coordinate 69,320,913, forward strand.
TTTAGGGTTAGGCGTGACCCCTTTGAGGGGCTGGGCAGCCCATTCAAAATACTGTGCATGCAAGTTTTATCCTATTTAAAAGCCAGTGAGCCGGTTGTGCATGAGGTGCAGAGCGTTGTGCGACCGTGTGGCTGCTCAGCTTACAGGGAACATTGATTATAACAAGTACTCCCCTCCAAGTCATTTATCAATAGTGTGAACAGTAGACAGCCAAACACAAACCCCGATAAATACTCAGCTAGTCGCTGCTGCCACAGGGCTTTTTCCATTTATCACCATCATCTGCTTCCAATTGCCAATTTTCAAACTAGTTCAAAAATTTCCAATTAATTCCATACTCCTTTGCTAACTTTAAATGTATCACATGGAATGTTAGAAAATGCCTTCCAAATTTCCAAGTAAATCATATTAATAAGAACATAAGAAATAGGAGAAGGAGTAGGCCATACGGTCCCTCGAGCCTGTTCTGCCATTTAATACGATCATGGCTGATCATGGACTCCGCTCCACTTCCCTGCCCGCTCCCCATAACCCATTATTCCCTTATCGGTTAAGAAACTGTCTATTTCTGTCTTAAATTTATTCAATGTCCCAGATTCCACAGCTTTCTGAGGTAGCGAATTCCACAGATTTACAACCCTCTGAGAGAAGAAATTCCTCCTCATCTCAGTTTTAAATGGGTGGCCCCTTATTCTAAGATTATGCCCCCTAGATCTAGTCTCCCCTATCAGTGGAAATATCCTCTCTGCATCCATCTTGTTAAGCCCCCTCATAATCTTATACGTTTCGATAAGATCACTTCTCATTCTTCTGAATTCCAATGAGTAGAGGCGCAATCTACTTAACCTTTCCTCATAAGTCAACCCCCTCATCTCCGGAATCAACCTTGTGAACCTTCTCTGAACTACCTCCAAAGCAAATATATCCTTTCGTAAATATGGAAATCAAAACTGTACGCACTTTCTAGATGTGGCCTCACCAATACCCTGTATAACTGTAGCAAGACTTCCCTGCTTTTATACTCTATCCCCTTTGAAATAAAGGCCAAGATTCCATTGGCCTTCCTGATCACTTGCTGTAGCTGCATACTAACCTTTTGTGTTTCATGCACCAGGACTCCCAGGTCCTGCTGTACTGCAGCACTTTGCAATTTTTCTCCATTTAAACAATAACGTGTTCCTCGATTTTTTTCTGCCAAAGTGCATAACCTCACACTCTCCAACCTTATACTCCATCTGCCAAATTTTTGACGACTCACCTAGCCTGTCTATGTCCTTTTGCAGGTTTTTTGTATCCTCCTCACACATTGCTTTTGTCCAATCTTTGTATCGTCAGTAAACTTGGCTACGTTATACTCGGTCCCTTCATCCAAATCATCAATATAGATTGTAAATAGTTGGGGTCCCAGCACTGATCTCTGTGGCACCCCACTAGTTACTTATTGCCAACCCGAGAATGAACCATTTACCCCAACTCTCTCTTTTCTGTTCGTTAGCCAATCCTCTATCCATGCTAATATATTACCCAGTGAACTTTTATCTTGTGCAGTAACCTTTTATGTGGTACCTTGTCAAATGCCTTCTGGATACACCACATCCACTGGTTCCCCTTTATCCACACTGTCCGTTACATCTTCAAAGAATTCCAGCAAATTTGTCAAACATGACTTCCCCTTCATAAATCCATGCTGACTCTACCTGACTGAATTATGCTTTTCCAAATGTCCTGCTACTGCTGCTTTAATAATGGACTCCAACATTTTCCCAACCACAAATGTTAGGCTAACTGGTCTATAGTTTCCTGCTTTTTGACTGCTTCCTTTTTTAAATAGCGATGTTACATTTGCAGTTTTCCAATCTGCTGGGACCTCCCAGAATCCAGGGAATTTTGGTAACTTACAATCAATGCATTCACTATCCCTGCTGCTACTTCTCTTAAGATCCTAGGATGCAAGCCATCAGGTCTAGGGGATTTATCCGTCTCTAGTCCCATTATCTTACTGCGTATACCCTCCTTAGTGATTGTGATTGTGATTGTGTTCAGCTCTATCCCCCCTCCCCCCCATAACCCCTTGACTATCCACTGTTGGGATATTTTTAGTGCCCTCTACCGTAAAGACCGATACAAAATATTTGTTCAGAGTTTCTGCCGTCTCCATGTTCTGCATCACTAATTCCCCGGTCTCGTTCTCTAAGGGACCAACATTTACTTTAGGCACTCTTTTCCTTTTTATATACCTGTAGAAACTCTTTCTATCTGTTTTTATATTTCATGCTAGTTTACTTTCATAGTCATTTTTTTTTAGTTCTCACCGATTTGTGTACTTAGGTCTTCAAAGATTTCTAGTCGATCGATAAGACATACCTCTTAATTTTAAATCCATGCAGACTATTTCTTATTTCATCAGTGCTCTTTTGATGAGCATTCATAGTTGAACATTTCACACTACAGCTAGTAAGATAAATGCTTTATAATTTGTGGATTCAGATCTAGTCTTTTATTTCAATACCAGAAGTATCCCATTCCAAGAAACCATAAATATGCAAAGTGTAAATAGAATAACCATATTGGGTTAGAGTTATGGGGACGATTAGGACAAGGTTAATTTTATTTTGATGATATAAATAGAACATGTTAACTTTTGTTCATTAAGCTTTAAATACTTGTATTTAAAGTAGATGTAAAATTATTTTACATCCACATTACATGTACTCAATAGGCTACATAATTAGAAAATAGTTCATTAATGAAGGAATTGTGAAATAATACGTATTCTCATCTCGTTTAGTATTATAATAAAGGTCTCGATGACCACAAATTCAGTCATTAACACCTCCACTTAACTAGTTATTTACAAAGCAACATTCAGAAACAGATTCTGTTTGCCTGATGTTTAGATGAGTGGAGTGTTAGAAACATAACAAGCAAGCATTAATTCACTAATTTCTTGAATTTCTCGATTTATGTGAAAAGCCACAATAGAACTTCCAATCTTCAAAGTTCATGCATGAATGTTTAACGTGCTCCTACTATATTCCTGTGTGAAATATACTTTACGTAGACATTAATCGAATTCTGTTCAGGGCAAGGTCGAGTGAGGCTAGGACAGAGAAGTCAGAAGAGGGGATAGAAAAAATGTAGGTGTCGGTTGAAATCACCAAGGATGAAGACTCATTTTAAGTGCAAAGATTAAATCAGGAAAATAGGGAGGAGATTTTGATAAAGAAGGCTGAAGGATGCTCCAAAGGGTGGGTTTTGGGAGAGACAAAGGATGATGAAAGTGAAGGGAAGATGAGGTGCTTAAATGCGAGAAGAAATTGGAGGAGCACAAGGCAAAGGGTGAATGACAGCCAAACTCTAACCATGATGGTTTGGAAAGGGAAGCGTACATGATGGATTGTTGGGCAATCTCAAACAACCAGCTTTCTGTCAGGCCCAGGAAGTCAATAGACTCCTGCAAGTTGAGGACATGGATGCAAAAGGCCATATTTTCTAGATTAGACATTTGTATGACTATCTGTCCTGCATAACATTGCCCATTCCTGATATTAAACTCATTTTGGAGGCAAAGTAGAGAGTAACTTCATTCTGCATCTGGTTGTGTTATTCATGTTCTGAGTGCCCAATACTGACACCAAATGGCCAAAGTGAAAAAGAGGTCCATTTCCCAGTATCTGCATCTTTTACCTACAATAATGTCACACACACATACACATAAAAACATAAGAATTAAGAGCAGGAGTAGGCCATATGGACCCTCAAGCCTGCTCCACCATTCAGTAAGATCATGTCTGATCTTCGACCTCAACTGCACTTTCCCGCCCGAACCCCATATCGCTCAATTCCCCTAGAGTTCAAAAATCTATCTATCTCAGCCTTGAATATACTCAGCATACACAGCCCTTTGGGGTAGAAAATTCCAAAGGTTCACAACCCTCGGAGTGAAGAAATTCTTCCACATCTCAGACTTAAATGGCCAACCCCCCTATCCTGAGACTATGCTCCCTAGTTCTAGGCTCTCCAGCCAGGGTAAACAACCTCTCAGCATCTACCCTGTCAATCCCCCTCAGAATCTTATATGTTTCAATGAGATCACCTCTCATTCTGCTAAACTCCAGAGAGAATAGGCCTGATCTACTCAATCTCTCCTCATAGGGAAGCCCTCTAATCCTAGGAATAAATCTGGTGAACCTTGGTTGCACCGCTTCTAAGGCAAGTATATCCTTCCTCATATAAGGAGACTGCAACTATGCAACACTCCAGGTGTGGTCTCACCAAAGCTCTGTAAAATTGTAGCAAGACTTCCTTACTCTTGTACTCCAACCCCCTTGCAATAAAAGCCAACCTGCCATTTGCCTTCCTAATTCATTGTTGTACCTACATGCCACTTTATTGCCCATTCACTTAGCCTGTCTATATCCCTTTGCAGGTTCTTTGTGTTCTCCTCACAGCTTACTTTCCCACATAACTTTGTATCATCAGCAAAGTTAAATACATTACACTCAGTCTCTTCATTTAAATCATTAATATAGATTGTAAGTAGCTGCGGACCAAGCACTAATCCTTGTGACACCCTATTAGTTACAGTCTGCTAACCTGAAAATGGCTCATTTATCTCTACTCTCTGTTTTCTGTCCATTAATCAATCATCTATCCATGTTAATATATTACCCCTAGCCCAATGAGCTCTTATCTTGCATAGCAACCTTTTACGTGGCATTTTCTTGAATGCCTTTTGGAAATCCAAATATACTACCTCCACTGGTTCCTCTTTATCTACCCTGCTAGTTACATCCTCAAATAAATTTGTTAAACATGATTTCCCTTTCATGAAACCATGTTGACTGCCTAATCGTACTATGATTTTCTAAGTGCCCTGCTACCACTTCCTTAATAATGGATTCCAGCATTTTCCCAATGACTGATGTCAGGCCAATAGGTCTGTAGTTCTGATTTCTCTCTCTCTTCTTTCTTGAATAGACCCACCCCTCCCTCAAAAAGAAAATCTGCCTATTCATCATTAATAGCATTGTTTTTTATACAATAGTGGTGCAGCAAGACTATGGAAAATCTCAAATACTCACTGACAAGAGGTTATGGGAAAAACAAATTAATTTACTTGGAGAATCAGTCGCTTATGTCAGCTGTGCTCCCTGCCCACTCTTGTTTCATGGTGGGACAGTCCTTCATTCTTCACCCTTCCCAAATAGTCTTACCTCAGCTTCTGGCTACTTTTGGAGGTTGCCTGCATCAGGTTATCCAGCAGGACGCTCCATTAGTCATCTCCAGAGCAGTTGATTCTGACAGTCCTGGCACTAAATCAGCTCATCAGGATCGTCAAAAGCAAAGTAAAATTGCTGAGGCAAAAATAACATTGGTACAGCAAATAGGATATTTGATTCAATATTTGTTTTGCCACATGCTTGATGGCAATGATTGCCCCACAATAGCATAACCACATATTTAGTTCCCCTCCAGTTGGTCAGTCACTGCCCTACTTGCCCAACATCTTCCAGTGCCCTTCAGTCATGCTACACCATAAAAATCCATCATGTCTAGTGTCATATATGTAACCTTCATGTAACAACACTGCAATACTGTATATACTTGAGAAATGCACACATTGACCACAGGGGGTGAACTTGTGGGAGACACTCCTCACCTGGTCATCCAGGTATATAAAGGGAGGTCCCACGCATGGTCATGACTTCTTGGTCCTGTGAATAAAGGTGCAGGTCACAGAGTGACCTTGTCCATAGAATGTGCCTCGTGTGGATTTGTGGTATTGTGTAAGGACTTTACAGTGGCAACGAGAAACGGGAATCAACGACCCACGAGAATGGCCACCGGTAGCACAGAGGAACGGTACTGTGTTGGTGAGGACTGGGATGATTTCATTGAGAGGCTTCAGCAGAGCTTTGTCACGAAGGACTGGCTGGGAGATGCAGCGACCGACAAGCGAAGGCCTCATCTACTGACCAGCTGTGGATCTAAGACTTACGCGCTCATGAAAGACCTGCTAGCACCCGAGAAGCCGACGGACAAAACCTTTGAAGAGCTCAGCAAGCTAATCAGTGAGCACCTCAAACCAGCGAGCAGCATACGCATGGCCCGACACAAATTTTATACCCACCGATGTCGGGAAGAACAGAGCATATTGGACTTCGTTGCTGACCTCTGCCACTTGCCAGCCTCTGTAAGTTCACCGACGCCTGCAGGGGGGAGATGCTAAGGGATTTCTTTATTGAGGGCATCGGTCATGCCGGGATTTTCAGAAAGTTAATTGAGACCAAGGACTTGACCTTAGAAGCGGCGGCGTTGCTGGCTCAGACTTTTATGGCAGGGGCGGAGGAAACCAAGATAATATACGCGCGCAATCCTGACTCCAACGTGGCGATGGATCAGGGGGTCAATATCATAAATGCGACTCAGAGCCCAGCAGGCAGGCAAGGGCAGTTCGACACACCCCAGGCAGCAATAGACCCCAGAACAGGTTTTCAGCAATGCGACAATGGCAGGCTGAACGGACATTTACGCCATCCCAGTGGACAATGCATTCTGGGATGGGGCCATTGACACCCACTAACAGGATGCTCAAGAGCAGTCAAAGGGACAATCAGTGAGGAATGCCTGGTAACAGCTCTTTTGTTCACAACAATGGGAATCTTAGTTCATGCTGGAGGTGTGGGGGCAGACATGCTGCCAGGACTTGCAGGTTTCAACAGTTCGCCTGCAGAAATTGTAACCTCACTGGCCATTTAGCCAGAATGTGCAGGAAGCCTGCGACAAGGCTAATTTACGAGGCGGATGGACCAGAAGAGAGGTCTGCGAGGCAGGATGATGCGTGGGGCAAATCAATGGACACTGAAGTTCAGCTGGTTCATGTGGCAAACATTCACAGCTCATATACCAAAACGCCCGGTGATGATGATGAAGGTCCTATTAAACGGCATCCCGGTATCCATGGAGCTGGACACGTGGGCCAGTCTGTCACTCATGAGCGTTCAACAATTCGAAAAGCTATGGCCACTCAAAGCCAGCAGCCCCAAACTAGAACGCATTGAGACTCAATTACGGATGTACACCAAAGAAATCATTCCAGTGCTAGGCAACGTTAGCTGTCACACACAATGGATCAGTGAACTGGTTGCCGCTCTGGATTGTCCCGAGCAATGGTCCCGCACTGTTGGGGAGGAGCTGGTTAGCTGAGATGAACTGTAAATGGGGGGATGTGCACGCAGTGTCATCTGTGGAGCGAAGTTCATGCTCACAGGTCCTACAGCAATTTGAGTCGCTATTCCAACCTAGTGTCGGGACGTTCAAAGGTACCAAAGTAGCGATTCGCATCACCCCGGATGCCAGACCAGTGCACCACAAAGCCAAAGCTGTGCCGTATGTGATGTGGGAGAAAATTGAAAGCGAATTGGACCATTTGCTGAGAGAGGGCATCATCTCACCCATTGAATTCAGCGACTGGGCGAGCCCCATTGTTCCTGTCCTAAAAGCGGATGGCTCGGTCAGGATCTGTGGCGACTACAAGGCCACTATCCACCGGGTGTCCCTACAAGACCAATACCCGCTTCCGAGAGTGGAGGATCTTTTTGCAACGCAGGCAGGCGGCAAGCTGTCACCAAGTTGGACCTCACTTCACCCTACATGACTCAGGAACTGGCCGATTAATCCAAACTACTGACCACAATCACCACGCACAAAGGACTGTTTGGTTACAACAGGTGCCCGTTTGGCATTCGATCAGCGGCCGCGATCTTTCAAAGAAACATGGAAAGCCTGCTCAAATCCATTCCTGGATCGATCGTATTCCAGGACGATATCCTCATCACGGGTCGGGACACCGAGGAACACCTCCACAACCTGGAAGAGGTGCTACGCCGACTGGACTGGGTAGGCCTGCGACTCACGAAACCTAAGTGTGTGTTTTTGGCTCCCGAAGTCGAGTTTCTTGACAGGAGGGTTGCTGCAAACGGGATTCGGCCTACCGAATCCAAAACAGAGGCGATTCGACGAGCGCCCAGGCCCTGCAACACATTGGAGTTGCGTTCATTTCTGGGACTCATGAACTATTTCGGGAACTTTCTGCCGAACTTAAGCACATTGTTGGAGCCGCTACACATGCCCCTGCATAAGGATTGTGATTGGTTTTGGGGGGACTGTCAAGAACAGGCTTTCAATCGGACGCGTAATCTACTCTGTTCAAATAAGTTGTTGACCCTGTACAACCCCTGTAAGAAATTGGTTCTGACGTGTGATGCATCGTCCTATGGGGTTGGGTGCATGTTGCAGCAGTACAATGCTGAGGGGCAACTCCAACCTGTGGCTTATGCCTCCAGGTCGCTCTCTCAAGCAGAACGTGGATATGGGATGGTTGAGAAGGAAGCACTCGCATATGCCTATGGGGGTGAAAAAGATGCACCAGTATCTTTTTGGCAGGAGGTTCGAATTAGAAACGGACCACAAGCCATTAACATCCCTGTTGTCAGACAGCAAGGCTGTCAATGGCAATGCGTCAGCTCGCATACAGCGATGGGCTCTCACGCTGGCTGCGTATGACTACACCATACGGCACCAGCCCGGCACCGAATACTGCGCTGACACGCTCAGCAGGCTTCCACTGGCCACCACTGAGCGGGCAGCTGAGCAAAGCGCTGAGATGGTCATGGCTGTTGATGCCTTTGACAGCGCAGGCTCCCCCATCACAGCTCGTCAGATAAAAATCTGGACCAACAGAGATCCCCTCCTATCTTTGATTAAGAAATGTGTCCTGACTGGGGATTGGGCGCCCGCACACGGAGCATGTCCTGAGGAGGTCAGACCATTTCACAGGTGGATGGATGAGCTCTCCATCCAAGCTGACTGCCTACTATGGGGCAGCCGGGTAGTCATGCCCCAGAGGGGCAGGGAAGCTTTCATCAGGGAACTCCACAGCGAGCACCCAGGCACCATGCTGATGAAGGCCATTGCCCGGTCACATGTTTGGTGGCCGGGAATTGATTCACATCTGGAACACTGTGCTTGCAGGTGCATGACATGTGCTCAGCTGGGAAATGCCCCCAGGGAGGCTCTGCTCAGCCCTTGGCCCTGGCCCACCAGGCCATGGTCACGCATTCACGTAGACTATGCGGGTCCGTTCATGGGGAAAATGTTTCTCATCGTGGTTGATGCGTACTCGAAATGGATCGAGTGCATCATTTTGAATTCGTTTCCCGACATCCACCACTGTGGAGAGTCTACGTGCGGTCTTTGCGACCCACAGTTTGTCAGACATCCTTGTTAGCGATAATGGCCCATGTTTCACTAGCTACGAATTCCAGGAGTTCATGTTGGGTAATGGCATCAACCATGTCAGGACAGCACCGTTCAAGCCCGCCTCCAATGGCCAGGTGGAACTTGCAGTCCAAATCATAAAACAAGGCATGCTCAGGATTCAAGGTCCCTCCCTTCAATGCCGCCTATCGCACCTCCTGCTGGCCTATAGGTCCCGATCGCACTGGCTCATGGGGGTCCCGCCCACGGAGCTCCTTATGAAACGTACACTCATTCATCCAGTCCTGTCCGACATTGTTGAAGACAAACGCCAGTCCCAAAATGAGTACCATGACCGTAATTCAAGGGGGAGATGTATAGAAATTGGTGACCCCGTATTTGTTCTCAATCACGCTTTGGGGCCCAAATGGCTTGAAGGTACTGTAATAGACAAAAAGGGGAATAGGGTCATCGTGGTTAAACTTAACAATGGACAGATATGCCGCAAGCATCTGGACCAAGTAAAAAAAAGGTTCAGCATGGACACTGAGGAACCTGAGGAAGATCATGAGATGATATTCACACCACCGCCAGTGAACGAGTAACAAGAACATTCAGCAGCATGCACAGTCCCTGCGGTCAGCCCGGACAGGCCGGAATCACCACAGGGGACAGACACGCAGGCCAGGGTTCAACAGCCAGAGCCCCAACTGCGGCGCTCCACAAGGGACGCAGACCACCCGAAAGACTTAACCTGTGATCCCAATAAAACGTTGGGGGGGAGATGATGTCATGTATGTAACCTTTATGTAACAACACTGCTGAACTGTATATACTTGAGAAATGCACACATTGTCCACAGGGGGTGAACTTGTGGGAGAGTTGTGGTGCGTCGGCAAGAGGCTCGGGAGGTGCGTGGAGAGGCCTATAAAAAGGCCCAGTGTCTGAGAGTCGTCGGGAGTTGTGGTGCATCGGCGAGAGGCTCGGGAGGTGCGTGGAGAGGCCTAGAAAAAGGCCCAGCGTACGAGAGTCATCGGGAGTTGTGGTGCGTCGGCGAGAGGCTCGGGAGGTGTGTGGAGAGGCCTATAAAAGGGCCCAGCGTCCGAGAGGCTCGGGTGGTGCATGGAGAGGCGTGGCTTGTGCAGCTACAGGGAGAAGGCAATAAAGAAGTAGAAAGAAATCAAAAGGTGACATCACAGCCAAGGGGGTGAGCGATTGGCTGGTGATTGGTAAGTAGCTTTTCTTTTTCTTTCTTTATCAGTAAGTAACATTTAGCATTGTTGTTGCCAACTTAAGTGTATCTAAGGGTTAAGTCATGGCAGGAGAGCTCGGACAAATGTTATGCTCCTCCTGTACTATGTGGGAAGTCAGGGACGCCTCACGTGTCCCTGACGACTATGTGTGCGGGAAATATGTCCACCTCCAGCTCCTGACAGACCACATTGCGGCACTATAGCTGTGGATGGATTCATTCTGGAGCATGCACGATGCTGAGAATGACGTGAATAGCACGTTGAGCGAGTTGGTCACACCGCATGTAAAGGGTACTCAGCCAGATAGTAAATGGGTGATCAGCAGCAAGAGCAGTGTAAGGAAGGTAGTGTAGGGATCCCCTGCGGTCATCCCACTGCAAAACAGATACACCGCTTTGGGTACTGTTGAGGGGGGGTGACTCATCGGGGGAGGGCAGCAGCAGCCAAGTTCATGGCACTGTGGCTGGCTCTGCTGCACAGGAGGGCAGGAAAAAGAGTGGGAGAGCTATAGAGATAGGGGATTCGATTGTAAGGGGAATAGATAGGCGTTTCTGCGGCCGCAACTGAGACTCCAGAATGGTATGTTATCTCCCTGGTGCAAGGGTCAAGGATGTCTTGGAGCAGGTGCAGGACATTCTGAAAAGGGAGGGTGAACAGCAAGTTGTCGTGGTACACATAGGTACCATCGATATAGGTAAAAATTGGGATGAGGTCATACGAGATGAATTTAGGGAGCTAGGAGCTAAATTAAAAAGTAGGACCTCAAAAGTAGTAATCTCAGGATTGTTACCAGTGCCACGTGCTAGTCAGAGTAGGAATCGCAGAATAGCTCAGATGAATACGTGGCTTGAGGAGTGGTGCAGAAGGGAGGGATTCAAATTCCTGGGACATTGGAATCGGTTTTGGGGGAGGTGGGACCAGTACAAACCGAACGGTCTACACCTGGGCAGGACCAGAACCAATGTCCATGGGGGAGTGTTTGCTAGTGTTGTTGGGGAGGAGTTAAAATAATATGGCAGTGGGATGGAAACTTTGCAGGGAGACAGAGGGAAATAAAAGGGAGACAGAGGCAAAAGATAGAAAGGAGAAGAGTAAAAGTGGAGGGCAGAGAATCCCAAGGCAAAAAACAAAAAGGGCCACATTACAGCAAAATTCTAAAGGGGCAAGGTGTGTTAAAAAGACAAGCCTGAAGGCTCTGTGCCTCAATGCGAGGAGTATTCAGAATAAGGTGGACGAATTAACTGCGCAGATAGCAGTTAATGGATAAGATGTGATTAGCATCACGGAGACATGGCTCCAGGGTGACCAAGGCTGGGAACTCAACATCCAGGGGTATTCAACATTTAGGAAGGATTGACAGAAAGGAAAAGGAGGCGGGGTGGCATTGCTGGTCAAAGAAAAAATTAATGCAATAGTAAGGAAGGACATTAGCTTGGATGATGTGGAATCTGTATGGGTGGAGCTGCGGAATTCCAAACAGCAGAAAACGCTGGTGGGAGTTGTGCATGGGCCACCTAACAGTAGTAGTGAGGTTGGGGAAAGCATAAAACAAGAAATAAGGGATGTGTGCAATAAAAGTACAGCAGTTATCATGGGCGACTTTACTTTACATATAGATTGGGTTAACCAAACTGGTAGCAATGCGGTAGAGGAGGATTTCCTGGATTGTTTAGGGATGGTTTTCTTGACCAATATCTGGAGGAACCGACGAGAGAGCTGGCCATCCTAGACTGGGTGATGTGTAATGAGAAGGGACTAATTAGCAATCTTGTTGTGCGAGGCCCCTTGGGGAAGAGTGACCATAATATGGTCGAATTCTTTATTAAGATTGAGTGACAAAGTTAATTCAAAAACTAGGGTCCTAATCTTAAGGAAAGCTAACTTCGATGGCATGAGGCATGAATTGGCTAGAATAGACTGTCAAATTATACTTAAAGGGTTGACGGTGGATAGGCAATGGCAAACATTTATAGATCACATGGATGAACTTCAACAGTTGTACATTCCTGTCTGGAGTAAAAATAAAACGGAAGGTGGCTCAACCGTGGCTAACAAGGGAAATTAAGGATAGTGTTAGATCCAAGGAAGAGGCATATAAATTGGCCAGAAAAAATAGCAAACCTGAGGACTGGGAGAAATTTAGAATTCAGTAGAGGAGGACAAAGGGTTTAATTAGAAGAGGGAAAATAGAGTATGAGAGGAAGCTTGCTGGGAACATAAAAACTGACTGCAAAAGCTTCTATAGATATGTGAAGAAAAAAAGATTGGTGAAAACAAAAGTAGGTCCCTACAAAAGTAGTCGGACTCAGGTGAATTAATAATGGGGAGCAAAGAAATGGGAGATCAATTGAACAAATACTTTGGTTCCGTCTTCACGAAGGAAGACACAAATGACCTTCCAGATGTACTAGGGGACCGAGGGTCCAGTGAGAAGGAGAAACTGAAGGATATCCTTATTAGGCAGGAAATTGTGTTGGGGAAATTGATGGGATTGAAGGCCGATAAATCCACAGGACCTGATTGTCTGCATCCCAGAGTACTTAAGGAGGTGGCCCTAGAAATAGTGGATGCATTGGTAATCATTTTCCAACAGTCTATCGACTCTGGATCAGTTCCTATGGATTGGAGGGTAGCTAAAAAAGGACGGAGAGAGAAAATGGGTAATTATAGACCGGTTAGCCTGACATCAGTAGTGGGGAAAATGTTGGAATCTATTATTAAGGATGAAATAGCATCGCATTTGGAAAGCAGTGACAGGATCGGTCCAAGTCAGCATGGATTTATGAAAGGGATATCATGCTTGACCAATCTTCTGGAATTTTTTGAGGATGTAACTAGTAGAGTGAACAAGGGAGAACCAGTGGATGTGGTGTATTTGGACTTTCAAAAGGCCTTTGACAAGGTACCACATAAGAGATTAGTGTACAAGATCAAGGCACATGGTATTGGGGGTAATGTACTGGTGTGGATAGAGAATTGGTTGGCAGGCAGGAAGCAGAGAGTCGGGATAAACGGGTCCTTTTCGGAATGGGAGGCAGTACTGGGACCCCAGCTCTTCACAATATACATTAATGATTTGGATGAAGGAATTGAGGGTAATATCTTCAAGTTTGCAGATGACACGAAACTGGGTGGCGGTGTGAGCTGTGAGGTGGATGCTAAGAGGCTGCAGGGTGATTTGGACAGGTTAGGAGAATGGGCAAATACATGGCAGATGCAGTATAATGTGGATAAATGTGAGGTTATCCACTTTGGGGGCAAAAACACAAAGGCAGAATATTATCTGAATGGTGGCAGATTAGGAAAAGGAGAGGTGCAACGAGACCTGGGTGTCATGGTTCATTAGTCATTGAAAGTTGGCATGCAGGTACAGCAGGCGGTGAAGAAGGCAAATGGCATGTTGGCCTTCATAGCTAGGGGATTTGAGTATAGAAGCAGGGAGGTCTTACTGCAATTGTACAGGGCCTTGGTGAGGCCTCACCTGGAATATTGTGTTCAGTTTTGGTCTCCTAATCTGAGGAAGGACGTTCTTGCTATTGAGGGAGTGCAGCGAAGGTTCACCAGACTGATTCCAGGGATGCTGGACTGACATATGAGCAGAGACTGGATCAACAGGGCCTTTATACACTGGAGTTTAGAGGGGATCTCATAGAAACGTATAAGATTCTGACGGGATGGCACAGGTTAGATGCGGGAAGAATGTTCCCGATGTTGAGGAAGTCCAGAACCAGGGCACACAGTCTTCGGATAAGGGGTAGGCCATTTAGGACTGAGATGAGAAGAAACTTCTTCACTCAGAGAGTTGTTAACCTGTGGAATTCCCTACCGCAGAGAGTCGTTGATGTCAGTTCATTGGATCTATTCAAGAGGGAGTTAGATGTGGCCCTTACAGCTAAAGGGATCAAGGGGTATGGAGAGGAAGTGGGAAAGGGGTACTGAGGTGAATGATCAGCCATGATCATATAGAATGGTGGTGCAGGCTCAAAGGGCCAAATGGCCTACTTCTGCACCTCGCTTCTATGTTTCTATGTTTCTATGACACTCCTCACCTGGTCATCCAGGTATATAAAGGGAGGTTCCACGCAGGGTCATGACTTCTTGGCCCTGTGAATAAAGGTGCAGGTCAGAGAGTGACCTTGTCCATTGAATGTGCCTCGTGTGGATTTGTGGTATTGTGTAAGGACTTTACATCTACAGTGCCCTGAGTACACATACCCATTTTTCTGGCTAAAAAGCAACTGTTTGGGTAGTCCATTGTTAGACAATATGGATCATATTACCCAACCACCTTAATCACCTGTGTTTCAATTGGTCACTAATGAATACTTGCTCTGAGCTTGTAAGGAGAAGCAAACTCCACATGCAATCACACTGTAGTTAAGCTTCATCCTCAGTAATAATAATCTAGGTTTGCAGAGAACATTTCACATGTTGCAGGCATAAAGGAGGATGACACTGACTTGTAAACACATTGGCCAGGGCTTTTCATTCACACTCACCAGCCTGCAATTTTCTTCCCAGTCACTTTAGTATCAGCCTTGGCTCAATGGTTGCATTCTCATCACAGAGTCTGAAGATTCAAGCTCCACTTCAGAGACTTGAGCATGTAATCTAGGTAGGCACTTCAGTACAGTACTGTTGGAGTGCCATACTATCAGAGGTGCCATCTTTCGGATGAGATGTTAAACTGAGATCTGTTTCAGGTGGTTGTAAAAGATCCCATGGCACTATTGAAAGGAGAGTAGCGGAGTTCTTTCATTGCCCTGGCCAACATTTATCCCTCAACCAGCATCTAAAAACAGATGGTCTGGTCATTTATTTTATTCCTCTTTTGGGACTTTGCTGAGTGCAAATTGGCCACCACGTTTCCCACATTACAACAGTGACTACATGGCTATAAAGCACTTTAGGATTTCTTGAGGTTATGAAAGGTGCTAAATAAATGCAAATTCTTCCTTTCTTTTATATGGACAGCAAATGACAGATTAGCGAGCATGGAAGTGGAAATTCCCAGCCATTGACGGAGATGTATGTGCACAATTGTACAATCAATGTGGCTATGCAATTGGATAGCGAGTGTTTCCAAAAATAAACATCTCACAGAATAATTGAATTTGGGCTGCATGGAGTAATCTGAGCTAAAGCAGGACCACAATTTTAGATTTTATATATTAACAAAATATTTAAAAAATGCTCATATTTACATGTGACAGATTTAAATTTATATGTATTAGACATTAGCAACTATGGAGGTAAAATCACATCTAACAGGGTGAAATTCAGCTTCAGCGGGGGTGCAAAATTTGCAGTAGTGAATTGGCCACACATTATACACTCTGCCTGATTTTCCTTCAAAGGAAAGGAAAGTTAGACAGGATGTACAAAAAGTGGCCAATTTATTACTGGCCGTTTGGTGCACCCTTGTCGATGTTGATTTTCACCCTTTATGATTTTCAACTCTCTATAGCTCATCAGCAGGATCAGATAAATCTAACTAAAGAATATATTCCATACTGTGTCCTTGGGAAATTAAACAGAGGCATAGGCAAGATTAATTTTAATTTATGCTCAAATAATGTAAAATTGTCTTTTATAATCTTCTCCCTGTTTTAGTCTTCCCACTTACCAGGTTGAAACAATGATCTGCTTATAAAATTATTCAAATCTAAAAGATAGAAGAGAGTTCCTGTAAATAGCACTCCATCTTGCGGCCTAAAAGTAAACCACTGCACAACAGCATAACGCTCTGACCGCTAATAGACCCCTTATTATTAATGCCTACAGGGTAAATGCATTACCATGGATGCTACTGAGACACACAGACCAGCAATGTTCCAGGTTTGGTCCCTGATCTGTGTTGCATTAGTTAATATTTGCTGGGGTAACAGTCAGGGCAGTACAATTGGACATAACACTCCTGGTATAGGAAGTTGAAATAAATCAGACAGGATTCTCAGTCCTGATTGCAATCCAATGACCCTTGCTGGAAAGTGTATGTGTTGATGTCAGGAAAGGTTAAGATGAGGCTTACTTGTGATCTTCTTGAAACACTGTCTGGAATTACACAAAGATTGGCCAATTGGTCAGGGTAGTTGAAGACTTCTATACCTGTGGAACTAAAACTCAGCAAGAGTTGACTACTTCAAGAGAGGAAGGAGGTAAACATATGTACGTTAAGAAGAATATACGCTGCTAAAAAGTTTAAAATGTTTGAATTATAGTTAATTATATTGTTAAAATTATGCTTCTTTCTTTAACTATTCCACTGAATTATCTCATGGGTTAAACAAGTCATTGGTAGAACAAGGCAGACCTTTATCCCATGATATGAGAAGAGGAAAAAGTCCAAAACTGACAATAAAATTGAAGGTATATAGAACATCTATATTTTTTCACAGCTTTAATCGTTTTCATGTTCTATTTTAATAAAGGATTTATTCATTTTCAGAGTTATGAAAACAATTGTTTGCTAAAAGTTTAGGTCAGAATTACTTTGTTATTTGTGGATCATCCCATTGATCAAATGCAAACATTTTTTTAACAGGGTATTGACTTAAAAAATATTAAAACTGGTTTAAAGCACTAATTTGTGACTTACCGAGTATTCATTTTGGAAACTACAAATCTTATGCAACACAAAATTATTGCATCAACAACAAATGCACAGTTAACAACAAATGTACAAAAAAAAAGCAAATGAATTAAAGGTAAGTTCTTAGGAATAGTTTTCAAAGTTTCTGGTGCTTTGACATGTAATGTGACCTTTCCACATCCCAATTTAAAACTTACAATCAGCTTTTTAAAGAATTATAAAGATTATGAATAGACATCTCTGCTTATGTTCTCCACCACCTCCCTCAGATTGTCTGCCAACTTTTCCCAATGAATTGGATGTGTTCCTTGGCTTTCATTCTTAGGGAAGCTATACTGGAGTTTCTCTGTTCTGCATCTTCCAGAGGAAATTTGTCCACATAAGGGGTTCCACACTGGAAGGTTGAGGGATTGATGGCACCCATAGGTTGCAGGGTGTGGCTCATGGGTGGGGAATTCAGGAAAGGTGGAGGAGTATAGCTGCTCTGCAGACCCTGCGTTGTGGACATGAAACCTGGAAGGCTCTGTAATGCAGTTGTGCTGGATATTGGTGCAGTGAGCCAAGGATCCAGTGACAAGTTGCTGTTCAGGGTGCCCATGGACGAAGACTGTGAAGATCTGTTGAAGGAAAGCATGGGTGAATCCTGAAGTTTCATTGCACTAGCTTCCAGTTTTTCTTGCCTCCTCCACTTGGCTCTTCTGTTTTGAAACCATACCTGAAATAAGAGCATTTTGGTTTTAACATAAATAAAATGTGTGATACAATGTATCCCATTTATTCTGTCAGTTCCCCTCCCTCCTCCCCACCCCCACCCCCAAACAGAAGTTGACTGTTGGAGGATCTGCTTCCCATAGCTGAATATTTCCCCCTTTTCTGGCTCACAGTGCCGCATTAAATTGTGGTGCCATCCTGGCTTAGATCAGCTAATTCAGCGTAGACTATGAGGAACACGAATATTTTAAAGAAAATAACTCCCATGGCTAGCAGTAGAGAAAGATACACAGCCAAGGATATTTTCAGCAATCACTGCTGTAATATATGCACCTATGAGTATACTCACAGGTTTGTCGAGCTGTTGTGCGACATATTTTTTCCGCCAGCAGTACTGCCTCAATTATGACATGCAGCTCCTATTTGTGAGCCTGGGGGCATCAGGACCGCCATGCGGGGGCTGCCTGTCTTTTACCAGGAACTCATCAGGGTCTGGATCAGAGTTGCCACCAAGCACAGCTCTCTCCCATCTGAAGTGGCGGCTGTCCTGCAGGAGCCGCTGCTCAGGAATCCGTATTTCCACGACCGCGGTTTTAGGTGGCAGGTGGACGAGAGGGCTGTGGCTGGCGAGGTGACCAGGGTCAGGGACCTGCTCGATGGTGGAGGAGCGGGCTGGATGGCACCAGACATGCTGGCACGGTGCCTATCCTGGGCCGACGTCCGGCATGCGGCCAATGCCATCGAGTCACTAAAAACACACTGGGCCCTGACTCCGTTAGGTGTGTCGAGGAGGCTCAAGCGCGTGGGGAGATCCCGTCCGAACTGACCCCCATCCGGACAGATTCCTCATCGGCGACAAGCCCCGAAACCTCCCTCGGGAGCCGGCGCCTCACAACTTGAGCCTCTTCCGGGAAATCCCCTCCGTGCCTTTCAGTTCTGCGTGGAGGGGATTCCTGTATGGGCTGCTCTTGCACTCTCTCCATGTTGCCATCCTCGTCTGCCATCTGGACAAGCCATGGCGCACCATCTTGCCGTTCGGAGGAGACGGGGGTCCCCAATGGAGTGCTCTCTATATGGGAGTCCTCCCTTTATTTATTGGGGACTTGGCCTGGAGCAGTCCAGTGCAATAAGTTTTTAAGTCGGTTCACGGACTTCCAAATCGTCTGTAATTTCTGTGGTCTAGAGGATTCCATGTTCCATGTGTATGTTGTATGTGTGAGGTTGCAGCCCCTCTTCCATTATTTGAAGGGGCTACTCCTCAAATTCTGGTTGCACTTCAGTCCCACACTCCTGATCTTTGGGCACTGTGTGTGGAGGGGAGCGGGCAGGGCGAAAGGCCTCTACGTAGGACTGCTCCTGGGCATGGCCATGGTGGCCATCAACTGGCCCAGGCAGCGGGCGGTTGAAGGGGTCGTTCAGCCCGATTGCCTGCCTCTCTTCCGCGGTTCCATCCGAGCCAGTGTGCCCCTGGAGATGGAGCACGCGGTGTCCACCAGTACGCTTGTGGCCTTCCGCGAGAGCTGTGCACCGGAGGGACTGGAGTGCATCATCACCCCCGGCAACCAAATTTTAATTTGGTTTAAGGTTTACAATAAAAAGTTAATGTATTTAAATTGTCGGTTTTAGTGCCCCCCACTTTAATCAGGGAGCACTTGATTATTGTTCCTACAAAAATAGTTGTAGAGCTGTTGTATTGTGAGTGACTTCGCCAATCACATAATGTTCAAAAGACTCAATAAAATCCCTGTTAGTTGGGTCTAGGTCATTCACGATGAGGTATGCAGTTGTGAGCCTTGTGGATGAACTGGTAATGTGTAGTGTGATTGTTAAACCTTTGGTAATAAACCAACTAGTTCTTAATAGCAATGTGTTGCTATGAAATCTTAAGCAAAAAACCCATGAAGCAAATACATTACAACTGCTACTAGGCAGAATGGAAATAAAAGAGGTGTTGACTATGACTCCCAAACTGACATGTATAGGTGACCACCTATAAATCATCTCTCTATTGTCCTCATTTCCTAGTCATTCACTGATTGTTCTCTTTCATTTTATTCCTAGTTAATGGCGAAAAGTACAAACATGAATATAATAAAACCACAGCTGAGCGGGGAATCAAAAGGTGTGCACTAAACATGGAGTAGGCAAAAATAAAACAAGATTCAGGGAGTTCATATAAAAGAAAGGTTGTCTACTATTAGTTTTATTCATGTATTATCGGAGTGTTATGAAGCATTAAAAGAGCCGGACAAATATTTATGAGGAGCGAACCAAACATCCTAACTCTCATCCAGAACAAAATCTGAATCGGCGTTCAGACTAATCCATGTCATATAATGTGTGTGAATGAAGGGCACACATTTTTTAAAATTCTGCAATTAGTTTTGTATTAAGTAATTTCTCATTCATTTTTATACCTCTCTTTTGTCTTTTTTGACAAAAAAAATGAATCAACATAAAATTGTTGCTAAGTTATTTGGAAATACATACCTTAGTCTGGTTTCAGCTGTCTCTTGCACTGTATAACTGTTCATTTAAGATGCAAAAATCACACTTAATTTGTGTTCACACTAGAAATTACTATTGTTGCTGCATATGGAGAAAATTTTTATGTGGCTGAAAAGGTTCCAGCCTGGCAGGGTCTTTGGTGATTCTGCTTGGTTCCGATTTGCAACTGCGCTTAAATACACAGGCATAAAGTGCAGATAGGACACGCGGTAGATTAAAATAAACTTTGGGTAAGTTTAAAAATGTTCCAGGAAGTCCAAGGATCACTTGAACTCCTTTGAACCTAATTCGGACTGCACTGGAGTTATATTCCATGTGGTAGCAAACTGGAACAGTGCAACATTGCCTCCTTGAGCTGGTCTCACACCGTTCCCCTCCAACATCAGGTCAGGAACTGACCTTGGATTTATACCGTCAATTTGGAATTTCTATTAAGTGTATAAACACATTCGAAGAGAAGTTAAATATACATACACTGCTACATTATATTGTATTTGTCTGTACGAAATTTGTATAATATTAACAAATTTTCTATGTTTCTATAGTCCTTACTACTAGGGGGATCAAGGGGTATGGCGAGAAAGTAGGAATGGGGTACTGAAGTTGCATGTTCAGCCATGAACTCATTGAATGGTGGTGCAGGCTCGAAGGGCCGAATGGCCTACTCCTGCACCTATTTTCTATGTTTCTATGTTTCTCAATCTAACCTGCAAAATTGCAAACCCATCAGCCTAATATAAATATCTGATCAAATAATTGAATCAAGTATCGAGAAAAAACTGATATGAGAATGATCTAGTAAATAAAACCAACATGGCTTTTAAAAGGGAAAGTCTTGGCCAAGTGATTTCCTTCACTTTTTTAGGAAAAACACATGGGGACATTCAAGTTGAGCAAAGCAGCCAAAACAAAAGAAGTTGGATAAAATCAGTACAGAAAAGTGTTGGATGCTGCATATTGGAAGAAAACAAATGAATGCAATAAATATTCTATGGATTGTGTAGAAATGACTGAAGGTGAAGCACAAAGCAATCTGGGGGTGATAGCAAGCTTGACACTTAACACATCAAATCATTGGGACAGCAATAAACAAACAGTAGGTAACCTTTGGCATTGTTGCCAAATTAAGTTAATTTAAGGGTTAAGTTATGGCAGGAGAGCACAGACACCCCCCACCCCCACCCCCACCATGTCATGCTCCTCCTGTGCTATGTGGGAAATCAGGGACGCTTCCAGTGTCCCTGACTACTATATCTGCAGGAAGTGTGTCCAGCTGCAGCTCCTGACAGACCGCATTGCGGCACTGGAGCTGCGCATGGATTCACATCCGTGATGTTGAGGATGTCATGAATAGCACGTTTAGTGAGTTGGTCACAAGGCAGGTAAAGCTTACACAGACAGATAGGGAATGGGTGTCCAGCAGGAAGAGCTGGGGAAGGAAGGGGTCCCCTGCGGTCATCTCCCTCCAAAACAGATATACTGTTTTGGGTACTGTTGGGGGCGATGGCTCATCAGGTAAAGGGAGCAGCAGCCAAGTTCATGGCATCATGGGTGGCTCTGCTGCACAGGAGTGCAGGAAAAAGAGTGGGAGAGCTATAGTGATGGGGATTCTATTGTAAGGGGAATAGATAGACATTTCTGCGGCAGCAAACGAGACTCCAGGATGGTATGTTGCCTCCCTGGTGCAAGGGTCAAGGATGTCTCGGAGCTGCTGCAGGGCATTCTGGAGGGGGAGGGTGAACAGCCAGCTGTCATGGTGTATATAGGTACCAACGATATAGGTAAAAAACAGGATGAGGTCCTACAAGCTGAATTTAGGGAGCTAGAAGTTAAATTAAAAATTAGGACCTCAAAAGGTAGTAATCTCAGGATTGCTACCAGTGCCACGTGCTAGTCAGAGTAGGAATAGCAGGAAAGTTCAGATGAATATGTGGCTTGAGGAGTGGTGCAAGGGGGAGGGATTCAAATTCCTGGGAGAGGTGGGACCAGTACAAACCAGATGGTCTGCACCTGGGCAGGACCGGAACCGATGTCCTAGGCAGAGTGTTTGCGAGTGGTTTTGGGGGGGGGTTTAAACTAATATGGCAGGGGGATGGGAATCTACACAGGGAGGCATAGGGAAGTAAAAAGGGGGCAGAAGCACAAGGTGGAAGGAGAAAAACAAGAGTGGAGGGCAGAGAAGTCAAGGGCAAAAATCAAAAAGGCCACATTACAACATAATTCTAAAAGGATAAAGTGTTAAAAAAAACAAGCCTGAAGGCTCTGAGTCTCAATGCGAGGAGCATTCGTAATAAGGTGGATGAATTAACTGCGCAAATAGCTGTTAACGGATATGATGTAATTGGGATTATGGAAACATAGCTCCAGGGTAACCAAGGCTGGGAACTCAACATCCAGGGGTATTCAATATTCAGGAAAGATAGACAGGAAGGAAAAGGAGGTGGGGTAGCATTACTGGTTAACGAGATTAACACAATAGTAAGGAAGGACATTAGCTTGGATGATGTGGAATCTATATGGGTAGAGCTGCGAAACACCAGAGGTCAGAAAACGTTAGTGGGAGTTGTGTACAGACCACCAAACAGTAGTAGGGAGGTTGGGGATGGCATCAAAGAAGAAATTAGGGATGCATGCAATAAGGGTACAGCAGTTATCATGGGTTATTTTAATCTACATATAGATTGGGCTAACCAAACTGGCAGCAGCACTGTGGAGGAGGATTTCCTGGAGTGTATAAGGAATGGTTTTCTAGACCAATATGTCGAGGAACCAACTAAAGAGCAGGCCATCCTAGATTGGGTCTTGTGCAATGAGAGAGGATTAATTAGCAATCTTGTTGTGTGAGGCCCCTTGGGGAAAAGTGACCATAATATGGTAGAATTCTTCATTAAGATGGAGAGTGACACAATAAATTCAGAGACTAGGGTCCTGAACTTAAAGAAAGGTAACTTCGATGGTATGAGATGTGAATTGGCTAGGCTGTACTGGCGAATGATACTTAAAGGGCTGACGGTGGATAGGCAATGGCAGACATTTAAAGATCACATAGATGAACTACAACAATTGTACATCCCTGTCTATCATAAAAATAAAAAGGGGAAGGTGGCTCAACGGTGGCTAACAAGGGAAATTAAGGATAGTGTTAAATCCAGGGAAGAGGCATATATATTGGCCAGAAAAAGCAGCAAAACTGAGGACTGCAATAAATTTAAATCCAGCAGAGGAGGACTAAGGGAGTGCCGTTGGGCTCAGTGCTGGGACCCCAGCTCTTTACAATATACATTAATGATTTAGATGAAGGAATTGAGTGTAATATCTCCAAGTTTGCAGATGACACTAAACTGGGTGGCGGTGTGAGCTGTGAGGTGGACGCTAAAAGGCTGCAGGGTGACTTGGACAGGTTAGGTGAGTGGGCAAATGCATGGCAGATGCAGTATAATGTGGATAAATGTGAGGTTATCCACTTTGGAGGCAAAAACACAAAGGCAGAATATTATCTGAATGGCGGCAGATTAGGAAAGGGGGAGTTGCAACGAGACCTGGGTGTCATGGTTCATCAGTCATTGAAAGTTGGCATGCAGATACAGCAGGCGATGAAGGCGGCAAATGGTATGTTGGCCTTCATAGCTAGGGGATTTGAGTATAGGAGCAGAGAGGTCTTACTGCAGTTGTACAGGGCCTTGGTGAGGCCTCACCTGGAATATTGTGTTCAGTTTTGGTCTCCTAATCTGAGGAAGGACGTTCTTGCTATTGAGGGAGTGCAACGAAGGTTCACCAGACTGATTCCCGGGAGGAGAATGAGGAGAGACTGGATCGACTCGGCATTTATACAATGGAGTTTAGAAGGATGAGAGGGGATCTCATAGAAACTTATAAGATTCTGACGGGGCTAGACAGGTTAGATGCGGGAAGAACGTTCCTGATGATGGGGTAGTCCAGAACCAGGGGACACAGTCTTAGGATAAGGGGTAGGCCATTTAGGACTGAGATGGGGAGAAACTTCTTCACTCAGAGAATTGTGAACCTGTGGAATTCTCTACCACAGAAAGTTGTTGAGGTCAGTTTGTTAGATATATTCAAAAGCGAGTTAGATGTGGCCCTTACAGCTAAAGGGATCACAGGGTATGGAGAGAAAGCAGGAATGGGGTACTGAAGTTGCATGATCAGCCATGATCATATTGAATGGTGGTGCAGGCTCAAAGGGTCGAATGGCCTACTCCTGCACCTATTTTCTATGTTTCTATGTTTCTATGTTTCTATGTTAATTCTCTTGCTAGGTCAGTTGAGTAAAATCAGAAGATATCAGGCTAAAACAGGTCTGATCAGACTGTTGGTTACAAAGACATAATGGAAACTTGAAAGACATAGGAGCGATACAGAGAAGAGCTACTGGGTTTATTAAAGGATTGAGTTATAAGGAAAGTCTGGACAGCCTGCGCTTTTTAATCTTGGAAGAAGGAATATAAAATATATTGATAAAGTTAATCCAGAGCATTACTTCAAAGTATCCCAGAATACTAGAGATGTAGGTAAAACTGGTGAAAGGAACATTTATGACAAATGTCAGGAAGAACTGTTTCAGGCAAGGAGAATGAACACTAAGAATGGTCTTCTCGGTAGTGAGTGGAGGTCAAGACCTTAGATTCATTCAAGAGATAATTTCATGATATGGAAGGAATGCAAGTTTTTATTTATTGTGGATGGTTGAGCTAAGGTGGCCATGATTTCCATCTTCATTATGACCTTGTGATAGCATTATATAGGAACCTATTCTACAAATACATTGCTAATTTTCTTCCCTTAACTCTTTCAACTTGTCAGCGGGTGATTCTTGCTAAAAAGGTATGCTGACCATTGTGCATACAGTTACAACTCAGATATAGAAAGTGAATGTGTGCAGATTATAGCGGATGTTTAAGATTAGCAAACCGTCCATGACCTCCACATCAAAGTGACATTATTTGGCCAACTAACTAAGAGAGCGTGCAACCACAAATTGCAGAAATGGGAATTGTCAAGTAGAAAGTATACTGCGATGTTGAACAATTTTCTCATTTTTTTTAAAGCACGAGATTATCACCATTAAAGCTATTGGCGCAGAATGTGATGGAATGGGACGTGGTGTGTTAATTTATTTTCCTCACGCTTCAACTCGAACAATCTTTGCGCAGCAAATTGCTGCAAGTGCGAGCTAACAACCGGGCATCTGGGACCTTGGTGAACGCTGGGACCATCAGTCTATCTCCGTAACCGATGAGCTTCAAGGATAGACAATGAAATAGAGGAAGGACAGAGAAATCGGGCGAATTAGTGTCAAACTAAGTACAGAGTAAGAAATAAAGAGGGATAGAACGATTGGATTAAGAGGAAAAGAGGCAGAAAGGAAAAGTAAGATAAACAAATTCATTTAATGTTTAAACTTTCTGCGGCAATGTTTTTAAAACTCACGGGGAGATTGACAGCGAGCTCCCGTTTTCGCAAGTCTAACAGCGAAGCGGGGCAAATTGTCCAGCAATTTGTTCCAATTCACAACTCGTGGGGTATCTCTTCCTCGTTACAAATTGCTGGGTTATTTACACACAAATAATGGTGTGTGCATTAAACTCGCCATTATTTTGCCAGCTAATTCTGGGCAATTATTTTGGCCTGGCTTATTTCCATATCCTTTAAATGTTCAACTGAAAAATGAGGACAATTTGAGAAAAGGGGTCTTCTCCACCCACCCACGCACACAGCACTGCTGGTTTTAGGCACATGAATCCGTTGAACTCACCCCAGGCCATTCCGAAATGTAAACAACTCTCAATTTAGGAAACTAGCCTGAAACAGACGAGGAACTCGCTGGAAAAGGGGCTACTACTGCTTCGAGACTCTTCTCTTTAAAAGCTTAATTACATTACAGCTACTATGCCCGGTTTAGTTGCAATTCCTTGATCCGCATTTATACAACCAGCCTTGAAATGTTTAGTAAAATTATCAACCAATTTCCGATACCGGCTTATGTATGGCCTAACTGCTGGAAAAGTATTCTTTTAAAGTTTTGAAACTATTTAATGGCAGGTATCAGTAAAGGCAAACTACATTTTTGCCTATTTTGATTCCTGCATTAATGCGGCGGTGGAATCACTTGTTTAGAGTACCTGACCTATATATGTTTTTGTTGAATTTGAAATGTTTACAACAGACTGTAAATAAAAAAGCAAGATGCATTTGAGTCTCGGAGATACACAGGCATAGATTTAACAAGTGGAGATCTTCTCATTTCTTCACCAGTTGATTGTATGCTAACTACTTTGAATTTTACTTTAAGCGGTTTTTCCTCGGGTGTTACTTCAATGTGCCAAAATTTACTTTGCAAATTCGTAGTCTAGAACGATATTTGATGATAGAAAAGGTTAGAACTAATAAAATAACTCCCCACTTCGACTCCCACATGGTACAGTTCAGGCGCTTAGATCGACAGGCCAGCCCATCATTACTAGCATTTATCTTTTGGCGTTAATACTTTGTAATGAAAGCACCATTTCAAAGAAGTTGCTGCAGGAGAGTAGGGGATAGGTTAAAATAATGTGTTCTTTAGGCGAAAAGGGTTCATAGCGAACTGTTTTAAAGAAAATAGAAACGCAAACCCTACAAGATTGTTCACAATTGATGTTTAGTTCCGGGAAGAAAGAAATACAGTGCACTACAACTCTACGGAATTTTAAAATCCCAAATCTCAAATCTACCCGATTAAGAACAGCTGACGTTACACAGCTAAGAATCTTTTATAAATCAGACTTTCAACAAAAACTTTTCCCAACTTGAACAAAACGAATTTATTACATTGTTTATGGCAATACCAAATCATTTAATTCCGCGTGACCCTCTTTGCTATGTTCTATGCCGTTTGCATTTAGTGTAGGAGATTTAACCCACTGATTACTTACTGAACTGGCGTTGCTTGTATTGGCTGCAAACAGGTTTACATTACGTACTGACTATATGTAGCTTAGGCGGATTGCAATATTGCAACAAATTTTAAGACGGGATAGGATATATTGGGCTTTCAGAACATGCATTGAGTGGGGTCTTACATAATTAGCGAGATTTACAAGATTAAACGCAGGATTAAACAACTCTGATATTTTCTAGTTTTCTGAATCACTAATTTTCAGATACTAGAATAATCAATAACTATGAATACTGTTTAAAAGTTTCTACTTAGCACCGCCTGGGATTAATAAAAACTTGTCAAATTGTACACAAGTTTTTATTTACCTAACCCAACATGCCAATCCGGAGTTTGTTGTCAGGAAATCGGTTCTTTAAGGGCTGCAAACGTGCTGTATCCCATCTGAGAGGAAATTATGGTTATTTTTAAATGATATATTTTGCGCGCATCCCTTTGGTGAAGACACCGTAGAGATGAAAAGAAAAACAGCGAATTACTGAAAATATTAACTAAAACCATAGAATGGGAATGCAAAACAGCCCAGTTGGCATTTTTCTCTCTCAGAAATGGACTGTACTGATGTGCATGTCCATTATTCCAGTTAATTTAGCCGATCTATTCAACGGATATTACTGTATATGTTTCACTGAACATTATCGTCGATTACGTTGCACATACTTCAATAAGTATCACGTGTAACATTTCAAGTGTAAAGGGACTTTTTCCTGCAAGGATACATTCGGCACCACTTACAATCTTGTTTCGATCAAAAAAAAAGTGGCATTTCTACCGCCTTTTATAGCCTGGCGGTTTCAGGAACGAAATCGACAAGCAAACCCCTGACTCGATATTTCTTCTACACCAATGTACATTCATGTACAATGATAGAGCTTACCCGATCTGTAGAATGCATTCGTAATTTGCTTGCGACGTTTTTAAGAAGAAACGGTTTTAGACGTTTTGGGGGTCGTGGGAGAAGATTGGACGATTAAAACAAGTATAATTTGAATATTGAAAGTTGAAATTATACCATTAAAGGATTCCTTACCATTAATTAACAAATGTGTCAGCTTTAAAATTCAATTTGAATACTAAACTCATGAACTTACAAAGGTTGCAACACTGAAAGTGTTAAAAGGGACAAAGTGTTAAAAAGATTACTTAGGAAGAGCCAGGACATTGTTACTATCATCATATTTACATACAGAACGACCTAACGGACTTACAGTTTTACACTATGGTCGGGTGATTATTGTGTGATCGTTCATATTTACCCCAGTTTGACTTTCAGAACACTGATCACCGGGATCAGAAGTTATCTGACAGCGAATAACTGTCGGGATGAAGTCCTCAGAATATTGCATTTCCCCTAAAATCACAACGCCCTCCCGCACACACCCACATACTGATTTTACAGCACAGTTATTTAACAGAGGAAATGCACATAGTCTAGAGGTGTTCAACATTATGAGGGGTCGAGACAGAGTAGATAGAGAGAAACTGTTCCCATTGGTGGAAGGGTCGAGAACCAAAGGATATGGATTTAAGGTGATTGGCAAAAGAACCAAAGGCCACATGAGGAAAAACTATTTTTCTCAGCGAGTGGTTAGGATCTGGAATACACTGATTGAAAGGGTGTTGGGGTTATGCTCAATCGTGGCTTTCAAAAGGGAATTGGATAAGTACCTGAAGGGAAAACATGTGTAGATCTAGGCCTCCTTCTGTGCTGTAATCATTCTATGATGCATTTTTTTACATTGAGAATCCGAGGTGAAGGGCCGAGGTCCATAGTGCAGAGCACGACCAAACGATGCAAAGGCTAGGACACAACACGGAAAGAGAAATCAGTGGTGTCTCACCTGCACCCTAACCTCAGGTAGGTTGACTTTCATGGCCAGTTCCTCTCTGCTGTACACATCTGGGTAATGAGATTTCTCAAAGGCTCTCTCCAGCTCGTGGAGTTGGTATGTGGTGAATGTTGTTCGGTTTCTCCTGTGTTTCTTCTTGGGTTGGTCGCCATCCATTAGATTATTCTCATGTTGCTTGGTTTTCGCTATGTCCGGCCGGAGACTTTCCCCACTGTTGTTTGTACTGAAGTGATCTGATCCCAACAGAAGGCGGCACATTTATTTGGTGTGTTTTCATTTTTATTGACATTATAATTTACAGCCGTTTTTTCGCTTTATAATAACGTATTTTCAAATTACAATAGAGTTTGAAAATAAGAAAATAATTAAAAGTTTCAAAGTTCACAATTGCAGTAGTTACAGCCATTTTGTTTAATGGGAACAAAATGAATCTTCACTACAGAATAAAACTTTAATTTAATCGTCGCGAGGTAATTGTACAAATGGACTGAATTTAACCCAAATATGAATTTAATTTTTACATTTACACACCACTTTGAAGCCATTAGTGTCGATGAATTGCGCTTACTTGCCCTGAATAGAAAGGTATGATCGATACCTTAATTCAAATTAACAATACACGTTCTTACCGTCAAAACTTTCGGAGTTCTCTTGTTCGTGCTTTAAATTGGACATTCGGTTGAAACAATCCCGGCCATTGCTTTTTCCCGCTTCTTCCACATTCCTGGAATTTCTACTGGAAGTGAAGGTGGAATGGAGAACCGAGTCTTCCTTCGTAAATCCCAAAATCGCGTCGATGCTGTGGACCCTGGAAGACGCGGCCCCCGCACCTCTCCCCAAGCTCCCAAACGGCGACAAACTTTCCTCCATCACGTTGCTGGCGGAGCTGAGGAACCGCATGAATGATCACTTATTAAACAATAATTAGCAACCGACTGTCCTTCAGAAAAATAACGGAATTCAGTTTTCGCTCGCTCTATCTTCAAAATGTCACTTATTTCTTGCTTAATAATAATGTTTCGGCTTCTAGGCTTTAATGTCAGGGCGGCTCCCGCCGATTCTGCTGTTGACTTCTTTTAGAGAAAGTCGTTTCATTGCTTTATTTCTGTCAGAAATGAATGGCTGAAGGAAGTGTCCAGATCGCAGGGGGAGATTTAGTGGGAAATATGGTGAGGGGTCGGAGTTGTGCGCTGCAGGAAAGCACCGTTGGAGGATTTTTGCTCTTGTAGAATAGCCTTCACCGCGCTAGCGACCACAACCTCAGAGTGGAGGTAATAACTGGCTCACACCCATTCCCAGCCGCCTCCCGCCGAGCTGTCCACAGATTTCCTATCGGCTGAGATCCTGTTACTAAGGACTTCAAGCACCTGCTTACTTGCTGCTCAGGGTGGCAGCTCCAAACTTCTTTCTTGCACTTCTGTGCAGCCTCTGCCGCCACTGTTCCTTATAAATCTTGGACCAATCTTTGCGTCTCCCAGCTGTCGCATCGATGAAAGAGTGGGGGGAGGGGCGGGTGGGGATTAGAGCAGAGTTTGTTCAAATAGAACAAAATCGGACAATTGCACATCCTTCGTAAATACACAGATTACCGATGTATGATTTATTTAAAACACAAATTATAACTCAATCCTTTCATAAACTCAGTGGCTCTTTCAGAGTATAACGAAATATGCCCTGTCGTTTTATATCTATACAAGGTAATACTAAATAAAAGTATTGTGATAGTCCAGATTATTTAAGGTAGCCACATTGGAACATCTAAAGAAAATTAATATTAAAATGGAGCCGAGTTTAGAACTACACTCAGCAAGTTTCACAATAGAATCGTGTAGAGTAAAGCCAATAATTCCATTCTTACGCATCCACATTCGTCCTGTATATCAACAGAGTAAAATAGCCCGGGACAGTTACGTATGCCTTTTCAAATACAATAGACAACACAAATGTATTAAACTTTAACAATGGCATCATCAAAATGAAATGAATGTTACAGTTCGGTGACGGCACGGTACTCGTAATTGTCAATTATCCAATAAGAGTTATTTGCGTCATAATCGTTCAGTTATTTAGCTTTTGTGTGCGTGCGTGTTCCTCCTTTTGTCCTTCCCATCTTAACATCAAAAACTTCTGCCAGATACAGTGACAGTAGAGGGAATGGTGCTAGCCAATAATTGCTCCAAATACGCGTTAGCGCCTGTTGCTCGTTATAATCGACGATTGTGTTAAGGGACAGTTGGGGAAGGCATTGTAAAAGCGCGGAGATGCCCTTGTAAAGCAATTACTAGGAACCTTGTCTCAAGGAGACATTTCGAGTAATCTCCTTCAAGTGAGACATGTGTGCTAACGAGTGCCTGTTAGGTCGTTTATTTGAGTCTATTGAAATGTCGCTACATTAATTAATGATTTAATAGGATTTATCGTTAATTAGTTTATCCATGAGAATAAAACCTCGCGTCAAGTTGCATTTTCCAATTAGTTTGTGCGTCCAGATTCTTCCTTCATTTCCTTGCGTTCTTTTCTGTTGCTGGAAAGGTTTCTCGTTAGAAACGCATTGATGGGTCAATGGATTTATAGATTAATTAAATATGTTCGAACCGCCACTACGCTTCAAGCATAATAACGGTGTGTTCTTTCCCACTCAATGTAGACTATTTTATTTTCAGAAAGCAAACGTTTATTTATTAGTTAGATGTCAATGTAGGAATATTTTAGAACAAAATCATTATTATTACTACTAAGCTCTTCGCACTAAATTTCTCTTTCGCGGAAACTATACTCCTGGCGAAGAGACCGAGCCAGTGTACTGAGTTTCAGTGCCCGTTCTCCTCTAATCTGGTCACGGATTATACTGGGTGCAAATTGAAGTGTTCAATATTTACTGGGACTGAGAATAATGAACACAGCATAGTGCGCGATGTTCTGTTTCACTCGGACAAAGTAAAGGAGCCGATCTATATTTGTTTTAAACTGTTTATTACATAATAACTTGCACTTGTCTGCATTTATAACGCAGCACTTCAATTGAAAAGACTTGCTATCTGTCCATGTCTTAATATTTAAGCTACAGCACACACTGGTGTCTGTCCCACTTGGTAAATAAAGCAAACAAAAGTTAAAGTGATCACTGCAATTAGAGCTAAACAGAGCGGCTGCACCTTAAATCCAATGCCCACACGCTGCTAAGGGGCTTAAGGCATTTTCCAATTTAAGCCAGTTTAGAACGGCTGAGCGTTTCTAATGACGAGGCGGTGTTATCCTTTATTTACAATTATTCCACAACTCGGGTTTCTCTGTATACAATTTACTGACAGTCAATGACAGGTTGCCAGGGTAACAGGGTGAAGACAGGCATAAAAGGTCCAGGGGTGGCTATTGTGAGCAATTAAAAAGTAAGTCAATAGTGTTGGGTGGGTTGGCTGGCGGAGAATCCTCCCAGCACTTAGCTAAGGTGTATTGTCGTACCTCAATCTATATTTCGCTCGCTGTCTATTTGTGCTGCTGAATGGCCTTTGCGGTGTTCCAATACTTCCCATTTAGACCTGTTTGCAATTTCAGTTGAACTAGTACAAAAACTTGAGCTAATCTTTTGCTCGTCTTTAGCCTGTTTCCAAATCTGTTAACAGATACAAAGCCTGCTTCCTCTATAATATTTTCGACACGAAGAATGCAGCTTTAGTTTATCTGCCTAAACAGGAATTAGCACGCAGTAGAATTCCGGGGTAATGGGCGTATTTTTCCCGATGGGTCAAACTTAAGGGGCCTGTTAGAAGAATCTATACCACACACCTTAACCGCTCTGTTCAGATGCTGATAGGCCTGTTCTATGCTTGCAACTAGTTCTTTTTATTATAAGAGGAAAGGAACATGTTAGCAACCTCCCAGTTCTGAAGACTAATGAGATATTTGTATATAACCTACTGATTAAATACTATTTGAAGAATGCACTTTTGTTTGGGGATTCTCCTACACGAACACACTGCCAATTAGTACTAATTAAGTGTCAGCTTCTCTGTGTCGTTAGCTGAGTGAATCTTTCGGATAAACCCGAATCAGTTCGTTAACAATCAGGGTGGTCATACGGATTTCATTGGATTTTCTTTTGTTTGGGGCCCGGAGGCAGAAAACAAAGGTGAAAAGGCAATTTTATTTAAGCGCTTGATTTGTCCTAACTTTTGTTGAAAGCATTGATGAAGTAATACCAAATTGTGATTCGACGATTGCCCTACTGAAATTATAATGCTCGATTCTATAAGGCTTTTAGAGGAAATTGTGTATACACTTTTTGCAATCTTTCACTATCTAAGGCTAGTTATAATTACTTTACTCACTTTCTCTATGAAACGAGAGTATAGCTTGATAAAGTAATCATTTAATAATTTATCCCAATATAATAATTAGAACTTGCATTACATTGGTCTATGCATGTTCTCCATATTGTACGGAAATAACTAGTTGAATTCTGGTATTGGGGACTGGAAGAGGCGGCGTTATGGCGCAGTGTTCTTTCGTATCTGGGATTTGCATTCAAATCCAGCCCAGACTGATGGGATGTAAATCTTCTCTGAAGGAAATGGGCACTTGGGTAGGAAGGGGCGATTCTTTGAAGCTGGAATTAAGGCACAGTGTTAGGGCGGAGTAAATGGGGCTCTACTCGCTAGCTCCTTTTTTATATCTGAATGCTGAAGACTGATACTGGGTGGCCAAGATAGAAATGACCCATTTCCCACTACTACCATTCCTCACATTGAAAAGAACCACAAAGTCCACACAAAGTAAATAAGTACAACACATCAAAATATAAGATAGCTCAATATTTAAAAAAATAATATGACTATCAGTAGAAACGCCAGAAGTTTAAGAATGGATGCCAGCAAGGCCCATTTATTGCCCAACAGTAATTGCCCTGCCAAGGTGGTGTTGGACCTTTTCCTTTAACCACTGCAATCCTTGTGGTGATGGTACTCGCACAATAGTAGGGAATTCCAGAATATTAACAAGGGACGATGAAGAAGCAGCAATATATGTCCAAGTCAGGATGATGTTTGATTTGGAGGAAAACTTGGAGATGGCAGTGTTTACATAACATTGCTGCTCCTGTCCTCTTTGTTGGTTGTGGGCACAGGGGAGGGAGGTGCTGTCAAAGTAACCTTGGTGAGTTTCTGCAGTTCATCTAGAAGATGGCACATACTGTCGCCACGAGCAGTAGAGAGAATGGATATTGAGTTCAGCAGTGGCATGCTGATGAAGTAAGCTCAACTATCCTGGAAGGTGTTAAACTTCTTGAGTGTTGTTAGAGTTGCACTCATTCAGGTGAGTATTCTATCACACTCCTGACTTGAGCCTTGCAGATGGTAGATCAGCATTTAAAGGCTCAGGAGGTGAGCCACTTATCAAATTTCCCAGCCTCTCCTGTGTCTATGTAGCCATGGTGTTTATATGGCTGATTTAGTTAAGCTTCTAGCCAGTAGTGTCTCCACCCCGCAAGATGCTAATGGTGGGAGACTGAGTGATCAATGCTGGTGCCATTGACGATCAGAAGAGATGGCTGGGCCTTCTCTTATTCAAGATGGAAATTGCCTGGCACTTATGCGGTGCAAATATTCTCTGCCACTTGGCAGCCCGAACCTGGATGTTATCCAGGTCTGGCTGTTGGCTGGTATGGCAGCTTCATTATCAGAAGAATTGTAAATGGAACTGAACACTACTTGGCGTTTTAAAATAATTTAATCTCGGGCCTCAATCTTCTGAAGAATAGTCTGAACTTGGATCATTTCATCAAGTAAATATATATTAATGCTGTCTTTTACTTGTTTTCTAATTCCCCTAATTGAATGTAAATTGCTTAAGGTTGCATGACAGATGTTTAGCTTGATTAGATCATCTGTAATTTTAAATCCATATCTAGTAAATAGTGACATTTCAAACAATTATTTACCTGGATTTCCCGATTCTTTCTTCTTTATTTTCTTGATTTTATTTCTATTCAATGTGCAATGGGTTTGAAGTATTCTATCACCTGTAGATTACTGGCATAAAGGAACAGAGATTCTACCCCTTTATCATTTGTTATCTATGCATATGTATTTTTAAGCAGGGATCACTGAATAGTTAGCAGGTGTGGGACCCTACTAATTATTTCCCCTTTATATAGTTTCACTTGAATACTTTTGAATACCAGGGAGATTAAATAAGTTGGATAAAGTCCAGGATGAACTAGATTGTGTGTGGTCAGTGGAAGGAATGACCTTAGTGGGCTCAATGGCCTTTTCACATTCAATGCTTTCTTACCAATCATGATAATCTTTTCCATACTTTTCTCTATACAGTCTCACTCATTTTTACTGAATTCAAAAAAATGTAAATATATTCTAATATTTCTAACTTGATGTACACTGTCATGTTACTCTTTTGTTCAATCTTGTTCTCTTTATTACTATATTTCTTCTAATTGATTCCTTTTTATGTTGTGCTTTCTCTCATTCCTTGCTTCTCTGCTTTCACTCCCATATTTATCTTTTTTCCTCTTTTTCCCCCTGCTCTTTGAATTCTGATCACCATAATAAGCAGCCCAAGAGTACGTACTGCAACAAAATAATGGCCATTATTCTCAGATTCACAAAATAAAAGGCCAATCTTGTATATTGTCTTGCAGAGCTGGTTCCCAATCAGCAAGAGAAGCTCGTAGAGAGGACATTTCCAGGAATACCTTGTTCATAACTTCTTTTGGATAGGGATTGTTATGTATGTGAACCTCACCTGTGTGTAAGACTTGCCACTAGAGGGCACACCTGTGTTGACCTATGGGTTACCTGTGTACCCTGTTGCAAGCAGGTATAAAAGGCAGTCCACCATGTTGCTGTCTCACTTCGTTATATTAAAGAGACCAAGGTCACAATGATTTGAGCTTAGAACACAGTCTCGTGGAGTTATTCCGAACTTAACAACTGGTGACGAGTTACAGCTCACGAACATTCACGTGGAAATGGCTGCCGTTGGTATTCTTGAGAGATGTGTTGAGGGTGATGATTGGGAAGCCTTCATTGAGCACCTCAACCAGTCCTTTGTGGCCAATGAATTGGACACGGCTGAAACAAAGATCAAGCGCAAGGCGATTCTCCTCACCGTATGTGGGTCATCGGTATATGGCTTCCTTAAAAATTTGCTGGCACTGGTCAAACTAATGGACAAATCTTTCGCAGAGCTGTGTACGCTGGCTAAGGAACACCTCAAGCCAAAGGAGAGCATCCTGATGGCCAGGTACCACTTTTACACGCACCGTCGCTCCGAGGGCCAGAACGTGGCAAGTTTTGTCACCGACCTAAGACGCCTTGCTTTACAGGAACCTTGGCGGAAATGTTGCGGGACTTTTTCATGCTTGGAATTGGCCACGAGGTCATTCTTTGCAAACTGCTGTCTGCCGAATCCCTGGATCTGAGCAGGGCCATCATGATACTGGCCTTTCACATCCACAAGTGACAAGACGAAACAGATATCTTCACAGAATTGAAGCTCACCAGCAAGTACTGTGCTTAAAATAATGCCTTAATCAGGCAGGACATGGTGGGGCCCACATGACCACAGAGGCCAGGCCCAGGGTGATTCAGAGGCCGCTGGGGAGTGCTAATGTGAATCCATTAACACCATGCTTGCGCTGCGGGGGCAGTCACAGAGCCCATCAATGTCGATTCAAGCACTACGTGTGCAAAGGCTGTGGAATAATGGGGCACCTCCAGCAAATGTGCAAGTAACCTTGGACTCACCACGTGGCAAATTCAGCAGAGAGCAACTGATTCAGCGCGGATCACACTGAACGAGCAGGAGAGGCAACTCAACCGGAGGTTGAGGAGGAAGTGTATGGGGTACACACCTTCACCACCAAAAGCCCTCCGATAATGTTAAAAGTCAAACTTAATGGCATTTCAGTCTCCATGGAATTGGACATGGGGCAAGTCAATTGATTATGAGCCAGAAGGCTTTTAAGAAACTGTGGAGTAACAAGGCACAGAGGCCAAAGCTGAGCCCGATTCACACTACGCTGCGCACTTACACCAAAGAACTCATACCTGTTATCGGCAGTGCGGCAGTGAAAGTATCGTATGATGGAATGGTGCATGATTTACCACTATGGATTGCTGTTCAGCAGGAGCTGGCTAGGCAAGATCCGGTGGAACCGGGACGACATCAAAGCACTGTCCTCAGCAGATGATACCCCGTGCACCCAGATGCTAAACAAATTCCTGGCATTATTTGAGCCAGGCATCGGCAACTTGACAACGCCAAAGTGCAGATCCATCTTGTTCCGGGGGCACAGCCCGTTCATCACAAGGCCAGAACAGTTCCATACATGATGCGAGAGAAAGTCGAAATCGAGCTGGACAGACTTCAACAAGAGCAAATCAGATCACCAGTCGAGTTCAACGAGTGGGCCAGTCCAATTGTGCTGCTACTAAAGAGCGATGGGACGGTCAAAATCTGCGGGGACTACAAGGTGACGATCAACCGAGTCTTGTTACAGGACCAGTACCCACTACCCAAAGCGGAGGACTTATTCGCAACGCTAGCAGGGGGAAAGTCATTCACCAAGCTAGACCTAACCTCTGCTTACATGACACAGGAGCTGGCTGAACCATCAAAAAAGTAGACGTGCATCAACACGCAAAAAGGACTGTTCGTGTACCACAGATGCCCCTTTGGGATTCGCTTGGCGGCGGTCATCTTCCAGAGGAACTTGGAGAATCTGCTGAAATCGGTTCCGTGCACAGTGGTGTTCCAAAATGAAAGCCTTGTGCAAGTGTTCGCAACACCACCGAACACTTGCACACCTTGGAAGAGGTTCTAAAGCGACTGGACAGAGTGGGACTTAGGCTGAAATGCTCCAAGTGTGTTTTCCTGGCACCAGAGATCGAATTTTTGGGAAGAAAGATTGCACTGGACGGCATTAGACCCACGGACTCCAAGATGGAGGCCATCAAGAATGCACTCAGACCACAGAATGTGATGGAGCTGCATTCGTTCCTGGGTCTCCTCAACTACTTTGGTAACTTTCTACTGGGGTTGAGCACTTTGCTGGAACCCGTGCATTTGTTGCTACGCAAGGGCGACAACTGGGTTTGGGGTAAATTTCAAGAAACAGCCTTTGAGAAGGCCAGAAACCTGCTATGTCTAACAAGTTACTTGTATTGTATGACCCATGTAAATGCTTAGTACTAGCCTGTGATGCGTCGTCGTACGGGGTTGGTTGCATGTCACAGCAAGCAAATTTGTCAGGCATACTGCAACTGGTTGTATATCCATCCAGAAATTTATCCAAGGCTGAAAGAGCCTACAGTATGTTTGAGAAAGAAGCGTTGGCTTGTGTATACGGGGTTAAGAAAATGCACCAATATCTATTTGGTCTCCGGTTCGAGCTCGAAACCGACCACAAACCGCTTACTTCACTGCTCTCAGAAAGCAAAGGTATCAACCCAAAGCTTCATCCCACATCCAAAGATGGGCACTGACATTGTCTGCATATGACTATGTAATCTGCCACAGACCAGGCAGAGAACTGTGCTGATGCCCTCAGTCGGCTGCCTTGCCCACCACCGGGGTGGAAATGGCGCAACCCGCAGACTTGCTTCTTGTAATGGATGCTTTTGAGAGTGAGGGGTCACCTATCACAGCTCGTCAGATCAGGACCTGGACGAGCCAAGATGCCCTGTTATCACTAGTAAAAAGATGCATCCTCAATGGAAGCTGGTCGGTGGCTCCCGGGGAAATGCAAGATGAAATTAAGTCTTTTCATCGACGCAAGTACGAACTGTCAGTCCAGTCGGATTCCCCCCTATGGGGGAATTGCATGATTTTGCCCAAAAAGTGCAGGGAAACATTTATACATGACCGACACAGTACCAACCCAGACATAGTCATGATGAAGGCTATCGCCAGGTCGCACGTCTGGTGGCCCGGCATTGACTCCGAATTGGAGTCATGCGTACACCAATGCGACACTTGCTCACAGCTGAGCAACGCACCCAGGGAGGCCCCCCTGAGCCTGTGGTCATGGCCCTCCAAACCTTGGTCCAGGGTCCACATAGATTTCGCTGGCCCCTTTCTAGGGAAGGTGTTTCTAGTGGCAGTGGACGCTTACTCAAAATGGATTGAATATATAATAATGTCATCGTGTACGTCCACTGCCAGCTTTTGAAAACCTCAGGGCCATGTTCGCCACCCATGGTTTGCCCGACGTCCTTGTCAGTGACAATGGACCGTACTTCACCAGCTCGGAATTCAACGAGTTCATGACCCGCAATGGCATCAAGCATGTCAGGTCTGCCCCATTTATGCCCGCATCCAAAGGCCAAGCGGAACGGGCAATCCAAACAATCAAGCAAAGCTTGAGATGCATAACGGACGGCTCCTTGCAGACCAAGTTAACCAGGGTCCTGCTCAGCTACCAGACGCGCCCCCACTCACTCACCAGGTTTCCCCCTGCAGAATTGTTAATGAAGAGAGCACTCTAAACCAGGCTCTCCTTAGTCCACCCGGATTTAATGCCCACGTAGAAACTCGACGGCACAGGCATAACGTGTACCATGATCGCGCGGCAGCCTCGCGTGACATTGAAGTCAATGATCCGGTGTTTTTTCTAAATTACGGTCACGGTCCCAAGTGGATTACTGGCACTGTCTTAGCCAAAGAGGGGAATATTGTGTTCCTAACACAGATGAGCCTGCACACAGGGAGGTTAAAGTAACAGTGACCTCAGTCTTTCTTAAGATACTCCAGAGTGAGGAACAGGCCTTGGGGGCCAGTTTATATACAGTACTCCCTAGGGGCGCTGGGATCCCTTGGGACTTCAGAGGATGCACTCCCTGGTGGCGGAACATGGGAGTGCATGCTTTACAGACACACAACATCACTCCCCCACCAAAATCAAAGTGAAAACTATTTACAATGTGAGGCGGTCATGAGCCTTTCTTTACCTGGTGGACCGCTTCGGTACAAATGTCTGTTCTGGTGTGTTGGTTGTGCCCTCGCTGGGCGGGCGTGTTGTTGGTCCTACAGGGCTGCAGGATGAGTCTGGCCTTGCTGGGCTGTTGGGCATGATGAGTTCAATTTCATGGTCCGAGGTGGTGTCTTTGATCCTTTGGATGTGTGTTGTGGGCTCGAAAAAGGTGGTGTCTGCTGTGGGTTGTTCAGGGCAGTCTGTGAACCACAGCCTCGTTTGATCCAAGTGCTTTCTGCAAATTTGTCCATTGTCTAGTTTGACTACAAACACCCTACTCCCTTCTTTAGCTATCACCGTGCCTGGAATCCACTTGGGACCATGTCCATAGTTTAGCACATACACAGGGTCATTCAGATCAATTTCCCGTGACACAGTGGCGCGACCATCGTTTACATTTTGTTGCTGCCGCCTGCTCGCTACCTGATCATGCAGGTTGGGATGAACCAGCGAGAGTCTGGTTTTAAGTGTCCTTTTCATAAGTAGCTCAGCTGGGGGCAGCCCTGTGAGCAAGTGGAGTCTCGTGCGATAGCTGAGCAGTACTCGGGACAGGAGGGATTGGAGTGAGTCTTCTGTGACTCGTTTAAGGCTCTGTTTGATTGTTTATACTGCCCGCTCTGCCTGCCCATTTGAAGCTGGTTTAAACAGGGCAGAGGTGACATGTTTGATCCCATTGCGGGTCATGAATTCTTTAAATTCGGCACTGGTGAAACATGGCCCATTATCACTGATCAGTATGTCAGGCAGGCCGTGGGTGGCAAACATGGCCCTCAGACTTTCAATGGTGGCGGTGGTGCTTCCCGACATTATTTCACATTCAATCCATTTTGAAAAAGCATCCACCACCACCAGGAACATTTTACCGAGAAACGGGCCCGCATAGTCGACATGGATCCTCGACTATGGTCTGGAGGGCCAGGACCACAAACTTAATGGTGCCTCTCTGGGCGCATTGCACAACTGAGCACACACACACGCTGCATTGCCGTACACAGGACTCTAAGTCAGAGTTGATACCAGGCCACCACACGTAGGATCTTGCTTTCGCTTTCATCATTTCTGTACCCGGGTGTGTGCTGTGGAGATCCGAGATGAAGGTCTCCCTGCCCTTTTTGGTTAGTCTGCCTGAATGGACAGCTCGTCCTTTCGCCGCTGGAACGGTTTGATAAGCTCTTGCATTTCAACGGGGATGCTGGCCCAGCTCCTATGCAGTAAACAGTTTTTTTACTCGGGACAGCAGAGGATATTGGTTGGTCTAAATCCTAATCTGGTGGGCCGTGACAGGTGATTTATCATTTTCAAACGCTTCCATGACCATCAACAAGTCTGCGGTCTGCGCCACCATCAACAAGTTTGTACGCTGCGCCATTTCCACCCCGGTGGTGGGCAATGGTAGCCGACTGAGAGCATCCGCACAGTTCTCGGTGCCTGGCCAGTGGCGGATGGTATAGTTATACGCTGATAGAGCGAGTGCTTTGTATGCAGGCTGAGGCATCAGTATTTATCCCCTTGTTTTCAGCGAACAGGGATATGAGGGGCTTGTGATCGGTTTCCAGCTCAAATTTGAGGCCAAACAGGTACTGATGCATTTTCTTTACCTCGAACACACATGCTAATGCCTCTTTCTCAATCATGCTGTAGGCCCTCTCCGCCTTAGACAAGCTCCTGGAGGCATAGGCGACAGGTTGCAACTTCCCCGCAATGTTAGCTTGTTGTAATACACACCTGACTCCGTACGATGATTTTTCAGGATGATATATTGGTCACGGGTCGGGATACCGTTGAGCACTGACAAAACCTGGAGGAGGTCCTCCAGCGACTGGATCGCGTAGGGCTGCGGCTGAAGAGGTTGAAATGCGTCTTCATGGCAACAGAAGTGGAATTTTTGGGGAGAAAGATCGCGGCGGATGGCATTCAGCCCACAGACGCCAAGACAGAAGCTATCAGGAATGTGCCCAGGCCACAAAACATCTCGGAGCTGCGGTCGTTCCTGGGACTCCTCAACTATTTTGGTAACTTCCTACCGGGGTTAAGCACCCTCTTAGAGCTTGTAAAGGTGTGTTATTGTGTAAAGGTGAGAACTGGGTATGGGGAAAAAACCAAGTAATTGCTTTTGAGAAAGCCAGAAACATTTTATGCTCCAACAAGCTGCTTGTATTGTATAACCCGTGTAAAAGACTTGTGCTATATATACAGTGCTCCCAAGGGATGCTGGGATCCCTTGGGACTTCAGGGGATGCACTCCCTGGTGACGGAACATGGGACTGCATGCTTGTTTTGGATCGATAATAATAGATCCAGATTTGGGATCTGGATGAATGTTAAATAAGAGAGAAGATAAATGAAGTAAAGATAAAACACCGTTTACTGAGAGAAAAGAAACATAATACAGTTTACGAAGAAAAGAGAAGTATGATAAGATGCAACAAAGCTCACAGCCTTCGGCCCATCGGGAACTCCGCAACGACAGCTGGTCAGGAGCCTTGGGGGTCCCGGCACCGCTCACAAATCACGGTCCAAGGTGAAGTTCAAAGAGCTACTGGACAGTTCCGTTCCTTTATACGATTGAACAAACATTGTTGCATGTGGCTTCTGGCCAACTCCTAATCTGTAAGGCCCCAGCTGTTCTTCCACAAAGCATGAGACCTCGAGGCGCCGATCGTCCCATAAACAAGATGGTTTGCGCATCAAGGTCTCTCTCTCTCTCTCTCTCTCTCTCTGCATCAACAACATTCTACGAGGCATGAAGCAGAAAACACACTGTGAATGTCGGAATTATCATAATTAACCCTATGTGATTAACCCTTTATAATACAATCTACCCTTGATATTTAGACATTCTAAGTAATATAATCGAGTTGAAGGCGTAATGCATCAGTTACACATGGAGTATGCGCAAGCACCTCCCGCAATCTACACCAAAGAATACATGCAAGCAGTAATATCAGTAATAGCGCGACGAGTAAAACAACGATAGGATCTATTAACAGCTTCAAAGCGGCGGATGTTTTCGGGGACTATCCGTAAAAGATGTCCCACCAATGGTGTACCGTAAGGTCAGTGACCGTTGTCGCAACTCTGACCAAGGCGCCTTCACTGTAACTCATAGCAACTTGCAGAGTATGAAGAGTATGC
Organism: Pristiophorus japonicus; assembly: GCF_044704955.1. Classification (NCBI taxonomy): domain Eukaryota; kingdom Metazoa; phylum Chordata; class Chondrichthyes; family Pristiophoridae; genus Pristiophorus; species Pristiophorus japonicus. The sequence continues at coordinate 69,364,162 of NC_091978.1, forward strand.
CCTCGTTTGCTCAATTCATCAGTGACCTTTTGATTATCTTTTAGAAATTGAGCTAAACGAGTTAGGTCTACAGTGGGAGGAAGGTTAGTAATGCCTAGGATGGTGCGATGGCGCAGAACATTTTTCCATCGTCCCAATCGATATGACCTATTAGAATGAAGGTCATATATGGTATACACATCTTTAAAGCAAGCATTTAAAGGAGGATCATTACGGGCGCCGTCAAGATAAATGGGATAGATACTAATAATACAAACATGATTCTGTCCGATTTCATATAAAATTGTATCATTGTACGGTACAAGTGTCCAAATACATGTTCCCTGTATGCTGTAGGGAGCATGGTTCAAACACAGATGTGTGCAAAGGACACACCATACCGAAAGGCCATATTTGACAATCTTGAGCTTGGTGAGTTCTATTGCACGCATCAATCCATCCATCCTTGAATTCGGGCACCCACAGCTTTTGGCCATACAGGTGGGGAAGCACTATAAACTGGCACCAAATGTTGTTTTTTGTGATATTGACTATTCTCATAGTAAAGTTACACCACTGGTCATCACAATGTGTATGTTGCATATCAGGTTTTACCCCTAGATTTCTATTGCCGAAGTAGAATATTTTGCTCCAACTATTTGCATGCCCTAACATGGCAAAACGTTCTAACTCGGCCCTTAATAGTTGCCGGGTTGCTTTTTCAAACATACATTGTGTGTGATGACCTCATTCTTATTGTCGCCCGGTGACACTCCCTATCTCTTGAGTAATTTTATCTATGTGTTCCCATCACATTACGTCCGACAGCCAACTAGAAAACATCTGTCCTGTGAGACCTCTGTCCCATGCATTTCGTAATCGAATTGCATCTCCAGTGAGTCTCCCTACCTTTTGTATTTTGTTTTGTAAGATCTCGATATCCATAGAGTTTAATGCTCCTATTCCTGTTCCTACGCCTCCTAATATTGTGGCTAATATATCACGCCTTTGTCTCACTGACGTTTTCAGATTTGCTTTAATTGTTGTTATATTACAAGTGTCAGACGGCTTGTCCGCATACCGGACTTGTAGTGTGAGATTTAATATGGGTGGGGATGTAAGCACAGGTGTACATGTAGAGTGTAGTCGTTGCAAATGATCCATGGGGCTCTTAGAATGCTTAACTACACGCATTGACCAAAAGTGGCCCATAATCCCCTACCAGTGATTATGGAGGCATTTGTACATCCATACCAAAGAGACGCATTTAACTTAATTTCATCTGACATACTGTCATTGCTTGAAGTAATGTCAGGGCCCAACTCCTTAACCATGTGACGTTGTACAATAACAACACATTGGAGTGCACATAGCATATCATTGTCATCTTTTTGCCACTTGATTGATAACGTGATGTTGGCCCCCATGCTTACTGTTAATAGCACCTGTCCTGGGCCTCCCCAGTATCCGCATGCGTCACAAGTGACGCTCCAGTGTCCTATAGTGCAAGCCTGCCTGGAAGGACAGGTAAAATTGTCTTGCGTACGATCAGTGTTAGCTAACCGCCACCCTATACGGCCATCCCATGCTGTGTTTGAGGATGGAAGTAGCACAGTCACAGATAACGAGACACAGAGACTTGCCAGCACGAGTTGGTAAGTTGCCATTTTGGGCAGAATTCCTGTGGAAGGAAGCATAAGTATATTAATTCAGCCCCGTTTAGTCAATTTACCCTTGTCAACACAGAGAGGAATATCGTGACCAGTCAGGAACACCCAATAACTGTTTCCTTCTTCTTTCGCTAAGATTTCCCCTGCTTGTAAGGGTTTCTGGGGGTACTGCACCCACACTTTTCCTCCTTCACAAACTGTGTCCTGAGTCTGATTTCCTTTTTCAATAGTAGGGACACTAACTTTGCCTAGCATGTGGCTTATGGGAGGTCCTCCCCGCAATGGTCGGTGATTCAGATTGCGCACTGCTTGTGGTAAGACCTTTAACCACCCTTGCAATGTGTTAGTGGGAGTTAATATTTTAATCTGTTGCTTAAGTAGTCCATTCATGCGTTCTATTAACCCTGCAGCTTGCGGATAGTAAGGTATGTGAAACATCCAATAGATCCCGTTGTCTACCGCCCACTGTTGCACTGTTTGACCTGTGAAGTGCGACCCATTATCGGACTGTACTTCTGCTGGCTCACCGTAGTATGTGATTAAATTCTCCAGTCCTTTAATCGTACTTTGTTGATTCGCTTTAGTCACTGGATAAGCTATCAAAAGTCCAGAATAGGTATCAACAGCAGTGAGAAAATATTGGAACCTTTGTTGCAATGGTAAAGATCCTACATAATCAACTTGCCACATTTGTGCTGGTTGAGTCCCTCTCTTAATATGGGCACCGGGTTGTCGTTGTAGGGGAAAATGCTTCACCTTTTGACTAATTTCACAGGTGTTTATGATCTGTTTAACACCGTCCGTAGTCAAATGTAACCCCCTATTTCGTGCCCATTGTATTGTACCTTGAATGCCCAAATGTCAAGATTTGTGGTGGGCCCACTTGCCTATGCCATATTCTTCCTCTTCTGCCTCTTTGACAGCCCGTACCCGGGCTATATTATCAACTGTGTTATTATATTCAGAGGTCTTTGAAGTGTTTTTTATGTCAGCGTCCACATGATACACAGTTATTTTTATCTTCTGGGCTTTGGACCATATTTGTTCCAATAGGTGCTTTCCTCACAAGTCTTTCCCAGTTATTTGCCAGTTATGTTCATGCCAGTTTCGCATCCAGCTCGCCATGCCATTGGCTACTGCCCATGAGTCAGTATATATGTGTACTTGTTGCTGTTTCTCTTCTAACGCAAGGACTACAGCTGGCTAGTTCTGTTAGCTGGCTGGAGCCTCCCACGCCCTCATCATGCAAAAATGTCTGGGTTTTTGGATTGAAGGCAGTGACTCATCATCGCCGAAGGCCGTTTCGCTAGACCGCTGAGCCATCTGTGAACCAGGCATGGCTATGTTCTTCAGGTGTTAACTGTTCAAAAGACACCCCCCAGGAGATCGGTGACTCTTTGGTTAAACTGATAGACGACTGCGTAAGTTCACTCTCAACTGTTTGTGGGTATTCAGCCACATGCTCATGTAGTCGGGTGATTCCTTCTTTTCCCTTACTTGCTCTGCCTGCGATATACCATTTCCAGTGCACTATGGAGCTTTGCTGCGCTCGCCCGACCTTGTGTGTCTCATTTTCTGAGAGAACCCAGGATAATATGGGTAGGTCTGGTCTTAAACTGACTTTGTCATCCCCTGTCTGTCCTTTTTGTTCCTGTTAGGGCCCAATAACATGCTAATAATTGTTTCTCAAATGGAGTGTAACGAGTAGCAGCATCTGTCAATTTTCTAGACCAGAACCCTAACGGTATACGAGTGCCATGTTGAACCTGCCACATACTGCAGTATCATTGGTAACGGATACCTGTAGCTCAAAAAGCTGCCCAGGCACTCGCGGGGCTAGGGGTAAAGCTTGAGCTACTGCTTCTTTGGCTGCATCAAAAGCCACCTGTTGTTCCTTTCCCCACTCGAAGTGGGCCTTTTTTCGTATTACGGCATACAGCGGTTTTAATAACATCGTGAGGTGAGGTATGTGTCTCCTCCAGTAACCTAATAGTCCCACGAACCGTTGTGTCTCAGTTTTATTCGTGTGGGTGGCCATTTCTTGAATTTTATTCTTCACAGGCTCGGGTATGATGCGCTCACTCCGAGACCATTGGATCCCCAGAAACTGGACAGTCTGGCTAGGGCCCTGCACCACCTTCGGATTTATCTCCCAGCCCCTGTCTCGCATGTGTTGGACTAAAGTAGCTAGGGCTTCTGACACCACTGCCTCGATGGGACCCCTTATTAGTACATCATCGATGTAGTGTGCCAGTGAGACATTAGGAGCCAACGTGCACATTTCCATGTCCCGGGCCACCAATCTGTGGCATAGGGTAGGGCTATGTAGGTAACCTTGAGGTAGGCATTTAAACGTGTATTGCCTCTCTTCCCAAGTGAATGCAAACTGGTCCGGGATTCTTCCGCTATTGGAATGGAGAAAAAGGAATTGGCCAGGTCGATTACCGCATACCACTCCGCACCTTCTTCAGACAGCCGCTCTGTTATAGTTACTACATCTGGGACAGTGGTTGCCAGGGGAGGGGCAAATTTGTTCAGTTGTCGGTAGTCCACAGTCATCCTCCAACTTTTGTCGGGTTTCTGCACAGGCCAAGCAGGGCTATTGTAGGGGGACACCGCATGTCTAATGATACCTGCCTCCAAGAGCGTTTTCCCTATTGCTTTGTGTCCCCCAGGTATTCGGTACTGTTTCATAGTCACTATATGCGATGGCCGTGGTATTACCACTGGTTCCCACTTTGCTTCCCCTGCAATCACAGTGATCGCTCGTATCCCGAATGAGAATCGCCCGAACGAGGTGTTGTGTGTGGTTCCTTTTAAAAGGTCCATCCCAATAATATGTTCCTTTATTAAGACTGTTACCCAGTGCGGAGGCCCATTTCCCAATGCCATTCTGATAGTTGTTCGGACAGCAGGCGTTTCTGCCCCTCTGAACCCATTAATCATCACACGGGTCCCTGTGTGTTTCCTAGGATTTCCATGGATAATAGTAACTTCTACCCCTGTGTCTAGTAAAGCCACATCTCTTTGTATGTTCCCCCCCCGCCAATGTATCGTAATCGGAATGTGTGGCCTCAGGTCCCCGGGAGCTTGGGTTGATGTGGTTCTAACTGGGAGTACTCCCAGATCCCGGCCACACCCCTAGTCGAGGGGATTACTAGCCTTCCACTGCTCTTCTACATTGGGGTATAGGCTAGCGGGAGGTGGTTTCTCCGCATTCGCAGACTTATCACTATCCGACTTAATCTCCCTTACCTCCCTCCTTTCAACCTTCCCTGTTCACGGGACGCAGTGTTGCTTCCACATAGAATACATCGCTCCTGTTGGGATACCATCAATTTTTTCCTTGAGGACCCCTGCCTTCAGTAAAGCCGCGAATATGTCCCTCCGCATAATTCTTTTTTTTGTCTTTCCTGACCCTGTGCCTTTCCCAGAGGTCGAACCTTGTCACTGGTCCCGATACCCCTCTACATTAGCCATTCTCGACTCTCGCACACTATCTTCTACATCCTCTAACTGTCCTAACAATAGGCAAGCGTGCCCCACCCACTGCCCTTGGGCTGGTCCCAATAATGCGAGTAGCGCACCGCTCATCATAGGAGGGCCACTCTTCATCAGCCTGCTCTGCATTCCTGCCGTAAAGAGCTGCTGATCTGACCCCCCATATTGTTGATGATATAATCCTCCCTGTGTTGCCATGTTGCGCAACTGTATCGCACCCTCCGCCATAGTATTCCAAGGTTTTACCTCCCCTTCCCAATCAGAGGGATATTTTTGCTGGACCCCTATAGTAACCATGTCCCATAGCGAACCTGTGCCCTGGACATTCTGTAGCATTGCTGTGATATGGTGGTCCGTAATCATAGTCCCCATTTTTGTTAACTCTTCGGGGTTAAGTCCTACGCCTGATGCTCCCTGGTCCCAAATCCGGGTTAGCCATTCTGGGTTTTTGGCGAAATCGAGACCCTATTTCTTGTAACTCACTAGTGGTGAAGCCACGCACCCCTCTAGTGGTTACCCGACTGTTCCCCATCTTGCTGTTTCGTCTTATTTGTCATAAGGGGTCTAGCTTCCGTGCTCGGAGCGTATGGGGGAGGGTCTTTAGTTTCCTCCCGTTCCCCCCCTTCTCCATCTGTCCATTCATATTCTGAGTCAGAGGAGTACCAGATGTCTCCGTCCCAACGAGCCAGATGCCAAGTGGGTCCAGCTACCAATGCACCGTGGTTGATTCCGTTACATACTGCTCAAGGAACCCACCCCTTGTGCACTCTATGAAGTCTTCCTCAACAGTGACTGCACTCCAAAAGTACTTAATTGGCTGTAAAGTGCTTTGAGATGTCTGGTGATCGTGAAAGGCGTTATATAAATGCAAGTCTTCCTTCTCTAACTAATATGAAATGCTGAAAATTGCACTTCTGCCCCAACTAATTAATCCACTTATAATCTATGTGGAGACTATAAGCATTTTCTTCTGTAGAATGATCTTACAAGGTAACAATGTTTGAGGTTTGAGGGTGAACTGTACTTTTCAGTCTTCAAGTCTTCAGTGATTAATATTTTCCTCATTGTATCCTCTGTGCACAGATGGCCCAGCATGATCCCCCACTGCTGTGTCACCCAGGAAGCTTGGCAAACGTCCTGAAGCAACAACATAGGCTACACTTAATCTCATGGCTTCTGATTAGGACGCCAATTGCTTCAACCAGCACAGTGTATTAACTCTTTTCTCACACTCACACTCACACATTCACATGCACACACACACACACACACACTGGAGCTATGGTGCAAACCTGCCTCCACCCAAAAAACTGACTGTTCAATTGAAACCGCTTATACATGTACAATAGTCCTTCAGCAGCCTTGTCGATGTCTGATATTGGTACACAAGTATACATAAATAGGTATGACATGGGTTTTTTGATACAGTTTCGCATCTATCAAGATCTCAGATGATCTGTTTTCTCATTGTCTATTTTCCCACATATGTAAAAGGAAATCTTCAGTGTTATTTTCCAGAAGCAAGTAGATCTTGTGTAACAATTCCTGATAACCGCATTTTTATGAATGTGTGGAAAGTGTGAGCTTTTTAGAAAAACTTTGACATAGAGATTCTACTAGAAACTAACCAGAAGGGTTTTTTAAGTCCCAGCAAGTTTTAAGCTTGCAGGGGCAGGACGAGCACAAAACACACTTACCAGTTCAAATTCTTGACAGATCGCAAGTTCCGGGTTTTCACGCACGCGCTTCGCATTCGAAAAGCCAGAACTTGCGCGACACTTACGAGTGCGCGCGCTTCTCATACGCACCCGTAGGGGCCGCAAATTGCAGCCCAATATTTCCTTATGTGGCTCGGTGTCAAAATTTGTTTGACAATGCTCCTATGAAGCGCCCTGGGACATTTTATTATATTAAAGGCACTATCTAAAGGCAAGGTGTGATTTAAGAAGATAAGAAATAGGAGCAGGAGTAGGCCATTTGGCCGCTCGAGCCTGCTCCACCATTTAATAAGATCATGGCTGATCTGATCATGGACTCAGCTCCACTTGCCTGCCTGCTCCCCATAACCCTTTATTTCCCTATTGCTCAAAAATCTGTCTATCTCTGCCTGACATATATTCAATGCCCTCAGCTCTCTGAGGCAGAGAATTCCACAGGTTTACAACCCTCAGCGAAGAAATTCCTCTGCATCTCAGTTTTAAATGGATGGCCCCTTATTCTGAGACTATGTCCCCTAGTTTTAGTTTCCAGTATGAATGGAAATATCCTCTCTGCATCCACCTTGTCGAGACCCCTCATTATCATATATGTTTCGATAAGATCACCTCTCATTCTTCTGAACTCCAATAAGTATAGGCCCAACCTACTCAACCTATCTTCATAAGTCAACCCCCTCATCTCCGGAATCAACCTAATGAACCTTCTTTGAACAGCCTCAAATGCAAGTATATCATTCCTTAAATACGGAGACCAAAACTGTACGCAGTACTCCAGGTGTGGCCTCAGCAATACCCTGTACAGTTGTAGCAGGACTTCTCTGTTTATATACTCCGTCCTCCTTGCAATAAAGGTCAACATTCCATTTGTCTTCCTGACTATTTGCTGTACCTGCATACTAACTTTTTGCTGTTTCATGCACAAGAGCCCCCAGGTCCCTCTGTATTGCAACACTTTGCAATTTTTCTCTATTTAAACTATAATTTGCTTTTCTATTTTTTCTGCCAAAATGGATAACTTCACACTTTCCCACATTATACTCTATGTGCCAATTTTTTGCCCACTCACTTAACCTGTCTATATCTCTTTGCAGATTTCTCGTGTCCTCCTCACAATTTGCTCTCCGACCCACCTTTGTATCATCAGCAAACTTGGCTACATTGCACTCGGTCCCTTCATCCAAGTCATTAATATAGATTGTAAATAGTTGAGGTTCCAGCACCGATCCCTGCAGCACCCCACTGGTTACTGTTTGCCAACCGGAAAATTACCCATTTATCCCGACTCTCTGTTTTCTCTTTGTTAGCCAATCCTCTATCCATGCTAATATATTACCCCTAACCCTGTGAACTTTTATCTTGTGCAGTAAGCTTTTATTTGGCACCTTAGCAAATGCCTTCTGGAAATCCAAATACACCAGATCCATTGGTCCCCCCTTATCCACCCTGCTCGTTACGTCCTCAAAGAACTCCAGCAAATTTGTCAAACATGATTTCTCTTTCATTAAACTATTTTCACTCTGCTTGATTGAATTATGCTTTTCCAAATGTCCTGCTACTGCTTCCTTAATAATGGACTCCAGCATTTTCCCAACAGCAGATGTTAGCCTATCTGGTTTATAGTTTCCTGTTTTCTGTCTGCCTCCTTTTCTTAAATAGGGGCTTTACATTTGCGGTTTTCCATAAGCAGACAAAATCTCTCCTAATTTGAAACCTGTGCCCTTATATATGCCTTAAATTGGACAAGAGACCCAGGAATTACAATTACCCAATCGCACAATATAGCACACTAGAGATCATGTGGGATGCCCACCATCATCTTCTGTTGTTCTTTTTCTTACAGGGGTAGAATACTACAAAAGACCAATGTGTGCAGGATATAAATTACAGATCCATTTTATTTACAGTTTCAGTATACAGAAACAATCAGACATGAGCCTCTACTCATTGGAATTCAGAAGAATGAGAGGTGATCTTATCGAAACGTGTAAGATTATGAGGGGGCTTGACAAGGTGGATGCAGAGAGGATGTTTCCACTGATGGGGGAGACTAGAACTAGAGGGCATGATCTTAGAATAAGGGGCGGCCCATTTAAGATAGAGATGAGGAGGAATTTCTTCTCTCAGAGGGTTGTAAATCTGTGGAATTCGCTGCCTCAGAGAGCTGTAGAAGCTGGGACATTGAATAAATTTAAGACAGAAATAGACAGTTTCTTAAACGATAAGGGGTTTTGGGGAGCGGGCGGGGAAGTGGAGCTGAATCCAAGATCAGATCAGTCATGATCTTATTAATGGAGGAGCAGGCTCGAGGGGCCGTATGGCCTACTCCTGTTCCTATTTCTTATGTTCTTATGGTGAAATACTGAACCAGCACAATTACTTAAAAGCAATAAAATTGCAATCCATTTAAAAAGGCTTAAGATGCTTTCTAAAAATTTTTTTTATTTCTTAGTGTATGATGAGCAGCAGAACTTCTGTATAAAATAATTTTTCACAGGGTTTCATGGTGTGACATTGTCTATGGCTTGTGCAAGTTAATATTTTGTTCCAAAACTGAGAACTCTGGGATAATCAATCTAAAGGTCTCTGGATTCAGTATTTTATTCATCAATGATTAAAAAGACAATGGTATAAACTATTACACAGAATATCATGTATCTTCTGATATCTGAAGACATGTAATGTTGTGAGAATGTACAATTCAGTTATCACCTGGGACAAAGCCTCTCCCCGCTCCCCCCAACCCCTGTATCCTAACTGATTTCTAGATCAATCAACTTGATCCAGTCCTATAGACAACTCAAGGGGGAAAATAGAATGAGAGGAAGCTTACTGGGAAGATAAAAACTGACTGCAAAAGCTTCTATAGATATGTGAAGAGAAAAAGATTAGTGAAGACAAACGTAGGTCCCTTGTAGTCAGAATCAGAATTTATAATGGGGAACAAAGAAATGGCAGACCAATTGAACAAATACTTTGGTTCTGTCTTCACGAAGGAAGACACAAATAACATTCCAGAAATACTAGGGGACCGAGGGTCTAGCAAGAAGGAGGAACTGAAGGAAATCTTTATTAGTCAGGAAATTGTGTTAGGGAAATTGATGGGATTAAAGGCTGATAAATCCCCAGGGCCTGATAGTCTGCATCTCAGAGTAATTAAAGAAGTGACCCTAGAAATAGTGGATGCTTTGGTGATCATTTTCCAGCAGTCTATCGACTGGAGGGTAGTTAATGTAACACCACTTTTAAAAAAAGGAGGGAGAGAGAAAACGGGGAATTATAGACCGGTGAGCCTGACATCAGTAGTGGGGAAAATGTTGGAATCAATTATTAAAGATGAAATAGCAGCGTATTTGGAAAGCAGTGACAGGATCGGTCCAAGTCAGCATGGATTTATGAAAGGGAAATCATGCTTGACAAATCTTCTAGAATTTTTTGAGGATGTAACTAGTAGAGTGGACAGGAGAACCAGTAGATGTGGTGTATTTGGACATTCAAAAGGCTTTTGACAAGGCCCCACACAAGAGATTGGTGTGCAAAATCAAAGCACATGGTATTGGGGGTAATGTACTGGCGTGGATAGAGAACTGGTTGGCAGACAGGAAGCAGAGAGTCGGGATAAACGGGTCCTTTTCAGAATGACAGGCAGTGACTAGTGGGGTGCCGCAGGGCTCAGTGCTGGGACTCCAGCTATTTACAATATACATTCATGATTTAGATGAAGAAATTGAGAGTAATATCTCCAAGTTTGCAGATGACACTAAACTGGGTGGCAGTGTGGGCTGTGAGGAGGATGCTAAGAGGCTGCAGGGTGACTTGGACAGGTTAGGTGAGTGGGAAAATGCATGGCAGATGCAGTATAATGTGAATAAATGTGAGGTTATCCACTTTGGTGGCAAAAACATGAAGGCAGAATATTATCTGATTGGCAACAGATTAGAAAAAGGGGAGGTGCAACGAGACCTGGGTGTCATGGTACATCAGTCATTGAAGGTTGGCATGCAGGTGCAGCAGGCGGTAAAGAAGGCAAATGGCATATTGGCCTTCATAGCTAGGGGATTTGAGTATAGGAGCAGGGAGGTCTTGCTGCAGCTGTACAGGGCCTCAGCGAGGCCTCATCTGGAATATTGTGTTCAGTTTTGGTCTCCTAATCTGAGGAAGGACATTCTTGCTATTGAGGGAGTGCAGTGAAGGTTCACCAGACTGATTCCCAAGATGGCAGGACTGACATATGAGGAGAGACTGGATCGACTGGGCCTGTATTCACTGGAGTTTACAAAAATGAGAGGGGATCTCATAGAAACATATAAAATTCTGATGGTACTGGACAGGCTAGATGCAGGAATAATGTTCCCGATGTTGGGGGAGTCCAGAACCAGGGGTCACAGTCTAAGGATAAGGGATATGCCATTTAGGACCGAGATGAGGAGAAACTTCTTCACTCAGAGAGTTGTTAACTCTTCCGCAGAGAGTTGTTGATGGCAGTTCGTTAGTTATATTCAAGAGGGAGTTGGATATGGCCCTTATGGCTAAAGGGATCAAGGGGTATGGAGAGAAAGCTGGAAAGGGGTACTGAGGTGAATGATCAGCCATGATCTTATTGAATGGTGGTGCAGGCTCGAAGGTTCAAATGGTCTACTCCTGCACCTATTTTCTATGTTTCTATGTTTCTATTTTTCAACTCCCAGCCTTCAATTTTTAAATTGGGTAAGGGAAGACATCTACCTTTTTAACTGTAGGTATTTCAAAATTTTATGCAAATACATAATGGCCCATAATTTGAAGTCAGCAGCGAAGCAAGGGCAATTGTGCTGGCTCCGAAGAAAGTTGCTCACAGAGATGTCACGATCTGAGTTAAGAGGTTTGCCTTCTTCGACACGTAGGAGATTGCAGCGCTCTAAAGTGGGGAATCCCTAAAGCGATCTGCTGTGAAGTCAACAAGCTGTCTAAGCAGCCAATCACATGGCAGAATGCTCACAGAAAAGGAAGCAGGAAATGAGAACCTGCTTTTATCCTGACTTTTTAAAAATGTTACAGAGATCAAAACAAAGATTGAGATGCTGACATGGGAATAACATAGAACCTAAAATAACCATGAACAAATTTTCAAAAATATAATTCTTTTTAAAGTCTCTTCAAAATTTTAATTTTTATCATATTGGAGAAATTTGATCACAAAATTGAAATGAGTTTTTCAGAACCAAAAAGTTTGATTTGCAGTCAATACACTATTGAAATACTAGTTACACCTAATCCAACAAGGAGTAACATTAATGGGATATTTAACAGCGATATTACCATGGAAAAGCCCAAGGTTTCATCAGTTTCAATGATTTGGGTGGGGGGGAGGGGGGCGGGGTTGCTACATGCAGTCAATGTCCGAGCAGTGCATGACTGACCACAATTTCAGGATTTCTGTGTTTAGATGCGCAAGCAGTTGCAGTCAGTTTCAAAGGGGTAATGGCAGTGAACGCTGTTAGTTTGCCATTATTACCCAACACAAATTCCAGCATAAGAATGGATAAGGGTGAAAAGAAGCATTGGCACGAGAGCCAACTTTGATAAGGAATTAGTGGCTTTGGTATAAAAATTTCATATGAGCTTCATATTACTGAACATATCACATTTAACATACAACAGCTAACACTCCGTACATTGAACAGCTCAACATTTTACAAGGGGTGAAGTGCTCACTAAGCAGAAAGTGAAGACATTTTGGGTTGGAGATTGAAAGGACAGTTAAAGAGATAGAGGCTGAAATTCCAACCAACTGACCAGCATCTATAACATAACAATTGACTTAGTCACGTAATGAATTTTCTGCAGTATCAACTCTAAGGCAGTAGTAGAGAAGCAAAGCTTTATTTTTACAGACAAGGAGAGAACCCAGTTCAATGCTTTCAAGAGTCTCTCGCAATCTGGCCACTAAAATTCTAAATTGGCTACTTAGAATAAAGGTTCCTTAGTATTAAGAACTTGCAAATGAATAATAATGATGGTGTGAGTAAGACGGCTGTGATTGAACTGAGTGCTGATGCTGTCACAAATGAACCTTAAATTTGCTGCTTTGTGTTGTTTGGTTATTTATAGAGAGTTTTCCACATAGGTTTTGGTGAACACATCAATATGAAGAATGCCAGAGTGGGGGCATGGAGTACTTTTCCACTTTTTACATCCAATGTCAGTGTAAAGGCCTACTAGTTAATTCCAATCTGTGCTGAATTATATATCGTTTTGTGCTGTGTGCTTTTGTCCACTAGGAATAGGATTGAGATGACCCAGGGATACATTTAGCCAAAAGAGAGAAGAAACTCTCATCTCATCAGTTTGGGACTAATTTTTATATTGTTATTGAGAAATTAAGTTGAAGGGCCAAGTGCATAGACATCAGCAAGTTAAAAAGCCAAAAAGAATGGGGGAAATCAGGAAAGCAGTGATTAGGTGTTGCCAAGCTTTGATTGTAAAAACTGAGGTAACGAGTTTCATAATTTTCAGGTCTTCTGAAAGAATGAGTTATTTAGAGTCTGAAACTGCATTATATATCTTGATTTCAACACTATAGGGACCTAGGGAGGAGGAATAGCATGTATGTCATGATGTTTCAAAAAGAACAAGAAAGGTAGATTTTAAACATTAACTTCACTGTAGGTGATCAGTATACATAAATTTTAATGCTGATCAGTACCCAGTTGATCTAATCATAGTTGGATCGGCACAGCTATCAATTCTGGCTTAAAAACAACAATGCAGTTACTTTGGATTAAATCACATACACTATCTAACTATGAAAGCTTCTCCAGCTCTTTTACTGGAGTGTAATTGCCTCAAAACTCACTGTTACAAGTTATTCCTTATTTAATCTGTCGAGCACATTGCTTTTGTCGCTTTTCATTTGCGTCCAGGGATCATCCTATCCAGGTCTGGGACAAGTTCAATACTGCACAGTTTGGAATAAATAAATATTTCACATTGGAGCCAGACTGGCTAACTTGCCTCAGTTTTCTTTTCTTAGTTGCATGTTCTATCACATCAACAATGATAAATCGAAAGCATGATTTGTTCTAAACTTGCCAAACACATGAGTGTATTTTCATGTTCAAGCTTTCTGAATACAACTTTCATGATGCGTAATTTTCCTATAGGACCTGTTAAAACCTGTAATGAGTTATTTCCCCCCTTTGGGATGTTGCACTAATCAACGTAAAGGATGGAAGTTTAAAACTTTTTCTATAACACCCTAAGATGTGCCAAAGTTTCAGATTTAGAGTGCCTTTTTTGGCAACAATACAGCATTTCGATCATTCGTATATTTTGGCAAGATTGTTCATTAATGCTAATTCATACTAATGAAGGAAAGCATTGTGTTAAGGATTATTTCCAAAAGGAAGTGGAATGAGAGTACCCATCCTCTTGTCATTTAAAATTTAGCCATCAGAGATGGTCAAATTATATATTTGAACACACGTCCCAACAAAATGCATTAATCCAGTGAATAAGATAATTTCATCCAATTCCTATTATATAAATTCTAAGGCATAGTACATGCATATTTTCAGTGGACAAAAAATACCTTTTATTATATCCCACATATATATCTTATACCAATAATTCATGTAGTGTTCTATGAGAAATTGTGTTTCTGGATATGACACAAATAGCCTTACACTGTTCATTTCAAGAATGCACATTGGACAGATACATCCTGTGTGGGGTACATGATTAAAAGGATTTATTGGAGATATCACCAGAATTGAAAGCTGAGGAAACAACACTAGCTCACATTAAAGAGCATTTCTGTTCAGCAGCCTGCTTTATTTCACTAAGTGTCGCCTGGGCCTTCTCTTTTATTTGGTCAGCATCCATATTCTGGAGGTTTTGAATTTGTCCAATGAAAGACTCTTTGACTTCTTCTTCCTCCTGGTCCTCATTTACCATCTTCCTCAGCTCTTCTGGCAGCTCAACGTCCTCTCCGGCCATCTGTATCTGATTCTCATCCTGTTCACTCTGTACAAGCAGAAGTCTGTCAGTATAATTAACAGCAAATTGTGAAGTAATAATATGCATTTTTGAAGCCATATGTATAGCATTCCTTTTGATTTTCATATTTTTGGTTTATTCATAATGACTCCTTGCATTCTGAGTTTTGCCAAAAAACTTAATTCTAGCAGACACATAGGAATGTATAGTACTAAATGTTGTAAAGTAGATCTTGAGAAATGTGCAGAAATGAACTATTTTCCCTTTGATGACAAAATTATAAAATCAGGGGCCCATGCAGAGGAAAGGGCAGTAGAGTAAAGGGATACTGTAGGTGTGTTATTCTTGGCTTTTTGTTTGAGGCCTGTTTGCATTGGATGCTCATCTATCTGCTGGGAGCTGAAATATAAAAGGGTAGCATTTTTATCATTTAAAAGATCACCAATGCGATTATTGCTCTGTATTCTCTGCAAGGTTAAAGACATATGTAATCATGCAATAGCTGATTAGACAATCTTTTTGATATCTACTTGTAACTTTCTGTTGGGAATTGAAAATTACTATACCTTTGCAACACAGTTAAAGAGTCAAAACTAGGTTCCATAAATAGATTAAAGGGATTCACTCCATGAAAAAATGTTCACGTTTTTTTGTGCGGAAATAATAAACCAAATACACAATAACATCAGGTGGAAACATGCACTCATGTACTTGGACAAAATTTATACTACTTTGTTATGGGTTTGCAAACAACTTTTCTATGGTGATTGTGCCCCTTTAATTGTGATGTTACAACAAGAGAAGAAACTTAATCAACAGAAGTAGCTGTTTTGACAGAAAATCATAGAATCTATGGGCCCAAACTTGGTGGAAGCTAAATTCCGCCCAAAGGACCGGCGAGATACCCGATGGTACTTTGGGCGGGAGTTTCATGAAAAAGTCTTTGAAAGACCGCCTGGCGGCAATAAAGGGACTTACGCCGTGAATCTGGGCGGCAGCAGGCGGGAGCTCCCAATCTCAGCAAATGCAATCCATGCCAAAATGCCGCCGAGGATTGAGTCGGGCCCAAGGAGCGGGTACCACATAAAAATAAAAATTTACACAAAAATAACCCAACTCGAAGACCTTCAGGGGACCCCATCCACATAAATCGCTGAAATAAAAAGTACACTAACCTTTTTTTGCAGGTCTTCATACTTACCGTTGAGGTTAGACCTGCCTCCACGCAGCAGTCCTTCCCCCTACTGCCGCCGACTCCCGCCCAGAGGAATCTGTCAGCTCGGCGGGCGGGAGGCCACTTATGCGCCTTGAGCGCTAGTGGCCATCAGCGAGCGGTCCTCCCCTCCCGCCAGCGGGAGGAATAGTGGAAACTGGCACCGAGGGGAGATCACCGGAAAAACTTGGCGGCAGCGGGCAGTAAGGCCACCAAGTTCGGGCTCATAGAATTGCTCCTCCAGATTTTAAGTCATCACAAATATAGCAACGCACCATATCTAAAGTGTGGTTAGTTCTAACAAAGGGCAAGTGATTTACTTTTAATCCAAATTCTGATTTTCATTTAGTTATTTGGAAATATGAATTTGAAACCTATTTTTTTTTAATTCTTCAAACACAATAGATAGGTTTACCACTGGCTCAGTGCTGATGGGTTCTGGGAGCTACCAACAATAATCAGTTGACAGTTCCCTTTCTCATTTAACCTGTGCAAATGATGTGACTATGTCAACATTTCGCAGCTGGGCTTTCCTTTGTATTAAACCTGGCTCTCACCTATAAAATGGCCAGGAGTGTAAAGAAATAAGGTGAGTAATTAATTGTAAAACTATATTTTTAGGAAAAAATGACATTAAAAATAGGATGTTAGGTTATTTAGAAATAATAGTATCAAGAAAAGAGAGGAGAGAAAAATTTAAGCCACAAAGGGCAGAATGAAAATATTCAAAATGCTTTGTTCTTTAGTTAAAGTTGTGCTTTGAGATTTAATTCTATAAGGGACTATTACAGTATATATGGTACTTTGTGTGTTGGAATAGTTTTACTAGCATTTGCAGAAAACTATAAACCAGTTAGCCTAACGTCTGTGGCAGGGAAAATGTTGGAATCCATTATTAAAGATGCAGTAGCAGGACATTTGGAAAAATATAATTCAGTCAGGCAGAGTCAGTATGGATTTATGAAAGGGAAGTCATGTTTGACAAATTTTCTGGAATTCTTTGAGGATGCAACGAACAGGGTGGATAAAGGGGATGTGGTGTATTTGGAGTTCCAGAAGGCATTTGACAAGGTGCCACATAAAAGATTACTGCACAAGATAAAAGTTCATGGGGTTGGGGATAATATATTAGCATGGATAGAGGATTGGCTAGCGAACAGAAAACAGAGAGTCGGGATAAATGGTTCATTCTCTGGTTGGCAATCAGTAATTAGTGGGGTGCCGCAGGGATCAGTGCTGGGACCCCAACTATTTACAATCTATATCAACGATTTGGAATAAGTGACCGAGTGTAAGGTAGCCAAGTTTGCTGAAGATACAAAGATGGGAGGGAAAGCAATGTGAGGAGGACACAAACAAATCTGCAAAATGACATAAACAGGCGAAGTGAGTGGGCAAAAATGGCAGATGGAATATAATGTTGGAAAGTGTGAGGTTATGCACTTTGGCAGAAAAAAATCAAAGAGCAAGTTATTATTTAAATGGAGAAACATTGCAAAGTGCTGCAGTACAGCGGGACCTGGGGGTACTTGTGCATGAAACACAAAAGGTTAGTATGCAGGTACAGCAAGTGATCAGGAAGGCCAATGGAATCTTGCCTTTATTGCAAAGGGATGGAGTACAAAAGCAAAGAAGTCTTGCTACAGTTATACAGGGTATTGGTGAGGCCACACCTGGAATACTGCGTGCAGTTTTGGTTTCCATATTTCAGAAAGGATATACTTGATTTAGAGGCAGTTCAGAGAAAGTTCACTACGTTGATTCCAGAGATGAGGGGGTTGACTTATGAGGAAAGGTTGAGTAGGTTTGGCCTCTACTCATTGGAATTCAGAAGAATGAGAGGTGATCTTATCAAAACGTATAAGATTATGAGGGGGTTTGAAAAGGTGGATGCAGAGAGGATGGTTCCACTGATAGGAGAGACAAGAACTAGGGGGCATAATCTAAGACTAAGGGACCGCCCATTTAAAACTGAGATGAGGAGGAATTTCTTCTCTCAGAGGGTTGTAAATCTGTGGAATTCGTGGTCTCAGAGAGCTGTGGAAGCTGTGTCATTGAATAAATTTAAGACAGAGATAGACAGTTTCTTAACCGATAAGAGAATAAGGGGTTATTAGAACATAAGAACATAAGAACATAAGAATTAGGAACAGGAGTAGGCCATCTAGCCCCTCGAGCCTGCTCCGCCATTCAACAAGGTCATGGCTGATCTGGCCGTGGACTCAGCTCCACTTACCCGCCCGCTCCCCATAACCCTTAATTCCCTTATTAGTTAAAAATCTATCTATCTGTGACTTGAATACATTCAATGAGCTAGCCTCAACTGCTTCCTTGGGCAGAGAATTCCACAGATTCACAACCCTCTGGGAGAAGAAATTCCTTCTCAACTCGGTTTTAAATTGGCTCCCCCGTATTTTGAGGCTGTGCCCCCTAGTTCTAGTCTCCCTGACCAGTGGAAACAACCTCTTTGCCTCTATCTTGTCTCTCCCTTTCATTATTTTAAATAAATTTCTATAAGATCACCCCTCATCCTTCTGAACTCCAACGAGTAAAGACCCAGTCTACTCAATCTATCATCATAAGGTAACCCCCTCATCTCCGGAATCAGCCTAGTGAATCGTCTCTGTATCCCTTCCAAAGTCAGTATATCCTTCCTTAAGTAAGGCGACCAAAACTGCACGCAGTACTCCAGGTGCGGCCTCACCAATACCCTATACAGTTGCAGAAGGACCTCCCTGCTTTTGTACTCCATCCCTCTCGCAATGAAGGCCAACATTCCATTCGCCTTCCTGATTACCTGCTGCACCTGCAAACTAACTTTTTGGGATTCATGCACAAGGAACCCCAGGTCCCTCTGCACCGCAGCATGTTGTAATTTCTCCCCATTCAAATAATATTCCGTTTTTTTGTTTTTTTCCCAAGGTGGATGACCTCACACTTTCCGACATTGTATTCCATCTGCCAAACCTGAGTCCATTCGCTTTACGTATCTAAATCTCTTTGCAGCCTCTCTGTGTCCTCTACACAACCCGCTTTCCCACTAATCTTTGTGGCATCTGCAAATTTTGTTACACTACACTCTGTCCCCTCTTCCAGGTCATCTATGTATATTGTAAACAGTTGTGGTCCCAGCACCGATCCCTGTGGCACACCACTAACCACCGATTTCCAACCCGAAAAGGACCCATTTATCCCGACTCTCTGCTTTCTGTTAGCCAGCCAATTCTCTATCCATGCTAATACATTTCCACTGACCCCGTGTACCTTTATCTTCTGCAGTAACCTTTTGTGTGGCACCTTATCGAATGCCTTTTGAAAATCTAAATACACCACATCCATCAGTACACCTCTATCCACCATGCTCGTTATATCCTCAAAGAATTCCAGTAAATTAGTTAAACATGACTTCCCCTTCATGAATCCATGTTGCGTCTGCTTGATTGCACTATTCCTATCTAGATGTCCCGCTATTTCTTCCTTAATGATAATTTCAAGCATTTTCCCCACTACAGATGTTAAACTAACCAGCCTATAGTTACCTGCCTTTTGTCTGCCCCCTTTTTTAAACAGAGGCGTTACATTAGCTGCTTTCCAATCCGCTGCTACCTCCCCAGAGTCCAGAGAATTTTGGTAGATTATAACGAATGCATCTGCTATAACTTCCGCCATCTCTTTTAATACCCTGGGATGCATTTCATCAGGACCAGGGGACTTGTCTACCTTGAGTCCCATTAGCCTGTCCATCACTACCCCCCTAGTGATAGTGATTGTCTCAAGGTCCTCCCTTCCCACATTCCTGTGACCAGCAATTTCTGGCATGGTTTCTGTGTCTTCCACTGTGACGACCGAAGCAAAATAATTGTTTAATGTCTCAGCCATTTCCACATTTCCCATTATTAAACCCCCTTCTCATCTTCTAAGGGACCAACATTTACTTTAGTCACTCTTTTCCGTTTTATATATCTGTAAAAGCTTTTACTATCCGTTTTAATGTTTTGTGCAAGTTTACCTTCGTAATCTATCTTTCCTTTCTTTATTGCTTTCTTAGTCATCCTTTGCCTGTCGTTTAAAATTTTCCCAATCTTCTATTTTCCCACTAACCTTGGCCACCTCATACGCATTGGTTTTTAATTTGATACTCTCCTTAATTTCCCTGGTTATCCACGGCTGGTTATCCCTTCTCTTACCGCCCTTCTTTTTCATTGGAATATATTTTTGTTGAGCATTATGAAAGAGCTCCTTAAAAGTCCTCCACTGTTCCTCAATTGTGCCACCGTTTAGTCTGTGTTTCCAGTCTACTTCAGCCAACTCTGCCCTCATCCCACTGTAGTCCCCTTTGTTTAAGCATAGTATGCTCGTTTGAGACACTACTTCCTCAGCCTCAATCTGTATTACAAATTCAACCATACTGTGATCACTCATTCCGAGAGGATCTTTTACTAGGAGATCGTTTATCATTCCTGTCTCATTACACAGAACCAGATCTAAGATAGCTTGCTTCCTTGTAGGTTCTGTGACATACTGTTCTAAGAAGCAATCCTGTATGCATTCTATGAATTCCTCCTCCAGGCTACCCCGTGTGATTTGAGTTGACCAATCGATATGTAGGTTAAAATCCCCCATGATTACTGCCGTTCCTTTTTCACATGCCTCCATTATTTCCTTGATTATTGCTCGCCCCACCGTGAAGTTATTATTTGGGGGCCTATAAACTACGCCTACCAGTGACTTTTTCCCCTTACTATCTCTAATCTCCACCCACAATGATTCAACATTTTGTTCATTAGAGCCAATATCGTCTCTCACAACTGTCCTGATATCATCCTTTATTAACAGAGCTACCTTACCTCCTTTCCCTTCTTGTCTATCTTTCCGAATCGTCAGATACTCCTATATGTTTAATTCCCAGTCTTGACCACCCTGCAACCACGTTTCTGTAATGGCCACCAAATCATACCCATTTGTAATGATTTGTGCCGTCAACTCATTTACTTTATTTCGAATGCTGCGTGCGTTTCGGTAGAGTGTTTTAATACTAGTTTTTAAACCATGATTTTTAATTTGACCCCTCCTGCAACCCCTCTACATTCAGTGGCCCTTTTTGTTTTTTGCCTTGGGTTTCTTTGCCCTCCACTTTTACTCATCTCCTTTCTGTCTTTTGCTTTTGTCTACCTTTTTGTTTCCCTCTGTCTCCCTGCATTGGTTCCCATCCCCCTGCCACATTAGTTTAACTCCTCCCTAACAGCACTAGCAAACACTCCCCCTCGGACATTGGTTCTGGTACTGCCTTGGTGCAGACCGTCCAGTTTGTACTGGTCCCACCTCCCCCAGAACCGGTTCCAATGCCCCAGGAATTTGAATCGCTCCCTGCTGCACCACTGCTCAAGCCATGTATTCATCTGAGCTATCCTGCGATTCCTACTCTGACTAGCATGTGGCACTGGTAGCAATCCTGAGATTACTACTTTTGAGTTCCTACTTTTTAATTTAGCTCCTAGCTCCTTAAATACATCTCGTAGTACCTCATCCTTTTTTTTACCTATATCGTTGGTACCAATGTGCACCACGACAACTGGCTGTTCACCTTCCCTACTCAGAATGTCCTGCACCCACACCGAGACATCCTTGACCCTTGCACCAGGGAGGCAACATACCATCCTGCAGTCTCGGTTGCGGCTGCAGAAACGCCTATCTATTCCCCTTACAATCGAATCCCCTATCACTATCGCTCTCCCACTCTTTTTCCTGCCCTCCTGTGCAGCAGATCCAGCCACGGTGCCATGAACTTGGCTGCTGCTGCCCTCCCCTGATGAGTCATCCCCCTCAACAGTACTCAAAACGGTGTATCTGTTTTGCAGGGGGATGACCGCAGGGGACCCCTGCACTATTTTCCTTGCACTGCTCTTCCTGCTGGTCTTCCATTCCCTAGCTGGCTGTGGACCCTTCACCTGCGGTATGACCAACTCACTAAACGTGCTATTCACGTCATTCTCAGCATCGTGGATGCTCCAGAGTGAATCCACCCTCAGCTCCAACTCCGCAACGCGGTCTGTCAGGAGCTGGAGGCGGATACACTTCCCGCACATGTAGTCGTCAGGGACAATGGAGGCGTCCCTGAGTTCCCACATGGTACAGGAGGAGCATAACACATGACCGAGCTCTCCTGCCATGACTTAACCCTGAGATAGGCAACAACAATGCTAAAGTTTACTCACTGTTATAGAAGAGAAAAAAGAAAAACTACTCACCAATCACCAGCCAATCACTTACCCCCTTGGCTGTGACGTCACCTTTCTGTTTCTTTCTACTTCTTTTTTGCCTTCTCACTGTAGCTGCACCGGCTCGCCTCAGCAACGCACCTCCTCGACGCTGCTCCCGACTCAGCGACGCACCTTCACACGCTGCTCCCGACTGCCGCCACGTTGGGCCTTTTGTAGTTATGGGGAGTGGGCAGGGAAGTGGACCTAAGTCCATTATCAGATTAGCCATGATCGTATTAAATGGCGAAGCAGGCTCAAGGGGCCATATGGCCTACTCCTGCTCCTATTTCTTATGTTCTTATTATTATTGATGTGCAGAAATGAAATTATCTTTCCTTATTGTGTGAGCTGCAAACAAAACTGGATAGCCCAAGTAAGCAGGAGTTTCCCATAACAGCTGAAAGATTAATGGTTTCTTATAGTGTCTGATGTTCTGGGAACTACCAACAACTCCTTTCCTCATATAGTGTTTGTTGTATCTTCACCTTAGATTGAGAGAAACATCTAAACTTCAATATAGTGAAATTGGACCATTTCAGATTTGGATACAACTCAACGTTCACTCCATTGGGACTAATGGGACTTTATAACTTTTTTTTACTCTAGCAATAAACCACAGTATTTAAAATATTTTTTGTAGCCTTTAGGCTTTTTCTCTGGGGGTTCTACTAGAGAGCCTCTACACAATTTTCAGCTGTGTGTGCTTTTACCTCCTGAAGAGTTCAGAATATGACTTAGAACGGAAGTATTTTTACATTTACGAGTTCTGTCATCTCCCAGTAAGCAATTCCTCTTGTCTTCCCCCGATTGGTCTTTCTATTGTTTGAGAAGCTTTGCTGCCAGAAGATGGGAGCAATTATTTTATCTCCCATTGTGGTATGCATGCAACTGGTCCATGCCTTGAGTACATCTGACTTCAGTAACTACTTTGGTCTCTTCTGTCTCTTTGCTACATATGAATGGTAACACTTCAGTCAATGATGTTAACCATTAAGTTAATGTATTTTTATGATAGATATTTCATTCTGTTGTGATTCCATCTTCAAGTCACACTCTTGTTACTGATTCCATTACTATCCATATGATTCTGTATTTTTAAAAGGAAAAAACCTGAAACAAAATAATTCTTTTAAAAAACTGCAGGTGCTGGATATCTGAAACAAAAGCAGAAAACACTACAAACACACAGTAGGTCAATCCGAATCTGTGGAGCTGACAGACAAGTTTATGTTTTGGGTATGGACCCTTTCTCAAAACTATAAGATATTATAGATGAACAGCATTTAAAAAGGAACAGAACAAGGGGGAGGGGAATTTTTTGTATTTCTTCCTTCCTCTTTTCCTTTCTGCTGTTCGTCTGCAATATCTTCCAGTTCTAAGGAAAGGTCCACACCCAAAACATCTTGTTGGTTCGGTTCTCTCCACATATTCTGCCTGACCCGCTGCGTGTTCCAGCATTTTCTGTTTTCGTTTCAAATTTCCAGCATCTGCAGTTTTGTTTGTTGTTCAAATTAAAGCCATCTGGTAACATCCACTTGTATAGAAAGAAAAAAATAGTAACAGGCTTTAAAATAGTAAAGGCAGGAGCTGAATTATCTATATCTGAAGATCTACACAAATAGTTGTCTGTCTCGGGGCGTGATTTTCACAGCTTCCAAATCTTCTACAAACAATAATCCTCTTATTTAGATTGGCAGATAACTAAGTCTAATGCATAATGAAATTAAAATTGCAAGTGATTTGTACTGTGATTATGGCCGAGAAATCCTGGCTCTATCGGGTCCGTACGAAGTGCGCACGGACCCGGCGAGGCCTCGCAAAAGCCAGTTTTCTGCGTGCAATGCGCTTGTAGCTTCGCTTCAGTGTAATTGACTTTAGCCTAACAATTATTACTGATGTGCCAGTGAATGAATTGGGCTGGATTTTGAGGTCAGCGGCGAATGGATGGTGCCAGTCGTTTGTTACACTTGCCCATAGACTTTCTATGGGTTTTGGCACTGGAAGTTCCTGTCAGCCAAACCATCCAAAAAGTGCAATCCTCTACAAGGGATCTGGGACCTTTGTGACCAGAGTAAGCAACTGTGTATCTTCGTAACCAATCAGATTGAAGAATCAGAGGAGCAGTGCAGAGTCTGAAACCACAAAGTGTCAGTTATTTAATTCAATGTCAAATCAGGTACAAGAAGCAAAATAAAGAGTGGGAAAGAAAGTGCCAGAGAGGTTGTTTGGCAGTAATTAAGACATATAATGCCATTACTCAAATTGGAATGGACCAGTCCTAACTTTTTCAGGTGAGTATACATAGATGACCTGGAAGAGGGGACAGAGTGCAGTGTAACAAAATTTGCAGATGACACAAAGATTAGTGGGAAAGCGGGTTGTGTAGAGGACACAGAGAGGCCGCAAAGAGATTTAGATAGGTTAAGCGAATGGGCTAAGGTTTGGCAGATGGAATACAATGTTGGAAAATGTGAGGTCATCCACCTGGGGAAAAAAAAACAGTAAAAGGGAATATTATTTGAATGGGGAGAAATTACAACATGCTGCGGTGCAGATGGACCTGGGGGTCCTTGTGCATGAATCCCCAAAAGTTAGTTTGCAGGTGCAGCAGGTAATCAGGAAGGCGAACGGAATGCTGGCCTTCATTGCGAGAGGGATGGAGTACAAAAGCAGGGAGGTCCTGTTGCAACTGTACAGGGTATTGGTGAGGCTGCACCTGGAGTACTGCGTGCAGTTTTGGTCACCTTACTTAAGGAAGGATCTGCTAGCCTTGGAGGGGGTACAAAGATGATTCACTAGGCTGATTCCGGAGATGAGGGGGTTACCTTATGATAATAGATTGAGTAGTCTGGGTCTTTACTCGTTGGAGTTCAGAAGGATGAGGGGTGATCTTATAGAAACATTTAAAATAATGAAAGGGATAGACAAGACAGAGGCAGAGAGGTTGTTTCCACTGGTCGGGGAGACTAGAACTAGGGGGCACAGCCTCAAAATACAGGAGTGCCAATTTAAAACCGAGTTGAGAAGGAACTTCTTCTCCCAGAGGGTTGTGAATCTGTGGAATTCTCTGCCCAAGGAAGCAGTTGAGGCTAGCTCATTGAATGTATTCAAATTACAGATAGATAGATTTTTAACCAATAAGGAAATTAAGGGTTATGGGGAGCGGGCGGGTAAGTGGAGCTGAGTCCACGGCCAGATCAGCCATGATCTTTTTGAATGGTGGAGCAGGCTCGAGGGGCTAGATGGCCTACTCCTGCTCCTAATTCTTATGTTCTTATGTTAGTGCATTTATACCAGGTTAAAAAAGCAACCTCATGCTGTTCAATATATTTGAATGGTGAGTCTCTTGACAAGATACCATTATAGTGCACCTTTTGGAGGAGCTGGGCATCGCTGACAAAAACTTCCTGATTTCCACGTTTAACCGCGCATGTGTGGTTGCTAGAAGTTTCTGTTCAATTTCCACGTAAATAGCCATGAGTACTGTTTGCCTCACTCTTATTTCTACAACAAAATCCACTCCAATATTGTTAATGCATTCGTATGATATTTCTCTTTCCGTTATTTTGTCAGCTGTGGCTCAGTTGGTAGGACAATCGTCTCTACAGCAGAAGGTTGTGGGTTCAAATCTCACTCCAGAGACTTGAGCACAACAATCGAGGCTGACACACTGGCCGTGACTTCCCCTTCCTCGGCGGTGTGGTGTATGAAATGATACAATGAACTTCGTACTGTGAGCTAGTGACCAGTCTTTAATGGCTTCCAGAAGAGAAGATACAAAGGTGAAGTTCCGGTTATATACCAGACCCAGCATGAGTGTACCTATGACCCTAGGACCTCTGTCAGTAGTGCCCCCTGTTGGTGGGCAGACCTTGTGTACATACATTATATCATTCTCCCCCCCCCCCCCAGTTATTGGCATAAATCCATATTACAAGTTCAGACGGTCCAGAGCCCTTCACTCCCTGGTTGACCGTCTCAGTACAATCCCAGTGCTTTCCGGGTCTCTCATGACTTGGGGCTGGGCGTTGACCACAGTGGGTTCTTCTGATGGCTGGACGTGAGTTGGTTGGTTATCTAAGCTCGTGGTGTCATCTTCCAGCTGTCCCGGTTCGTCAGTGTGTCTTAGCTTGATTTGATCAATGTGTTTCCTGCACATCTGCCCATTCTTGAGCTTAACCATATACACCCGGTTACCATCCTTATCTGTAACATTGCCCGGGAACCACTTAGGCCCTTGACCATGGTTAAGTACATACACTGGGTCATTTACAGATATGTTGCATGACACTGCGGCGCAGTCGTGATACCACTGCTGGCGTTGACGTCGGGTTTCGACATGATCGTTAAGGTCAGGCTGGACTCGAGAGAGCCTGGTTTTGAAGCCTCTCTTCATCAATAGTTCCGTCGGTGGGACCCCAATTGTTAAGTCCTGACTCTAATGTACTGATTTACACGAGACACATGATGAAGTCAAGATCAATCAGGACCTGCACCTTTAATTCCAGCTCTCCAGTGCTGCACTTGCCTGAGACCTCCCTTTATATACCACAGTGGGACAGGTATGGAGTGTCTCCTGCAAGTGCACCCCTGGTGGTAAGGTATGCTTATTGTTACAGGTCATATCCAGTTACAGTCATGTATAGCATGGTAAGATACAGTTATATACAGTAATGTGAGATACATGACATCACCCTCCCCAAGGTCTTATTGCCTTTATAGATTCAGTCTCTCAGGTGGTTCAGTTGTTTGCCTTGGTGCCTGTTTTTCTTTCGGTGTGATTGCTGGTATCTCGCCTGGGCTATCTGTTTCGTTCGGTGTGATTGCTGGTATCTCGCCTGGGCTGTCTGTTGAGACTGCCCTTTCCTCAGGTTGTTCCACCTGTCTGTCCACCAGGTGTGGTGTGAGTTCCACATTGTAGTCTGCCTCTGGTTCTTCAGTGTTATCAGTGAATCTACTTTTTACTTGGTCTACATGCTTCCGGCAGGTTTGACCATTGACCATTTGTACAACCAGTAGCCTGTTTCCCTCTTTGTCTGTTACTGTCCCTGCAAGCCATTTGTGACCCCGGCCATAGTTCAGCACAAACACTTTGTCCCCAATCTCATTGCACCTCCCCCTCGAATTTCGGTCATGGTACTCAGTTAGCTTTTGATGCTTAGCCTCAACAATTTCATGCATGTCTGGGAGGATTAACGAGAGCCTGGTCTTTAAGGTTCATTTCATCAATAGTTGCACGGGGGGATCCCCAGTCATTGAATGCAGACGAGATCTGTATGCCAGCAGCAGTCACGACAGGCGGCTCTGCAGCGTGGGACCTTGGATTCTGAGCATGTCTTGTTTAATGATCTGCACTGCTCGCTCTGCCTGGCCATTGCAGGCCGGCTTGAAAGGTGCTGTCTTAATGTGATTTATACTGTGGTCAACTATAAAATCGTGAAATTCTGCGCTCGTGAAGCAAGGACCATTATCACTGACCAATATGTCAGGAATGCCGTGCATTGCAAACGTGGTTCTAAGGCTCTCCACAGTGGTGGAGGTGGTGCTCGAGTTTAAAATGGTGCACTCGATCCATTTTGAAAATGCATCAATGACTACGAGGAACATTTTGCCCATGAATGGGCCCGCATAGTCTACATGCACCCACGACCACGGTTTGGTAGGCCAGGGGCTTGGTGGGGTGGGGGGGGCCTCCCTGGGAGCATTACTGAGTTGGGCACAAATGGTGCACTGACGGACGCAGAGCTCCAAGTCCGCGTCAATGCCAGGCCACCAGACATGAGATCTGGCTATGGCCTTCATAAGGACGATCCCCGGGTGCTTGCGATGGAGCTCTCGTACAAACGCCTCCCTGCCTCGTAGGGGCATAACTACTCAGCTGCCCCACATCAGGCAGTCTGCCTGTAGTGAGAGTTCATGCATGCACCTATGGAAGGGTTTGACCTCTTCGGGGCAGGCATCGCGAGCCTCTGCCCAGTCACCGGTTAAAACGCATCTTTTAACTAGAGATAACGTGGGGTCGCTGGTCGTCCAGGCTCTGATTTGGCGAGCCGTCATGGGCGAACCTGTGGATTCAAAGGCATTGATTGCCATGACCATCTCAGTCCTGTTCGTCGGACCCTTTTGTACACAAAAAGGCCTCGATGTGTGTTGATGGTGGTGAGTAGCTTCGACTCTTCGGTCAGTTCTTGCGTCATATACGCAGATGTGAGGTCAAGTTTCAAGAAAAGTTTTCCTCCAGCCAACGTGGCAAATAGGTCCTCCGCTCTGGGCAGCGGGTATTGGTTCTGTAGGGAGACTCTGTTTATGGTAGACTTGTAATCCCCACAGATTCACACGGGGACGATGGGCTTGCCCAGTCGCTGAATTCCACGGGAGAAATTATGCCTTCCCACAGAAGCCGGTCCAGTTCGTTTTCAATCTTTTCCCTCATCACATAAGGCACAGTCTAGCCACAGCTCTAGCCACAGGTCTGGCATTCTGTGTGATGTAGATTCTAACTTTAGTCCCTTTGAAGGTGCCCACACCTGGCTGAAAGAAATATTCAAAACGGCTTAGAACTATTGAACAGGAGGTCCGTTCCTCTGACAACATGGCGTGAACATCATCCCATTTCCAATTAAGTTCTGCTAGCCATCTTCTCCCCAACAGGGCTGGGAGATCCCCGGGGACAATCCACAGGGAAGGTCAGCGCACCATCCCTTTGTGTGTGACTGAGAGCATGGCGCTGCCAAGGACTAGGACGATTTCTTTAGTATAGGTCCTAGGTTTGGTGTCGACTTTGTGAGTTTTGGTCTGTTGCTTTTGTGCGGCCACAGCTGTTCAAATTGTTGAACGCTCATGAGGGATTGACTGGCCCCCGTGTCCAGTTCCATGTTGATGGGTATCCCGTTGAGTAGAACCCTCATCATAATTGGAGGCGTCTTGGTGTAAGAACAGTAGACATTGATCGTGTTAACCCGCTGTACCTCGGCGTCCTGTGCACTGTTCCAACCATCTTCTGGTCCGCTTTCCGACCCTTCCGATTCATATACCAGCCAAGCTGCTGTTTTTCTGCACATGCAAGCCAGATGCCCTGTGTAGTTACAGTTTCTGCAAACGGCATGCTGAAATCGACACACCCTGGTTGAGTGCCTTCCCCCACATCTCCAACACAGACCGTTTCCATTGTTTCCGAACGATGAGCTGCGTCTGGCTGATCTCTCTTGAGCTTCTCTCAATCTATTGTTGAATACTCGCATTGTGGGTTGATGAGGTGTGATCGGCTGTTCATGTGGCCCTTGATTTTGATGGCTTTTGGCACCACTGTCTGCTGTTGAAGGCCTGCTCTCCTGCCTTTGTCTGTGTGTG
Source organism: Pristiophorus japonicus (assembly GCF_044704955.1). Taxonomy (NCBI): domain Eukaryota; kingdom Metazoa; phylum Chordata; class Chondrichthyes; family Pristiophoridae; genus Pristiophorus; species Pristiophorus japonicus. The sequence goes on from NC_091978.1 coordinate 69,393,827, forward strand.
GGGGTAGCAGTTTGATTCACAATATGAACCCCTTGTTCCGATGCCTCGTTGGTTGTCGTACCCGAAGTATAGATCAGCCTCGTTTCTTCTTCGCCTGCCAAGAAAGTCTGTGCGACCAGTGCTTAGTCTTAGTCAAGTTTTTAGTCTCTATAAGCTTTCGGAATATGCCTGTGTGGCCTATTCCTTCAATGAAAAAGTCTCTCAGTACTTCTCTCCTTAGTTCATCGGGGAATTCACATGAACTAGCCAGCCTCCGAATTTCCGCCACAAAGTCGTGTATGCTTTGGCCCACACAGCGTCTGTATTTGTAGAACCTGTGTCTGGCCATGTGTAGGCTGCTCACTGGCTTCAGGTGGTCTCTCACCAGTGTGCTCAACTCCTCAAACGACTTGCTTGCTGGTTTCTCGGGTGCCAGCAGGTCTTTCATTCAAGCATATGTTTTCGAGCCACAGCTGGTCAAGAGATGGGCTCTTCTCTTGTCTGCCTTATCATCGCCCAGCCAGTCTTTGGTCACAAAGCTTTGCTGGAGCCTTTCTATAAAGTCATCCCAATTGTCTCCAGCATTGTATTTCTCATCTGAGCTGTTGGTAGCCATTCTGTGGTTTCTGTGATCCCGTAACTCGTCGCCACTGTTAAGTCCTGACTCTAATGTACTGACTCACATGAGACACATGCTGAAGTCAAGGTCACTCAGGACCTGACCTTTAATTCCAGCTCTCCAATGCTGCACTTGCCTGAGACCTCCCTTTATATACCTCAGTGGGACAGGTATGGAGTGTCTCCTGCAAGTGCACCCCTGGTGGTAAGGTATGCTTATTGTTGCAGGTCATTTCCAGTCACAGTCATGTATAGCATGGCAAGATAGTTATTTACAGTAATGTGAGATACAAGACACCGATGAGCATGTGTGGCCTTGTCTTATAACTGAGCAGTATGCGTGACAGATGTGTCTGCAAGGAACCGTGTGTTATGCATTTCAGGCTTTGCTTGATGGTTTGAACTGCCCGTTCCGCTTGACCATTGGATATGAATTTGAACAGGGCTGACCTCACATGTTTTATGCCATTGCGGTTCATGAACTCTTGAAACACCAAGCTCGTGAAACACGGTCCGTTGTCGCTGACAACGATGTCTGGCAGGCCACAAGTGGCAAGCATGGCTCTCAGGTTCTCAATGGTGGCAGTGGAAGTGCTGGATGAAATGATCACACATTCTATCCATTTGGAGTAGGCATCCACCACCACAAAAAACATTTTACCTAGGAAGGGGTCCGCAAAGGCGATGTGGATTCTAGACCACGGTTTGGATGGCCGTGACCACAGACTGAGCGGAACTTCCTTTGGGGCATTGCTTAACTGCATGCAAGTGCTGCACTGATGCACGCATGACTCCAAGTCCGATTCAATGCCAGGTCACCAAATATGGGACCTGGCGATGGCCTTCATCATGACAATATTGGGATGCATACTATGTAACTCCCATACAAATCTCGCCCTGCCTTTCTTGGGCATTACAACACGATTACCCCACAGTAAACAGTCAGACTAGATGGAAAGCTCATCTTTGCGATGGCTGTATGGTTTGGTTTCATCACCCATTTGCTTGGGGATGGTCGACCAGTCCTCATTAAGAACACAATGTTTTACAACCGACAAGGTCGGTTCCTGGCTGGTCCAGGTCTTAACTTGTTGAGGAGTGACAGGCGACCCTTCACTCTCAAAGGCATCCATGACCATGAGTAGCTCTGCGGGCATTGGCGTTTCCACCTCCGGTGTGGGCAACGGTAACCGACTCAATGCAGCAGCACAGTTATCAGTGCCTGGTCTTTGGCGAATGACATAATCATAGACAGATAATGTCAGCGCCTATCTCTGGATGCAGGACGATGCATTGGTATTGATACCTTTATGTTCCGAGAACAACAATATAAGCGGCTTGTGATCGGTTTCCAGCTCGAAGCGAAGCCCAAACAGGTACTGGTGCATTTCTTTTACCCCATAAACACATGCTAAAGCCTCTTTCTCTCCCATGCCGTAGGCTCTTTCCGCCTTGGACAGGCTTCAAGAAGCGTATGCAACTGGTTGTAGTTTGCCTGACTCATTGGCTTGCTGGAGTACGCAGCTGACCCCATAGGACAACACATCACAGGCCAAAACTAGACGCTTACATGGGTCATACAGTACCAGTAGCTTGTGGGAACACAACAGATTTCTAGCCTTCTCAACGGCTCTGTCTTGACGTTCACCCCACACCCAGTCATCTCCTTTCCTGAGCAGCTTGTGCAAAGACTCTAATACTATGCCCAATTTGGGTAACAAGTTGCAGAAGTAGTTGAGAAGATCCAGGAACGAACGCAGCTCCGTCACATTCTGGGGCCTGAGCGCATTTTTGATGGCCTCTGTTTTCGCGTCTGTAGGCCTGATTCCGTCTGCAGCAATCTTTCGTCCAAGGAATTCAACTTCTGGTGCCATGAAAACGCACTTCGAACGTTTCAGCCCGAGTCCCACTTTGTCCAGACGACGCAGAACCTCTTCCAGATTGTGCAGGTGCTCGGCAGTGTCGCGACCTGTGACTAGGATGTTGTCTTGGAATACCATGGTCCTGCGGATAGATTTCAATAGGCTCACCACGTTTCTCTACACCGAGCGAATGCCAAAAGGGCACCTGTTGTAAATAAACAGTCCTTTGCGCGTGTTGATGCACGTAAGTTTGTTTGATGATTCAACCAGTTTCTGTGTCATGTAGGCCGATGTTAGATCCAATTTGGTAAATGATTTCCCCCCGGCTAGCGTTTCAAATAAGTCATCAGCTTTTGGTAGTGGGTACTGATCTTGTTTCGGAAACTTGGTTGATCGTGATCTTGTAGTCTCCGCAAATCCTGACCGTGCCATTGCTCTTTAACACCGGAACAATGGGACTGGCCCATTCATTAAATTCGACCAGTGAGATGACCCCCTTGTAGCCTGTCCAATTCGAGTTCGATCTTTTCTCTCATCATGTGCGGGACCACCCTGGCTTTGTGATGGATGGGCCTTACGTCTCCACCTTGGCTCCTTTGGAGCTGCCAATTCCCGGTTCAAACAGTAAGGGAAATTTGCTCAGCACTTGAGCACACAAATCATCATCCGCTGATGACAAAGCTTTGATATCATACCATTTCCATTTTATTTTCTCGAACCAACTCCTGCCGAATAACGATGGGCCGTTGCCCGGGATAATGCATAATGGTAGATCATGAACCGCTCCCTCGTACGACACTCTTACTGCTGCACTACCGATCAGTGGTATGAGCTCTTTGGTGTAGGTATGCAACTTCACATTTATTGAACTCAGCTTGGGTCTCTCTGCCTTGGTCTCCCACAGTTTTTCGAAAGTCCTCTGACTCATCATCGATTGACTTGCACCCGTGTCTAATTCCATGGATACCGGCATGCTGTTTAATTTTACCTCCATCATTATCGGTTGGCTCTATGTTAGGTCCGGGCGTATGCTATACACTTCCTCCTCGGAGCTCTCAAATGCCTCGAGCTGCATCGCCAGATCCACACTGAATTGATCATCATCCATGTGGTGTGTCGCAGCTCACTTGCTCCGCTGTGGACACGTCCGCTGAAGATGCCTGGTCTTCGCACACCCTCTGCATACATACTGCCTGAAACGGCACTGATGTGGTCAGTGATTGTCCCCGCAATGCCAACACGAGGAGGAGTGGGAGATCGAGAGGCCTATAAAAGGTCCGAGAGTTCGGAAGTTCAGGCAGTCGGAGGAGCGGAAATCAAGAGGCCTATAAAAGGCCCGAGAGTTCAGGAGTTCAGGCAGACAGAGAAGTGGGAGATTGAGAAGTCTATAAAAGGCCCGAGAGTTTGGGCAGTCGGAGGAGCGGGAGATCGAGAGGCCTATAAAAGGCCCAAGTGTTTGGGCAGTCGGATGAGTGGGAGATCGAGAGGCCTATAAAAGGCCCGAGAGTTCGGGAGTTTGGGCATTCGAGGAGCGGGAGATCGAGAGGCCTATAAAAGGCCCGGGAATTCAGGCAGTCGGAGGAGCGGGAGATCGAGAGGCCTATAAAAGGCCTGAGAGTTCAGAGTTCAGGCAGTCGGAGGAGCGGGAGATCGAGAGGCCTAAAAAAGGCTCGGGAGTTCAGGCAGTCGGAGGAGTGGGAGATCGAGAGGCCTATAAATGGCCCAAGTGTTTGGGAGTTCGGGCAGCCGGAGGAGCCTGCTGGTGCAGGGGCAGAAGGAAAACAAAGAAGTAAAAAGAAATCGAAGTGTGACGTCACAGCCAAGCGGTAAGTGATTGGCTGGTGGATTGATGAGTATTTTACCTTTTGCTTTTTTTTTCTTATCAGTAGGAAACCTTTGGCGGGGTTGCCAAATTAAGTTAATCTAAGGGTTAAGTCATGGCAAGAGAGCCCAGACCCGTGTCATGCTTCTCCTGTGCTATGTGGGAAATCAAGATTGCTTCCAGTCTCCCTGACAACTATGTGTGCAGGAAGTGTGTCCAGTTGCAGCTCCTGACAGACCGCATTGCAGCACTGGAGCTGCACATGGATTTACTCTGGAGCATCCACGATGCTGAGGATGTCGTGAATTTAGTGAGTTGGTCACACAGCAGGTAAAGGTTACACAGGCAGATAAGGAATGGGTGACCAGCAAGAAGAGTAGAGGAAAGAGGTAGTGCAGGCGTCCCCTGTGGTCATCTCCCTCCAAAACAAATATACCGTTTTGGGTACTTTTGGGGGTGATGGCTCATCAGTGGAAGGCAGCAGCAGCCAAGTTCATGGCACCATGGGTGGCTCTGCTGCACAGGAGGGCAGGAAAAAGAGTGGGAGAGCTATTGTAAGGGGAACAGATAGGTGTTTCTGTGGCCACAAACAAGACTCCAGGATGGTATGTTGCCTCCCTGGTGCAAGGGTCAAGGATATCTCGGAGCTGCTGCAGGGCATTCTAGAGGGGGAGGGTGAACAGCCAGTTGTCATGGTGCATATAGGTACCAACGATATAGGTAAAAAACAGGATGAGGTCCTACAAGCTGAGTTTAGGGAGCTAAGAGTTAAATTAAAAAGTAGGACCTCAAAGGTAGTAATTTCAGGATTGCTACCAGTGCCACATGCTAGTCAGAGTAGGAATAGCAGGATAGTTCAGATGAATACATGGCTTGAGGAATGGTGCAAGGGGGAGGGATTCAAATTCCTGGGACATTGGAACCGGATCTAGGGGAGGTAGGACCAGTACAAACCAGATGGTCTGCACCTGGGCAGGACCTGAACCAATTTCCTAGGTGGAATGTTTGCTAGTGCTGTTGGGGAGGGTTTAAATTAATATGGCAGGGGAATGGGAATTTACGCAGGGAGGCAGAGGGAAGTAAAAAGGGGGCAGAAGCAAAAGGTAGGAAGGAGAAAAACAAGAGTGGAGGACAGAGAAATCAAGTGCAAAAATCAAAAAGGGCCACATTACAACATAATTCTAAAAGGACAAAGAGTGTTACAAAAAACAAGCCTGAAGGCTGAGGCTCAATGCGAGGAGCATTCATAATAAGGTGGATGAATTAACTGGGCAGATAACTGTTAACGGATAAGATGTAATTGGGATTATGGAGACATGGCTCCAGGGTAACCAAGGCTGGGAACTCAACATCCAGGAATATTCAATATTCAGGAAGGATAGACAGAAAGGAAAAGGAGGTGGGGTAGCGTTACTGGTTAAAGAGGAGATTAACACAATAGTAAGGAAGGACATTAGCTTGGATGATGTGGAATCTATATGGGTAGAGCTGGGAAACACCAAAGGGCAGAAAACATTAGTGGGAGTTGTATACAGACCACCAAACAGTAGTATGGATGTTGGGGATGGCATCAAACAGGAAATTAGGGATGCATGCAATAAGGGTACAGCAGTTATCATGGGTGACTTTAATCTACATATAGATTGGGCTAATCAAACTGATAGCAGTACTGTGGAGGAGGATTTCCTGGAGTGTATAAGGGATGGTTTTATAGACCAATATGTCGAGGCACCAACTAGAGAGCAGGCCACCCTAGACTGGGTCTTGTGTAATGAGAGAGGATTAATTAGCAATCTGGTCTTGCGAGGCCCCTTGGGGAAGAGTAACCATAATATGATAGAATTCTGGAGTAAAAATAAAATGGGGAAGGTGGCTCAACCGTGGCTAACAAAGGAAATTAGGGATAGTGTTAAATCCAAGGAAGAGGCATATAAATTGGCCAGAAAAAGCAGCAAACCTGAGGACTGGGAGAAATTTAGAATTCAGTAGAGGAGGACAAAGCGTTTAATTAGGAGTGGGAAAAGAGAGTATGAGAGTAAGCTTGCAGGCAACATAAAAACTGACTACATATCTACAGAAAGTTTTGCAAAGAGAAAAAGATTAGTGAAGACTAATATAGGTCCCTTGCAGTCAGAATCAGGTGAATTAATAATGGGGAACAAGGAAATGGCAGACTAATTGAACAAATACTTTTGTTTTGTCTTCACTAAGGAAGACACGAATAACCTCCCGAAATTAATAGGAGACCGAGAATCTAGCGAGAAGGAGGAACTGAAGGAAATCCTTATTAGTCAGGAAATTGTTAGGGAAATTGTGGAAATTGATGGGATTGAAGACCGATAAATCCCCAGAGCCTAATAGTCTGCATCCCAGAGTACTTAAAGAAGTGGCCCTAGAAATAGAAGATGCATTGGTGGTCATTTTCCAACATTCTATAGATTCTAGATCAGTTCCTATGGATTGGAGGGTAGCTAATGTAACTCCACTTTTTAAAAAAGGGGAGAGGGAGAAAACAGGGAATTATAGACCAGTTAGCCTGACATCGGTAGTGGGGAAAATGTTGGAATCAATTCTTAAAGATGTAATAGCAGCGCATTTGGACAGCAGTGACAGGATCAGTCCAAGTCAGCATGGATTTACGAAAGGGAAATCATGCTTGACAAATCTTCTAGAATTTTTTGAGGATGTAACTAGTAGAGTGGACAAAGGAGAACCAGTGGATGTGGTGTATTTGGATTGTCAAAAGACTTTTGACAAGGTCCCACACAAGAGATTAGCGTGCAAAATTAAAGCACTTGGTATTGGGGATAATGTTGTGACATGGATAGAGAACTGGTTGGCAGACAGGAAGCAAAGAGTAGGAATAAACGGGTCCTTTTCAGAATGGCAGGCAGTGACATGTGGGGGACCGCAAGGTTCAGTGCTGGGACTCCAGCTATTTACAATATACATTAATGATTTGGACGAAGAAATTGAATGTAATATCTCCAAGCTTGCAGGTGACACTAAGCTGTGTGGCAGTGTGAGCTGTGAGGAGATGCTAAGAGGCTGCAGGGTGATTTGGACAGATTAGGTGAGTGGGTAAGTGCATGGCAGATACAGTGCAATGTAGATAAATGTGAGGTTATCACTTTGGTGACAAAAACAGGAAGGCAGAATATTATCTGAATGGTGACAGATTAGGAAAAGGGAAGGTGCAACGAGACCTGGGTGTCCTGGTACATCATTGAAAGTTGGCATGCAGGTACAGCAGGTGGTGAAGAAGGCAAATTGCATGTTGGCCTTCATAGCGAGAGAATTTGAGTGTAGAAGCAGGGAGGTCTTACTGCAGTTGTACAGGGCCTTGGTGAACTACACCTTGACTATTGTGTACCGTTTTGGTCTTCTAATCTGAGGAAGGACATTCTTGCTATTGAGGGAGTGCTGCAAAGGTTTACCAGACTGATTCCTGGGATGGCAGGATTGACATATGAATAAAGACTGGATCGACTAGGCTTATATTCACTGGAATTTAGAAGAACGAGAGGGGATCTCATCGAAACATCTGACTGGATTAGACAGGTTAGATGCAGGAAGAATATTCCCGATGTTGGGGAAGTCCAGAACCAGGGGTCACAGTCTAAGGATAAGGGGGAAGCCATTTAGGACCGAGATGAGGAGAAACTTCTTCACCCAGAGAGTGGTGAACCTGTGGAATTCTCTACCACAGAAAGTTGTTGAAGCCAGTTCGTTAGATATATTCAAAAGGGAGTTAGATGTGACCCTTACGGCTAAAGGGATTAAGGGGTATGGAGAGTAAGCAGGAATGATCATATTGAATGGTGGTGCAGGCTCGAAGGGCCAAATAGCCTACTCCTGCACCTATTTTCTATGTTTCTATGTTTCTAACACGTTGAGCTCGGATTTGCGCCCTATGGCGGGCTTTGAGCGGCTCTCGTTCTCGCATACGCAGTCGAGTAGGCCCTTGATGGCGAACTTTGAGCGGCTCCTGGTCTTGCCATGTGCAGCGCTGCCGGCCATCGATTCAATTTTGTGCACAGTACTGGCCGTGGGGTTCCTGTTTAATGACGATATCTGCTTCGTGCAAGCCTGGGCGATGGTGATGACCTTGCTGATGTCCGGTGTCTCCGCGGCCAGCAGCTTACTTAAAATCGCCTCGTGGTTGACCCCGATCACGAAAAAGTCACGCAGCATGTCTTCCAACGCAGGCCCAAATTTGCAAGGCCCTGCAAGATGTCTCAGGTCGGCAACAAATGCCGCTACGTCCTGGCCTTCTGGACGAACGTGCGTATAGAAGTGATATCTGGATATGAGGATTCATTCCGTGGGTTTCACGTGTTCCCAAACAAGAGCACACAGTTCTTTGTAATCCTTTTCTGTCGGAAGAGTGGGTGAGAGCAGATTCTTGATGAGTGCATAGATCGTGGGGCCACTGATGGTGAGAAGAACTTCCCTGTGCTTCTCTGCAACATTGTCTATGTTTAGGTCGTTTGCCACGAAATACTGGTCAAGACGAACCATTAAATCTCCCCATTCCTCTCCCTCATTGAATCTCTCGAGAATTCCAACAGTACTCGATCGTGCTGTGCTCGCCATACTTTTGCGTGGGTTCATATTTGCCTCGTCGCCAGTTGTGGTGTAAGAACTGATAAAATGAACTCCGTACTGTGAGCCAGTGACCAGGTGTAACCTGGCCAGTCTTTAATGGCTTCTAGAAGAGAAGATACAAAGGTGAAGTTCCGGTTATATACCGGGCCCTGCACGAGTGTACCTATGACCCTAGGACCTCTGACGGTAGTGCCCCCTGTTGGTGGGCAGACCTTATGCACATACATTACAGGCAGGTCCTGTGCGGCCGGGGTCGGTGGCAGGTCCCGACCTCACTGCTTACTCCAGCCCGCTATCTAGAATGATTTTATGTTGATTGGGCTTGTTAGCCGTTTGCTGGCCAATTGAAGGAAGTGGGTCTGATGACATCACTTGATGACATGTCATCAGCCGATTTCCTTAAAGGGACCTTGCACAAATTAATTTTGACAGCTGTGCTGTCAGTGTTCTACAGCATTGAGGTGCTGCAGAAACTGACAAGCACTGCACGAAGGTGCGCGGCTGCACCCAGGCACTCCCATGATTCCCTCCATATGGTTATGAGGGAAGTCACAGAACGCAGAGAGGTTCTCTTCACTTCCAATGGGCAGAAGAAACCTCCCCAGGAGCCCAACACAGCCTGGTTGCATATTGCACAGGAGAACACAAGCAGGGATGTTGTCAGGAAGACCAAGCTGTAGTGGCACAAACCTTTCAATTACCTCATAGATCATGAAACGTTACTGCAAAGCCACATTCAACCTCATCCTGCTGTACCACTCATCATATCCCCATCACTCTGCCATCCCTACCCTACCCATGCTCATTCTGACTCAAACCAACTTACCTTGTACCTCCATCCATCCCTCTCTATCTACATTATCACCTTCCCATCTCACTAGCCACCCCTCACACTAACCCTCATCCTAGTCCAATCATATCAACTAACATCTCACTTGTGTGCTTTAGCCAATATTCATGTAATGCTTCTGTTAATGTGATGTCAAACATTGAAATCATTATTTTCAACACTTTGCATGTCAGGTCTGTTCAGCACTGATGGACCTGACATTGAGAAAGGCGTGTGGTGGCGGGTTGTCAGCGGTTCCCGACGTGCTGTCAAAAAAGATATTTTCCCACCCGACCCACCACCAAACGCGCCCGGTGACTCCACCCGAAAAATTCCCTCCTCTAGTGCAGTACTGAGGGAGCGCTGCATTGTCGGAGGTGCCATATTTTGGATGAGACTTTAAACCGAGGCCCCATCTGCACTCTCAGGTGAACGTAAAAGATCCCATGGCACTATTTTGAAGAAGTTATCCCTGGTTACTGGTCAATATTTATCCTTCAATCAATGTAACAAAAACAGATTATTTGGTCATTATCACATCGCTGTTTGTGGGACCTTGCTTGTGCGCAAATTGGCTGCCGTGCTTCCTACATTATAACAGTGACTACACTTCAAAAAGTATTTCATTGGCTGTAAAAAGCTTTGGGACATCCGGTGGTCGTGAAAGGTGCTACATAAATGCAAGTCTGACTATCTTTTCTATTTTAATGCAAGTGTTAATCCATTTATTTTAAATTAGTGAACACCTCGACTAAAACAATTGTCATGTGAGCACATTGAGCGTTTGTGCACTGGTTGCACTAAAATTAATTTTGGGGTTTTTGTTTATGAATCATTGTTAGAGTGGGTAATGCAGGGTGCTATGAGGCATTCACTTGATGCTGTACAATAAGCTCTCTGACCTCCCTTTTCGAGCACCTAGAGGAATACAAGAGCATGTTTAACAATGCTAGCTGTAACATATTCCTTAAAACAGAGCTTTGCAAGGCAAGCCATTGGAAAGTGTTCGGCTAAAATTCCGCAATGTCTGAGAAAGTTGAATGTATAAAGAGCTAAAGAATATGGAGATAAAGAATGAAAGGCGATGAGCTTTTAAGAAGACATCAATTTCCTCCCTCACTGTATTACACCCAAGCCCAGAATCTCCACAGTCTTCTCAGAAGGAGTCAAGGGTTTCAGCTTTGATGAACCCCTTCCTTCTTTGCATGTCCTGTCCTTCTGATGTGCATTTGCCTCTAAGCAAAGACAAATGGGACTGTTACAAATTCAATGCGTGACATAGATGTTGTTATATATGTAAACCTGTATTTACTCTGTAGAGCCACCAGAGGGCTTATACCCTGGAGTTCAAAGGGATCCCATAATCCCTTGGGAGCCCAGGTATTTAAGGAGCCCTCGCAGGTTGGAGAGGCACTCTGGAGACCTGCAATACAAGACTAAGGTCACACTTTACTTTGAACTCAGTGTTCAGTCTGACTCTTTCTCCATACATAACAACTGGCGACGAGATACAGATAGTGAACCCAAAGATGCAGAGAACAGTGGACATCCTGGAGAAATTCTCGGAGGGAGATGATTGGGAAACTTTTGTGGAGCGACTCGACCAATTCTTCATGGCCAACGAGCTAGATGGGGAAGAGAACACTGCCAAACAAAGGGCGATCATCCTCACCGTCTGTGGGGCACCAACATATGGCCTCATGAAGAATCTGCTCACTCCAGCAAAACCCACGGAGAAATTGTACGATAATTTGTGCACACTGGTGCGAGAGAATTTGAACACGAAGGAAAGTGTTCTGATGGCGAGGTCCCGGTTCTACACCTACAAAAGGTCTGAAGGCCAGGAAGTGGCGAGTTATGTCGCCGAGCTAGGGTGCCTTGCAGGACATTGCGAATTTGAAGGACATTTGGAGCACATGCTCAGAGACTTTTTCATACTTGGCAATGGACAGGAAACCATACTTCGCAAACTTTTGACTGTAGAGACCCCAACCTTGAGTAAGGCCATTGCACGTGAAAAAGGAACGGCAGTAATCATGGGGGATTTTAACCGACATATCGATTGGTCAAATCAAATCACACGGGGTAGCCTTGAGGAGGAATTCATAGAATGCATACGGGATTGTTTCTTAGAACAGTGTGTTGCAGAACCTACAAGGGAGCAAGCTATCTTAGATCTGGTCCTGCGTAATGAGACAGGAAGAATAAACGATCACCTAGTAAAAGATCCTCTCAGAATGAGTGATCACAGTATGGTTGAATTTGTAATACAGATTGAGGGTGAGGAAGTAGTGTCTCAAACGAGCGTACTATGCTTAAACAAAGGGGACTACAGTGGGATGAGGGCAGAGTTGGCTAAAGTAGACTGGGAACACAGACTAAATGGTGGCACAATTGAGGAACAGTGGAGGACTTTTAAGGAGCACTTTCATAGTGCTCAACAAAAATATATTCCAGTGAAAAAGAAGGGCGGTAACAGAAGGGATAACCAGCCGTGGATAACCAAGGAAATAAAGGAGAGTATCAAATTAAAAAACAATGCGTATAAGGTGGCCAAGGTTAGTGGGAAACTAGAAGATTGGGAAAATTTTAAACGACAGCAAAGAATGACTAAGAAAGCAATAAAGAAAGGAAAGATAGATTACGAAAGTAAACTTGCGCAAAACATAAAAACAGATAGTAAAAGCTTTTACCGATATATAAAACGGAAAAGAGTGACTGAAGTAAATGTTGGTCCCTTAGAAGATGAGAAGGAGGATTTAATAATGGGAAATGTGGAAATGGCTGAGACCTTAAACAATTATTTTGCTTCGGTCTTCACAGTGGAAGACACAAAAACCATGCCAAAAATTACTGGTCACGGGAATGTGGGAAGGGAGGACCTTGAGATAATCACTATCACTAGTGGGGTAGTGCTGGACAGGCTAACAGATTTCAAGGTAGACAAGTCCCCTGGTCCTGATGAAATGCATCCCAGGGTATTAAAAGAGATGGCAGAAGTTATAGCAGATGCATTCGTTATAATCTGCCAAAATTCTCTGGACTCTGGGGAGGTACCATCGGATTGGAAAGCAGCTAATGTAACGCCTCTGTTTAACAAAGGGGTCGGACAAAAGGCAGGTAACTATAGGCCGGTTAGTTTAACATCTGTAGTGGGGAAAATGCTTGAAGCTATAATTAAGGAAGAAATAGCGGGACATCTAGATAGGAATAATGCAATCAAGCAGACTCAACATGGATTCATGAAGGGGAAATCATGTTTAACTAATTTACTGGAATTCTTTGAGGATATAACAAGCATGGTGGATAGAGGTGTACCGATGGATGTGGTGTATTTGGATTTCCAAAAGGCATTCGATAAGGTGCCACACAAAAGGTTACTGCAGAAGATAAAGGTATGCGGAGTCAGAGGAAATGTATTAGCATGGATTGAGAATTGGCTGGCTAACAGAAAGCAGAGAGTCGGGATAAATAGGTCCTTTACGGGTTGGAAATCGGTGGATTAGTGGTGTGCCACAGGGATCGGTGCTGGGACCACAACTGTTTACAATATACATAGATGACCTGGAAGAAGGGACAGAGTGTAGTGTAACAAAATTTGCAGATGACACAAAGATTAGTGGGAAAGCGGGTTGTGTCGAGGACACAGAGAGGCTGCAAAGAGATTTAGATAGGTTAAACGAATGGGCTAAGGTTTGGCAGATGGAATACAATGTCGGAAAATGTGAGGTCATCCACCTTGGGAAAAAAAAAACAGTAAAAATGAATATTATTTGAATGGGGAGAAATTACAACATGCTGCGGTGCAGAGGGACCTGGGGGTCCTTGTGCATGAATCCCAAAAAGTTAGTTTGCAGGTGCAGCAGGTAATCAGGAAGGCAAATGGAATGTTGGCCTTCATTGCGAGAGGGATGGAGTACAAAAGCAGGGAGGTCCTGCTGCAACTGTACAGGGTATTGGTGAGGCTGCACCTGGAGCACAGCGTGCAGTTTTGGTCACCTTACTTAAGGAAGGATATACTAGCTTTGGAGGGGGTACAGAAACAATTCACTCGGCTGATTCAGGAGATGAGGGGGTCACCTTATGATGATAGATTGAATAGACTGGGTCTTTACTCGTTGGAGTTCAGAAGGATGAGGGGTGATCTTATAGAAACATTCAAAATAATGAAAGGGATAGACAAGATAGAAGCAGAGAGGTTGTTTCTACTAGTCGGGGAGACTAGAACAAGGGGGCACAGCCTCAAAATGCGGGGGAGCCAATTTAAAACCGAGTTGAGAAGGAATTTCTTCTCCTAGAGGGTTGTGAATCTGTGGAATTCTCTGCCCAGGGAAGCAGTTGAGGCTAGCTCATTGAATATATTCAAATCACAGATAGATAGATTTTTAACCAATAAGGAAATTAAGGGTTATGGGGAGCGGGCGGGTGATTGGAGCTGAGTCCACGGCCAGATCAGCCATGATCTTGTTGAGTTGCGGAGCAGGCTCGAGGGGCTAGATGGCCTAATCCTGTTCCTAATTCTTATGTTCTTATGTTCTTATGATAGCTCACCAGTGCCAATACTAAGAAAATCTCTCAGCACACAAGTGCTGCTACAAGTACTGTGAACAAAGTGATGTTATTTTCGAATCGCAACGTACAGGGCAGGTCACACATACCTGCAGCTGCATGTCCGCAGATGTCTCAGAGTCGACCATCAAGGGTGATGAATGCAAGGCCATTAACACCTTGTTGGTGCTGCAGGGGTGATCATCGTTTCCATTCATGCCGATTCAAAGGGTATGTTTGCAAGGGCTGTGGAACAATGGGACACCTCCAACGCATGTGCACACGAGCTGCTAATCCTGTTAAACCTGCAAACCACCATGTTGCAGAGGAGGACAGATCCACGGAGGATCACGACGAACCAGAGCCTCAGACCGAGGAGGCACAGGTACATGGGGTGCACACATTCACCACTAATTGTCCCCCGATAATCCTAAATGTTGAACTAAATGGACTCCCGGTGTCAATGGAACTGGACACGGCCGCGAGCCAGTCCATCATGGGCAAAACGATTTTCAAAAGATTGTGGTGTAACAAGGCCTCAAGGCCAGTCTTAACTCCAATTCATACGAAAGTAAGAGCTTATGCGAAAGAAATTATTCCCATAATCGGCAGTGCTACCGTAAAGGTCTCCTACGATGGAGCGGTGCACAAGCTACCACTCTGGGTGGTACCGGGCGATGGTCCCACGCTGCTCGGCAGGAGCTGGCTAGGAAAGATACGCTGGAACTGGGATGACATTCGAGCGCTATCGCCTGCTGACGACACTTCGTGTGCCCAGGTCTAAAACAAGTTTCCTTCGCTGTTCGAACCAGGCATCGGGAAATTCCAAGGAGAAAAAGTGAGGATCCACCTAATTCCGGGGGCACGACCCATCCATCACAAGGTGAGAGCAGTACCGTGCATGATGAGAGAAAGGGTAGAGATCGAGCTAGACCAGCTGCAACGAGAGGGCATCATTTCAATGATCGACTTCAACGAGTGGGCCAGCCTGATCGTTCCTGTCCTCAAGGGAGACGGCACCATCAGAATCTGTGGTGATTACAAAGTAACTATCAATCGTTTCTCCCTGCAGGACCAATTCCCACTACCAAAGGCCAACAACCTCTTTGCAATGCTGGCGGGAGAAAAGACATTCACGAAGCTGGATCTGACTTTAGTCTGCATGATGCATGAACTGGAGGAATCATCGAAGGGCCTCACCTGCATCAACATGCACAAAGGTCTTTTTATTTGGAATTTGATCAGCGGCGGCGATATTCCAGAGAAACATGGAAAGCTTACTGAAGTCGGTCCCGCAGACCGTGGTCTTCCAGGACGACATCTTGGTCACAGGTCGGAACACAGTCGAGCATCTGCAGAACCTGGAGAAGGTTCTTAGTCGACTCAACTGCGTGGTGCTCAGGTTAAAATGCTAGAAGTGCGTTTTCCTGGCGCCTGAAGTGGAATTCTTGAGAAGGAGGATTGCGGTGGACGGCATCAGGCCCACCAACCAGAAGATGGAGGCAATCGAGAATGCACCAAGGCCACAGAACGTGACGGAGCTGCGGTTGTTTCTGGGAATCCTAAACTACTTTGGTAACTTCTTACTGGGTCTCAGCACACTGTTAGAACCACTGCATGTCTTACTATGAAAAGGGGAGGAATGGGTTTGGGGGAAAAACCAAGAAAATGCCTTTGTAAAAGCTAGAAAATTGTTATGCTCAAATAAATTGCTTGTGTTGTATGAGCCATGTAAGCGTTTGGTACTAGCATGTGATGCGTCGTCATATGGCGTCGGGTGTGCATTGCAGCAAGCTAATGATTTCGGGAAACTGCAACCAGTTGCTTATGCATCCAGGAGTCTGTCTAAGGCTGAGAGAGCCTACAGCATGATTGAGAAAGAAACGTTAGCATGTGTCTATTGGGTAAAGAAAATGCATCAATACCTGTTTGGGCTAAAATTCGAATTGGAAACTGACTATAAGCCAATCATATCCATGTTTTCCAAGAATAAAGGGATAAATACCAACGCATCGGCCCGCATCCAGAGATGGGCGCTCACGTTGTCCGCATACAACTACGCCATCTGCCACAGGCTAGGCACAGAAAACTGCGTCGATGCTCTCAGTAGGCTGCCATTGCCCACCACGGGGCTGGAAATGGCGCAGCCCGCAGATTTAGCCATGGTTATGGAAGCATTTGAGAGTGAGCAATCACCCATCACTGCCCGGCAGATCAAAACCTGAACAAGCCAGGACCCCTTATTATCTCTAGTGTGCTTCACGGGAGCTGGTCCAGTGTCCCAGAGGAAATGCAGGAAGAGATAAAGCCGTTCCAGCGGCGCAAAGATGAAATGTCTATACAGGCAGACTGCCTTCTGTGGGGCAATTGTGTAGTAGTTCCCAAGAAGGACAGAGATATTTTCATCAATGACCTCCTCAGTACCCACCCAGGCATTGTAATGATGAAAGCGATAGCCAGATCCCACGTGTGGTGACCCGGTATTGATGCGTACTTAGAGTCCTGCGTTCACAGATGTAATACATGCTCGCAGTTAAACAATGTATCCAGGGAGGCACCGCTAAGTTTATGGTCTTTGCCCTCCAAACCGTGGTCTAGGGTACACATCGACTATGCTGGCCTGTTCTTGGCTAAAGTGTTCCTTGTGGTTGTAGACGCAGACTCCAGGTGGATTGAATGTGAGATAATGTCGGCTAGCACGTCCGCTGCCACTACTGAAAGCCTGCGGGCCATGTTTGCCACACACGGCCTACCCGATGTCCTGGTGAGCGACAACGGGCCATATTTTACCAGTGCTGTGTTCAAAGAATTCATGATCCATAACGCGATCAAACATGTCACACCTGCCCTGTTTAAACTAGCGTCCAGTGGTCAGGCAGAGGGAGCAGTGTAAACCATCAAGCAAGGCTTGAAGTGGGTAACTGAAGGCTTGCTGCAGACTTGCCTATCCCGAGTCCTGCTTAGCTACCGCACGAGACCTCACTCACTCACTGGGATCCCACCTGCTGAACTCATGAAAAGAGCACTTAAGACAAGGCTCTCGTTAGTTCACCCTGAGAGCAGGCGGCTTCAACAAAGTACATATCATGATAGCGCAAATGTGTCACGCGAGATTGAAATCAATGATCCTGTATTTGTATTGAATTATGGACAAGGTCTCAAGTGGCTTCCCGGCATTGTCGTGGGCAAAGATGGGAGCAGAGTGTTTTGGGTCAAACTTTCAAATGGACTCATTCACCGGAAACTAAATGAAACTCAGATTCGCGGACTATCCTCAGCAACCCATCTTGGACCCTACCTTTTTTGATCCCCCAACATACATATCAGTGGCAATCGGCACCATGGTTGACCACGAAGCAGAACCCATCATCCACAGTAGCCCAGCAGGACCCAACACACCAGGAAGCCCAGCAAGGCCAGCTGTACTGGAGCCCAGCGAGGGCCCAACAAATGATTCAACAACACCAGCTTTCACACTGAGATGATCAACCAGGGCAAGAAGGGCCCCAGATCGACTCACATTGTAAATAGTTACACTATTGACTTTGGTGGGGGCGGGGGGTGAGTGTTGTTATATATGTAAACCTGTATTTAATCTATACAGCCACCAGAGGGCTCATCCCCTGGAGTCCCTAGGGATCCCATAATCCCTTGGGAGCACAGGTATTTAAGGAGGTCTCGCAGGTTGGAGAGGCACTCTGGAGACCTGCAACAAAGACTAAGGTCACACTTTACTTTGAGCTTACAGTGTTCAGTCTGACTCTTTCTCCACACATAAGAGATACCTTCTTCGGTTCAGTGACATCAGTTGCTCCCATAAGTGAATTCCATGTTCCTTATCTTCTGGAGTTTGCTAACACTGCTCAATATCTACTTATCCACTGGTCTAGTCTGTGAGATTTAACTTTGCATCTTTCTTATATACATACTGAATTCCCCCACATACTTGTACATGTCCCCCAGATACACTTTCAATAGGTGGAACAACAACAACAACTTGTCTTTATACAGCACTGTTAACGTAGTGAAACATCCCAAGACACTTCACAGGAGTATTGTGAGACAACAAATTTGACACCGAGCCATAGAAGGAGAAATTAGGGCAGGTGACAAAAAGCTTGGTCAAAGAGGTAGGTTTTAAGGAGCATTTTGAAGGAGGAAAGGGAAGTAGCAAAGCAAAGAGGTTTAGGCATGGAATTCCAGGGCTTAGTGCCAAGGCAACAGAAGGCATGGCCACCAATGGTTGAGCGATTATAATCAGGAATGCTCAAGAGGGCAGAATTAGAGGCGCACAGATAGCTCGGCAGGTGGGGGGGGCAGGGGTGGGGAGGGGTTGTGAGGATGAAGGAGATTACAGAGATAGGGAGGGGCGAGGCCATGGAGGGATTTGAAAACAATGATGAGAATTTTGAAATAGAGGCGTTGCTTAAGACAAGATCAATAACAAATCAAAACAGTTGGTTTATTTTGTGTAATATGTGTGAGTGAATAAAAGTGAAAATTCTAGATTTTTTTAATACTGCTCCTACAACGTTTCCCAAAACAACAAAATCATGCTATGCTATCCCACATAGTGAATGGAATATTTGATTTTTGTTGAGTGTCCTTTCGGGCCAAATTCTGTTTGAGTAAACTATTCTATTATATCTCAATTCCTAGCTCAGATCAAAACTGGCCTTTGTTAGACCTGACTGACTTTGAATATGGATTTTTCTCTCCTTTTTGTTCATTCTGACCCCAGGAAGTGGAATCTCAGCAGACTACATAAGAACACAAGAAATAGGAGCAGGAGTAGGCCATTTGGCCACTCGAGCCTGTTCTGCCAATAACTAAGACCAATGGCTGATCTGATCATAAGCTCAGCTCCACTTCCCTGCCCACTCCCCATAACCCTTATCACTCAAAAATCTGTCGATCTCCGTCCCAAATATATTCAATGACCCAGCCTCCACAGCTCTCTGGGGCAGAGAATTCCACAGATTTACAACCCTCAGAAGAAATTCCTCCTCATCTCAGTTTTAAATGGGCGACCCCTTATTCTAAAACTATGTCCCCTAGCTCTAGATTCCTGCATGAGTGGAAACATCCTCTCTGCATCTACCTTGTCGAGTTCCCTACCCTGGGAACTATCTCTGCTGAGTTCAAATGAATTAAATCATTTTAACGAGGCTATATGTTATATCCAGGATATATATTTTATACAGAATTAGATATATTCTTGAAAACAAAAAAATTGCAGTGTTCTGGGGTAAGAGCAGAGGAGTTGAGAATAATTTGATAGCTCTTTCAAAGAGTCGGCACAGGTACAATGGGCTGAATGGCCTCCTTCTGTGCTGTACGATTCTATGTGAACAATCACTGAAATATCCAAACAAACTTGCATTGACTGAAGTACATTGGTTCAGACCTCCCAGCTGAATTTTAATCCACATCTCCCATCCTTGCTGTCCTATGAATTTAACTCATTAAGAGGTAAATTTAACTTGATAGCAGCATTTTTAACATGTAGTATACCAAGATGCCCATATGATAGCATAGTCAGAAGTATTGAAATATGACAGGGACATATGTTGCAATAAACAGCATGAAAGGAATGTGTCACTCAAGTGACCAGGCAACCTACTGCCTTCTGGTGCATGGTGCATTCAGACTCCTTGTGCTCGCAGCTTACATGGTATTTATTGTTTACCACACTTCTTGAGCCACTGTTGGAATGTTGTAATGGCAACATTATACCGTACCCAGGAACAATACGAGCATGACTGTTTATTTAGAAAGATGAACAGTTGGCAAAGTGCTCTGAGGCCCAAAGAGCACAGTATTTCTGCCCCATGGAGCTTCACCTCTTGGAAGTTGTCCCATGCTGTGCAGTTTGTGCCAATATAAAGGCGAAACTGCTTCACATCAATTCAAACTGTATAGAATAACTGGCTTACATAGAATGTTGGTGCATCTGTCCTCCCAAGGGATTAGCGTCCTCGACCAGGCCAACATCCCCAGCATTGAAGCACTGACCACACTTGATCAGCTCCGCTGGGCAGGCCACATTGTCCGCATGCCAGACACGAGCCTCCCAAAGCAAGCGCTCTACTCGGAACTCCTCCATGGCAAATGAGCCAAAGGTGGGCAGAGGAAACGTTACAAGGACACCCTCAAAGCCTCCTTGATAAAATGCAACATCCCCACTGACACCTGGGAGTCCCTGGGCAAAGACTGCCCTAAATGGAGGAAGTGCATCGCTGAGAGCATGCAGCAATCAAGCGCAGGCAGCGGAAAGAGCATGCAGCAAACCAGTCCCACCCACCCTTTCCCTCAATGACTGTCTGTCCCACCTGTGACAAGGACTGTGGTTCTCATATTGGACTATTCAGCCACCCAAGGACTCATTTTAAGAGTGGAAGCAAGTATTCCTCGATTCTGAGGGACTGCCTATAATGATGATGATATATAGAATACCCTGATTGTATAGATCACAGTGCCATTTATTTGATCTTAATACCCGAGAAGTTAAATGGAAGCAAATAGTTGAGTTACAAGTCAAACAGAACATTACCTAGTTGTTCATGTGTGCTGGAAATTTCTCCTGATCAACTGGTATGACTTCAGAAGAAGACCAGCAGAAACCCCAGATAGACACATAAATGAGGTTTCCCGCTGATCCTCTGCCAAAGAAGAAGCCCCAAGAAAATTCCCGACAATGGTGTTTTCTTGTAAGATTGCCTAGTGCAGGATCCTGGACATCAAACTGGGGACAGCAATATCAACCTTGGTACATTGCAACATTGCAATATGTTGCTAAATTGTCGACACATTTAGAAAAATATCTATTCTACTGAAAATATGCTTGACACCATTCATCATACTTTTGCTTTTAACAACAAATATCAATAAAATATATAATATAAAAACAGAAAATGCTGGAAATACTCAGCAGGTCAGGTAGCATCTGTGGCGAGAGAAATAATTAACGTTTCATGTCGAAGACCCTTCATCAGACCTGGAAACGTTAGAGATGTAACAGATTTTTAAGCAAGTGTAGGAGCAGGGAGAGGGGTGAGGGGAGGAAAGGTCTGTGATAGGGTGGAAGGCAGGAAAGATTAAGAGACAAAAGGGATGATGGACAAAAGGCGATGGTAATGGGACAAGTTGAGTCTAGATGAGGTGTAAATGGAAATGTCAGAATCAATAGCTGCCATGGGACAGATGTTATGGTCTGAAAATGTTGAACTCGATGTTGAGTCCAGAAAGCTGTAAAGTGCCTAAACGAAAGATGAGGTGCTGTTCCTCGAGCTTGTGTTGTGCTTTGTTGGAGCAGTGTAAGTAGCCGAGGACGGAGAGTGGGAGTGGAGCGGAGAATTAAAGTGACAGGTGACTGGAAGCTTAGGGTCTCATTTGTGGACTAAACAGAAGTGTTCTGCAAAGCGGTCACCCAATCTGTGTTTGGTCTCCCCGATGTAGAGGAGAAGGTATCGTGAGCAGCAAATACAGTATACTAAATTGCAAGAAGTACTGTTTCACCTGGAAGGAGTGTTTTGGATGTGCTGGACAGTGGGGAGAGGTGAAAGGGCAGGTGTTGCATCTCCTGCACTTGCACGGGAAGGTGCCTTGCGAAGGGAAAGGGGTATTGGGGATGATTGAGGAGTGGACCAGGGTGTTGCGGAGGGAGTGGTTCCTTCGGAATGCTGAAAGGGGAGGGGAGGGGAAGATGTGTTTGTAGGTGGGATCACGCTGGAGGTGATGGAAATAGCTGGTGGGGTGTTAGGTGAGGACTAAGGGAAGGAACCCTGTTGTGGTTCTGGGAGGGAGGGGAAGGGGTGAGAACAGAAGTGCGGGAAAAATATGTTTTACCTTTGGGAGCCTGTACTTTTCTCTTAAGTGAATCCTGAGAGATGCCCTTTCTGCTTTCTTCTGTGCAAACAAGCCATCTCGTTCCATTCTGAAACCAGTAAGAAATATATAGTTTTGATACAACAACAACTTGTATTTATATAGCGCCTTTAACGTAGTGAAACGTCCCATGGCGCTTCACAGGAGTATTAGTAGAAATAAGCTGCACAAGTAGAAATTAGTGCAGGTAACCAAAAGTTTGGTCAAAGGGGTATGTTTTAACGAACGTCTTGAAGCAGGAAATAGAGGTAGAGAGGCAGAAAGGTTTAGGCAGGGAGTTCCAGAGCTTGGGGCCGAGGCAACAGAAAGCATGGCCGCCAAGTGTAGGAGCAGGGAGAGGCGTGAGGAGAGGAAAGGTCTGTGATAGGGTGGAAGGCAGGAGAGATTAAGAGAGAAAAGGGATGATGGACAAAAGGAGATGGTAATGGGACAAGTTAAGAAACAAAAAGATGAGTCTCGATGAGGTGTAAATGGAAACTGGACTCAACATCGAGCTCAACATTTTCAGACCATAACATCCGACCCTATTTTTTGTCCCCGTGGCAGCTGTTGAGCGATTATAATCTGGGATGCACAAGTGGGCTGAATTAGAGGAGCGCAGACATCTCGGGGAGGGGGGGTGGGGGGGGGGGCGGTTGTGGGGATGGTGGATATTACAGAGACAGGGAGGGGCAAGGCTATGGAGGGATTTGAAAATAAGGAAGAGAATTTTGAAATTGAGACATTGCTTAACCAGAAGCCAATGTAAGTCAGTGAGCACAGGGGGGATGGGTGAGCGGGACTTGGTGCGAGTTAGGAAACGGACAGCTGAGTTTTGTATCACCTTTAGTTTACATAGGATAGAATGTGGGAGGCCAGCCAGGAGTGCGTTGGAATAGTCAAGTCAAGTCTGCTAGCAGAACAAAAAATCCTAAAAGGTAACTCGGCTCTGACTGTCTCTGGAAAGAGCTGACATTTATTGTCAGTTTTTTGTTGGGCTTGGTTGTACAATTTTCTGACATTGGAATCATTTTAAAAGGTTTAACAGTAACCATTATATTATCTCCAGTTGTGGTTGGTCCTCACTGCACATTCCTCTTCCCTTCTCTCTCTCTCTGCAAAGTTCAAAGCCAGATTTGAAGAAAATAACCTTTGGGTCAGGTGGCAGGTCAGGTCAAAACGCAAGATGGCATCATTGCTAATTGCTGACTGCGAGAAATGTGATTTTGTTAAGTGGAATAGAAAAGTCACAGTCAGTAACACACTGGCAAGAATGATTTTGCAAGGTTTCGGAAACCACTGGACTCCAACAAGTTTTGAGGTCTGAGAATTCAGCTTGGGGGGGCTGAAATTCTGTGTGAAGAAGCGTCTGTGGTAGCATCGAAGAGAGACGATTTAATGATGAGGCCCTGCTAATTTTAGGAATAATGGAGTGAAGCAAGTACATTTGTGATGAGGGAAGTCAGAAGCCCAGCATTCACTAAGTATGGAGCAAATCACACGCTCCATTGATATTGTTGTTGCGACTCAGAGCACCTGTCAGGAAGTCTGAAAGAAAGTACACTAGAAGAGTATAATGATAAGGTATGAAAGAAAACAAAGAACTTGCATTTATATAGTGACTTTCATGACCTCTGGACATCCCAAAGTACTTTATAGCCTATGAAGTGCAATCACTGCTGCATTATTTGCACACAGCAAGATCCCATAAACGAGATAACCAACTCACTTGTTCAGTGATGTTAGTCAAGGGATAAATGTTGGCCAAGACACTAGGAGAACTCCCCCAGCTCGTCATCAAATAATACCATAGGATATTTTACATTCACCTGAGAGAGCACACAGGGCCTCAGTTTATTATCTCATTTAAAAGATGGTACCGCCCACCGTGCAGCACTGAGGGGATTCTCAGCCTAGATTATTAGCTGCTTTAACCTTCAACCTTTTAACATTGAGCCATGGCTGACACTGAAGATTATTCCTCTAAAGCAGCAGCACAGGGTTTATATGCACAAGAGAAAAAGTTGCAAATGTAAAGTTACATGCAGTTTTGCTGGTGGAAAAAAAACATTAGCATTAATGCAACATGCACGGCATTAGAAGTAAAAATACTAGAGCTATTCAAATTACATTGTACATGCAATGATGGAAGAGTGAGTGCACTAGAGGAAGGCATGTCCGTGGCCCAAATTTCCACAGGGAATAATGCGTCTTCTATTTATAGTGAAATCACAAGTATAAAGAAAGTGCTTATGTTTTCACTACAGAGATCAGAGATAATTTTTCTCAGTGTTTCAATCATAACTGCTCCAGTCTTCAAGGGAAAATTTGCACATAATAAAAGGAAACCCCAGATCTGAAGGAACTTGCACTATATAAAGAAGCTTTGGTGCATTTGTTTGGGTAGGAAAGTTTAGAAAGCATTAAGTCCTAGTGATAAACACCATATTAATTTAATAGTCTTTGATTTGCACAGTGTTATATGCACTAAAGCAGAAATATTTCCAGGAACGTCCCACTGGCAGGACTTTGTATAGTGCAATCATAACTCTCAAAAATAGGCTCACGATCTCACATGGCCGATTTGTTGTTCCTGAAGTGTGATTTGGAGCCAAATAAGGAGACCTCATCACCAGCATGTAGGATCAATTGTGCACAGCACACTTCTAAATTTCCAATATACACTATAAGCGCTCTTCTTTTTTCAGGTGCCAATGGATCTATACATTTCAAACATGCATAGAATATAAAAGCTGGGAGGTTATGCTTAAACTGTATAAAACACTAGTTAGGCCGCAGAGTACGGCAGATAGTTCTGGTCATCACATTACACGAAGAGTGTGATTGCACTAGAAGAGATACAGAGGTATTTACAAGAATGTTGCCAGTACTGGAGAACTTTAGCTGTGAGAAAAGATTTGATAGGCTATGGTTGTTTTTTTTGGAACAGAGGAGGATGAGGGGAGACTTAATTGAGGTGTATGAAATTAAGAACGGCCAAGATTGAGTGGATAGGAATGACCTATTTCCCTAAGCAGAGAGGTCAATACCAGGGGGCATAGATTTAAAGTAATTTGGAGAAGGATTAGAGGGCAGTTGGAGAAATTTTTTCACTCAGAAATAGGTCTGCTCTATCCATTCTATCTAGGCCCCAAATAATTTTATACACCTCAATAAGGCCTCCTCTGTTCCAAAGAAAACAAACCCAG
Source organism: Pristiophorus japonicus (assembly GCF_044704955.1). Lineage (NCBI taxonomy): Eukaryota > Metazoa > Chordata > Chondrichthyes > Pristiophoridae > Pristiophorus > Pristiophorus japonicus. The sequence goes on from NC_091978.1 coordinate 69,419,168, forward strand.
CCTATCCAATCTTTCCTCATAGCTCCAATTCTCCAGTCCAGGCAACATCCTCGTAACTCATTGCCTGAAAGAGTGCCGTGAATTTCTATGATTCTATGATTTTCTATTCTTATTTCAGATAAATGTTTTTTTTCTTAAGTGTAAAACAATCACTTAATTGCATTACCAAAGCATGAAGAAATTTACATTCGTTTTGAGACATGTTATATGTTTTCATAGAATCAAAGAAATTTACAGCACGGAAGGAGGCCATTTCAGCCCATTATGTCTGTGCCGGCCAACAAAGAGCTATCCAGCATAATCCCAGTTTCCAGCTCTTGCAGCTTATAGCACTTCAAGTTCACATCCAAGTACTTTTTAAATGTGGTGAGGGTTTCTGCCTCTACCACCCTTTCAGGCAGTGAGTTCCAGACCCCCACCACCCTCTGGGTGAAGATATTTCTCCTCAAATCCCCTCGAAACCTCCTACCAATTACTTTAAATCTATACCCCTTGGTTCTTGACCACTCTAAGGGAAATAGGTCTGTCCTATCCACTCTAGGCCCCGAATAATTTTATACACCTATAAGGTCTCCCCTCAGCCTCCTCTGTTCCAAAGAAAACAAACCCAGCCTATTCAATCTTTCCTCATAGCTACAATTCTTCAGTCCAGGCAGCATCCTCATAAATCTCCTCTGTACCCTCGCTAGTGCAATCACATCTTTCTTGTAATATGGTGACTAGAACTGCGCACAGTACTTTAGCTGTGGCCTAACTAGTGTTTTATAAAGTTCAAGCAAAACCTCCCTGCTCTTTTATTCTGTGCCTCGGCTAATAAAAGCAAGTATTCCGTATGCCTTCTTAACCATCTTATCTACCTGGCTTGCCACCTTCAGGGATCTGTCAACATGCACTTCAAGGTCCCTTTGTTCCTCTACACTTCTGTGTCCTACCATTTAATTTGTATTCCCTTGCCTTGTTAGCCCTCCCCAAATGCATTACCTCACATTACTCTGGATTGAATTCCATTTGCCACTGTTCTGACCAGTTCATCGATATCTTCCTACAGTCTACAACTTCTTCATTATCAACCACACAGTTGATTTCAGTATAATCTGCAAACTTCTTAATAATACTCCCTACATGCAAATCTAAATGATTGATATATTCCACAAAAAGCAAGGGACCTAGTGCTGAGCCCTGCAGAACCCCACTGGAAACAGCCTTCCAGTCACAAAAACACCCATCAACCATTACCCTCTGCTTTCTGCCCCTGAGCCAATTTTGGATCCAACTTGCCACTTTGCCCTGGATCCCATGGACTTTTACTTTTGGAACCTATCAAAAGCCTTGCTAAAATCCATATACACTACATCAAACTCACTACCCTCATCGACCCTCCTTGTTACCTCCTCAAAACATTCAAACAAGTTAGTGAGACAAATCCATGCTGACTGTCCTTGATTAATCCGTGTCTTTCTAAATAAAGATTTATTCTGGCCCTCAGGATTTTTTCCAATAATTTTACCACCACCGAGGTTAGGCTGACTGGCCTGTAATTACTCAGTCTATCTCTGTTTAAAAAGGGAGAAAGAGGTACAGCATTCACAGTCCTCCAGCACCGCACCTGTAGCCAGAGCGGATTGGAAAATGATGGTCAGAGCCTCTGCTATTTCCTCTTTTGTTTCTCTTAACAGCCTAAGATACATTTCATCCAGGCCTGGGGATTTATCCACTTTCAAAGCTGCTAAACCCCTTAATACATCCTCTCTCACTATGTTTATTTCATCTAATATTTCATCCCCACAGTTTTGAAAAACTGCCAGCATGTCCCATGAGTTGACATATGCGTTTCTGCTATGAAAAGGGCAGCCAAAAGCACCTTCACAAATAATGTTTTGACTGGCTACAAGAAGTTATATGTAAAAAGCAGCATAGGCCAATGCAATACCTTCTGAGTATATTGGCTTTCTTACACTTTTACCAAAGCTGATCAGAACAAAAAGCTTGTGTAATAATCAACTGCAATAGCCACCTTCTGCAGGTTTGACTTCATAAAATGGATGGGTAGGTAGCACCTTAACAAATGGCACAGCAGGTGTGTTCTGACAGGTTCTTCAGCTGAGCAGTAGTTGGACCACACCAACCAGAAACTGCAGAGCTAATTAATGCATTACTGCAAACATCCTGAAAAAGAACATCTTTGCGATCAGTTTAGCCATTTTCCAAGCAATTTTAGTCCTATAATGTTTTAAATCCATCGGAAGAAAGCAATTGATGGGGTAAAATAGGTTGTAAGTTAGATTGACATCCTGCAGACTTGTTTGAGAAAAAAAAAACATTGTTAAATAAGCTGAGCTGAACTGAATTTTAACCAATAAGGGAATTAAGGGTTATGGGGAGCGGGCGGGTAAGTGGAGCTGAGTCCACGGCCAGATCAGCCATGATCTTGTTGAATGGCGGAGCAGGCTCGAGGGGCTAGATGGCCTACTCCTGTTCCTAATTCTTATGTTCTTATGTTCTTATGTTCTTATGACACAGGACTGTTCCCAACGCAAATACCAAACATCGGATCTTGGAATGATAGAAGAGCCCTGTACTCCTGCTCTTCAAATAGTAGCCACATGGTGTTATGGGAGTCCATAAAAGGCAAGGAACAGAAAAAAGAGAAAAGAAGAAATGTAACCCTTCCCCCAAAACAGTCCAAGGCAATCTTTCAATTGTCAGTTAGAAATACTGGCCACTCCTGAATATTGTGCGTGATAAAATGACTGTGTAAGAATAGAAACAAAAGAACAAAATCTTGATAAACAAGACATTTTCATGGAATGTTCTGCAAAGGTTTGTTCAAAAACATAAACAGCTGCTGAATTTTACTTAATCTGTTTGAATTGCACTTTTTAAAATAAACATTCGCCATACTCCATTAATGCTAAAAGCTTGAAAATTCAAGGCTATTTCTTGCTCATCAAAGGAACAACTCTATCTTTCATTGTCAGGTTTACTTTCATTCAAGGAGTTATTTTGAATCCATTTTTATGTGGCAACAAAGACTAAAATGCTACTCAACAGACTGTGAATTAAAGAGGCCCGACTCTTATGAATATGGATCAGCTCAGTTAGTGTGGAATTGTAATATAATGCCTGTGACTTTAAAAGGGCACAACGTAGGAAGGACTGAAACTCAGGGAGACAAGAAACCACACAATAAAGTGTTAGTCCTGAAATAACTTTGTGGCTTTCAAATTATTCACGTTATTTGTGATTTGTAGAGACCTCTAAACCTTACTATTCTGTGAATTAACTCACAACTGCCACGTTGTTTCATGGAATACTACTGCAATTTGTAAAGAATTTGCATGTTCTAATAATAACATTTGACCATAGTGACGTACAAGTAAGACGTAGTTATAGGAGCAAAGTTGGAATTGGAAACTTATCTTTAGGAGAAAGGTGGATGCTCAGCTTATCTCAAGATACGTGACCTATCCAATGGAATATATTCTAGGTGTTGGCCACTCGATAGATATGTTTTGAAACTTAAAGGAGTCAAGAAGCCAAGACTGATTTTGTAATGGACACTGAACTATCCCTTATGAATTCTGCCCACAGATGACTGATAGTAAAGGATTCTCCTGTGCAATCTTTTCCTCAATCAGGGTCTCAGCTGCCTGCTGACTCTACTAGCTCTGATCACCTTCTTTATCCTCTTCAGGGGCATCAGTAATATTTTGTAGATGGAAAATTGTGCAGCATACAACAAACCACTGGGCAGATGGTCCCAGATCTATCAAGGTGTCTGAAGCGTGCCTCCAGAATCCTCATGCTTTACTCAAGGACAATCCTGGTAGCACCATCAGCCTTGATCTATGTGGTCTATGGGGTCCTTGGGATCAGAGCCAATGTCATCAGCCACAACATCAGAGGGTAGCTTTGATGTTTCAGCCATCCAGGAAATTTAAAGTAATATATTTTGCAAGTACCCTAGATGGTAAGATTTTAAATGGAGCAGAGGACCTTGGTGTGCAGATACACATACAAGCAGCACATAAAAAAGTCAAACTGATTCACTGGCTTTGTACCTACAGGCATAGAATACAAAATCAAGAAAGCAATGTTGAACCCCAGTTACACCACAGTTGGAGTACTTACAGTTATTGGCATTCCATTATAGAAAGGATATTAAAGTAATAGAAACATGCAGCATTTAGATGTTACTAGAAATAAAGGGACACTTGAGAAGTTTCAGCATTTTTCACTAGATCTCAGAAGGTTATGGAGTAACTTAGTATGCAAACTTTATGCTGCCTGCTCATTTGCATGATTGTAATGTTCAGCCCAACACTAAATACATTGCTGAGTGGCTGAACGCTCAGTAGGGGACCCACATTCGTGCGAGGTGAGCATCAATTAAAGGTAGCCTGCACTATGAGCCTCTTAAAGGGGAGTTGCATTCTGCCTGCAGATCAACATTCAACTAGCTGAGGAAGACATCAATTCATGGGCTAACCAAACTGGAGGAGGATTTCCTGGAGTGCATAAGGGATGGTTTTCTAGACCAATATGTTGAGGAACCAACTATGGGGGAGGCCATCTTAGACTGGGTGTTGTGTAACGAGAGAGGATTAATTAGCAATCTCGTTGTGCGAGGCCCCTTGGGGAAGAGTGACCATAATATGGTGGAATTCTACATTAGGATGGAGAATGAAACAGTTAATTCAGAGACCATGGTCCAGAACTTAAAGAAGGGTAACTTTGAAGGTATGAGGTGTGAATTGGCTAGGATAGATTGGCGAATGATACTTAAGGGGTTGACTGTGAATGGGCAATGGCAGACATTTAGAGACTGCATGGATGAACTACAACAATTGTACATCCCTGTCTGGCGTAAAAATAAAAAAGGGAAGGTGGCTCAACCGTGGCTATCAAGGGAAATCAGGGATAGTATTAAAGCCAAGGAAGTGGCATACAAATTGGCCAGAAATAGCACCGAACCTGGGGACTGGGAGAAATTTTAGAACTCAGCAGAGGAGGACAAAGGGTTTGATTAGGGCAGGGAAAATAGAATACGAGAGGAAGCTTGCAGGGAACATGAAGACGTACTGCAAAAGCTTCTATAGATATGTAAAGAGAAAAAGGTTAGTAAAGACAAACGTAGGTCCCCTGCAGTCAGAATCAGGGGAAGTCATAACCGAAACAAAGAAATGGCAGACCAATTGAACAAGTACTTTGGTTCGGTATTCACTGAGGAGGACACAAACAACCTTCCGGATATAAAAGGGGTCAGAGGGTCAAGTAAGAAGGAGGATTTGAGGGAAATCCTTATTAGTCTGGAAATTGATGGGATTGAAGGCCGATAAATCCCCAGGGCCTGATGGTCTGCATCCCAGAGTACTTAAGGAGGTGGCCTTGGAAATAGCGGGTGCATTGACAGTCATTTTCCAACTTTCCATAGACTCTGGATCAGTTCCTATGGAGTGGAGGGTAGCTAATGTAACCCCACTTTTTAAAAAGGAGAGAGAGAGAAAACAGGGAATTTTAGACCGGTCAGCCTGACATCGGTAGTGGGTAAAATGATGGAATCAATTATTAAGGATGTCATAGCAGCGCATTTGGAAAGAGGTGACATGATAGGTCCAAGTCAGCATGGATTTGTGAAAGGGAAATCATGCTTGACAAATCTTCTGGAATTTTGTGAGGATGTTTCCAGTAGAGTGGACAAGGGAGAACCAGTTGATGTGGTGTATTTGGACTTTCAGAAGACTTTCGACAAGGTCCCACACAAGAGATTAATGAGCAAAGTTAAAGCACATGGGATTGGGGGTGGTGAGCTGACGTGGATTGAGAACTGGTTGGCAGACAGGAAGCAAAGAGTAGGAGTAAATGGGTACTTTTCAGAATGGCAGGCAGTGACTGGTGGGGTACCGCAAGGTTCTGTGCTGGGGCCCCAGCTGTTTACATTGTACATTAATGATTTAGACGAGGGGATTAAATGTAGTATCTTCAAATTTGCGGATGACACTAAGTTGGGTGGCAGTGTGAGCTGCGAGGTGGATGCTATGAGGCTGCAGAGTGACTTGGATAGGTTAGGTGAGTGGGCAAATGCATGGCAGATGAAGTATAATGTGGATAAATGTGAAGTTATCCACTTTGGTGGTAAAAACAGAGAGACAGACTATTGTTTGAATGGTGACAGATTAGGAAAAGGGGAGGTGCAACGAGACCTGGGTGTCATGGTACATCAGTCATTGAAGGTTGGCATGCAGGTACAGCAGGCGGTTAAGAAAGCAAATGGCATGTTGGCCTTCATAGCGAGGGGATTTGAGTACAGTGGCAGGGAGGTGTTACTACAGTTGTACAGGGCCTTGGTGAGGCCACACCTGGAGTATTATGTACAGTTTTGGTCTCCTAACTTGAGGAAGGACATTCTTGCTATTGAGGGAGTGCAGCGAAGGTTCACCAGACTGATTCCCGGGATGGCGGGACTGACATATCAAGAAAGACTGGATCAACTGGGCTTGTATTCACTGGAGTTCAGAAGAATGAGAGGGGATCTCATAGAAACATTTAAAATTCTGACGGGTTTAGACAGGTTAGATGCAGGAAGAATGTTCCCAATGTTGGGGAAGTCCAGAACCAGGGGTCACAGTCTAAGGATAAGGGGTAAGCCATTTAGGACCGAGATGAGGAGAAACTTCTTCACCCAGAGAGTGGTGAACCTGTGGAATTCTCTACCACAGAAAGTTGTTGAGGCCAATTCACTAAATATATTCAAAAAGGAGTTAGATGTAGTCCTTACTACTAGGGGGATCAAGGGGTATGGTGAGAAAGCAGGAAGGGGGTACTGAAGTTGCATGTTCAGCCATGAACTCATTGAATGGTGATGCAGGCTCGAAGGGCCGAATGGCCTACTCCTGCACCTATTTTCTATGTTTCTATGTTTGTTTGATGGCACAACAGGGGAGAGTATGCACCAAGGTTCTCCGATGCAGCACCGGAGGCCTTTGTGCAGGAGATCAATTCGAGGAGAGAAGTCCTCTTTCCACAGTGGCCCAAGAGGCCCTCCAGGCAACAGACAAAAGTGCAATGAGAGCAGATGGCCAATGTGGTGAATGCCAGCAGTGCTGCCCCGAGAATGTGGACACAGTGCAGGAATAAGGATCATGACCTCACACGAGTGGTCAAGTCAGTAAATTCACCTTCAAATGCCATATCCCACTAGTCTCACATACTGCTCAATGCATCACACCCCCATCACTCACCTATCAAAAATCTTTATCACGATTCATACCTTCACCTCACCCTCACACACATACCACTGCTGCAAGCCTCAAACCCACATCTTGCAGCTTGCAAACACTGCCAGCTATTCAACCATGACAAGCACAGCACCCAAACACATTGCACCATAATCACTGACACATTTTCTCTTGCAGGAAAAGGTGGTGTGTAACTGGCGCCAGCAGAACCGAGCTGGTGAGTGGCAGGTTCACCTGTGTCCCCTCACCCCCTTGGAGGACATGGTGCTGGCCATTGTTGGGAGAGGCATGTCTAAGCCTGTGGCCAGCAGCGGGGCTGAAAGAGTACAAGATGCCGGTATCCTCATACGTTATCCTCCTTCTGACATCCCACTTCTCTCTCATCCCACAATCTCTTCTGATTTACAATCTGCTCTTGCTTTCCCCTCTTTCGTCACCACAACCCTTCTCTTTATCTTTTCTCATTTCAGATACCCAAGAAATCCAACCTGCCCAGCCAGTGATTGTAGAAGGAAATAGAGAGGAGCAAAGAAGAAGAAACACCACCTTCTTCTTAGGCAGACTCCCGGAGTCGAGGATGACTTGCCTCCTCGCTAATATTATGAGTTCTAAGGTGACTAATGAGTCCTATGCGGCATCTAAAGACTGCCACAGGTGGGGCAGGTGGTGGTTGAATGGATGGGTGGGTGGGGTGCTTGGTTTGTCATATGCTCCTTCTGCTGTTTGTACTTGGCTTCCCGTGCTCCCGACGAAGAAACTCGAAGTGCTTGGCGCCTTCTCGAAAGCTTCTCCTCCACTTTGAGCGGTCTTAGCCCAGGGATTCCCAAGAGTCAATGAGGATGTTACATTTTTTCAAGAAGGCTTGAGGACATTTTTGAAGCATTTTCTTGTCATGACAGAGGTCGGAGTAGAGTGCTCGTTTCCAGGAGTCTTGTATCAGGTAGGCAGATAATGTGGCCCAGCCATCGGAGCTGATTTAGCATGATCAATGCCTCGATGCTGGAGATGTTGGCCTGAGAGAAAATGCTGATGTTGGTACGCCTATCCTGCCAATGGATTTGCAGGATTTTGCGGAGGCAGCATTGGTGGTACTTCTCCAATGCTTTGAGGGGCCTACTGTACATTGTCCATGTCTCTGAAGCATATAGGAGGGCAGGTATCACTGCTGCTCTGTAGACCATGAGCTTGGTGCCGGGTTTGAGGTCTTGTTCTTCAAACACTCTTTTCCTCAGGCGGTCGAAAACTGCACCGGTACACTGAAGGCAGTGTTGGATTTCATCACCGATGACTGCTCTCGCTGTCAGCCAGCCAGCCCAGACTGCTGCCAACAGTGCCGAGGTGGTGCAGTCCACAGCCGGGCCTTCTAGGTCCAGAGGTGCTCAAGGTCATCCTGCAAGGCCATCTGCAGTCTCCCCCTCTATAGGTTGCCTCCTCCTCTTCTACTTTCTCCTCCTCCTCAGCTGGTTTCTGTATGCCTGGTGGCAAGGGCTGGGCCCTCATGATGGCGAGATTGTGGAGCATGCGGCAGATGATGATGAATCTTGAGACTGAGGGAACAGCGGCTGGTGCAGAATGAAAGCACCATGACTACTATCACGATACCGGGCATTCACCATCATAATGTGCTGAGCATAGTCGCACACCAACTGCACATTCAGTGAATGGTACCTGTTATGTATGTAATAACTCGATAGAATGAATACTGTAAACTAACAAAGGTACAAACCTGGTTCTGCTTTATTAGGGCCCAAAATGATACATTACATGATGGCTTGCCTTTTATACCTGGGTTGCACACATGTGTGTACAGCCCAATGACCTCCGACAGTCTCGCCACCTGGTGGCTAGTAACCCCAAGCATACATACATGACAATATCCCCCTTTACGATATTAGTAACAGTCTTTTTACAAATTGAGACGGTCTGGGGCTTTCCGCTCCCGAGTTGATCGTCTTAGTTCAACTCCAGCCTTGGGCGAGCATTCTGACTGGGGGCTGGGTAGCCGATCTGATGGGAGTGGCAATGAAACTGTCAGGGATTGAAAGTCCAGATTCATTGATGACAGCGGAGTCCTCTGATGACTGAGGGTAGGTTGGTTGGATACTGATTGTGTCTTCAACAGACTGTTCTGGTTCATCCATGTGCTGCAGCTTTATCTGATCAACATGTTTCCTGCATGTTTGCCCATTCTTGAGCTTGACGATAAACACTCTGTTACCCTCCTTGGTCGTAACAGTACCGGTGATCCACTTGGGACCTTGACCATAATTTAGTACATACGCTGGATCGTTAACAGAAATGTCGCATGGCACAGCAGCACAATCATGATACCACTGCTGACTTTGACGTCTGTATTCAACATGATCGTTCAAGTCAGGGTGGACAAGAGAGAGCTTGGTCTTGAGACCTCTCTTCATCAATAGGCAGCAGGGGAGACCCCGGTAAGCATGTGGGGTCTTATCCTTAACTAAGCAATATGCATGACAAGCAAGTCTGCAGTGAACCTTGAGTTACACGTTTCGTACTCTGCTTGATGGTTTGGACAGCACACTCTGTTTGACCATGAGATGCGGGTTTGAATAGTGCTGACCTCATATGTTTGATACCATTGAGTTTCATGAACTCTTGCAACTCCAGACTAATGAAGCAAGGTCCATTGTCGCTTACAACGATGTCAGGCAGACCATGCGTGACAAACATAACACAAAGGCTCTTAATGGTCGCTGTGGATGTACTGGATGACATGATTATACACTCTATCCACTTGGAATATGCATCCACCACAACTAAAAACAACTTTCTCAGGAACAGACCTGCAAAGTCGACATGGATCCTGGACCAAGGTTTAGATGGCCACGACCACAGATTCAGCGGTGATTCCACTGGTGCTTTACTTAGCTGCATGCAAGTGTTGCACTGATGCACACATGATTACAGATCAGAGTCAATTCCAAGCCACCATACACAAGACTTGGCAATGGCTTTCATCATGACAATACCGGGATCAGTGCTATGGAGATCATGTACAAATTTCTCTCTGCCTTTCTTAGACATCATAACATGATTACCCCACAGTAAACAATCTGACTGAATGGATAGTTCACCTTTGCGATGGTTGTTAGGTTTGGTCTCATCACCTATTTGCTTGGGTGTGGCAGACCAATCACCACTAAGGATATAACATTTCACAACCGATAATATCGGGTCCTGGCTAGTCCAGGTCTTAACTTGTTGAACCGTGACAGGGGTTCCTTCACTTTCAAAAGCATCCATAACTAACAGTAGGTCTGCAGGTTGTGGTGTCTCCACCTCCGGTGTGGGCAACAGCAGACAGCTCAGTGCATCGGCACAATTCTTGGTGCCAGGTCTATGGCGAATGACATAATCATAGGCAGATAATGTCAGCGCCCACCTCTAGATGCGGGACAATGCATTGGTATTGATACCTTTGTTTTCCGAAAACAATGAAATGAGTGGCCTGTGATCTGTTTCCAGTTCAAACCGAAGACCAAACAGGTACTGATGCATCTTTTTAATCCCATACACACAGGCTAATGCTTCTTTTTCTACCATGCTGTAGGCTCTTTCCGCCTTTGACAAACTTTTAGAAGCATACACAACAGGTTGTAGTTTACCCGACTCATTAGCTTGTTGGAGCACGCAACCAACTCCACATGATGAAGCATCACAGGCACTTGCTCGGATCATAATGTACCAGCAGCTTGTTAGAGCAAAGCAGATTAGTAGCTTTCTCAAAAGCTCTATCTTGAGACGCACCCCAAACCCAGTTGTCGCCTTTTCTTAGCAGCATGTACAGTAGCTCTAATAAAGTGCTCAATCTAGGTAGGAAATTACCGAAGTAGTTGAGTAGACCAAGGAACGAATGCAGCTCTGTCACATTCTGAGGCTTGGGTGCATTTTTGATGGCCTTGGTTTGCGAGTCCATAGGCCTAATGCCTTCAGCAGCAATTTTCCTCCCCAGGAAGACGCACTTCGAACGTTTCAGTCTGAGTGCCACTTTGTCCAGACGATGTAGAACCTCTTCCAGGTGGTTCAGATGTTCGGCAGTGTCACGACCTGTGACCAGGATGTCATCTTGGAACACTATCTAGGGACAGACTTCAGTAGACTCTCCATGTTCCTCTGAAATATGGCTGCAGCCGAGTGAATTCCGAAAGGACACCTGTTGTAGATAAATAGTCCTTTATGAGTGTTGATGCATTTAAGTTTCTTCAATGTCTCGACCAGCTCCTGTGTCATGTAGGCGGTCAGATCCACTTTAGTCAATGACTTCCCCCAGGCTAGCATTGCAAACAGGTCATCAGCCTTTGATAACGGGTATTGATCCTGTTTCGAAACTCGGTTGATCATAACCTTGTAGTCTTCACATATCCTGACAGCGCCATCACTTTTCAACATAGGAACAATGGGGCTGGCCCATTCATTAAATTCGACCGGTGATATGACCCCTTCACACTCGAGTCTGTCCAGTTCAATTTCGACCTTCTCCTTCATCGTGTATGGAACCGCCCGAGCTTTATGATGGACGGGTCTTGCATTCGAGTCCACGTGGATCTGCATCTTGGCTCCCGTAAAATTGCCGATGCCCCGTTCAAACAGCGAGGGGAACTTGCTCAGCACTTGAGCAGATGGAGTATCATCCTCAGATGACAACGCTTTGATATCGTTCCAATTCCATTTGATTTTTTTCTAGCCAATTCCTGCTGAACAGTGTTGGACCACTGCCTGGAACAATCTTTAATGGTAAATCATGAACCGTACCATCATATGATACCTTGACTGCCAATCATTGTTATGAGTTCTTTAGTGTACGTACACAACTTGGCATTGACTGGACTCAGCTTAAGCCTCACAGCCTTAGTATCCCACAGCTTGTCGAATGTTCTCTGGCTCATTATTGATTGACTCGCACCCATGTCCAATTCCATCAGTACCGGCACACCGTTAAGTTTCACATTAATCATTATCGGTTGGCTCTTTATTAGGAATGAATACATTCCATAAACTTCCTCCTCTGGTATCTCAGATTGCATATCTGGATCCATGCTATACTGGTCATCATCCTCCATGTGGTGTATCGCACGCTTGCTCAGTTGTGGACACATGCACTGGAGATGCCCCCATCTCAAACAACCTTTACAAATGTACTGTTAAAACCGACATTGATGAGGTCCATGATTGCCCCACAACGCCAACATGGTGAAATCGAATTCATTCCTGTTGGCGGACTTTGATCAGCCACAGGTTTCGCATACACAGTCGAGTTGGCCTTGCCTTATGCAGCTCTGCCAAACGACGATACAATCTTGTTTATAGTACTTGCCGAGTTCTGATTTTCCGATGATATCTTCTTTAAGTGTTTGTCCGTCGTCATGCATGCCTGGGCAATTGTGATGGTCTTGCTCAAGTTCAGCGTTTCCGCTGCCAGTAGCTTACGCAGGATCACCTTATGGTTGATGCCGGTTGCAAAGAAGTCCCGCAGCATGTCTCCCAATACGTTTTCAAACTTACATGGTCCAGCTAGACATCTTAGATCGGCAACAAATTCCGACACATTCTGGCCCTCAGAACGAACGTGCGTGTAGAATCGATTTCGTGAGATGATGATGCCGCCTTCTGGTTTCAGATGGTCACGTACCAGAGCACACAATTCCTCATAGTCGTTGTTCATTGGACTTGCAGGCAAGAGAAGATTCTTTATGAGTCCATAGATTTTCGGACCGCAAACAGTGAGGAAGACCGCCCTGCGCCTAACTGCCTCAGTGGGTTCCTCCATTTTGTTTGCCACAAAGTACTGGTCCAGGCGAGCTACAAAATCTGCCCCGTCCTCTCCCTCCACGAATCTCTCCAGAATTCCAATTGTGCTCATTTTTGCATGCAAAGGTTCTTAAGTTACCTCGTCGCCAAATGTTATGTATGTAATAACTTGATAGACTGAATACTGTAAACTAACACAGGTGCAAACCTGGCTCTGCTTTATTAGGGCCCAAAGTGATTATATTACATGAAGGCTTGCCTTTTATACCTGGGCTGCACATACATGCATACAGCCCAATGACCTCCGACAGTCGTGCCACCTGGTGGCTAGTAACCCCAAGCATACATACATGACAGTACCCTTTGCGGTTGCTGTACATCTCAGCATTTAGATGCGGTACCTGCAAAGCCATGAGTGTGCAGTCGATGGTGCAGTCGATGGTGAAGCCCAGTATCCTGGCAAAGCTGTGTGCAAGCTCTGCCTGCTTCTCTCTGGTAAGAACAAAGACAATGAACTCCCCTCTCCTGGCATAAGGAGTGTCTATCATCTCTCTTACGCAGCAGTGGACGGTGAACTGAGAGATGTTACAGATATCACCTGCTCCAAACTGGTTGGATCCCAATGCAAAGAAATTCAGGGCCAGTGCTGTCCTTGCTCTGGTGTGAGGCTGCAGGTCTGGTTGCAAGGGGTTGCAGAGTTCTGTGAGCACCTCTTTCATAAAGCACAAGCCTCACACACTGCTCCTGGCTCAGGTTCAGTTAAGAGAATTGCTCTCGGAAGTTCCTAGATGGGCAAGGGGATAAGGTCTCCTGCTGAGAGCACTTCTCCCCCTCCTCCTCCTCCCTCTGTGAGCAGCTTGTTCTCCTCTTTGCTGCCTCTGCCACATCTTCCTGCCATGCTGCAGGCTAAGGGGGATGACAACTAGAGCACCCATGACTGGGAGCAAGTGGTCTGACTTGAAGTGAGAACCAAGGCCTTCTCCACTCGCTGCCCCACTCCACATCACCTCATCAACTTTAGACAACTCTGGAAAGATCCAAACATTTCCACAACCATACACAGGGCCAGTAGAAATTAATCAGCAAATAACCTTAGAGTGATCGCTGATCCCTTTAAATATCACTGGTGGAGGGACCTTGCTGCTGCTGACCGCATTCGCACCAGAGGATGGAAATGGCAGTGCTGGTGTCAAATCAGCAGTACACTAGGTGTGGTCTAACCAGGGTTTTGTATAGCTTTAGCATAACTTCTACCCCTTGTATTCTAGTTCTCTAGATAGAAAGACCAACACTCCATTAGCCTTTTTGATTATTTTGGGATTTACACTGGTCATGGTATTTATATTGGTATTTGTTATGTCTGTAATGTACTTATGAATGACTCCACGAGGCAATGTGTTTTACTCAAATGGTAGTGACCTTGGTCCTTTATTTGTAACTCCAGAGTGAGGCACAAGCATGGTAGGTAGCCTTTTATACTGGTCCCTGCACACCTATGCAGGTGACCCTCAGGGTCTCCCACCGCAGTGCCCTCTGGTGGACAGCCTCTGCCATAGGGGCAGGAAACTCCGGTCTCCACCAGTTGCACCCTCTAGCGGTGCCAGCATAGTATATACACAGTGTAAACCTTATAGATAGTACATCAGATAACAAGTCTCCATCTTATGCAACTATACAGTGACTACACAGAGAGTATATCTATCGTCTGCATATATAACATCACTCTCCCCCAAATACTTTGTGCCAATTACCTTTGCACTATGTGCCCTGGCTTAGCTCTCCCCAGAATTAAGTGCCAATAGCCCTTGCACATTGGCTGTGCTTTGGCTTGGCTCTCTCCCTGTTAACCCCTAGTCCTTTGCCACAACGTCGGGTAGCGGTTACCAGTTTTGATGGTTCGATGATGCAGTGGAGGTGACAGTGGGTTCTGGGTGTGATCCATGTGTGTGTCCATGGCTACATACATCCATTCCCCCCCCTCCCCCCCCCATAGCGAGATCGTGCAGCAGGCCCATTACATTAACGTACAGAATCAGACACAGTGCAAGTATAAAGAAAGAAAATTACAGTTTGTATCGTGACACCTTGGTTCAGTGACTTACATTCGTTACATTTTGCGGTCATGCGCCAGGATTGGGTAGATTGCATTCATGGTTCAGTCATGGTAAGTACTGAGGTACAGGTATGCCAGGATGCAGGTTCCAGTGCAACCGGACGGGGTCCTAGTCGTCTGATAGCGGTCCTGCGCCCACTCCTAGCAAGGTGGGCTTGGTTCGCTCACCTAGCCAGGACTCAGGGCCTTTGCCGTTGCCTAGTGTTGGGCAGAGCCACAGATGTGTGTGGCCTTCCTGTCCTCCTTTGAGGGCTGCAGAGTCTTCTGCCTGCTCTCTAACAGTGTTGGGAACCTGGCTGTTCCAGGTCCCGTTTGGGGAACTCGTTGGTTCTGACCTTTCGCTCCCGGACATGGCCGAGGTAGCGACTGGGTCTGGGGGCTGCACTGTCTCCACCCGGGTGGTGGGCAACGGCGGCCGACTGCGCGTATTGGCGCCATTTTCGTTTCCAGGTCTGTGGCGAATAGTACCATTGGTTGCCTGCAGCGTGGGATAGACCTGGGGCAGGGTATCAGGATCAGTGCCTTTACCCTCACGAATTCGCTCACTTGCTACTTTTGGGGACACTATTCCCGACATCGTGCAACAACATTTTGTTCTTTACATTAGGAATAGTACCGACATCTCGCAACAACATTTTGTTCACAATCTTAATCGGTTCGTTACATTGACTGCCATGCATACAATGTCTCTTTAAGTTCAGTTGGTTGCAGGTCTCCTTTAAGAGAACCATGCTGGCTTTACCCCAATCAAATCCTTTGTTAGACACCATGTGTTGGTCCCTTAGCGTTGCACCTCGTGATATGGCCATGATCATCTTTTCTTTCAGTCACGCTGCACCTCGCTGCAGCAGGGATGCCATCTTGCTTCTGTCCTTGAGGTCGACTGCCTTGATCCTTCTCTCCTGCGATTCTGCCAAAAAAGCTGGAAGGGTGCCTGTAAATTTGATCTTCCTCCCCGGGAGTCCTGCCACTGGAGCTGGGAAGGTACTCTTAGATCGTTCCGGTCGGATCATTGCCATACAGTCGTGATGGACGGCCTGTGCCTCAGGTGCTGCGCTGGTCTGTTCTCTGGTGCCTGGCCCAAGTGAAGGTGAGGTTTTGCTCTGCCTCTGGGCATGGAGGACATCGATTGCTGGAGTGAAGTGGTCTTCCCATTTCCACTGGATCTTCCACATCCACCTTCTTCCGAGTAGCATTGGAACATCACCTGCAACAATCCATAGAGGTAACTTCTGCACCACGCCATTACGGATTACACTTCCATCCACACTACCAAGGACTGGGATCAGCTCCTTGGTGTAGGTGCGCAACTTTTTCTGTACTCGAACCAGCTCAGGTCGTTTTTCGTTCCATAGCCTCTCGAAGGCATCCTGGCTCATCACTGACTGGCTCGCTCCTGTGTTCATTTCCAAGACTGGAACGCCATTTATTTTGACTTCCATCTTCATTGGAGGACAATCGGTGGTGCAGGTATACACTCCATACACTTCTTCTTGGGGCTGAGCTGCCTCTCTGGCCAAATCATCATACTCCCTGCTGGATTCAAAGTCATCTACCGACTCCTCTGCTAGACGGTGAGTCGTATTTCTTCTACACATACGCTGGAGGTGGCCCTTCGAGTTACAGGCTTTGCTTACATACTCAGCAAACTGACATTGGTGAGCCCGATGGTTTCCTCCGCAATGCCAGCATGGTGCTACTCGATTAGCACCCCTCGGCAGACTCTGAGTTCTGGAACCCGGAGGTCTGTACTCTCTGCGCTGTATAGAACCACATTCTACAGTCTTATCTGTGAAAGGCACCGTTGTATCTACAGTACTTGCCGGGTTTGAGTCCACAGGATGAATAATTTGCTTAGTGCTGCAGGTCAAGGTCATGAACGCCTGACTGATGCTGATGGCCTTCTGCAGGTTGACTGTGGTGTCGGCAGATAATAGCTTGTGAAGGAGGCCCTCGTGACCAATTCCCATAAGGAAGATGTCTCGCAATGCTTCATTGAGGTGCTTGCCAAAATCACGGTGCCACAAGTCTCCTGGCCCTCAGGTCTGTGGCAAGTGTAGAATCTGTGTCTGGCCATGAGGATGCTCTGTTTTGGTTTTAGTTGGTCGCGAATTAGTTCAGTCAGCTCATCGTAAGTCCCCGACGAGGTGGTAGACCTCGGGCCCACTACTGGTCAGCAGTATAGCCTTGCACTTCTCCACCAATGTATCCGTCTCCCCTGCCAGGTCGTTTGCCACAAAATATTGCTCAAGCCTTTCCGTGAAGGTATCCCAATCATCACTCTCGGCGAAGTCTTTTAGTGTGCCAAAGGTAGCCATAATCGCCGAAAAGTCCATATTCTTATCGCCAGTTATTATGTCTGTAATGCACTTATGAATGACTCCATGAAGCAATGTATTGTACTCAAACTGTAGTTACCTTGGTCCTTTATTCATAACTCCAGAGTGAGGCACAAGCATGGTGGGCAGCCTTTTATACTGGGCCCTGCACACCTATGCAGGTGACCCTCAGGGTCTCCCACCGCAGTGCCCTTTGGTGGATAGCCTCTGCTACAGGGGCAGGAAACTCCGGTCTCCACCAGTTGCACCCTCTAGTGGTGCCAGCATAGTATATACACAGTGTAAGCCTGATTGATAGTACATCAGGTAACAAGTCTCCATCTTTTGCAACTATACAGTGACTACACAGAGAGTATATCTATAGTCTGCATATATAACAGTACTAAAAGGCATTTGGAGTACATTTAGAAGGTAGAAGGCATTTGAGATTATCTTTTTATTGAAAAGTCATTTGAGTTTATCTCAGGACATTCCAGGAGATTTCTGGAGATTTAAAGGAATGGTGTCTGTAGTATCTCAGCCTGTACTGTTGACTAATTTTCTAATTCAGGATCCAGATGGAAGAAGTTTTATTGAACAGAATTATCAGAAATATCAAAGAGGTCGCAGCCTTATGAGGAGGAGAATGGATTTTCAGGGAGAAGCGCTCATAATTGGACCTGACTGATCCACTGTGCGATAGAAGACTGTGCTTCCAAAAAGAGGTGATCAATGAGATATGCCAGCTCATTAAGGCAGACCTGCAGCCCAGTACCACCAACATTACTACACTGACTATCAAGGTGAAGATGACTGCGGCACTTTCCTTTTATGCATGCGGTTCTTATCAGGCATCAGCTGGGAACAAATGCTGCATACCTCATCATGCAACACATCGCTGCATTCATGAAGGGGAAATCATGTTGAACTAATTTACTGGAATTCTTTGAGGATATAACGAGCATGGTGGATAGAGGTGTACCAATGGATGTGGTGTATTTAGATTTCCAAAAGGCATTCGATAAGGTGCCACACAAAAGGTTACTGCAGAAGATAAAGGTACGCGGAGTCAGAGGAAATGTATTAGCATGGATAGAGAATTTGATGGCTAACAGAAAGCAGAGAGTCGGGATAAATGGGTCCTTTTCGGGTTGGAAATCGGTGGTTAGTGGTGTGCCACAGGGATCGGTGCTGGGACCACAACTGTTTACAATATACATAGATGACCTGGAAGAGGGGACAGAGTGTAGTGTAACAAAATTTGCAGATGACACAAAGATTAGTGGGAAAGCGGGTTGTGTAGAGGACACAGAGGCTGCAAAGAGATTTAGATAGGTTAAGCGAATGGGCTAAGGTTTGGCAGATGGAATACAATGTCGGAAAATGTGAGGTCATCCACCTTGGGAAAAAAAACAGTAAAAAGGAATATTATTTGAATGGGGAGAAATTACAACATGCTGCGGTGCAGAGGAACCTGGGGGTCCTTGTGCATGAATCCCAAAAAGTTAGTTTGCAGGTGCAACAGATAATCAGGAAGGCGAATGGAATGTTGGCCTTCATTACGAGAGGGATGGAGTGCAAAAGCAGGGAGATCCTGCTGCAATTGTATAGGGTATTGGTGAGGCCGCACCTGGAGTACTGCGTGCAGTTTTGGTCACCTTACTTAGGAAGGATATACTAGCTTTGAAGGGGGTACAGAAACGATTCACTAGGCTGATTCCGGAGATGAGAGGGTTACCTTATGATGATAGATTGAGTAGACTGGGTCTTTATTCGTTGGAGTTCAGAAGGATGAGGGGTGATCTTATAGAAACATTTAAAATAATGAAAGGGATAGACAAGATAGAGGCAGAGAGGTTGTTTCCACTGGTCAGGGAGACTAGAATTAGGGGGCACAGCCTCAAAATACGGGGGAGCCAATTTAAAACCGAGTTGAGAAGGAATTTCTTCTCCCAGAGGGTTGTGAATCTGTGGAATTCTCTGCCCAAGGAAGCAGTTGAGGCTAGCTCATTGAATGTATTCAAGTCACAGATAGATAGATTTTTAACCAATAAGGGAATTAAGGGTTATGGGGAGCGGGCGGGCAAGTGGAGCTGAGTCCATGGCCAGATCAGCCATGATCTTGTTGAATGGCGGAGCAGGCTCGAGGGGATAGATGGCCTACTCATGTTCCTAATTCTTATGTTCTTATGTTATGACAGGTAACCGAATATGTCCTTGCTATACCGTACAAATGCATACGAGACCCATACTAGAGAGAAGGTCACTCTGTGACCAGTAACGTTTATTTGTCAGCACTAAAGTGGAGAAGATGGGTGGAGCTTCCCCTTTTATACCTGAAAGTCTAGGTTAGGAGTGTCTCCCACAAGTTCACCACCTAGTGGTCAGTGTTCTCACGGTATACTACTTAGGTCAGTTTATACATGGATTACAATGACAGTTGAATACATGACATCACCTTCCCCCAAAGTCTTATTGGGATCACAGGTTAAGTCTCTCAGGTGGTTTACACTCCCTTGTAGAGCGCCTGAGTTGGGGCTCCGGTTGTTGGGCCCTGGCCTAAGTGTCTGCTGTTTGCGGTGCCTCAGGCCTGTCTGGACTGCCCACAGTGACTGGGCTCTCCTCCACTTGGTTCCAGTGTTCAGTCACCTGTGGTGGAGTGAACTCTACATTGTATTCTTCCTCTGCTTCTTCTATGGGGTTGCTGAACCTTCTTTTTGTTTGATCCACGTGTTTGCGGCAGATTTGTCCATTGGTAAGTTTAACTACCAGAATCCTATTCCCCTCTTTGGCAATCACAGTACCTTCAAGCCATTTGGGCCCTGCAGCGTAGTTGAGGACAAAGACAGGGTCATTGACATTGCCCTCGCATTCCTGTCATGGTAGTCACATTGTGACCGGCGCCTGCTCTCAACAATTTCTTTCAAGGTGGGGTGTATAAGGGATAACCGGGTTTTGAGCGTCCTTTTCATTAGCAGCTCTGCGAGTGGAACCCCTGTAAGCGAGTGTGGTCGGGATCTATTGGCCAATAGGAGGCGTGATAAGCGGCTTTGTAGGGAACTCCCTTGGATTCTGAGCATCCCCTGTTTGATTATCTGCACTGCTCGTTTTGCCTGGCCATTTGAGGCCAGCTTGAACGGTGCCGTTCTGACATGGTTAATTCCATTGCCTGCCATGAAGTCCTGGAATTCAATGCTTGTAAAGCACAGGCCATTGTCGCTGACCAAGACGTCCGGTAGACCATGGGTGGCGAACATTGCCCGTAGACTTTCTACCGTGGCAGAGGATGTGCTTGAATTTAAAATGTCACACTTGATCCATTTGGAGTAGGCGTCTACTACAACCAAAAACATTTTTCCCTTGAAAGGACCTGCGTAGTCCACATGGATGCGTGACCAAGGCTTGGTGGGCCAGGACCAGGGGCTAAGGGGGGCTTCCCTGGGTGCATTGCTCAGCTGGGCACACGTGTTGCACCTGCGAACACAAAGTTCCAGGTCTGCATCTATCCCTGGCCACCAAACGTGTGACCTGGCAATTGCCTTCATCATGACAATGCCCAGGTGCTCATTGTGGAGTTCTCGGATGAACGCCTCTCTGCCCATCTGGGGCATGACTACTTGGTTACCCCATAGTAGGCAATCGGCCTGAATCGAGAGTTCATCCTTGCGCCTGTGAAATGGTTTGAATTCCTCAGGGCATGCCCATACGTGGCTGCCCAGTCCCCATTCAGGACACATTTCTTGACTAAAGACAGTAGCGGGTCTCTATTTGTCCAGACTTTGATCTGACAGGCTGTCACGGGTGAGCCTTCGCTTTCGAAAACTTCAACAGCCATGACCATCTCAGCAGCATGCTCAGTTGCCCCCTCGGTGGTGGCTAGTGGGAGCCTGCTGAGTGCATCGGCGAAGTTTTCAGTGCCTGGTCTGTGCCGAATTGTATAGTCATAGGCGGCTAACATGAGTGCACACCTCTGTATGCGGGCCGACGCATTTGCATTTATAGCCTTGTTGTCAGCCAAAAGGGACATTAGGGGTTTGTGATCTGTCTCCAGCTCAAATTTCCTGCCAAACAGGTACTGGTGCATTTTTTTTTGCAGCATATACACATTCAAGCGCTTCCTTTTCTACCATCCTGTAGCCCCTTTCTGCCTGGGACAGACTTCTGGAGGCATAAGCTACCGGCTGTAACTGACCCTGGGCATTGACATGCTGCAACACACACCTGACCCCATAGGACGACGCATTGCACGTTAAAACAAGTTTCTTATATTGTTCATATAGCGTTAACAGGTTGTTGGAATATAACAAATTGCATGCTCTGTCAAAAGCCCTTTCCTGGCTATCCCCCCAGACCCATTCGTGACCTTTGCGTAGGAGCACAGGTAGCGGCTCTAACAGCATGCTCAATTTGGAAAGAATGTTCCCAAAGTAGTTCAGGAGCCCCAGGAACGAACGCAGCTCTCTCATGTTACGGTGTCTGAGTGCTCTCTGGATCGCTTCCGTTTTGGACGCAGTAGGTCTGATCCCGTCTGCTGCTACCCTCATCCCCCAGGAATTCTACCTCTGGAGCTAGGAAGACGCACTTCGCCTTTTTCAGTCGCAGACCTACACGGTCCAGTTTGCGTAGCACCTCCTCCAGGTTGTGGAGGTGTTCTTCAGTATCGCAACCAGTGATGAGGATGTCGTCTTGAAAAACCACCATCCTTGGAATCGAGTTGAGGAGACTTTCCATGTTTCGTTGAAAGATCGCGGCGGCCGAGCGAATCCCGAACGGACATCTGTTGTACTCAAACAACCCCTTGTGATGGTGTTCAGCTTCTTTGACTCACTCGCCAGCTCCTGGGTCATGTAAGCTGAGGTCAGGTCTAATTTTGAAAAAAGTTTGCCACCGGAGAGCGTCGCAAAGAGGTCCTCTGCTCTCGGTAGCGGGTACTGGTCTTGGAGTGACACCCGATTGATGGTGGCCTTGTAATCACCACATATCCTGACCAACCCATCCGCCTTGAGTACCGGCACAATCGGGCTTGCCCAGTCACTGAATTCGACTGGCGAGATGATGCCTTCCCTCAGCAGGCAGTTCAATTCGCCTTCTATCTTTTCCCGCATCACGTACGGCACCGCTCTGGCCTTGTGGTGTACTGGCCTGGCGTCTGAGTTTATGTGAATCACTACCTTGGTCCCCATGAATGTGCCAATGCCGGGTTGAAATAGTGAGTCAAATTTATCCAGGACCTGTGAGCATGATAGTCGCTCCACAGAAGAAATTGTATTGACATCGCCCCATTTCCAATTCATGACAGCAAGCCAACTCCTCCCCAGCAGTGCAGGACCGTCCCCCTGGACAATCTAGAGTGGCAACCTGTTCTCCGAATCTTTGTGGGTCATGACTACCATGGCGCTGCCTAGCACCGGAATGATCTCGTTTGTTTATGTCCATAGCTGTGCGTCAATCGGCAATAATTTTGGCCTCCTGGCCTTGGATGCCCACAACTTGTCGAACTGTTTGATCTGTTTGATACTCATCAGGGACTAGCTGGCCCCTGTGTCTAGCTCCATTGATACTGGTATGCCATTGAGGAGCACTTTCAACATTATCGGTGGCGTCCTGGTGTATGAACTGTATATGTGCTCCTCATGAACTCGCTGAACTTCAGCTTCCAGCGATTTCCCCCAGTATTCATTTGGTCTCGTAGGGCTTACATCGCACCCGTACTCCTTGGACATCAGCCTGGTTGCAGGCTTCCTGTGGCCAAGTGGCCGCTGACATTGCAGTTTCTGCAGGTATATTGCTGATACCTTCAAGTTCTGGCTGTGTATTTGCCTCCACACCTCCAACATGAGCCGTTGTTAGAAACAAAAGGTCCATTACCAGTCGATCGTCTCTGACTGTCTCTGTAACTGTCCTTAAACGCACCATTGACAGGTGTTGATGGCCCCATTACTGGCCGCATTGTCCCTTGCGATGTCATGAATCGCCGTACAACTAGCCATTGTCTCTGTTGAATTCCGCCTTTTGATTCGACTACTTGCTCGGGCATGTCCGATTGCCCCTGTCTGCCTGGAGAAGTGTGTACCACATTAACAGTGTTGATTCCCTGTCCATTTGCTCATTTAAACTAAGATGTTTGTCAAATATCATTCTGGTCTCTTTCTCCCCTGAGATAAATGTCTGGGCCATCAAAGCCGCCGTTTCCAGGGTCAAGTCTTTGGTCTCAATCAGTTTCCTGAAAACCCCAGCCTGCCCGATGCCCTCAATAAAAAAGTCTCACAGCATCTCTGCTCTGCATGCATCTGGGAACATACATAGGCTCGCCAGTCGCCGGAGGTCTGCCATGAAGTCTGGAACGCTTTGCCCTTCTCACCACCGGTGCGTGTAAAACCGATGTCTCGCCATGTGCATGCTGCTCGACAATTTAAAGTGTTCCCCGATCAACTTACTGAGCTCTTCAAAAGTCTTGTCCGCCGGCTTCTCTGGCGCTAGAAGGTCCTTCATCAGGGAGTACGTCCTGGATCCACAAACCGTCAGGAGATGAGCCCTGCGTTTGTCAGCCGAATCCTGTCCCAGCCATTCCTTAGTGATGAAACTTTGCTGTAGTCTCTCAATAAAATCGTCCCAATCATCACCAACACAGTACCTCTCGTCTGTGCTGCTAGTGGCCATGCTCGCGTAGTTTAAATACCAGTTTCTCGTCGCCAATAATATGTCCTTGCTATACAGTACAAATGCACACGAGGCCCATACTAGAGAGAAGGTCACTCCGTGACCAGTAACCTTTATTTGCCAGCACTGAAGTGGAGAAGATGGGTGGAGCTTCCCCTTTTATACCTGAAAGTCCAGGTTAGGAGTGTCTCCCACAAATTCACCACCTAATGGTCAGTGTTCTCACGGTGTACAACTTAGGTCAGTTTATACATGGGTTACAATGACAGTTGAATACATGACATAACCGAAGCACTTTATGTACACAGGATGGACTTTATAAACTTTCCAATGACCAGGGAGGCACAGAATGACAGGGCTTTGGGATTTGCCCACATTGCCGGCTTCCCCAAGGTTCAAGGTGCCATTAACTGTACCCGTATAGCCCTGTGAGCACCATTAGAGGAGGCGGAGGTGCATCGAAACCGTAAGGGATTCCACTCCCTGAAAGTACAGCTGGTCTGCGACGATATGCAGCGCATCATGGCAGCAAATGCCTACTTTCCAGGGAGCATCCATGATGTTCACATCTCACGTGAGAGCACTATGTCCGACCTGTTTAAGTTTGAGCCACAAGGTGAAAGCTGGATGCTGGGGGACAAAGGGTACGGCCTCGCCACCTGGCTCATGACCCCCCGTGGAACCCTCACACAGAAGCCGAGCAACGCTCTAAGAACCATATAAGCCACATGGAATATTATCGAAAGGACAATTGGAGTGTTGAAGCAGCGCTTTCAATGTCTGAACCATTCGGGAGCCAGACTGCAATATCATCCTGAGCAGGTTGCTCAGTTTGCAGTGGTGTGCTGCATGTTGCATAATTTAGCCATCATGCGGGGACAGGAATTGTCACAGGGGACTGACTGCGGGACCACCTGAGGAGAGAGTGCAGGGGGCAGAGGAGGAAGAGGAGGAAGATGGGGGGGTGGTGGGGGGGGAGGATGATGAGGAGGAACTTGGTGATGAATCCATGGCACCCCCACCAACACCACTGCAGAGGGCTCACGGAAAGTATACCACTGCAAAATTGTTACGCAAGCAGTTCATAAATGAACCCTTTACTTGAATGTGGAGAGCTGCGTTTCAACTTTTTCTGGACAGTGTGTGGGACCCAGATGACTGTTACCCCAAAAGTTTGACACTGTACAGAATGCTTAAATTCAATTGAAATGTTTATGTAAAACAGGAAAAAATATAGAACAATTGTAAAACTTTATAAAACTTTGTATAACTTTGAAAAACTTTAACTTTAAATAAACTTTAAAAAATAAAAATTTAACCATTTACAATTAACGATGAACAATTCATTATACAGAATTAGAAATACAACTGCAACTACAACAAGCAACAACAAAGCACCCTTTATTCACTGTCCTCGACCGTGTACTCCCCCACCCCTCCTCCTCAACCCTCCCTTTTTACTCCTGCTCTTCCTCTTCCCCTTCCCACTGCCCCTAGGCACAGACCACCCCGTGGTGGTACCAAGCCGGTGTGCAGCAGTGGACCCTGAGCACAGTTGTCATTGGGGGTGAGACATTGCAGGCGTAATGAATGGGGCCTTAGGAGAAGCTCATGATCCTGAAGGCACGGCTTCAAGGCTGGAATTTGCTGGCAGCTCCTCACCCTCATATGCTGTTGACCCAGCTACTATGACACGGGGGGATTCTGCACCATATCCCGATCCCATCGATTGCCGCATGGCATCGACGGAGTCGGCGGTTCGCTCCGTCGCGGTGATCAAACGCAACATATCCTCCGACTATCAGTTTAAATGCGCCGCGATGTTTCCAGCTATCGCAACCATGGCCTGGAGCAGCTCTCGACCTATGTCGATGCTGACCTCTGACAGACGCACCATGTCCTGGTACACACCTATCTGTCTTGCAGCAATGGACCTTTGCTGCACCAACCTCCGTCGCTCCGGCAAAGGAGCTGGAACACTGGGGTGCCTTGCTGCACATCGCTTGGTCCTGCAGAATCCGAAGAGACATGGGGGATAGAGTCGGTGGTGGAGGATGTACCAGCTGGTTCAGATGTAATTGTTATCTGCTGTTCCTCTTCCTCCATCTCCACCTCCACTGGCTCCAGGATGAGCAGCTCTTCCTCTTCTTCTTGCTCTTCCTCAGTGGGTCTCTCTGAGAGGTCTAGTCTGCTCTGGTCTGAATCCTCCGAGTCTGGAAATACAAAACAATATTTAAGTGCTTGACACCAGGGGAGGGGTCAGGTTTAGGGGTCAGTCAGGGTTACATGAGTACATGAGTACAGTCACGTAGCGCAGTCTTACTTAAATGTCCATCACTGATGCATTACTGCAATACATACCGGGCTTTGTATTGAACTTACCATCCTGTGTGGGTGGGTCAGCTCCAACGTCGGTGGTGGCGCAGTTGCCTTCCACGACCAGCAACAGGGCATGGATCTCAATATCCGTTAAGGCTTCTTGCATTGGGGGTCCTCCTCCCTGTGCGCCACTGATCAGCTGCTATTGCAGATCTGTTCTTCTGCAGAAATGAAAGTAAATGAAAGTAAAAATCTTCAATCCATTTAACATCGCCAACACACATACACACACCAAACACTAGTCCTTATTTTAATCTACCATTAATGTCCAAGCAATGTACAATGTACATTAATTGGGATAAATAGTATCATCCATGTGACACTGAACCTACATTTACATGGTACATGCTACATGGGGGTGCGTAAATAAAATCATTACTTACTCTTGCTAACCTCACCAGGTCATTCCACCTCTTACGACACCGGTCTCCACCTTGTACCCATATTCGTTGAGGAGACAGCCTCCCCGATCTCACCCCATTTCTTGTTGTAGAGCTTTGGGACGGGCTTTCCACGGCCACCCTTGGTTAAATCTGAGTATCTTTGTGTGACGTTTGACAGCAGGGCAGGTTGCTCCATGTCGTCGAAGGCGGGTGCCCTCAGCCTCCCGTGCTTCTCGATATTCCAGCGCTTACAAAACATCTTTTTACTCATTTCCGCTGAGTATTTCTTATATTATATATGATGTTATTCATTAAATATGTACTATTATTAGATATTATTTGTTAATATTTAATTATTGAATTTCTGATGAAAACAACTAACCATCAACTACTTTCCTGTTCCTTATCACTCTCTCCCTCACTCCAACTCTCTATGCATGCGCAGGTGACCCCTGACCCCCAAATCGTGGGGAAAAAGAAGCTCTTTTTAAAAAAAAGGCAAAAAGAATTTGCGCATGCGCAGTGCTGCACCGTCCATCGAGAAGAAAGTCGATCTTGATCAACTAGAATGGTGAATACCGCCCATTGCACACCGCTAGCATAGTGCTGAAAAAAAAATGATAAAACTAGCGGACTTCGATCTCGGCATTATTCCAGCGGTTCCAAACCACGCACTGCTGAAATACCGTCGAGAAGTGGGCGGACCTTAAATCTCGATTAATTTTGAGCCCTATATCTATTAATATCTCTTTGTAATTTTATTCTTCCATCTACACTGCTTACAATGCCATCTTTGTGTCATCAGCAAACTTCGTTTTGTGGCTTTCTATCCCATCATCTAAGTCATTAATAAATATGGTATATAGCTGAAGCCCCAGCACAGATCCCTGTGGGACACTACTAGTCACATCTTACCAATTTGAGTACTTCCTAACCAGGGAACGGAGCTAGGAGAATGACCAGGATGGAGAGCGTAAGGGTTTTACAAAGGATAAAGGCATCGAAGGCAGAGCTGAGGGTGTGATTGAGCAGATCAATAGCTACAGAGGTATCATGCCGAATGGAGGGCCGAAGTCAAGATCATTGAGAATTTGAAAATGCCATTGTAAGTTTCTTGGGGGAGAATCTGTTCCAGGGATCGGCACAAAAGATAGTGGGGTTGGAAAAGGGAAAGGGGATGCGAGTGTAGAGTGATTCAAAGTAGTGATCAGAAATGGGCTGGTTTGTAATTGAGACAATGGGAAGGAGAGGCCTCATGAGGTAGCAAGCTCATGGGGGTGGCCGTGAATATGGGTAGGAGCGAGAGGTTAATAGTTGGCAGGGCAGTGAACTAAGAGGAGAGAGGGCAAGGTGATTTGACAGATTTTCCGGTGCAAAATGGAGGACTGAGGTGACGTTATGTTGATCCAGGTCTCCAGTGGAGGTGAGTAATGGAGTGATTGATTAGTGGTGGGCGCCAACGGATCCAATGTACCAGCTACAATAGGAATCAGGCAGAAAGTTGTAGTGGATCAGAATCCAGAGCAGGATGGGAATCAACAGATTGAGCTTTATGTAGGTTGCAAGTGTCTAGAATAAACTCTCTATCCAGTTTCACCTCATTGGAACAATCTCTACCACAATTGACAGATCGCTTCTGTCATCTCAAATTCACCCGCCATCTATTACATCAGCATCAGTGTCCTTGAAACTATCTCAGCTTGTCCCTCAGAATCACACCACGATCAGCCCTAACACCAGCATCACCAACATTCTCTGCAATCAACTGATTCTGCACAGGACAGAGGGTATCAGCACCCGACCACATTGCTGCCTGGGAGGCCAGGGATGGCCTCACCATGGCCAGATATATTTCACTCGATGCTGTACATTCTGGCTGCCACATTGGCACCACATCACACCAACACCATAAAGCATCTTTACAATGCCCAAGCCATTCCTTTCACACTCATCACCATTGCGGGGCTACTGTTATGTCTCACCATTCACTACAACTCACTAAGCCACTTCTAAAGGTGCACTCAAATCTATCTAAGAGCACAAAGTGTTAAAAATAAATATTTCAATGTTTGACAACACATTTGCAGAAACTCTACATGAATATTGGCTAAAAGACCCAAGTGCCCACCCTTGTGTGTTGTTAGTTGGACAAGGATGAGGGTGAGTGTGAGGGGTGGCTAGTGAGATGGGGAAGTGAAAAAGTAGATATATAGAGAGAGAGAGGAATGGGTGGGGGTGCATGGCCAGTTGGTGTTAGTTAGGATGTGCGGGAGTAGGTAATGAAGGCAAAGTGATGGGGATGTAATGAGTGTGGCTTTGGACTTTTAGGAATAAACGAGTAATTTTTGGGTTTGCAGACTGTAACTAGAGGGGTACAGCAAGGATCAGTGCTTGGGACTCAGTTATTCACAATCTATTTCAATGATTTGGATGAGGGGACCAAATATAATATATTCAAATTTGCTGATGATACAAAGCTAAGTGGGAATGTAAGTTGTGAGGAGGATGCAAAGGAGTTTGTGAGGAGGATATAGACAGGTTAAGTGAGTGGGCACGAACATGGCAAATGGAATATAATGTGGAGAAATGTGAAGTTATCCACTTTGGTAGGAAAAATAGAAAAGCAGAGTATTTTTTAAATGGTGAGAGATTGGGAAATGTTGGTGTTCAGAGGGACATGGGTGTCCTTGTATATGAATCATTAAAAGTTAACATGCAGGTACAGCAAGCAATAAAGAAAGCAAATGGTATGTTGGCATTTTTACAAGAGGATTTGAATGCAAAAGTAAAGATGTCTTACAGCAACTGGAGTATTGTGTACAGTTTTGTTCTCCTTTGTTCAAAGTTAGTAATCTCTGGATTGCTACCAGTGCCACGTGCTAATCAGAGTAGAGGGAGCAGGATAGTTAGAATAAATACGTTTCTTGAGCAGTGGTGCAAGAGGGAGGGATTCAAATTCCTGGGACATTGGAACCAGTTCTGGGGGAAGTGGGACCTGTACAAAAGGTACGGTCTGCACTTGGGCAGGACTAGAACTGATGTCCTAGGGGTAACATTTGCTAATGCAGTTCGGGAGTGTTTAAACTAATATGGCAGGGGGATGCAGCGAGATAGGGCGAAGTAATATGGAGTCAGAAACAGATGGTAGAAAGGTAAAAAGCAATAGTGGAAGGCCGAGTAATCAAAGGCAAGAAACAAAAAGGGTCACATTACATCATAATTCTAAAAGGACAAAGGGTGTTAAAAAAACAAGCCTGAAGGCTTTGTGTCTTAATGCAAGGAGTATCCGTAATAAGGTGGATGAATTAACTGTGCAAATAGATGTTAACAGATATGATGTGATTGGGATTAGAGACATGGCTCCAGGATGATCAGGGCTGGGAACTCAACATCCATGGGTATTCAACATTCAGGAAGGATAGAATAAAAGGAAAAGGAGGTGGGGTAGCATTGCTGGTTAAATAGGAGATTAATGCAATAGTTAGGAAGGACATTAGCTGATGTGGATGATGTGGAATCTATTTGGGTAGAGCTACAGAACACCAAAGGGCAAAAAACGTTAGTGGGATTTGTGTACAGACCTCTAAACAGTAGTAGTGATGTTGGGGAGGGCATCAAACAGGAAATTAGGGGCGCATGCAATAAAGGTGCAGCAGTTATCATGGGTGACTTTAATATGCATATAAATTGGGCTAACCAAACTGGAAGCAATATGGTGGAGAAGGATTTCCTGGAGTGCATAAGGGTTGGTTTTCTAGACCAATATGTCGAGGAACCAACTAGGGGGGAGGCCATCTTAAACTGGGTGTTGTGTAATGAGAGAGGATTAATTAGCACTCTCATTGTGCAAGGCCCCTTGGGGAAGAGTGACCATAATATGGTGGAATTCTACATTAGGATGGAGAATGAAACAGTTAATTCAGAGACCATGGTCCAGAACTTAAAGAAGGGTAACTTTGAAGGTATGAGGCGTGAATTGGCTAGGATAGATTGGCGAATGATACTTAAGGGGTTGACTGTGGATGGGCAATGGTAGACATTTAGAGACCACATGGATGAACTACAACAATTGTACATCCCTGTCTGGTGTAAAAATAAAAAAGGGAAGATGGCTCAACCGTGGCTATCAAGGGAAATCAGGGATAGTATTAAAGCCAAGGAAGTGGCATACAAATTGGCCAGAAATAGCAGTGAACCTGGGGACTGGGAGAAATTTAGAACTCAGCAGAGGAGGACAAGGGGCTTGATTAGGGCAGGGAAAATAGAGTACGAGAGGAAGCTTGCAGGGAACATTAAGACGGACTGCAAAAGTTTCTATAGATATGTAAAGAGAAAAAGGTTAATGAAGACAAATGTAGGTCCCCTGCAGTCAGAATCAGGGGAAGTCATAATGGGGAACAAAGAAATGGCAGACCAATTGAACAAGTACTGTGGTTCGGTATTCACTAAGGAGGACACAAACAACCTTCCGGATATAAAAGGGGTCAGAGGGTCTCGTAAGAAGGAGGAAATAAGGGAAATCCTTATTAGTCAGGAAATTGTGTTGGGGAAATTGATGGGATGGAAGGCCGATAAATCTCCAGGGCCTGATGGACTGCATCCCAGAGTACTTAAGGAGGTGGCCTTGGAAATAGCGGATGCATTGACAGTCATTTTCCAACATTCCATAGACTCTGGATCAGTTCGTATCGAGTGGAGGGTAGCCAATGTAACCCCACTTTTTAAAAAAGGAGGGAGAGAGAAAACAGGGAATTATAAACCGGTCAGCCTGACATCAGTAGTGGGTAAAATGATGGAATCAATTATTAAGGATGTCATAGCAGCGCATTTGGAAAGAGGTGACATCCAAGTCAGCATGGATTTATGAAAGGGAATCATGCTTGACAAATCTGGAATTTTTTGAGGATGTTTCCAGTAGAGTGGACAAGGGAGAACCAGTTGATGTGGTATATTTGGACTTTCAGAAGGCTTTCGACAAGGTCCCACACAAGAGATTAATGTGCAAAGTTAAAACACATGGGATTGGGGATAGTGTGCTGACATGGATTGAGAACTGGTTGTCAGACAGGAAGCAAAGAGTAGGAGTAAATGGGTACTTTTCAGAATGGTAGGCAGTGACTAGTAGAGTACCACAAGGTTCTGTGCTGGGGCCCCAGCTGTTTACATTGTACATTAATGATTTAGACGAGGGGATTAAATGTAGTATCTCCAAATTTGTGTATGACACTAAGTTGGGTGGCACTGTGAGCTGCGAGGAGGATGCTATGAGGCTGCAGAGTGACTTGGATAGGTTAGGTGAGTGGGCAAATGCATGGCAGATGAAGTATAATGTGGATAAATGTGAGGTTATCCACGTTGGTGGTAAAAACAGAGAGACAGACTATTATCTGAATGGTGACAGATTAGGAAAAGGGAAGGTGCAACGAGACCTGGGTGTCATGGTACATCAGTCATTGAAGGTTGGCATGCAGGTACAGCAGGCGGTTAAGAAAGCAAATGGCATGTTGGCCTTCATAGCGAGGGGATTTGAGTACAGGGGCAGGGAGGTGTTGCTACCGTTGTACAAGGCCTTGGTGAGGCCACACCTGGAGTATTGTGTACAGTTTTGGTCTCCTAACTTGAGGAAGGACATTCTTGCTATTGAGGGAGTGCAGCCACGGTTCACCAGACTGATTCCCGGGATGGCGGGACTGACATATCAAGAAAGACTGGATCAACTGGGCTTGTATTCACTGGAGTTCAGAAGAATGAGAGGGGATCTCATAGAAACGTTTAAAATTCTGACGGGTTTAGACAGGCTAGATGCGGGAAGAATGTTCCCAATGTTGCGGAAGTCCAGAACCAGGGGTCACAGTCTAAGGATAAGGGGTAAGCCATTTAGGACCGAGATGAGGAAAAACTTCTTCACCCAGAGAGTGGTGAACCTGTGGAATTCTCTACCACAGAAAGTTGTTGAGGCCAATTCACTAAATATATTCAAAAAGGAGTTAGATGTAGTCCTTACTACTAGGGGGATCAAGGGGTATGGCGAGAAAGCAGGAATGGGGTACTGAAGTTGCATGTTCAACCATGAACTCATTGAATGGCGGTGCAGGCTCGAAGGGCCGAATGGCCTACTCCTGCACCTATTTTCTATGTTTCTATGTTACCTAAGGAAGTATATACCGATTCCTGAAATGAGGGAATTGTCCTATGAGGAGAGATTGAGTAGCCTGGGCCTATATTCTCTCGAGTTTAGAAGAATGAGAGGCGATCTCATTGAACATACCAAATTCTTACAGGGCTTGACAGGGTAGAAGCAGGGAGAATGTTTCCCCTGGCTGGGGAGTCTAGAACCAGGGGTCACAGTCTCAGAATAAGGGGTTGGCCACTTAGGACTGAGATGAGGAGAAATTACTTCACTCAAAGGGTGGTGAATCTTTGGATTTCTCTACCCCAGAGGGCTGTAGAGGCTCAGTCATTGAGTATATTCAAGACAGAAATCGATAGATTTTTGAATATTAATGGAATCAAGGGATACGGGCATAGTGCAAGAAAATTGAGTTAAGGTAAAAGATCAGCCATGATCTTACTGAGTGGTGGAGCAGGCTCAAGGGGCTGAATGGCCTACTGCTCCTATTTCTCATGTTCTTATGTTTGCAGTAACGTTTTGTGATCTACTGAGATCATTGAATGGTTTGTGCCACTGTAGCCAAGTCCTCCTGACGACACCCCTGCTTGTGTCCACCTGTGCAATGTGCAACCAAGCTGCATTGGTCTCCTGGGGAGGTTTCTCCCGCCCATTGGAAGAGAAGAAAATCTCGCTGTGTGGTGTGACATCCTCCATAACCATTTGGAGGGAGTCATGGGAGCGCCTGGGTACAGCCGTGCACCTCTGTGCAGTGCCTGTCAGTGTTTGCAGCACTTCAATGCTGTCAAACACTGATGGCACAAATTGAAAACTAAATTTGCGCATGGTCCCTTCAAGGAAATCGCCTGATGATGTGTCATCAATGGCATCATCAGACAAGCTTCCTGACAAACACGCTGGGTGGGCTTGACAATCCTAATCATCGTAAAATCATTTTGGATAGTGGGCTGGAACCAGCAGCGAGGTCTGGACTTGCCATCGACTTCACCAGCCACGGACCCGCCGAGACGGCGGAATTGCGGCCAAAAACTTTGCACGGTACACCAAGCGTGGACTAACCATGATTCTAAACAAGTTTAACTATTCTTATATTGAATTTTATTTGTCTGCACTGTCTCTGATTCCTCAATACAATGCCCTTGTTCATCTCCAGCTGAAACAAGTAATTTGCTGGAAACATAAAGGGTTGAATTTCTCTGGGGGGTTCTTCTAATTTTTTCACTATAACTTTGGCAAAAAATACCCAGAAATCCTGGAGAAACAGTGTAAACATTCTTTACATAATTTCTCTGGGGTTTCCATGGATCTTCTGCCAAAGTTATGGTGGACAATTTGGAGAACTTCCATGGAAATTTATCCCCTAACTGCCTGACTGGTGGGTGTGGAATATTAATGTTATATTGCTCTTTAAGTAGTAAAAAAAAAATTACCATCTATGCTCTTCATTGGATTTGGTCAGATAAACCCATCTTTTGTTTCTTTACTCGCTCCATTATCATTTGTTCCATCATACCTTTTGTCATTTAATCTCTTCTGTCCTCCACCCTATCACAAGCCTTCCCTTTCATTCTTTCCTCCCTACCCCCTTTCACTGCCCCTGCACTTGCTTAAAACCCGTTCGATCTCTAACTTCTTCCAGTTCTGATGAAAGGTCATCCACCTGAAACGTTAACTCTGTTTCTCTCTCCACAGATGCTGCCTGACCTGCTGAGTATTTCCAGCATTTTCTGTTTGTAGTTCAGATTTCCAGCATCTGCAGTATTTTGCTTTTGTCGATTGCCAGTGTCATCTTTTATTTACCCTACTTAACAGAGTCGTTGCTAAAAATATAGTTTAGAAATCCCATTTCCTTTTTCCTTGATGCATCCCTAATCCTTTTTGTAAACCGCTTAAATTTATTTCTCTATTTAGCCTAGTTCATATCAATCTCTGATTTCATAAAATATTTACCAGAATCTATACTTGCATTGCAATCAATCCCACTGCCTGCTAATTATAATGCTAACACTACTATTACATCATCTCCAGCGTGGTATTTGTGATCATTCCAATATCATTAACCTTTGACCACGAATATCTCATCTACTTTATATTCCTTAAATAAATCTCTGTTCACATACCTTCCCCCAATATAGCCTGCCTCCTCAACATTTTCTCATTTCCACTCATTTCCTATGATCAAGCCTTAATTGATCATTCATTAGTAAATTATTATTCCTGTCAACTTCAAGCCACCATCCCATTCTTGCAGTCTATCATTACACCTTACTGCCAATCTAACCTGCTGCCAATATTATTGTCTTTATTTTTTATGGTGCTTCAAAGATTTTGCTAACATTTAGTACCAAAATCCAAACCTACCTCATTCTTGCATTGGACATTGCAATCTCAATTATCCATCAATGTATTGACTTTCCACTGTGCTTTTCTTTCTTTTCATCTTAGCTGGAATTTAGACCCGAGAACCATTGATGTTTACAGCTCAAAAGGGAGCCATTCAGTCCATCATGCCTGCGCTCCTTATTGGCTAGAGTAGTACTGCTCTGTGATGTCCCTATAGTTCTGTGTATTTCTCGACTTCAAATTGTTATCGACTCTTTTAAAACATGCAATGATCTCTGCTCCAATGCCAAAGCATTCCATGCTCTAACAGCATTTAGGTTAGGTTTTCCTAACCTTTCTCCTCCTCCTCTTACTGACAATTTTATATTGATGACCCTTCATCACTGACAGCCCAACCAGAAGAAATAGTCATTCCAGTGTCAGTCGAGATATCAGCCTTGGCTCAGTGGTAAAATGCTGGACTCTGACTCGAATGATTTTGGTCTTGAGCTTCTTTGACCTTGCTGTCTGAAAATTGATTGTTGTGTTTGAGTCAGGTCTCTGTTATTACTACTATATCATAATCCCATAAGAACAAAAGAACAGAAGAATTCTGAGCAGGAGTAGACCATATGGACCCTCGATCCTGCTCAGCCATTCAATAAGATCATAGAAACATAGAAATTAGGTACAGGAGTAGGCCATTCGGTCCTTCGAGCCTGCACCACCATTCAATATGATCATGGCTGATCATGCAGTCTATCATTACACCTTCCTGCCAATCTATGTGAGGGTTCATCACTCCAACCCTCTTCTCAATCTTCCTCGCCGCCATGCTGCACCTCACAATCAACAAGCTCCCCGCTGAAGTGGAACTAAACTACAGAACCAGTGGGAAGCTGTTTAACCTATGCTGCCTCCAGGCCAGGTCCAAGATCACCCCAACCTCTGTCGTTGAGCTGCAGTACACGGACGATGCCTGCGTTTGCGCACATTCAGAGGCTGAACTCCGGGATATAGTCAATGTATTCACTGAGGCATATGAAAGCATGGGCCTTACGCTTAACATCCGTAAGACAAAGGTCCTCCACCAGCCTGTCCCCGCTGCACAGCACTGCCCTCCAATCATCAAGGTTCACGGCGCGGCCCTCGACAACGTGGACCATTTCCCATATCTCGGGAGCCTCTTATCAGCAAAGGCAGACATTGATTCAACATCACCTCCAGTGTGCCAGTGCAGCCTTCGGCTGTCTGAGGAAAAGAGTGTTTGAAGACCAGGCCCTCAAATCTACCACCAAGCTCATGGTCTACACGGCTGTTGTAATACCCGCCCTCCTGTATGGATCTGAGGCATGGGCAATGTATAGAAGGCACATCAAGTCGCTGGAGATATATCACCAACGATGTCTCCGCAAGATCTTGCAGATCCCCTGGGAGGACAGGCGCACCAACATCAGTGTCCTTGTCCAGGCTAACATCCCCAGTATTGAAGCACTGACCACACTCGATCAGCTTCGCTGGGCAGGCCAGATACGAGACGCCATCAGCAAATGCTTTATGCGGAGCTCCGTCATGGTAAACGAGCCAAAGGTGGGCAGTGGAAGCATTACAAGGATACCCTCAAAGCCTCCCTGGTAAAGTGCGACATCACCACTGATACCTGGGAAACCCTGGCCGATGACCGCCCGAGGTGGAGAAAGTGCATCCGGGAGGGCGTTGAGTTCTTCGAGTCTCAACGTAAAAAGGTCAAGCGCAGACAGCGGAAGGAGCGCGCGGCAAACCATCCCCACCCACCCCCTCCCTCGACGAATGTCTCTCCCACCTGTGACAGGGTCTGTGGCTCTTGTATTGGACTGTTCAGCCACCAGAGAACTCACTTTGGGAGTGGAAGCAAATCTTCCTCGATTCCGAGGGACTGCCTATGATGATGATGGCTGATCATGCAACTTCAGTACCCCATTCCTGCTTTCTCTCCATACCCCTTGATCCCTTTACTTGAAGGGTCACATCTAACTCCCTTTTGAATAGATCTAACGAACTGGCCTCAACAACTTTCTGTGGTAGAGAATTCCACAGGTTCACAATTCTCTGAGTGAAGAAGTTTCTCCTCATCTCGGTCCTAAATGGCTCACCCTCTTATCCTTAGACTGTGACCCTTGGTTCTGGACTTCCCCAATATCGGGAACATTCTTCCTGCATCTAACGTATCCAATCCCATCAGAATTTTATATGTTTCTATGAGATCCCCTCTCATTCTTCTAAATTCTAGTGAATATAAGCCTAGTCAATCCAGTCTTTCTTCATATGTCAGTCCTGCCATCCCGGGAATCAGTCTGGTGAACCTTCACTGCACTGCCTCAATAGCAAGAAGGTCCTTCCTCAGATTAGGAGACCAAAACTGTACACAATATTCAAGATGTGGCCTCACCAAGGCCCTCTACAACTGTAGTAAGACCTCCCTGCTCCTATACTCAAATCCTCGCGCAATGAAGGCCAACCGCCTGCTGTACCTGCATGCCAACTTTCAATGACTGATGTACCATGACACCCAGGTCTCGTTGCACCTCCCCTTTTCCTAATCTGTCACCATTCAGATAATATTCTGCCTTCCTGCTTTTGCCACCAAAATGGATAACCTCACATTTATCTACATTATACTGCATCTGCCATGCATTTGCCCATTCACCTAACCTGTCCAAGTCACCCTGCAGCCTCTTAGCATCCTCCTCACAGCTCACACTGCCACCCAGCTTAGTGTCATCTGCAAACTTGGAGATATTGCATTCAATGCCTTCGTCCAAATCATTAATGTATATTGTAAATAGTTGGGGGCCCAGCACTGAACCTTGCGGTACCCCACTAGTCACTGCCTGCCATTCTGAAAAGGACCCGTTTATTCCTACTCTTTGCTTCCTGTCTGCCAACCAGTTCTCTATCCATTTCAATACATTACCCCCAATACCATGTGCTTTAACTTTGCACACTAATCTCTTGTGTGGGATCTTGTCAAAAGTCTTTTGAAAGTCCAAATACACCACATCCACTGGTTCTCCCTTGGTCACTCTACTAGTTACATTCCTACTCTGACTAGCATGTGGCACTGGTAGCAATCCTGAGACTACTACTTTTGAGGCCCTACTTTTTAATTTAACTCCTAGCTCCCTAAATTCAGCTTGCAGGACCTCATCCTACTTTTTACCTATATCGTTGGTACCTATATGCACCACGACAGCTGGCTGTTCACCCTCCCCCTCCAGAATGCCTTGCAGCAGCTCAGAGACATCTTTGACCCTTGCACCAGAGAGGCAACATACCATCCTGGAGTCTCAGTTGCGGCCGCAGAAACATCTATCTATTCCCTTACAATAGAATCCTATCACTACAGCTCTCCCACTCTTTTTCCAGCCCTCCTGTGCAGCAGAGCCACCCATGGTGCCATGAACTTGGCTGCTGCTGCCTTCCCCTGATGAGTCATCTCCCCCAACAGTTCCCAAAACGGTATATCTGTTTTGGAGGGCTGATCTTCAACCTCAACTCCATTTTCCTGCTCGATCTCCATATCCCTTGATTCCCGTAGAGTCTAAAAATCTATCTATCTCAGCTTTGAATATACTCAATAATTCAGCATCCACACCCCTTTGGGATAAAGAATTCCAAAGATTCACTACTCTGAGTGAAGAAATTCCTCCTCATCTCAGTCTTAAATGGTTGACCGCTTATCCTGAGACTATGCTCTCTAGTTCTAGACTCTCCAGCCGGGGGAAACAACCTCAGTATCTACCCTGAAAACCCCATCAGAATCTTACATGTTTTAATGAACTCACCTCTCATTCTTTTAAACTCCAGAAAATGTAGGCCCAATCTGCTCAACCTCTCCTCATAGGACAACCCCCTCATCCTGGGAATCAATCTAGTGAATTTTCATTGCACTGCCTCTATGGCAAGTTTATCCTTCCTCAGATGAGGAGACTAAAACTGTGCACAGTACTCTAGGTGTCCCACCAAAGCCCTGTATAATTGCAGCAAGCCTTCCTTACTCTTGTACTCCAACCTCCTTACAATAAAGGCCAGCATGCCATTTCCCTTCCTATTTGCTTGCTGTACCTGCATGCTAACTCTCTGGGGCCGAAATTCCTTTGTTGTGTGCCTCCTGTTAGTACCTCTGGGGGTGTTAATAGCGTGCAAAAGTGTTTTTGCACCCGGGGTGGGGGGTCCTTACCGGCTCCTGCAAAATTGCACAGGAGTTAACAGAGGCGCGAATGCATTAGCGCCATGCCCCGCTGCTAGCTTCCTGGGCGCGGCGACCCCTTTCTGGCCCGCAGTGGCCCCTTTCCACCCGGGGGGAAATTGGCCAGCAACCCGTGAAGCCACCGCGGGCGATGCCTGTACCAGTCTCATGGGTTTCGAACCGTCGGACACCCATCGTGGGGTGAAACTTAAAGGGAAGGTGCGCTGTGCCACGCCGCGTGCTGCCATCTCTTTTTCTTTACCCCCCCCTTACTGGTCGGGCCATTGTCCACTCCTTTTGCGGGGTCTGGGCCACAATTGTGTAACCCAGCACTCTGTTTCAGTGTCGGGCTGCGGACACGGCGCCCATTAGCCCTGGTGGCCTGCAGAGCTCGCAGCGTCCCTCCCCTTTAACGGAAGGGGAGGGGCACTGAAACACGTCAGTGCTATGCGGAAAGGCCATGTAGCACTCTGCGATGCACCTGGGTAGCGCCCCCGATCCTGCCCCAAAAGGAAGTGGTGACATTGTGCTCCACTTCCTGTGAGGGGCGGTAACAAGAATTTCGCTTCTGGGGTGGGACTTCTGTGGCAGGCGCAGAATGTCCGGCCCTGGAGAGGTTACCGCCCCAAACCGGGGCGATAGGGAATTTTGGCCCCTCTGTTTCCTGTACGAGGTCACCTAAATCTCTCTGAACACCAACATTTAATAGTTTCTCATCATTTAAAAAATATTCTTGTTTTCCACTTATCCTACCAAAGTGAATAACCTCCTATTTCAACATAAAAGCAAAATACTGCAGATGCTGGAATCTGAAATAAAAACAGAAAATGCTGGAAATCACAGTGAGTAAGGCAGCATCTGTGGGGAGAAAAACAGAGTTAACGTTCCAGGTCGATGACCCTTCGTCAGAACTGGTGAATGTTCAAAATGAACGGGTTCTTAAGGAGCACTGAAAGGGGGAGGGAGAAGAGAACAAAAGGGAAGGTCTGTGATAGGGTGGAAAACAAGAGAGATTAGAGAGACAAAAGGGATGATGGGCCGACTTGAGACGGTAATGGCAGAAGTTAGAAAAAGGTTAGTCTAGATAGGGTGCGAATGGCAGAATAATTACCAGCTGGCATGGGAGACAGAGATTTAAAAAAATTACATAAGATCGGTGGGGGGTTAAAAAAAAGGTTGTACCAGACGACGGGCCAATGCTGCTTGGCAGAAGCTGGATGGCAAAGATTCGGTGGAACTGGGAAGATGTCAGAGCACGATCTTCAGTGGACGATTCTTTCTCTGCTCAAGTGCTGAGCAAGTTCCCATCCCTATTATTTGAACCAGGCATCGGCAACTTCACAGGTGCCAAAGTGCAGATCCACTTGGTCCCCAAGGCACGTCCTGTTCATCACAAGGCTCGAGCGGTCCCTTACATAATGAGGGAGAAAGTGGAGATCAAATTGGACAGACTTCAACGCGAGGGACTCATATCACCAGTCGAATTCAACGAGTGGGCCAGCCCGATTGTTCCGGTATTAAGAGCAATGGTACGGTCAGAATCTGCGGCGACTACAAGATAACGATCAACCGAGTTTCATTACAGGACCAGTACCTGCTACCCAAAGCCAATGATCTCTATGCCACATTAGCAGGGGGAAAGGCATTCACCAAGCTGGATCTAACCTCCGCTTACATGACCCAGGAGCTGGCTGAGTCGTCGAAAAAATTAAAGTGCATTAACACACACAAGGGACTGTTTTTGTATCACAGGTGCCCGTTCAGGATCCGCTCGGCTGCAGCCATCTTCCAAAGGAACATGGAGAGTCTGTTGAAATCGGTTCCACACACCGTTGTATTTCAGGATGACATCCGAATCACTGGTCGCGACATCACCGAACACTTGCACAACCTGCAAGAGGTTTTAAGTCGACTAAACAGAGTTGAACTCCGTTTGAAACAATTCAAGTATGTCTTCCTGGCGCCAGAGGTAGAATTCCTGGGGAGGAAGATTGCGGCAGATGGCATGGACTCGAAGGCAGAAGCCATCAAGAATGCACCCAGACCACGAAATGTAACGGAGCTGCGTTCATTCCTGGGACTCCTCAACTATTTCGGTAACTTTCTTCCAGAGTTGAGCACCTTGCTCGAACAATTGCACAAGTTGCTCCGCAAGGGAGATGACTGGGTTTGGGGTCAAAATCAAGAGGCCGCCTTCAAAAAGGCCAGAAAAAAGTTGCTTGTATTGTATGACCCAAGCAAACGTCTACTTTTAGCATGTGACGCGTTGTCGTACGGTGTCGGGTGTGTTTTACAGCAAGCAAACTCCAACCGATTTCATGTGCGTCTAGAAGTCTATCCAAGTCCGAAAGAGCCTATGGTCGAGAAGGAAGCTTTGGCCTGTGTCTATGGGGTAAAAAAAATGCACCAGTATTTGTTCGGACTCAGGTTCGAGTTAGAAACCGACCACAAGCCCCTAATCTCACAGTTTTCGGAAAGCAAAGGCATAAACACCAATGTTTCAACGCAAATCCAAAGATGGGCACTAACACCGTTGGCTTACGATTATATGATCCACCACAGGTCAAGCACTGAGAACTGCGCCGATGCCCTCAGCCGGCTACCATTGCCCACCATCGGAGTGGGAATGACGCAGCCCACAGACCTGTGCCTGGTTATGGACGTCTTTGAAAGCAAAGGGTCACCCGTAACGGCCCGCCAGATCAGGACCTAGACCAACCAGGACCCCATGTTATCTCTTGTAAAAAGTTGCATCCTCAATGGGGGCTGGTCAGCGGTGCCAAGAGAAATGCGAGACGAGATAAAGCCGTTTCACCGTCGTAAAGATGAAATGTCCATCTAATCGGATTGCCTCTTATGGGGCAACCACGTCGTCCTGCCAAAAAAAAGCAGGGCAACCTTCATAAGCGACCTACACAGTGCCCACCCAGTCATGGTCATGATGAAGGCTATCACCAGGTCCCACGTCTGATGGCCTGGCATTGACTCGGACTTGGAGTCGTGCGTGCGCCAGTGTAACACTTGTTCACAATTGAGCAATGCCCCCAGGGAGGCTCCATTTAGTCTGTGGTCCTGGCCCTCAAAATCATGGTCCAGGATCCATGTAGATTATGCGCGCCCCTTTCTAGGAAAAATGTTCTTCA
The DNA here is from genome assembly GCF_044704955.1 of Pristiophorus japonicus. Classification (NCBI taxonomy): domain Eukaryota; kingdom Metazoa; phylum Chordata; class Chondrichthyes; family Pristiophoridae; genus Pristiophorus; species Pristiophorus japonicus. The sequence continues at coordinate 69,461,860 of NC_091978.1, forward strand.
TTGTAGTGGACTCCTACTCTAAGTGGATCGACAGTGCAATAATAGCATCCAGCACTTCCACCGCCACCATTGAAAGCCTCAGGGCCATGTTCGCCACCCATGGCTTGCCCAACATTCTGGTTCGCGACAATGGTCGGTGTTTCACCAGTTCGGAATTCAATGAATTCATGACTCGTAATGGCATCAAGCATGTCGGGTCTGCCCCGTTCAAGCCCGCATCCAATGGCCAAGCGGAGCGGGCAGTCCAAACCATAAAGCAGAGCTTGAAATGCGTCACGGAAGGCTCCTTACAAACCCGCCTATCCCGAGTGCTAATCAATTACAGGACACGACCCCACTCGCTTACCGGGGTCCCCCCTGCGGAGTTACTGATGAAACATGCACTCAAAACCAAGCTCTCCTTCATCCACCCTAACCTCAACGATCAGGTGGAAACCAGGCGTTATCGGCAAAACATGTACCATGATCACGTGGCTGTATCACGTGATATCAATGTAAACGACCCGGTATTTGTGCTGAATCATGGTCATGGCCCCAAATAGGTCGCTGGCATTGTTTTAGCCAAGGAGGGGAAGAGAGTGTTTTTTGTCAAACTGCTTAATGGACAAACGTGCAGAAAGCATTTAGACCAGACCAAATTGCGATTTACAGGTAACCAGGAACTACCGGGAGAGGACCTTGCCTTCAGCGATCCACCTACACACACCCAATCGACAACAGACCTAACTGCTAACCATGAGGTTGATCCCACCATCTCCAACAGTCCAGTCGGACCAACAGCACTGCAAGACAGCAGTGGCCGGACCAACTCACCCATGCCAGAAGTGACACTCAGACGATCAACCAGGGAGCGCAGAGTTCCGGATTGCCTCAACCTGTAACTAACTCGCATCAAAGACTTTGAGGGGTGGGGAATGTTGTCATATATGTATACTCTGTACATACTATACTAGAGGGTGCAACTGTGGGAGGCCCAGGCAGCAGCTGTATAAAAGGCTAGTCACCACATTGCTGCCTCACTCTGGGTTACAATAAAGAGACTAAGGTGACAGCAGTTCAAGCACTAGGCCTCATGGAGTTATTCTAAGATAAGTAGTAACATATTAGTTGACTTTACTCCGATCCAACAGCATCTTCACTCACTATTGCACTAATGTGATTTTTTTAAAAAATCATTTCCTTTTCCTATAATATCCATCTTTACTGCATTTCTGAGTGAAACACTCATATTTGTGTTAAATTACTGGTGGTTCTATGTAGTGGACCCACACCCACCAGAAACTCGGTTCATGTAACTGAAACCCCTCGACAATCATCAGAAACTTTTAGCCCATCATTCAAGGTTAGCTTCAAGTGCAAGTCCTGAAGATATATTAATCCAATAAGCCACCCAGTGCCTCAATTACTGATCACTAAAGGATAATATTAGAGGAGTAGAGACTGCAGAATATGTCTAGGTAATTTCGTGGGGTAAATTAGAATTGGGATTCTATAGCCATAGGCCCACTCGTGAATTTGGCATATCACATTTAGAGCAAAATCATATTTAATTAAACATAGAAACATAGAAAATAGGTGCAGGAGTAGGCCATTCAATAAGATCATGGGTGATCATTCCCTCAGTACCCCTTTCCTGCTTTCTCTCCATACCCCTTGATCCCCTTAGCCGTAAGGACCATATCTAAGGTATTATCTCTGTTCTCTTGTTACAGTCATACAAGTATGCCAACTCATTCACATATAGTTAATTATAGCACTGAAGTATATAACACTTATAAAGCAAGATATCATCCCTGGAAATCCCTGGTCTTACTGGTGCATTCACACCATAATTGTGGCAGGGTCTGCTGTGGTGGCGGTAAACTAGTCCAGGAGCCGGCATAACTGAATCCCAGCCATGGATTTAAACATCCAGAATAACCTGCTGGGGGCAGGGCCTCCAACTGACCTAAACATAGCCATTGTCGCAACATCAAAAACAACTTGTATTTATAAAAACGCCTTTAATGTAGTAAAGTGTCTCAAGGTGCTTCGCAGGAGCGTTATAAAACAAAATTTGACACCAAGCCACGTAATGAGATATTAGGGCATATGACCAAAAGCTAGGACAAAGAGCGCCTTAAAGGGTGAAAGAGAGGTAGAGAGGTGGAGAGGTTTGGGGAGGGAATTCCAGAACTAAGGACCTTGGCAGCTGAAGTCACGGCACCGATGGTGGAGTGATTAAAATTGGGATGCTCAAGAGGTCAGAATTAGAGGAGCGCAGATATTTCGGAGGATTGTGGGGCTAGAGGAGATTAGAGAGATAGGGAAGGGTGCACGGGACTTGGTGCAAGTTAGGACACAGGCAGCCGAGTTTTGGATGACCTCAAGTTTTCGCAGGGTAGAACATGAGAGGCCAGCCAGGAGTGCGTTGGAACAGTTAAGTCTAGAGGTAACAAAGGCATGGATGAGGGTGTCAGCAGTGGATGAGCTGAGGTGGGGCGGAGGTGGAAATAGATAGTCTTAGTGATGGAGCGGATATGTGTCAGATGCTCATCTTAGGGGTTAAATAGGTCACCAAAGTTGTGAACAGTCTGGTTCAGCCTCAGACGGTTGACAGGGAGCGGGATGGAGTCGGTGGCTAGGGAACGGACTTTGTGGCGGGGACTGAAGACAATGGTTTCGGTCTTCCCAATATTTAGTTGAAGGAAATTTCTGCTCATTCAGTACTAGATGTCGGACAAGCAGTCTGACAATTTAAGACAGCGGAGTGGTCGAGAGAAGTGGTCAGGTAGAGCTGGGTATGGTCAGCCTACATGTGGAAACTGACGCAGTGTTTTCGGATGATGTCGCCGAGGGGCAGCATGTAGATCAGAAATAGAAGGGAGCCAAGGATAGATCCTTGGGGGACACCAGAGGTAACGGTGCTGGAGTGGGAGGAGAAGCCATTGCAGGTGATCCTCCAGCTATGATTAGATAGATAAGGAACCAGGCAAGTCCAGTCCCACCCACTTGGTTGATGATGGAGAGGTGTTGGAGAAGGATAGAGTGGTCAACCATGTCAAAGGCTGCAGATGGGTCGAGAAGGGTGAGGAGGGATAGCTTACCTTTGTCGCAGTCACATAGGATATAATTTGTGACTTTGACAAGAGTCGTTTTGGTACTGTGGCATAGGTGGAAACCATAGACATTGGGCAGGGCCTGTTTGAGGATTTCAAATCTCAGAGATCCCATGCCCTGGTCTTCAGTGGGACCTGGCATGACCAGACGTACTTTCCTGACAATCAATGGCTGTGGTGCCAGACTGGAATTGTTGTCTTGACACCCAAAGAGATGCTAATTTTTTATTTCCTTTAAATTTGTTCATTGTGGCGCCCTTACAAAGGCCTAGAATGAAATTTTCCTCTAAAAAAATGGGTGGGTTTGGAGCATGGGTGCAGCTAAAATATTAAATATTGGATATCTGACCTGATCCCATCTCCAGCCCGCCAGAGGCGGGACAGGGACGGGCAGCCAGCCCGCTGCCAGGGGGCGTTACCTTAATTTAAATATAGTAATGAGGCTTGAAGCCTTCTTTTTTATCTCCATTTTGTGTTTAACTGCCTATGGACATGAAACCTGGCAGTTAAACCGAGGTGCGGACTGCTGCATCCAAGAGGTATACCTACCTCAAGCATCCAGGGGCCTGACCTAACCCATCCCCCACGATCGGAGATTTCCTCAGGCCTCCAATCCCCATGATGTGGCCTTGCCTCTCTCTTCCCGCCACCAACCTCACAGATGATGGTGAGGCCAGCCACAATCCACCGATGGCTGGCCCCAATCCTCTCTTCTCTCCCCGCTCCCCATCGATGTTCCGACCGACTGCAGGTGGGAATCCCAGGCCTCACATGCAAATCAGGCGCTGCCATTAAAGTCGGCAGGGACTGCAGGAAACCTGGCCTCCTGGGTTTCGCAACTGCCTCAGAGGGCCTCTGTCCACAATCCACCTCAAAATTCCGACATTAATATCTGTGGTGGGTGTTCTTGATGCACCCCTAGTAGCACAGGTTTCCTCTATTTGTATTGAAATAAAGAGACCTTCCCCTGACCCCATGAACATTTAAGGAGTCAGTGGCGATGTCTTGTGTAGGTGCACCCCAGTACTTAAAAGGGATTATCTCCATTGGTGTTAGCCATGGCTCAGTGATAGCACTCTCGCGGCTGAATCAGAAGGTTTAGGACCCATTCCAGAGACTTGAGCAGAAAATCTAGGCCGAAACTTCAGTACACTACTGAGGAGTGCTGCACCATCAGAGCTGCCATCTGTCATCTACCCTATAAAGTGGGTGTAAAATATGTCCGATATTTATGACTGTGGTTATTTGCACCACAAATGGATTGGACCAGATTTCTGATTGGTCCCCTTGGAAGACAAGACACACCCAACAGTTTTTCTGGTATGTGTAATTTGATCCTGCCTGCTGGAGAGTAGTTCAAAGTCTCTGGAATGTGTAATTTGGTCCAATCATTGTCACAGGCAGGCTGCTCCAGTGCAGCCATGACAGTGGCATCTACTTGTTAATATGGTCATCAAGAAAAGCAAGCTTACTCTCACTTGTATACATACGGCCTGCCCTGTCGACCCCCTCCCAATCGAACATAAAATGTTGCAAATGCTCAGCAAGTCAGGCAGCATTTGTGGAGACAGAAGCAGAGTTAACATTTCAGGTCGATGACCTTTCATCAGAACGTGAATCGTTAACCCTGTTTCTCTTTCTGTAAATGCAGCCTGATTTGCTGAGTGAAGTCCACAGCAGTGACTATTTTACATAATTTGAGCTGCAAGGTTGATTTAGTGAGGTACATTTCATTCAACGAGAATTGGCAAGGGTGATGTCATTGCAAGTTACATCATTAGCAGAACTGTAGATTTTTAGTATGCGCTGAGAATTACATCATCGAGTGGCTGGGCTAATGCACAGGGTTACATCTTGGGCTAGACTTTCCACTTGTGATCGCTGGGCTAGTGCCCATATATTGCTCAAAAAGGCAGGCTATCGTCCATTTTGCCTCAAAAGTGGAATGTTGGGCCAGAACATCGCCAGAAAATTGCTGGCCCAACTTTCGGCTCACATCGCTGAGATGATCACTGAGGTGATTGCCCACACATCCCCCAGCACAACTTTCAGCACATTGCCCACACATCACTGGGCTAATCGCTCGCCCAGAACATTGCTGGAGAAAAGCTGCTTTTACCTGGCCTTCCTCACAGAACAGTGGCACTACGGACACCATTTTGAATGTCGGAGGAAATCTGCATAAACAAGGGGCTTATAATTTGTGAATTATTTAAGGGTCTTTTACTGATAGATCCACTCACATTTATGCATATATTTATATTTTTATTTATTTTAGTAGAAAGGGCATTTATATCAACAGTGATAGTGATAATAGTGATATAGTGATGGGGCCTGTAGCTTCTCTACCATTACTTGTAAATGCTCAAATGCTGGCATCTAAGGTTGAGTTAAGTGAAGGGTTTAGTGAAGGGGCAATCAAAGAGGTGGCAGACTAATGCGGATGCGGAGGAGAACGTACAGCCAATGAACTTACAGGGAAAAGCAATCTTACCTCAACTTGTCTGATAACACATGCCTTAGGAGGCTGAGCTTCTGAAAGGAGGTCATCGATGAGATATGCCAGCTCATCAAGGGGGATCTGCAGCCTACCAGCACCATCAGGACCGCACTGCCCGTTGAGGTAAAGGTTAATGCGGCACTACCCTTCTATGCATTTGGTTCCTTTCAGGATTCAGCTGGCGACATCTGTGGTATCTCTCAGTACGCCACACACTGCTCCATTCAACAGATGATTGAAGCCCGTTACGCTCGCAGTATGGACTTTATAAGCTTCCCTATGACCAGGGAGTCACAGACTGGGAGGGCTTTGGGTTTCTCAAGAATAGCAAACTTCCCCAAGGAGCAGGGAACAATAGACTGCATACACATCGCCATGAAAGCACCTTTACAGAACACCGAGGTGTTTCGTAACCAAAAGGGATTCCACTCCCTGAATGTGCAGCTCGTTGTCGACCACAACCAAATTATCATGGCAGTTAATGCTAAATCTCCAGGCAGCATCCATGATTCGCACATCTTGCGTGAGAACGCTGTCTCTGACCTGTTTGGCAGTCAGCCTCAAGGAGCGGGAGGATCAAGGCCCAGATAAACGGGCGCGAGAGGCGGGAGAAGCACTAAGGAGCGAAAGGATCAAGGCCCAGATAAAAAGGCACGGAGAATCGGGAGGAGCCAGCTGCTACAGGTACAAAAAGTAAACCAAATCAAAATCGAAAATGAAATGTGACGTCACAGCCAAGCAGGAAGTGATTGGCTGGTGGATTGGTGAGTATTTTTCTTTTCTGTAGGAAACCTTTGGCATTGTTGTAAGTAGGAACTGCAAGTAAATATATGTGATCTTTATTATCTAAGGAGAGCCAGTTAATTAAATCGGCTGTTTGCTAAGTAGCAGCTGGGTGTGCTGAGCGAAGGTTTAGAGTTTAGTTCTACTTGAGAGTTGCAAGTGTAACTAGAGGGATGGCAGGGCAGCTCAGTCCCATGGATTGCGCATCCTGTGGCATGTGGGAAATGCTGGATGCTTCGCGCAGCTGGGGTGACCATGTGTGCAGGAGGTGTCTCCAGGTGCACCAACTTGAGCTTTGTGTTTTGGAGCTTGAGCGGCAGCTGGAGTCACTACGGTGCATCCGTGCGACTGAGAGCAATGTGGGTAGCATGTTTCTAGAGGTGGTCACCCCACAACTTAAGAGTATGCAGGCAGATAGGGTTTGGGTGACCACTGGATGGAAGAGGAGGACTAGGCAGGTAGTGCAGGAGTCCCTTGAGTCAATCTCGCTCTCCAACCGATACTCTGTTCTGAGTACCGGTGAGGACAATGGTGGCTCTGGGGAGCGCAGCCAGAGCCAAGTCCACCGCACCATGGGTGGCTCAGCTGCACTGGGGGGGGTGGGGGGGGAGGAAAAAGAATGGAAGACCTATAGTGGTAGTGGATTCCATAGTCAGGGTAGCAGACAGGCGTTTCTGCGGCCACAGACGAGACTCTAGGATGGTATGTTGCCTCCCTGGTGCCAGGGTCAAGGATGTCCCTGAGCGGCTGCAGGGCATTCTGGGGCCAGAGGTCGTGGTCCACATTGGTACCAATGACATAGGTAAGAAGAGGGATGATGTCCTGCAGGCAGAGTTTAGTGAGCGAGGAGAGAGATTAAAAAGCAGGACCTCAATAGGTAGTAATCTCCGAATTACTCCCAGTGCCACGGGCTAGCGAGTACAGAAATAGGAGGATAGAGCAGATGAATACATGGCTGGAGAGATGGTGCAGGCGGGAGAGCTTTAGTTTTCTGAGGCATTGGGACCGCTTCTGGGGGAGGTGGGACCTGTACAAGCTGGACGGGTTGCACCTCAACAGAGCTGGGACCAATATCCTCATGGGGAGGTTTGCTAGTGCTGTTGGGGAGGGTTTAAACTAGCTTGGCAGGGGCATGGGAACCTGAAAATAGATTCAGTAGGGAGGGGAGTAAAGCTGGAATTAGAAAGCAAAAATAAAGCAAGTGAGTTTGAAGGAGAGAGGAAACAAGCAGGAAAAAAGGGTAATAAAACAAATTTAAAGGCACTTTGTCTAAATGCACGTAGCATTTGTAACAAAATAGATAAGTTGACGGCACAAATTGAGACAAATGGGTATGATCTGATAGCCATTACAGAGACGTGGTTGCAAGGTGACCAGGACTGGGAAATAAATATTCAGGGGAATTTGACAATCTGGAAGGACAGACAGAAAGGAAAAGGAGGTGAGGTAGCTCTATTGATAAAGGATGGAATCGCTGCAATAGTGAGAAACTATTGGCTCAAATGATCAGGATGTTGAAACAGTTTAGGTGGAGATAAGGAATAATAAGGGGAAAAAGTCACTGGTGGGATTAGTCTATAGGCCCCCTAACAGTAGCAACTCTGTTGGTCGGAGCATAAGCCAGGAAATAGTTCGGGCTTGTAAAAAGGGAACAGCAATAATCATGGGTGATTTTAACCTCCAGATTGATTGGATAAATGAAATTGGTCAGGGTAGCCTTGAGGAGGAGTTCATAGAGTGCATAAGAGACGGGTTCCTTGAGCAATATGTAACGGAACCAACCAGCAACAGGCTATCTTAGATCTGGTCCTGTGTAATGAGACAGGATTAATAAACAATCTCCTAGTAAAGGATCCCCTCGGAATGAGTGATCATAGCATGATTGAATTTCAAATTCAGATGGAGGAGGAGAAAGTTGGATCTCTAACCAGCGTACTAAGATTAAATAAAGGAGACTATGAAGGAATGAGGGCAGAGCTGGGTAAAGTGGACTGGGAAAATAGATTAAAGTGTAGGACGGTTAATAAACAGTGGTGTACATTTAAGGAGATATTTCACAACTCTCAAGGAAAATATATTCCAGTGAGGAAGAAAGGGTGCAAGAGAAAAGATAACTATCCGTGGCTAAAGAAATAAAGGATGGTATCCAATTAAAAACAAGGGCATACAAAGTGACCAAAACTTGTGGGAGTACAGAAGACTGGGAAGCTTTTAAAAGCCAGCAAAGAATGACTAAAAAAATGATTAAGAAAGGGAAAATAGACTATGAAAGTAAACTAGCACGAAATACAAAAACAGATAGCAAAAGTTTCCACAGGTATATAAAAAGGAAAAGAGTGGCTAAAGTAAATGATCCCTTAGAGGAAGAGCCCGGGGAATTAGTAATGGGGAATATGGAGATGGCAGAAACTCTTGACAAATATTTTGTATCAGTCTTTACGGTAGACGACACTAACAATATTCCAACAGTGGATAGTCAAGAGGCAATAGGGGGAGGAATCACAATCACAATCACTAAGGAGGTGGTACTCAGTAAGATAATGAGACTAAAGGCAGAAAAATCCCCTGGACCTGATGGACCTTGTATCGTAGGGTTTTAAGAGAAGTAGCAGCAGGGATTGTGGATGCAATGGTTGTAATTTACCAAAATTCCCTGGATTCTGGAGAGGTATGAGCAGATTGGAAAACTGCAAAGGTAACGCCCCTATTTAAAAAAGGAGGCAGATAAAAAGCAGGAAACTATAGACCAGTTAGCCTAACATCTGTAGTTGTGAAAATGTTGGAATCCATTATTAAAGAAGCAGTAGCAGGACATTTGGAAAAACAAAATTCGGTCAGACAGAATCAGCACGGATTTATGACGGGGATGTCATGTTTGACAAATTTTCTGGAATTCTTTGAGGATGTAACAAACAGGGTGGATAAAGGGGAACCAGTGGATGTTGGGTATTTGGATTTGACAAGGTGCCACAAAAAAGGTTACTGTACAAGATAAAAGTTCACGGAATTGGGGGAATATATTAGCATGGATAGAGGATTGGCTAACTAACAGAAAACAGAGAGTTGGGATAAATGGTTCATTCTCTGGTTGGCAATCAGTAACTAGTGGGGTGCTGCAGGGATCAGTGCTGGGACCCCAACTATTTACAATTTATATTAATGACTTAGAAGAAGGGACTGTGTGTAACGTAGCCAAGTTTGCTGATGATACAAAGATGGGAGGAAAAGCAATGTGTGAGGAGCACACAAAAAATATGCAAAAGAACATAGACAGGCTAAGTGAGTGGGCAAAATTTTTGGCAGATGGAGTATAATGTTGGAAAGTGTGAGGTCATGCACTTTGGCAGAAAAAAATCAAAGAGCAAGTTATTAAATGGAGAAAGATTGCAAAGTGCTGCAGTACAGCGGGACCTGGGGGTACTTGTGCATGAAACACAAAAGGATAGTATGCAGGTACAGCACGTGATTGGGAAGGCCAATGGAATCTTGGCCTTTATTGCAAAGGCGATGGAGTATAAAAGCAGGGAAGTCTTGCTACAGCTATACAAGGTTTTGGTGAGGCCACACCTGGAATACTGCATGCAGTTTTGGTTTCCATATTTACAAAAGGATATACTTGCTTTGGAGGTAGTTCAGAGAAGGTTCACTCAGTTGATTCCGGAGATGAGGGGGTTGATTTATCAATGAGTAGGTTGGGCCTCTACTCATTGGAATTCAGAAGAATGAGAGGTGATCTTATCGAAACGTATAAGATTATGAGAGGGCTTGACAAGGTGGATGCAGAGAGGATGTTTTCACTGATGGGGGAGACTAGAACTAGAAGGCATGATCTTAGAATAAGGGGCGCCCATTTAAAACAGAGATGAGGAGAAATTTCTTCTCTGAGGGTTGTAAATCTGTGGAATTCGCTGCCTCAGAGAGCTGTGGAAGCTGGGACGTTGAATAAATTTAAGACAGAAATCGACAGTTTCTTAAACGATAAGGGGATAAGGGTTTATGGGGAGCGGGCAGGGAAATGGAGCTGAGTCCATGATCAGATCAGCCATGATCTTATTGAATGCAAGGGCAGGTACAGCAGGACCGGCGAGGTCAGGACGAAGGAGTGGTGAGAGAATGTAGAGGGATGTGATCAGGACCCGGGAGAGGCGCGAGTTCGGGGCCAGAAGAGGCGAGGGCCCAGGGGCAGCATGGGCGAGCCCACACTGCGATATGTGTGCGCACTAGGCTTGTATAGCAGAACAAGTCTCCAGTCGTCTTGGGTAATCCTTGCCACTGGATCAAGACCTAGCTCTGTCAAGCCTGTGTGGTGGTTGGTGTGCAATGGCCATCACACATTAAAAAATCCACGCACAGGCATCTTCCACCTTTCAAGATGTAGTTCGGGATCTGGAATATTAGGTCCTTCATTGAGACACCTGTGAACTCATCCCTTTTTGACGTTGAAGCAAGTCATCCTCATTTCAAGGGACTGCCTATGATGATGATGATGATGATGAACGGTGGAGCCCGCTCGAGGGGCCGTATGGCCTACTCCTGCTCCTATCTCTTATGTTCTTATGTTAAGGTCATGGTTGGATGTTGGAGTTAAAGGACAAGGCCTTGCCAGCTGGCTCATGACCCCCGTGCGTAATCCCTTGACGGAAGCAGAGAAGCGTTGCAACAAAAGCCACATAGCTACATGCAATATCGTCGAAAAGACAATTGGAGTGCTCAAGCAGCACTTCAGATGCCTGGAGCACTCTGGAGGCAGCCTACAATACCACCCTGACCAGGTCGCTGAGTTTGTTGTGGTGTGCTGCATGTTACATAACCTGGCTATAAAGGAGAGGACAACAATTGCCAGATGGGGCTGCCGGTCCACCTCAGGAAGGATTTGAGGCGGAAGAGACAGACCACGAGGAGGAGAAGGAGGCTGGTGAGGACGTCTGGGAGCAAAATCAGCCTGGCGATGAATCCATGGTCCTACCCCCGGGGAAGACTGGAAAAACCCCATGGGAGTTAAACGGCTGCAACTGAGAACCTGAAGTACCCACATTGTCGCTAATTGCTCCGTGAAATTAAACACTGGGTGAGCGCTGTGGTGATTGATGGGGCAGTGTGTGTAGGCCATGGAATGTTAACTTTATTGGGTACAAAGTGAATAGTGATAGTGTTGTGACTTCCGGGTTTCATCGAGTCCAATTATGTCACTTGCCGCATACACGCTGAGCTTATCGAGAAATCAACTCACTGCCATGGTCAAGAGCGTGATCCAGGTCCATGGGGGAGGAGCGGGAGAACATGGCACGGTGTAAATGGGGGGGGGGGTGATGCTGGAAGAACGTGATCTATACGGCGGTGGGGTAAGAACATGATCTGTCCTCCATCTGGATCATGTTTTCGCTCTCTATACTTCTCCCTACAGACCTGGATCACTTCTTCCCCCATCCCCACTGTTCTCTCCATGCTCTTCTCTCCGCCCCAGTTCCTGACCATCTCTCCACCTGAATTCCTGACCTTCACTCCCCATCTCCAATCGCCTGTCCTCTGTCCACTTCCCCAACCCTCCGATCCTTCGGCTCTCCTCTCCCCCTACCGATCCTCACTCTTCTCCAATCTCCTGTCCTTCTCCACAGAGAGGAATTATCGTCGAGGCCACAGGCCACAGTCCTGCAGCTAGGCGCATGCACAGTTGAAACCTCCAGTATGCACGCATAGCCGAAATGTCAGGTGCACATGTGTGGCTCCAGTGGGGCAGGACAGTGCTTAGGCTCTGCTCCCCATAAAGGTGCGCATGCAAGTAATCACTCAGAATATTTATCCCTCAATCGATATTCCCCTAATTTCTTTTGTGGGTGCGTGGCCCCTTTAAGGGGCTGCGCAGCCCATTCACAGTTTCACACATGTGCAAAATTTAACATTGAAAAAGCCAGTCTCAGACTGTGCAGGACCGGCAGAAAGTTGCACAGCCGCATAGCAGGAATGTTGCTCTCAATCAATATCAGTTTAAAAAAACATCCGCTGCTGTTTCCTGCATTACAACAGTGACTACGCTTCAAAAGTACTTAATTGGCTATAAATCGCTTTGGGATGTCCGAAGGTCATGAAAGGCACTATATAATTGCAAGTCTTTCTTTTCTTGGTGGATTTTTGGGTTAATCTTAAATAATTTTAGTCAATCAGAAACAATGTTTGGTTTCCCAAGAAGATGAAATACACGTGTTTGAAATATTCAAATTGTGGTGGCAGCAGGCTCCTACATGTGTACAGTGCAAGCACATAAGTAATAATTTTTAATATCATTTTTGAAGTAAGATGTCAAATTCTTACTTGAATTTAGAAATAAATTGGGATGACTTTAAATAAAGATATGCACAGTAAAGGTCAACAATGTGAAACATTAGTTTTGTTTCTCTCTCCACAGATGCTGCCTGACCTGCTGAGTATTTCCAGCATTTTCTGTTTTTATTTCAGATTCCCAGCTTCTGTAGTATTTTACTTCTTTTCTGCACATACTATGTTTTCTTTACTAAAATCTGTAAGTAATCTTTATTAAAAACAGAAAGTAATGAATTACATTTTTAAAGTAAGAAGTTCATAGTTTTGTGTCTGCAATGTATTCTCTTGACTATTTGCTCCACTGCTCTGTTTCTGATGGAAATACAGACATCCATCTATATATCAAAAGCAATTCGAGGGTGGTTTTCAAGAACAGACTACAATTATGGATGTGGCAATCTCCAACAGTGGTTGAAAAAACCCCTATTATTATGCTTTATTACATCTGAATGAAAAGCTAAAAGCCAACTGGTTGAAAAGTGTACCAGTTTTGGGTATACACAATTGATGTTAATAGAGGATAATCTAGCACCACATTGCTTATCAATGTTTATCGAAGCACAGTTAGAAAGTAAAGAGAAAGGAAGTTTGACAACAGCCCAATTACAGAATTTTTTTTGAATTCTCAAAATCTAAGGAATTGAATGCTTTGTAGCTCGATGTATCTGAATAATGACAAAAAACTTCAAGCATGCTCTTTTGCCAAGTTAGAGACAGGCTGAAAGACAGTCAACTTTAACCTTTGGTTGTGTTCTTGAATTATCCAATTTACCATTAGTTTGTGTTGACATAAAATATGTTGACTTATTATTATTAATTATATGCAGCCCATGAAGAAATGAAGAACATTATTCAGATCCAGTGAAACAGCTAATGGTAAAGCAATATTGTTGATGTGATACTCTGTGTAGTGAAAAATTATAACCTAAAATTAAATAAGCTACAGTTTGGATTTGAAATATTCAATCAGATTTTGAGTCATGGCAATTTAAATAAACAGATAGTTCAAGCCAATATAATGATTAAATTCTCATATGCCTCCTGCAAATTGTTGGGATATGGATTTTTTTTTAAATCAGGAAACATTAAGGCATCTCTATATCAACTATAAGTGGTCTGTTGAATAATATGATACTTTCAGTAAGACTTATTATAATAAATAATACCCCAGTGCTTGTGTTTGTAGAATTGGTGTGATGTATCATCTACCTACTAAAAAAAAGTGAAATAATACTTTGACATTAGGAGGCCTTCACATATTCTAACCATTGCATTAAAAATGCAGCAGATAACAAATATAAAGTGGCTAAGTCTACTTTCTGTAGTCAGATAATAACTTGTATTTATATAGCACTGTAGAAATATGCAGGCTATGGCAACATAAAATGGAAAAACCCCCGAGAGTAAGGCTAAGGTGCCTTGAACATAAAATGAATTACCAATTGAAATTATGCTTCCTTAGCATCGTCAGTAACTAGAATATACTAATCAGCAGGGTACAGACAAAATGTAATCAAGGAAATGGGACAGATTGTAACTAGAATAGTATAAACCAAGATGGGAAACCCCACCAAGGCAGTGAGAACCTAGGAGCAACACTCGAGAAGCAGGAACCTTAGGCCAGCGGCTCAAAGCAGGACATGAGAGAAATTGGACCTTTAAGAAGGGGCTTGAAAGCAGGACACCAGTGGCAGAGACTGATCACCTCTATTAATGGGTAATATGAGCACAAGTAGTGAGATTTACGTGATATTTTAGACATTGTTTGTACTTTATTTCTACTATGGGAAATCGTTTGAACTTTAATTCTACTTTGGGAAATAAAGTTTGCTTAGCTGAAACATAACGTTTGTCGATGACTTTTTTTCGATACTCGAAGTCCTACCAAATTGTTTCAACTGTACTGACTAAGTACCTACTACGTAAGCTGTCTACGAACCTACAGTGAGTTTTGGGCAACAGGCACCTTTAATGTAGTGAAACGTCCCAAGGTGCTTCACAAGAGTATTATGAGATTTTTTTTAATACATCTAGAGATGGAGAATATAATAGAAAATAGTCTTCATGGATCTTTAACCAACCTAATTGAATTCTGTGAAGAAATAACAGAAATAATAGTCCATGACAATGTAGTGGATGTAATATATATGGACTTTCAGAAGGCCTTCAATAAGGTACCACATGAAAGGCTCATGACAAAGGTCAGGGTGTGGAGAATCAAAGGCCAGATAGCAGAATAGATTGAAAGATGGCTACGGAACATAAAACAGAGGGAAGTTTCCCGAGTGGCAGAAGGTGTGATGTGGTGTCCTACAGGAATCTATGCTGGGACCACTGTTGATCACCATATAATAAATAATTCAGAGTCAGAAATTGGAGATGCGGTTTTGAAATTTGCAGATGATATTAAATGAGTGGTATATCTAATAATGTGGAAGCTAGCACTAAAATACAAAGAGACAAACAGGCTCATAGAGTGGATAGATGAATGGCAAAATGAATTCAATAGATCAAAGTGTGAAGTGATTCATTTTGGTAGGAGGAATATGGAGGCTACTTATTCCTTGGAAGATAAGAAACTAAATGGGGTAGAGGGTAGGGGAATACAAATACATAAATCACCTGTGTGCCTTGGGACCTTTTACTAAGTTTAAAAACGCTATGTAAAGTTTATGGGGCAGAAATTCAGGCCTCCCCGGGTCCGTTCGGAATGTGTACGGACCCGGGAAGGCATTACCAAAGGCGGTTTTCGGTGCGCAATGCACATGCGCCAAAAATCGACTTTTCCAATCCACCACATGCCCACAGCCAGGTATTTACCCATATCTTGCCCAGCGAATGTCCTGAAAACTCTTGCGCCTAGTAAAAGCAGGCACCATAGCCTATTTTTTTTTTACCAGCGTAAGAGTTTTAAAACATACAAAAACAATAATAAAATAAATGTAAAAAATACATTTTAATGTTAAAAACCTTGCCCACTAAGGTAAGTTTATTTTAAACCATAATTAAAAAACTTTTTTTTTTAATCGGAAAAATATCATTTTTCGAAGACATTTATTAACTTTCATTTAAATTAATCTTAAATATATGATGTATTTTTTCTATTTTTTAATTTGTGTTTGGGTGTTGCGGGGGGGGGGGGGGTGTTTCTCAATCATAATACAGTAATGAGAACTCCTACTTAGTGAGTTCCCATTATTATGAATGAGAAAATACTGTACCTGGATTGGCTGCCAGTGCCATGTGATTCCAGCTTCAGCATATGGACGACCCGAACATGCACGCACTCCAATGCGCAGGGAGAGGAGGCCTCAGGACCGGGATCGCTGGTGAGTACAGCAGGAAAAGGTATGTGTTCATCTTTTTTTACCATTTTCTGTCGAGTGCCCACGGGAAGCAGAGGACTGGGATTTCAGGGCCATTGTTGTTGAGAATTGAGAGGATGCTACTATCAAGAAAGATTGAGCAGGCTGGGACTTTTTTCTCTGGAAAAGTGAAGACTAAGAGGAGACCTGATAAATGTTTTTAAAATAATGTAGGAGTTGATTAGGTTGGACAAGGAGAAACTTTTGCCACTAATGGGTGAGTCCAGAACAAGGGGCCATAAGATAGCCACAAATAGATCAAAAAAGATTTTAAGAGAAATGTATTTACACTGAGAGTGGTGGAATTGTCTACTACATGGAGTGGTTGAAGAAAATGGCTTTGATGCATTTAAGGATAGTCTTGATGCATATATGAAGGAGAAGATAATAGAAGGATATGGGGGCAGGGTATGAAGAGATATTTAGAGTGGGAGCAAGCTTAAACACCAGCATACACCAGTTAGGCCAGATGGCCTGTTGATTCAATATAATTCTACATAATCCAATGTATGGACCCTACCAAATGCAATATTGCATTAATAAACTTGGCAACACAGTGAGGGAACTACAAAAGGTTAATAGTATTATACATGCGTGTGAAGCTTGATAATTTCGTAATACTTGCTCTTTGTTTGTACACAATGTTTGCTTCAGAAGTCCAGGTGAACAAAATGAACACAAGAGGACTTAAGTTCTTTTATGTCTAATAAACCCAGGCATTTTAAACCAGTTTTTAACGCTGAGATAGTACTTTCCTTCTTTCCCCCACCTGCAAAAAATGATATTTCCCTAAACTTTCAAAGCTGTAAAATAAAGAAATAAATGTGCCTACTCAGTTGCTCTTACGGAATATATTTGAATATGTTATGCCTTCAATACCTTTTTAAAAAATGTGATCAACTCTTGTTTTGTAACACAACCAAGCACCACCAACACAAAGGTTTGGCGGGCTAGGGAAACTCGAGCTCAGAAACAAACCTTGCCTGACAGGTACTAGAATATGTTTTCAACCTTTTAGGAATTTATGTTGTTTTGTTGGAGATTTTATACGAGGTTAAATAGAAGTCAGCTAATGTACAGTTGTTCCAAACTGTAAAAACGAATTACTCGCAGAAGTCTATAAAAATGCATAGGAAGAGATTTTTTTAATTGTTTTACATCACCACATACTAATATCAATAATGCTCATTAAATAAGTAATAATCTAGAATTTTGTTTTCCATCAACAATCTAGCAAATAGAAGTGCTAAAATTTAGGTTCAAAACTGCATTGTAAATTATATATTATGTTGCAAAGGCCATTATTTTGTGTGGATTGATGCTGTTTGTTTCTTGGACATGAGTAAAATGCTAATAATTTGTATCATATTTATATTCTTTGTGAAACTTACTTTTCTTCCACCACCTGCTTTTGATATTCTTCATATTCTTCTCTAGTCATGCCTGCCGCAGCTGCAGGGTCTGAAGAACCTCCTTCATCTTTCTTTTCTTCATCTCCACCTCCAAGTCCTAAATTCTTCACCTGCCCACTCACCATCGATTTCAACAAAAAAGACATCCTTCATTAATAAAATAATTAATCAGATATAAAGTTGCTGATAGAAAAAACATACAAAGAAAAATGAACAGAGGACCAGTCAGCCTGGCCGGCTTTTACAAGACAGGGAGCTAGTCAAGTGCCTTCGCGAAAATGGTTGCATTCAGTAATCTGGATTAAACCATTGAACTTTTAAATCTTCCAGAGGCAGATGATTCTGATTGCGCCACACATCATTATTCTCTACTGTCTACTTTTAATAATACTTTAAGCTAACTTTTTCAAAAGGGTTATTTCTGTCATCTCTTATTTGCTTGTACAAAATTTAACAAAAATAAACAAGAACGTGTCACAAGCCAAAGATTTAATTTGGTAAAAGTAATTAAGTGGCTCATTTTAATCAGGTTGACCACACAGCTGCTGTTGAAAAACCAGGGCGCTTTAAAGAGAGATTTATGTAAAAAAAAAATATATAGCATCTTAGGATGATACTAGCTGTATTCAGTTGATCGTCAAAGCTGGATAAGCAATCTGTTTCCGAGAACTATTGTATTTAAAGGAATATATACACCAGCACAGCATAATAGTGCACATTAGTACCAATCGCCATTCTCTGGAAAGTTCCTAACTCAAGCCAATTGGCATCATTCACTCACTACCACAAAGCACAGTGAATGTAATGAGTGTTATAACCATATAACAATCACAAGTATAATAAAAGACCATAAATTTGATTGATCATACTTGTATTCTACTATTTCAATATTTTTCAGGATTGTGTGTGGTTACAAATTCAGAACGCTGTATAGTAGTTGAGGATAATTTTAAAAAGACACTTATGGTAACATTCTACAAAGAATATTTCCCAGTTAACTAATTAAATTAATTTAATACAGTGAATTCTATGATGCATTTACTCTCATTTTTGGTAAGGGCAATGGTATCATCATTTTTTATTTTTAATACAGAGTCAGTTCAACTTTCAAAATCATGGAATTCAATTCAGTAATAAGTGCAACAGACTACATTTTCATTATGGAAGTATTATCTTCTCAATGGGTATTATTTGATGAAATGCTACTGCATTGGATTTAAAACCACAAGGTTTTTATTCACAAGGATATTCAAGCTGTAGGAAGAGATAAGTGGTTTGAACAGTGCTATTTAAAACCATTTAAAAGTGTGAAAACCTAGGTCCCAAATATAATTCCTAATTGTTTATATTATGCTTTGATGCTGTAAGTAATCTCAAAAGAGGTTCATTACATTAGTATTTTCCGGATTAAAATTTCATTGATATAAAGGCCAGTTATGCAACACATTTTGCGATGTGAAGCAGCTTTGATTTTGCTTTAATATAGACTGTGTAGTGTAATTCATGTGGGAAGCTTCCCAGTATCAATTATAGACAAATAACATAAAACTACCAGAAGGAATCAATGTTATTCAACTTCAAAACAGCTGCAGATTTACAGCAGCCATTGCAGTGACATTTATAATATTCCTATGTGGTCCAATGGATTGGCGAGGCACTCTTTCAACTTTATTTTTAATCTTTTAATGCTGACTGTTCGGTCAATTCTCCTAACATTAAATTTAATGCCATTCAAATTACAGAAAGTAGTGCTCTGTGCAGGGGATGAATGAAAGCTTAGCAAACTTAAAAATACAACTAGAATCCCTCTAAGCGAGAGCTGGACTTTTTTCTGGCTAGGGTGGAGATTACCTCTTACAAAAGGTAGGTAAAGCATCAAGGCCAGAGTGAACATCTGGATAGTTTCAATCCTCTAAGGGGGTTGGAGAGCATTTTCGCAGATTTTTTCCCCCCAAATTGGCCCAGGATTTTAATTGTTCTTTTTACCTCTCCCAAGAGATCACATAGTTTTGGGTGGGGTGGAGACTGTATGTATTCGCTTGGATTTTCGGGCGGTTTGCGACCGGGTTTTCGCCGCAATTTGACCCTCCGCGGCGAAAACCCGGTTGCTAAGTCAATCCTCGGTTCCTTGTTTGCGGCGGTGCTTGGAAGCACCGCCAGGGAGAGCTACGCCGGACATGCAATGACTCGGATTGTGTTACCGTCCGAGTTTTGGCACTCACCCGACCCGTACGCCACGTCCAGAAGACCGTCGAGTAAAACCTAGCAGTGCAGCCCTGACTGCAGCGGTAACTTGGAAAACCTGAAATAAAGGTAAGTTAAAGTTTTTGGGCTAGAAATTGATCAGCCTACCACTGCGATTTTCGGTGATATTTCCTTGTTTTGGGTGGTCTTTCATTCATTGGGAATTTCATCAGGTCCTCATGTCGCCGGTTTCAAAATACCGCTGGGGAGTGGACCACCGGCGTGCAACGCTGGGAAAACCGCTCCCGCCTGAGTTTGGTGGGAACGGTGCTTCATACTTCTGCAAAAAAAATGCCCAGTTGGAGCAGCCTTTCGATGGACGATAGGTATGAAACCCTGCAAAAAAAGGTAAGTGAATGTTTTTTTTAATTCTTTTGCAACGATTCATTTAAAAAGGCTTCTTTGAATGTTTTCCGATGTTTTATTTTTTATTTTTTGAAAAAATATTTTTCGTGTTTTCCCCCCTCCTGAGGTCAACTCTCGCCTCGAACTTAATTTGACCAAGACTGATGAGAAGCCATATACAACGCCCATTTTGCCCGCCAGGCGTTTTTTTTTCTATTTTTTGACCAAAGTTCTGCCCAAAGAACCATCAGGATCTTAACGGTCTATGACAGTAAATTGGCCGAACTTGCCTTTGATCAATTTTGACCCTCTTATATTTTTTTTTGCAGCAATTTGTTAGTTAGTGGTCTTGGTAATGTTTTTTGAATTTTTTTTCCCCCCCTCCCAAGGCCTCTCTTGCAGCACTCCCGGCCCTGCACTAAAGTAGGTGAGGATCGCATTTTTACGCCCCGAATAATAGTGCAGACCAAATGCCGACAGTTAGGCTTTAAATCGGTAACGCAGAGAAAACAGTAACTTTCACATATCGCTTACGTTTTCGCCCAAAAACGGAGAAACCTGAAAATCCAGCCCATTGTGTGGGACAGGCTGGATAGATCAGAGGGTCTTTTTCTGTCTGCCATTGTTTGTTCATAGGTTCATAAATTGCATTTACATAATGACTTGTCAAGGCATCCCAAAATCTTTTACAGACAGTAGATTACTTTTGAAATGCAGTCACTGATGTTGTGTAGGCCACAATGACAATCAATTTGCACACAAGAACCCATAAACAGCAAATTGAAGAATGACCAGATAATGTTTTTCGGCACATTGAATAAGAGAGAAATGTTGTGCAGGATGATTGCTTGCTCTTATTTGAATAGAACTATGGGATCTTTTGCTTCCACCTAAACAGGGAGGTAGGATCTTGGTTTAGTATCTCATCCAAAATGTGTCACCTTCAATAATGCAGTATTCCGTCACTTCCGCCCAAATTACCATCAGGATCTTAGCGGTCTTTTCGACGGTAAATGGGCGGAACTTGGTTTTGATCAAATTCGGGCCCTAAGAAATCATGTAAAAGAGCTGCAATATTAATGTTAGTTGACTGTTCACTTCTCAGACAGAAGGTTGATGGACTCAATGTTCACTATGGACATTAATGCATAATCTAGGTTGATAGTTCATAAGAAGATAAGAATTAGAAGCAGGTCTAGGCCATACGGCCCTTTGAGCCTCTCCTGCCATTCAGTAAGATCATGGCTGATCTTCGACCTCAGCTCCACTTTTCTGCCCGATCTCCATATCCCTTGATTCCCCTAGAGTGCGAAAATCTGTCTCAGCTTTGAATAAACTCTACGACTCCGCATCCACAACCCTTTGGATAGAGAATTCCAAAGATTCACAATCCTGAGTGAAGAAATTCTTCCGCATCTCAGTCTTTATTGGCCAACCCCTTATCCTGAGATTATGCCCCCTAGTTCTAGACTCTCCAATCAGGGGAAACAACCTCTCAGCATCTACCCTGTCAATCCCCCTCAGTATCTTATATGTTTCAATTAGATCACCTCTCATTCTTCTAAACTCCAGAGAGAATAGACACCATCTACTCAATCTCTCCTCATAGGACAATCCTCTCATCCCAGGGTTAAATCTAGTGAACCTTCGTTGTGCCTCCTCTAAGGCAAGTATGCCTTTCCTCAGATAAGGAGACCAAAACTGTGCATAGTAATCCAGGTTTGGTCTCACCAAAGTCCTGTACAATTGTAAGACTTCCTTACTCTTGTACACCAATCCCTCGCAATAAAGGCTATCCTAGTTGCTTGCTGTACCTGCATGCTAATTTTCTGTGTTACCTGTACGACGACAGCTAAATCTCTCTGAACACCAACATTTAATGGTTTCTCACCCTTTAAAAAATATTCTGTTTTTCTATTCTTCCTACCAAAGTAATTAACCTCACATTTCATAGAAACATAGAAACATAGAAAATAGGTGCAGGAGTAGGCCCTTCGAGCCTGCACCGCCATTCAATGAGTTCATGGTTGAACATGCAACTTCAGTACCCCATTCCTGCTTTTTCGCCATATCCCTTGATACCCCTAGTCGTAAGGACTACATCTAACTCCTTTTTGAATATATTTAGTGAATTGGCCTCAACAACTTTCTGTGGTAGAGAATTCCACAGGTTCACAACTCTCTGGGTGAAGAAGTTTCTCCTCATCTCAGTCGTAAATGGCTTACCCCTTATCCTTAGACTGTGTGCCCTGGTTCTGGACTTCCCCAACATTGGGAACATTCTTCCTGCATCTAACCTGTCTAAACCCGTCAGAATTTTAAACGTTTCTATGAGATCCCCTCTCATTCTTCTGAACTCCAGTGAATACAAGCAAAGTTGATCCAGTCTTTCTTGATATGTCAGTCCCGCCATCCCGGGAATCAGTCTGGTGAACCGTCGCTGCACTCCCTCAATAGCAAGAATATCCTTCCTCAATTAGGAGACCAAAACTGTACACAATACTCCATGTGTGGCCTCACCAAGGCCCTGTACAACTGTAGTAACACCTCCCTGCCCCTGTACTCAAATCCCCTCGCTATGAAGGCCAACATGCCATTTGCTTTCTTAACCGCCTGCTGTACCTGCATGCCAACCTTCAATGACTGATGTACAATGACACCCAGGTCTCGTTGCACCTCCCCTTTTCCTAATCTGTCACCTTTCAAATAATAGTCTGTCTCTCTGTTTTTACCACCAAAGTGGATAACCTCACATTTATCCACATTATACTTCATCTGCCATTCATTTGCCCACTCACCTAACCTATCCAAGTCACTCTGCAGCCTCATAGCATCCTCCTCGCAACTCACACTGCCACCCAACTTAGTGTCATCCGCAAATTTGGAGATACTACATTTAATCCCCTCGTCTAAATCATTAATATACAATGTAAACAGCTGGGGCCCCAGCACAGAACCTTGCGGTACCCCACTACTCACTGCCTGCCATTCTGAAAAGTACCCATTTACTTCTACTCTTTGCTTCCTGTCTGCCAACCAGTTCTCAATCCATGTCAGCACACTACCCCCAATCCCATGTGCTTTAACTTTGCACATTAATCTCTTGTGTGGGACCTTGTCGAAAGCCTTCTGAAAGTCCAAATACACCACATCAACTGGTTCTCCCTTGTCCACCCTACTGGAAACATCCTCAAAAAATTCCAGAAGATTTGACAAGCATGATTTCCTTTTCACAAATCCATGCTGACTTGGACCTATCATGTCACCTCTTTCCAAATGCGCTGCTATGACATCCTTCATAATTGATTCTATCATTTTACCCACTACCAATGTCAGGCTGACCAGTCTATAATTCCCTGTTTTCTCTCTCCCTCCTTTTTTAAAAAGTGAGGTTACATTGGCTACCCTCCACTCCATAGGAACTGATCCAGAGTCTATGGAATGTTGGAAAATGACTGTCAATGCATCCGCTATTTCCAAGGCCACCTCCTTAAGTAGTCTGGGATGCAGACCATCAGGCCTTGGGGATTTATCGGCCTTCAGTCCCATCAATTTCCCCAACACAATTTCCCGACTAATAAGGATTTCCCTCAAATCCTCCTTCTTACTTGACCTTCTGACCCCTTTCATATCCGGAAGGTTGTTTTTGTCCTCCTCAGTGAATACCGAACCAAAGTACTTGTTCAATTGGTCTGCCATTTCTTTGTTCCCAGTTATGACTTCCCCTGATTCTGACTGCAGGGGACCTACGTTTGTCTTTACTAACCTTTTGCTCTTTACATATCTATGGAAGCCTTTGCAGTCCATTTTAATGTTCCCTGCAAGCTTCCTCTCATACTCTATTTTCCCTGCCCTAATCAAACCCTTTGTCCTCCTCTGCTGAGATCTAAATTTCTCCCAGTCCCCGGGTTCATTGCTATTTCTGGCCAATTTGTATGCCACTTCCTTGGCTTTAATACTATCCCCGATTTCCCTTGATAGCCACGGTTGAGCCACCTTCCCTTTTTTATTTTTACGCCAGACAGGAATGTTCAATTGTTTTAGTTTATCCATGCGGTCTCTAAATGTCTGCCATTGCCCATCCATTGTCAACCCCTTAAGTATTATTCGCCAATCTATCCTAGCCAATTGACGCCTCATACCTTCAAAGTTACCCTTTAAGTTCTGGACCATGGTCTCTGAATTAACTGTTTCATTCTCCATCCTAATGTAGAATTCCACCATATTATGTTCACTCTTCCCCAAGGGGCCTCGCACAACAAGATTGCTAATTAATCCTCTCTCGTTACACAACACCCAGTCTAAGATGGCCTCCCCCCCTAGTTGGTTCCTCGACATATTGGTCTAGAAAACCATCCCTGATGCACTCCAGGAAATCCTCCTCCACCGTATTGCTTCCAGTTTGGTTAGCCCAATCTATATGCATATTAAAGTCACCCATGATAACTGCTGCACCTTTATTGCATGCACCCCTAATTTCCTGTTTGATGCCCTCCCCAACATCGCTACTACTGTTTGGAGGTCTGTACACAACTCCCACTAACGTTTTTTGCCCTTTGGTGTTCTGCAGCTCTATCCATATAGATTCCACATCATCCAAGCTAATGTCCTTCCTAACTATTACATTAATCTCCTCTTTAACCAGCAATGCTACCCCACCTCCTTTTCCTTTTATTCCATCCTTCCTGCATGTTGAATACCCTTGGATGTTGAGTTCCCAGCCCTGATCATCCTGGAGCCATGTCTCTGTAATCCCAATCACATCATATCTGTTAACATCTATTTGCACAGTTAATTCATCCACCTTATTATGGATACTCCTTGCATTAAGACACAAAGCCTTCAGGCTTGTTTTTTTAACACCCTTTGTCCTTTTAGAATTATGATGTAGTGTGACCCTTTTTGTTTCTTGCCTTTGTTTATTCGACCTTCCACTATTGCTTTTTATCTTTCTACCACATTGTACACCATCTGCCACCTTATTGCTCACTCACTTGATCTGTCTCTATCCCTTTGCAGGCTCTTTCTAACCTAGCTTTGTATCATCAGAAAACTTGGATACATTGCACTTGGTCCCTTCATCTAAGGCATTAATATAGATTGTAAATAACTGAGGCCCAAGCAATGATCCTTGCTGTTATGTATGCATGAAGTGTCTGACTGGATGCTGTGAGCTCAACGTAAAGTGTGACCGTAGCCTTTTATTGCAGGTCTCCAGAGTGTCTCTCCAGCCTGTGAGGCCTCCTTAAGTACCTATGTTCCCAAGGGATTATGGGATCCCTTGGGACTCCAGGGGATGAGCCCGCTGATGGCTGTACAAAGTATATACAAGTTTACATATATAACAACACCCTCCCTCAAAGTCAACAGTGTCATTTACAAGGTGAGACGATCTGGGGCACTTCTTTGCCTGGTTGATCGTTTCGGTGCAGATGCTGGTATTGGTGAACCATCTGTTGGGCCCTCGCTGGGCTGCTGTGCAGCTGACCTTGCTGGGCTGCCTGGTGTGGTGAGTCCTGCTGGGCTGCTGTGGATGATGGGTTCTGTTTCGTGGCCAACCGCGGTGTCGGTTGCCAATGGTGTGTATGTCGGGGTGTCAAAGGTGGTAGGGTCCAAAGTGGGTTGCTCAGGATAGTCCGTGAATCTGAGTTTGATTTGATCCAAGTGTTTCCGGTGAATGAGTCCATTTGAACGTTTGACCGGAAACACTCTGCTCCCCTCTTTGGCCACAACAGTGTGGAGAAGCCACTTGGGACCTTGTCCATAATTCAATACAAATTGATCAGTTATTTCAATTTCGTGTGACACATTTGCGCTATCATGATATGCACTTCGTTGAAGCCACCTGTTCTCTACCTGTTCATGTAGACCAGGGTGCTCTAACAAGAGCCTTGTCTTAAGTGCCCTTTTCATGAGCAGTTCCCAGTGAGCGAGTGGGGTCTTGTGCGGTAACTGAGCAGGACTCGGGATAGGCGAGTCTGCAGTGAGCCTTCAGTTACCCTCTTCAGGCCTTGCTTGATTGTTTGAACTGCTCTCTCTGCCTGACCATTGGATGTTGGTTTGAACGGGGCAGACGTGACATGTTTGATCCCGTTGCGATTCTTGAATTCTTTGAACTCGGCACTGGTAAAACATGGCCCGTTGTTGCTCAAGGCCATCGGGTAATCCGTGCGTGGCAAACATGGCCTGCAGGCTTTCAGTGGTGGCAGCGGACATACTTGCCGATATTATCTCACATTCAATCCATTTGGAGTATGCATCTGCAACCACACTTGGGATCTGGCTAAAGCTTTCATCATTACGATGCCTGGGTGGATACTGTGGAGGTCACTGATAAAGGTGTCTCTGCCATACTTGGGAATCACTACCCGATTTCCCCACAGAAGGCAGTCTGCCTGTATAGACATTTCATCTTTGCACTGCTGGAACGGCTTTATCTCTTCCTGCATTTCCACTGGGACACTGGACCAACTCCTGTGGAGCACACAATTTTTTTACTAGGGATAGTAAGGGGTCCTGGCTCATCCAGGTTCTAATCTGTCGGGCTGTGACGGGTGATTGCTCACTCTCAAATGCTTCCATAACCATTTCCTGTGGTGGGCAATGGCAGCCTACTGAGAGCATCGGCACAGTTTTCTTTGCCTGGCCTGTGGCGGATGGCGTAGTTGTATGCCAACAACGTGAGTGCCCATCTCTGGATGTGGGCCGATGCGTTGGTATTTATCCCTTTACTCTCGGAAAACAGGGTCATGAGTGGCTTATCGTCAGTTTCCAATTCAAATTTTAGCTCAAACACATATTGATGCATTTTCTTTACCCTAATCATGCTGTAGGCTCTCTCAGCCTTAGACAGACTCTTGGATGCATAAGCAACCAGTTGCAATTTCCCAGAATCATTAGCTTGTTGCAATACACACCCGACACCTTACGTCGACGCATCACTTGTTAGTACCAAACACTTACATGGATCATGCAAAACAAGCAATTTGTTTGAGCATAACAATTTTCTAGCTTTTACAAAGGCATTTTCTTGGCTTTTGCCCCATACCCATTTGTTTCCTTTACGCAGTAAGGCAACCAGTGGTTATAACAGTGTGCTGAGACCCGGTAAGAAGTTACCAAAATAGTTCAGGAGTCCTAGAAACGACCACAGCTCCATCATGTTCTGTGGCCTTGGTGCATTCTCAATTGCCTTCGTCTTCGAATCGGTGGGCCTGATGCTGTCCGCCGCGATTCTTCTCCCCAGGAACTCCACTTCAGACACCAGGAAAACGCATTTCGAGCATTTTAACCTGAGCCCCATGCAGTTGAGTCGACTAAGTACCTCCTCCAGGTTCTGCAGATGCTCATTTGTGTCCCGACCTGTAACCAAGATGTCGTCCTGGAAGACTATCATGCGTGGGACCAACTTCAGTAAGCTTTCCATCTTTCTCTGGAATATCGCCGCCGCTGATCGAATTCCAAACGGGCATCTGTTATAAATGAAGAGACCTTTGTGGGTGTTGATGCAGGTGAGGGCCTTCAATGATTCCTCCAGCTCCTGCATCATGTAGGCCGAGGTCAAGTCCAGCTTCGTGAACGTCTTTCCTCCCACCAGCGTAGCAAAAAGGTCGTCAGCCTTTGGTAGTGGGTATTGGTCCTACAGGGAGAAACGATTGATAGTTACTTTGTAATCACCAAAAATTCTGACGGTGCTGTCTCCCTTGAGGACAGGAACGATTGGGCTTGCCCGCTCATTGAATTCAATCCGCGAAATGATGCCCTCTCTTTGCAACCGGTCTAGCTCGATCTCTACCCTTTCTCTCATCATCTACGGTACTGCTCTCACCTTGTGATGGATGGGTCGCGCCTCCAGAATTAGGTGGATCTGCACTTTTGTTCCTTGGAACTTTCCGATGCCTGGTTTGAACAGCGAAGAGAGCTTGTTTAAGACCTTGGCACATGAAGTGTCGTCAGCGGACGAGAGCTCTCGGACGTCGTCCCAGTTCCAGTGTATCTTTCCCAGCCAGCTTCTGCCGAGTAGCGTGGGACCATTGCCTGGTACCATCCAGAGTGGTAGCTTGTGCACCGCTCCATCATATGAGACTTTTACAGGAGCACTGCCGATTACGGGAATTAGTTATTTTGTGTAAGCTCTCAGTTTTGTGCGAATTGGAGTCCTTGAGGCCTTGCTGCACCACAATTTTGCAAAAGTCTTTTTGCTCATAATTGACTGGCTCATGCCCGTGTCCAGCTCCATTGACACCAGGAGTCCATTTAATTTAACCTTCAGCATTATCGGGGGATACTTTGTGGTGAATGTGTGCACCCCATATACCTCTGCCTCCTCGGTCTGAGGCTCTGGTTCATCGTGATCCGCTGTGGATCTGTCCTCCTCTGCAACATGATGGTTTGCAGGATTAACAGGATTTGCAGCTTGCCTGCACATACATTGGAGGTGTCCCATTGTTCCACAGCCCTTGCAAACATACCCTTTGAAGCAGCATGAATGGGAATGATGATCACCCCCGTAGTGTTAACAAGGTGTTAGTGGCCTTGCATTCATCACCATTGATGGTGGACTCTGAGACATCTGCGGACGTGCAGCTGCAGGCATGTGGGGCCTGCCCTGTACGTTGCGATTTGAAAACAACATCACTTTGTTCACAGTACTTGTAGCAGCACTCGTGTGTTGAGAGAAACATAGAAACATAGAAAATAGGTGCAGAGGTAGGCCATTCAGCCCTTCAAGCCTGCACCACCATTCAATAAGATCATGGCTGATCACTCACCTCAGTACCCCTTTCCTGCTTTCTCTCCATACCCCTAGATCCCTTTAGCCATAAGGGCCATATCTAACTCCCTCTTGAATATATCCAATGAACTGGCATCAACAACTCTCTGCGGTAAAGAATTCCACAGGTTAACAACTCTCTGACTGAAGAAGTTTCTCCTCATCTCAGTCCTAAATGGCTTATCCCTTATCCTTAGACGGTGTCCCCTGGTTCTGGACTTCCCCAACATCGGAAACATTCTTCCTACATCTAACCTGTCCAGTCCCGTCAGAATTTTCTAAGTTTCTATGAGATCCCCTCTCATCCTTCTAAACTCCATTGAATACAGGTCCAGCCGATCCAGTCTCTCCTCATATGTCAGTCCTGCCATCCTGGGAATCAGCCTGGTGAACCTTCACTGCACTCCCTCAATAGCAAGAATGTCCTTCCTCAGAGTCGGAGACCAAAACTGAAAATATTCCAGGTGAGGTCTCACTAAGGCCCTGTACAACTGCCGTAAGACCTCCCTGCTCTTATACTCAAATCTCTGAGCTATGAAGGCCAACATACCATTTGCCTTCATCACCGCCTGTTGTACCTGCATGCCAACTTTCAATGACTGATGAACCATGACACCCAGGTCTCGTTGCACTTCCCCTTTTCCTAATCTGCTGTCATTCAGATAATATTCTGCCTTTGTGTTTTTGCCCCGTAAGTG
This sequence comes from Pristiophorus japonicus, assembly GCF_044704955.1. Lineage (NCBI taxonomy): Eukaryota > Metazoa > Chordata > Chondrichthyes > Pristiophoridae > Pristiophorus > Pristiophorus japonicus. The sequence goes on from NC_091978.1 coordinate 69,491,396, forward strand.
GATAACCTCTCATTTATCCACATTATACTGCATCTGTCTTGCATTAGCCCACTCACCTAACCTGTCCAAATCAACCTGCAGCCTCTTAGCATCCCTCTCACAGCTCATACCGCCACCCAGTTTAGTGTCACCTGCATATTGGAGATATTACACTCAATTCTTTCATCTAAATCATTGATGTATATTGTAAGTAGCGGGGTCCCAGCACTGAGCCCTGCGGCACTCCACTAGTCACTGCCTGCCATTCTGAAAAGGACCCGTTTATCCCGACTCTCTGATTCCTGTCTGCCAACCAATAAGGATTACCTTCAGTTCCTCCTTCTCTCTAGACCCTCGGTCCCCGAGTATTTCCAGAAGGCTATTTGTGTCTTCCTTCGTGAAGACAGAACCAAAAGTGTTTGTTCAACTGGTCCGCCATTTCTTTGTTCCCCATTATAAATTCACCTGAATCTGACTGCAAGGGACCTACGTTTGTCTTCACTAATCTTTTTCTCTTCACATATCTATAAAAGCTTTTGCAGTCAGTTTTTATGTTCCCAGCAAGCTTCCTCTCATACTCTAATTTCCCCTTCCTAATTAAACCCTTTGTCCTCTTCTGCTGAATTATAAAATTCTCCCAGTCCTCAGTTTTACTGCTTTTCCTGGCCAATTTATATGCCTCTTCCTTGGATTTAAAACTATCCTTAATTTCCCTTGTTAGCCACAGTTGAGCCACCTTGCCCGTTTTATTTTTTTATTTTTACTCCAGACAGGGATGTACAATTGTTGAAGTTCATCCATGTGATCTTTAAATGTTTGCCATTGCCTATCCACCGTCAACCCTTTAAGAGATATTTGCTTAGTATTGTCACTGGTGGCAATGAACGCCTGGGCTATTGCTATGGCCTTACTCAAGGTTGGAGTCTCTACAGTCAACAGTTTATGAAGTATCATTTCATGGCCAATGCCAAGAACGAAAAAGTCTCTGAGCATGTGCTCCAAATGTCCTTCAAATTCGCAAGGCATCTTAACTCGGCGACATAACTTACCACTTCCTGGCCTTCAGACTTTTTGTAGGTGTCGAACCAGTACCTCGCCATCAGAACGCTTTCCTTCAGGTTCAGGTGCTCCTGGACCAGTGTGCAGAAATCATCGTATGATTTCTCTGTGGGTTTCACTGGAGCAAGCAGGTTTTTCGGAGGCTGTACATTGGTGCCCTACAGACGGGGAGGAGAATCACCCTTCGTTTGGCAGCATTTGCTTCTCTTTCCAGCTCGTTGGCCAAGAAGTATTGGTTGCGTCACTCCACGAAGATTTCCCAATCATCTCCCACTCAGAATTTCTCCAGGATGCCCACTGTTCTCTGCATCGTTGGGTTCATCATTTGTATCTCTTCGCCAGTTGTTATGTATGAATAAAGAGTCTGATGATGCTGTGAGCTCAAAGTAAAGTGTGACCGTAGTCTTTTATTGCAGGTCTCCAAAGTGCCTCTTCAGCCTATGAAGCCTCCTTAAGTACCTGTGCTCCCAAGGGATTATGGGATCCCTTGGGACTCCAGGGGATGAGCCCTCTGGTGGCTGTACAAAGTATATACAGGTTTACATATATAACACTTGCGGCATCCCAATAGTTCCAGCCTGCCACTGGAAAATCAGCCATTTATCCCTACTCTCTGTTTTCTGTCCATTAACCAATCCTCTATCCATGCTAATATATTACCCTCAACTCCATGAGCACTTACCTTGCATAGCAAACTTTTATGTGGCACCTCGCCTTTTGGAAATCCAAATATACTATATCCACTGATTCACCTTTATCTACCCTGTTAGTTACATCCTCAAAAAACTCTAATAAATTTATTAAACACGAGTTTCCTTTCATAAAACCATGTTGACTCTGCCTAATGATATGATTTTGTAAGTGCCCTGTTACCACTTCCTGGATAATGGATTCCAGCATTTTCCCTGACGAGTGATCTCAGGCTAACTGGCATGTAGTCCCCGCTTTCTCTCCTACTTTCTTGAATAGTGGGGTTACCTTTTAGTATCTGCCAATTCACTGGGACCATTCTAGAATCTAGGGAATTTTTGAAGATTACAACCAATGGATCCACTATCTCTGCAACCACCTCTTTTAGAACCCTAAGATTTAGGCCATCAGGCCCAGGGAATTTGTCAGCTTTTAGTCCCATTAGTTTCTCAAAGTAATTAATGTAAGTAGAGAAAAATATTTAAGTTCCTCACTCTTATTAGCCACTTGGTTCCCCACGATTTTTGGTATGCTTTTTGTGACTTCTATTGTGAAGACAGTTATAAGGGCTGCGATTTCACCAGCCGAGGCGAGACCGGGTTGGCCGGCATTGGTGGCTTGTGAGGAACGTGCTCCCGGCTCCATCCCGCCCTTTCAACACAATCTTCTGTTGATTGGGCTTAAGACTGCCCTGCGAGGTTCCCAGCCAATTAAAAGGAAGCCGGTCTGATGACATCATATGATGACGTATCATCAGCCGGTTTTCTTAAAGGGACCATGGGCAACTTTTTTGACAGTTCTTCTGTCAATGTTCTACAGCATTGAGCTGCTGCAAACACTGCACACCAGATGCATGGCTGCATCCATGGGCGGAAGAAATCGTCCCAGGATACCAACGCAGCCTGGTTGCACATTGCACAGGAGGGCAGAGCAGGGATGTCTTCAGAAGGAACTGGCTGCAGTGGCGCAAACCTTCAATGATCTCAATAGATCACGAAATAGGTTACTGCAAAGTCACACATCACATTCCCATCACTCTGCATTCCCTACCCTACTCTTGCACATCTTTACTCACACCAACTTACCTTGCACCTCCACCCATCCCTCTCTCTCTCAATCTACATTATCACTTCCCCATCTCACTAGCCACTCCTCACAATCACTCTCATCCTTGTCCAATCATCATCATAGTCAGTTCCTCGGAATCGAAGAAGACTTGTTTCCACTCTAAAAATGAGTCCTTAGGTGGCTGAACAGTCCAATACGAGAACCACAGACTCTGTCACAGGTGGGACAGATAATCATTGAGTGAAGGGGTGGGTGGGACTGGTTTGCCGTATGCTCTTTCCGCTGCTTGCGCTTGATTTCTGCATGCTCTCAGCGATGAGTCTCAAGGTGCTCAGCACCTTCCCGGATGCACTTCCTCCACTTAGGGTGGTCTTTGGCCAGGTATCGGTGGGGATGTTGCACTTTATCAGGGAGGCTTTGAGGGTGTCCTTGTAACGTTCCCTCTGCTCACCTTTGGCTTGTTTGTCATGAAGGACACCCTCAACTTAGGGTGGTCTTTGGCCAGGTATCGGTGGGGATGTTGCACTTTATCAGGGAGGCTTTGAGGGTGTCCTTGTAACGTTCCCTCTGCCCACCTTTGGCTTGTTTGTCATGAAGGAGTTCCGAGAAAAGCGCTTGCTTTGAGAGCTCGTGTTTGGCATGCGAACGATGTGGCCTGCCCAGCGGAGTTGATCAAATGTGGTCAGTGCTTCAATGCTCGGGATGTTGGCTTGGTCGAAGATGCTAACATTGGTGCGTCTGTCCTCCCACGGGATTTGTAGGATCTTGCGGAGACATCGTTGGTAGTATTTCTCCAGCGACTTGAGGTGTCTACTGTACATGGTCCATGTCTCTGAACCATATAGGAGGGCGGGTATTACTACAGCCCTGTAGACCATGAGCTTGGTGGTGGGTAGGCACTTGGGTGTTTTAACCAATGTTTACGTAGAGTTTCTGCAAATGTGTTGTCAAACATTGAAATCTTTAGTTTGAACACTCTGTGTTCTTGGACAGATATGTGTGCACCTTTGGAAGTAGCTTAGTAAATTGTAGTGAATGGTCAAACATAAGGGTACCCTGCGCAATGGTAATGAGTGTGAAGAATGGCTTGGGCATTGCAGGGATGCTTTATATAAGAATATAAGAACATAAGAATTAGGAACAGGAGTAGGCCATCTAGCCCCTCAAGCCTGCTCCGCCATTCAACAAGATCATGGCTGATCTGGCCGTGGACTCAGCTCCACTTACCCGCTCGCTCCCCGTAACCCTTAATTCCCTTATTGGTTAAAAATCTATCTATCTGTGATTTGAATACATTCAGTGAGCTAGCCTCAACTGCTTCCTTGGGCAGAGAATTCCACAGATTCACAACCCTCTGGGAGAAGAAATTCCTTCTCAACTCGGTTTTAAATTGGCTCCCCCATATTTTGAGGCTGTGCCCCCTAGTTCTAGTCTCCCCGACCAGTGGAAACAACCTCTCTGCCTCTATCTTGTCTATCCCTTTCATTATTTTAAATGTTTCTATAAGATCACCCCTCATCCTTCTGAACTCCAACGAGTAAAGACCCAGTCTACTCAATCTATCATCATAAGGTAACCCCCTCATCTTCAGAATCAACCTAGTGAATCGTCTCTGTACCCCCTCCAAAGCTAGTATATCCTTCCTTAAGTAAGGTGACCAAAACTGTTTGCAGTACTCCAGGTGCGGCCTCACCAACACCCTGTACAGTTGCAGCAGGACCTCCCTGCTTTTGTACTCCATCCCTCTCACAATGAAGGCCAACATTCCATTCGCCTTCCTGATTTACCTGCTGCACCTGCAAACTAACTCTTTGGGATTCATGCACAAGGACCCTCAGGTCCCTCTGCACCGCAGCATGTTGTAATTTCTCCCCATTCAAATAATATTCCCTTTTATTGTTTTTTTTCCCCAAGGTGGATGACCTCACATTTTCCAACATTGTATTCCATCTGCTAAACCTTAGCCCATTCGCTTAACCTATCTAAATCTCTTTGCAGCCTCTCTGTGTCCTCTATACAACCCGCTTTCCCACTAATCTTTGTGTCATTTGCAAATTTTGTTACACTACACTCTGCTATTATGGTGTTGCTGTGGGGTGGTACCAACTTGGTGCATCATGTGGCAGCCAGGGTGAAGTAAATGTGGCCATGGTGAGGCCAGCATTATGGTCAGGTGCTGATGGCCTGTGTGCTGTGCAGCATCAGTTGATTGTGGAGAAGGTTGGTGATTCTGGTGTGTTTAGTGATGTTGGTGTTGGGGCTGATCGTGGTAGGATTCTGAGGACCAAGGTGAGATTTTTTCAAGGGCATCGATGCTGCTTGAATAGGTGGCAGCTGAGGTTAAGTTGACAGAAGCGATATCAATGGTAAGAGAGGTTGCTCCAAGGAGGTGACAGTGAATCGAAGCTTCACTACAAACACTTCCAAACTGCATAGAGCTCAAAAGTATTTTCCAAATCCCGACGACTTCAGCTTCTGCCAGTGGAAAGTGAACAGCTGTGAAATGGGAGCTTTTATACCACTTTTGCTGGTGACAACTAGCCAAAGCAATAGAGTGTCACTGAGAACTAGCCAAAGCAATAGAATGTCACTGAGAACCGGACACACATGCCTGGAGTGAAACCCGAGGGACGACAAAATTGTCAAAAAGTTGGTAAAATTTTAAGTGCCTGCTTTTAATCCTCTTAACAGGTAGCTTAATGCTATTTAAGTACCTTAATTAACTCGACCACCACTTGGTGTCAGCTCTGCGAACCACACGCAGACCCAACAGTTAAGAAACTTACGAGATGTGTTTAGCGTGTGAACATAGAAACATAGAAAATAGGAGCAGTTGTAGGCCATTCGGCCCTTCGAGTCTGCACCGCCATTCAATATGATAATGGCTGATCCTCTATCTCAACACCATATTCCCACTTTTTCCCCATAGCCCTTGATGCCTTTTGGTTCTAGAAATCTATCTATCTCCCTCTTAAATATATTCAGTGACTTGGCCTCCACAGCCTTCTGTGGTAGAGAATTCCACAGGTTCACCACCCTCTGAGTGAAAACATTTCTCATCTCAGTCCTAAATTTCCTACCCCATATCCTGAGACCCCTTATTCTAGACTTCCCAGCCAAGGGAAACATCCTTCCCGCATCCAGTCTATCCAACCCAGTCAGAATTTTATACGTTTCAATGAGATCCCCTCTCATTCTTCTAAACTCTGGTGAATACAGGCCTAGTCAACCCAATCTCCCCTTATATGAAGTCCTGCCATCCCAGGATTCAGTCTGGTGAACCTTCGCTGGACTCCCTCTATGGCAAGTATATCCTTTCTTAGGTAAGGAGACTAAAACTGCACACAATAATCCAGGTGCAGTCTCACCAAGGCCCTATATAACTGTAGTAAGATATCCTTGCTCCTGTACTCAAATCCTCTTGCAATGAAGGCCAACATACTATTTGCCTTCCTAACTGCTTACTGCATGTTTGCTTTCAATGACTGGTGTACAAGGACACCCAGGTCCCTCTGTACATCAACACTTCCCAAGCCATCACCATTTAAATAATACTTTGTCCTTATGTTTTTCCTACCCAAATGGATAACTTCACATTTATCCACATTATACTGCATCTGCCATGTGTTTGCCCACTCACTCAACTTATCTAAATCGCCTTGCAGTGTCTTTGCATCCTCCTCACAACTCACAATCCCACCTAGTTTTGTGTCATCAGCAAACTTGGAAATATTACATTTGGTTCCCTCATCCAAATCATTTATATATATTGTGAATAGCTGGGGCCCACTAGTCACTGCCTGTCACCCCGAAAAAGACTCGTTTATTCCTACTCTCTGTTTCCTGTCAGTTAACTAATTTTCAATCCATGCCAATACATTACCCCCAATCCTATGTGCTTTAATTTTGCACACAAACCTCTTATGTGAGACTTTATCAAAGGCCTTCTGAAAATCCGACTATACTACAGCCACTGGTTCTCCCTTATCTATTCCATCAGTTATATCCTCAAAAAACTCCAGTAGGTTTGTCAAACATGATTTTCCTTTCATAAATCCATGTCGACTTTGTTTAATCCCGTTGATATTATCTAAGTGTGCCATTATCATATCCTTTATAATAGACTCCAGCATTTTCCGTACTACTGATGTTAGGCTAACCGATCTATAGTTCCCCATTTTCTCTCTCCCTTCTTTTTTAGATAGTGGGGTTACATTTGCCACCCTCCAATCTGCAGGAAGGTGACAACCAATACATCTACTATTTCCATGGCTACCTCTTTTAGTACTCTGGGATGCAGATCATCAGACCCTGGAGATTTATCTGCCTTCAGTCCCATTAGTTTCTCCAGCATTATTTTCTTACTAATAATCATCTCCTTTAATTCCACTTGCTCACTAGACCCTTTGTTCCCCAGCATTTCTAGGATGTTATTTGTGTCCTCATCCGTGAAGACAGAACCGAAGTATTTATTTAATTGTTCTGCCATTTCCTTGTTCCCCATTACAAATTCTCCTATTTCTGTCTGTAAAGGACCTACATTTGTCTTTGCTAATCTTTTTCTTTTTACGTACTTGTAGAAACTTTTGAAGTTGTTTTTTATGTTCCTTGCAAGTTTACTCTCTCTCACTATTTTTTCCCTCTTAATCAATTTCTTGGTCTTTTTTTCTGAATTCTAAACTGTTCCCAATCCACAGGCTTGCTACTTTTTCTGGCAACTTTGTATAACTCCTCTTTGGATCGAATACTTTCCTTAATTTCTTTTGTTGGCCATGGTTGGGCCACTTTTCCTTTTGTGTTTTTACGCCAGAAAGGAATGTATAACTGCTGCAATTCATGCATTTGTTCCTTAAATATTAGCCATTGCCTATCCACCATCATGCCTTTTAATGAATCTTCCCAATCTATCATAGCCAATTCATTCCTCATACCTTCGTAGTTTCTTTTGTTTAGATTTAGGACCCTAGTTTCGGATTAGACTACTTCACTTTCCATCTTAATAAGAAATTCAATCATCATGTTATGGTTACTCTTCCCTGAAGGACCCCACACAACAAGACTGTTAATTAACCCCTTCTCATTACACAATATCCAATCTAGGATAGCCTGTTCCCTAGTAGGCTCCTCAACATACTGGTCTAAAAAAACATCTCGTACACACTCCAGGAATTCATCTGCCACAGTATGTGCAAGGCCCCTTCTCATTACACAATACACAATTGTTGTGCGAGGCCCCTTGGGGAAGAGTGACCATAATATGATAGCATTCTTTATTAAGATGGAGAGTGACACAATTAATTCAGAGACTAGGGTCCTGAACTTAAGGAAAGGTAACTTCAATGGTATGAGACGTGAATTGGCTAGAATAGACTGCCAAATGATACTTAAAGGGTTGACGGCAAACATGTAAAGATCACATGGATGAACATCAACAATTGTACACCCCTGTCTGGAGTAAAAATAAAATGGGGAAGGTGGCTCAACCGTGGCCAGCAAGGGAAATTAAGGATAGTGTTAAATCCAAGGAGGAGGCATATAAATTGGCCAGAAAAAGCAACAAACCTGAGGACTGAGAGAAATTTAGAATTCAGCAGAGGAGGACAAAGGGTTTAATTAGGAGGAGTAAAATGTAGTATGAGAGGAAGCTTGGCTGGAACATAAAAACTGACTGCAAAAGCTTCTATAGATATGTGAAGAGAAAAAGATTAGTGAAGACAAACATAGGTCCCTTGCAGTCAGATTCAGGTGAATTTATAATGGCGAATAAAGAAATGGCAGACCAATTGAACAAATACTTCGGTTTGGTCTTCACAAAGGAAGACACAAATAATCTTCCGGAAGTACTAGGGGACAGAGGGTCTAGTGAGAAAGAGGAACTGAAGAATATCCTTATTAGACAGGAAATTCTATTAGGGAAATTGATGGGATTGAATGCTGATAAATCCCTGGGGCCTGATAGTCTGCCTCCAAAAGTACTTAAGGAAGTGGCCCTAGAAATAGTGGATGCATTGGTGATCATTTTCCAACAGTCTATCGACTCTGGATCAGTTCCTATGGACTGGAGGGTAGCTAATGTAACACTTTTTAAAAAAGGGAGGGAGAGAGAAAGCGGGTAATTATAGACCGGTTAGCCTGCCATCAGTAGTGGGGTAAATGTTGGAATCAATTATTAACGCTGAAATAACAGCGCATTTGGCCAGCAGTGACAGGATCGGTCCAAGTCAACATGGATTTATGAAAGGGAAATCATGCTCAACAAATCTTCTGGAATTTTTTGAGGATGTAACTGGGAGAGTGGACAAGGGAGAACCAGTGGATGTGGTGCATTTGGACTTTCAAAAGGCTTTTGACAAGGTCCCACACAAGAGATTAGTGTGCAAAATTAAAGCACATGGTATTTGGGGTAATGTATTGACGTGGATAGAGAACTGGTTGGCAGACAGAAAGCAGAGAGTCGGGATAAATGGATCCTTTTCAGAAGGGCAGGCGGTGATGATTGGGGTGCCACAGGGCTCAGTGCTGGGACCCCGCTACTTACAATATACATTAATAATTTGGATGAAGGAATTGAGTGTAATATCTCCAAGTTTGCAGATGACACTAAACTGGGTGGCAGTGTGAGCTGTGAGGAAGACGCTAAGAGGCTGCAGGGTGACTTGCACAGGTTAGGTGAGTGAGCAAATGCATGGCAGATGCAGTACAATGTGGATAAATGTGAGGTTATCATTTTGGGGGCCAAAAACACGAAGGCAGAATATTATCTGAATGGCAGCAGATTAGGAAAAGGGGAGGTGCAACGAGACCTGGGTGTCATGGTACATCAGTCATCGAAAGTTGGCATGCAGGTATAGCAGGCGGTGAAGGCGGCAAATGATATGTTGGCCTTCATAGCTATGGGTTTTGAGTATAGGAGCAGGAAGGGTCATACTGCAGTTGTACGGGGCCTTGGTGAGGCCTCACCTGGAATATTGTTTTCGGTTTTGGTCTCCTAATCTGAGGAAGGATGTTCTTGCTATTGAGGGAGTGCTGTGAAGGTTCACCAGGCTGATTCTCGGGATGGCTGGACTGACATATGAGGAGAGACTGGATCAACTGGGCTTGTATTCATTGGAGTTTAAAAGGATGAGAGGCAATCTCATAGAAACATAAAATTCTGATGGGACTGGACAGGTTAGATGCAGGAAGAATGTTCCCAATGTTGGGGAAGTCCAGAACCAGGGGACACAGTCTAAGGATAAGGGGTAAGACATTTAGGACTGAGATGAGGAGAAACTTCTTCACTCAGAGAGTTGTTAGCCTGTAGAATTCCCTACCGCAGAGAGTTGTTGATGCCAGTTCATTGGATATATTCAAGAGGGAGTTAGATATGACCCTTACGGCTAAAGGGATCAATGGGTATGGAGAGAATGCAGGAAAGGGGTACTGAGGTGAATGATCAGCCATGATCTTATTGAATGGTGGTGCAGGCTCGAAGGGCCGAATGGCTTATTCCTGCACCTATTTTCTATGCTTCTATGTTTCTATTACTAATTTGGTTTGGCCAGTCTATATGTAGATTAAAGTCACCTATGATTACTGCAGTACCCTTGCTACATGCATCTCTAATTTCCTGTTTAATGCCGTCCCCTACACTACCACTACTGTTTGGAGGCCTATAGACACCTCCCACCAATATTTTCTGCCCCATGGTGCACCTTAGCTCCACCCAGACTGATTCTACATCTTGATTTTCTGAGCCAATATCCTCTCTCACTATTGCTCTGATTTCATCCTTTACTAACAACGCCACACCACTCCCTCTTCCTTTTTGCCGGTCCTTTCCAAATATTGAATATCCCTGCAAATATATCGTATCCATTTACATCTATTTGCACTGTTAATTCGTCTTCCTTATTACAGATGCCGTGTATTCAGATATAATGCTTTTAAATTTGTCTTTTTAACATAATTAGACCGTCCGGCTGTCAATCAGGGCCATTTTGACAGCGGGCCCGCCTCCAAACCCACACTCGCAGGGCTGGGAAGATTCCGGCCAAGATAATTGTTTAAAATCTCTGCCATTTCATATTCCCAATTATAATTTCACCTGTCTCAGCCTATAAAAGGATCTACTCTTGTTTTTGCTACTCTTCATTTTTACATACTTGTAGCTCTAACAATCTGCTTTTATATTTCTTGCTAGTTTTCATATTCTATTTTCTCCCTTCTAATTAATTTTTTGGTCATCCTTTGCATGTTTCTAAAGCTATCCCAATCCTCAGGCTTACTACTATTTTTTGCAATATTATAAGCCTGTTCTTTTATTCTAATACTATCCTTAATTTCTTTAGGTAGCCACGGATGAATCACTTTTGCTATGGAGCTTTTATTTCTCAATGGAATGTATATTAATTGAGATTTTTTGAATATTTCTTTAATTGTCGGCCACTGCTGATCTACGGTCATACCTTTTACTCTAATTTCCCAATCTACCGTAGCCAACTCGCTCCTCATACCTATGTAATTGGCTTTATTAAGTTTAAAACTCTAGTTTCCGAGTTTAGTATTTCACTTTCAAACTCAAACTGAAATTCTATCAGACGATCCTTTACTATGAGCTTACTAATTAACCCTGTCTGATTACACAATAAAAAATCTTAAATAGCTTCTTCCCTGGTTGGTTCCGTGACGTATTATTCTACAAAACTATCCTGAATGCATTCCATGAACTCATCCTCCAGACTACCTTTGCCAATTTGATGCGCCCAGTCCATATGAAGATTCCATGCAGTTCTGAGGGAATACTTCATTATTGAAGGTGACACATTTTGGAGGAGATGTTCAACTAACATCCTACCTGCCTGCATAGGTGGATGCAAAAGATCCCATAGTTCTATTCAAATAAGAGCAGGCAAATATCCTGTACATTTCTCTCTTATTCAATGTGACTAAAAACATTATCTGGTCATTATTTGATTTGCTGTTTATGGGTTCGGGTGCGCGAATTGGTTGCCATTGTTGCCTACACAGTATCAAATATTGACTGTGAAAAGCAAAGACAAATAAAATTGAGAGAGATAGTGTAGGACTGCTTTCTTACTCAATTTATCAAACAGCCAAGGTGGACAGATGTTATTCTGCATCTAATCATTAGTAATGACCCAGGATTAGTATAAAAGAGGCAAAGCTAGGATCCAGGGATCAATAGAACATCAGAACTCAAATGCTGATCTGAACATGCAAAGATTTTTTGACTTAAAAAGAGACAGATTTCAAGAGAATCCAAATTAAGTTAAAGCATATTGGAATACAAAAATTGTTACAAAATCTACAAAAAATGCATTTAACCAACTGTTAACATAATTGAAATTCATTCTGGGTAAATCAAAACAGATTAAAAGGACGATAAAGGCCAATGCAGCTAAATAAGAATATAAGATCCTTGTAGTAAGTGCCACTGGGACTGCTACTCGAGGCTCAAGACACAAGACAGTGTTGAACTGGTTATGTCTGTTCGTGAAGCTCATTTAAATGTACTTCTGCAATGCTCCAAGCAGCACATCAGGAAATTAAATGCATGTGAAAAATGCTTTGCACAGATGCCTACAGCAAATTACTAGGCTTAAGTTTTATTCTTGGATTCTGTAATAAAGTTATTTTGTTACTAAAGTTATTAATGAACTCCAATTTATCTTCCAATCCATAGATTCATACCTTGAAATTCATTATTGTGGAGGCATATTTTTTTTAGCACCATCTGGGAAAGCAGGGAGGAATTTGAGGTGGAATTTGGTTCCGCTGAATCTCTACCCCTTTTTACATCCATTTGAAATTTGCCAGCCACTGTAGCCAGCTGGAAGGAGTGACCATTCCCAATGCCTTGTACACATGGAAATAGCAGCAATTACGGCTGGACAACATCTCCTTTCCCAAATCTCATCATTTCTGCCAGACTTGCACCCAGTGTTAGAAAAGATAGCCAGGAACAGAAGCTCTAAGATAAGTGCAACTTAATTTTTTAACATTAGGTGATGTTATACAGATCTTGATTTGCAAACAATGGCCCAGAAATTGCACTCTGAGGCTTCCCACAGGCGAATGCCTCCAACCTGAAAAATTTCTACGAATTTACATGGCTGTCCCAGAGGTATGGAGATTTGTGGTCCTGGGCCTCTACGAGAAGGCTTGCGTAGAGGCTCACATATTCCAGGGACGTATGTGCTGCGTACGCGTCCCTGGGATCATGTGGACCGGCCCAACCAATCCATGTGGGGGGGGGGGGGTCCCCATTCATACTTATGCTGAGTTCCGTCTCACCATAAGTATGAATAGGAATACCTCAAGAACACATCACTTCTTTAAAATCAAAATGGAATTTAATTGTTTGAAAAATAAATTTACATATTTTAAAGGGTCTAAAAATAAACTTACCTTATTTAAAGCTGGCACATTCGCCTGCTTTTATCAGTCGTAAGAATTTCAAGGGCATTCACTGGGTAGAGGTTGGGCAAATAGCCCAACTCTCCACCCGCGGAAGCCCTTTACTTCTGGATGCGTACGATCTGTCCATAGGATTCTGGACAGATCACAAGTTCTAGGTTTAGGCGCATGGCATACTCAAACTCGTAACTTGTAGGGCCCCTAATGGGAGCGTGCACACCTCATCGGGGCTGAAAATTCAGGGCCATTATCATGCTTCCATGCAGCTGCCCAGGGCTTTACAAGTTGGCAGTGACCCAAGTGCATTAGGAACACCAGGAGAGTGAAAGTTTAGTATTGAGCAATCTCTCAAGATGGAATTTCCTTCGGGGATTCCTCTACACCCCACTTTAATGGAGGAGAAAGAAGAATAGCAGAAGGAGCAATTAATGGTGGCAACACTTAAATGGCCTCATAGGAGGAGGTGGAGATCATCTTGCCATTATTCATTTACAAGTCTATAGACTCCAGTGCTCCTGCCATGATATGAGCCAGGAGCTGTGCATCAGGATGGTGCATTTCATGCATGAAGCACTGCAGGAGCTATGTGATCTGTTGCAAGGAAACATTCAACCTAGTTCAAGCATTCAGCTTCTTTGTCACCTGCTCTATTCAGGGTGCAACAGGGATCTTTAGGTCAGTTTACTGTGAATTTGAAGAGAAAATATTGGGGAAAACCTAAAATTTGTAACCGTCACAACCCTGACCAAGTGACAGCATAGAATGAGACGTTCCCCAAAATGACCTTCGACAAACATATGAAAAGTTGAAATAGTTGCTGTACATGCTTCAACCAAATGTGGCTCAGTCCAGTTTACAAGATGACAGAACTATGCAAGGATGCATAAATGACAATATCCTGAAGATTCTATCTCGGAATGATTAAATATGGACCACAAAGCAGAGTTCCTGATAATGATTGCGACTTCTAGTATACTTCCAGTTGGAGTGAAATTATCACCCTCAGATTGGACATGTCTAAATGAGAAACTGGTAGTCACTTCCCTTCTAACTTTGTGAGGTAGTGGCATGAAAGGAAAGAAAACGTTGGAAGTCCTGTGTAGGGCATGTACTTTAACTATGGATATCAATTGTTATAAAGTGTATATATTTTAGTCCATGATCAATGCAATTCTGGATTAAGTATTTGAGAGGGTCGCCTCTATCTTGAGCAATGAAGAATTAATGCCATCTTCCAGTGAAATCACTGTGGGCTATACATTTTTGTTTGATAATGTTCTTCCTGTGTGACGAAACAGAATTCTGAAAGCATTGTGTCTCGAGTCCAAGTACAGGCAACTCTCAATTATCCGTACATGGATCCAACGGGAAACCATTATAACGGGATTTAAAATCCCATTATAACAAGTGAAAAGACAGCTCCAAATAATTTGGAAAAATCGCCTTCCAAACAATGTGCTCATTTGTATTTGCTCATTCTCTCTCTCACACTCACCGTAAAAATCACCTTCCTCTGCCCTTGCTTTGCTGGTGTGTGCGCGCTGCTGCAGCCGCTGTCTCTCACGGCCACCGCTGACGTTGGGAACGGGGGCTGTGTCAGCACCGGGTTCCAGGCACAGAACCTGTACATGCATGCTGGTAATGTCCATCTTTTGTTACTGTTTGTATTGATTCATTAAAGTTTTAACTTTAAAATGTAGACTCACCTCAACAGAAAAATCATTTACCCGGTGTAAGGGGAAAATGGGAAGGCTTCTCCTCCCACCAGCGGGCCCCCTGATATAGAGGGTCGACGCTCGCCCCAACCCGCGTAACAGCCCTCGGAGTTAGCAGACAGAGACGGATGGCAAGGTATAACTATCTTTTATTATGAACATCTGGGAACACCTCTCATCACAGCCGCCTGTGAGTGGAGATGCTTCCCGAACAGCACAATCATACAACTTTTATACATTTCAAAAACCCCTCCGTTCCCTGGTAAGACCTCCCTAGATCTCTAATTGGACTACCTCATCAGTGCTACTTCTCTAATTGGACTACCTTATTAGTGCTACTTTGGATTGACAGGCCAAGACCCTCGTGACCACCTTAGGCCGTGACTAGAATGACTTCATTCGGTCAGAATTTGTTGATTCTCCTTGGTGCCCGTGAGTCTGCCTCGAGCCTCTTCGCAAGGTCTTATCAATGTCTGTTTAGGTCCTCACATCGTATCCTGTCGGAATATTATTGAATTAATAACTTCTGGAGCCTTGGTACTGGAATGTACAAGGCCAAAGAGAGGCCTTTTACCTCCTTAAGGGTCGGTGCAGGAACCAGCACTTTAACCCTTGTCCCGCTGGTACCCCTAATGCCAAATTTTTCTCTTACACCCGGAATAGCCCATCGAGAGTTGCCTGTACTACATTTTCTAATCCATTAATTGCTACTTCTCTTAGAAAAGATACATCAACCTAGAGCGGTTAACATTTAGCAATTGCCAATCAATAATTATAGAATTGAATGATACTAAGATGGAGATGGTGCTCATTGAGTTGAGGGAAGCCAGTATTTGTTAGTACTCATCTGCAATACTTCAGTACATTTAGATAAGTCAAGTTTTTGAAGTTGTTCCTTAAGTTTGCAGATGTCACTTTTTGAAGTTTTAGTGTGATGTTGCATGCAGACACAATCAGAGACTAGATATGGACAGCTAAGCCCTTGATGAATAATTTCAGCTCACTGACTCACTTCAAGATGAGCAAATTGAGACACGATAGGGATGTTTGGCACTGTATACAGTAGCAGCTGTTTTCCCCATAGACTGAAACATGCATATCATGTTTCAATAACATATTCATCCAACCTTTGTTTCCTTATGCACTCTGCTGCATGTTCTCTGGAGGCTTTAGAGGTCACAAATTCATCAAAAGTAATTTTCATTGCCTGGAGTTTGCAAGTTTTTAGATCAGAGGATGATTCAAGAAGTAGTGTAATGAAATGTAATAATGAAAGCATTTATTAAAACTGTTTGAAACGATAAAGATCAACTATGTTTTACCATTTTTTGATGTTACACAATTACAAGATATTTTGGTTAAAACATGATTTATAGCTGGATGGTTAAAGCATCTTAACATCCAAATATTTTTCTTATAAATTAATATATATGTGTTTTTGGGGAGGAAGAGGGCAACAAAAAACATGATTTCAGGAAACTTCATGAATGACCCTCAATGTCTAAATTTGGACACCATACAATTCATCCCCCTGTGGAAAATGGTGCAGTCCACACAACCAACCTTTGCATGAATGGTTAGGGATGGTTTTCTAGACCATGGAGCTGGCCATCCTAGACTGGGTGATGTGTAATGAGAAAGGACTAATTAGCAATCTTGTTGTGCGGGGCCCCTTGGGGAAGAGTGACCATAATATGTAGAATTCTTCATTAAGATGGAGAGTGACACAGTTAATTCAGAAACTAGGGTCCTGAACTTAAGGAAAGGTAACTTCGATGGTTTGAGGCGTGAATTGGCTAGAATAGACTGGCAAATGATACTCAAAGGGTTGACGGTGGATAGGCAATGGCAAACATTTAAAGATCACATGGACGAACTTCAGCAATTATACATCCCTGTCTGGAATAAAAATAAAATGAGGAAGGTGGCTCAACCATGGCTAACAAGGGAAATTAAGGATAGTGTTAAATCCACGGAAGAGGCATATAAATTGGCCAGAAAAAACAGCAGACCTGAGGACTGGGAGAAATTTAGAATTCAGCAGGAGGAGGACAAAGGGTTTAATTAAAAGGGGGAAAATAGAGTACGAGAAGAAGCTTGCCGGGAACATAAAAACTGATTGCAAAAGCTTCTGTAGATGTGAAAAGAAAAAGATTAGTGAAGACAAACATAGGTCCCGTACAGTCAGATTCAGGTGAATTTATAATGGAGAACAAAGAAATGGCAGACCAATTGAAAAAATATTTTGGTTCTGTCTTCACGAAGGAAGACACAAATAACCTTCCGGAAATACTAGGGGACTGAGGGTCTAGTGAGAAGGAGGAACTGAAGGATGTCCATATTAGGCAGGAAATTGTGTTAGGGAAATTGATGAAATTAAAGGCTGATAAATCCCCGGGACCTGATAGTCTGCATCCCAGAGTACTTAAGGAAGTGGCCCTAGAAATAGTGGATGCATTGGTGATCGTTTTCCAACAATCTATCGATGCAGGATCAGTTCCTATGGACTGGAGGGTAGCTAATGCAACACAATTTTTTAAAACGGGAGGGAGAGAGAAAGCGGGTAATTATAGACTGGTTAGCCTGACATCAGTGGTGGGAAAAATGTTGGAATCAATTATTAAAGATGAAATAATAGCGCATTTGGAAAGCAGTGACAGGATCGGTCCAAGTCAGCATGGATTTATGAAGGGGAAATCATGCTTGACAAATCTTCTGGAAGTTTTTAAGGATGCAACTAGTAGAGTGGACAAGGCAGAACCAGTGGATGTGGTGTACTTGGAATTTCAAAAGGCTTTTGACAAGGTCCCACACAAGAGATTGGTGTGCAAAATCAAAGCACATGGTATTGGGGGTAATATACTGACGTGGATAGAGAACTAGTTGGCAGACAGGAAGCAGAGAGTCGGGATAAACGGGTCCTTTTCAGAATGGCAGGCAGTGACTAGTGGAGTGCCGCAGGGCTCACTGCTAGGACCCCAGCTCTTTACAATAAACGTCAATGATTTGGATGAAGGCATTGAGTGTAATATCTCCAAGTTTGCAGATGACACTAAACTGGGTGGCGGTGTGAGCAGTGAGGGGGACGCTAAGAGGCTGCAGGATGACTTGGACAGGTTAGGTGAGTGGGCAAACACATGGCAGATGCAGTATAATGTGGATAAATGCGAGGTTATCCACTTTGGGGGCAAAAACGCAAAGACAGAATATTATCTGAATGGTGGCAGATTAGGAAAAGGGGAGGTGCAACGAGACCTGGGTGTCCTGGTTCGCTAGTCATTGAAAGTTGGCATACAGGTACAGCAGGTGGTAAAGAAGGCAAATGGTATGTTGGCCTTCACAGCTAGAGGATTTGAGTATAGAGCAGGGAGGTCTTCTGCAGTTGTACAGAGCCTTGGTGAGGCCTCACCTGGAATATTGTGTTCAGTTTTGGTCTCCTAATCTGAGGATGGACGTTCTTGCTATTGAGGGAGTGCAGTGAAGGTTCACCAGACTGATTCCCGGGATGCATGAATCCCAAAAAGTTAGTTTGCAGGTGCAGCAGGTAATCAGGAAGGCGAATGGAATGTTGGCCTTCATTGCGAAGGATGGAGTACAAAAGCAGGGAGGTCCTGCTGCAACTGTATAGGGTATTGGTGAGGCCGCACCTGGAGTACTGCATGCAGTTTTGGTCACCTTACTTGAGGAAGGATATACTAGCTTTGGAGGGGGTACAGAGACGATTCACTAGACTGATTCTGGAGATGAGGGGGGTTACCTTATGATGATAGATTGAGTAGACTGGGTCTTTACTCGTTGGAGTTCAGAAGGATGAGGGGTGATCTTATAGAAACATTTAAAATAATGAAAGGGATAGATAAGATAGAGGCAGTGAGGTTGTTTCCACTGGTTGGGGAGACTAGAACTAGGGGGCACAGCCTCAAAATACGGGGGGGCCAATTTAAAACTGAGTTGAGAAGGAATTTCTTCTCCCAGAGGGTTGTGAATCTGTGGAATTCTCTGCTCAAGGAAGCAGTTAAGGCCAATTCATTAAATGTATTCAAATCACAGATAGATAGATTTTTAACCAATAAGGGAATTAAGGGTTATGGGGAGTGGGCGGGTAAGTGGAGCTGAGTCCATGGCTAGATCAGCCATGATCTTGTTGAATGGCGGAGCAGGCTCGAGGGGCTAGATAGCCTACTCCTGTTCCATGTTCTTATGTTCTTATGGCTGGACTGACATGAGGACAGACTGGATCAACTGGGCCTTTATACATTGGAGTTTAGAAGGATGAGAGGGATCTCATAGAATCATACAAGATTCTGACGGGACGGGACAGGTTAGATGCGGGTAGATTGTTCCCGATGTTGGGGAAGTCCAGAATCAGGGGACACAGTCTTAGGATAAAGGGCAGGCCATTTAGGACTGAGACGAGGAGAAACTTCTTCACTCAGAGAGTTGTTAACCTGTGGAATTCCCTGCCGCAGAGAGTTGTTGATGCCAGTTCATTGGATATATTCAAGAGGGATTTAGATATGGCCCTTACGGCTAAGGGGATCAAGGGGTATGGAGAGAAAACAGGAAAGGGGTACTGAGGGAATGATCAGTCATGATCTTATCGAATGGTGGTACAGGCTCAAAGGGCCGTATGGCCTACTCCTGCACCTATTTTCTATATTTCTATATCATACAGTTCCTTAGGTGGTAGGCCGCGACATTTGGGAAGGGATTCTTCTACAGGCAATTGTGTGACAATTTTGTTCTGGTCCTCTCTGATTTGAGCACATCACCAGCAAGGCAGAACTTCCCCAATCACAAGAATTGTTTGCTCAAACCCAGCTGAAATTCAAGTCTCGGGCTTTATATTTACAAAACGGGGTGGAAAATTGGGGCAGTGGGTCAGTTCATGGGAACAATTGGAGCACTTGCACAGACCCGTGGAGCACTTGCCCAGACCCAAGCATCCCAATAGATTTCTTCTTTTCCTCCATCACCCCTGACCTCAAAACACTGGACTGGACTTACTAGGAGAGGGCAGCAGCAGCCAAGTTCATGGCACCGTGGGTGGCCCTGCTGCACAGGAGGGCAGGAAAGAGAGTGGGAGAGCTATAGTGGTAGGGGATTCTATTGTAAGGGGAATAGATAGAAGTTTCTGTGGCCGCAATCGAGACTCCAGGATGGTATGTTGCCTCCCTGGTGCAAGGGTCAAGGATGTCTTGGAGCGGCTGCAGGACATTTTGGAGGAGGAGGGTGAACAGTTAGTTGTCGTGGTGCATATAGGTACCAACGATATAGGTAAAAAACAGGATTAGGTCCTACAAGGAGCTAGAAGTTAAATTAAAAGTAGGACCTCAAAAGGTAGTAATCTCAGGATTGCTACCAGTGCCACATGCTAATCAGAACAGCAATCACAGGATAGCTCAGATAAAAACATGGCTTGAGGAATGGTGCAAGGGGGAGGGATTCAAATTCCTGGGACATTGGAGCCGGTTCTGGGGGAGGTGGGACCAATACAAACCGGACGGTCTGCACCTGGGCAGGACCGGAACCAATGTCCTCGGGGGAGTGTTTTCTAGTGCTATTGGGGAGGGGTTAAACTAATATGGCAGGGGGTTGGGAACCTATGCAAGGAGATAGAGGGAAGTAGAATGGGGGCAGAAGCAAAAGTTAGGAAGAAGAAAAGTAAAAGTGGAGGGCAGAGAAACCCAAGGCAAAAATCAAAAAGGGCCACATGATAGCAAAATTCTGTGCCTCAATGCGAGGGGTATTCGTAATAAGATGGATGAATTAACTGCGCAGGCAGCTATTAACAAATATGATATAATTGGCATTACGGAGACATGGCTCCAGGGTGACCAAGGTTGGGAACTCAACATCCAGGGGTATTCAACATTCAGGAAGGATAGACAGAAAGGAAAAGGAAGTGGGGTAGCATTGCTGGTTAAAGAGAAAAATAACACAATCGTAAGGACATTAGCTTGGATGATGTGGAATCTGGATGATAGATAGAGCTGTGGAATACCAAAGGGCAGAAAACGCTAGTGGGAGTTGTGTACAGACCACCAAACAGTAGTCGTGAGGTTGGGGACAGCATCAAACAAGAAATTAGGGATGCATGCAATAAGAGTACAGCAGTTATCATGGGCGACTTTAATCTACATATAGATTGGGCTAACCAAATTGGTAGCAATACGGTGGAGGAGGATTTCCTGGAGTGTATTAGGGATGGATTTCTAGACCAATATGTCGAGGAACCAACTAGAGGGTTGGCCATCCTAGACTGGGTGATGTGTGATGAAAAAGGACCAATTAGCAATCTTGCTGTGCGAGGCCCCTTGGGAAAGAGTGACCATAATATGGTAGAATTCTTTATTAAGATGGAGAGTGACACAGTTAATTCAGAGACTAGGGTCCTAAACTTAAGGAAAGGTAACTTCAATGGTATTAGACGTGAACTGGCTAGAATAGACTGGCAAATAATACTTAAAGGGTTGACGGTGGATAGGCAATGGCAAACATTGAAAGATCACATGGATGAACTTCAACAATTGTTCATCCCGGTCTGGAGTAAAAATAAAATGGGGAAGGTGGCTCAACATTGGTTAAAGGGAAATTAAGGATAGTGTTAAATCCAAGGAAGAGGCATATAAATTGGCCAGAAAAGCAGCAAACCTTAGGGCTGGGAGAAATTTAGAATTCAGCAGAGGAGGACAAAGGGTTTAATTAGGAGGAGGAAAATCGAGTACGAGAGGAAGCTTGCTGAGAACATAAAAACTGACTGCAAAAGCTTCTATAGATATGTGAAGAGAAAGAGATTAGTGAAGACAAACATAGGTACCTTGCAGTCAGAATCAGGTGAATTTATAATGGGGAACAAAGAAACGGCAGACCAATTGAACAAATACCTTGGTTCTGCCTTCATGAGGGAAGATGTAAGGGGTGGTTTGCAGGGGGTCAGCTTTCCCTTCTGACCTTATATGAGCGGTTCCGAATCGCTCCCACACCCGTGGTTCTAGACACTGGAATTATGAAGGGACTGTGACAGACTTGGACAGACAATCGGTTTCAAGGTAGGAAGCAGGTATGGCTTTATTGTGTTTACAAAGAAGTAAAAGGCACACCTTTAATAACACACACAGACCAATACACACTGAGGGGTACAACACATTGAATAAATTGTCCAATTACAGTCTGTGGGGAAAAGAATACAGCTTAAACTCTAAATGGGGTAAAAAGGCGAATTCAGATACATTTACACAAGTTATCCCAGCCTCCCTCCTCCCAATTCCCCTAACTAACGAAGTTATAGCTCTGGGGGGTTCAGGGGCTATGCTCACCAATCCCTTTAGACAGTTGCTGGTGAATCACGGTTTCGGGGTTCGCTGCACTTGGCCTTCTAGGTGAGCCGTACCCCGGATGGAGAAGAGGACTTCGGACTGCGTAGTCTTCGGTTGGGGTGCATCCGTTGATGCGCGAAGTTGCGTTTTGGATGTATGGGGTAAATACCCACTTTCTTTGGTTAGGAATAGTTTTAGTTAGTCCTTTTTGGTAATTTCTCACCCGTTGGTCGTTCCGAAGTAGATTGTAGAGTGGAAATAAATGTCGATTCTTTGGTTTTTGCTGAGTTGGTTTCGGTTGGTCGTTTCGCTGGTTGTGGTGGCCCGGGTTTTCAATTTGGTTGCTGACAACCTTCCATTTCGTGAGCCTCGTGCTCAGTCAGTTCTTGATGAGTTCTAATAGTTTCCTTCACTGCTCCATTGCTTCACTCCCCAGCTCCAGCTGCTTGTGTCTGTGTCTGTGTTCCAGTCTGTGTGCTGCTCCTTGCTGGTCTTTCCTTGTAAAACTGGGGGATAGATATATTCCAAAAAAAAGGCTCCGTTATCTCCCATCAAATCTCTTGGGCTCTGTTTGAACTGTTCTGTCCACTGATTTACAAATGTCTCCTTTGTCAGCAGTAACTCGATTAGGGTGTGAGAATGTGCTATCACTGGTTTTGCATTGTTTTAGAATTGTCCAGTTTCTTGACCATGATTTCCATTGTGCTTGATTGGGTAATTCGATTATCTCTTAGAGGGTGAATAGTTCCCCCAGACAGTCTGGGGTCTTTAATACACGAATTTGGCCCCACCTCCTGTATTTGGTAACTTTTTTTTTGCAGCCAAAATTTTGTAGAATCTTAAAATTGATATGCTCCTTCCCATAGATGTTTAGGGGATCTCAAGCTTCTGTAATTTAGGTCCATTTTGAATTCCCTTTCCTATGAGTCCAAACACGGTGGGGGGGGGGGGGTCTCCATGAATGCATCCCCTTTTATCCCCCGTAAGCTTCGTCTGCCCCATTAAACTCATTTTAAAAGCCCAGAAAGGGATTCTGCTCCTCTGTAGGGGAAAGGTACCTGGAATCTTTGCGAGATATTGGTAAATTCTACATTCCCCCCTGTGATACCATATCACTTATGGTATCATTCTTCGAGGTGAGCAAAGTTCCTGACTCCCAAGAGATAAATTAGCTAAACTAATACCCAAAATGCATTACACTTATGCAACATATCCATAGATGCACACTTTTCCCTTTACAGGTACAAACTTTTTACATTTATACCCTCCCAGCTTGGAGGGGGTTCAATCACGACAATTGCATTTCAGTACAGTTACATTTCATTTCAGTTACATTATATTCACCAGCATATAGGCAATGTACAACCACATTACAGAAGGAAAAAAACATAGATTAAAATTAAACAACATCAATTGGTCTTCTGGTAATGTTTGGATCCTGCCCTTGAGAACTGCTCTCAGGCTGGCTGACACACAAGACAAACTCAAAATAATCACCTAAAGATTACTGCAATATTACCCTCAATTCTAAACTAAACCTTAAAATATCCTTAAACTAAAATTAGAGCTATGTACAACCGCCACCCGTCTTCGGGTGGCCTGGTTAGTCCCTGTCAGGCCCATGCCTTGTGCGGCCTGATAGCCGCCTGGATGCTAGGGTTTCCCTGCAGCCGGTGAGCTGGAGACCCTTGTGTCTGGGACAGCTCGTTGCTACTGCTCCTGTGAGACCCTCACTGCTGGAGGCGGCTGGCTGGTGGTCCCTACTCTGAGCGGCCTCTGTACTTCTGACCTTCAGCCTTTCCTGTCGGACTGCCCTTCTCCTAGGGTAGAATCGCTGAGGTTCAGATGCCGGTGACCACGGTATCTTTGGCCGTGGTGTACGGAGGGTCCTTCTCAGGGCTTGGGTTACTGGGGGTGCGTCCGAATCCCAAATGATGGGTGAGATAGCCCCTCCAGTACTGCAATTCACCGCCCCCATAGGTACCGTTTCTGAGCCTGCCACATTCCCTGTGGGCCCTCTACCGTCAGGGGCGGTCAACTGTCCTGAGGACGGTTCACCCCTCCCGGCTGCCCTCTGTGGTTGGCTGACCCTGGGTTGTACAGCTTGCACTGGTCGCTGAGGCGTGAGTCCGGGGATCAGCAGAGGCCTATAAAAGGCCGCGAGAGGCAGCAGGAGTTCGTGGTCGCTGAGGCGTGAGTCCGGGGATCAGCAGAGGCCTATAAAAGGCCACGAGAGGCAGCGGGAGTTCGTGGTCGCTGAGGCGTGAGTCCGGGGATCAGCAGAGGCCTATAAAAGGCCGCGAGAGGCAGCGGAAGTTCGTGGTCGCTGAGGCGTGAGTCCGGGGATCTGCAGAGGCCTATAAAAGGGCGCGAGAGGCAGCGGGAGTTCGTGGTCGCTGAGGCGTGAGTCCGGGGATCAGCAGAGGCCTATAAAAGGCCGCGAGAGGCAGCGGGAGTTCGTGGTCGCTGAGGCGTGAGTCCGGGGATCAGCAGAGGCCTATAAAAGGCCGTGAGAGGCAGCGGGAGTTCGTTGGTCAGGCGTGAGTCCGGTGATCAGCAGAGGCCTATAAAAGGCATGACTTGTGCAGCTACAGGGAGAAGGCAAAAAAGAAGTAGAAAGAAACTGAAAGGTGACATCACAGCCTAGGGGGTAAGTGATTGGCTGGTGATTGGTGAGTAGTTTTTCTTTTTCTTTTTTATATCAATCAGTAACTTTTAACATTGTTGTTGACAATTTAAGTGTATCTAAGGGTTAAGTCATGGCAGGAGAGCTCGGTCGGGTGTTATGCTCCTCCTGTACCATGTGGGAACTCAGGGACACTTCCGGTGTCCCTGACGACTACGTGTGCGGGAAGTGTATCCGCCTCGAGCTCCTGACGGTCCGTGTTGCGGAATTGGAGCTGAGGGTGGATTCACTCTGGAGCATCCACGATGCTGAGAATGACGTGAGTATCACGTGTAGTGAGTTGGTCTTACCGCAGGAGAAGGGTCCACCGCCAGATAGGGAATGGAAGACCAGCAGGAAGAGTAGTGCAAGGAAGGTAGTGCAGGGGTCCCCTGTGGTCATCCCCCTGCAAAACAGATACACCGCTTTGAATACTGTTGGGGGGATGACTCATCAGGGGAGGGCAGCAGCAGCCAAGTTCATGGCACTGTGGCTGGCTCTGCTGCATAGGAGGGCAGGAAAAAGAGTGGGAGCGCAATAGTGATAGGGGATTCAATGGTGAGGGGAATAGATAGGCGTTTCTGCGGCTGCAACCGAGACTCCAGGATGGTATGTTGCCTCCCTGGTGCAAGGGTCAAGGATGTCTCGGAGCGGGTGCAGGACATTCTGAAATGGGAGGGAGAACAGCCAGTTGTCGTGGTGCACATTGATACCAACGACATAGGTAAAAAAAGGGATGAGGTCCTACGAAACGAATTTAAGGAGCTAGGAGCTAAATTAAAAAGTAGGACCTCAAAAGTAGTCATCTCGGGATTGCTACCAGTGCCACGTGCTAGTCAGAGTAGGAATCGCAGGATAGCGCAGATGAATACGTGGCTTGAGCAATGGTGCAGCAGGGAGGGATTCAAATTCCTGGGGCATTGGAACCGGTTCTGGGGGAGGTGGGACCAGTACAAACCGGACGGTCTGCACCTGGGCAGGACCGGAACCAATGTCCTAGGGGGAGTGTGTGCTAGTGCTGTTGGGGAGGAGTTAAACTAATATGGCAGGGGGATGGGAACCAATGCAGGGAGACAGAGGGAAACAAAAAGGAGGCAAAAGCAAAAGACAGAAAGGAGATGAGGAAAAGTGGAGGGCAGAGAAATCCAAGGCAAAGAACAAAAAGGGCCACTGTACAGCAAAATTCTAAAAGGACAAAGGGTGTTAAAAAAACAAGCCTGAAGGCTTTGTGTCTTAATGCAAGGAGTATCTGCAATAAGGTGGATGAATTAACTGTGCAAATAGATGTTAACAAATATGATGTGATTGGGATTACGGAGACGTGGCTCCAGGATGGTCAAGGCTGGGAACTCAACATCCAGGGGTATTCAACATTCAGGAGGGATAGAATAAAAGGAAAAGGAGGTGGGGTAGCATTGCTGGTTAAAGAGGAGATTAATGCAATAGTTAGGAAAGACATTAGCTTGGATGATGTGGAATCTATATGGGTAGAGCTGCAGAACACCAAAGGGCAAAAAACATTAGTGGGAGTTGTGTACAGACCTCCAAACAGTAGTAGTGATGTTGGGGAGGGCATCAAACAGGAAATTAGGGGTGCATGCAATAAAGGTGCAGCAGTTATAATGGGTGACTTTAATATGCACATAGATTGGGCTAGCCAAACTGGAAGCAATACGGTGGAGGAGGATTTCCTGGAGTGCATAAGGGATGGTTTTCTAGACCAATATGTCGAGGAACCAACTAGGGGGGAGGCCATCTTAGACTGGGTGTTGTGTAATGAGAGAGGATTAATTAGCAATCTCATTGTGCGAGGCCTCTTGGGGAAGAGTGACCATAATATGGTGGAATTCTGCATTAGGATGGAGAATGAAACAGTTAATTCAGAGACCATGGTCCAGAACTTAAAGAAGGGTAACTTTGAAGGTATGAGGCGTGAATTGGCTAGGATAGATTGGCGAATGATACTTAAGGGGTTGACTGTGGATGGGCAATGGCAGACATTTAGAGACCGCGTGGATGAATTACAACAATTGTACATTCCTGTCTGGCGTAAAAATAAAAAAGGGAAGTGGCTCAACCGTGGCTATCTAGGGAAATCAGGGATAGTATTAAAGCCAAGGAAGTGGCATACAAATTGGCCAGAAATAGCAGCGAACCCGGGGACTGGGAGAAATTTAGAACTCAGCAGAGGAGGACAAAGGGTTTGATTAGGGCAGGGAAAATGGAGTACGAGAAGAAGCTTGCAGGGAACATTAAGGCGGATTGCAAAAGTTTCTATAGGTATGTAAAGAGAAAAAGGTTAGTAAAGACAAACGTAGGTCCCCTGCAGTCAGAATCAGGGGAAGTCATAACTGGGAACAAAGAAATGACAGACCAATTGAACAAGTACTTTGGTTCGGTATTCACTAAGGAGGACAAAAACAACCTTCCAGATATAAAAGGGGTCAGAGGGTCCAGTAAGGAGGAGGAACTGAGGGAAATCTTTATTAGTCGGGAAATTGTGTTGGGGAAATTGATGGGATTGAAGGCCGATAAATCCCCAGGGCCTGATGGACTGCATCCCAGAGTACTTAAGGAGGTGGCCTTGGAAATAGCGGATGCATTGACAGTCATTTTCCAACATTCCATTGACTCTGGATCAGTTCCTATTGAGTGGAGGGTAGCCAATGTAACCCCACTTTTTAAAAAAGGAGGGAGAGAGAAAACAAGGAATTATAGACCGGTCAGCCTGACCTCAGTAGTGGGTAAAATGATGGAATCAATTATTAAGGATGTCATAGCAGCGCATTTGGAAAATGGTGACATGATAGGTCCAAGTCAGCATGGATTTGTGAAAGGGAAATCATGCTTGAAAAAATCTTCTGGAATTTTTTGAGGATGTTTCCAGTAAAGTGGACAAAGGGGAACCAATTGATGTGGTATATTTGGACTTTCAGAAGGCTTTCGACAAGGTCCCACACAAGAGATTAATGTGCAAAGTTAAAGCACATGGGATTGGGGGTAGTGTGCTGATGTGGATTGAGAACTGGTTGTCAGACAGGAAGCAAAGAGTAGGAGTAAATGGGTACTTTTCAGAATGGCAGGCAGTGAGTAGTGGGGTACCGCAAGGTTCTGTGCTGGGGCCCCAGCTGTTTTCATTGTACATTAATGATTTAGACGAGGGGATTAAATGTAGTATCTCCAAACTTGCGGATGACACTAAGTTGGGTGGCAGTGTGAGCTGCGAGGAGGATGCTATGAGGCTGCAGAGTGACTTGGATAGGTTAGGTGAGTGGGCAAATGAATGGCAGATGAAGTATAATGTGGATAAATGTGAGGTTATCCACTTTGGTGGTAAAAACAGAGAGACAGACTATTATCTGAATGGTGACAGATTAGGAAAAGGGAAGGTGCAACGAGACCTGGGTGTCATGGTACATCAGTCATTGAAGGTTGGCATGCAGGTACAACAGGCGGTTAAGAAAGCAAATGGCATGTTGGCCTTCATAGCGAGGGGATTTGAGTACAGGGGCAGGGAGGTGTTGCTACAGTTGTACAGGGCCTTGGTGAGGCCACACCTGGAGTATTGTGTACAGTTTTGGTCTCCTAACTTGAGGAAGGACATTCTTGCTATTGAGGGAGTGCAGCGAAGATTCACCAGACTGATTCCCGGGATGGTGGGACTGACCTATCAAGAAAGACTGGATCAACTGGGCTTGTATTCACTGGAGTTCAGAAGAATGAGAGGGGACCTCATAGAAACGTTTAAAATTCTGACGGGTTTAGACAGGTTCAAAGCAGGAAGAATGTTCCCAATGTTGGGGAAGTCCAGAACCAGCGGTCACAGTCTAAGGATAAGGGGTAAGCCATTTAGGACCGAGGTGAGGAGAAACTTCTTCACCCAGAGAGTGGTGAATCTGTGGAATTCTCTACCACAGAAAGTAGTTGAGGCCAATTCACTAAATATATTCAAAAGGGAGTTAGATGAAGTCCTTACTACTCGGGGGATCAAGGGGTATGGCGAGAAAACAGGAAGGGGGTACTGAAGTTTCATGTTCAGCCATGAACTCATTGAATGGCGGTGCAGGCTAGAAGGGCTGAATGGCCTGCTCCTGCACTTATTTTCTATGTTTCTATGTTTCTATGTGGAACCACTTAGTACGGCGGGGCAGCTTTATGGCATAGACCATCGGGCTTGCCTTGTCCACAATGCTGTATGGCTCCATATATAATGATTCAAAAACCCCGACCCGAGCATTGTTCCTCACCATGACCTGGTCCCCTATCTCCCATTCGTGGTGTTTGCTGGGTTCTAGCAGCAATCGGTTACTCTGATGCTGTCTGCCCATGTTACTAGCAGCCTGCCAGTGAATCTGTTTGAGGTGTTCAAACAGGTTCCTGATAAACCAGTCCCGGTTCACCTCTCTGAGCTGACCTTCTGTGAGCACCGGGGCTAGGACATGGGTGGGGGTCCGCATGATCCGGCCAGTCATGAGCTCGTATGGGGAATACCC
The DNA here is from genome assembly GCF_044704955.1 of Pristiophorus japonicus. Classification (NCBI taxonomy): domain Eukaryota; kingdom Metazoa; phylum Chordata; class Chondrichthyes; family Pristiophoridae; genus Pristiophorus; species Pristiophorus japonicus. Next base: position 69,520,803 of record NC_091978.1, read on the forward strand.
GGTGCTCTTTGACTGGCTAGCTCGGATCCCCATTAGGACTTTTGGGGTGAGTCTCCCGTTTCCTTCCGCAGCCTTTCTTTAATGGTGCGGTTTAAACGCTCCACAATACCCGATGACTGGATTGTGGGCAACGTGCCATTTCCCCTCAATGCCGAGCACCTTAAGGGTTGCCTGCATTACCTGCCCGGTGAAATGGCTCCCCTGGTCCGACTCCACATACTGTGGGAGTCCCCACCGGGAGAACACTTCCCTCACTAGAATCTTAGCTGTCCCTAGTGCGGTGGCTGTTCGGCAGGGGAAGGCTTCAACCCATTTTGAGAACACGTCCACCAGGACTAGGCAGTATTTGTAGCCTCCCTGGGCGGTGGGTAGGGGCCCGATGTAGTCAATTTGGATTGACTGCCATGGTCCCTCTACTCTCCTGATGTGTCCTAGGGACACCTTCCTTTTCTGGGTGTCAGGGTTGTTCGCAGCACACACCAGGCAGTTCGCACAGAACTCGCGGACGTCCTCCCTGAGTCCCGGCCACATCCTGCCTGTTCCACCCATTGCCAGGTGGTCTCAGGCCCGGGGTGTCCCGCTCCTGGACCCTCATGGGCCAGTTTTAGGAATTCCCTCTGGTGCTGCTGTGGCACGACCCATTGTCCCTCTTTAAACAGCATGCCTTCCTTAACGGTAATGGCTGCTGTGCCGTACGGACCTTCTACTCTCTCTCCTCTAGCTAGCGCATTCAGGACAGCTTTCAGGACCGGGTCCTGTGCCTGAACTGTTTTTAAGTCCGGGGCCAAAGCTATCCCTGTACTCTCTGCTGCCCTGTTTTTATTCTGGACCGCTGCTATGCGGCCGGTGTCATAGGGGTCCCAGAACTTTCCCGTGCGGGCACCTTCTTTGGCCAGTTTGCCAGTCTGTTGGTTTCCCTCTGCACGGGGTTCGGTTTTTGAATGGGCCTTCACCTTATGTATGTAGACCTTTCCCTCTTCCCCCACCGCTCTCATGATTTTCTCCAGCAGGGGCTTGATTGCCAGGGGTCTCCCGTCAGCGGACGTGTATCCGCGACGGGACCAGATAGCCAGGTACTCCGTACATGAATTGCAGGTGAACATACTGTCCGAGCAAATCGTGTACGGGGTAGGGAATTCCTCGGGGTGGGTCACCACGTACATTATGGTGGACAGTTCAGCGTGCTGGGCGCTCATGGTGCTGGGGAGCTTGATTGCCAGGGCAATACCTGCCCTTGGGTCATAGACTCCGCACCCAGTGAGTTGTTCGCCAGCAGATACCGTGCTGGACCCGTCCACGTAGATGTCCCGGCCTGTAGGGTGTAACCCAGCCCTAAGGCCAATGTTCACCTCCCATACCCCTTCTATGGAGCACCTGTGAGCTTTCCCTGGATAGATTAGGTTGGCTGTGAGCCTTGGCTCGTGGGGACTTTCTACTCTGAGGTCCATCTGGGAGAGGAGCAGGGTCCAGCGAGCAATGCGGGCACTGCTCACCGTCCCGTCCTTAATCCTCCCATCCAGGAGCATCTGAGTAGGTGTGTGGTGGGTTAGGAGTGTTAGAGGAGACCCTCCCGTGAAGATCAAGGATCTTTTCACTGCCCAATGTGTGGCTAGGAGGTGTCTCTCGCAGTTGGAGTACCCCTTCTCCACATCTGTGAGGATCCTGGAGGAGTAAACCACCGGTCTCAGCTGGTCGTGCCGCTCTTGAAGCAGCACTGAGCTCAAACTATCCCCCCTGGCTGCCACCTCCAGGAAAAACTCCTTTCCTACATCTATCGCTCCCAAGGCTGGCGTAGTCTGCAAGTCCTTCTTGAGCTGATTAAATGCTGCCTCGCAACCCTCATCCCAGTCCCAGTCTACACTCTTGTGTAGGAGCCTGAGCAGAGGGGCTGCGGTGGCTGCATAATCCTCAATGAAGTCTCTGCAGTACCCGGTGAGCCCGAGAAAGGATCTTACCCCTGTCACTGTGTTGGGGGCTGGTAACTCCTGTACTGCCTCCCTTCTAGCCTTGTCTATGGCCCTTTCCCCAGCGCGCACAGTCAGCCCCAGGAATTTGACTTCCTTCTGGCCGATCTGTGCCTTCTTGGGTTTACTTTAAATCCTTCTTCTTTTAGCAGCTCCAGCAGCTCAGCCAGCAGTGGGCCATGCTCCTCCCCCTGATCGGTGAACAGAAGCAGGTCATCCACATACTGCACCAACTGCTGGGGTCTGCTAAAGCCCTTTAAACAGTTCGCCATACATCGGTGAAAAATGCTGGGACTATTGTGGAAGCCATGGGGAAGACAGTTCCACGTGTATTGTTGGCCCTTAAAGGTAAAGGCGAACTTGTACTGGTCCTCCCGTTTTAAAGGAATGGACCAGAACCCATTTGAAATATCCAGCACCGTGAAAGTGGTCGCAGATGCTGGAATACTCCCTATGAGATCCGCTACGGCTGCTACAGTGGGTGCACAGGTAGGGATATTCTTATTTAGTACTCGATAGTCCATGATGGCCCTCCATGAGTTTTCCGGTTTCTTAACCGGCTACAGTGGAGAGTTCACATGGGTTGCTATCGGTCTTAACACCCCTTGCGCTACCAGTGATCCCAGCACCATTGTCAGGTCTGCCTATGCCTCCCTGGGGAAGTTATATTTCTTTTGTGGTCGGGTCATGGGGTCCCCTACTATACTAACTTCCACCCCCCGTTACCCTACCAGAGTCATGTTTGTGGGTGGCAAATGCTGCAAGATGTGCCCGTACATATGCCTGGTACTCCACTGGGGTGTTACTGACCAGTAATTCCAAGTCATAACCCTCCTTTGGCTTCACGGTACACAAGGTTCCCTTGGCCCCTTTTTCTGGAATCACTGCCACCTCACCTTCCCTGTCAGTCACTATGGCTTCCCATAGACAGTGGTTCCTGAGATCCACTAGGATCTGGTGGCCAATGATAAAATCAGCTCCCAGGATCCCTTTTCCCTTCTGCTCCCATTTCATCAGGACACACTTCCATTTGGTTTTGAGTGTCCCTAACTGAATGGTGAGCAGGATGGAAAATGAACCAGTTTGCTCATTGCCTGTGAACCCCACTAGACTGTACGGGACCCCGTTCGATAGAGGTGAGGTAGCTGGGTTATCTGCATATACAAGGGTGCTGGAAGCACCAGTATCTAGCAGGTAGGTCGCTTTCACTTTCTCCATCTCCATCGTAACGCACGGTCTCTTCCAGGCATCGTACTCTAGGGAACACAGGTACACAGGCTGCACTGGCCTTAGTCATGCATCTGGGTGGGTTGGAGCAGAGGGTTTTACCGTACCGGCTACTGGACCGGTTGCAATAGTTACTGCTCCCTGTCCGTTTATGAGTGTCTGTAGGGCGGCTACGAGTGTCTCATATGTGTCGGGTGTTCCTGCCCCGGCCTTACGGGCTGGGGCTGGAGTGGCCTTTCCCTTAGTCTCTTTCCAGGGGTTCCTACAATCCTTCCTCCAGTGCCCACTTTTCCCACACCCAAAACACTCGCCCCCTTTGTGGGGAGGGTTCCCACCTTCCTGATGCCACTCGCTCTTGCCTTGGCTGGGTTTAATCTCATGGACCCTCCCTTTAGAGGAGGGCTCCTCTGTCCCTCTACTGTTTCGGTAAGCCAGTGTCAACTGTCTGACCACTGTCTCCTCGGTGGTTCTGGGATCTCTTGGATCAAACCAGACCTCGGCTTTTGCCTTTACTCCAGGTAGGCTGTTTGCCACCAGGCTGTGGAGCCAGTGAGCCAGCTCGTTAAGGTTCAGGTGGGCCCGGTCAAGAACCCCACTACAGGCCCTTTCGTAGACCGGCCACAACCTGTCGGCGAAAGCCTGTGGAGTCTCCCCATCGAGCTGCACTGTCTTCTCCACTCGGGAGAAAGGACTCCCATCGTTCATACCCATGGCCTCTAGAACCTCCTCCTTAACCGTAGCGTACGTGTTTCGCCCCTTTCTGCTGTCTGCAGAGAGGGAATGGCACAGCTTGGTGTCTAGCGAGAAAAGCAACAGCTTAGCCAGCTCTGAATCATCGCACCCGTTAATATCCCCTGTGTGTTCCACTTCCAGGAAGTGTACCGAGGGATCTCCCTGTTGGGTGAGCTTACTTAGGTGGCCTATCATAGTCCTCAGTTTTTGGGTGTCGTGGGGGACTACGAAGTTGCTTTCTAGGGGTCCTGCTGCCCCATTGGCATCAGGCGGGCCAAACTTCTGCTGCCGGACCGGGTGCATTGGCCCTGGTTCTGGCCCTTGTATTGGCTCGCCCTTTTCCCCCTGCTGCCGAGCCGAGTTAAAACTCGGGGCTGCCAGTGTTAGTAGTTCGCAATCCTTGCCTGCCCCGCACTCTGGCTGACATCCCTGCTGCTCCGGGCCGTTCCCGGGAGCTACAGGCGGTGACTGAGAGGTTTCTCCTTGCCCAACCAGGTGTTCCTGGGCTAAACCCGGGTTTAACAGGCACACTATGCCTTTAGCCCGGGATAGAGCAAGGTTCAAGCTTTGGATCTGCTGCTGGCAGGGGCCGTGGTCTCCTGCCTCAAATTCCCTGGTACTGGCTACCTTATAGGCTACCTGAATGTCTCTCACCCTCTCCCCGTACTCTTTAACTTGCTTGGCGAGGCAGGAATTCTCTTCCCGCAATGCCCGTTCGCTATTCTTGGCTTCAATAATCTGACACTGTAAAAGGTCCAGTTGGGTTTTGTGCCTTTCTTTAGTGAGCTCTCTACTTTCCTTTAACTGTCCCACCTCTGTCCACAGCCTTTCCCCGACTGTGGCCCTTGCGCTGGACCTCTCTTCTGCCTGTCTCAATACTCCCTTTAATTTCTCATTCTCCTCATCGAGAAGCTGGATCTGTTGCTGAAGGCAAATTAGACAAATGGCCTTCTCTATCGACCTTTTATGGTCCTTGCTCTCGGTCCATTGAGCTGCAGCATCTTCTGGACGCTCAGCATACAATAGATCGAGTACCCACTCCTTAGCCACATTTACCCTCTTAAACACATACGAGGAAATGCCCTCTTCCATTTTGCTTCGTTTCCTGAAACCAGTCTCTATCTTATCACGTCCCTTGTACCAGTGTTCCATCTGGGTCGCCATTATGTAAGGGGTGGTTTGCAGGGGGTCAGCTTTCCCTTCTGACCTTATATGAGTGGTTCCGAATCGCTCCCACACCCTTGGTTCTAGACACTGGAATTATGAAGGGACTGTGACAGACTTGGACAGACAATCGGTTTCAAGGTAGGAAGCAGGTATGGCTTTATTGTGTTTACAAAGAAGTAAAAAGCACACCTTTAATAACACACACAGACCAATACACACTGAGGGGTGCAACACATTGAATAAATTGTCCAATTACAGTCTGTGGGGAAAAGAATACGGCTTAAACTCTAAATGGGGTAAAAAGGCGAATGCAGATACATTTACACAAGTTATCCCAGCCTCCCTCCTCCCAATTCCCCTAACTAACGAAGTTATAGCTCTGGGGGGTTCAGGGGCTATGCTCACCAATCCCTTTAGACAGTTGCCGGTGAATCACGGTTTCGGGGTTCGCTGCACTTGGCCTTCTAGGTGAGCCGTACCCCGGATGGAGAAGAGGACTTCGGACTGCGTAGTCTTCGGTTGGGGTGCGTCTGTTGATGCGCGAAGTTGCGTTTTAGATGTATGGGGTAAGTACCAACTTTCTTTGGTTAGGAATAGTTTTAGTTAGTCCTTTTTGGTAATTTATCACCCGTTGGTCGTTCCGAAGTAGATTGTAGAGTGGAAACAAATGTCGATTCTTTGGTTTTTGCTGAGTTGGTTTCGGTTGGTCGTTTCGCTGGTTGTGGTGGCCCGAGTTGTCAATTTGGTTGCTGACAACCTTCCATTTCGTGGGCCTCGTGCTCAGTCAGTTCTTGATGAGTTCTAATAGTTTCCTTCACTGCTCCATTTCTTCACTCCCCAGCTCCAGCTGCTTGTGTCTGTGTCTGTGTTCCAGTCTGTGTGCTGCTCCTTGCTGGTCTTTCCTTGTAAAACTGGGGGATAGATATATTCCAAAAAAAAGGCTCCGTTATCTCCCATCAAATCTCTTGGGCTCTGTTTGAACTGTTCTGTCCACTGATTTTCAAATGTCTCCTTTGTCAGCAGTAACTCGATTAGGGTGTGAGAATGTGCTATCACTGGTTTTGCATTGTTTTAGAATTGTCCAGTTTCTTGACCATGATTTCCATTGTGCTTGATTGGGTAATTCGATTATCTCTTAGAGGGTGAATAGTTCCCCCAGACAGTCTGGGGTCTTTAATACACGAATTTGGCCCCACCTCCTGTATTTGGTAACTTTTTTTTTGCAGCCAAAATTTTGTAGAATCTTAAAATTGACATGCTCCTTCCCATAGATGTTTAGGGGATCTCAAGCTTCTGTAATTTAGGTCCATTTTGAATTCCCTTTCCTATGAGTCCAAACACTGGGGGGGGGGGGGGTCTACATGAATGCACCCCCTTTTATCCCCCGTAGGCTTCGTCTGCCCCTTTAAACTCATTTTAAAAGCCCAGAAAGGGATTCTTCTCCTCTGTAGGGGAAAGGTACCTGGAATCTTTGCGAGATATTGGTAAATTCTACAAAGACACAAATAACCTTTCAGAAATACAAAGGGACAGAGGGTCTACTGAGGAGCAGGAACTGAAGGAAATCCTTATTAGTCAGGAAATTGTGTTAGGGAAATTGATAGGATTGAAGGCCAATAAATCTACAGGGCCTGATAGTCTGCCTCCAAGAGTACGTAAGGAAGTGGCCCTAGAAATAGTGGATGCATTGGTGATCATTTTCCAGCAGTTTATCGACTCTGGATCAGTTCCTATGGACTGAAGGGTAGCTAATGTAACACCACTTTTTAAGAAAGGAGGGAGAGAGAAAACAGGGAATTATAGACCGGTTAGCCTGACATCAGTTGTGGGGAAAATGTTGGAATCAATTATTAAAGATGAAATAGCAGTTCATTTGGAAAGCAGTGACAGGATCGGTCCAAGTCAGCATGGATTTATGAAAGGGAAAACATGCTTGACAAATCTTCTGGAATTTTTTGAGGATGTAACTACTAGAGTGGACAGGAGAACCAGTGGACGTGGTGTATTTGGACTTTCAAAAGGCTTTTGACAAGGTTCCACACAAGAGATTGGTGTGCAAAATTAAAGCACATGGTATTGGGTGTAATGTATTGACGTGGATAGAGAACTGGTTGGCAGACAGGAAGCAGAGAGTCGGGATAAACGGGTCCTTTTCAGAATGGCAGGCAGTGACTAGTGGGATGCCACAGGGTTCAGTGCTGGGACCCCAGCTATTTCCAATATACATCAATGATTTAGATGAAGGAATTGAATGCAATATCCTCAAGTTTGCAGATGACACTAAAGCTGGCTGGCGGTGTTAGCTGCGAGGAGGATGCTAAGAGGCTGCAGGGTGACTTGGACAGGTTAGGTGAGTGGACAATTGCATGGCAGATGCAGTATAATGTGGATAAATGTGAGGTTATCCACTTTGGGGGCAAAAACACGAGGACAGAATATTATCTGAATGGCGGCAGATTAGAAAAAGGGGAGGTCCAACGAGACCTGGGTGTCATTGTACATCATTTATTGAAAGTTGACATGCAGTTACAGCAGACGGTGAAGGCAGCAAATGGCACGTTGGCCTTCATAGCTAGGGGATTTGAGTATCTGAGCAGGGAGGTCTTACTGCACTCATACAGGGCCTTGGTGAGACCTCACCTGGAATATTGTGTTCAGTTTTGATCTCCTAAACTGAGGAAGGACGTTCTTGCTATTGAGGGAGTGCAGCGAAGGTTCACCAGACTGATTCCTGGGATGGCAGGACTGACATATGAGGAGAGACTGGATCGACTGGGCCTGCATTCACTGGAGTTTAGAAGGATGAGAGGGGCTCTCATAGTAACATAAAATACTGACGGGACTGGACAGGTTAGATGCAGGAAGACTGTTCCCTATGTTGGGGAAGTCCAGAACCAGGGGACACAGTCTAAGGATGAAGGGTAAGCTATTTAGGACTGAGATGAGGAGAAACTTCTTCACTCAGAGTTGTTAACCTGTAGAATTCCCTACCGCAGAGAGTTGTTGATGTCAGTTCGTTGGATATATTCAAGAGGGAGATGGAAATGGCCCTTACGGCTAAAGGGAGCAAGGGGTATGGAGAGAGAACAGGACAGGGGTACTGAGGTGAGTGATCAGCCATGATCTTATTGAATGATGGTGCAGACTCGAAGGACCGAATGGCCTACTCCTGCACCTATTTTCTATGTCTATGTCTATCCTGTCCATACTGGCATTTATGCTCCACTCAAGCCTGCACCTGTCTTTCCTCAATCAGCATGACCCTTTATTCCCTTCCCCTCCATGCTTATAAATGCATTCAAGGGGAGGCTAGCTACTATTCACTTCAACCACTCCTTGTGGTCATGAGTTCCACATTCTCACCACTCACTGGGGAAAGGAATTTCTTCTGAATTCCCCATTTGATTTCTTGGGTGACTATCTTGTATTGATGGCCTCTAGTTTTGCTCTTCCTTACAAGTGGAAACACTTTCAATGTCTACACTATCAAAACCTTTCATAATTTTAAAGACCTCTATTAGGTCACCCCTCAGCCTTTCCAAGAGACCCCAGCCTGCTCATCCTTTCCCAATAGATATATGTATTTATCTTATGTATATTTAAATTAAATGCACACTTCTTGCACTGCACAATGCGCATGTGGGTATGTTCCCAAGCAATCTAGACTGACTAGGATAAAGTCGGGACACAAAGTTGTTTGTGGGATCTTGCTGTGTACAAACAGCTAAATTAACAGTTAACACACTTCAAAGTAGGTGAGCACTTTGAAATGTTTGAGACACGAGGTGCCATATAAATGGATCTCCTAATCAACTGCTTAATATTGGATACACATGGGTAGACATCTCAAGCCACATAGCACTAATAATTGTTCCTAAATTAAGGTTTGACCCTTCTGTGCCACTATTAAAGACCAAGGAGGTTAACTTGAGTAATGCCAAAAATGGGTGTGGGCATCACGGTATGCAATAACCCATGCCCATTCATTGCATTGCAAGCAGCAAATTAAATTGGTGCTGCCTCCTGTTTTAAAGGATTTCTGCCTGCAGCCAACGCTACCTCCACTGTTCATTGGCTGCATGCATTAGCAGGGGGCACGAAATTGAGAGTGACTACCGCTATTTAGAAGGCAGCCTGGATCTCAAAGGGGAGGTGCACTGTGGCTGCAAGAAGCAGTGGGAGTTTTTGAAGTGAATCTGGGCTAAGATACTTTGAGAAATGGCTGAACATGAGAGAGTGAGGGCCAAGATTTTCTAACAATGCACTAGAGGTCTTGATTCAAGTCATGGAAAGGAGACATCCTGTATTTTCAGGGGGGCAGGAGACCCTTCAGACATGTGTTCAGTTGGCAGTAGTAGTGGCAGAGGTCAATGTCAGGAGTGTTGCTCTAAGAAGCAGTGCAAGAAGACGTTTAATGATCTGAATAGAGTTGCCGAGGTGAGTGAATCTTCAAATGGCATATCCTACCAACTGCACTATCAGTCTCATCCACTGCTCAATTCACACCTCCATCACCTAGCTACCAAATATCTCTAGCAATCAGTACAGAACCCTTAAATTCATACGCTTTACCTCACCCTCACACACTTAGCACAAGCCTCACATCCACAACTTGCACACACTGGCAGCTATCCGACCATTACAGCCACATTCAATGTTGTCCTTGCCCTTCAGCTATTGGCAAATTTCACTCACAGCCTCTTTTGTGAAGAGAAGACATCTCATGTATTAATCCTTGCTTAAGCTGAGGTAAGGAAATTACTCCTGAAAGATCCTCACAGGATATCATCATCATAGGCGGTCCCTCGAACAAGGACTTGCTTCCACAAGTTCACAGGTGTTTCGACGAAGGATCCGATGGTCCAGTCCTGAATTCCAATTGAGGGGGTGGAAGATGACCGTGCATGAATTTCTTTTAAACATGTGGTGACCGTTGCACCACACGGGTTTGACAGAGCTAGGCCTTTATCCAGTGGCAACGGTTAACCAGGACAACTGGAGACCTGCTCTGCTGCACGGACCTAGCACGCACACGTATCGCAGTGTGAGCTGGCCTGTGCTGCCCCTGGGCCCGCGGCTCTTCTGGGCCCCGTACCCTCATCTGTCGCCACAAATACTCGCCGCTCATCCGCTCCTCTGTACCCGGGCCCTGCCGATGTTCCTGCCCACTCTCCAAATAGGCGACCAGGGTTTTGATGGCCTCTTGCTGAAAGCCCTTTCTCCCCCCGTCCTCCTCCTCCTCCTCCTCCTCCCTCTTCTAGCAGGTTGTCCAGCTCTGCGTGGCCGCTCTTCATTCTTTGTCGTGCTAAATTTCCAAGAGGAAGGCCTACCAGGCCACCCATGTCAGGAAGTAACGTGTTTCAGCACAAGCTTTTAAATGAAACAGGAAAGTACCTCAGCACCAACCAGACCACTCCCTGTGGACTATTCAAATTTAAGCCAGTACAGGAAAGCTCCAAAAATGCATACAATTACATCAGCAGCCAGAAGAAATAAGCTAGCAACTAACCTGCAAGTAATTCATGATCCCTTTTAAACAGTGCCGGTGGAGGGTCCTTCTTTGCGTTTAACGTTGTGTTCAGCTGTGAGAGGTCAAGACAAACCATTGGCTGGAGTGTGGTTCAAAAATGGTAGCGCTGGCATCAAAGCAGCGTTGCACACTGACGTCATAATCTGCCTGCCGCTGTCAGTCGTTACCTCAAGCGCTAGGTTGACACGTAGGGCCCAAGTTTCCACAGGATAAAAAACGGGCGCCCCTCCGAGCTAGGCACCCATTTTTCGCGCCTAAAAAAAAACACGCTATTCTCGAGCGCTTTGCAGCTCCTTGTCTGTTTGGCGCGGCGCCCAGGGGCGCGGAGCTTACACTCGCGCCGATTTTGTAAGTGGGAGGGGGCGGGTACTATTTAAATTAGTTTTTTTCCTGTCGGCAACGCTGCGCGTGCGCGTTGGAGCGTTCGCGCATGCTCAGTGTGAAAAAAACATTGGCACTCGCCCATTTTTGTAGTTCTTTGTAGCTGTTTAATTTTTGAACATTTTTTAATAAAAGCACATTGCCATCAGCACTGAGGCTACCCTTCTCACTGTCTCCCTCCCCTCCGCAGCAACAAACAGCTGTCTCCTTCCCCACCCCCGCGGGAACGAACGATGGCTGAAGCACTTTCATACAGGTAGGAAGATGGTTTATTTAATCTTTTCTTTGCTTATAAATGTTTATTCAGTTTGGATTTATTTGTATAATATTTGTAGAAGTATAAATAAGGATTGATTGTAGAATTTAATGACTTCCCTTCCCTCCCTCGCCCCTCTTCCCCCCCCTCCTCTCTCCCCTTCCCTCCCCCCCTCGCCCCTCTTCCCCCCTCCTCCTCTCTCCCCTTCCCTCCCCCCCCTTCCCCCCCTCCTCTCTCCCCTTCCCTCCCCCCTCCTCTCTCCCCTTCCCCCCTCCTCTCTCCCCTTCCCCCCTCTTCCTCCCCCTTCCCCTCCCCCCTCCTCCTCTCCCCTTCCCCCCTCCTCCTCTCCCCTTCCCCCCTCCTCTTCTCCCCTTCCCCCCTCCTCCTCTCCCCTTCCCCCCTCCTCCTCTCCCCTTCCCCCTCTCTCCTTCCCCCCTCCTCCTCTCCCCTTCCCCCCTCTCCCCTTCCCCCCTCCTCCTCTCCCCTCTCCTCCTCTCTCCTTCCCCCCCCCCTCTCTCCCCTCCTCTCCTCCCTTCCCCCTCTCTCCCCCCTTCCCCCTCTCTCCCTCCCCCTCCCCCTCCCCCACCTCGTTCTGGATGCCTAATTTGTAACCTGTGCCTGATTTTTTAAATGTGTAGAACAGGTTTTTTCAGTTCTACAAAAATCTTCACTTGCTCCATTCTACTTTAGTTTGGAGTACGTTTTTACTGTGGAAACTTTGAAAGCAGGCGTTAGTGGCCGGACACGCCCCCTTTTGAAGAAAAAATTCTGTTCCAAAGTAGAACTGTTCTACCCGACTAGAACTGCAGAAAAAAAAAATGTGGAGAATTGCGATTTCTAAGATAGTCCGTTCTCCACCAGTTGCTCCTAAAAATCAGGTGCAAATCATGTGGAAACTTGGGCCCATAGTGTCTAAAAATGGGTGCTTGAGAGCTCAATTTAGTCCCCTAAATTTTTTTTTACCAGTAACTTTAGTTCATGTATGAGTTTTTAAAAATAGTATCAAATGCAGAAATATGCAAAACACATTTATCTTTAAAAGTGCTTGAATACTTAAGACACAAATAACCTTCCGGAAATACTAGGGGACAGAGAGTCCAGTGAGAGGGAGGAACTGAAGGAAATCCTTATTAGTCAGGAAATAGTGTTAGAGAAATTGATGGGATTGAAGGCCGATAAATCCCCACGGCCTGATAGGCAGCATCCCAGATTATTTTAGGAAGTGGCCCTAGAAATAGGATGCACTGGTGATTATTTTCCAACATTCTATTGATTCTGGATCAGTTCCTATGGACTGGAGGGTAGCTAATGTAACACCACTTTTTAAAAAAGGAGGGAGAGAGAAAACAGAGAATTATACACCGGTTAACCTGACATCAGTAGTGGGGAAAATGTTGGAATCAATTATTAAAGATGAAATAGCAGCGCATTTGGAAAGCAGTGACAGGATCGGTCCAAGTCAGCATGCATTTATGAAAGGGAAATCAGGCTTGACAAATCTTCTAGAATTTTTTGAAGATGTAACTAGTAGATTGGACAAGGGAGAATAAGTGGATGTGGTGTATTTGGACTTTCAAAAGGCTTTTGACAAGGTCCCACACAAGAGATTAGTGTGCAAATTAAACCACATGGTATTGGGGGTAATGTATTGACGTGGATAGAGAACTGGTTGGCAGACAGGAAGCAGAGTTGGAATAAACGGGTCCTTTTCAGAATGGCAGGCAGTGGGGTGCCGCAGGATTCAGTGCTGGGACCCCAGCTCTTTACAATATACATCAATGATTTAGATGAAGGAATGGAGTGTAATATCTCCAAGTTTGCAGATGACACTAAGCTGGGTGGTGGTGTGAGCTGTGAGGAGGATGCTAAGAGGCTGCAGGGTGACTTGGACAGGTTAGGTGAGTGGGCAAATGCATGGCAGATGCAGTATAATATGGATAAATGTGAGGTTATCCACTTTGGTGGCAAAAACAGGAAGACAGAATATTATTGAAGGGTGACCGATTAGGAAAAGGGGAGGTGCAACGAAACCTGGGTGTCATGGTACATCAGTCGTTGAAGATTGGCATGCAGGTACAGCAGGCACAGCAAGCGGTGAAGGCAGCAAATAGCATGTTGGCCTTCATAGCTAGGGGATTTGTGTATAGGAGCAGGGAGGTCTTACTGCAGTTGTGCAGGGCCTTGGTGAGGCCACACCTGGAATATTGTTTTGGTCCCCTAATCTCAGGAAGGACATTCTTGCTATTGAGGGAGTACAGCGAAGGTTCACCAGATTGATTCCTGGGTTGGCAGGACTGACATATGAGGAGAGACTGGATCAACTGGGCTTGTATCCACTGGAGTTTAGAAGAATGCGAGGGGATCTCATAGAAACATATAAAATTCTGACGGGATTGGACAGGTTAGAGGCAGGAAGAATGTTCCCGTTGCTGGGGAGTTCCAGAACCAGGGGTCACAGTCTAAGAATAAGGGGTAAGCCATTTAGGACCGAGATGAGGAGAAACTGCTTCACAGAGTGGTTACCATGTGGAATTCTCTACCACAGAAAGTTGTTGAGGCCAGTTCGTTAGATATAGATATATTCAAAAGAGAGTTAGATATGGCCCTTACGGCCAAAGGGATCAAGGGGTATGGAGAGAAAGCAGGAAAGGGGTACTGAGGGAATGACCAGCCATGATCTTATTGAATGGTGGCGCAGGCTCGAAGGGCCGAATGGCCCACTCCTGCACCTCATTTCTATGTTTCTAATATAAAGTGGTTCTCAAAACTTTACACGTCAAATAAAATTAATGACACGTGGTTATTACTTGTGGTTACAGAAGGTGAAGAAAAGTAACAAGGATAAAAAAAAGATATGGTAGAGGCAGAAAAGAGTGATTAGGTAAAGAGGCTTGAGTTTTAAAAGACCAAAATTATAGGAAGATAGCTAATGAGTTCATCAGTAAAGGAATTGGGAAAGAATGAGTTAAGAGCAGGCGACAGTATAATAATCTGGATTTCAAAACAGTGAGGATGTAGGGCAAAGGAAGCATATGTAGGATGGCACAGCGGGAGTTGAGGAAATAAGAGGGGAAAGTTCAAAGAAGCACTAACCATATTGACTTTAAAAAAAGCTGAGATAAGAGTTTTGAGACTAAAGGCGAGGATAATTTTGGTATAGAAACATAGAAAATAGGTGCAGGAGCAGGCCATTCAGCCCTTCTAGCCTGCACCACCATTCAATGAGTTCATGGCTGAACATGAAACTTCAGTACCCCCTTCCTGCTTTCTCGCCATAACCCTTGATCCCCCGAGTAGTAAGGACTTCATCTAACTCCCTTTTGAATATATTTAGTGAATTGGCCTCAACAACTTTCTGTGGTAGAGAATTCCACAGGTTCACCACTCTCTGGGTGAAGTTGTTTCTCCTCATCTCAGTCCTAAATGGTTTACCCCTTATCCTCAGACTGTGACCCCTGGTTCTGGACTTCCCCAACATTGGGAACATTCTTCCTGCATCTAACCTGTCTAAACCCGTCAGAATTTTAAACGTTTCCATGAGGTCCCCTCTCATTCTTCTGAACTCCAGTGAATACAAGCCCAGTTGATCCAGTCTTTCTTGATATGTCAGTCCTGCCATCCCGGGAATCAGTCTGGTGAATCTTCGCTGCACTCCCTCAATAGCAAGAATGTCCTTCCTCAAGTTAGGAGACCAAAACTGTACACAATACTCCAGGTGTGGCCTCACCAAGGCCCTGTACAACTGTAGCACACCTCCCTGCCCTGTATTCAAATCCCCTCGCTATGAAGGCCAACATGCCATTTGCTTTCTTAACCGCCTGCTGTACCTGCATGCTAACCTTCAATGACTGATGTACCATGACACCAGGTCTCGTTGCACCTTCCCATTTCCTAATCTGTCACCATTCAGATAATAGTCTGTCTCTCTGTTTTTACCACCAAAGTGGATAACCTCACATTTATCCACATTATACTTCATCTGCCATGCATTTGCCCACTTACCTAACCTATCCAAGTCACTCTGCAGCCTAATAGCATCCTCCTCGCAGCTCACACTGCCACCCAACTTAGTGTCATCCGCAAATTTGGAGATACTGCATTTAATCCCCTCGTCTAAATCATTAATGTACAATGTAAACAGCTGGGGCCCCAGCACAGAACCTTGCGGCACCCCACTAGTCACTGCCTGCAATTCTGAAAAGTACCCGTTTACTCCTACTCTTTGCTTCCTGTCTGACAACCAGTTCTCAATCCACGTCAGCACACTACCCCCAATCCCATGTGCTTTAACTTTGCACATTAATCTCTTGTGGGACCTTGTCGAAAGCCTTCTGAAAGTCCAAATATACCACATCAACTGGTTCTCCTTTGTCCACTTTACTGGAAACATCCTCAAAAAATTCCAGAAGATTTGTCAAGCATGATTTCCCTTTCACAAATCCATGCTGACTTGGACCTATCATGTCACCATTTTCCAGATGCACTGCTATGACATCCTTAATAATTGATTCCATCATTTTACCCACTACTGAGGTCAGGCTGACCGGTCTATAATTCCCTGTTTTCTCTCTCCCTCCTTTTTTAAAAAGTGGGGTTACATTGGCTACCCTCCACTCCATAGGAACTGATCCAGAGTCAATGGAATGTTGGAAAATGACTGTCAATGCATCCACTATTTCCAAGGCCACCTCCTTAAGTACTCTGGGATGCAGTCCATCAGGCCCTGGGGATTTATCGGCCTTCAATCCCATCAATTTCCCCAACATAATTTCCCGACTAATAAAGATTTCCCTCAGTTCCCCCTCCTTACTAGACCCTCTGACCTCTTTTATATCCGGAAGGTTGTTTGTATCCCCCTTAGTGAATACCGAACCAAAGTACTTGTTCAATTGGTCTGCCATTTCTTTGTTCCCCGTTATGACTTCCCCTGATTCTGACTGCAGGGGACCTACGTTTGTCTTTACTAACCTTTTTCTCTTTACATACCTATAGAAACTTTTGCAATCCGCCTTAATGTTCCCTGCAAGCTTCTTCTCGTACTCCATTTTCCCTGCCCTAATCAAACCCTTTGTCCTCCTCTGCTGAGTTCTAAATTTCTCCCAGTCCCCAGGTTCGCTGCTATTTCTGGCCAATTTGTATGCCACTTCCTTGGCTTTAATACTATCCCTGATTTCTCTAGATAGCCACGGTTGAGCCACCTTCCCTTTTTTATTTTTACACCAGACAGGAATGTACAATTGTTGTAATTCATCCATGCGGTCTCTAAATGTCTGCCATTGCCCATCCACAGTCAACCCCTTAAGTATCATTCGCCAATCTATCCTAGCCAATTCACGCCTCATACCTTCAAAGTTACCCTTCTTTAAGTTCTGGACCATGGTCTCTGAATTTACTGTTTCATTCTCCATCCTAATGCAGAATTCCACCTTTTTATGGTCACTCTTCCCCAAGGGGCCTCGCACAATGAGATTGCTAATTAATCCTCTCTCATTACACAACACCCAGACTAAGATGGCCTCCCCCCTAGTTGGTTCCTCAACATATTGGTCTAGAAAACCATCCCTTATGCACTCCAGGAAATCCTCCTCCACTGTATTGCTTCCAGTTTGGCTAGCCCAATCTATGTGCATATTAAAGTCACCCATTATAACTGCTACACCTTTATTGCATGCATTCCTAATTTCCTGTTTGATGCCCTCCCCAACATCCCTATTACTGTTTGGAGGTCTGTACACAACTCCTACTAACGTTTTTGCCCTTTGGTGTTCTGCAGCTCTACCCATATAGATTCCACATCATCCAAGCTAATGTCTTTCCTAACTATTGCATTAATCTCCTCTTTAACCAGCAATGCTACCCCACCTCCTTTTCCTTTTATTCTATCCTTCCTGAATGTTGAATACCCCTGAATGTTGAGTTCCCAGCCCTGATCATCCTGGAGCCACGTCTCCGTAATCCCAATCACATCATATTTGTTAACATCTATTTGCACAATTAATTCATCCACCTTATTGCGGATACTCCTTGCATTAAGACACAAAGCCTTCAGGCTTGTTTTTTTAACACCCTTTGTCCTTTTAGAATTTTGTTGTAGTGGCCCTTTTTGTTCTTTGCCTTGGGTTTCTCTGCCCTCCACTTTTCCTCATCTCCTTTCTGTCTTTTGCTTTTGCCTCCTTTTTGTTTCCCTCTGTCCCCCTGCATTGGTTCCCATCCCCCTGCCATATTAGTTTAAATCCTCCCCAATAGCACTAGCAAACACTCCCCCTAGGACATTGGTTCCGGTCCTGCCCAGGTGCAGACCGTCCGGTTTGTACTGGTCCCACCTCCCCCAGAACCGGTCCCAATGCCCCAGAAATTTGAATCCCTCCCTGCTGCACCACTGCTCAAGCCACGTATTCATCTGCGCTATCTTTCATAGTTTTAAAGATCTACGGCATGTTTTTTTTCCAGCAACTTTTTCCTGTGTCCTATCTAAAAGTGAGAGAAAAGGGGTCAGACGTGCCTCCCAGGTATGGGAGCAGCAGTCAATTCCAGAGTATTTAGGGCTAGAATCTCCCCAGCCTAACGCACGATTTAACGTGATTTTTTTTTGCATTGAGTGTTTTTTTGTTCTTAAAATGAAGTGGTCAAAATTTCCCAAATCTTAACAATGGCGTTTTGAAAATATTTTTAAAAAATGGGTCGCCCTGGTGCAACGCAAAAAAGAAATGCACCAAGTTCGGCCATTCGGCAAATTAGTTTTGGGATGAAAAAAATGCACAAGAAAAATAGGCGTTGCAGCCTCAAACATTGATAAGTAGGCAGACCTGCAAAAAAGGCAACTTAAAGTTTTTATTTTTCAATTCTTTTGCAGCAATTACTTAGTTAAGGGTCCTGTAAATGTTTTGTGCTTTTTGATTTTTTTTGCAATTTTTTTTCGTGTTTTCTCCCCTCCCAGGGCCTGTATTTTTACGTTGATAGGCCTCAAGCTAAAATTGGTGAAATCGCCATTTTTAAATGCGAATCGTCCTTTTTTTTTAAGGTCAGGCATATTTTGTGGCTAAATTTACCCCCTTAAAAAAAATTGTGAAATTTTGATTCTTATTTATTCACTAAAATGATGCTATTTATCAACTAACGACAGGCTGGGGAATTTCTAGCCCCACGGCTTTATACTGAATTGTACATTTTTAATTTTTTTTTTAAAAAGAGAGAAAATCAAGTTACTTAAAGGTCACTAACAATGGAGGAGTTTCATTTGAGGTCAAAGATTAGATCTGGTAAAAAAAAAATTGTAGATAAATTATAAAACTGATTTTTTAAAACCTCATTTTAATTTTTTTTCCCAAAGAACAACTTCATCCTGATGGGCAAGAAAAAAAATTCTAGATTCAAGAAAAAATACATGTGGTAGTATTTAAAAGTCAAAACCGAGTTACAGGAAAAAATATAAAAGTTGAACATGGTCATAAAATGTGTACTTTTACAGTATTCTAACGGACACATTTAAAGAAAACACAAGGCACAGACAGTGAACCAATATAGTTGTAAAATCAAACAATGCTTTTTGGCACCTAAGCATTTTCATCCAGTGCTGGTTAACTCATTTGAGGTACAACTCCAAAATGAACAGAAATTGGCATCTTCTTAGTTATTGCTTTTTTCCTATAAAGTGTATTTCTTTGTCATCATGTCAACGTCTATTTAATTCTTCTGTAACTTTGTAACTCCACAATGCAGAATTTTAAAAAAAACTATCCACAGCTTCACCTTTATAGCTGTAGAAAAATAATTCTTATGCCCAAAATAGCTTTTTAAAATTGTCACAAGGAAATAACATACCACAATAACTTAAGTTTGTTGAAAAATATTATTTTTTAAAAAAATTCCATCATTTACAGTTTTCCTTTGTTTCATTCCAGGACACTAACAAAGTAAAAACTACGAACAATTACATCAAAAGAACTTCTTTGCGGCTGCTTCTTGCTGGCTCCTGTGTGAGAAAGGAATAAATTATTAGTACAGGTATTAGTTTATGAAAAATGTGATTACACAGGTTACAGGATTGTACTATACAAGTTAAGGGAAGTTCCCAAGTATGCTGCAGAAAGCAGAGTGAGGAATAACTTCTTTCCATTTAAAAAAAATGTTTCTCTACATTTTGAACATTTATAAACAGGAACAATTAGTGATTTTTATTGAGTCATCTTACTTAAGTCAAATATCTCAAATGATCGGTAAAGTGTCTTAACCGGAGTGCGCTTAACCAGTAGAAGCTGTATAATAGTGAAATTTAGTTCAACATTTTGATTTAAACCTAGAACTTTAAAAACTGTAGTTAACAGAAGCTGCCTGCCAGTGGCAGTTAACTGTCAGTCAACTGTGCTTGTCCTAACCACCGAGAGCAGGGAAGTGGAGTCATCACTTGTAACTTGGGTAAGGCTGCTATAGTATCAAAGTAAACAGGTCTGCAGAAGAGGAGTGAGCTGTACAGAGTTTCTTAACCAGAGTGCACTTAAGCAGTGTTTTATATTTAGGAATTTGGAAAGAGTGGGAGTTCGGAGAAGAGGGGGAAGGACCTAATTGGAGGAGGTATCAGCTAAAGAAAAAGTATTCACTAACCTAGGATTGTGGTTTAAACTAGGTGCAGGAAACTATAAAGTACTGTATTAAACTTATAGCTTAACTAGTTAAACTAATTCATATAACTATAAAATAATCATTGAATGAAGATTTTAATTAATAATTAAAATAAGGCTAGATGAAGATATGGCAGAGCCAGTTATGTATCTGGACAGCAATATTAAAAACGAGGAGCAAGGAAATGGCAGAGACTTTGAACAAATATTTTATATCGGTCTTCACAGTAGAAGATACTAAAAACATTCCTATAATAGATAATCAAGGGGCTACTAGAGCCAGGGGGGAGGTGGGGGGGGGAGATTTAAAACAAATCACTAAAGAAAAAGTACTCAGTAAAATTATGGAACTAAAGGTGGACAAGTACCCTGGACCTGAAGGCCTGCATCCTAGGGTCTTAAAAAAAAATGGCTGCAGAGATAGTGGATGCATTAGTTGTAATCTGCCAAAATTCCTTGGAGTTTGGAAAGGTCCCAGTGGATTGGAAAACTGCGAATGTAACGCTCCTATTTAAAAAAAATGGAGTGAGACAGAAAGCAGGAAACTATAGACCAGATAGACTAACATCTGTTGTTGGGAAAATGCTAGAGTCCATTATTAAGGAAGCAGTAGCAGGATATTTTGAAAATCATAATGCAGTCAAGCAGAATCAGCATGATTTTATGAAAAGGAAAATAATGTGTGTCAAATTTGCTGGAGTTCTTTGAGGATGTAATGAGCAGGGTGGATAAGGGGGAACCAGTGGATGTGGTGTATTTGGATTTCCAGAAAGCATTCGATAAGGTACCACATAAAAGGTTACTGTACAAGATAAGAGCTAACAGGGTAGGAGGTAATATATTAGCACGGATAGAAGATTGGCTAACAGAGTCGGGATAAATGGGTAATTTTCTAATTGGCAAACGGTAACTAGTGGGGTGCCACAGGGATCGGTGCCGGAGCCTCAACTATTTACAATCTATATTAATAATTTCGATGAAGGGACCGAGTGTAAGGTAGCCAAGTTTGCTGATGATACAAAAATGGGTGGGAAAGCAAGTTGTGAGGAGGACAAAGAATCTGCAAAGGGATATAGACAGGCTAAGTGAGTGGGCAAAAATTTGGCAGATAGCATATAATGTGGAAAAGTGTGAGGTTATCCACTTTGGCAGGAAAAATAAAAAAGCAAAATTATTTAAATGGAGAGATTACAAAATGTTGCAATACAGGAAGGACCTGGGGTCCTTGTGCATGAAACACAAAAAGTTAGTATGCAGGTACAGCAAGTAATCAGGAAAGCAAATGGAACATTGGCCTTTATTGTAAGGGGGATAGAGTATAAAAGCAGAGAAGTCCTGCTCCAACTGTACAGGGTATTGGTGAGACCACACCTAGAGTACTGCGCACAGTTTTGGTCTCCTTATAGAGGATATACTTGAATTGGAGGCAGTTCAGAGAAGGTTCACTAAGCTGATTCCAGAGATGAAGGGGTTGACTTATGAGGAAAGGTTGAGTAGGTTGGGCCTATACTCATTGGAGTTTAGAAGAATGAGAGGTGATCTTATTGAAAAATGCAAGATACTGAGGGGGCTCGACAAGGTAGATGCAGAGAGGATGTTTCCAGTCGTGGGGGAATCTAGAACTAGGGGCCATAGTTTCAGAATATGAAGTCGCCCATTTAAAACTGAGATGAGGAGGAATTTTTTTCTCAGAGGATTGTAAATTTGTGGAATTCTCTGTCCCAGAGTGCTGTGGAGGCTGGGTCATTGAATAAATTTAAGGTGGGGATAGACAGATTTTTGAACAATAAGAGAGTGAAGGGTTATGGGGAGCAGGCAGGGAAGTGGAGCTGAGCCCAAGATCAGATCAGCCATGATCTTATTAAATAGTGGAGCAGGATCGAGGGACCAAATGGCTTATTCCTGCTCCTATTTCTTACGTAATGTGGGATTTTGTGGACAGCGAGACTGTCCCGAGCAAATACGTCTGCAGATGTCTCCATCTCGAATTTCTACGGCTGAGAGTCATTGAGTTGGAGTGCGAGTTGGAGACACACTGACACACAAAAGGAGGGCTAGGAATTTCTGGACAGTTTTATCCAGAATACAGTCACACCCCAGAGGAAAAAACAGGTTCAGGAAAGGGAGGGTGCAACTGTTAAGGAGCCGGGTAGCGGGGATTTAGGAGATTGAGAAGGAGGCCCCGCAGACACTGGTCCCTTGTCGAACTGGTACGATGTACTCGCTATCTGTGAGATTAAGGAGAAAGACTGCAGGGAGGATAGTCACAATGCAGATCAAGGCGCCGTGACTTCGAAGGTTATCCAAGGGCAAAATAGAAATGTGGTAGTGATGGGGGACCCTATAATTAGGATCCTCTGCAGCCAAGGGTGCGTGCCTACCTGGTACGGGTTAAGCAATATCACACAGCAGCTGCAGAGGAACTTGGAAAGGGATGGGTCCATGCTGGAACAAATGACATAGGTAGGAACAGGGAGGAGGTCCCGCTGAAACAGTATCAGGAGTTAGGCTCTAAATTTAAAAAGCAGGACCTCGAAGGTAATAATCTCTGGATTATTGCCTGAGCCATGTGCAAATTGGTATAGAATCACAGGAGAATTAACACGAGGCTAAAGGGCTGGTCTATAGAGTGTCCTCCATTTTGGATGCCCCCAAAAGTTGATCACCATCCTCCGCCTGCTCCACGACGGCATGCAGGCCGTGATCCTTACCAACGGATCAATCACAGACCTATTCCACGTCCAGACCGGATTCATCAGGGCGGCGTCATCCCCCCAACTCTCTTCTCAATCTTTCTCGCCACCATGCTCCACCTCACAGTCAACAAGCTCCCCGCTGGAGTGGAACTAAACTACAGAACCAGTGGGAACCTGTTCAACCTGCGCCGTCTCCAGGCCAGATCCAAGACTGCCCCAACCTCTGTCTTCGAGCTACAGTACGCGGACGACGCCTGCGTCTGTGCACATACAGAGGCTGCACTCCAGGACATAGTCCGTATTTACTGAGGCATACGAAAGCATGGGACTTACGCTAAACATCCGTAAGACAAAGGTCCTCCACCAGCCTGTCCTCACTGCACAGCACTGCCCCCTAGTCATCAAGATCCACGGCACGGCCCTGGACACCATGGACAAATTCCCATATCTCGGGAGCCTCCTATCAACAAGAGCAGGCATCGATGACGAGATCCAACATCGCCTCCAGTGCGCCAGTGCAGCCTTCGGCCGCCTGAGGAAGCGTGTTTGAAGACCCGGCCCTCAAAACTGCCACCAAGCTCATGGTCTACAGGGCTGTAGTAATACCTGCTCTCCTGTATGGCTCAGAGACATGGACCATGTACAGTAGACACCTCAAGTTGCTGGAGAAATATCACCAACGATGTCTCCACAAGATCCTACAAATCCCCTGGGAAGACAGGCACATCAACATCAGCGTCCTCGTTCAGACTAACATCCCCAGCATTGAAGCACTGACCACACTCAATCAGCTCCACTGGGCAGGCCACATAGTCCGCATGCCAGACATGAGACTCCCAAAGCAAGCGCTCTACTCGGAGCTCCTTCATAGCAAACGAGCCAAAGGTGGGCAGCGGAAACGCTACAAGGACATCCTCAAAGCCTCCCTGACAAAGTGCAACATCCCCACTGACACCTGGGAGTCCCTGGCCCAAGACCGCCCTAGGTGGAGAAAGTGCATCCGACAGGGTGCTGAGCACAGAGTCTCAACACCGAGAGCATGCAGAAATCAAGTGCAGACAGTGGAAAGAGTGTGCGGCAAACCAGTCCCATCCACCCCTTCCCTCAACTATCTGTCCCACCTGTCAGAGTCTGTGGCTCTCGTATTGGACTGTTCAGCCACCAAAGAACTCACTTCAGGAGTGGAAGGAAGTCTTCCTCGATTCCGAGGGACTGCCTATGATCAAAGGGCTGGTGTGGGAGAGGGATTCCTTTTCATGGGACACTAGAACCAGTTCTGGGACAGGAAGGAGCTGTACCGATGGGATAAGCTCTACTTGAACCGGGATGGGACCCACGTCCTAGCGGAAAAGGTATATAGGAGCTACAAGATAACCAGCTTAAATATAAAAACAGGAAAAGAACATAGGAAAGAATAAAGTAAGGGAGGACATTGATGGTAAGGGAATAGAGATATAGAACAGGAGTCTAAAAAGATGGTTAAACATAAAGTGAGAGGAAATCCTATTAAAAGAGTTACAAACTGTCTGTACAGCAATGCACAAGTGTCCATAATGAAACAGGTAAGCCTTAAATCTGTGTCCTCTGGTTCTCGACCCTTCCGCCAATAGGAACAGTTTTTCTCTATCTACTCTGTCTAGACCAATGATTTTGAACACCTCTATCAAATCTCCTCTCAAATCTTCTCTGCTCTAAAGAGAACCCCAGCTTCTCAGATCTAACCACATAACTGAAGTCCCTCATCCCTGCAACCATTCTTGCAAATCTTTTCTGCACCCTCTTTAAAGCCTTCACATCCTTCCTAGAGCACGGTGTCCAGAATTTAACACAAATACTCCAGTTGTGGCCGAACCAGTGTTTTATGAAGGTTCATCATAACTTCCTTGCTTTTGTACTCGAAGCCTCTAACTGGCTGAACCAGTGTTTTATGAAGGTTCATTATAACTTCCTTGCTTTTGTACTCGAAGCCTCTATTTATGAAGCCTGTATGCTTTAACAGCTTTCTCAACCTGCCCTACCACCTTCAATGATTTGTGCACATATACCCCCAGATCTCTATTCCTGCACCCCCTTTAGAATTGTTCCCTTTAGTTTACATTGTCTCTCCACATTCTTTCGTCCAAAATGTATCACACTGCACTTTCCTGCGTTAAATTTCATCTGCCACGTGTCTGCCCATTCCACCAGCCTATCTATGTTTTCTTAAAATCTATGTTCACTCTACTTCCAAGTTTTGTGTCATCTGCAAATTTTGAAGTCGTTCTCTGTACACCCAAGTCCAAGTTATTAATATAAATCAGGAAAAGCAGTGGTCATAGTACAGAACCTGAGGAACACCACTGTATACCTCCCTCCAGTTCAAAAATAACCGTTCACCACTACTCTGTTTCCTGTCACTTAGCCAATTTCATATCCATGCTGCCATAGGCTTCAACTTTGCTGGTAAGCCTATTATATGGCACTTTATTAAATGCCTTTTGGAAGTCCATGTACACGAAATCAACTGCATTGTCCTCATCAACCCCCCTCTATTACATCATCAAAAAAATTCAATCAAGTTAGTTAAACACGATTTGTCTTTAACAAATCCGTGCTGGCTTCTCTTAATTAATCCACATTTGTCCAAGTGACTTAATTTTGTCCCGGTTTATCGTTTCTAAAAGCTTCCCCACGGTTAAGCAGACTGGCTTGTAGTTGTTGGGTTTATCCTTGCACCTTTTTTTGAACAAGGGTGTAACATTTGCAATTCTCCAGTCCTCTGGCAACAGCCCTGTAACCAAGGAGGCTTGGAAGATTATGGCCAGTACTTGCGCATTGCCGCCTTTACTTCCCTCAGCATCCAAAGATGCATGCCATCCAGGTGACTTATCTACTTTAAGTACAGCCAGCCCATTTAGTACCTCATCTTTATAAATTTTTAGCCCATCCAGTATCTCAACTATCTCCTTTCACAATCTCCTCTTTGACTTTGGAAGCATCATCTTCCTTGATAATGACAGGTGCAAAGTACTAATTTAGTACCTCAGCGATATCCTCTGCCTCCATGCATAGGACTCCTTTTTGGTTCCTAATCGGTCCCACCCCTCCTCTTCCTACTCGTTCACTATTTATATGCCTAGAAAAGACCTTTATATTCCCTTTTATGTTAACTGCCAGTCTATCCTCAATCTCTCTCTGCCTCTCTTATTTCCTTTTTCAACGCCCCTCTGAACTTTCCATATTCAGCCTGCTTCTCACTGGTATTCTCAATCTGACATCTGTCACAAGCCCTTTTATCATGCTTCATCTTATGCTCTATCTCTTTCGTCATCCAGGGAGCGCTGGCTTTGGTTGCTCTACCTTTCCCCCTCATGGGAATGCACCTCGACTGCACCTGAACCATTTCCTCTTTAAAGGCAGCCCACTATTCAATTATAGTTTTGTCTGCCAATCTTTGAATCCAATGTACACGGGCCAGGTTTGTTCTCAACCCATTGAAATTGGCCCTCATCAAATCATGTATTTTAACTTTAAATTGCTCCTTGTCCTTCTCCATAGCTCATCTAAACCTTATGATACTATGATCACAGTTCCCTAAATCATCATCATCATCATAGGCAGTCCCTTGAAATCGAGGAAGACTTGCTTCCACTCAAAGTGAGTTCTTAGGTGACTGAACAGTCCAATATGGGAATTACAGTCTCTGTCACAGGTGGGACAGACAGTGGTTGGAAGGAAAGGGTGGGTGGGGAGTCTGGTTTGCCGCATGCTGCCTGCGCTTGCTTTCTGCATGCTCTTGGCGACGAGACTCGAGGTGCTCAGTGCCCTCCCGGATGCTCTTCCTCCACTTAGGACGGTCTTTGGCCAGGGACTCCCAGGTGTCAGTGGGGATGTTGCATTTTATCAAGGAGGCTTTGAGGGTGTACTTGAAACGTTTCCTCTGCCCACCTGGGGCTCGCTTGCTGTATAGGAGTTCAGAGTAGAGCGCTTGCTTTGGGAGTCTTGTGTCAGGCATGCAAACAATGTGGCCCTAAATGTTCCCCTACTGACACTTGATCCGCTTAACACACCTCATTCCCCAGAACCAGCAATACCTCCTTCCTTGTTGGGCCGGAAATGTACCGATCAAGAAAGTTCTCCTGAACATACTTCGGAAATTCTGCCTCCTCTCTATCTTTTGCACTATTACTATCCCAGTCGAAATTAGGATAATTGAAGTCCCCTATTATCACTACTCGAAAGTTCTTGCACCTCTCTGATCTCTTTGCAAATTTGCTCCTCTACATCCTTCCCACGAGTAGATGGCCTATAGAATACACCTAGTAATGTAATAGCACCTCTATTGTTTCTTAACTCTCAAATAGATTCTGTCCTTGACCCCTCCAGGCCATCCTCTCTCTCCAGCACTGTAATATTCTCCTTAAATCAATTCTGCCAACCCTACCTCCTTTCTTTCCTTCCCTATCTTTTCTGAACACCTTGTATCCAGGAATATTTAGTACCAAATCCTGCCCTTTTTTGAACCAGGTCTCAGTTATTGCCACATCACATTCCCATGTGGCTATTTGCGCCTGCAGCTCACCAACCTTATTAACCATGCTTTGTGCATTTACACACGTGCACTGTAAACCTATCTTACACCTTGTATTCTTTTTTGGTCTGACCCCACCCAATACTGTACTATCTCTGACTTTAGTGCTGTCTCTCCCACTCCTTTGTGCATCTTGGTTCTCTTTTCTAAAGCTACATCCTGGTGCCCATCCCCATGCCAAATTAGTTTAAACCCTCAACAGCACTAGAAACCCCTCTCCTCCTCCAAGGATACTTGTCCCGTCTCGGTTTAGGTGCAACCTGTTTGGCCTGCACAGGTGCCACCTCCCCCAGAACTGCAATGTCCCAGGAATCTAAAGCCCTCCCTCCTGCACCACCTCTCCAGCCACGCATTCATTTGCTTTATCCTCCTATTTCTATTCTCACTAGCGTGTGGCACTAGGAGTAATCTGGAGATTACTATCTTTGACGGTCCTGCTTTTTAATCTCTTTCCTAGCTCCCTAAAATCAGGACCTCGTCCCTCTTTCTACCTACGTCATTTATACCGATATGGACCACGACCTCTGGCTGTTCACCCTCCCCCCGCAGAATGTTCTGTAGCTGATCAGTGAGATCCTTGACCCTGGCACCAAGGGGGCAACATACCATCCTGGAATTCCGTCTGCGGCCGCAGCAGTGCACATCTGTTTTCCTAATTATTGAACCCCCATCACTTTTGGCTTCCTGATCTGCCCTCTCGCACCCCCCAATACAGCTGAACCACCCGTGGTACCGTGGACTTGGCTCTGGCTGTACTCCAGAGGAACCATCACCCTCACCAGTAGCGGTTGGAGAGTGAGATCTACTCGGGATTCTTGCTCCACCTGCCTGGTCCTCCTTTTATATCTGGTGGTCACCGATTGCGTGTCTGCCTGCACACTCCTCAAGCGCCGGGGTGACCACCTCCTGAAAGTGCTACCACGTATCTCTCAGCCTCATGGATGCACCGTAGGGATACCAGCTGTTGCTCAAGCTCCAAAACCTGGGGCTCGAGCTCCTCCAACCGACAACACATCTTGTGCCATTTGGGAACTCCAGGATGTGCAAGATGTGCATTCCACAGGACTAAGGTGCCCTGCCATGCCTCTATTTGATATACTAACTAACTTAGCAGAAATTTTAAAAATTCACCAGCTACTCACCAATTAGCTCCTTCCCTTGTGCTGGCACCACTTTAGCTATTTTTACGTATTTATGGTGTCAAATTTAAATATTTAAGATTGCCAGTAGTAAAAAGGAGTATTTTCCACAGAATACCTCTCTAATGATCTCCTTTGATTATGTTTCAAATAACTATATAGTGGTTGCCAATTTTTCCCAAAACTTTTTACACCAAGGTCACTTTTGTTACTGCAATGGTACTGTATGTGCAAATTCATGACTCAAGTGCTTTAAAGGATACAAGGAAATGAAAAAAAATAGGGAATTGGTATTCCTACAAAGGGCAACTAAAAGATAGCTAAAGAATGTATTAAAGAGAAATAGATAAAATCGCAGAGGGCAGCAAAAGGGATATAAAAAGTTAACAACTTTATTAATAGTAAAAGGAAGGTCAAAGAACAGGATAAACAGTAAAACTATTACAGATGAAATAAGTTATGACCGATATTGAATTGATTAATCTTTAAATCACTTCACAAATTCAACTAATTCCAGTCAACAACAGGACAGCCACACATAGAACAGGTTAGAGACTAAAATGTAAGATTAAATATCCACAGGGCACCTGGGCCATTTGGGATACATCCTAGAGTCGGCAAGAAATTAAAGGAGGAAATTATGATACTTTGGCTCATGTTTTAAGAGGTCCATGAATACTGAAGTAGTAACAAGACATAACAGACACAGGGCCCAAGTTTCGAGCCGCGCCTAGAACGGCGCAGTCCCGACCTGGACGCCCATTTCTCGCGCCACAAAGTGCGCCTAAAAAAAACTTCCAGATTCTCCAGCTCCCCGCAGGTCGTTTGCAGCTCGGCGCAGCGCAGCACGAGCAGTAGGGGGTGGAGCCAGGTCCCTGCGCTGAAAACATTGCCGGGACCTCTGCACATACGCGCTACAGTGGGCGCGCATGTGCAGTAGCTCCAGGCGCCCAAAACTGTGTGGGAGGGGCCGAAGCACGCAGCCCCTAGCCCTGGCCCAATGGCCTCACTGGGGCTGCGTGAATAAGGCTCTTCCCACGACCAGCTCCTGCTTTCTCGCGACCAGACTCGACTCCCGCTTCCCGCCCCCGGACCGGACCCGACACGACTCCCGCTCCCCCCCCGCCCCTGACCCGACTCCCGCTCCCCCTCCGCCCCTGGACCGGACCCGACCCGACTCCCGCTCCCCCCCCCCTGCACCGGACCCAACCCTGACACCCGCTTCCCCCCCGCCCCCGGACCGGACCCGACTCCCGCTTCCCCCCGCCCATCGCCTCCGGACCGGACCCGACACCGATCAGACTCCCGCTTCCCCCTGCCCGCCCCCGGACTAGATCCGACCTGACCTCCCTCCCCCCGACCTGACCTCCCTCTCCCCGACCCGAACCGACCTCCCTCCCACCACACCCCCCGACCTGCGCTCCCACCGACCCGACCCAACGCCACCTACCTGTAAATCTGGTGCTGGGGACGGGTCCTGCCCGAAGTCTCGGGCCCGGCCCATTCAGCCTCCCTATCTCCTTTCCCCCCCCCTCCCCCATCTCCTTTCCCCCCCCTCCCCCATCTCCTTATCTCCTTTCCCCCCCTCCCCCATCTCCTTTCCCCCCCCCTCCCCATCTCCTTTCCCCCCCCCCCCCCGTCTCCCTCTACCCCCCTCCTCTCGCTGTCAGAAACAAACACAGACACTGACAGAC
The DNA here is from genome assembly GCF_044704955.1 of Pristiophorus japonicus. NCBI lineage: Eukaryota > Metazoa > Chordata > Chondrichthyes > Pristiophoridae > Pristiophorus > Pristiophorus japonicus. The sequence goes on from NC_091978.1 coordinate 69,550,777, forward strand.
AATGAGAGACACGCAGACAGACAGATAGAGACACTGACAGAGACACATTGGGGGGGGGGGGGGGGCATCCCAGCACGCTGTTGGAGGGCTCCCGGTGCTGCAGTCGGTAAGTAGAAAATGTTTTATTTATTAATTTTTTTGGATTGATTTATTGATGTGTTTATCATTTATTATTGATGATGGCTCTTTATTTGTAAAACTGAAGTATTTAATGTTTGTAAACTTCCCTCTAAACCACCCCCCCCCCCCACCACCATTCCCTACGCCTGATTTGTAACCTACGCCTGATTTTCTAAAGTGTAGACAAGGTTTTTTCGAGCGTACAAAAATCTTCACTTACTCCATTCTAAGTTAGTTTGGAGTAAGTTTTCACTGACGAAACTTTGAAAACAGGCGTAAGTGGCCGGACACGCCCCCTTTTGGAAAAAAAATTCTGTTCCAAAGTGAAACTGTTCTAACTGACTAGAACTGGAGCAAACTAAATGACGAGAATTCCGATTTCTAAGATACTCCGTTCTACACCAGTTGCTCCTAAAAATCAGGAGCAAATCATGTCGAAACTTAGGGCCATAGTTCCAATATTCAGAAAGAGTTAGGCAAGATCCTGGTAGTTGCAGGTCCGTCAGTCTAACATCCATGGTGGGAAAAATGGTTGATGGTATTCTACAGGATACAGTCAGGAGGGTTTCTAGTAGCAGCAAGTCATACTGTACAAACTTACTGGAATTCTTTGAGGTAACTAAACTGGAGAAACAGCGTAATCCAGTAGATACAGTTCACTTACATTTTCAATAGGTATTTGATAAAAACTATGTAATCTTATGGAATACATAATTTCTCTTGATGGATCAAAAACTGGCTAAACAGGAGGGGGTATTAAATGGAAAATGCTTTGTTTGAGAAAGTATCCAGCAGTATTACACAGGGATCTGTTCCAAGACCCATTCCGTTCACCATATTTATGAAGGATATAGGAATAGTATTTAAACTTGCTGATGGCAAAACTATGGATAGTAAATTTAAAAAAATTACTTGGCCCGAAATTTGCGGTCAGCGGCTAAGCGACAGCTATCGCCGCTGACTTTGAAGAAAGCTGCCCAAAAAGATCTTGCGATCTTGGTGGCAAAATTAGCTTTTGCGACCTTAATTTGTAGTGCTGTCAAAAGGGGATCCCCAGAGTACATTAGCAGTGATGTCATCAAGTTGACTAAGCAGCCAATCAAATAATTTTCACACAGCAAACCAGGAAATAAAAAGCACTGATTATCAATTCCCATTTTAAGTATTTCACTCTCTGCAAAATTAAGATTGGGACATACACATGGGGCCAGAAGGCATTTGACAAGGTGCCACATAAAAGGTTACTGCACAAGATAAAAGTTCATGGGGTTGGGGGCAAGATATTAGCATGGATAGAGGATTGGCTAACTAACAGAGTCGGGATAAATGGTTCATTCTGTGGTTGGCAACCAGTAACTAATGGGGTGCCCCAGGGATCAGTGCTGGGACCCCAACTATTTACAATCTATATTAACGACTTAGAAGAAGGGACTGAGTGTAACGTAGTCAAGTTTACTGATGATACAAAAATGAGAGGAACAGCAATGTGTGAGGAGGACACAAAATATCTGCAAAAGGACATAGACAGGTTAAGTGAGTGGGCAAAAATTTGGCAAATGGAGTATAATGTTGGAAAGTGTGAGGTCCTGCACTTTGGCAGAAAAAAATCAAAGAGCAAGTTATTATTTAAATGGAGAAAGATTGCAAAGTGCCGCAGTACAGCGGGACCTGGTGGTACTTGTGCATGAAACACAAAAGGATAGTATGCAGGTACAGCTATTGATCAGGAAGGCCAATGGTATCTTGGCCTTTATTGCAAAGGGGATGGAGTATAAAAGCAGGGAAGTCTTGCTACAGCTATACAGGATATTGGTGAGGCCACACCTGGAATACTGCATGCAGTTTTGGTTTACATATTTACGAACGGATGTACTTGCTTTGGAGGCAGTTCAGAGAAGATTCACTAGGTTGATTTTGGGATTGACTTATAAGGAAAGATTGAGTAGGTTGGGCCTCTACTCATTGGAATTCAGAAGAATGAGAGGTGATCTTATCGAAACATATAAGATTATGAGGGGGCTTAACAAGGTGGATGCAGAGAGGATGTTTCCACTGATGGGGGAGACTAGAACTAGAGGGCACGATCTTAGAATAAGGGGCCGCCCATTTAAAACAGAGGCAAGGAGAAATTTCTTCTCTCAGGGGGTTGTTAATCTGTGGAATTCACTGCCTCAGAGAGCTGTGGAAGCTGGGGCATTGAATAAATTTAAGACAGAAATAGAGAGTTTCTTAAAGATAAGGGGATAAGGGGTTATGGGGAGCAGGCAGGGAAGTGGAGCTGAGTCCATGATCAGATCAGCCATGATCTTATTAAATGGCAGAGCAAGCTCAAGGGGCCGTATGACCTACTCCTGCTCCTATTTCTTATGTTCTTATTTTCCCAACCACAGATGTTAGGCTAACTGGTCTATAGTTTCCTGCTTTTTATCTGCCTCCTTTTTTTATACCTATTCCAACAAGACTTCACTTTATAATGGAGTGCTTATAACAGCGATATTAGAGTGGAAAAGGAGAGGTTTTTGTCAATTCAAGTGATTTTATCACTGATCGCTGGCAATGGGGAGTTCCGCAGCACAGCCTGTGGCAGGAAAGGAAATGACTGAACGCAACTTCAGGATTTCCATGTTTATCGGCATATGTGCTAATTCCTGAGGTTACGGCCAGTTAGAGGGGTAATGACAGCAACTGCCGACAGTTTCTCTGTCATTACCACCGCAAAATCTGGGTTATTATCTTCGAAACAGTTAGATTAATTTTGTAGATGGTTTGACATATAGAAGTCTGATTTTAAGGTTTATAAATGCAGGGTAATGCATTTAAGCACAAGAATGAATTTCTCAGAAACAGTAAACATGTCCAGCATGACAGGGGTTTACATGTCCAACTTCTGTCAATGGAGTTGCAAAGAAAAGGATCTGGGAGTAACCACTGATCATACCCCAAAAGGTTAACTCAGTGTGAAGCAATTAATTGCGCAATTCAGGAACTGGGATGCACAGAGCGTTTCAGATCAGTGCCCTTTCATCTGACCTGAAGCATTAGCTTTGTTTCTCTCTCCACAGATGCTGAGTATTTCCAGCATTTGCTGTTTTTATTTCAGATTTCCAGCATCTGCAGTATTTTGCTTAAGTTCTATATTGTTGTTGGTCAATCACAAAGCCAACGACGTGCACTTTTAGTGGCACTACCTGGAAAAGCATATAGATGCATTTGAAATGAATCGGGAAGGTGAGCAGGATGGTCAAGAGACCAAGTTGTGAAGAAAGGCTCAAGCAATTAAACATTTTCACTGAAGACAAGAAATTATACAGGTCTTTAAAACACAAAGATATAGAGAAGGCTAAAGAAAGCAAACTACGGGCAATGAGAAGGCGACTAGAAGATAGTCTAAAATTCACAATCTCTCAGCACAGTTAGAGATTAGGAACTGCTCTCCCAAAAGATTACTGGGCATGTGGAAGAGTTCTCATAACAGATATCTGATTTGGGGCGAACGGCAACTTTAAAAATGAAGGAGAGATGAATGCTGAGAAGGTCAAGAGAGCGAGCGATTAGCAACTTTGCTAGATTTTCTTTTTTAGGGCAAGAAACGTAGTATTCCTTAAAGTAATGATCAATTGGTGGCGATGAAGAAAGTCCATGACACAATAATCATAAGTGGACTCTGGATGGAGCAAGCTCAGTAGGCTAATGCCCTTTTCTTCTTCTGGACATTAAGTTCATGACTGGATTACACTCAACATTTCCCCATTTCCTACAAATTAATTGGCTCAATCCATCAATGCACTGAGTCATTAGGCTTGCTAAGGATTTTCTTTACTATATGTAAAGTGTCAGGTATTTACAAAAAAATAATTTCTCTCGGGTTTGATCAATAGAAAGCACGCACCATTAGGAGAAATGCAATAGACATCCATACACAAGGTTAATTGAGTAAGTGCAACATTAAGACTTTCGTAGCAGCAACGATGCTAAGCTGATTTGGTGCTGTGAAGTTCAATGTCAGTCCAATTCCTCTGAAGAATGTTTATTTTAAGAGGAATTGGACTGACATTGAACTTCACAGCATTTAGCCAAAACAAAATTAGTGGTAGTGAACATAGCATATCTAAACACCTATTATTCTTCGGACAATTTGCATAGCATCTAAAATAGCATCTAAAATTAAGATTTACCATTTACACTCCGAGAAGGGCAAGTAAAAGCTGCTTCATCAATAAAGATTATACTTACCTATACATGATATAACCAATAAACAATACAGTTTGAATTGCCACAAACATGAAGAAATGAGTTGTAGACAAACATGATGGGAATGGAGGCAACTCTGGGCATTTAGGCTTTTCAAGGATTACCTGTTAAAGACAATAACCACATATTAGTCCTGAATTAAAACTAGTATTAGTTAATATACAGTGGAACCTGCCCTCAAAGTTGCCTTTATGAAGCAAACCGGTCTGTAGTGAGCGGGCTTGCTTGGACCATCATCAATTAATACACCCAATATGAGTTGGCTGATACAAGAGCAGTTGCCTGTGCATTTTATATTGTGGCCACTCAATCTAGCCATTCCCTATTATGAGGCCCGAATTTCCCAACCCCAACCGGTTTGCACTCAGTACCGACAAAAGTTTGTCTCGAGGGCTGACTTTCAATAGATCACAACGAGATAGCTGCTCTGCTACGTACGAAACCCTGAGCCAGAATCAGGTCATCTACGAATAATTTAGCACCAGGTCCCCCACGAACATGCTATGCGTAAACAGGAGAGAGGCGGCGCCCATCCGTCCGTACTCCAGCCCCGAAACGAGCGGCACTACACACCGACCGAGATGCGCCGTCTTTGTGCATTCAAAACGGCGCCCAAAAACTTACCAATGATTCTGGCCGCTCTGCTGTGTGTCCTGGGTCCTGGTGCGGAGTTTCTCGTGGAGTGGGGAGCGGAGCGACAGCCCTGCAACGAAAACAGTGCTGGCAGCTGCGCACATGCGCAGTAGCTCCTCACCCTCCCAGCGCGTCCTGCAGGCTGTGAGCCGGACCCGAACCCGATGCTTGCCGCCCCTTTTCTTGGCCGAAGGGACAGCCTGTTAATCTTCAACAGCATCTCCCAATAAAACATGGTCCAGCAGGCAGCACGTTGCATTTTGTGTGGGCACATGTCAAATCGTTATGACCCAACACTGATTTAAGTTTTCCCTGGAGAGAAGTCCAGTTCCTCGGGGGTCCGAGTTAGAAAGGTAGGACATAAGCTTTATTTATTTATTTTTGGTAGTTTTTATGCTTCTTTAATATTATTGTGAAGGGGTTTAGTGCTTTGCAAGATCCTCTGTGCTTCCCTCCACCTACCCCCCCTCCCCTTTATCTCTGGCTACCTGCGCTGATTTCTTAACTCTCCGAAAGGGTTTTCTGTGCGGCCACCAGCAAAATTAAAGCACATGGTATTGGGGGTAATGTGTTGACGTGGATAGAGAACTGGTTGGCAGACAGGAAGCAAAGAGTAGGAATAAACGGGTCCGTTTCAGAATGGCAGGCAGTGACTAGTGGGGTACTGCAAGGTTCAGTGCTGGGCCCCCAGCTATTTACAATATACATTAATGATTTGGACGAAGGAATTGAGTGTACTATCTCCAAGTTTGCAGATGACACTAAGCTGGGTGGCAGGATGATGCCAAGAGGTTGCAGGGTGAATTGGACAGGTTAGGTGAGTGGGCAAATGTATGGCAGAAGCAGTATAATGTAGATAAATGTGAAGTTATCCATTTTGGTGGCAAAAACGGAGGCAGAATATTATCTGAATGGTGACAGATTAGGAAAAGGGGAGGTGCAACGAGACCTGGGTGTCATAGTGCATCAGTCATTGAAAGTGGCATGCAGGTACAACAGGCGGTGAAGAAGGCAAATGGCATGCTGGCCTTCATAGCGAGAGGATTTGAGTATCGGAGTAGGGAGGTCTTACTGCAGTTGTACAGGGCCTTGGCACATGTTGAATATTGTGTACAGTTTTGGTCTCCTAATCTGAGAAAGGATATTCTTGCTATTGAGGGAGTGCAGCGAAGGTTCACCAGACTGATTCCCGGGATGGCAGGACTGACATATGAAGAAAGACTGGATCGACTAGGCTTATATTTATTGGAATTTAGAAGAATGAGAGAGGATCTCATAGAAACATATAAAATTCTGACGGGACTGGACAGGTTAGATGCAGGAAGAATGTTCCCGATGTCCAGAACCAGGGGTCACAGTCTAAGGATAAGGGGTAAGCCATTTAGGACGAGATGAGGAGAAACTTCTTCACTCAGAGTTGTGAACCTGTGGAATTCTCTACTACAGAAAGTTGTTGAGGCCAGTCCGTTAGATATATTCAAAAGGGAATTAGATGTGGCCCTTACGGCGAAAGCAGGAATGGGGTACTGAAGTTGCATGATCAGCCATGATCATATTGAATGGTGGTGCAGGCTCCAAGGGCCGAATGGCCTGCTCCTGCACCTATTTTCTATGTTTCTATGGCTTAAATGGCCAAAGCAGGTGTAGGTGGCTGGTAACACCCCCTTTTGAAAAGAAAACTAAAAAAAATCTTAACTCACTTACACTGGCGCAAAAAAAATCTTAACTAACTCACTTCAATGTGCAGAATGGGGATTTTTAAGATACTCCAGAAAAATCAAGTTGCTCCAAAAAAAACCCAGAAACTCCTGGCCAAATTTGGGCCCGTGGACACTAATTGCAGCTGCATTGAGTCAGGATCGAGAAATGTTAAAGATCAATCATAGCCCCTGTACCCTCTTGTATAAGGTTTTCCAGAAGGGCCGATCAGAATGCCTGCAGCAGAATGGCTGTTAAATCTAGGGAATCTATGTAAAGAAAGGTGGGTGGATGATCATGTATACGTGAGATGGGGCAGGGAGCAACAGCAAGGGGAATCTCCATACATAACCAGAGATGTTGTGCATATGTTGTGCTTCAGATCATCAGGTCACTGATCTAAAACGTTAACTAAAATGTTTCTCTCTGCAGATGCTTCCTGATCTGCTAAATGTTTTCAACATTTTTTGCTTTTATTTCAGATCTCCAGCATTTTGCATTTTGATGATGACTGCCTGTAGTTGTGCTTAGCTGTAGTCATGTATGAAGTTAGGGAGATTTAGCCTATCCTCTTGCTTGAGGATTTGAAGTCATATCCTTAAATGCTTCCTTGCCCAAAGAACTTGGGAGACATGCTCGTCAAGGTGCCAAAACTAGTGTGCAAGATTGCAAATGGGCAGCACATAAGAGGTAAACAAGGCTGGAGTTGAAGCGAGGGAAATGTTAAACTTCTTGTTCCACAAATCATTTATTCAACTGTCAAATCGAGAGAAGGAAGTTGTTCTATCTAAATTTAAGAGCATGGTAGAATTTGTATCAGTCTTTACGGTCGAGGACACCAACAATATTCCAACAGTGGATAGTCTAGGGGCTATGGGGCGGGGGGAACTTAACCCAATCACAATCACTACGGAGGTGGTACTCAGTAAGATAATGGGACTAAAGGCAGATAAATCCCCTGGACCTGATGGCTTGCATCCTAGGGTCTTGAGAAGTAGAGGCAGGGATTGTGGATACATTGGTTGTAATTTACCAAAATTCCCTGGATTCTGAAGAGGTCCCAGCAGATTGAAAAACTGCAAATGTAATTCCCCGATTTAAAAAAGGAGGCAGTTCTTTGCTGGAGTTCTTTGAGGATGTAACAAACAGGGTGAATAAAGGGGAACCAGTGGATGTGGTGTATTTGGACTTCCAGAAGGCATTTGACAAGGTGCCACATAAAAAGGTTACTGCACAAGGTTGATTCTGGAGATGAGGGGGTTGACTTAATGAGGAAAGGTTGACCTCTACTCACTGGAATTCAGAAGAATGAGAGGTGATCTTATCGAAACGTATAAGATTATGAGGGGGCTTAACAAGGTGGATGCAGAGAGGATGTTTCCACTGATGGGGAAGACTAGAACTAGAGGGCATGATCTTAGAATAAGGGACCGCCTATTTAAAACAGAGATAAGGAGAAATTTCTTCTGAGGATTGTAAATCTGTGGAATTCATTGCCTCAAAGAGCTGTGGTAGCTGGGACATTGAATATATTTAAGACAGAAATAGACAGTTTCTTAAACGATAAGGAAATAAGGGGTTATGGGGAGCGGGCAGGGAAGTGGAGCTGAGTCCATGATCGGATCAGCCATGATCTTATTGAATGGCGGAGCAGGCTCGAGGGGCTATATGGCCTACTCTTGCTCCTATTTCTTATGTTATGAAAAGTAATATTTGGTTGGATACTGTATTTTGTAACTAATTTACCACTTAATCAAAAGGAAAAGAATATACAAAGCAGTTGTGTGGCTGCAGCTGACCTACTGGACTGGATCAAATGCTGGACAGTAAAGTTCTGTTGAGCAAGTGAGCAATGGCTAAGAGTTCTGCATTGTTAAATATTGTGCTACTGCACAACAGATTGTTGTACTTAAAATTTCCTGTTCTCTCCATCTCACCCAAAACTGGGTTTTCTGAACTTTCTTGCTTCATGCAGAAATGGGCAATATGTTGTAGATCCCAACGTGCATTTTTGACCATAAATTAAGGTTTCCTTTCTGAACAGTACAGGAGAAATTACACTAAACACAAGATCTTCTGGGGCAGGAAATATTTTACAGTATATTTAAGAATATATAAAGCATTAAATTTGAAAGCAAGACTTACATTTCTCTGTACTAATGCACCAATGTCTCTTTTAACTATATGAAGGTGTTCTTTGATGTCATTGAAATGTTGACTTGTTTCATAACTTCCAGTTCCACCACCTGGAGGTTGAGCTGCTTGATTCAGGGCATTCGTTACTGAATTCCTATAACAGATACAATATATAAATTCCAGTTAAGAGTGCTTAAAGGCATCTGGCAACATTTATTACTGTTCAGAATAGTCGTTATTACTACAAAGAAAAGAGATAGCACCTTCCATAATCTCAGGACCTCCTAAAGCACCTCACAGCCAATGAAATACTTTTGAAGTGCAATCACTAATGTAATGTAGGAAATAGGAAATGCAGCAGCCAACTTGCACACAAGGTCATACACACAGCAATAAAGTAAAGTGACAAGATCATCTGTTTCAGATGTTGGTTGAAGATAAATATTAACCAGGACATCAAGAGAACTCCCCAGCTCCTTGTCGAATAGTATCGTGGGATCTTGAACACCCACCCGAGGAGGCAGATGAATGTTGGAACATCTCATCTAAAAGATCGCAACTCAGAGTGCAGTATTCCCTCCGTACTACACTGAAGTACCATCCTAGATTGAATGCTCAAGTCTCTGGAGTGGGCTTCAACCCACAACCTTCTGACTCAGTCAAGAGTGCTACCAAGCGAGCCATGTCGGACACCCTTATTACAAGCAGGCTATCATTTATTATTGTAATTTAGGACACTTCCCTTCCACGGTGCACCTTGTTAAGATTGTTCCATCAAGCAGATCCATCAATATTGTTCTTCTACTTAAGCACTAGGAGATATAGTCAAAGTGAGAAAAGTGGTCACTCCCAGACAAACCCTCGAGACTAGGACGTTCTCTGATCCAGTCAATGTAGCAATTTTAGTCAAATCTCCTTGTCAAAATTCAAGTCCAATTGAGAGGGCATAATCCTTCAAGATTTCTGCTCAGGTTAAAAAGTAGAGATCAGATCCATTTTATTATATATATCAATTTACAATAGTTTAACAAAAATTACAGCTTGTGGCAAAGACACTATTGATGGCCAGTTCTTGGTTTTAGAAGTTGTACAGCTCAAGAAATTCAGCTGCTCCGATTGAAGCAAAACAACAAGGCTACAGTACAAAATTACTTCCTTAATGAAGGATCAAACCGCTTATCGTAAAACAAACTGGACTGAGATCACTGTAGTTATACTGTAGACAGTGTTGATTCAAATGAATTCACAGTAATTTAATGGTTTGTTAGAAAATAAACTTACAAAAGCATCGCAAAGAAAAGTACACACACAAGGGGAAAGCAGTGTCCAATTTTTTTTAAATCCATGAATGCTTAGATTTAAAAAAAAATTGAGTTTGGAAATGCTTTGTTTCAATTTTTAAGGCAACATTTCAAATTCATAAGAATACATAAATAAATGATTTTATGAAGATACTTGATTTTAACAAATACAAGACATTGAGCGATTGTGCCATGCCTCTTCACTGTTCTAAAGTAGATTAAAATGAAAGCTAGAGGCATTTTTATTGGACCTTTAATCCGGCTTTAATGTTTGCCTGTTAACGTAATACACAATCATGAATTTGAGCTTCGAACCATTCCTCAGTTAATCTGTCTGAAACCACACATTTCATTCAAATTGGGTCCTCATAAATCTCCACTCACTTCATCTAACAGCAATACTAGAGCAAATGAAGAGAAAGGAATCTCCTGTGGTAGTGAATAGCAACTGTGTCAGTACAGTCATGTATTTCACTTCACAGCTATAAAGGATTTAGTTGTTCCGAGTTTCAATGTCATTTTAAATTAAGTGTACAGCTGCTAAAATTGAACACTTCTAAAAAGGTGGTAAAATATTTGAACTTAAATCAAAAGCAGTAGTTTGTGGCAGGGGTAAAAGATAACAAAAAAGAAAAGCCCTCAAGACAGAGAGCGCGCGCACTGGAACGAAGTATCGTATTTGATATTAAGAAACCTCTGGTCAACCTTTACTTTCATTATAGATCTGTAATTATGCAGTTAGAGAGTGAACATTCTTTTCTTTATATTCTATACTTCTTGTACAGTAAAATAATGTGTTAAATAGCATAGCTGATCGACCTGTAAAGTTACCAAACCAATACCATTATTTTGTAAAAACTGATTTCTTTATTACACTTTCCAAATCAATGCAGTGATTAGAAGTTGATTAGATTTAATTTTATAAAGTATTCAAAAAGGACTATTTAGATCAATTAAAATATGATGTACTTTAAATATAGTAAATGTTTAAAAGATAATTACATAGCAAGGTTGGGACAAGACAATGATTTTGAAAATAGCCCCCAAAAAGCACAACTTCCAAGGGGTTTTAGGGGAAATGGGAGAGGTAGTTACTGCTGCTAATTGCATATTAGGCGATGATAGGATGGTTCTCAGCTGTGATACCCAGTGTGGTTGAATAGACTGCAAAATTCGCCCTCAAGGCTCAAACATGATGAATGAACACTTGGGCAAGGCACCAGAGAACTGCCCTTGTCTGTGGAACCATACCCCAGCTCATACAAGGTGAAAATAAAATCTGAAATTCAAAAGCTGGTAGCAGCAAAAGTGACCATGAAGCTGTCTGATTGTTGTAAAAACCCAACAGGTTCACCAATTTCTTTTAGGGAAGGAAACCTGCTGTCCTTACCTAATCTGGGCTTTATGTGACTCCAGTCACACTGGTGTAGTTAACTTTTAACTTCCTCTGAAGTGGCCTAGCAAGCCACAGTTGTATAAAACTTGGGCAAGTAGGAATTGGCAATAAATGCTGACCCAGCCAGTGATACCCACATCTTGAGAATGAAGTGAACCAGTTGGACTTTCATCTCTGTTGGAAAGACAGGGGAAAAAGGAGACACTAAGGATAGAGTGAGAATATAGGTAGGACAGCAGTAGGTTTAGTGTATCAGCTCAGCCCAATTTGACAACCCAACAACAGGAACTCTAGCCTTTGATCTACAAAAGCTCATACTGTTACAGTTGTTTGTTCTTAACTGGAAAACTGTTCACTTCAAAACTATAAAAGTATTATCGACTGTGTGTGCCAACACTTCACACAGAATTACAGCATTGCTGCAGTTTGTGCAGCTGGAAAACATCTGGTATACATTCAAAACAGTCATAAAACATAAATTATATAAAACACAAATATCTGAATTTCCGTTTTAGTGCACTGGAAAAGAGTTATTACGCCTCAAATTAATTGTATAAATTATGTTTAAAATTTTAAAAAATTGAGAATCTGGATGAGAATTGAGAAGCTCCCACAAACAGCGAGAATGACCAAATAATCTGTTTAATTATGTTGGTTGAGATAAATATTGGCCGGGACACCGGGGATAACTCCCCTGCTCCTCCTCAAAGTAATGCCTTGGGATCTTTTACGTCCCGAGAGCAGACAGGACCTCGGTTTAACGTCTCATCCGAAAAGGCGCACCTTCAACAGAGCAGCACTCCCTCAGCACTGCACTGGAGTGTCAGCCTAGATTTACGTGCTCAAGTCTCTGGAGTGTGACTTGAACCCACAACCTTCTGACTCAGAGGCGAGTGTGCTACCCATTGAGCCACAGCTGACAGAGGGAAGTAAGGAATTCCAGTTTTGAAGACTGAATAGTGGGAATTTTAACCCCTTGAAACTGGTGGGTTTGGGTCAGGAGAGATATAAAAATGTTAAAACTGGAAATGGGCGGGTTGGGTTTGAGGTTTTTAAACAGAGGCGGGGCAGGTGACCATCCTGCTCCCAGGAGGTGGGTTGGTCATTTAGTTATTATCATGAGGCTGCATACCTCAGATTTAATCTCCATTTTAAATTTAACCTTGGCCAGCCGGGTTCCCGAGCCTTGGGAAACCCGGCAGCTAACAGAAAGTAAGGACTGCTGCATCTACCAGGTAAGTGCCTTTTAATTTACCTACTGGATTCAGCTTACCCACTGCCACCCTCCCCCCACCCCCAACATCACAACCAAACATCCATACGAACCATGATCTCCTACTGATCTCTTCCCCCACCCCACCTCCCAATCTCCCACCTTCACAGCCACCCCCGCGCCTTTTCGATCCCCCCCCATCTCAGACATCCCAATGTTTCTCCGCTTTCCCCTCCCCCAAAGAAGCCACAATCTCTCCATCCCTTCCACCTTTCCCCGGCTGTGGCCTGATGCCGCAGGCCTTCCCTGCCCGCCAGGCAGCCTCTCAATCTGGAAACAGAGACAAAAAATTATAATCAGCCTTGCTGTGAAATTCGGCAGGGCCTGGAGGAAACCTGTTCTTCCAGTTTCCTGACCGCAAATAGCACCCCCTTCCCCTCCCTCAGTGAGGCCAATGAATCACAAAGTCACAAAAGAATGGCAGCAGGAGTCTCAATTGGGACTTTAGGGAGGAGGAAGAGCAACTACAATGGTGCATTTGGATCGAGAGCTCAGGAACAGAATGGAAGGGTAGGAAAGAAAAAAGTTTAAGCGAGTAACTATAGAAAAATAAACGGGAGTGAGCAAAAAAGTCTGACAACCAACCCTGCACTCGTTTACAATTTGTTACATCTCTAACTTTTTCTAGTTCTGATGAAAGGTCATCGACCTGAAACATTAATTCTGTTTCTCTCTCCACAGATGCTGCCTGGCCTGCTGAGTATTTCCAGCATTTTGTTTTTAACTCTGGTACATCCTTGAGGGACTTGGCACAATGAGAGGTGGTGGCAGTTATAATCCAAAAATCACCGATTGTAAAGGCAAAAGCTGAAGAAATCATTTAATCTTTAGTGACATCCATTAAGATGATTTTCAGCTGTTGTGACAGCAGTGTACATAAACTATACCATTGAATTATTGTCTTTGGTTCCATTTCTGTAACTGGCAGGAACCCAGTAACATAGATTAGGAGTCAGTGGAGTTGTTGTAAGTCACACTTTCTTGAACCGTACTGCTACTAACAAAATAAATTCATAATGGGTAGCATTTCAAAGAAAATATTTCCATTTTTCACTCAGCAGTACTGTGACACAGCTGGAATTATGGCAGGTTAAAAATGGAAAACAAGTGCAGCATGCAGGATATTCAATGCAGGCTTCCCATGCCATCGGTTACAGAAGTTTCAGGTTTTAAAAGAACAAAATTGCTAAACAGTATCACTGGAGACACTGACTCCTCAGTGCTAGCGAGGCTGGGGGGGGGGGGGGGGTGGGGGGGTGTCAGCCGTATGATGCGGTGGAGGGTTTAGGGTCTGGCAGTACTGAGATGGGGTCTTGGAGGCTAGTAGTATTTTGAGGGGTGTACTAGAGCATGGGAACACTGGGAGGGTGATCCCAACAATTTCAGGGACACTGGAGAGGGAAGTTCTGAGATCATTGGGAGAGAAACATAGAAAATAGGTGCAGGAGTAGGCCATTTGGCCCTTTTGAGCCTGCACCACCATTCAATATGATCATGGCTGATCATTCACCTCAGTACCCCGCCCCTGCCTTCGCTCCATACCCCCTGATCCCTTTAGCCATAAAGGCCACATCTAACTCCCTTTTGAATATGTCCAATGAACTGGACTCAACAACTTTCTGTGGCAGAGAATTCCACAGGTTCACAACTCTCGGTGAAAAAGTTTCTCATCTCGGTCCTATATGGCTTACCCCTTATCTTTAGACTGTGACCCCTGATTCTGGACTCCCAACATCGGGAACATTCTACCTACATCTAACCTGTCCAGTCCTGTCAGAATTTTATAAGTTTCTCTGAGATCCTCTCTCATTCGTCTAAATTCCAGTGAGTATAAGCCTAGCCTAGCCGATCTAGTCTTTCCCCATGCGTCAGTCCTGCCACCCCGGGAATCAGTCTGGTGAACCTTCACTGCATTCCCTCAATAGCAAGCACATCCTTCCTCAGATTAAGAGACCAAAACTGCACACAATACTCAAGGTGTGGTCTCACCAAGGCCCTGTACAACTGTAGTAAGACCTCCCTGTTCCTATACTCAAATCCCCTTGCTATGAAGGCCAGCATGCCATTTGCTTTCTTTACTGCCTGCTGTACCTGCATGCCGACCTTCAATGACTGATGGACCATGACACCCAGGTCTCTTTGCACCTCCCCTTTTCCTAATCTGTCACCATTCAGATAATAATCTGCCTTCCTGTTTTTGCCAGCAAAGTGGATAACCTCACATTTATCCACATTATACTGCATCTGCCAGGCATTTGCCCATTCACCTAACCTGTCCAAGTCCCCCTGCAGCCTCTTAGCATCTTCCTCGCAGCTCGCACTGACACCCAGCTTAGTGTCATCTGCAAACTTGGAGATATTACTCTCAATTCCTTCATCTCAATCATTAAAGTCCTGGGGTCTGGGAGCATTGGCAAATTAGATCTCAAGATTGGTAATGGATTTAGAACTAGATCCCAGCATGGGTCCTGGGATCTGGGACGGGAGAAATTAGGTTCTCCAACTTTTTGAAGTAGCTGCTTCCTGTCTTAAACCATTTAACAGCATATTTTCTGCTTCTTAAAATTAATGAATGTAACATCAGGCCAGGGAATGCACAACTTCCCAACATGCATCAGGATGCAGAGGCAGAAAATCTATTCTTTCGTACACTATTAGTGAATTTGTCAACCTACTTGGCCTTTAGTAAGTTCCATAAAAAATTACCTGATCAAAGTTGATTATTTACAGTTTTCCAAGTATTTAACATTTTTTGTATTAATCAAAGTATCCTTAAGTTTCAAAAAATACCTCTTTACTGAAAAATAATTTGATCATCATTTTGTTCTGATCTTTAAAGAACCCACTGTTCTAATCATATGTTGCCGCGAAGATCATATTAGAAAACTTTGGGGCCTAAATTGGTGGACCACCCAATTCTCGGCGGTCTCGCGGTGGTCGGTCAATCTTCTTCACCCGGTACCGCTGGGGTGGAGTGCTGGCAACATTGGTCCAGGCGGTCCTGAGCGGTGCCTCAGCGGAGTGAGACGGATGGTCTGCTCTGGTAGTGCAGGGATAGTTATCTGGGATTTAGGACTCTTCGGGTTAGGGTCTTCTATCGACTTCCATCCCCCGCCCCCGAGAAGAGCAGTCCGGAGGCCAGAGACTGGCAACGTCAGATCGCAGGTAAGTGTCTCCTGTGAAGTTTAGATTTTTAATTGTTTTGTGCAGCGTTTATTTATTTATAATACTTATATTGTTATTTATTTATGCATTTTCCTGAGGGGTGGGGGGGGGGGGGGTGGTGGGGTGTGGGGAGGGGAAAGGACCAGATCTCTGGAGGGGGAGGAACCAGATCTCTGCTTGGGTGAGGGGGGGGGGAGAGAGAAAGAGAGAAGAGGGACCAGATCGCGCCTGGAGGAGGGGAGGGGGCGGCGGGGGGGGTGCTGCGGGGCAAGAAATAGATAGCGGGGGGGGGGGAGGGAGGAATAGATCGCTTGAGGGGGAGGGGGCGAGGGTCGGGTAAGGAACATTGTAGTATACATACCGCCGATATACCATCGGCATAAAACCACCTTTTTTCAGATAGTGTGCAGCTCTGATGGTATGTTACCAATGACTTTTGGGCGGTCTGTAGGTTGCTCCATTTGGGCAGACTGTATGCATACCGCCCAGCGGTATGTCGCTGATGAATTTCCTGCCGGGCAGTTTGTACGTATTTATCAATTTCGCGATTTTGGCATGTCGGTGGTCAGTATGCGGCAGTATGTCCACCAATTTCGGCCCCTTTATTTATTAATAAATGTAAACAAAATGTCAGAATTGCCTGAAATGTTAACTTGTTTGAAAGTCTTCTGGAAAAAGCAAATAAATTCTTATAGGGTAGATTGCCTTCTGATAAATTCTGCAAACTGCACATGCTCAGAATGCAGATTATGGTTGAAAGCTCTGCCTAATTGTTGAGATGAAAATAGTCCTTGAAGTAAAAAAAATTAAAAAGGTATTCAAATGGATAAAATTCACATGAAATGCAATTGACAAAAAATTGTTAGAGGGAAAAATGGGCTTTCCCCCCCCCCAAAAAAACACAGTAATTTCAATGGTTTGTCAACAACCCACATGATGGCAAAAAGTTGGCATCTGTTTTTTCCCTCTCATTATAAAATGTTGGTTAATCCTTTTCCTGTTATAATAATCTTCATTTGTAAACATTTATAAACGCTCAAACACATTACAGAAAGTAATGTCATAAAACAGAAAAAAAAATTAAATCGGTGCTTTTTTTTTAAACCACCGGTGATAAATCACTGATGAATTTAACACTGGTGGTATTTCATTACTAAATTATGAAATCGATGGTAATCTGTGATCAATTTACCATTGGTGGTATTTTCGGTGGTAAATGATAGGGATAAAAAAATGACGAAAATACAGCCCCATCATGCATGCCATATGCAAGAGTTCGATATACGAAGGTCTATATTGTTGATGAAAATTTCAGTAAAAACAAAGTTAGTTCAAAAGTTAGAGACTTCAAAAAAAATAAATAACTGGTTCCAAACATAATCCAGAAAAATGTAACCAAAGAAAGTCCATCATAGTTCGAATGTATACAAAACTCATTTCATAACGTGTAAGGAACGCAAGAATATACCTGTTACTCGAAAACATTTCAAATTATACACCTACATTACAGATTCTCCGTTCTTGTGTGTTAGTGGAACATAGGAACAAGAGTAGATTATTCAGCGCCTTGAGCCTGTTCCAACATTCAATTAAATCATGGCTGATCTGTATTTTAACTCCATCTACCCACCTTGGTTCTGTAACCCTCAATACCCTTGCCTAACAAAAATCTATCAATCTCAGTCGTGAAACCTTCAATTGATGTAGCCTCAACAGCTTTATTTTTTTTTGAGAGAGTTCCAGATTTCCATTACCCTTTGTGAAGAAATGCTTCCAATTTCACCCCTGAAAAGCCCACTTCTAATTTTAAGGTTATGCCCCCTTGTTCTGGACTCACCCACCAGAGGAAAGGCGAGATAGATAACTATTAACTGCTTTAATTACTTTAAATACCTCAATTAGATCGCCCCTTAATCTTCTTTACTCAAGGGAATACAATCCTAGTCAATGCAACCTGAACTCATAACTTAACCCCTTTATCCTCAATATAATTAAGGTGGATCTGTGCTGCACCCCCATCAAGGCTAATATTGTCTTCCTGAGGTGTGGTGCCTAGAAATGAATGCAGTACTCTAAATGGGGTCTAACTAGAGCTTCATATAAATGCAAAACAAGTTCCACCCTATTGTATTTCAGCGCCCTTTAGATAAAGGGTAACATTTCATTAGCCTTTTAAATTATTTTTTATACCTGTCCACTAGCTTTTAGTGATTTCTGCAAGTCCTAGATTGCTGCCATTTCATCTAAAATACTACTTCTACCTCATGCCCTAGAGAGATTCTAAAGGGCTAATTCTGGAATTCCAGCAAAGAGCTACACTCTCAGGGAATGTGGATGAGGAGGTAGGGTTACTGCACTGAAACACCAAATTTCCGTTCATCCGCCCCCACACCACTCTGAGTATAGCTCTCTACTGGGGAGGGGATTACCCCTTAAAATACTTGCCTAAATTTAGAAACTAGCTAGTTACAGTGTATAGCAATATTTTAGTTTTAAGATTCTGTTGAGGTTTGCAAACCACACACTCTATTTTTGTCTTTTCATTTCATCAGTGCTGGTCAAATGACTCATCATCATCATAGACAGTCCCTCGGAATCGACTTCCACTTTTAGCATAAGTTCTTAGGTGGCTGTACAGTCCAATACGAGAACCACAGTCTCTGTCACGGGTGGGACAGACAGTGGTTGAAGGAAAGGGTGGGCGGAGAGTCTGGTTTGCTACACACTCCTTCCGTTGCCTGCACTGGATTTCTGCATGCTCTCAGCGACGAGACTTGAGGAGCTCAGTCCCGGATGCACTTCCTCCACTTAGGGTGGTCTTTGGCCAAGGACTCCCAGGTGTCAGTGGAGACGTCGCACTTTATCAGGGAGGCTTCGAGGGTGTCCTTGTAACGTTTCCACTGCCCACCTTTGGCTTGTTTGCCATGAACAAGTTCAGAGTAGAGCGCTTGCTTTGGGAGTCGCGTGTCTGGCATGCGAACTGTGTAGCCTGCCCAGCGGAGCTGATCAAGTGTGGTCAGTGCTTCAATGCTGGGGATGTTGGCCTGGACGAAGATGCTAATGTTGGTGCGTCTGTCCTTCCAGGGGATTTGTAGGATCTAGGAGACATCATTGGTGATATTTCTCCAGCAAATAACTACATGGTAACTCACTGGCAGCCATTATCCCAATTATGAGGATTTTTTTGAAGTGTAACCAGTAAGTTATCAATTTTAGCTGTGGTACTGTCACAGGATAGAGTGGGAAGTGCTACTTCACTAGAACAAGGGCAATGAAAACATGGGATTGTCATCTGGGTGCACTTCAAGTAACACCCAGCAGCCATTTCCCTAAACACCCTCTTGATTCAGTTGCCTTTAGGAGGACACCAACAGAAAAGGAAAAGTACAGATCAAACAAATATTTAGTTTTTAAACTAGAAAATAAAATTTCCTGAAATAATTAATGAGCCAAGCTCCAGCTCCTTCAGACCACTAAAAAGTTGGTCAAATGACCTTTTAAAAGTGAACAAAAATATCCAAGGGTAAAATGTTAGTTCTGGAAAGAACAATCCTATTTTGTGTTCTTCTAAGAGGATATTGCAGATTAATAAATGGGCATCTACATATGCACTGCATCTTATCAAAAAGCATTGGGAATGAAATTTAGAAATTAAATTGTTAGATTGAACATACAAATTCATAAAAGAACATGCAAGAAATTAAGCCCCAAATCTCAAACATTGAAAGAGTTATCATTTGGGAGTATTACAGATAATAATTTTCCTAATCCTTCTGATCGAGATCACTGCTTAATAAAGAGATGATGTTGCTTTCAAAGTTACAACTTGTTCTATATATTTTTGCTGTTCTGATTAAAGTAATTAATAATTCTCAGAAATTCAACAAGCAAATCCATTGGAAACCTAAAGTTGCTCTAAGACTTATAAATTATGGCTGCGATTATTTCTCATGTTTTTATCAGACATTTCTGTAATCCAGTAAGTTTTGTGATCAGACATGCCATCTCTGCCATGCACGCTAATGTATAACAAAAAGATGGAATGAGACATGGCAGTAATTGCATGGAAATCTAATCTGTTTTCTTCCAATAAAAGTCAAGATTATTAAAATCAAAGTCTGTTGAATGAACGTAATAAGATTGCCGATTTGTCTAATCTATAATTTTCCAGATGATCATCTCTGCTCAGCTGTCTCAGTAATTCAATAACATTTACTGCACTGTAAAAACATGGGATTCTGTGACATGACAAATATAAGCTACCCATTGGCTACAAATAATACCAACCTACCTGTCTATAAATTGAGTGGAAAGCAATGACAGCACCATAGAAAAGAAACATTTGACTGTCCCATTTTGAAAAAGTACAGTAATTTATTTAAGTAGGAAATAGAAAGTAAATTGTCCACACTTTGAGCTGCACAAGCATAACAAATACAACAGTGGCATCCTTTCTCCAAAATGTCTCTAGTGAGGAGTTAGAGAACGCAGAAAGAAGCAGATGCCCTGCATTCCCAACTCAAAAATTGTGCTTTTGTTGAAAGCACTCATTTTTTAAATGTTACTAGCTATGTTCAGGTTGAACCCTAAAATTCAAAAATCAGCTAGAGCTACCACATCTCAGCTTCTGAAGGTCACATACCAGAAAAAAAATTCTTACTCATCACATTTTCTATTCATAAATTCAAGAACAAACTTCAGCAACTCACTGTAAGAACCATGGCTAGTATGGATTTCATTGCCAAAAGATAATAAACTTTAAAGTATACTACTCCCAGTTGCCTTTAAATTCTTGAAAATCCCATATGGTTTTAAAAAAATAACTTTTTCACAATGTCTTTAGGAACAGAGTGGGAAAATTAGAACTAGCACCAAAGAAATAACCTGCCTAATTATGACTTTTCTTTTGGTTGACACTGTGTTGTCACAAAATCAATAGTTGGTTAGAACAATCACACACCTCAATTAACTGCCTGAGAAGTTACTCAGATGACAACCATCCTATTTTGATGCTAGTAGCTATCCAAAGGTGAAATGTCTTAATTCTATAGCATCATGGAAAAATTGTATTTTCTAGTTAGGACTGGAGCCATTCAAGTAAGCAAAGTAAAAAGAACATGAATCATGACAGAAACTTAACCACAGATTAAAAAGAAAGTCAAGTTGGATGTCATCTTACTAATAAACTGGACTGGGAGCTCTTCATAGATCTGACATGTGACAAGAAAAAAAACTTACATTTATACAGCACCTTTCATGGCCTCAGGATATCCCAAAACATTCACAATCAACAAACAACAGTGACTGCACTTCAAAAGTAATGTAGGAAAATATGGCAGCCATTTTGTGCACAGCAAGGATCCACAAACAGCAATGGAATAAATTGACAGTGATGTTAGTTGAGAGATATCTATTAGTCAGTACATAAGGAGAACTCTTGTTTTTTTTATTTGAATAGTGCCATGGAATCCATGATAGCTACCTGAGCGAGCAGAGGGGGTTTCAGCAGTGTAGCATCCCCTCAGTACTGCATTGAAGTGTCACCATATATGTGCTCAAATCTCTTGAACAGGGCTTAAACATATGACCTCTGACTCAGTGGCAAGACTGAGCCAAGACTGACACCAATGTGAAGAGTTTGATGTTTTTGTTTCTAAAAAGGTCCAGAGAGTATTTTCTAAACATTGAAGGTAAACAAATATTCAGAACATTTAATAAAATTTGGAAATTCACTAGTTTAGTGCCGAATAAAATTCAGAATGCTTCTATTGACAATGGGACTATGTTGTCACATCCCACCCCTGATGTAACATCTATGGATGTAGTTTTATCTTGGTTTTCTGCAAAAAAAAGTGCAGCAGTTCTATTTGAATAGGACATCTCTATCTTGGGATGTCCTTCCATTAGGTCATAAACTCAAGCTTTATTATCTGTCCAAAAAGAGCTTGCATCTCCTGGCCAACTTCCACATACAATTAATTCCCTAATGTCACCATCTTTGACCTCAGCACACCTGGACAGTAGTTTGAATAGTTTAACTAAGATAGCTGTGCTGGTCAACACTGCATCATCATCTATCTCTGCCAGAGAAGGGTTTATAACCTTGAATTTACTAGTAGTGTGGTCAGCTTGGATATTGGGAGTACAGCTGCTTCCAAGACATAACGGCTAGAGAAACACTGATCCATGCTGATATGACCTAGTAGGTGGCATCTTTTAAATTGTGCCGCATAATATGCTTGCCAGCAAAATTGAAGCCCATGGAATAAAAGGGACAGTGGCAGCCTAGATATGAAACTGGCCAAGTGACAGGAAACAGAGCAATGGCGAACGGTTGTTTTTTTGGACTGGAGGATGGTATACATTGGTGTTCCCCAGCGGTCAGTTCTAGAACCACTGCTTTTCTTAATATATATTAATGACTTGGACATGGGTGTACAGGGCACAATTTCAAAATTTGCAGATAACACAAAACTTGGAAGTATAGTGAACAGTGAGGAGGAGTGTGATTATCTTCCTGAAGTCAGACAGGCTGGTGAAATGGGCAGACACATGGCAGATTCAATTTAATGCAGACAAATGTGAAGTGATGCATTTTGGTAGAAAGAATGAGAGGACATATAAACTAAATGATGCAATCGTAAAGGGGGTGCACGAACAGAGAGACCTGGGGGTGGGTATGTGTGCATAAATCGTTCAAGGTGGCAGGGCAGGTTGAGAAAGCAGTTTAAAAGGCTCACGGGATCCTGGGCTTCATAAACAGAGATATAGAATCCGAAATTGCCCCTCTGAGAAAGGCACCCGCCCACCCCCGCAGAATTGCTCTCGAGGCTCGGCGCGCCAGCCCCTTATCGCCCTGCGCTGACCTCTTTGCGCACTGCGGGGGAAATTGCCCTAAGGGACACGAGGTTGGCGTGGGGCGATGCCACTGAGGGGCAGTGGTAGCGGCGCCCCCATCTTTTGTGTCATCCGACCTTTCAGTCAGCCCGACAGCCAATATACAGAATTCTCTACCCCAGAGAGCTGTGAAAGGTGAGTCATTGAACATATTCAAGGCTGAGATAGACAGATTCTTGGACTATATATAGGGGAGTCAAGGGTTATGGGGAACAGGCAGGAAAAAGTGGAGCTGAGGCGAAGGTCAGATCAGCCATTATCTTATTGAATGGCGGAGCAGGCTTGAGGGGCCATATGGCCTACTCCTTCTCCTATTTCTTATGTTCTTATGCTACCCTGATATCAAGGGCAGTCATTTTCACATCACCTGAGGTCTGGAGCAGAGTGGTCCTGGCAGAACCCAAAATGATCATCGGTGAACAGGTAAGTGCCACTTGATAGCACCTTCCATCACTTTGCGGAGGATAGAGAATAGACTAATGGGGCGATAATTGGCCAGATTGAATTTGTCCTGCTTTTTGTGGACAGGGCATACCTGGGCAATTTTCCACTTAGTCGGGTGGATGCCAGTATTGTAGTTGTACTGAAACAACTTGGCTAGAGGTGCGGCTAGTTCTGGAGCACAAGTCCTCAGCACTACAGCCAGGATGTTGTTGGGGCCTATAGTCTTTGCTGTATCCAGTGTGCTCAGCCATTTCTTGATATCATGTGGAGTGAATCAAATTGACTGAAGACTAGCTTCTGTGATGGTGAGGACCTCAGGAGGAGGCCAAGATGGATCAGCCACTGGGCTGTATGTGGTTGCAAACGCACTTTCGCACTCATGTGCTGGGCTTCGCCATCTTTGAAGATGGTGATATTCATGGAGCCCCCTCCTCCATTCACGACTGGATGGGGCATGTCTGCAGAGCTTTGATCTGATCAGTCGGTTATGAGATCGCTCAAGCTGTCCTGTGTTGTAGCTCATTTTTAGCTACGCTTGTTGTCGCTCCTGGCATGCTCTTCTACACTCATTGATTCTTCGGCTTGATGGTAAGAGAGTGAAGAATATGCTGGACCATGAGGTTATAGATTGTGGTGGAATACAATTCTCTGCTGCTGAGAGGCCCACAGTGCCTCATGGATGTTGATACTCAACTGCAACCTTCATGCTACTTGTGCCTCTTAAATGCCTCTAGCTTTGCCACAAACACAAAGCTCCTGACAGCAACATCATATTGCTCAGGAACTGCTTGGGTTGGTACCAATACTCCCTGTAAGCTGCACGGCATTCCAGGGAACTAGCGCAGCCAGTTTTTCAATACAAAAACCGTGCATGCGCGGTATTTTGATTGGATCGCGCAGCTCCTTAAAGGGGCTGCGCAAGGACAAACAAAATTTGAGGGAACACTGGTTGGTATACCCAAGGATCTTCAGTTCAGCTCACATGATAGTTATGAATGAAATGTTAACTCTGTTGCTCTCACCACAGATGCTACCTGACCTGCTGAGTATTTCCAGCAATTTCTGTTTTTATTTCAGATTTCCAGCATCTGCAGTATTTTGCTTTTAACTTCATATCAATCCTTGAGTTTCTGAGCAGGTGGTGATGGGCCTTGCCTTTAAACTTCCAAAATTAAAGAAAACCATTTTTGAATGGGCAAGCAATTTGTCTAGGTGTTAATTTGAATAGATTAACTACAGTTGACTATTTAAAAATACAAACATGCATTTGTTCATCTGATATGACAGCATACTGTTCAGTCACAACTAATAATCCAGAAAATAAGTTCAATTCCCACAGTTTGAGAATGTGAATTGAGTTTTTTTTTAAAATAAACTAGAATTTAAAAGCTGCTACCGGTAAAACAAAAAGTGAGCATGAAGTCGTGAATTGACCTTTGGGGAAGAAACCTGCTGTCTTTATTTGATCTGGCCTATAAGGACCGCAGTTCAAATAGCAACATAGTTGACTAAATACCCTCTGAAGTAGCCTTGCAAGCCACTTGTTATAGGCAATAAATGCAGGCCTTTCCCGCAGCACCCGATAATGAATTCAAAAAAGATAAAGAAGAAATTTTAAGCTACTCAAAATAGTCAGAATAGTTGTGGTCCTAAAGATGAAAGGGATGGAACTGCTGTGTGAATGGGCAAATACAGATATAAATTAACAAGAATGAAAAAGCTTCAAGATGTGGCACAGTTTCGCAGCAGATTTTGATTTTTTTTAAAAACTAGGATTAACTCAGTCCACAATGTTGTGAAACATTGGCACTAGTCCCTTCAGAAAAATTGTGAAGCCACCTGTGTAGACATAACCTACAGCATTAAGAATTTATCTAGATAATCTCCTCTATCCAAGGCTTCTACTGTACGATTAACAGATAAAAATTTAATTTACTAGAGCTATTCCACAAAGTACAGCAACATCTGATCACCTTGTGACCGTGAGAAAGCTACAACAATATCCAGAACCTTGTGTGCTCTGGATTTTAATTAATCCATTTGGCAATCTAAATTACCTAATTTTGGCAGAATACAGCTCTAATTTTAATATGTGCTAACCCAGTTTGAACTTTTTTTTGGAATATTAGTACAGATCAGATTTAAGAAATACAAATTATATATATTATATATAAATTTATATTCACTAATAGATCTCCCATAGTGTTGTTCACAATGAGTCAGAAGTTACACTGTTGCAAGGGAGAGAGGTTCATGCTTCACTTTGTTTCGATGTTGTAAACAACAAGAACATTTATATTGTGCCTTTAATGTAGTAAAATGTCCCAAGGCATTTCACAGGGGCCTCATCTAACAAATGTTAACACCGAACTACATAAGGATACACTGTATTAGGAGAGGCAATGGAGGCAGGTTTTAACAAGCGCATTAAAGAGGAAAGGGGGATTTAGAGGCAGAGTGGTTCAGGGAGGCAATTTCAGAGAGATCCTCAGCAGCTGAAGGACGGTCGCCAATGCTGGAGCGATTAAAATCCGAGAATTGCAAGAAGCCAGAATTGGAGCGGCGCAAAGATCTCGGGGCTGTAGGAGGTTGCAGAGATGGGGAGAGGCGAGGCCATGGAGGGATTTGTAAACAAGGATAAGAATTTTAAAAATCGAAGCATGGCCGGACTGGGAGCCAATACAGGGGTGATGTGTTCACAGGACTTGGTGCGAGTTAGGATATGGGTAGCATAGTTTTGAATGAGCTCAAGTTTATGGATGATACAAGGTGAGAGGCCAGCCAGGAGAACATTGGAATAATAGTTGAGGTAATAAAGGCATGGATGAGGTTTTCAGGAGCAGATAAAACTGATGCATAGGTGGAGACAGGTGATGTTACAGAGGTGAAAATAGGCTGTCTTGGTGATGGGATCTGAAGCTCAAAATAACATTGGCCAACACCCAAAATCAATTCTTTGGGGAATTTCATGCATAGAAATTTTTCTTGAGTGACTGGGATTTACAAACAAGTCCTGGAATGCTCTGCGAATAGTCAGTCTTACAGCCAATCAAAAAAGTCCCAGAAGATTTAGACTGGGAGCTGTAGCATGCTATCCTGTTTAATCTGTTTAACTGAAGTGATATTTCAGGGAACCTACACAAATTCAAGACTTCTCCTATTAGGTACAAGTTTTAGATAGAAACACTGCTACAGGAATTTCAAACAAAAAATACTACTGAACATGTAATGTTAATCATTTTCTTTTGAAATTTTATGTTTGTTACAAACTTCATCTCCTCTAGTAAGTTCTTGCCTTTGTAAAGAAATTGCGGTGGCAACAGAAAGGATGTTCAAACAATATCTGAAAATATAATTAGTTTTTCTCTTTTATTGGTAGATTTTCCACTGTTCATACTGAATGTTTTTATATTTCCTTGTAGTTTATTGGAAATTTACCATCTTGTGTTTGATTCATTGACAACGTCTTCAGCTGTCATTTGTTATTTTAGGAATATGAAATTTGAGCTAATCAACTGAAAAAAAATGTGCATATTTTTCCTTTCTTACTGGCACTGAAATTAGCCAGCTGGTATGGCACATAAATTTGAACTAGGACTTGTTCAAAATCTGATCCATTAAATTCTTTACAGAGTCGCTCATTAACTGTACCAATTGCCAACATCAATGGAATAACTTCTTGCTGAAAGGGGACACGAAAATTTAAAACCAAGACAAGTTAAGAGGGTTACCATTTTAGAATACCTTGATTTTTGGGATGGGTGAATGAAGAGCAAGTAGATACCTGTCAGTTGTGGCTCAGTTGGTAGCATTCTCACCTCTGAGTCAGAAGGTTGTGAGTTCAACTCCCACTCCAGATACTTGAGCACAAGAAAATCGAGGCTGACACTCCAATGCAGTGCCGAGGGAGTACTGCACTGTCGGAGGTGCTGTCTTTCCGATGAGATGTTAAACTGAGGTCCTGTCCGCTCTCGGGTAAACGTAAATGATCCCATGGCACTATTTTGAAGAGCAGCAGGGGAGTTATTCCCAGTGTCCTGGCCAATATTTATCCCTCAATGAACATCACAAAAGCATTATTTGGTCATCACATTGCTGTTTGTGAGCACAAATTGGCTGCTGCATTTCCTACATTATAACAATGACTACACTTCAAAAGTACTTAATTGGCTGTCAACCACTTGGGACGTCTTGAGGTCATAAATACAAGTCTTTCTTTTACTCACCACAGACAATTAAAATAGGATTTTCTGAACACAATACAATGATTTTCTTGAGCTACATCTTACAAACACAATACAAAAGTGTCATGTGAAAAAGTATTATTGGAAACCATTAGTCACTCACTTCAATTCACCAACATGCCTAAGCACCTCTTGCTGGTATCTCACAATATTGTCAAGTTCTCCTTGAGGGAGCTAAAATAAAACACAGAAAATAATTTTCCTTAAACTTTAACAGAACAGCGATGTAACATACAAACCAGCTTTAAAAAGATTGTTCCTCCCATATTTTGTATCAATCAGTATACTGAGAATTTCTAAAAAGCAGTCAGTTTCACATGTGTAGATATAAAGTGCATTAAAAAGCCAGTTTCATATCAATATGATGTGTCTTTTGCACCTGAAAACTTCATGTCAACTTTTCCATTATAAATACCTACATCTGCATTTACAAAGCAAACTACTTCACTGGCAAGAGACTAATTAGTGTGCCAAGTTTACATAGACAGTTCTCATTATAAATGTAAACACAGGATTTTATAATGAAAATATAAAAATAAGCACAGAATGCACCACTTCAATAGCAGGACTAAATTACATCTCTGCACCATGGTCCAATTATCTCCTACCCTCTAACCTTAATTCACCTGAAACCTTTGTCTTGAACCCCTCCCAATCTGTGCAATCTGGAATGTGCAACTAGATTTTAACATTTTATTAGTGATGACATAGTGGCTATTTTAAAGATATTTTAATCTAGATAAACCACATTATCACTAACTCAAATACACTTTAAATAAAAAAAAATGTAAATAAGTGAGCAGATTAATAACGCAATAAAATATTCATACAGGTACTAACATAATGCAAGCGCCTAGTTTCTTGGGACTTTCTCTTGCTGATTTTGCACAAATGTCCAAAAGCTCTCCTCAAATTTCCTTGTTGTAAAAATGTCATCGCATTTGCACACCTATGAAACTAGAGTTTAAATCTTACCTAGACTATTGGAATAAGACAAATTTCACCTTTGGTTGCAAGTGGAAGCTTGAGACAGCCTCAATCTAGCTTCAAATAGGCATTGATTCACAGCACTCAGACAAAAAAAAAATGCCTATAATTTAATATAAATTGGAAGCCTCAGAGTAGTTACAAAGGATATCTTGTCTACAAATGATAATGTCTCGCTGATGAAGTGCGGCTGTTCAAGTTGGAGGTTAAGCCATATTGATGGGCGAGAGCAGCAAGAGCATCACTCTGCACTCTCTGCCTGCTAAATTCAACCTGAACCTGCAGGACAGCAGAAGGGAGAAATTAGCAAAAATCAACTCACAAAAGAAATAGTTAGGCCAAAATTTAAATCCCTTTAACAGTGATTTTTTTTATTTTCTAATTACATTAAAATCAGCTTATTTCCTGTCTCAAACATTGAGGAACAGGGAAGGTTAAGGAGTGACCGAATAGAAGTTTCCAAGATTATGAGGTTTTTATAGAGTAGGTGGAGGAAAACCATTCCCTCTGGCGAGTGGGTCAATAACCAGAGGTCAAAGATTTACAATCATGGCAAAAGATCTAAAGGGGAGATGATAAATGTTTTCACCCAGAGTGTTGTCAGGATCAGGAACGCTCAATCTGAAAAGGCGGTTGTCTAGCTTCTGGAAAACTAGACAAAAATGATTTACAGAACAGCAAAGAAAATGATTTTCAACTATTTATCTTTTGTAGTTTTTAGTTCAAATGAGTGATTTCAGTTTTGTAAAATGAACAGGATATCCAGCGTCGAGACTATAGAACAGATACAGACGCATAGTAAAGATTCTTGTAATTTTGTATCAAAATTCTCTATCAATTCCAACTTCAGAAGTAACACTCCCTCACTAACTTTTTTTTAAAAAAACTGTCCAACTCACCATCAACTTGTGGGCATAGAAGGTAGTTTGTTCTTCAGCCCGATACTTACAAAACTGAGTTGAAACTGATGAGGCACAGAGGAACATCTTCACGAATGCTACCACTGAACCACTGCTGACAGCTTACCATTCAGCCCCTGATCTGGTTTATACTTAAAAACTTAGTGACAAGAAAATTGAAGCACAGCTTTTAGTCTGAAAAACTAACTGAGAGCCACATATTGCAATACTCACTTGTCCTGTTTGTGGTGCGGTATTACTTCCCTTCTTCGCCATCTCATCGGTCACTAGGGTGACATACCTCCTTTGCTCATCCAGAATCATGTTGAGTTGTCTGTTCAGCTGTTTGATTTCAAGATGGATGCGGTTCTGACCTTCAAATATCTGTCTCAACTCTCGCTCATTCACAGTTTCAAACAAATCAGCTACAGAAATGTAAAGTAAGCTTCAGTTGGGCTTCTGGTCACTGATTTACTGCTCGCCAGTTGCAGAACTATTTATACTCATTACAAAATACACCTGATGGTGAAACTTGCACAGAAGTGCATAATCAGAAATTTGGGCACATACTGCCATGATTATCCAACCATTATTTTAAATGACCAGAAAATCATGTACGCCCAATTATCTGATAAATGCTCCTGGCCTTTGAGGCTCCCTGCCAGAAACACAAAATTAACTCTCAGAACTTAAAAACAAGGCTTTTATTAGATATTAAAGTTACAAGCTTAAAAAAAAAAGTTTGTCTTGAGAGAAAAAAAATTCCAAAATTCCTCATTACCTAGCTTGGGTATGGTCTTCCTCATTATTGGATTGAAATTCTACATCCACAAATAGGAGGATATTGTCAACTATCCAACCAAGTGAGAACTGGATTCCCTTCAAACAATTTCCATTTAGTGGGTTCCCCCAAAGATAGTGAATTTATTCAGTGAGAAACTGAGCCACACAGAGCAAGTAGTTTCCAGACTCATTCCCTGGTCTGAGCAGAGTTAGCCGATTTTAGCTAGCACTGCTACAGGGGCATTACAATTGGTGTTGTGTTAGAGCAGAGTTGTGGTGAAACTCGGGCTGTTTATCTGTGAGGGAGCAGCATGCGGCAGCCCGGCCTGGAAATCGGTGCGGTCCCAGCCTGCAAGACCATCAGCAGGCCGGGGCCATTAGAGGGAGCAATGTGCGGCGGCATACCACTGCAGGGAGCAGCACATGCTGCTGCAGGAGGGCAACAGCTGACTGCAGTGCGGGCAGGTACAGCAGGAGTGGCGAGGTCAGGGCGAAGGAGCGGCAAGAGTTCGTAGAGGGATGTGATCGGGGGCCCAGGAGAGGTGAGAGTTTGGGGCCCAGAAGAGGCGAGAGCCCAGGGGCAGCACGGGCCAGCCCACAATGCGATGTGTGTGCACACTAGGTCCGTGCAGCAGAGCTGGTCTCCAGTCATCTTGGTTAATCCTTGCCACTGGACTAAGACCTAGCTCAGTCAAGACCGTGTGGTGCCTGGGATGCAACGGCCACCACACGTTAAAAAAAAATCCACGCACAGGCATCTTCCACCCTTCAAGATGTAGTTCGGGACTGGAATATTAGATCCTTCATTGAAACACCTGTGAACTCATCCCTTTTCGGCGTGGAAGCAAGTCATCCTCGTTTTGAGGGACTGCCTATGATGGAGAGGTATAAAAATGTTCCGAGCTCCTAATCACTATCCCGGTCCAAAGTGTTTGTGTGGACATGAAGAAGGACAGGATCAGGCGTGGGACTGATGTTGCCCTATGGTCAAAGAGCCTGTCAATATTCTGACAATGCATCATTAAGTAATCCTCAGTGCTTAACCTCGTGATGGTATTAAGTGTGCTATCATAGCTGTTAAATAACTTCAGAAGTGTACTGCTGTACTGTGGAGATTAGATTTAGTTTGGATAATTATCGCTGTAATGAGTATGGGACAGTCCAAAGGTAATTAATTTGATATTTTATAAATTCTAGATATGATGCATACAATGTGGGGACAAGAGATCTTTTTAACATACAAATTACACATTGAAATTTTCATTAAATAATTCTTGCACATGTAGAATGGCTAAATTCCACATGATACTACAGTAGCAGTTTGAGACTTAAAACTGAGCTTTTATTCCCTCGTGTTAGAGGGAAAACAGGAATTTACATTAAAATTTCAAAGAATTCCTGCACAAATCTATAAATCACAAGTGAGGGAACAAAGCTTCAACAGTTTACATCTATATATACACATACTCAAACATGAATTTAATTGTTAAAAAAAATCTTGCCCCAACCTGGTTCTCCTTGCATATCCGGGTGATCTTTTTGGAACTCTTCTTTCTTTTTATCAAGTGCCTGTTGGAAATTTTCATACTCCTCTCGATATTTCTCTTTTTCTTCTTGGGGAATTCCTGAATCAGCAGGCTCCTCCTATACCAGACACCAAAAGTTAATCATATTTAAACCAAAATATAAAAATGTTAAAACAAATGTAATTCAAGGACAATGGTTTTAAAACCAAAAAGGACCAGTTACTTGTTCGAGCAATTTCATCTTCAAAGCACATGTAAGGAAGGAACGGCCCAGATTTTGCAGTTGCAATGACAGTGAAACTGTCAGTTTGCAGACATCACCTTGAAATTGACAGCAACTTCTGGTGTCCACATATGCGCAGTTAAACGTGGAAATTCAAAAGTTGCTGTCAGTGATTCCCTGCTCCTCCACAGGGTTGAAGAACCCACAGATGGCAATCTTTGAAAAATCACTGTACTGATGTGAACTTCCCCTTTTACTCTGTAATATTGCTGTTTAAACTGCATCCCCCTCCATCCACCCCTCAACAAAACAGTTGTATTGTTCAATGAAATGTAATTGGGTTTTTAAACTATGTACGAAGTCATAATTACTGCTGTACAACCTCTCTGGTCCTGAAAAACAAATTTCATATTAGTGGATAAATTTCCTTTTTTTTTTAAATATAAATAAAAATATTTTTGAAATTTATGATATTTTAGTTTCTACTTTAATCCCATGTGTATGTCCGAATCTTTATTTCGCTCTCTGTAAAATGTAAAGATAATCAATGCATTCTGATTTGCTATCTGTGAGAATTCTTCAATGTGGCTGGCTGCTTAGCCTGCTTGATGACTTCACTGTTGTTAAGATGCTGGCGATCCACCAGAATCAAATTAACATCGGGAAAGGTGAAATCAATGCCAGGGATTGCTAGATCTTTGTGGGCAGCTTTCTTTGAGATCAGCAGCTAGAGCCTTCACTGCACTGCTGACTGCAAAATCCGGGCCAATAGTTCCATAGTTCTCTAAAAAACCAGTATAAAGTGTAACAAGGCTCGTTAGAAAAAGATTGTTTAATTATGGGTCGGTAGCTAAATACACCATATTGTATTGTATCGAATCAGACAAGTCATGAAGGATCCTATTTCAATCCTTGGTCTGTGTTGAGTCAGCTGATCTCAACCAAGGCAGCAGTGAGGTGATATAATGGGTTACAGTTTTCCTGGGCTTGGACAGGGAAAGTTATGTGAATTCACATGAGTGGCCACCTGGGTGAGGGTTGCAAGTATCTGTGGAACCAGCCCTCAGAATTGAGCTGCTAACTTTGGGGGTTGGGTGTGGGGGGGGAGGAAAGAGGTATATGAAAGAGAAAAAAAAAGTTTAAACTCAGACATATGGCTTTAATTCTAGAGCGAGTAATTAATTAAGCCATCTCTTACAATTCAACCTTTAAAGCTAATATTCTATTATATATTTTATTGCAAAGGGAATGGAGTATAAAAGTAGAGAAGTCCTGCTACAACTGTACAGGGCATTGATGAGACCACACCTGGAGTACTGCGTACAGTTTTAAGGAGGGATATACTTGCATTGGAGGCAGTGCAGAGAAGGTTTACAAGGTTGATTCCGGAGATGAAAGGGTTGTCTTATGAAGAAAGGTTGAGCAGGTTGGGTCTATACTCATTGGAGTTTAGAATTATGAGAGGTGATCTTATTGAAACGTATAAGATTATGAGGGGACTTGACAAGGTAGATGCAGAGAGGATGTTTCCCCTCGTGGGGGAATCTGAAAGTAGGGGGCATAATTTCAGAATAAGGGGTGGCCCATTTAAAACGGAAATGAGGAGGAATTTCTTCTCTGAGGGTCGGAATCTTTGGAATTCTCTACCCCACAGAACTGTGGAGGCTGGGTCTTTGAATATATTTAAGGTGGAGATAGACAGATTTTTGAATGATAAGGGAGTCAAGGGTTATGGGGAGCGGGCAGGGAAATGGAGTTGAGGCCAGGATCAGATCAGCCATGATCTTATTGAATGGCGGAGCAGGCCCGTGAGGCCAAATGGCCTACTCCTACTCCTTGTTCTTATGTTCTATTCGTAAGACCCTGTGATTGCCCAACAGACCAGTTGCCACACTGTAGGCATTTTAAATACTTCCATCCCGTTGGCACAAAATTGAAGAGAAAATGCAGTAACAGTAGGATTGATGACAGCACTTTGATCATTGCACTTTGTTTAATGTGTGCTGCTAATGAACATCATAGTAATTTCTCTATTGCTAGCTTCTATATGTCTGATTGGAAATCACATAGCATATAAAATCAGACAAATTGTAGAGAAGTGATATTCAAGAAGATTATTAGATAGGAAAATCCAGTCATTATATGCCAAATGCTCGAGTGGTACGCTGTTGTATGGTTCTGTACAAACTATAACCACAAAACCCTAGACTTAAGTCTTAGTTGATTAGAGGGATCCACTAGAAATGTAATAGATTCTAGGCCGAAAATTGCGGCCTCACCGGGTGCGTACATAATGCACACACACCTGACGAGGCCTCACAAATGCTGTTTCCCGGCATGTGATGCGCATGCGCAGAGAACCGGTTTTTCCGATGTCAAAATTTATTTTGACAGATCGAATGTATCCCCACAGGAAGAAGCCTTTGACGGCAATTTCTCCCCCCCCCCAAAGAATTAATCATTTTTCCAGTTTTACTGGAAATACATTTGGATTCAGTCATTGTATATTTTTTTCACATGGTGATTGCAGGAGCCTACATTAATATATTAGGTCTGCTGGTATGGATCTACACACTTGGGACAGCCTTGAACATTTTGAGGGTCATGCCATTTTGTTGGTAGTAATGTTTCAATCAATACTTTTGGCACAAAGCAACTTGCAAAATTTTAATGAGAATATATAGGTGCTTAGTCAGACACCATAAGGTAGTGTAGCTTATAGATAGCCCTTTAATTACACATTTCAATTCTGGAGCTGACCACTGCATTTGAGAAATCATTGTTTTTTAAAAATGTTATTTTTGCAGTATCTCCGAGAATACTCAAAAGATTTACAATATAATCCAAACAATATCCAATCTAAATAAATACAACTTCAATTTGTTCCAGGAATGTTTATCTCCACAGACCAGTTCTTACTTAGATAGTGAGAGCTCCATTTTGATCCCTACAATCTATTATAGCATACAACTAAAGCACAATATTGAACTCTAGATACAGACAATTGATAATGGTCTGGGGTGAAAAAACTCTCCCCAGTACTGACATTCTTCACATTGATGAGCACAAACCTATTCCAGTCCAGAAGTGTCTCATTCTAAAAACAGCCACACATATGGATCTAGTCACGTAGTGCTCAGTATGCCATTATATAATTTTAAACTTTTGCTCTTTGGCATTTATGGACCGAAGACTCTAGATAACTGTGCAATACAAATGCTGTACTGAAGAACTGCTGGAGTACAGTACAGCCTTCACTTCTCATTGTTTCTCTATGCAGCAATATTGATTTAGGTTGCACAACCAAATTGGGTTACAAGTGTTCTTTGACCTAGTCAAAATCCAAACACAGAAAAAATGGATGATACAAAAGCAAGATACTGTGGAGGCTGGAAATCCGAAATAAAAACAGAAAATGCTGGAAATTCTCAGCAGGTCAGGCAGCATCTATGGAGAGCGGAACAGAGTTGACATTTCAGTCTGACGACCTGTTGTCAGAACTGGAAAAAGTTAGAGAATGTTTTGAACAAGTTTGGTCTGCTTTTTCCTCCCAACAACATGGCATCAAAAATAATGGCACTCAAGGGTAAAGGAAAACAAAATGGATCATGACTTGAAATACCATGTGGAGCATTTTATCTGGTCCAAGCTTTCTGCACACCAATTCTGGATGTGGGTGATCCAACATGCAGAATCAAGTGCGGTCCTGAAACTATAAGGACTATTTGGACCACTAATGGGGAAGATAGTTTTGATGGAAAGACATCCTTGAGCTTACAAGGGATATATGCCATTAACAGCAATTGACTGATTTTGCCTCTGGTATTTGTGATCATTTGCAATTTAAAACAAAGGTCAATCATTTGCACTCCATAAATCTGCAACTGGTATACAGTAAGATCTTGGACAATTAACCAACCATAGAGCACATTGCAAATTAATTCACTTATGCAGGCATGGTCAGGCTGCAGAGGCCATCAGTGAGTTTCTTCGTTGACATCAGTACTGCCCAGTTTGGATTTAATTTGTGACCATGTCAATCCTCAGAATGCACTTTCAATTAGCTGATGAAATTGCCTTTAATATACGGTCCACGGAACAGTGCAACCTATGGTATTCGTTGCCATTATGATGACTAAGCCATGCTTGCAATGTTATGCGAATTTTTGAGCTCTTACTATAGGAGGAATACAAATGGTCTATAGAAAGTACAAATCAGATTTACTGGAATGACACTGGGGATGAGGGATTCGAATTACGATGGAAGGCTAAATCAAATAGGGCTGCATTCCCTCAAACTAAAGAGTATGGATGGATTTGACAAAAAAAAATAGAACATGGTAAACAAAGACAAACACAAGCCACCAGCTCAAGATAAGCACGAGAAACATTAAAGGGGAAGATCAGAAGATATGCATTCCAGAGTTACCAGAATGTATAATGATCTGCACAAGCGTGATATGGAGCAAAATTCATTAAAATTGGAATAGTCAGGGGAGAAAATGAGATTCTGTCCCAATCTCATCACCTTCAGTCTTCCTTCTCTTTCAGTTACGATTTACCAATTTTCCCATATTCCCTGACTTTAAGTTGTATTATTCTGCATCACGTGCTTTGGTTTGTCACCTATCTTAATTAATAATGACAAAATCTTACCACTGGTTTGCCAGGTTCCAAAAGTCTGAACGTCAAAAAAGATAAGACATCATGGTCATCTGTCAAGAAACAAATATAATGCAACATTTCTAATTAACTTGTCTTATACGGAAGTATGATTGTGAAGTTCGTATTATGCTCGAGTTCCAGCTTCAAACAAACTTTTCAACAACACTTCAAAAAAAAAAAATAAATAAATTTTGCCCACCTTCACAATTTTGCTACAAACCCACCTGCAAGACCTCCAGTTGCTGCAGAGATTCCATAATAACCCTCAGATGGAAGTACCATATTTTCTACTCTGGCACAAAGTTCATAATCGTCATTATTTGGAGTAAAGCCATTATGTATCATAACCTACAACAGAAAACATATAGACTTGTATTTTTGAGAGTCTTATGACTACGTGCAATAGTGGCACTAGTTTTATTTTTTTCTTTAAATTATGCAGGCTGGCTATTTTATTCTTCATATTTCATCCAAATTGCTGCCAATCTGGCTGAATAAAAGAACTACTTAAAAGGGATCCCCTTCGGCTGTTAATGGAACATAGCCAGGTGAGTTTTTTTTACAAAAAAAAACTAAAAATATTATAGCCTATTTTAGAGAGGTCTTCATAATACAACAACAGTGCAAAAATATATATTTTTTGAAACAAGAACAACTTGTACATCAAGGCATGAAAGCCAATAGGAGCAAACAAGCATCAACAGACAAGATGAGCCCAACATCTGTCATTGGGAAAATGCTAATGCTAAAGTCCATTATTAAGGAAGCAGTAGCGGGACATTTGAAAAAGTACGATTCAATCAAGCAGAGTCAGCATGGTTTTATGAAAGGGAAATCATGTTTGACAAATTTGCTGGAGTTCTTTGAGGATGTACCAAGCAGGGTGGATAAGGTGGAACCAGTGGATGTGCTGTATTTGGATTTCCAGAAGGCATTCGATAAGGTGCCACATAAGAGGTTACTGCACAAGATAAAAGCTCACGGGGTTGGGGGCAATATATTAGCATGGAGAGAGGATTGGCTAACTAACAGAAAATAGAGTGTCGGCATAAATGGGTCGTTTTCCTGTTGGCAAACAGTGCCGCAGGGATTGGTACTGGGTCCTCAACTATTTACAATCATTATTTAATGACTTGGGTGAAGGGACTGAGTGTAATGTAGCCAAGTTTGCTGATGATACAAAGATGGGCAGGAGAGCAATTTGTGAGAAGGACACAAAAAATCTGCAAAGGGCTAATATAGACAGGCTAAGTGAGTAGGCAAAAATTTGGCAGGTGGGAAAGTATAATGTGAGGTTATCCACTTTGGCAGAAATAATAGAAAAGCAAATTATAATTTAAATGGAGAAAAATTGCAAAGTGCGACAGTAGAGAGAGACCTGGAGATCCTTGTGCATGAAACAAAAAAAGTTAGTATGCAGGAACAGCAAGTAATCAGGAAGGCAAATGGAATGTTGGCCTTTATTGCAAGGGGGATAGAGTATAAAAGCAGAGATATTGGCTCTAATGAACAAAATGTTGAATCATTGTGGGTGGAGATTAGAGATAGTAAGGGGAAAAAGTCACTGGTGGGTGTAGTTTATAGGCCTCCAAATAATAACTTCACAGTGCGGCGGACAATAATCAAGGGAATAATAGAGGCATGTGAAAAAGGAACGGCAGTAATCATGGGGGATTTTAACCTACATATCAATTGGTCAAATCAAATCGCACGGGGTACCCTGGAGGAGGAATTCATAGAATGCATACGAGATTGTTTCTTAGAACAGTATGTCACAGAACCTACAAGGGAGCAAGCTATCTTAGATCTGGTC
Organism: Pristiophorus japonicus; assembly: GCF_044704955.1. Lineage (NCBI taxonomy): Eukaryota > Metazoa > Chordata > Chondrichthyes > Pristiophoridae > Pristiophorus > Pristiophorus japonicus. Next base: position 69,589,231 of record NC_091978.1, read on the forward strand.
CTGTGTAATGAGACAGGAATGATAAACGATCTCCTAGTAAAAGATCCTCTCGGAATGAGCGATCACAGTATGGTTGAATTTGTAATACAGATTGAGGGTGAGGAAATAGTGTCTCAAACGAGCGTACTATGCTTAAACAAAGGGGACTACAGTGGGATGAGGGCAGAGTTGGCTAAAGTAGACTGGAAACACAGACTAAACGGTGGCACAATTGAGGAACAGTGGAGGACTTTTAAGGAGCTCTTTCATAGTGCTCAACAAAAATATATTCCAGTGAAATAAAAGGGCGGTAAGAGAAGGGATAACCAGCCGTGGATAACCAAGGAATTAAAGGAGTATCAAATTAAAAAACAATGCATATGAGGTGGCCAAGGTTAGTGGGAAACTAGAAGATTGGGAAAATTTTAAACGACAGCAAAGAATGACAAAGAAAGCAATAAAGAAAGGAAAGATAGATTACGAAAGTAAACTTGCACAAAACATAAAAACAGATAGTAAAAGCTTTTACCGATATATAAAACGGAAGAGAGTGACTAAAGTAAATGTTGGTCCCTTAGAAGATGAGAAGGGGGATTTAATAATGGGAAATGTGGAAATGGCTGAGACCTTAAACAATTATTTTGCTTCAGTTTTCACAGTGGAGGACACAAAAACCATGCCAAAAATTGCTGGTCACAGGAATGTGGGAAGGGAGGACCTCGAGACAATCACTATCACTAAGGAGGTAGTGCTGGACAGGCTAATGGGACTCAAGGTAGACAAGTCCCCTGGTCCTGATGAAATGCATCCCAGGGTATTAAAAGAGATGGCGGAAGTTAGAGCAGATGCATTCGTTATAATCTACCAAAATTCTCTGGACTCTGGGGAGGTACCAGTGGATTGGAAAGCAGCTAATGTAACTCCTCTGTTTAAAAAAGGGGGTAGACAAAAAGCAGGTAACTATAGGCCGGTTAGTTTAACATCTGTAATGGGGAAAATGCTTGAAGCTATCATTAAGGAAGAAATAGCGGGACATCTAGATAGGAACAATGCAATCAAGCAGACTCAACATGGTTGTACAGGGCTTTGGTGAGGCCACACCTGGAGTATTGTGTACAGTTTTGGTCTCCTAACTTGAGGAAGGACATACTTGCTATTGAGGGAGTGCAGCGAAGATTCACCAGACTGATTCCCGGGATGGTGGGACTGACCTATCAAGAAAGACTGGATCAACTGGGCTTGTATTCACTGGAGTTCAGAAGAGTGAGAGGGGACCTCATAGAAACGTTTAAAATTCTGACGGGTTTGGACAGGTTGGATGCAGGAAGAATGTTCCCAATGTTGGGGAAGTCCAGAGCCAGGGGTCACAGTCTAAGGATAAGGGGTAAGCCATTTAGGACCGAGATAAGGAGAAACTTCTTCACCCAGAGAGTGGTGAACCTGTGGAATTCTCTACCACAGGAAGTAGTTGAGGCCAATTCACTAAATATATTCAAAAGGGAGTTAGATGAAGTCCTTACTACTCGGGGGATCAAGGGGTATGGCGTGATGGCAGGAAGTGGGTACTGAAGTTTCATGTTCAGCCATGAACTCGTTGAATGGCGGTGCAGGCTAGAAGGGCTAAATGGCCTGCTCCTGCACCTATTTTCTATGTTTCTATGTTTTTATGATTCATGAAGGGGAAATCATGTTTAACGAATTTACTGGAATTCTTTGAGGATATAACGAGCATGGTGGATAGAGGTGTACCGATAGATGTGATGTATTTAGATTTCCAAAAGGCATTCGATAAGGTGCCACACAAAAGGTTACTGCAGAAGATAAAGGTACGCGGAGTCAGAGGAAATGTATTAGCATGGATCGAGAATTGGCTGGCTAACAGAAAGCAGAGAATCGGGATAAATGCGTCTTTTCGGGTTGGAAATCGGTGGTTAGTGATGTGCCACAGGGATTGGTGCTGGGACCACAACTGTTTACAATATACATAGATGACCTGGAAGAGGGGACAGAGTGCAGTGTAACAAAATTTGCAGATGGCACAAAGATTAGTGGGAAAGCAGGTTGTGTAGAGGACACAGAGAGGCTGCAAAGAGATTTAGATAGGTTAAGCGAATGGGCTAAGGTTTGGCAGATGGAATACAATGTTGGAAAATGTGAGGTCATCCACCTTGGGGAAAAAAAAAAAAACAGTAAAAGGGAATATTATTTGAATGGGGAGAAATTACAACATGCTGCAGTGCAGAGGGACCTGGGGGTCCTTGTGCATGAAACTCTTTTTGGAGTTCACCTGCAAAACATAAAACATTAAACAGTGCCACCCGACCTGGGTGACACTCCAGACATTTACAAGGCCCTTTTTTTTTCCCCCCCCTTTTTTTTTGTTTTTTTTGTGTTTTTCTTTTTTTGGTTTTTTTTTTTGGGCACTAAAATCACAATTTTCCCCAGTGCCCCCTATAAAAGGGAAGGGGGACACTAAAAGCACCGGCAATTAAAACAAATTAAACTTAAAAACGTAAAATCAAATTAAAATTTGGTTGCCGGGCGTGATGATGCACTCCAGTCCCTCCGGTGCCCACCTCTCGCGGAAGGCCGCGAGCGTACCGGTGGACACCGCGTGCTCCATCTCCAAGGACACCCTGGACCGGATGTAAGAGCGGAAGAGAGGCAGGCAGTCAGGTTGAACGACCCCCTCGACCGCCCGCTGCCTGGACCGGCTGATGGCACCCTTGGCCGTGCCCAGGAGCAGTCCTACGAGGAGGCCTTCGGACCTACCCGCTCCCCTCCGCACAGGGTGCCCAAAGATCAGGAGAGTGGGACTGAAGTGCAGCCAGAATTTCAGGAGCAGCCCCGTGCACTCAATAAAAACATGGAACACTGACTCCTCCAGACCGCAGAAATTGCAGGCGGCCTGGGAGTCCGTGAACCGGCTTAAAAATTTGTTGCACGGCACTGCTCCATGCACCACCCTCCAGGCCAAGTCCCCGATGAATAGTGGGAGGACCCCTGCGTAGAGTGCCCTCCATCGGGGACCCCCGCCTCCTCCGGACGGCAAGATGGTACGCCATGGCGTGTCCGGACGGCCGGCGAGGATGGCAAAGTTGTGGGTGTGCAGGAGCAGCCCGTACAGGAAACCTCTCCGCGCGGAACTGAAAGGCACGGAGGGGATTTCCCCGAGGCGGCTCAAGTTGTGAGGCGCCGGCCCCCGAGGGAGGTTCCGGGGTTTGGCGCCGATGAGGAATTCCGTCCGGACGGGGGTCAGTTCGGACGGGATCTCCCCACGTGCTTGAGCCTCCTCGATGCACCTAACGGAGTCAGGGCCCAGAGCTGCTTTTAGCGACTCGATGGCATCGGCCGCGTGGCGGACGTTGGCAGAATTTAGGCGCCGCGCCAGCGTGTCTGGCGCCATCCAGCCCGCTCCTCCGCCATCGAGCAGGTCCCTGACCCTGGTCACCTCACCAGCCACAGCCCTCTCTTCCGACCGCCACATAAAACCTCGGCCGTGGAGGTACGGATTCCCGAGCAGCGGTTCCTGCAGGACGGCCGCCACTCCAGCCGGCGGAGAGCTGCGCTTGGTGGAGACTTTGTTCCAGACCCTGATGAGTTCCCTGTAAAAGACAGGCAGCTCCCGGAGGGCGGTCCTGGCACCCCCCCAAGTTCACAAACAGGAGCTGCGTGTCATAATTGAGGTCGCGCTGCTGGCGGAAGAAATACCTCGCCAGAGCACACCACTTAGGAGGGGGCTCGACGTAAAGGTATCTCTGCAGGGTCTGAAGACGGAAAGTCGCGAGCTGGGCGCTGACGCACACCAACGACTGACCGCCCTCCTCAAGCGGGAGACTCAAGACCGCAGCAGAGACCCAGTGCTTCCTGTTGTTCCAGAAGAAGTCCACCAGCTTCTTCTGTATCTTGGCGACAAACGCAGGGGGAGGGGTCAAAGTGACCAGCCGGTACCACAGCATTGCGGCCACCAGCTGGTTTATGACTAGCGCTCGACCCCTGTAGGACAGCACTCGGAGCAGTCCTGTCCAGCGCCCTAGGCGAGCGGCGACCTTGGCCTCCAGCTCCTGCCAGTTCGCCGGCCAGGCTCCCTCGTCGGGGCTAAGGTAGACTCCCAGATAGAGGAGATGGGTCGTGCTCCAGGCAAAAGGCCCGAGCTCCTCCGGCAGGGAGTCCACCCGCCACTGACCCACCAGGAGTCCGGAACATTTCTCCCAGTTGATCCTGGCGGAGGACGCGGCCGAGTAAATTCCTTGTGCATGAATCCCAAAAAGTTAGTTTGCAGGTGCAGCAGGTAATCAGGAAGGCGAATGGAATGTTGGCCTTCATTGCGAGAGGGATGGAGTACAAAAGCAGGGAGGTCCGGCTGCAACTGTACAGGGTATTGGTGAGGCTGCACCTGGAGTACTGCGTGCAGTTTTGGTGACCTTACTTAAAGAAGGATATACTAGCCTTGGAGGGGGTACAGAGACGATTCACTAGACTGATTCCAGAGATGATAGATTGAATAGACTGGGTCTTTACTCATTGGAGTTCAGAAGGATGAGCGGTGATAGAAACATAGAAAATAGGTGCAGGAGTAGGCCATTCGGCCCTTCTAGCTTGCACTGCCATTCAATGAGTTCATGGCTGAACATTCAACTTCAGTACCCCATTCCTGCTTTCTCGCCATACCCCTTGATCCCCCTAGTAGTAAGGACCTCATCTAACTCCTTTTTGAATATATTTAGTGAATTGATCTTATAGAAACATTTAAAATAATGAAAGGGATAGACAAGATGGAGGCAGAGAGGTTGTTTCCACTTGTCGGGGAGACTAGAACTGGGGGGCACAGCCTCAAAATACGGGGGAGTCAATTTAAAACCGAGTTGAGAAGGAATTTCTTCTTCCAGATGGTTGTGAATCTGTGGAATTCTCTGCCCAAGGAAGCAGTTGAGGCTAGCTCATTGAATGTATTCAAATCACAGATAGATTTTTAACCAATAAGGGAATTAAGGGTTATGGGGAGCGGGCGGGTAAGTGGAGCTGAGTCCACGGCCAGATCAGCCATGATCTTTTTGAATGGCGGAGCAGGCTCGAGGGGCTCGGTGGCCTACTCCTGTTCCTAATTCTTATGTTCTTATGTTATAAGTCCTGCTACAACTGTACAGAGTACTGCGTACAGTTTTGGTCTCCGTATTTAAGGAAGGAAATACTTGCCTTGGAGGCAGTTCACAGAAGGTTAACTCGGTTGATTCCGGAGAGGAGGGGGTTGACTTATAAGGATAGGTTGGGCCGATACACATTGGAGTTCAGAAGAATGAGAAGTGATCTTAAATTGAAATATATAAGATAATGAGGGGTCTTGACAAAGTGGATGGAGAGAGGATATTTCCACTCTTTGGGGAAACTAAAATTAGGGGACATCGTCTCAGAATAAGGGGCCACCCATTTAAATCTGAGATGAGGAGAAATTTCTTCTTTCAGAAGGTTGTAAATCTATGGAATTCTCTGCCCCAGAGAGCTGCGGAGGCTGGGTCATTGAATATATTTAAGGCGGAGATAGACAGATTTTTGAGCGATAAGGGAGTAAAGGGTTATGGAGAGCGGGCAGGGAAGTGGAACTGAGTCCTTGATCAGATCAGCCATGATCTTATTGAATGGCAGAGCAGGCTCGAGGGGCCAAATGGCCTACTCCTACTTCTTATGTTCTTATGAGATTATCTTTTAATTATCCAATTGTTTAAAAAAAACATAAAAATAGACACCATATCAGATAAATATTAAAACAAAGCTGCAATTAAAACCTGGATCTTAAAGCTCTCGAAGGCGAAACAAAAAGAATCATGTTGTTCAAATATAATTTTTTAAATAAAGAAATAAATTGGAGCTGCACTGATGCCCTACCCAATGCAGTTTTTGTCTGTGGTGGATTGATTATCTGTGGGTTCTCCCTCACTGGTCTCAGTACATATATTAAAAAAAGTTACCTTTGAGGTAAAAGTCGATCCTGTGGGATGTAGAAAGTGACAAAATGAACTACTCTGGCTAGATATCTCTAATGCTAAAATTCAATGCTAATACGAATAGATTATAGTCCACTTAATCAGAAGAAGGATAAATTGCTCCATTAAGTGATAGGAAGGCTGTGTAAGAACAGGAAAATAATTTTAAATGGGAGACTTCAATCAAACCAACATAAACTGAGAAAACCCTTGTGGTTTAGACTCAAGTTGGTAAATATAATGTATGAATTTCTTGGACCAGTGCATCAAAGAAGCCATGACAGGCATGCTCATTTTGATCGGATATTCGTTCATAACCATATACAGGGCACTGGGGAGGCCACACCTGGAGTACTGTGTACAGTTCTGGTCTCCTTAGCTAAGGAAAGACATGCTTGCTTTAGGGGGAGTGAACAAAGGTTCGCTGGACTGATTCTTGGGATGAGGAAATGGCCCTATGAGGAGAGATTGAGTAGACTAAGCCTATATTCATTGGAGTTTAGAAGAATGAGGGGATAATCTAATTGAAACATGTAAAATTCTTAAGGGGCTTGACAGGGTTAATGCTGAGAAAATGTTTCCCTTGACTGAGGAATCTAGAACACGGGGTCACAGACTCAGAATAAAGGGTCGGCCATTTAGGACGGAGATGAGGAGAAATTTCTTCACTCAAAGAGTTGTGATTCTTTGGAATTCTCTACCCCAGCGAGCTGTGGATGCTCAATCATTGAGTATATTCAAGACAGATACATTTTTGAGAACTAGAAATGGGGATAGTGCAGGAAGGTGGAGTTGAGGTAGAAGATCAGCCATGATCTTGTTGAATGGCGAAGCTGGTTCGATGGGCCAATGGCCTACTCCATCTCTTATTTATGTTTTTATGACCTAGAAAATGTACAAGATATGGAAATCATGGCACCCTGGGGACAGCAACTACAGAATGATGGAAGTTTAACATGATCTGTCAGTCAGAAATACTTAAGACCAGGAGTTAGGTACATAACTTTAAAAAGGGCTAAATTAGGGAACAACTAAAGCAAATGAATTGGGGGAAGGTTCTTCAACACATCAATGGAACACCTTTTAAAAGGTATAATACTGCACCTGGAGGACTAAGAAACATAGGATGGAAATAAAATATAATATTCAAGGGTATAGAACATTTAAAACTCAGAAGTAATAAACATGACCCTACTTGGACAAGCCAATTAAAGTGAGATAAGAGGGAAAACAGCCTGGACAAATCCCACAGGTGGAACAGAGGAGTGGCTCACTAGGATGACAAGAAAATGCAAATACAAGTAAAATGATTGACTAGAGGGCAAAAATGACATGTAAAAAGTCAAAGGAGTGAGGCTAAACAGTAAAAAAAATACTCAGTACTACAACAGCAAGCAGGCAGAAGACATGAAAACTGTAACAGATCAAACAGGATTGAAACAGAGAATGAGCATGAAATTTTAAATATCCTGAATGACTATTTCCTCCAAATATTCACTGGAAAACATGAGCAACCTGCCCATTCCAGATAAAGATATCCCAAGTAAAATAATGACTTCTAATAACTGAAAACAGCAGGGCTGCCTCAAAAGAACTTGATAACAGGAGCGAACAGCTGCTTCAATTACACAAAATAGTTGGAGTGCTTAAAACGATCAACTGACTTTGTAATTGACCCTTATGGCAATGGCAAATGGTTAGCAGCAGATATAGGCGGCTGTTTGAGATAAACAGGGAAGGTGTAAGTGGTAGGGACAGTACCCATATTTAAAATGAACAACAATACAGACATAGTCAACTACAGGCTTAGAAATCTTACTTCTATGCCTTGTAAAATAATGAAATGGGTTATCAGGAGTAAATTTTAAAACAATCTTTACAATCGCCTAGTTAACAGCAATCAACCCGAATGCAGATGGGGGAAGATCCTGCCTGACCAACTTCCGTGGCTTCTGTGAAAAAGTGACAACCTAAGAGGACTGTCCTTCAAGTTGAGGGGCATATGGTGCCCCTCAACTTCCAAAAAGCTTTTGGAAAAAGAAACTATTAAGCAAACACAAAGTGAGGGATTCTGGGTAAATCCTAGGCATGGATAAGAAACTGGACGAAGTATAGCAAATGAGTACGTTAGAGGAACTGTGTCAGAGTGGGGGGGGGGGGGGGACAGGTGGATAAAGTAGAGTGGTGTGTCTCAGGGATCGGTGCAAGGACCACTGCTGTTACTAATGACTCAAATTCAGAAACTTAATGAAAAACTGTCAAATTGCAGACAGTACCGAACTAAGAGAGGCAGTGGAATCGAAAGAGTTAGACCAGAAAGTGCAAAATGATTTAGACAAAGAATGCAAGTAGGCAGAACAATGGCAGATGAAATGTAATGTAGACAAATGCAAAGTACTACACATAAAAAGAACAGATATACAATAAACAAACTTTGTCAATGGTGTTGAAGTAGCTATGCTGAAAGAGCAACTAGTCTTAAAGCAACACAAGACGTAATAATATTTTGTAATATTTGCCAAAAAACATTTGATTTTACCTTCTGAATCTTGGATATATCTATTGAAAAACTGTTTCAAAAACATTTTAAACAAATATAGGTTCTTCGGAGAAGCTATGGCTGTTCCCAATATAATTGCTCAGACCAGATTTCTTTGACTAAAATAGAGTAATCTTATCAAGGCTGCAATATATTTTGAACATGTCAAAGCACAAGAGACTTACAGTCAGTGTTTTTCTGTAGTAGATGATCCTAGCTCTCACAGGGTAAGGCTTGTTCCTAAAATCTCTCAGACAAGAGCCCAATGCTTGTGTTGTACCATCGCTGCAGAAGCAAGTAAGTTATTACTGTGTTTTGACAATGGCATAAGCTAATCTTTTCAAGACTAAACCAAAGTTATTTCAAATCAGCAAACATAATGAACATAAAATTGGCTGTAGTTTCATATGCTGCCTTAATTCTGGTTTAAAAGTATTCAAAATTTAGTGCACAGTGTTCTTGCTATTTTTGAACTATCCATTTTTCTGACCAAGTAATGGACATACTTTTGGTCTACATATACCTTTAATTATTAAAAGGTCTCTTTAAAATACAATAATTTTGCTCCAGTCTTCCCAACAATACAAAAATCACTTTTACATCTACAGTGGGATCTTGATTATTCAATGAATTGCTGTGCAGAGCCAATCTGCTAAAGGGAAACAAGTGCCTCCATCTCAACTTTCACATATTAGTTGGACATAATTCAGAAATGACACTGCAGATTTTTAGCTGCTATTTATAAATTGGGAGTTAAACATATTTCAAAAGAATTACTCAATTAAAGAAAAATTTGTTGACAAACATTTAAAAATAGAACATTCTGAATTTGGCATACAATCACAGCATGATGCAATTCGACAATTTGCATCATACTGTGCATTTACAAACAAATCAAGAGATTAGTCACTTTTGCAAAGACAACTCCCCTTAAAAAAAAGTACAAGAGTGAAATCAGCAAAGAGAAAGTGCAGTCAGTTCAGTGGACAGGCATTTGTAGTTGTTTTGCTCACAGCAAAGACCCACAAATAGTAATAAACTGAATAACTAGTTAGTCTATTTTCATTGGTGTTGGCACAAGGAAGAAGTTAGCCGGAACACAGATCTCTTCAAATCGTGGTATGGAATCATTAACATCCACTGAATCACGAAAGAGGCAGACTGGATGTTGGTTTAGTGTCTCATTCAAAAAGATGGCAATTTTGACAATGCAACACTCCCTCGCTCAGCATTGTACTCGATGGTCAACCTAGATTTCCAGCAAGTCCTAGGGCTCAATTTTGCCCAAAGCCGGTTTTTGGCGTATTGCCAGAGTTAAGCCCGTTTGTCTAGGCCACAACTACTTCAAAAGTAAATGTGCCAAGTGTCCCCGCTCTACTTTTCCAAATTGGCACAGCGCAACCTGTCCTGTAGCATCGGGGATGGAGCCAAATATCTGCTGAAAAAACTATGCTGCCCCTTCTGCGTATGCGCGAAAAAAAAGACATTTTTGACGTGATTCCTATGGGTGCGCATGCACAGTACAGCTCCTCGTCTGCAAATCGGCCATTTTTAAAAAGAGCCAGTTGTGTGGCGAGAACTTTAATTATCACGAACAATTGGAGCTGCAATACAAGATGCAACATGGAGCTGCAATACAAGATGCAACACGGAGCCAAGGACCAAGAATTTCTTACAGGATGAAGTGGATTGAGAGCAGATGGCAGGAGCTGGACACTAGCAGAGGTCACATAAAATTTCCACCCCAAAAAAATGAAGAAACACTGGAACCAAGTTGCAGAAGATTACTGAGCAATCCGAGGTCTGGAGGCCAGTGGAAAAAGAAGCCGCAGGACCTTGGTCAAGTAGCTGGTGTAAGTAATATTTTCATTTTTCAATGGAATTGCAATTGTAAATGTAACCGTCTGTATATGTCCCACCCAGCAGAAAGACACCCTCGCTAAAATGTTAAGATTTTCATCTTTGCAGAGGCAAGTGGCACACAACAAACAAGAAAGAACTCGAACAGGAGGAAGCCCGGCAAATCTTTACCCACTGACACCCTTACGTCATTGCTTTGATGGGTCCTGCCAGGAGAAAAGCAACCACACCGCACAAGCTGGGCCCACAGTCAAGGCCTGCAAATTCCACAGTCTGGCTTTCCTAAATGTTAACTACTGCACGGGCTAGCCATGCTTCAGTTCATGGGGATGTCTCCCTCAGCTACGCTTCGATGATGTAATGTGCCATCATTCATCGTGGTCCTTTAAATCAGCCTGCTGCTTGTGCTGTGAGCCTACTCATGCCATCCTGTCCCCTCCTCTGCTGCTGTCTGTTCGGTTATATTTTGCAGAACTTGAGGCCAACCCAGACGATGCAGAAGATTATTAGATGAGGACGAGCCTGAAGAGGAGAACATCTTCCAATCCCACCTTCCAGACCAAGAGCATAGGGGTGAGGTGGGGGTGATGGATGAAGTCCCCACTGTTGTACTCACTTTGGAGGTGGTGCAGGTGCCGCCCACTGAGGTGCTAGCCCCTCCAGAGTAGTGGTTTGAGTGTTGGTGGGATATTCCATGGTTTCCCACCGTCCGAGGCTGGGGATTCCAGTGAGATGCAGCAAGGCACACCCAGGGCCCCACCATCCGAGGTTGCGGGTCCCAGTGGGATGCAGCGAGGCACACCCAGGGCCCTACCGTCCGAGGCTGCGGGTCCCACTGGGATGCTGCGCGCCACACCCAGGGTGAGGAGGGGGAAGGAGAGCTCGACCGTGCTCTCCTGAGGTGCAGAATCTAACAGATGTGGTTCACATGATGGCCATGAGTGCGGAGAGCATTGACCTTACTCGATCACTCCTGGACACCACCAGTGGGGTGGGTGATGAGGTATCGGGACAGTCTGGAGAAGTAACAACACTCTCACAAGAAATGGGAATGCTGTCCGGAAACATGAGGGAGGGAATGTTGCAGGTAGTGGACACACTTTTGCTCAACATGTGGGAGGGCATGTCACAGGTAGGTGAGACACAGTTGGCGAACATGAGGGAAGGAATGTTGGAGGTAGTTGAGACACTGTCAGGACACATGAGGGAGGGAATGTTGGAGTTAGCTGCTGCAATAAGGGAACATGCCCATTGACAGAATGAACTGCCACTCCCACTCCAATACCAGACGAGCCTCTGAAGAGGCCCAAGCCGGGCCTTCCACATTACCAGCTGCCCTCCCCAACCCCCAATCAAGAAGTGCGCATTACTAGAGATGTTCGAAAGAACCAACCCGAGAAACACTGTGCCACCGGCTACAGACAGGGGTGGTGGAGTCACCAAGACCAAGCGCAGCGGGAGGTTTTAGAATAAGGTGGAGGAGAGATGGATGCAGCCTTTCTTTGCTGCTGCTATTATTGTTGTTTTACTGTTGTAACGTTTCTCAAATTAAAATTTTTTGTAAGTTATGTAAGTTTACGTTAGTAAAAGTTAGTAAGTGATCTTAGAGTTTGTAATTGATCTTAAGTGAAAACTTTAAAGTTTGATACAAGAATATGTTTATTAAAGCTAAGTACAAACAAATGTTTAAGCTTTTGAATAAAATATATTTTAAATTATAACAATTATTTCCATTATTTGGTTCCATTATTAACACAATTTTTTGAAGTAAACAAAAATCGTTTCCATCATTTGTTCCATTAACACAACACAACATTACGGAACATGTCCAAACAGTAAACATGGTCCATGCGGAATAGTTGCCGCTGAGCATTCAGGCAGCAAAGCGTTCACGGATGAGCTGCTGACGCAAGGGTCGAGCAATCGTTAAAGGGGCACGACGGCCCGCCCTCCTTCGCCGTCGTGCTCCGGGTTCAGGAAGCATGGCTTCCTCATCCTCCTCGTCATCTGCATCTTCCTCATCATTACCATCAGCCACTCTCGGTTGGGTCTTCTACTACCAGCTGCTGCTGCTCATGATGGCTAAGTTATGCAACATGCAGCACACAACAGTGAATTGACTGACAATCTCAGGGGAGTATTGCAAGTAGCCTCCGGAATGGTCCAAGCATCGGAAACACTATTTGCTCTGCCCTTCTGGCTGCTGCTGAAACATGGCAGATATAATGCTCTCGCATAGGATGAACGCATCATGGGTGTTCCCAGGGTATCTTTCATCAACTGACATGATGCAATGCATGTTATCACACACGTGCTGCACATTAATGGAGTAAAAACATAGAAACATAGAAACATAGAAAATAGGTGCAGGAGTAGGCCATTCGGCCCTTCGAGCCTGCACCGCCATTCAATGAGTTCATGGCTGAACATGTAACTTCAGTACCCCATTCCTGCTTTCTCGCCATACCCCTTGATCCCCCTAATAGTAAGGACTACATCTAATTCCTTTTTGAATATATTTAGTGAATTGGCCTCAACAACTTTCTGTGGTAGAGAATTCCATAGGTTCACCACTCTCTGGGTGAAGAAGTTTCTCCTCATCTCGGTCCTAAATGGCTTACCCCTTATCCTTAGACTGTGACCCCTGGTTCTGGACTTCCCCAACATTGGGAACATTCTTCCTGCATCTAACCTGTCTAAACCCATCGCAATTTTAAATGTTTCTATGAGATCCCCTCTCATTCTTCTGAACTCTAGTGAATACAAGCCCAGTTGATCCAGTCTTTCTTGATATGTCAGTCCCGCCATCCCGCGAATCAGTCTGGTGAACCTTCGCTGCATTCCCTCAATAGCAAGAATGTCCTTCCTCAAGTTATGAGACCAAAACGCTACACAATACTCCAGGTGTGGCCTCACCAAGGCCCTGTACAACTGTAGTAACACCTCCCTGCCCCTGTACTCAAATCCCCTTGCTATGAAGGCCAACATGCCATTTGCTTTCTTAACCGCCTGCTGTACCTGCATGCCAACCTTCAATGACTAATGTACCATGATACCCAGGTCTCGTTGCACCTCCCCTTTTCCTAATCTGTCACCATTCAGATAATAGTCTGTCTCTCTGTTTTTACCACCAAAGTGGATAACCTCACATTTATCCACATTATACTTCATCTGCCATGCATTTGCCCACTCACCTAACCTATCCAAGTCACTCTGCAGCCTCATAGCATCCTCCTTGCAGCTCACACTGCCACCCAACTTAGTGTCATCTGCAAATTTGGAGATACATTTAATCCCCTCGTCTAAATCATTAATGTACAATGTAAACAGCTGGGGCCCCAGCACAGAACCTTGTGGTACCCCACTAGTCACTGCCTGCATCACATTAAGACACCCAGCTTGACTCGAGGCTTTATCAATTGGATGTTAACTTGGAGCACCAGCTTTGTCCTGAATACCAAGTAGATATCTCTTGAACAATTAACATTTATCTTTGACGTCACCTCTGCAAAGTCTATTTTGTAGTTCAGCCAAAACCAACACACCATATTTAAATTTTTCTTGCAAATAGATGGCTTGAAGTAGGTAACAACCAAATTTGTAACCTGGCAGGTTTTTCCCACTGGTTCTGCCCGGCTTCTGCAAATGTCACTAATTGACAACTTCAGCTGGCAATATAGTTGTCATTTTTATTACATGTTTCAGGCCATTTCAATATTGGCATAATGCTTCCATCTACTCGCCCTGAGGTATATTATGTTTATGAACCCCATTAAAATATTAACCAGAATCCTTCCCGATTACTGCTCACATTCCCTTGAGCATTCTAGAGTGGATACCAGTTAACTTGTCGACACTGATGGGTGGTTTTCCACGTTGGTGCTCTAATCCCATGTATATCAGGAAATTATACAATCCCTTTACCCCAGCCTGTGATTTTCCATCCATTAAAATTCATGGAAGGAAAAATCATTGACTTGGGTGTGCAATTCTCCAATATGCACCTCGAAAATTGCCCCTCAAATCTATTGAGTTTCTTCATAACACATCCTTTAATGATATGCATGTATGTCTCAAATCCCTGAGCCAAAAGGACTAGATCTGCAATAGTCAACTTGCATTTTTGTAACATCCCAACATATCTTCATCTTCCAGATCGAATCCCTTAAAGGATGTGTCTGGTCTCTTCTACAGACCAGCTTTCAGTAATTATAAGTCGATGATATTGTAGTGGCGGCACAAACACCGTATAAAAATTGTCAGGATAATATTCTATAGCTGGTCAGCTGATGGAGACAGATGGGCCTTTTGGGCTTTAATTAATAAACTATAAACAAAAGATATTCTGTGATGCCCTTTGGCTGCCACAATGTAGATGAATACCACATATCCAACTGGTGATATTTAAGGTGGCTGTGAATTCAAGCCATTTAGATTAATATAGAGGCACTATGGATTAAGATTTAAAACTAATTTGGAGGTTCCTTTGGTGGGCCACTAGTCAAAAAATGTCACATCACAATATAGTTGGGGCCAAAATTGTCACTTTTTTTTTAAGGCTCGTTAAAATGGAACGGGAAGGCCTCTCCAACCGGGGGCAGGCAGATAGTGTAACCCGTGTTTCCATCCCTTCGACCCGTTGTTGGCTGCACGGCGACGCCTTTTTCGCCCCGCGGGGGAAATCGCCCCACGGGAGCACAGCCGCCGCTGCTCAGTGCCCCTAACAGGTTCGCGCGGTGGGAAGCTGCCAGTGGCTGGGCGACACATCCGTCCTTAAAGGGGAGGGCGCGCCGCCACAGCCGCCATTTTGTTTTATTTGTTGGCCGAATCTGCAGTCGGCCAGACAATGGCGGCCACTGGTTTGGCCAGGCCACTAACAAGCAGCCAGCACCCCCTCTTGGGTGCCGGGCCAGCCTTCCCTAGTGGCCCAGTGGGTGCCAAGGAGGCCTCGCAGTGTCCCTCCCCTTTAAGTGAAGGGGAGGGATCTTGCTACACATCAGCGCTGCGCCGACGACACCACTTGCTTTCCGCCCCGACTCTCTTCCGGCCCCAACACCGCCCCCGTTCATTTTTTGCAGTCAAAAGTGCCCTATTTCCCTCTATTCCCCGCCCCATCTGTACTGGCGGTAATTCGAATTATCCATCCCAAACAGGGCGAAGGGCAATTTTGGCCCCGTTATCTCTTACCCCCAACCCCCTTGTTTTTAAAAAAAAGTGTTCTTCGAATGTGGGCACCGCTGGCAAGGCCAGCATTTATAGCCCATCCCTAATTGTCCTCAAGAAGGTGGCGGTGAGCCGCTGCAGTCAGTGTGGTGAAGGTACTCCCACAGTGCTGTTAGGGAGAGAGTTCCAGGATTTTGACCCAGCGACGACAAAGGAATGGCGATATATTTCCAAGTGTGTAACTTGGAGGGGAACTTGGAGGTGATGGAGTTCCCAAGCACCTGCTGCCCTTGTCCTTCTAGATGGTAGAGGTTGTCGGTTTGGGAAGTGCTGTCGAAGAAACCTTGGCGAGTTGCTGCAGTGCATCTTGTAGATGGTACACACTGCAGCCACAGTGGTGGTGGAGGATGTGAATGTTTAAGGTGGTGGATGGGGTTGCCAATCAAGCGGGCTGCTTTGTTCTAGATGGTGTCCAACTTCTTGAGTGTTGTTGGAGCTGCACTCATCCAGGCAATTGGAGAGTATTCCATTACACTCCTGACTTGTGCCTTGTAGATGGTAGAAAGGCTTTGCTGTGCCCTAACACGAGTCAACCGTGGAGTGCTAAGTATTGGCAGCTCAGCCAGCAGCTACTAAGAGACAATCTTGTGAAAACAAATTCTGTGATATATACATTTTAATAAATTGCCTTGTTACGCTCATCTCGAATGGTTCTTTTTTTGTGCATTTTGCGAGTGGAAGCCTTTTCTATTTCTGCACATCTCGGAATCCTCCAAAAAGGTGCTCGCAAGGCGATGTGGTTCCAATCAATGCAGCCCTGTACCTTTGGGAAGCCACCAATCCTGGAGAAGTCCACAGCCCTGTCATGCATTGCCTGGGCGCTCATGGGGAACTTTATATAGTCATTCTTCCGGGCATATAGTGCAGCAGTCACCTGCCGAATGCAGACATTTGTCGCATGTTGCGAAATGGCATGCACATCCCCAGTTGTAGCTTGGAACGATTCAGATGCATAGAATGAAAGTGCAGCTGTAACCTTCACTTCAACTGACAAAGCAGTCCGCCTGATGCTTCTAGGTTGGAGGTCTGCTTTTACTAACTCACAGATCTGAGTTACAATTTCATTGAGGAAAAGCAGCCTTCTGACACAGTCTGCATCACTCAGGTGCAGGTACAAACGCCTGTCTCTATATGCCCGACGTGGGTAAGGCCTCCTGCCCATCACCCTACGGGCTCTGAGGTTCCTCGTCGAATCAATTGTCTCCTCCGCAGCACCAACATGCAAAAGGCTTCTATAAGGTATGGCATTGGCAGTATTGCCCCCATGCTTAAATTTTACCTTTGCAAGAAGCTCAAAACAGCAGGCAGGCAGGACAAGGTTCTTTGTTCTCTCTCCCCACAAGGTCTGTATGGACTACACCCAAGTCTGAGCAGGCGCAGTGATCGGGTGCCCCCCACCGCCCCCCTCCCCGGGCTAAATTTGATGCGTAGTGCAGGCTACTGATGCCTTCCGTATGCGTTCCACAGCGCCCGCCCCCCCACTCCCCACCCCCGGGCTTCTTTTGCAGCCGAGCCCCAAACCCGTGTGTCCGGGCGCGGGACCGATCCTGCTGGCCTATGCTCCAACCCTCGAGCCCGCTTGCAGACGTTCGATGGCAGGGTGTCAGTTTAAAAAAAATGAAAACTTACAGAATTCCATCAAACTTCCATTTACTGCATTAAGGTAAAAAAAAATTAATCTTTATTATGCATATTTAAGTGTTCTTGACTCCCTCCAAAACTTTGCTGAAAAACAGTGGCGTCTTTCTGCACAGATTTTTCAATGTGCGCTGGTTTTTCTTAACTCACCAGGTTTTTCGGGCGTGGTCACATGTGCCGACCTAGGAGAATTTTTTTTTGGGCAAACTTACATAATTGACAAAAACTGGTGCAGAAATCAGGTTACGCCCCCTACTACGCAAAAAACAACAAACCTAAAAAAAACTAACTAATGGAGTTACGCTGGTGCACATTCCTTGGGGAAACTTTAATTTTTTTTTAAACGTACGCCAAAAAATTACTGGAGAAAGTTGAGCCCCGAGAGAGGCTTGAATCCACAGCAAGATTGCTACCAACTGAGCCAAGTTGACAGTGATAAGTGTTGTAAACACATACATTTATCAGAAAATAGGTTGGTTAAATTTGGCCATGTAAAATAATCAATTTCTGATTGTTAACTAGTTTCATAGCTCCTTCCTTCCGGTAAATTTTTTCTTTCCCTGCTGACTTTATTTAAAGGTTCAGCGGACATTAAAGGATAGCGCAGAAGATGATGGAGAAATAAATTGCAAAACAGATACCTTTTTTCAAAATGATTTTTTTGCTTAAAAAGTGAGGGCTATCCATGCTGGGAAATCGAACACGTGCCATTTCAAGTTTTCAGCCTCAGTATCAAGCACTCTCAGGTCAGATATAGCCCATTAGATAGAGTATAACCCCTTCAATCCCCACCCTCCACCCCAACCCAAAAATGTGCCTCAGTCCAATCAGTAGCTACATTAATTACAAAAAAGCTAAATAGCTGCATAAATTACTTTAGAAAACTTACTTCTGATGATCATAAAGATGTTGCCCATTGTTTCCAACGACTAGTATTACTGGGTTATTCTTCTACAAGTTACAAAAAGAAACAGTCAGCTCATCTTTCCACAATAATTATTTTGCAACATCATGATTGTTTTTTTTAAACTTTTGCTTCTAAAATGAAAAATTAACTTCTATTCACTGGCATAGCTTAAAAGATTCCACGTCAGCAATTCAACATCAGCACACTAATTCAATGATTACCATCTTACATTATTAATGTTCAAAATAATTTTTTTTGACTCACCACAAGTTTTTATATAGCGCCTTTAACGTAGCAAAACGTCCCAAGGCGCTTCTCAGGAGTGTTACAAGTCAAAAATTTGACACTGAGCCACACAAGGAGAAATTAGGGCAAATGACCAAAAGCTTGGTCAAAGAGGTAGGTTTTAAGGAGTGTCTTAAAGGAGGAAAGAGAGGTAGAGAGGTTTAGGGAAAGAATTTCAAAGCTTAGGGCCTAGGCAGTTGAAGGCACAGCCACCAATGGTTGAGCGATTATAATCAGGGATGCTTGAGGGCAGATATCTCGGGAGTTGTGGGGCTGGAGGAGATTACAGAGATAGGGAGGGGCGAGGCCATGGAGGGATTTGAAAACAAGGATGAGAATGTTGAAATCGAGGCATTGTTCAACCGGGAGCCAATGTAGGTCAGCAGGGTGATTGGTGAATGAGACTTGCTGCAAGTTAGAACATGGGCGGCCAAGTTTTGGATGACCTCAAGTTTACGTAGGGTAGAATGTGGGAGGTCAGCCAGGAGTGTGTTGGAATAGTCAAGTCTAGAGGTATCAAGGGCATGGATGAAAATTTCAGCAGCAGATGAGCTGAGGCGGGAGCAGAGATGGGCAATGTTAGAGGTGGAAACAGGCAGTCTTAGTTATGCCGCAGGTATGTAGTCGGAAACTCATTTAAGGGTCAAATATGATACCAAGATTGCAAACAGTCTGGTTTAGCCTTAGACAGATGCACTGTGCTGAACACCTGAGTGTTGGCTAAAACATTCAAAAAATAGATAGAGCAGTGAAGTAAACTATTGAAACAGGATTGAAACAATTATTTAAATCAAATGCCAGATGTATGAAGCTCTACACAACTATAATATTGAGAACAGAGCTCAAACGCCATTGGCATCTAAATGAATGGCACACATTAAAGCAGATTATGCAGTCACACAAGTCTGTGTTAATGTCGCTGAAATCTAGAACCCAACCCAGTACACTAACAAAGTACTCTTCAATTTACATTTAACTTCAGCCAGCAAGTGTTGTGTCATCTGGTATCAAATCAAGGATGATACCAGAAATACGAGGTTGTACCTATCAGGAAAGGATGAACAGGCTGGGTCGCTTTTCTCTTAAAAAGAGAAGGCTAAGGGGTGACCTAATAGGAGGTCTTTAAAATTATGAAAGATTTTGATAGAGTAGACATAGAGAGAGAGAG
Organism: Pristiophorus japonicus; assembly: GCF_044704955.1. Classification (NCBI taxonomy): domain Eukaryota; kingdom Metazoa; phylum Chordata; class Chondrichthyes; family Pristiophoridae; genus Pristiophorus; species Pristiophorus japonicus. Next base: position 69,608,811 of record NC_091978.1, read on the forward strand.
TTTCCACTTACGGGGAAGAGCAAAACTAGAGGCCATTAATACAAGATAGTTACCATGAAATCAAATAGGGAATTCAGAAGAAACTTCTTTACCTAGAGAGTGGTGAGAATGTGGAACTCTGCCATATGAAGTGGTTGAAGCAAATAGTATAGATTCATTTAAGGGGAAGCTAGATAAGTATACAAAGGAAGAGAGGGTTATGCTGATAAAGAGTTAGATGAGGAAAAACAGGAGGAGGCTCGAGTAGAGCATAAATGCCAGCGTCGACTGGTTGGGCTGAATGGCCTGTTTCTGCACTGTGTAATCCTATCTAATACTTCTGGACTCACGATTCATATGATTGAAGTCAGTTCTGTACAGCACATATTGCTATATGCTGGGGAGGAATTACAGTGCAAACTGTTTATGATGGACTAATTTTTGTCTGCTAAATGTGAAGTCTGAAAGGATTTAAGAGCCACAATTTGTGGAGTCATGAAAAACTGGAGAGCTGAAAAATAAAGTGAGCCGTGGCCATTTGTGGATTAAAAATGAACATGCATCCATTGGTATGTCAAAAAAGAAACAGATTATAGGAGAACTGTCAAATGGTTATTCAAATTCTCTCAAGACTGAGATCGCTAGATTTTTATGCACTAAGAGAATCGAGGGATATGGGGGCAAGGTGGGAAAGTGGAGTTGATGTTGAAGTTCAGCCATGACCTTATTGAATGGCGGAGCAGGCTCGAGGGGCCATGATACCTACTCCTGCTCCTATTTCTTATGTGCTGATGACATTTTGTCAAATGGTACATAAGGACATAAATAGGAATAGGAGTAGGCCATACGGCCCCTCGAGCCTGCTCCGCCATTTAATATCATGGCTGATCTGATCATGGACTCAGCTCCACTTCCCCGCTCGCTCCCCATAACCCTTTTATCGTTTAAGAAACTGTCTCTTTCTGTCTTAAATTTATTCAATGTCCCAGCTTCTACCACTCTGAGGCAGTGAATTCCACAGATTAACAACCCTCAGAAGAAATTTCCCCTCATCTGTTTTAAATGGGCGGCCCCTTATTCTAAGATCATGCCCTCTAGTTCTAGTCTCCCCCATCAGTGGAAACATCCTCTCTGCATCCACCTTGTCAAGCCCCCTCATAATCTTATACATTTCGATAAGATCACCTCTCATTCTTCTGAATTCCAATGAGTAGAGGCCCAATCTACTCAACCTTTCCTCATAAGTCAACCCCCTCATCCCCAGAATCAACCTAGTGAACCTTCTCTGAACTGACTCCAAAGCAAGTATATCCTTTCGTAAATATGGAAACCAAAACTGCATGCAGTATTCCAGGTGTGGCTTCACCAATACCTTATTTAGCTGTAGCAAGACTTCCCTGCTTTTATACTCCATCCCCTTTGCAATAAAGGCCAAGGTACCATTGGCCTTCCTGATCACTTGCTGTACCTGCATACTATCCTTTTGTGTTTCATGCACAAGTACCCCGAGGTCCCGTCGTACTGTGGCACTTTGCAATCTTTCTCCATTTAAATAATAACTTTCTCTTTGATTTTCTTTCCGCCAAAATGTATGACCTCACACTTTCCAACATTATACTCCATCTGCCAAATTTTTGCCCACTCACTTAGTCTGTCTATGTCCTTTTGCAGATTTTTTGTGTCCTCCTCACACATTGCTTTTCCTCCCATCTTTGTATCGTCAGCATACTTGGCTACATTACACTCAGTCCCCGCTTCCAAGTCGTTAATATAGATTGTAAATAGTTGGGGTCCCAGCACTGATCCCTGCGGCACCCCACTAGTTACTGCTTGTCAACCAGAGAATGAACCATTTATCCCGACTCTCTGTTTTCTGTTAGTTAGTCAATCCTCTATCCATGCTAATATATTACCCACAACCCTGTGAACTTTTATCTAGTAACCTTTTATGTGGCACCTTGTACACTCCAACTGCCCAAATCAGAGGAAAAATGCACTGAGTGCACATATACGAACATAATAATTGACGAGATTTTATTGAAACAAGTTAAAATAATTGCTTTGGCTTTTGATTTCTGTGAAATAGTCTTATATTTGTACATACCTTTCCATCATTGTCAAAGGAGTCAAAGAAAATACCAACACCATTCCACGAGTCAGCTGCTCCAAAAACTGGACCATCCAATCCTTGATCTGCTGTGTACCAGAGTGCCTAATCAGAAGAGGTGGGAGAAGTGAATTATAGTTGCAAATACCACAGCAATTTCTCACAATATAAAATAGAATTTTAAGATGTCATTACCAGTCCATCAGCTCCGACCCTTCCTCTCCCTGTCACACGGAAAGTAACTTCAATTTCCCAATTTTCAGAGTTAAATTTGCTTTTTGTCCAAACAGACCCCTTCTGACTTCTCAGTGATGGTGTTATACGGATTTGATCTGCACTAGGGATTGCGTCTAAAGAAAAAGAAAATGTCTCAATACATACAAATGTACAGAGTGATGAAACAACATTTGGCTGACTGAACCGGTTCAGTCCATAGAACATATTCAAATTATCCCATTTTGGACTCGACCCAGCCCACTCAATCTCCTGACGTAGGCAACCAACTACTGACAAGATCTCCAAAAAGATAAAACTCTGAAATTTTACTAATTCCTAAAAGGTAATCAAGTAAAACACCACGATATTAATCTGGATATTCAATTCTGACCAGCTGTCTTCTACCAGATGACTCCTTTACAGCAGCATATTAATCTGGTCCTCCATGTCTATCTTCATAACTTTTAATGATGCACACTAAAGGTGAAAAAGGCAAGCAAGCTAAAATATTAAAATTATGAAGTTACCAAAATGAGAACATCCAAACAAAGCATATTAATTACTGTCATGCAAGTAAAGATTTTCTTTAAACAATAATTTTTATACTTTAGCCTAATTGAGAGCCACACAAGCAATTTATACAGCTAAACCATTCACAAAGGAATCATCAGCAACATACTAAGAGCCATGTTATATTTGGGAGCTTTATAGTGGATACCTATGATACTTTAATTGATTTACATTAGTAACTCATAACTATCTCACATTTCAGTATAAAGACTGGAATTAATGATCAAATTAATTATGAAGCAAAGATTAATTGCCTGAAATTCTCAGTATCTAATTAAATGTACCAATCCATGGATTAAAATACAAATTTCATATTTTTCTGATATTGTAAAACCACTAGGGTAAAACCACGAGGATAATTGACAATTCCCAAGTTGTAGTCTTACATGTGAAGTACTGTAATGGTTACAAGTACAACAAAAACAGACTGAATCTTTCCTGTCCATTGTTCATGTAAAAGAAATCTAAACAGCATTAGCCAGCTTTGAGACCACATAGGCATTACAACAGAAATCAATCCTGTCCTCATCCAACAGCCATTTCTAGCAGTGATCATCAACTACAGATCAACAGCAGGAACCCTGGTCAACTTTCCCCTTCCTAACCCAGGGGTGCTGAAGCCAACTGTTATATCACCAGCACCACTCTAGCCGATATCAGTTAACTTTGTGTGGATAAGGGACCAAGCCCAAGGACCCTATTAATCTGCACAGGTCAGCTATTAACCACCTTATAACTTGAGTTGGTGATTTGGTAATGTCTATAGCTACTTACAATCTATATTCATGGCTTAGACGTCAGTTGTGGTTCAGTTGGTAGCACACTTGCCTCGGAGTCAGAAGGTTGTAGGTTCAAGTCCCACTCCAGGGGCTCGAGCACATAAATCTAGACTGACACTCCAGTGCAGTGCTAAGGGAGTGCTGCACTGTCAGAGGTGTCGTCTTTTGGATGAGACGTTAACTGAGGCCCCGTCTGCTCCCTCAAGTGGACGTAAAAGATCCCATGGCACTATTTCAAAGAGCAGGAAAATTATCCCTAGTGTCCTGACCAATATTTATCCCTCAAACAACTGATCATTATCACAGTGCTGTTTGTGGGAGCTTGCTGTGCACAAATTGGCTGCCATGTTTCTCACATTACAATAGTGACTACACTCCAAAAGTGCTTAATTGGCTGCAAAGTGCTTTGAGATGTTTGGTAGTCATAAACTATGCCATAAATGTCTTTCTTTCTTTAAATGAAGCGGCCGAGTACAATGTATCAAAGTTTGATGAGTATACAAAGCTAGGTGGGAAAGTAAGCGGTGAGGAGGACAAAGAGCCTGCAAAGGGATATAGCCACGTTAAGTGAGTGGGGAATGAGGTGGCAGATGGAGTATAATGTGGGGAAATGTGAGGTTATTCACTTTTGTAGGAAGAATTTTAAAAAAAACTGAATTTTTTTTTTAAATGGTAAGAAACTATTAAATGCTGGTGTCCTCGCACAGAAAACACAAAAGGGGGCGAAAATGCCCAGCGCCCCAATTGGGGACGGTAACCATCTGGGACCTGGCACAGAAGTTCCACCCCGCCACTGAATTTGGCTTACCGCCCCTCAAAAGAAGCGGACTGCAATCTCACCCACTCCACTTCCTTTTGGGGGGGGCAGTTTCCGGGGCGTTACTGGGCAAGGATAGCAGCGCTACGCGGATGCTCCACGTAGTAGCGATGACGCGCTTCAATGCCCCTCCCCTTCACTTAAAAGGGAGGGCTGCTGTGCACACTGCAAGGCCTCTGATGGCCTCCACTAGGCCACCAGGGCAGCCCGGCACCCAAACCGGATTTCCGGGCTGCACAATGATGGCCCGGACCATGCTAGGGCTACCATAGTAGAACCTACCCGAGAGTCGGCAATCAACAAAAGATGGCGGCCCGGGGCGCTGGCGCCTTCCGCTGTAAGGAACACCCAGAGAGCGGATGTCGACCAGCTTGGCAACTCGCGAAACTGACGTTGACATCCGCTTGCCCCAGCCTCACAGCCTATGGGGTGCTAACCATGGGGCTGCCTAAAAGATAATCAAATAAAACATCACGATATTCATCGCTGATTGTGCGGTGGCCCAGGGCGCTAACAGCAGGGTTGCCGTGACAGCGCCACTGCAAACTCCAGGGAGGCGGTACGCCCTCTCCCCCAGGCAAAACGACTCCTCCGCCCCATTAGTGCCCCCCTCCCCCGGAGGCATTAATGGGGCTTTAAAAAGGGGTAATTTCGCCCCAGAGAGTTAGCATATAGGTACAGTAAGCAATTATGAAGGCAAATAGGATGTTGGCCTTTATTGTAAGGGGGTTGGAGTACAAGAGTAAAGAAGTCTTACTACACTTATACAGGGTTTTGGTGAGACTACATCTGGAGTACTGTACACAGTTTTGGTCCCTATATCTGAGAAAGGACATACATGCCTTAGAGTGGTGCAACAAAGGCTCACTCGATTGATCCCTGAGATGAAAAGGTTGTCCTATGAGGAGAGATTGAGCCTATACTTTCTGGAGTGTAGAAGACTGGGTGGTGATATAATTGAAACATACAAGATTCTGAGGGAGATTGACAGGGTAAATGCTGAGAGATTGTTTCCCCTGCTGGAAAGTCTACAACTAGGGGGCATAGTCCTCGGATAAGGGGCCGGCCATTTAAGACAGAGAGGAGGAGGAATTTCCTCACTCAGTGGATTGTGAATCTTTGGAATTCTCTATACCCAAAGGGCTGTGGATGCCGAGTTGTTAAGTATATTCTGAGTTAGATTTTTTTTTTACTGTTGGGGAATGAAGGGATATGGGAATCAGATGGGAAAATTGAGTTGAGGGGGTTGTAGGAGGCAAAAAAAAAAAGAGAATATTGTTCACGATTCAAATGTTCGCCTAGTACTAGGCGGACTGCATGCAATGTTCGCATTCTCAAGATCATTCTCTTTGTACCAATACACCTCAGATTCAAACTGCATCCATGGAATATTGTGTTCAGTTTTGGTCTCCTAATCTGAGGAAGGACGTTCTTGCTATTGAGGGAGTGCAGCGAAGGTTCACCAGACTGATTCCCAGGATGGCAGGACTGACATACGAGGAGAGACTGGATCAACTGGGCCTGTATTCACTGGAGTTTAGAAGAATGAGAGGGGATCTCATAGAAACATATAAAATTCTGACAGGATTGGACAGGTTAGAGGCAGGAAGAATGCTCCCGATGCTGGCGAAGTCCAGAACCAGGGTCACAGTCTAAGGATAAGGGGTAAGCCATTCAGGACTGAGATAAGGAGAAACTTCTTCACTCAGCGAGTTGTTAACCTGTGGAATTCTCTACCGCAGAAAGTTGTTGAGGCCAGTTCGTTAGATATATTCAAAAGGGAGTTAGATATGGCCCTTACGGCTAAAGGGATCAAGGGGTATGGAGAGAAAGCAGGAAAAGGGTACTGAGGTTGAATGATCAGCCATGATCTTATTGAATGGCAGTGCAGGCTTAAAGGGCCGAATGGCCTACTCCTGCACCTAATTTCTATGTTTCTATATAGATGGGGTGCATTAGCCATTTCTGTATTAATGAATTTTAAACAAAATTACAGACACATCTGCAGCAACCTGTAATGAGAAACCGATTTCATGACTATCTGGCTACTTTCAAAATGATCAGCCCAATAGGCTAATTTGTTCCTATGTTTTGATGTTTCAATAAATATATTGGCTGCACTGGTTAATCACCAAAAGCTTGCTTTGCCCACCTTGATTATTGCTCTGTATTTATGTTTTGGGTACTTTCTAATGAGTTGCTTGGCTTTTACTTAAAAAACTCAAAACCATGCTCCAAAATCTACTACCTTCTGATTTCAACAAAGGATTTCTAATCAAAATATTACAGATCATTTTGACTTCTCCAGATATTTAAACATGCCCCCAGGGTATATTCTTTTTTAAAAAAACAACCTACACATTATTTTCAAGCCAGTAGCTACGTAAACAATAGGAGCATTGAACCTGCTTTCAGATTTCACAACATAGCAATTACTCGAGTCAGAAGAATACCAACAATACTTTTAGTTTTACAATTCCAAAGATGAGAGAAGTTACTGGTTTTTAATTTATTCTTTAGTCTTGCAGTGTGGGCATTGCTGGCAAGACCAGTATTTATTGCCCATCCCTAGTTGCTCGCTGAAGGAAGTGGTTGGCCGCATTCTTGAACCATTGCAATTCATATAGTGGTTAGATACAACTGTGGCTTACTAGGCAACTTCAAAGTTGAGGATTGACCATGCCAGTGTGTCAGATATAGGCCAGCTCAAGTAAGAAGGTTTGCTTCCCTAAAGAACATTAGTGGAGCAGTTGGGTTTTTACAATGCTTCATTGTCGCTTTTACTGTTCCAGCTTTTTACTTGCAGATGTTCAAATTCGCAAACGGCTATGGTGGGATTTGAACACTCACTCTTTGGGATTATTGGTCCAGAACTCTGGATTATTAATGCAGTAACATATCCACCACATTATCGTTCACATGTAAATTTCTATTAAATTATAAATTATACAACTTTCCAAGAGGTAAATAATACAAAATATCACCAGAATATTAACATTTCTAATGAGTGTAATGTTTTAGATAAAATGTAAAGAAGCCTACCAACACCAAATGATAAGGCAGATTAAAGGATCCCCAATAAATAACTTATCATGCTTGCTACTGATACAACAGGCAGTATTCGACTTTTCACATATGGTTTTTTCACAACAGTAATCTATGTTAGATGTTCCAAGGTTCAATGGAAATTATCACTTTCACTCCCCCAACATACCACACAATTATGATTGTAACTGCACAAATTTTCCACGTTGAAATTCCAGCACAATATTTCCCAACAATTATACTATGGGGATTATACAGACATCAAACTGTGTTAATCATTACAATCAGGAGCACAATCTCAATAAAATTAAAAAGTTAAAAGGAATGTGAATTTTAAGTTATAAAACATGATTTCAAACAGATGAAATCATCAGTGAAGAGCACTTTTGGTTCAACACAAAAATAGTAGTAATCCTGGTGTGATAACTAATTATCAAAATATAATTTACAGGTTATGCCATGCCCCATCACATGCAGTGAAATAAACAATTTATGTTCAAATCGCTTAATTCAATTACAGGAGTCTCATCTGCTATTTCATTAACTACTGGCAAAAATGCACAAAAAAATAACTAAACCTAACAATTTAGGTTTAAACAATTAAACCTAAAAATAAAACACTGAAGGTGGCTTAACCATGGCTAACAAGGGAAATTAAGGATAGTGTTAGATCCAAGGAAGAGGCATATAAATTGGCCAGAAAAAGCAGCAAAACTGAGGACTGGGAGAAATTTAGAATTCAGCAGAGGAGGACAAAGGGTTTAATTAGGAGGGGGAAAATAGAGTACGAGAGGAAGCTTGCCGGGAACATAAAAACTGACTGCAAAAGCTTCTATAGATATGTGAAGAGAAAAAGATTAGTGAAGACAAACATAGGTCCCTTGCAGTCGGACTCAGGTGAATTAATAATGGGGAACAAAGAAATGGCAGACCAATTGAACAAATACTTCGGTTCTGCCTTCACGAAGGAAGACACAAATGACCTTCCGGATGTACTAGGGGACCGAGGGTCTAGTGAGAAGGAGGAACTGAAGGATATCCTTATTAGGCGGAAAATTGTGTTGGGGAAATTGATGGGATTGAAGGCCGATAAATCCCCAGGGCCTGATTGTCTGCATCCCAGAGTACTTAAGTGGCCCTAGAAATAGTGGATGCATTGGTGATCATTTTCCAACAGTCTATTGATTCTGGATCAGTTCCTATGGACTGGAGGGTACCTAATGTAACACCAATTTTTTTTAAAAAGGAGGGAGAGAAAACAGGTAATTATAGACCAGTTAGCCTGATATCAGTAGTGGGGAAAATGTTGGAATCAATTTATTAAGGATGAAATAGCAGCACATTTGGAAAGCAGTGACAGGATCGGTCCAAGTCAGCATGGATTTGTAAAAGGGAAATCATGCTGGACAAATCTTCTGGAATCTTTTTTGAGGATGTAACTAGTAGAGTGGACAAGGGAGAACCAGTGGATGTGGTGTCTTTGGACTTTCAAAAGGCCTTTGACAAGGTCCCACATAAGAGATTGGTGTGCAAAATCAAAGCACATGGTATTGGGGGTAATGTACTGGCGTGGATAGAGAATTGGTTGGCAGACAGGAAGCAGAGAGTCGGGATAAACGGGTCATTTTTGGAATGAGAGGCAGTGACTAGTGGGGTGCCACTGGGCTCAGTGATGGGACCCCAACTCTTTACGATATATATTAATGATTTGGATGAAGGAATTGAGTGTAACATCTCCAAGTTTGCAGTTGACACTAAACTGGGTGGCGGTGAGAGCTGTGAGGAGGATGCCAAGAGGCTGCACGGTGATTTGGACAGGTTAGGTGAGTGGGCAAATGCATGGCAGATGCAGTATAATGTGGATAAATGTGAGGTTATCCACTTTGGTGGCAAAAGCACGAAGGCAGATTATTATCTGAATGGTGGCAGATTAGGAAAAGGGGAGGTGCAACGAGACCTGGGTGTCATGATTCATCAGACTTTGAAAGTTGGCATGCAGGTGGTGAAGGCGGCAAATGGCATGTTGGCCTTCATAGCTAGGGGATTTGAGAATAGGAGCAGGGAGGTCTTACTGCAATTGTACAGGGCCTTGGTGAGGCCTCACCTGGAATATTGTGTTCAGTTTTGGTCTCCTAATCTGAGGAAGGACATTCTTGCTATTGAGGGAGTGCAGCGAGGGTTAACCAGACTGATTCCAGGGATGGCTGGACTGACATATGAGGAGAGACTGGATCAACTGGGCCTTTATACACTGGAGTTTAGAAGGATGAGAGGGGATCTCATAGAAATGTATAAGATTCTGACGGGACGGGACAGGTTAGATGCGGGAAGAATGTTCCCGATGTTGGGGAAAGTCCAGAACCAGGGGACACAGTCTTAGGATAAGGGGTAGGCCATTTAGGACTGAGATGAGTAGAAACTTCTTCACTCAGAGAGTTGTTAACCTGTGGAATTGCCTGCTGCAGAGAGTCGTTGATGCCAGTTCATTGGATATATTCAAGAGGGAGTTAGATATGGCCCTTACGGCTAAAGGGATCAAGGGGTATGGAGAGAAAGCGGGAAAGGGGTACTGAGGTGAATGATCAGCCATGATCATATTGAATTGTGGTGCAGGCTCAAAGGGCCGAATGTCCTACTCCTGCACCTATTTTCTATGTTTAATTTATAAGATGACCCAGAATTTGCGATCAGCAGCGAAGCGGCGATGATAACCGCTAACCCCGAAGAAAGCTGCCCACAAAGATCTCATGATCTCTGTGGTGACAATTTTATCTATAGTGGGAGATCCCTATTGTGAGCTGTGACATCAACAAGCTATCTAAGTAGCCAATCACAATGCTGAATTCTCAGACGGGGAACCAGTGAAAGAAGTTGCTTTTATACAGATTTTTTAAAAATGTTAGAGTGAACACAGATTGGGGCACCCACATGGGTAACAGGTAAACCTGAAATAAGTATGAACAAACTTAATAAAAAAACTTTTTTTTAAGTTTAACAACTGTAATTTATTATGGAGAAATTTGACACTCCACAAAATTAAAATGTATTTTTCAGGGCCATAACTTTTGTTTAGCAGTCAGTACGGTGTTAAAACCCCAGTTTCACTTAATCCAACAAAGCCCAACTTTGAATGGGGCATTTAGCAGTGATATTACCACAGAAAAGCCAAAGTTTGTGTCAGTTTTGCTGATTGCTAGCAATGGGGGGGCGTGGGGGAAAAGGGAGGGGAAGGCACCACAACGCAGCCAGTATCGGAGCAGTGAATGACTGGCCGCAACTTCAGGATTTCCGCAATTAAAAGCACATGTTTAACGCCTGAAGTTGCAGTCAGTTTCAAAGCAATCACGGTCTTTGCTGTTATTACCCACCACAAATTCCAGGCCAATATAGGCTGAAGGATACAGCAAAGTTGAGAGGATGCTACCAAGCTGTGAGAAATGACCTCTCATGGCATCATAGCAACCTCTCAACAGGTTACTCCCTTTCAATAGGTTATGATATACAGTTTATTCCACTTAATTTAAACATTTTAAGCATTAAATTTCCACTTTGCTATGTTAGTCACATTACTCAATTCAAATTACTGGATAATTCAAAAACCTTTTAGTGCAAATTATAAGTTAAGAGTTACTAGGAATAAACAGACTTTTTCAAAATTGAATCTGAAAAAGGTGCCCAAGGTCATCAGATTTCAGTCTGCCAGGGGCTGGGCCACAAGCACAGCATCTGTATATTCCACATTTTTTTCCTTTATATTTGTTAGTACTGAGTTGTATAAATTGAGCTGCTGTATGATAATGCCAGGAATTACTACCGTATTTGTACATTTGAGTATAAAACTTTATAAGAAACAGCCTTTCTAGTATTAAAAAATATTTTCTGCAATGATTACATCAATGGAGTACTAAAGTACCATGTGCAGTTCTGGTCACCACATTACAGGAAAGATGTGATTGCACTGGAAAGGGTGCAGAGGAGATTAACAAGAATGTTGCCTGGACTGGAGAATTTTGGCTATGAGGAAAGATTGGAAATGCTGGGTCTGTTTTCCTTGGAACAGGAGGCTAAGAGGAGACCCAATTGAGGTGTATAAAATTATAGGGGGCCTGGATAAAGTTGATAGGAAATACCAGTTTCCCTTGGCAGAGGGGTCAACAACCAGGGGGCATAGAGTTAAAGTAATTGGGTAGAGGTTTAGAGGATATATGAGGGGAAATTTCTTTACCCAGAGGATGGTGGGGGTCTGGAACTCACTGCCTGAAATGGTGGTAGAGGCAGAAACCCTCATCACCTTTAAAAAGATACTTGGATGTACACTTAAAGTGCCGTAACCTACAGGGCTACAGAACAAGTGCTGGAAAGTGGGATTAGGCTGGATAGCTCTTGGTCGGCCAATGCGGTCACGATGGGCCGAAATGGCCTCCTTCTGTGCTGTAAATTTCTATGATTACATTGACTGCCTTATGAAAGTCTGGACAGGAGCAACACTTTCCAGTATCTATCATGTATATATTATTTAGGATTTCTTTTTTTTACTTTGAGCTAACAAAGACAGACACAGCACTGTCTCAGTGCTTGATTCGGGATGTAGTGGTCATGATACTGGACTAACAAACCAGAGGTTCTGATTTCAAATCTTACTAGTGGAAAGCTGTGAAATTAAAATGTATTAAACTTGGTTATTTATGGACTAGCACCAGAAAATAATTACCACAAAAGTCACTGGACTGTCAAAAATGCACTGTCTTTGAGCGAAGGGAATCTACCACCTTCACCCAGTCTGGCTTATGTCATGTCCCACACAATACAGCAGGACAACTCCAACCCAGCCAATTACTCTGCTATCTACAAAGCACAAGTCAGGAGTGTGATGGCATATCCTCCACTTGCTTAAACGAGGGCAGCTATAACACCACTCAGAAATCTCAACACAATCCAGGGCAAAGCAGTCCATTTGATTGGCACCCCACCCATTTCCTCCACCAAGGTGTACGATTTACAGAATACACTGCAACACCTCAACAAGGCTTCCTCAGCAGCACCTCCCAAGCCCGCAATCTCTATCACCTTGAAAGGCAAGGGTAGCAGATACATGGGAACAGTATCACCTCAAAGTTTTCCTCCCAACACCATCCTGACTTGGACATGTATCGCTGTATCAAAATCTTCAAACTTCCTACGTAACAGCACTATGGCAGCACCTTCACCTCATGGACTGCAATTAAAGAAGCCCCCCACCCCTGCCGCCACCACCTACATAAAAGGGTAACAGATGCACACCGACATCCTCAAAACAAATAAAAGTTGACAATGCAATCTGAGGTGGCCTAGCAAGCTAAGTTATATGGAGCAAGATGATTCCATAAGAACTCACAGTTGCCTGTTGAGCTTATGTCTAGTACATTAAATTTGTGCAAAAATTCCCATAAAGTTCAGTAGTTACGGATACCAATGTAAGGATGTAACAAAACATAATTCTCTTCCATGCATTTTTAATTCCACGCTAGAATCAGTATGTTGCAGCCCATATAGAAGTGTTGGATCTCAGAATGCACCTAGAACAGTTCAGTCAAGAAAATATTGAAATTCTCAGATTTACCTGAAAAGTCACATCAAAACAAGAAACACTGGACAACTTTTTAAACTGATCTCAGTAAGCCTTTTTACTGTTAGCACAGACACACACAACACTTTTATTACCTGTGTGCACATATATAAATAACGTAGAATGTTGATTTACATTTAAATCCGTTTAAGTTTTAGCCAGGGCCTGAGAAAACTTGAACAGTTCCAGTGATGAGGGGGAATAACGGTTAAAATAACGGTTAGGGCTCTTTCATTTGGAAGTGGCGCGCACACTGGCTTTTTTCCTGAAAAAAAAGTCAACTATTCTGATGTGCAGCACTTAAAAGGCTCAGTAGCAGCCAGACGTGTCCGGCTCTCGGTGACCTCCAATCCTGCTGCTGGCAGCTCTGGGGAAGCTGCACCAACTTCATGAAGCTTCAAGATCGGCAGCAAACCTCCTCTTATTTAGACCACGACCTTGCCGAGACTGGCACGGGGCCTCACTACCTGCCGCGACCCCCATGAAGCAGCTTAGCCCAAACCCACCTTATCCCTCCCCCCCGTCCGCATTGATGTACAGTGACCCGCTCCGACTTACTGCCCGTGTGCATCCAGAAGGGGACGGTGCTGTCGCTGTGCACCAGGTGAGGCCCTTTGAAGCTGTACTTGTACTCGAACCGGCGGGTCGGCACCTCGCCGGCGATGACCTGGAGCAGCAGCAGCTGGAGCTGCAGGAGGACGACAAACGAGCCGACCACTGTCACCCGCGCCGCCATCTTCGCACTGCCGACACCGCGGCCGCGGCACGCCGGGAAATCTGCTAGAGCCAACACGGCGCTCTCCCATTGGACAGCGCGGCCGCGGCTCAGCCCGGGTGAAGGGACATGTGCAGCCTGCAGGGCTCAGGGGGGCTTCACCTGTACCCGGTACATGGACAGAGAACCACTGGCAAGCCTGGTCAACTGCATCTTCAACATGACTACTTAACTAGTAAACATTGGCTTTACTGGAGGCTAACCAGGTTTGGTAACTAGAAAGTACTGTTGCCAGTGTTAGCAGCTGGACTTAATGTATTTAACTTTTTTTTTCCTGGAGGCATAACTTGTTTAAAATAAACAGGTTAATGTTACCAATAATGGAGAGAGGAATGCCATAGAAATGTATTAAGAGTTCAACTGCTAATAGAGACAACAGTAATTTCTGTTATTCTCTATCTAGCTATCATTCTGTCTGTCTATCTATCTATCTGTATCTTATTAAACACCTTCAATCTGCGTGCACTTTGTTATGTATGTAAACTTTATAATAGTGTAAGACGTGCCACCAGGAGGAGCACCTGTTAGAGACCCAAGGGTCACCTGCACACCTCGTGCAAACAAGTATAAAAGATTGTCTGCCATGCTGATTCTTCAATCTGGAGTTAGATTAAAGACAACAAGGTCATATCAGTTTGAGCTTACAGCATACAGTCTTGTGGAGTTATTCTGAACATAACAATTGGCAACGAGTAACACATCACGAACCTTCAAGTGGTTATTGTTGTGTATCTGTAAAGCATGCACTCCCATGTTCCGCCACCAGCGAGCTCATTCCCTGAAGTCCCACCCTTGGGAGCACTGTATATAAGGCCTGTTCCTCACTCTGGAGTGTCTTATTAAAGACTGAGGTCACTGTTACTTTAACCTCCCTATGTGCAGCCTCATCTGTGTTAGGAACACAATAACTGGCGACGAAAATACGAATCCAACGCAAAGATGCAGCAAACTGGGCCTCCTGGAGAAGTTCTCGGAGGGTGAGGACTGGGAAGCCTCTGTCGAACGGCTAGACCAGTACTTAAGAACATAAGAACATAAGAATTAGGAACAGGAGTAGGCCATCTAGTCCTTTGAGCCTGCTCCGCCATTCAATAAGATTATGGCTGATCTGGCCTTTGTAGCCAACGAGCTGGACGGAGAAGGAAGCGCTGCAAAAAGGAGAGCGGTCTTCCTCATGGTCTGCGGGGCACCGACCTACAGCCTCATGAAGAATCATCTGGCTCCGGTGAAACTCACAGATAAGTCATATGAGGAGCTGTGTACACTGGTTCTGGAGCATCTTAACCCGAGGGAAAGCGTGCTGATGGCGAGGTATCGGTTCTACACGTGCCAGCGATCTGAAGGTCAGGAAGTGGTAAGCAACGTCACCGAGCTAAGGCGACTTGCAGGACAATGTGAGTTTGATGGCTACCTGGAGCAAATGCTCAGAGACTTTTTTGTACTGGGCATTGGCCACGAGACCATCCTACGAAAACTTTTGACTCTAGAGCCACCGACCCTCAGTAAGGCCATTGCGATAGCACAGGCGTTTATGTCCACCAGTGATAACACCAAACAAATCTCTCAGCACACAAGTGCTAGCAATGTTCATAAATTAACTGGAACTGTGTTTTCAAGCAGAAATGTACAGGGCAGAACCCACGAGTCTGCAACTGCCAGCAAGCCTCAGGTGACCCAGATGACGCAGAGTCCCCAACAAATGATGAATGCAAGGCAGTTCACACCTTGTTCACGTTGTGGAGGCTTCCATTCAGCCTATTCATGCCGCTTCATAGGGTATGTTTGCAAGAATTGTGGAACAATGGGGCACCTCCAACGAGCTTCCAAACGAGCTGCAAGCTCTGCAAAACCTGCTAACCATCACGTGGCAGAGGAAGATCGGTCCATGGTGGATCAAAGCAATTTTGAGCCTCAGAGAGAGGAGGCAGATGCTGAAGTACATGGGGTGCACACATTTTCGCCGAAATGTCCACCTATAATGCTAAACGTAAAAATGAATGGCTTACCCGCGCTAGTCAATCCATCATGAGTAAAAAGATGTTTGAGAGACTGTGGTGCAACAAGGGATTCAGACCAGCCCTCCTGAGCGCCATCCACACGAAACTGAGAAGGTACACCAAAGAGCTTATCACTGTCCTGGACAGCGCTATGGTAAAGGTCACCTATGAGGACACGGTGCACGAACTGCCACTCTGGATTGTCCCGGGCGATGGCCCCACACTGCTTGGAAGGAGCTGGCTGGGCAAAATCCGTTGGAACTGGGATGACATCCGAGTGCTATCACATGTTGATGAGGCCTCATGTACCCAGGTTCTTAACAAATTTCCTTCCTTTTTGAACAAGGCATTGGAAACTTTTCCGGGGCGAAGGTGCGGATCCACTTGGTCCCAGAGGCACGACCCATTCACCACAAGGCGCGGGCGGTGCCTCACATGATGAGGGAGAGAGTGGAAATTGAGCTGGACAGGCTGCAACGCGAGGGCATTATCTTCCCAGTGGAATTCAGCGAGTGGGCCAGCCCGATTGTTTCAGTACTCACAAGTGATGGCACAGTCAGGATTTGCGGCGATTATAAAGTAACTATTAATCGTTTCTTACTACAGGACCAATACCCGCTACCTAAGGCAGACGACCTATTTGCAACGCTGACACGAGGCAAGATGTTCACCAAGCTCCACCTGACTTAGGCCTACATGACGCAGGAGCTGGAGGAGTTTACGAAGGGCCTCACCAGCATCAACACGAACAAGGGACTGTTCATCTACAACAGATGCCCGTTTGGAGTTCGGTCGGCTGCAGCGATCTTCCAGAGAAACATGGAGAGCCGACTCAAGTCGGTACCACACATGGTGGTCTTTCAGGACGACATATTGGTCACGGGTCGGGACACCGCCGAGCACCTACAAAATCTGGAGGAGGTCCTCCAGTGACTGGATCGCGTAGGGCTGTGGCTGAAGAAGTCGAAATGCGTCTTCATGGCAACAGAAGTGGAGTTTTTGAGGAGATAGATCGCGGCGGACGGCATTCGGCCCATAGATGCCAAGACAGAGGCTTTCAAGAACGCGCCCAGGCCACAGAATGTCACAGAGCTGCGGTCGTTCCTGGGACTCCTCAACTATTTTGGTAACTTCCTACTGGGGTTAAGCACCCTTTTAGAGCCCCTGCATGTGTTATTACGCAAAGGTGAGAACTGGGTATGGGGAAAAAAAACAAGTAATTGCTTTTGAGAAAGCCAGAAACATTTTATGCTACTATTTACAATATACATCAATGATTTAGATGAAGGAATTGAGTGTAGTATCTCCAAGTTTGCACATGACACTAAGCTGGGTGGCGTTGTGAGCTGTGAGGAGAATGCTAAGAGACTGCAGGGTGACTTGGACAGGTTAGTTGAGTGGGGAAATGCATGGAAGATGCAGTATAATGTGGATAAATGTGAGGTTATCCACTTTGGTGGCAAAAACACGAAGGCAGAATATTATCTGAATTGCGGCAGATTAGGAAAAGGGGAGGTGCAACGAGACCTGGGTGTCATGGTACATCAGTCATTGAAAGTTGGCATGCAGGTACAGCAGACGGTAAAGAAGGCAAATGGTATGTTGGCCTTCATAGCTAGGGGATTTGAATATAGGAGCAGGGAGATCTTACTGCAGTTGTACACGGTCTTGGTGAAGCCTCGCCTGGAATATTGTGTTCAGTTTTGGTCTCCTAATCTGAGGAAGAATGTTCTTGCTATTGAGGGACTGCAGCGAAGGTTCACCAGACTGATTCCTGGGATGGCAGGACTGACATTTGTAGAGAGACTGGATCGACTGGGCCTGTATTCGGTGCAGGCTCGAAGGGCCGAATGGCCTACTCCTGCACCTATTTTCTATGTTTCTACAACAAGCTGCTTGTATTGTATAACCCGTGTAAAAGACTTCTGCTACTATGTGACACATCGTCGTACGGAGTCGGGTGTGTATTACAACAAGCTAACGTTGCGGGGAAGTTGCAACCTGTCGCCTATGCCTCCAGGAGCTTGTCTAAGGCTGAGAGGGCCGACAGCATGATTGAGAAAGAGGCATTAGCGTGTGTGTTCGGGGTAAAGAAAATGCATCAGTACCTGTCTGGCCTCAAATTTGAGCTGGAAACTGATCACAAGCCCCTCACATTCATGTTCGCTAAAAACAAGGGGATAAATACTAATGCCTCAGCCCGCATACAAAGTTGGGCACTCGCGCTATCAGCGTATAACTATACCATTCGCCACAGGCCAGGCACCGAGAACTGTGCGGATGCTCTCAGTCGGTTACCATTGCCCACCATGGGGGTGGAAATGGCGCAGCCTGCAAACTTGTTGATGGTGGCGCAGCCCGCAGACTTGTTGATGGTCATGGAAGCGTTTGAAAATGATAAATCACCTGTCACGGCCCACCAGATTAGGACTAGGACCAGCCAAGATTCTCTGCTGTCCCTAGTAAAAAACTGTGTACTGCATGGGAGCTGGGCCAGCATCCCCGTTGAAATGCAAGAGCTAATCAAACCGTTCCAGCGGCGAAATGACAAGCTGACCATTCAGGCAGACTCCCGGTTGTGGGGTAACTGCGTAGTGCTACCCAAAAAGGGCAGGGAAATGTTCATCGGATCTCCACAGCACACACCCTGGTATAGTAATGATGAAAGCAATAGCCAGATTCCACGTGTGGTGGCCCGGTTTTGACTCTGACTTAAGAGTCCTGTGTATGGCAATGCAGCGTGTGTGCTCAGTTGAGCAACGCGCCCCAAGAGGCACCACTAAGTTTGTGGTCCTGGCCCTCCAGACCATGGTCGAGGATCCATGTCGACTATGCGGGCCCGTTTCTTGGTAAAATGTTCCTGGTGGTAGTGGATGCTTTTTCAAAATGGATTGAATGTGAAATAATGTCGGGAAGCACCGCCACCGGCACCATTGAAAGTCTGAGGGCCATGTTTGCCTCCTGACATACTGCTCAGTGACAACGGGCCATGTTTCACCAGTGCCGAATTTAAAGAATTCACGACCCGCAATGGGATCAAACATTTAAACCAGCCTCCAATGGGCAGGCAGAGCAGGCAGTACAAACAATCAAACAGAGCCTTAAACGAGTCACAGAAGGCTAACTCCAAACCCGCCTGTCCCACGTGCTGCTCAGCTACCGCACGAGACCCCACTCACTCACAGGGGTGCCCCCGGCTGAGCTACTCATGAAAAGGACACTTAAAACCAGACTCTCGCTGGTTCACCCCAACCTGCATGATCAGGTAGAGAGCAGGTGGCAGCAACATAATGTAAACGATGGTTGCGCCACTTTGTCACGGGAAATTGATCTGAATGACCTTGTGTATGTGCTAAACTATGGACATGGTCCCAAGTGGATCGCAGGCACGATGATAGCTAAAGAAGGGAATAGGTTGTTTGTCGTTAAACTAGACAATGGACACATTTGCAGAAAGCACCTGGACCAAACGAGGCTGTGGTTCACAGACTGCCCTGACAACCCACAGCAGACACCACCTTTTTTGAGCCCACAACACACACCCAAAAGATCAACGACACCATGCCGGACCAGGAAATCGAACCCATCACGCCCAACAGCTCAGCAAGGCCAGGCTCACCTAGTAGCCCTGCAGGGTCAACAATAAGCCAGCCCAGCGAGGGCACAGCCAACACACCAGAACAGACATTTGTACCGAGGCGGTCCACTAGGGAAAGAAAGACTCCCGACCGCCTCACCCTGTAAATAGTTTTCACTTTGACTTTGGCGGTGGGGGCGAGTGATGTGTATCTGTAAAGGATGCACTCCCATGTTCCGCCATCAGGGGGCTCATCCCCTGAAGTCCCAAGGGATCCCTTTGGAGCACTGTATATAAGCCAGCCCCTAAGGCCTGTTCCTCACTCTGGAGTGTCTTATTAAAGACTGAGGTCACTGTTCCTTTAACCTCCCTGTGTGCAGCCTCATCTGTGTTAGGAACACAATAGTTATGGCTGCCTTGGTATTCTTGAGAGATTTGTTGAGGGTGATGATTGGGAAACCTTCATTGAGCATCTTGACCGGTACTTCATAGCCAACGTGCTGGATATGGACAGTAACGCAGTCAAGCGCAGGGCGATTCTCCTCACCGATTGTGGGTCCACGATATATGGTCTCATCAAAAATCTGCTAGCACTGACAAAACTAATGGACAAGACATATGCAGAGTTGTGTAGGCTGGTTCAGGAACACCTCAAGCCGAAGGAGAGCATCTTAATAGCCAGGTATCGCTTTTATACGCACCATCGCTCCGAGGGCCAGGATGTGGCGAGCTATGTCGCGGACCTAAGGTGCCTTGCGGGACCGTGCGAATTTGCCGGATTTTGGGGGAAATGTTGCGGGACTTTTTTGTGCTTGGAATAGGCCACAAGATCACACCTGGAATATTGTGTACAGTTTTGGTCTCCTAATCTGAGGAAGGACATTCTTGCTATTGAGGGAGTGCAGCGAAGGTTCACCAGACTGATTCCCGGGATGGCAGGACTGACATATGAAGAAAGACTGGATCGACTAGGCTTATATTCAATGGAATTTAGAAGAATGAGAGGGGATCTCATAGAAAAATATTAAATTCTGATGGGACTGGACAGGGTTAGATGCAGGTAGAATGTTCCCGATGTTGGTGAAGTCCAGAACCAGGGGTCACAGTCTAAGTATTGTGTTCCCAACACAGATGAGGCTGCACACAGGGAGGTTAAAGTAACAGTGATCTCAGTCTTTAATAAGACACTCCAGTGTGAGGAACAGGCCTTAGGGGCTGGCTTATATACAGTGCTCCCAAGGGATGCTAGGATCCCTTGGGACTTCAGGGGATGCACTCCCTGGTAGTGGAACATGGGAATGCATGCTTTACAGATACACAACACTAAGGATAAGGGGTAAGCCATTTAGGACCGAGATGAGGAGAAACTTCTTCAATCAGAGAATTGTGAACCTGTGGAATTCTCTACCACAGAAAGTTGTTGAGGCCAGTTCATTAGATATACTCAATAAGGAGTTAGAAGTGGCCCATACGGCTAAAGAGATCAAGGGATATGGAGAGAAAGCAGGAATGGGGTACTGAAGTTGCATGAACAGCCATGATCATATTGAATGGTGGTGCAGGCTCGAAGGGCCGAATAGCCTACTCCTGCACTTATTTTCTATGTTATTCTTCGCGAACTGCTGTCTGCCGAATCCCTAGATCTGAGCAAGGCCATCACGATAGCTGAGGCTTTCATGTCCACGAACGATAACACCGAAGCTCACTGGCATAAAAAAACACCTTCAGCAGGCAGAACTGTACATGGCAGGGCCTACATGCCCACAGAGGCCAGACCTAGGATAACTCAGATTCTGCCGTGGGGCATGAATGCGAATCCATTAGCACCATGTTGGCACTGCGGGGGTA